>NC_080091.1:67631562-68881562 GCF_950005125.1 Chionomys nivalis
TTGTCATATTCCCATTCCACCCAACAGAAAGGACTAAGAAACACTTCAACAAAGAACGCTTTATGGAGAGTTGGAGACATGACTCAGTGGCTAAGAGCCACTTTTCCGGAGGACCCAGGTTCAATTCCCAGCACCCACATGGCAGCTCACAACTGTAACTCCAGTTCCAGGTTTTCTGGTACCCTCACACAGACATACGTGCAAGCAAAACATCAATGCACATAAAATAAAAAAGAGAACACTTTGTGGATGTTGTACATATTTATTTTCCTTGCAACAGACTGTCTGGAAGAATTCAGACATTTTGATACTCAGTTACAAAGCAGGAGGGGGAGGACTGAAAAAATATAGTGTTTATTCTCTGCAACTACATGTCCAAATGAAATCACTTCATTTTTTTTTTCAGGTAAGAGCAAGTCTTGATGTGTTACTAAAGTCCTTGCCCTCTAAGAAATTATACCTAAACCAAGTGCATAAAAGTCAGCTGTGCAAGGCAGGAAAAGAGAACATTCCAGACAGAGAAGACACCATACGAAGATATGGTGAACTACATACAATCAGATTATTGTAAAGAGAAGGCTATGAGCCAGGTGCAGTGGTGTGCACTGTAATCCCAGAGCTCAGGAGACTGACACAGAGTGACTGCCGCGACCAGCTTGGGCGACGTAGGGAACTCTGTCTCAGAACACAACACAGAAACCAAAACAGATGATAGAGAAGATTATAGATATAGTGATAGAAAGCAAAAATAAACGGGGAAAGATGAATTAGTATAGTGCTGTATGAAAAATGTGGGGAAATGAGGTTGATTCATGGTTTTTGCTGTTTTGTTTGTTTTGGCTTTTTTTAAAAATATTTATTTATTTATTTATTATATATACAATATTCTGTCTGTGTGTATGTCTGCAGGCCAGAAGAGGGCACCAGATCCCATTACAGATGGTTGTGAGCCACCATGTGGTTGGCGGGAATTGAACTCAGGACCTTTGGAAGAGCAGGCAATGCTCTTAACCACTGAGCCATCTCTCCAGCCCCTGTTTTGGCTTTTTGAGACAAGGTCTTTCTACACAGCCTGGCTGGCCTCTAATTTACATAGACCCATCTGCATCCCCCTCCTGTGTGCTGGGATTAAGGGCTTGTGCCACCATGTCTGACAGCTGAATTATGACATCTTGAAGGGAAGTGGTACCCGTAGAAACAGTAAGTAGATAGATTACAAATGTAGTTAGAAAGCAGGATTGAGGGCAAGTGAGAGGGCTCAGCAGTTAGTTACAGGCTCTTGCTTTGCAATCCTAATGCCCTAGTTTGAGTCCCCAAATGCACCTAAGGGAGGGAGGAGAGAACTGACACCACAAAACTGTCTAATAACACACACACACACGCACATCATTCACACACAATACTAATAAATTAAAAGCATAGAAATAGAGATTTAGAGTTGAGGATGTAGCTTAGTTGGTAGAGTGTTTACCTGGCATGAATAAAATTCTGAGTTGGATTCTAGCACCATAACAACCAAGTATGATGGCACAAACCTATAATCCCAGCATTCAAGAGGTGGAGGCAGGAGGTTCAGAAGTTCGAGGTCATTGTCTGCCACACAGCCACTCTAAGACCAGCTTGTGCTACGAAAGACCCCCATCTCATTTTTTAAGAAGTAAATAGCTAAATAAAACCAAAGCAAGGCTTACAAGATGAACATAGAAGAAAGCATTAGGAAGCAGAATCCGAGGAGTTAGCATGAAACAGTTGATTTTGTGAGGCTGTTGACCAAGGAACGGGATACCTTACGGGTGCGGCCTGGGTTTGCAAGGCTTAATAGAAGTACGTGTTTGATAATATCAAGTTTTGAGATGTCCAAGTGTGTGGCCTTGGAGTGGACGTGTTGAGATTGGAATTGAGATAAAGATCTGGAAAGCAGAAGATAAATCTTGTATGTAGAGATAAATTTGACTTCTGAAGCTGGGCAAGTGAATAAAATGACCTGGGAGGAAGACAAGGCTGGCAGGTTGGCAGATGCCTGCCATTCAAGCCCAGTGCTCAGGAGGTAGAAACAGGATCAGGAGCTGAAGACCATCAGCAGTTCTATAGCAAGTTCAAGGCCAGCCTGGGATGTGTGGGACCCCGTCATAAAAACCTGAAATAGATGAACCATTGTCAAGTTCATTGTCAACCACTCTAGGAAACGTTTGACAGGTTTTGTTTTGTTTTTTAATCTAATCACTTAGCTGGGTTTGGTGGTGCACACCTTTAATCCCCGCACTTGGGAGGCAGACACAGGAAGATCCCTGAGTTTGAGGCCAGCCTGTTCTACAAAGTGAGTTCCAGGAAAGGCAAGGCTATACAGAAAAAAAATCTCTCAACAAACAAAAAACAAAACCAAAATTCAAACACTGAGAAGGAAGAGGCAGGGGGATTGATTCAAGTCATCCTTTGCCTCATGAAGAATTTGAAGCAAGTATGGGCTACATGAGACTCTATCTAAGAAAAAAAAAAAAGAAGCAAATGGGAGAAAGAAAATAGCTCTAATCTGAAAGCCACCAAAAATGTGCCTAAGAGGTGACATGGAAGACCATGGATATTTGGTATTAAGAAGGACTCTTCTCTTTTTCTGTGAACTAACCGTGTGACCTAGGCTAGTGTCAAACTCAGAGCAATCTTCCTGATTCAGTTTCCTGAATGTGAGCCACTGCTCCTGGGTGGGACAATTATTATTACTTACTATTATTAGAATATATGCATATATAGTGTATATTAATGTGTGTGTGAACACATATGCCACAACGCACATGTGACTGTCGGAAGACGCTTTATGGAGTGGTTTCTTCCACCTTTATGTAACTTCCAGGGATCAAACTCAGGTCATCAGGTTTGTTTCCCAAGTACATTTAGCCTGCAGAGCTGTTTTACTGCCCTGGATTAATAATGGGTAAAGCAACAACTTGGGGGACTCTCAAGACATGGTGTGGAATAAGAGCCAAGTTCAAAAGATATCCACTGAATTCTTTGACTTGTAGAACTTTCTCAAAATGACAGATTTTAAATTATATTTTATTTCTTTTGTGCGCTGAGGAATGGGTTTGGGTCAGAGAAGAACGTGCAGAATTTGCTTCTCCCCCTTTCACAGTGTGGGTCCTGGGGGTTGAGCTTTTCATTCAAGAGTGACAAACGCCTTTAACTGCTGATTCTCCTCAAATGACAAATTTTAGAGATGGAAAATGGATCTATTATTTAATGCCTATAGTATTTACCTTAAGTTGAACTAAATGAGCTTGTTTTTAATTCCAAATAATTAAATATTAAAACAGGATGGAATAGCAAGTAGACAGAGTTTTCCATCTAGACTGCCCAGTCAGCCTTGTCCGACCAGCCACGCCCCAAATAACCACACAGAGAATTATAAACTCATGTCTGATAGCTCAGGCTTGTTTTTAGGTAGCTCTTATAACCTAAACCTTTCCCTTCATCTATGTGCTGCCCCAAGGCTCACTTCTACATACTTCTCTTCCTGCTTGCTCTCCATCTTGTGGCATCTCTCCCAACTCCACCCTTCTTCCCCTCAACATTTTCTCTTTCCGAAAATCCTGCCTATCCATCAGCCAATCAGCTTCTTTATTAACACTGAGAGCAGCACATCTTCACAGTGCACAGAAGGATTGGTCCACAGCAGTAGCAGCTGTTCTTCCCCCTGCTGTGATCTAATACCTGACCGAAAGCAGCTTAGGGAGACAGGATTTGCTGTGGCTCACACTGTAAGAGGGATTACAGGCAGTCCGCCAGGACAGGAAGGCATGGTGGCAGGAACATGAGGTGCCTACTCACACTGTATCCACAAACAGAAAAGAGAAATGAAGGTTGGTACTCAGTGTGCTTGCTTTTCATATACTCAGCGTGGGACCCCAGCCTATGAGATGGTGGCATCCACATGGGAAAAGAAACACATCAAGGTTTAGAATAGTGACTACCCCAAAGGAGAGAAGAAAGTGCTTAGACTTCCAGTAGATCCACAACTGAGAGTAAGCATAGACTAATTAAGATTTACAAGAAAGACTACATCCTACTTGTACACTGAGAAGAAAATCTAATAAAGATGAGACCAGATATAGAAGATCTAATAGACGGTAAGGCTGGGAATGGAGAAGTAGGAAAATCATTAAGAGATAGGAATTAGGCCAAAGGCAAGGTGTCATCCAGTGTGAATAACTGCACAAGCAAAAGTGGAAAAAACAACTCACAATCAAGGCAAATAAATAGTAAAACACCAGATATACAAATAAACATTGACCAAACCAAATACGACAATAGATATTGAATCACCTCTGCAGCAACTGGTCAAGAGGGTTAGGATTTCTGCCAGTGATCTCGAGTCATCCATTCAAATTCAAGACAAGATCAAACCGAATAAGCTCTCCATGCCAACCATGTAAGATGGCTCATTTCTAGTCACCCTAGTTCCAGCCTCCTCACATTCTGTGAATCTGATGTTTAATCCCACGACACCTAATGCCTTCTCTGCTCTCACTAGATAACTTCCTGTTCACCTTGCAGCCTCTACCAAAAGCAAGTGGTGACCAACTCGCATGACAGATGCTGTGTGCAGTCATGGCCTCTGTTCTCATTCAAACAAGCTTCATTTACTTCCAGATGAGAATGGTTGAATTCATGGTTTTGAAGGCAGACCTAGAGAGGACCCTAAGAGGAGATGCAGAGGTGAAATCTGTTTGAAGATGGAACAGGTTAAGAACTTGGAATCAGGCCAGGTAGTGGTAGTGCACGCCTTTAATCCCAGCACTTGGGAGGCAGAGGCAGGTGGATCTCTGTGAGTTCGAGGCCAGCCTGGTCTACAGAGCAAGCTCCAGGACAACCAGGACCATCCCACAGAGAAACCTTGTCTCAAAAAACCAACCAAACAAAACCCTGGATTCAGAAGTGGTGGGGTGGGAGGTAAATAGAATCAGAAAATTATGAAGGAAAGTATCTTTAAAAAGATTTCTGGGTAGTAACTTTGACAAGAAACAGTTGTGGGATATTTATATACCATGTGAAGGTGCATTGCTGTGATTGGTGTACTAGAAAGCTGAATGGCCAATAGCTAGACAGGAAGGATAGGTGGGATTTCCAGGGAGAGAGAGGAGGGAGGAGGAGGAATGTGTGTGTGTGGAAGATGTCAGGAGACACACAGAGGGAACAGGAGGGGCAAGATGGAAGAGAGGTAACGCCGTGTGATGGAATGTAGATCTATATAAGTGGGTTAAATTATAAGAGCTAGTTAGGAACAAGTCTAAGCTTTAAACCGAGCTTTCATAATTAACATGAAGTCTCTGTGTCATTACTTGGGAACTGGCTGGTAGGACAGAAAAGACTCATTACAAGAGACTCTCCTGAAATCCCAGAGTGCATAAAGGCTGGCCACTCCAACTTTACATAGAATGTTGTGAACCTGGGTTTTGGTGGCACACACCTGTAATCCCAGTATTCAGTTGGCTGGATCGCAAATGTGAAGACAGTCTGGAATACAAAGTGAGTTCCAGATCACCATGGATACATGTGGACCCTGTTTTTTTAAAAAAAACGAAGGTGCTGGAGAGATGGCTCAGTAGTTAAACACACGTGATTTTTGCAGAGGACCCTGGTTTAGCTTCCATTATTCACAAGATGGTTCATGATAGTCCAAAACACTAGTTCCAGAGGATCCAACACCCTCTTCTGACCTCTGTGGAATGCACATGGTGCCCACACAAAACATTCATATACATAAAATAAAAATAAATATAAAAACCAAATATGTGTCAGGGACCAGCCTCGACAAAAATACCTCTTGCCAGGGTAGAGGCATGGGGATTAGAAATAGAGTAAAGAATATGAAGACTTGAAAGAAAATAATAAAGTGGAGAAACATATAGGATAGTATCAGAAGGGAATTCCAGTGAGTACTTAAATTCACTCACGTTTAATTTCCAATTGCTTTAAATATCCCTGACCCCTAAAGGTAGGGGTAAGACAAAAATCATACATTAACATGATACAAGGAAATTAAACATTCTGTTGCTAGAACAAAATAAGTCATGCTCACACCCTAGACTAGAACATTCTTTAGGCAAATCACTCCCTGGGTGGAATCCAAAGCTCTATCTCCTTAAAGGCACTGGAACTTAGCTGGATGGATAGACTTTTGTTTGAGGTAGGAACACACCTACTTTTCTATTCCTGGAGTACAAGCTCTGGCTAATGGCCACACCTGTTGATGACAATAACCTTGAGAGAGCAGAAACTCTCTGACCTGTGTCTAGGTGGAACCTTTGTTGAGGTAGAAGCACAATAACCTTGAAGGATCTAGAGGTAGGCTCCAACTATCTGACCTTTGATCAATGGTAGAAATAGGCTCACATTTTTTGGGCCTCCACAAATAAGATGACCTCACTCAAATGAGGATTATACCAGCTATTTAAAAATAACAGTTGGGGCTGGAGAGATGGCTCAGAGGGTAAGAGCACTGGCTGCTCTTCCAGAGGTCCCGAGTTCAATTCCGAGCAATCACATGGTGTCTCACAACCATGTGTAATGAGACCTGGTGCCTTCCATGCCAGCAGTACATTGTATGCTTAATAAATAAATAAATCTTTAAAAAAAATAAAAAAATAAAAATAACAGTTGGCTATTATGATTATTTTGTATATAATTTGTTTTGCTTATATCTTTGTTTTTTTTTTTGTTTGTTTGTTTGTTTTTTTGTTTTTTGAGACAGGGTTTCTCTGTGGTTTTGGAGCCTGTCCTGGAACTAGCTCTTGTAGACCAGGCTGGTCTCGAACTCACAGAGAGCCCAGGAGAGGATGACCCTAAATTTCTGATTGTCCTATTTCCACCTCTCATGTGCAGGCATGTTTGATTTTACATGTTGCTGGGAATTGAACCCAGGGCTTCCTGTGTGCTAGGCAAGCGTCTTACCAACTGAACTACAGCACCAGCCCTTTTTTATTTGAGACTGCATGTCACGTAGCCCACTCTGGCCTCAAACTTGCTGTGTAACCGAGGCTGATCTGATCCTCCTTTTCTTACCCCCTAGATGCTAGGATTACAGGCATGCACCACAATGCCTGATGTCTGTGGTACTGGAGATTAAACCCAGGGCTTTGTACATGTCAGGCAATTATTTGGTTAATTAAGTTATATCATCAAGGGTTGAAGAGATACCTCAGAAATTAAGTGCACTGGCTGCTCTTCTAGAGGTCCTGAGTTCAGTTCCCAGGAACCATAAGGTGGTTCACAACCATCTGTAGTGAGATCAGCTGCCCTCTTCTGGTGTGCAGGTGTTCATACTGACCAAGTACTCATATGCATAAAATAAATAAATAAATTTTAAAAAGTTTTATCATCAGTTCCCTTAATTTTTTTTTTTTTTTTTTTTTGTGCGTGTGTGTCCTGGGCAATGGTGGCACACACCTTTAATCCCAGCACTCCAGAGGCAGAGACAGACAAATCTCTTGAGTTTGAGGCCAGCCTGGTCTACAAGAGCTAGTTCCAGAATAGGCTCCAACGCTACAAAAAAAATCTTGTCTAGAAAAACAAAAACAAACAACAACCAAAAAAACCTTTCCATTGGTGGGTGAGGAGGGTCGCCGAGTAAAGACACGCACCACAACTTTAAAAATCTGAGTTTGAGCGTCAGGACTCACATGGTAGGAGGAGAAAGCTGTCTTCTAAAAGTCGTCCTCTGACTCAGCACAAGTACATACTAAACAAACAAGTAAGTGTAGGTGGACATTGTGGCGCACGCCTTTAATCCCAGCACTAGGTAGAGGCAGGCGGATCTCTGTGAGTTTGGTGCTAGTCTAGTTCACAGAGTGAGTTCCAGGCCAGGCAGGGTTACATAGTGAATCCCTGTCTCAAAACAAGCAAACAAAAGCAAAAATAAATGTAAAAAGATTAGACTAACAACAACAAAAAACTGCCCCTAGCCAGGCGGTGGTGGCACACGCCTTTAATCCCAGCACTTGGGAGGCAGAGGCAGGTGGATCTCTGTGAGTTGTGACATGTATAGTCATAGAAACTGGAATGCTCTACTATTCCAAAATAAGTACCATATCCTTGAAAACTCTCTCTCGGCTGAGAGTTCTTCTAGTGATTTATTTTACTTTATGTGCAAGGGTATTTTGCCTACATGCAATTATGTGTACTTCATGTGTGTATATGTACTACATTTATGTATGGGCACTACATGTATGTATGGGTACTACATGTGTGTATATGCACTACATGTATGTATGGGTACTACATGTATGTATGGGCACTACATGTATGTATAGGCTCTACCTGTATGTATGGGCACTACATGTGTGCATATGTACTACATGCATGTATGGCTACTACATGTATGTATGGCTACTACATGTATGTATGGGTGCTACATGTGCGTATATGTACTACATGTATGTGTGGGTGCTACATGTATGTATGTGCACTACATGTATGTATGGGTACTACATGTAGGTTACACATATGTATGTGTACTACATCATGCAGTGCTCTCGGTTCTTCTGAAACTGGAGTTACAGAAGGTTGTGAGTCTGGTACCATGTGGATGCTGGGAATGGAACCCTGGTCCCCTGGGTGCTCTTAACCCTAAACTATCTCTCCAGCCCTATCTGTCCACCCCAGCTGATGTTGCTGTATAGGGAAAGTAGGAGTGTATAGGCGCCTGCAGGAAGAAACTCGGTGGTATTTTCCTGAGACAGTAAATCTCACTTTGTGTCCTGTGTGATGAGTAGGAAAGAACGCTTCTCACTGTTTGTTTCTTTGTTTGTGTCTCTCTTTCTTTCCCAAGACAGGGTTTCTCTGTAGCTTTGGAACCTTACTCTGTAGACCAGGCTGGTCTTGAACTCATAGAGATCTGCCTGTCTCTGCCTCCCGAGTGCTGGGATTAAAGGCATGCACCACCACCGCCTGGCAGTTTCCCACTGTTTTAAGTTGACTTCTGTACCCAAGATTATATTGGCTTGTGTGTTTGTTGGAGGGAATAGGGAGTGAGGGCAGTGAGTGGGGATGAATTCATTTTGGCTCATGGTCTGGGAGCTGCAAGGTTGAAGGTGTGCATCTGGTGATGATCTTCTTGCTGGCAGAGTTTTAAGCACAGGACATTGCACAACGAGAGACAGGAAGTAAATAGGTCTATGTTGTGAGCATCTTAACTAGTGCTGGGGGTGGAACTCAGGAGTGGAGTGTGTGCTTAGGATGCAGGAAGCTGGGTTTAATTCCCAACACCAACATTTTTACTATGGTTTTACAATAGGTCTTTTTTGTTAAAGTCCTTTTTTCTTCTCTCTCTCTGAAAGACATGGTCTCACTATGTAGCTCTAGTTGTCCTGAACCTCATAGAAATCCAATTCTCTTTGCTTCATGCCTATAATATCAGCACTTAGGAGGCTGAGCAGGAGTTTGAGGCCAACCTGGGCTACACAGTGAGTTCCAGGTTAGCATGGGCTACAGAGAGAGACCTTGTCTCAATGCGCTTTCTCCAAAACAGTGTTGGTCAAAGGATGGTAATAGGGGAAACCACAGAACATTTTGCTCAACAGAATTAGAGAAGGGGTTTGCTTTTAAAGAAAGGTCAACCAAGTAGGGAACAGATTTATTCTTAGGGTTTACTAATAGCTAACAGAAGAAAGAGGATGGCGTAGAAAGTGGGGGCACCTGGGACATGGCAGAGGTTTACCCAATATCAGCAATAACGAAAGCAACAATGCTGACCCAAGGAGGCACAGAAAGGGGGATCTGTGAGCGACCGGGCAAGGAAAGGAAAGAGAAGGAAGAGCCACAGTAAGAGCGGCTAAGAGGGTGGTGGGACGGCTGTCCACGCTGCCCTGTGGAGAAGTCCCTTTTCTGTATAGTGATTTCCCACTGAGGCTGAGGAGAATTGGATCTGTTTGGGTTTCTAAGAGCTGGAACTAAGAATAGGAAATTCGACATAGCAGCTAGGGTTATAGTTTGGTTCATAGAGTACTTGACTAGCATACACAGAGTCTGGGTTCAATCCCCAACATTGCATAAAGCAGGTGAGAAGATGCCCACCTGGAAACCAGGGCTCAGAAGGGCCAGGCAGTAGGAGCAGAAGCTCACAGCTGTTCTCATCCACAGAGCAAATGTGAGGCTAGTCTGGGCTACAAGAGACCCCATCTCAGTTTTATATTTTATTCATTAACTGATTGATCGATTGAGACAGGATGTCTCTTTGTAGTTGCCCTGGCTGTTCTGGAACTTGCTCTGTAGACTAGCCTGTCTATCTCAGTATTAAAAAAAATCTGGACGGTGGTGGTGCACACCTTTAATCCCAGCATTTGAAAGGCAGAGGTAGGCAGATCTCTGCGAGTTCAAGGCCAGCCTGGTCTACAGAGCGAGTTCCAGGACAGACTCCAAAGCTACAAAAAGAAACCCTGTCTCCCAAATCCAAAAACCAAAACAAAACAAAGAAACAAAAGTTAAAGAGAGAAAAAGAGAGAGAGAGGGAGAGAGAGAGAGAGGGGGAGAGAGAGGAGAGAGACAGAGAGAGAGAGAGACAGAGACAGAGAGACAGAGAGAGAAGGAAGGAAAGGAGTGAGGGTGATGTTGGCTCCAAAATTGATCAGTTATGGAATATCTGACAACCCTATTACAACAGGTTTAAAGTTCTGACTTTGGGGCTTGGGGTTGCTAAGAGTCACCCTCTGGGTTCTTGCCTCTTACCTCACACACCTCACAGAAGCCTTCAGGACTTCATGCTTATAGCTTCTGGGAATAGCAAGGCACTGTCACTGATTGACTGATGTGCTTGGCCTGCAAAAGGTGTCACCTTGAGTACTGCCTAAGTGACAGCTGATTTTTGCCCTAGCCTACTTTGAGGGCAGGGTGCCAGTGGGCCAGAAGCTGCTGTTCTGCTGGATGAGCCAAAGACCGTAGGACTAAGACGGCTGTCAGAGTATCTTCAAGACAATCTCCAAGTGTACAATTCCACCTGCATGCTAAAGGACACACCCTCTAGTACTAGGCCAGTTGTCATGGTTACCACCAGACTAATAAACACAGGGGAAGGATACAAAGTCCAAATTCCTAGAGCAATATCCACTCAACCCAGAGTAGGCATGACTGTTCCCTCCAGTTATTGGCATATTCCTCCAAAATTATTTTTTCTTTTCTTTTCTTTTTTTTTTCTTTTTCTTTTGGTTTTTCAAGACAGGGTTTCTCTGTGGTTTTGGAGCCTGTCCTGGAGCTAGCTTTTGTAGACCAGGCTGGCCTCAGGCCTCAGAACTCACAGAAATTTACCTGCCTCTGCTTCCCGAAGGCTGGAATTAAAGGTGTGTGCCACCACTACCCAACTCCAAAAAGTATTTTACTCAGCATTCATTAACCCTGAAGCCCTAAGAGCTGGGGAGTTGATTTGCTGAAAGGATTTTCCTGTGTAACAGCTCGACGTGTGCCACGTATGCCCGGTCCAGGAAGTTGAGTTTGAAGTGTGTCTTTCAGTGGTGTTCCTGGTGAAGCCTGAAAACCTCCTTCACTGTTCAACTGCTCCCTCATCTGGTTACTGGTTCTACAATTCTGAGAGGGAAAAAGAATCAGGTCACTCTGGAGGTTTGTCACCATGGACTGCCCTCGTCACCCTCTTTCCAGGCTCTATCAGTTACCCCGAAGAATCATAGGCTCCGTGGACAAAAACAACAATTTAGTCTACAGATCTGCTGGGCAGTGGTGGCCCAGGACTTCAATCCCAGCACTCTAGAGGCAGAGGCAGAGGCAGAGGCAGACAGATCTCTGTGAGTCTGAGATGGCCTGGTTTGCAGTGTGAGTTCCAGGACAGGCTCCAAAGCTACAGAAACACCCTGCCTTGAAAAAAAAATTAGTGTATGGGTCATTCTTGACTTTATTTACCAACACATAGTAAGTGAGTGGTGCTGTCCGGCTGTAATATCAGCTTCTCCAGAAGCCCAGGGAGAAGAATTGAAAGTTCAGGTCTTCCTAGACCACAGAGTGGTTCTTCACCTCAAAATTAAAAATAAATAAATAATAGGAAGACTAGGAATATAGATCAGAGACAGAGGACTCACCTAACATGCCCAAGGCCCTGTGTTCAGACTCCAGTGCAAGGACAAAAGAAGGAAAGCAGCGTCCCCAGGGTCTAACCAAAGGACTGAAGGAAAGAGGAACCGAGTGCTGCCATTTCAAAGTTAACCACGGTTCTTATCAGGCCAGTGAAAACTGGCCTGTTTGGAAATTCTGGCCATTATCTCTACAATCCAGACCTCTCAAGAGGTTTGATGAAAGACTGATGAGCTTTTTTTTGGGTTTTGGTTTTTGGGATTTTATTTTTTTTTTGAGACAGGGCTTCTCTGTGTAATCCCGGCTGTCCTGGAACTCACCATGCAGAGCAGGCTGACCTCAGACTCAGAGATCTGCCTGCCTTGAGTGCTGAGATCAAAGGTGTGACTGTCACTGCCTGGCTTTTTTCACCTCTTCTTTTCCTTGAGATAAGATGTTGTTATATAGCTCAGACTGCCTTGAACTCACTAAGCAACTCAGACTGGCCTGGAACTGGAGGCAGTCTTCTTGCCTCAGGATCCCCAAAAATTGGCATGAGTGACCCTGTTTTGGTGTTTCATTTGGTTTGTCAAGAAGCTTACTCTAAAACAATAGCCTTCCTCGAGGCAGGGTCTCAGTACCAAGGCTGGCCTAGAACTCCTGACCCTTTGGCCTGCACCTCCCTGGTTCTTCACAAAGTCATCAGACACTGACCTACCCAAACAGCAGCCTCCAAGGACACCACTGAATTAAAGAGGTGGCGCTTCAAAGTTGCCAGTTCCAGATTCTGGAGAGCTCAGCAGTTCAGAGTGTATTGTGTTCTCTTAGCGGACAAGAGTTCAGTCCTGAGCACCCACTTCAGGAGCCTCACAACCACCTGTAACTCCAGCTCTGGGAGATGCTACACCTCTGCTGGCTGTGGTAATCACCTGTACACATGTGTGCAAACCCACGCGCGCACACACAAACAAACGTAAAGTAAATTAAAAAAAAACTATCTCACAAAAGTGGAGAGGACAGCATTACCACGGACCTACCAATTGCACTTCTAAGAATTCGTCCTAAATAAGTGCACACACTAAATCCTACATGTATTCAGATACTTAAGAAAGAGAGAGAGCTGGGCACAGTAACCCCAGCACAGCAAGAGAGGGAGCTGGACACAGTAACCCCAGCACAGCAAGCGAGGGAGGAGGATCCGGAGTCGTAAGTCATCCTCTGGTACACGATGAGCTTGAGGACATCCTGGGCTACATGAGGTCCTGATTTTATAATTAATTACTATATAGAGTATTTCTTTATTATTTTATGTGCATTGGTGTTTTCCGGTATGTATGCCTGTGTGAGGGTGTCGGATCCTCTGGAACCATGTGGGTGCTGGGAATTGAACCCGCGGCCTCTGGAAGGGCAGCCAGTGCTCTTAACCACTGAGCCTTCTCTCCAGCCCATGTACAGGATATTTTTCTGTGGATTTTTTTTCTGAATTTGGAAAATGAGCTACCTCCTTGAGTTTCAGGAGCATATACTACTAGTACATAAATACGTTTGTCCCTGGGCCTCAGATTTTAGAAGGACGGAAGCAACTTTCTCTCCTTCTTGCTCGCATTGATCCTCTAACCAGATTCAGAAGTCTTCCCATCTTATTTATGTATTTAAATATCTATCTTATTTGGAGTGTAAGCACGGAGGCCAGAGCAGGTAGGAACTGGAGCCCACAGGAGCCAGGTCTCTCCTTCAGCCTCCTAAGCCGGCTGGCCCTCGTCTGTCTTTAGTTAGGCTCCTGTGCAGCCTTCACCTCCACACCACTTTCTGTCCTGGTTTGATGACATATGCACCCTTTCCTTTTTGCCCTCTTGCATTGCTCAGACGTCTCCTTCAGCATCATCCCGAAAGGGGGACAAAGAAGTGAAACGTTAGGATAGTGTGTATGCCATATTCTAAGTTAAAATTATTCTTAATTCTGAAGTTTGTGAGTAACAACCATTGTATTCTGTTGTGGAGAAGTTTAATTCATTCTGACTCACAAAGTTTTGCTCTCCTTTTTCCCTCCCTTTGAAAGATTTTTCACCTTCCCCTCCCACCTTTCCTTTTACCCAGTGTTTAGAAAATTTCGACTGGGTAATACCAGGAAGGGACAATCAGAAGGACTGTCAAGAATTCAAGACCAGCTTGGGCTATGTAGTGAATTTTAGGTCAGCCTGGCCTATAGAGTGAGATCTTGCTAAGGAAAAAAAAGAGTAAACAACCCCTCCCACTCCTGTAATAATTTTTTTTTTTTTTCGAGACAGGGTTTCTCTGTGATTTTGGAGCCTGTCCTGGAACTAGCTTTTGTAGAACAGGCTGATCTTGAACTCACAGAGATCCGCCTGCCTCTGCCTCCCGAGTGCTGGGATTAAAGGCGTGTGCCACCACTGCCCGGCTCTGTAATAAAATTTTAAGATACCTTTTCTCCCTCAAGACAATTTTATTCCTAAAACATTTTGTTCCTGAGGTTCCTGAGATAGGTTTCATGTAGCCCAGACTGGCCTCCAATTCTTTGTGTCCCTGAGAATGACTCAGGTACTTCTGATGCTCCTGCCTCCACTTCCCAGAGTGCTGACATTGCAAGTGTGTGCTCCACACTCAATTATGTGGTGGGGGGGGCTCTACTCGGTGCTTAGTGAAGGCTAGACCCTCACTCTACCAAGGGCGCTGAGCCCAGCTCATTCTCTCCATTCTCCGTCAGTTCTCTCTTTATCCTCCCCTTTTCTTTTCCTCCTTACAGAATGTGAGTATGCAGGTGTAAAATCTTACCTCCAAGGATATAAAGTTACTTTTCAAAATTTTTCCTCTGCTCCCTGGATTATTTTTGCAATCTCTAAATCTTTTTTCCCCCTCCAGCTTGCTTGTTTTGGTGTCCGTCTTTATTGTTGGAAGCTTTCCTGTAAGCCTTGGAGGCCTGTTGATCCGTGGATGTTTGTTCTGGCTCTCAGTGGACTTGTTGTGAATCTGATTGGAGGCTGGGTGTGAGGGGGCGGGCTTGCTGCCTGTGAGATTCTTAGATGTAGGTAGCTAAGCAGCTTGAGTGGGGGTGTTCCCGCACGTGTCTGTGTATGTAGGTATTTTCTCTCTAGCAATTTAGATTCAAGAGAGAGAGTCACTTATCTCCTGCCAGGAAGAATAACCCCGACTTCTGGCTCTGCGGCCCAGAGAAAGGAAGGAAGGGAAGATTTAGGGACCTGCCCACCCTGCCTCAGGCCAGGCATTTGGTTGTCCGCAGATAAAGGACTTGTGGGGAGGGAAGTAGGGCCCTCCCTCACATCCTCTTCCTCTCTCCCTCTCCTCTCCCCCTGTCCCTCTTTGCCTCTCTCCCAGGCTTCTTTTCTGCACACCCTCCCTTTCTAACTTATTATGTAGCCCAGGCTATCCTCAAACTTTCAATCCTTGTGCCCCAGTCTCCCCAGTGTTGTGGTACAGGTGTACCCGCCATGTCCAGCTTACCCCTCCTGTTTGCAGGATCTTATTCCTAATAGAGTCTTCCAGCATTCAGTTGCTGAGTCTTCCCAGGATGCGTGGTTTTCCTCTGCCCTCCTAGGAGTTGCCTTTCTCTGTTTTCATGATCATGTGGTATAAGACTTGTGGGTACAGGTGTCTCCTGGTTTTACGGAAAGGAGGTTTGTTTCCGTTTGTTTCAGTCGTGTTTCGAGGAAGTGTTTTAAAGAGGTTAGGGCCAGTGAGATGGTCCAGTGGACAAAATACTTGCCACCAACCCTGTGACTCAAGTTCGATCCCCGGGATCTCGTGGCATTAACTCTTCTTTAAGGTCTGATAAGCTGTCCTGGAACTCACTGTGTAGGTCAAACCGGTGTTGAACTTAAGGCAATGTTCGTGTCTCAGCCTGCTCGGTGTGAGCCACACCATCCACATGACTGAAATGAGAATGTGGGCATGTGTTAATATACATGGCTATAATTCAACAATTCACTAAGAGGGACTAGGGATGGTGAGGCCTTGTAGCAATGAGCACACTTGGTGCCCAGATCTTGGTTCCTCCACACTGCTCTTTAACTAGAAGAACTGGGAGTGCCTTAGAGAAGTACTTGATTCTAGGCTGGGACATATTGAACCTGAAATGTCTTGCAGTACCAGGAAATAAAGACATGCTTGAAAAGAGAAGTGGAAATATCAAAAGGACTCATGAACTAATGACCTTTTCACTTTCAACTGCCAAACCTGGAACGACTTGAGAAAGGAAATAAAGAATTATAATGTACAGCATAAAGTCAACGTCCATCATAATTATATTGATGTCCATCCCGAATAAATGGGAGTAAGGAAAATGCATTGGCCACTGGATTCCAATTAATAGATGTAAAATGAACGAGGGATGTAGAGATTAGCAGTGCTCTTCCTGAGGCAGGCGCAGCGGGAGGAAGTGTTGCAGAGAAGATGCATGCTAACATCAGGGGCTGCAACACTGAAGAGAACATGTTTGCATACTGTTAAAGTATTGCACATGTGTGAGCCTGCAGCAAGGAAACCTACTATTTTGTACACCTAATGTATGTTAATAAAATAAATAAAATGTCTTAACCAAGTTAGATACTACCAATGAAGAAGAAAAAATAGTGACTTTACTGTCTGACTTAAACCAGCTCACTGCTTCCATCAAGACTAATGTCACCAGTAGTAAGATATTGATATCATACACTGAGAAAACAGGCTCTCTTAAATGGTGTTTTTGCCAAAAATCTATGATTTCAATGAAGTGATGAGAAAAATACAAGAGCAACTAAATTCAGAGACGTTCCACATATTACTGTAGATGACCCTCAGTTTATAAGGGGCTACATTTGGATTAAAGCTGTCTGTGATGCTGCATTTAGGGTCTCACCCTGATTAGACTGTAGGATGTCTGGAGAGTTGCTAAAGTATATGTTTCTAGAGAACATTGTTGTGTGGATTAGCCCTCTGTGGTTAGACCCTCAACGTGATGAGCATGATCTAGTCAGCTAGGCCCCACACGGAAGAGGAAGGGGTCAAGAAATGTATCCATGGTCTCTGACTCTTGAAGTGGGCCATGCCTTCTGGGCTGTGCTCCTAGACATCAGACCCCAGGTTCTTCAGCCTCAAACTGTGCTTGCACTAACAGGCCTCTTTGACCCCTTTCACCTTTGGTCTCAGACTGGGGGCTGCATGACCAGCTTTACTGGTTCTGAGACTTTTTGTTTCTTGGGTTAAACAATTTCTCTGGCACTCCAGCTCTCAGGTGGCCATTGTGGAAAATATTCAGCTTCTCTGTGTGAGCCTGTCCCCCAATAAACAACATACACACACACACACACACACACGCCTTCCATGTATCATTATAAGTTGAAAATACAGCAACCTAAAAATGTGTTTATCTGAGGGCTGGAGAGATGGCTCAGAGGTTAGGAGCACTGACTGCTCTTCCAGAGGTCCTGAGTTCAATTCCCAGCAACCACATGATAGCTCACAACCTGCAGACACACATTACAGAACACTGTACATAATAAATAAATAAGTAAATATATATATATATATACATATATATATATATATATATATATATATATATATATATATATTGGTTTTTTCGAGACAGGGTTTCTCTGTAGCTTCGGAGCCTGTCCTGGAACTCCCTTTGTAGACAAGGTTGGCCTCGAACTCACAGAGATCTGCCTGCCTCTACCTCCCGAGTGCTGGGATTAAAGGCGTGCGCCACCACCGCCCGGCAGTAAATAAATATTTATATTAAAGAAATGCACTTATGGTTACTTATTTGATGAGCATGATGCATGTTTGTTATATGGAGGTCAGAGTACAACTTGTGGGAATTGGTTCTCTCTCTTCCACCATTCTTCAGGGACCTTTACCTGCTGAATCATCCTGCCTGATCTGAGTAATATTTACTATAGCTAAGCTATGGAACATCTTAATTGACAAGACAGAACACTGTAGACTGTCTGGTTTTGTAATCCCATGGTTGATTAGGAGCTGCAGCTTCCTGCTGCTGATTCTCGGTGCCACAGAATAGTTTCCTACCACATACCACCAGCCCCAAATTCAAAATTTACATCTTCTTTAAATTAAAAGTTGTAAATTGAGCAGGTCAGTGGTGGTACACACCTCTAATCCGAGTACCTGGGAAACAGAGGCAGGCAGATCTCCGTGAGTTCGAAGTCAGTCTGGTCTACAGAGCGAGTTCTAGGACAGCCAGGACTGTTTCACAGAAAAACCCTGTCTCAAAGAAAAAGAAACTATAAATTGAGCTCTTGTAAATTGGGGACTGACTGTTCAAGCCCTGATCAAATGTGCCAAGATCACGAGAGACCAACGGAGCTGTCATAGATGGAGGGACACTAAGGACATATGACTAAGTGCAGTGTGGGATTCTGGAACAGAAAAAAAGAACATTAGGAGAAAAGGTGGCTAAGTTCTGGTAAAGTGTAGTTGTTTGGCGAATTCTGAAAATTCTCCCTGAAATGCATGTGCTGAAGATATGGTCACCAGCTGGTGGCACTATTTTGAGAAAACTTTAAGAGGTAGGCTTATTTGGAAGAAGTCAGTCGTCTGGGATGTTGACTCTTTCTCCTCCCAGACTCCTCTCTGCTCTGTGCCTCTTCTCAACTTCTTCTTCTTCTTCCTTTTTTTTTTTTTGTTTTGTTTTTTTGTTTTCTCAAGACAGGGTTTCTCTGTAGTTTGGAGCCTGTCCTGGAACTAGCTCTTGTAGACCAGGCTGGCCTCGAACTCACAGAGATCTGCCTGCCTCTGCCTCCCGAGTGCTGGGATTAAAGGCGTGCGCCACCACTGCTCGGCACCTCTTCTCAACTTCTTGGCTGCCATGAGGTAAGTAACCACTTCCACACACTCCCCATGCCCTGATGTCTTATCTCAGACCCTGAGTAAAGGAGCCAGTGTGTCTTAAACTAAACTTGTGAAAGAAGGCTGGGGAGATGACACAGATGTTAAGAGCACTGACTGCTTGCTCTCCCAGGGGACCTGGGTTTGCTCCTCAGCATCCACATGGTGGCTCACAACTGTCTATAACTCTAGTCTCATAGGATCTGATATTCTCTTCTGGTTTACAGATATACGTGCAGACAAAACACTCATACACATAGAATACATTTTTTAAAAAAGGAACTTGTGGCCGGGTGTCTGGAGGCAGAGACACGTGGATCTCTGTGAGATTGAGGCCAGCCTGGTCTACAGAGTGAGTTCAAGGACAGGCTCAAAAATAAATAAATAGATAAATAAATAAAGTTAAAAAAAGGAACTTGTGAAAGAAAGAGTAAGGCAAAATAAACCTTCAGTTCTTGCAGCTTACCTCTCCGGCTTCTGTCATGGTGCTGCTGTCTAGAGCAATAGTGTTGGGTAGTTATCACTACCTAATAGTACTACCCAATTATTACCCCATTAACAAGCCGGTTCTGAGGGCTGTGCTCATGCAAGCTGGAAGTTTGTAACTTTGCTGTCTGTGGGAAATTATCTCAAAAAAGTAAAGGTTGTGGATGTGGCTCAGGCTGTAGAGGGCTTCCTTCGCATGACCAAAACCCCAGTACTGTGTAAAGTGTGTGTGGTGGTATGTCAGAACATGATCCAAGAATGGAGTCATGTAAGGAGATTTCTGAGTGATTGTGAGAAAACGCCAAGAAACCAAAACAAGAGTCTTGTGACTTTGGTTTCTTCTAAAACACAGAATTGCTCTTGGATTATGCTTTTGAACCCTCCCAGCAAATCAGATATGAATGAGTTTCCTTCAGATTATTCTTTACCGTTGCCTGTTGTTTCTTGTCTATGTACCTCTATGGAAAACATGTCTCTGCCATGTGTGGCCTTCAGCTACATGTGGCTTGCCCTTATGATTGTACACTTTACTCTGTGACTCCCCCTAACCCTAAGATATAAATTGTCTGTTGCTCTGAATGAAGTTGGCTATGCATGAGATTTTAGTTTACCTCCCAGGTACCACTGCCTCTAGATTGGTAAACAGTGGTACGCACTTGTGATCCCAGCACTCAGGAGAGGGAGGTAGGAGGATCAGAAGTTCAAGGATATTCTTAGTTTTGAGCTAAGTTTGAGGCAATTGAGCAATATGAGACCATCTCAAAGGAAAAAGGGGGCAGATGAAGAGGGGAGATCCAGATGAAGATCTGGATACCAAGGAAAGAGCCGCTCTTGGAGGAATGATGCCCCTCCCTCAGAAGGGTTGGCATAAAGTCTGAGTGGTCGTGGGGGGCACACTTACTGACTTGGTGGTAGAGGGCTGATACAGTTCGAGGACAGACTACAGCTGTACCCTCAATGCCAACTCAAAGGCTCTCCCATTGAGTCCAGAACCAAGTGATGTTTATTGACTGTGTTTGCATGTGAGTCATTACTACGATATGATTCAATCGTTAGTCCTAGCTGTGTGGCCTTAGGACAATTACTTACTCTGTCTGAACTTTAATTTCCTCTGAAAATGGAGATAATGACTCCAATTGTCGAGAAAGAGATTACTATGTATTTGATAAAATCCGTCTCTGTTTCTGATGGTAACATAACTAGATAATGTTTGCCTCTTCTAAGTAGAGTTACCACATAAATGACTGGACCTCAAGTTGCTGTTCATCTGTGCTTGACGATTTGATGAAAGAATAGAACCGTTGACATTCATGTACTGAGACAAACTTTGATTGGTGATTAACTCTTGTTGTTGTTGTTTTGCACAGACCCTTACACTGTAGCATCCTGGAAGACATCATCTAGCCCAGGCTGACCTCAAACCCGCCTTGGTTGGTCTGCCTGTCTTAGTCTTCCAAGTGCTGGATTGTCCAGGCTGGCTTTGAACTCACTCTGCATCTCAGGCATGCCTGAACTTGTGTTTCTTTGGTCTCAGCCTCCCATGTACCTTGGATTACATGCCTTTGACACTAGGCCTGGCTCTTCCCTCGTATCATGCATTCCTTTCTTCTTTTTTCCTGGGAAGAATCTCTAAATTAGCCCAGGTTGGCCTCTAACTTGCAATCCTGCCTAAGCCTCCCAAGTGCTGGCATTGCAAATGTGTACCGACATCCCCAGCATCAGGTTTTTCTCCTCTTTATCAAGCTGAACTCTTATAGAGTCACACAGGTGGTTACAACCCATCAGAAAAGTCCCACCAACCATCTTGTCAGGAAAGATGAGTTGAGTGAGAACCTGTGAGGTTTGCCCTAGCTTCTCTTATTCTTTGGCCAAGAATTAAGAACATGGTTTGTTTTACATAGAACTAACTGCTAATGACTAATCTTTTCCGAGTTAGGATCCACAAAGAAAAAAATTATGTATTCTTAATTTCCTCTCATTGGATAGAACTGTAGGAAAATGATAACTGGGGAAAAATTTTGCTGGCATGTTTCTTTCTTCACCCCCTTTCTGAAGACAGGAAACTAGGAGAAGCAGTGTAACGATAGGTTGTGCTTAGAAAATGGAAAAGTTGAACCCCAGCTAATAAAAACCTACTATAAGATTGAGTCTTGTAGGGTTGTAGGAACTTGGATCAAGCCATCATGGCTCAGATTCCAAACCTGATTCAATAATTTTTTTTTAATTCAGTTCAACAAATACGTTGCACGAATCTGTGGGTTTTTAAATATTGTCTCTTAGAATGACCTGTAAACCAGACTGTTGATTTATTATAATAAAGAATATAGCTGGGCGGTGGTGGCGCACGCCTTTAATCCCAGCACTCGGGAGGCAGAGGCAGGCGGATCTCTGTGAGTTCGAGACCAGCCTGGTCTACAGAGCTAGTTCCAGGACAGGCTCCAAAACCACAGAGAAACCCTGTCTCGAAAAACCAAAAAATAAATAAATAAATATAAATATAAACATATATATATCAGGGGAAGTAGACAAAGACAAGATCTCCTGAGTAAATTTGGAGAATGGGGATCTTAAGAGAGGGTTGAAGGTGTAAGACTTTAGACGATCCTGAAGCCATTTCTGACAACCCTGAATCCTCTCGGACTCCGTGCCGTAGTGCTTCCCCTCCTCCCCTGGGAACCAAGGACCTAACAGCTACACATGCACGTACTCAGTTCCTGAACAATTACCCATATACGTATGTTTTGATTCGGTCCCCTGGGAAACGGGGTCAAAATGACCTCTTACCTCACCTGATCTGGCAACAGGTCTCCAGCCAATTATTGGTAATAGCCCTTTTGAATAAGCCAATCACAACCCCCTTGCTTCTGTGGCCTTTCTCCTTTAAAAGTAGCCTGTGCCAGCTATTCGAGGTCTCTCGGCTTCCGGAATGCTGAGGGACCCTGTCATGACAGAATTAATAAAAAATCCTCATGCTTTTGCATGGGCTGTGGTGTGTGAGGTGGTCTCTGGGGGCGACTTCTCCTCGGTGTTTGGAGGCTAGAATCTAACAAAGGGGATGAGAGAGGCAGGGAGGGGAACAGAGAAAAATGTAGAGCTCAATAAAAATCAATATAAAAAAAAAGAATATAAAGCAGCTTGCTTATTTACCACCTACTTGAGACACTCTTCTTTTGTAGGAAAATCTTCAAAGGAAGCCTAATCATAGACTATTTTCTGATTAATGGCAAGCTAGAGCAAGATGACCAAACTAGGGTGAGCAAATTATGCCCCTACAGCTGGCACATCAATGTCTTAGTCAAAATGAGAGGAAACCAGATAATCAGGCTCCCCCAAGATGCCTTCAGTTCCTAAGTATCATATGAGACCACACAAAACTGAAGGCAACAATCTTTCTAATAAGGATAGACTTTCTAAGAAATGCTTTGTTTATCTTTTTTATTCTGAGTTATCTCAAATTTGACGTGTAGCCAAGGTTACAAGGCTAGCCTTGGACCATCACTCTTCCTGCCTCCACCTCTCAAGTGCTGGAATTATACACGGTGAACTGATTCTTCTCTGTGATATCATCTTTCCTGGGAGTTGAAGTTCTAGCTTTTTGCTACCTTTTCACTGATCCCAATTGAGGGCAAAGGGAGGCTCACCAAATTGACAAACTCTGGAAGAGCAGCCTAGGCTACAGGTCTCAACTCTTCTTTCTCTTGAGTAAATCTGCTATCAGGGGTACACAATTCCTCCAGGGTCCAGAGGTCACCAGGGCAAACTTCTCCATCACCTAGACCTAGACTCTGCTGGCGACTGGTTCTGTCCACCTCAGTTCCCTGAAAGCCTACTCTTTTTTTTTTTTTTTTTTTTCGAGACAGGGTTTCTCTGTAGTTTTGGTTCCTGTCCTGGAACTGGCTCTTGTAGACTAGGCTGGCTTCGAACTCACAGAGATCCGCCTGCCTCTGCCTCCCGAGTGCTGGGATTAAAGGCGTGCGCCACCACTGCTCTTATATTGGCTGGAGTCACATTTCCTAGCCCCAGCTCTGGGAATTTCTTGTGTCTGCCTGAAGCAGGAGTTTGCACCCAGTGCCAGCTGCTCAAGTGCTTGGCTGTACAGTAGGGTCTTTTCAGAGAGTCACGTCTTTGTATACTGAGCCTACCCGAGGGAGCACTTTCTCCTACCCTGTATGGATATTCCGGCCTCCACGTGGACACCATATGTAACGAGTCTTTCTCTGTCCTGCCAGCCAGCTCCCAAATAATGACATGGAGATTTCTTATTAATTATAGAAGTTCAGCTTATAGCTTAGGCTTGTGCTTAACTAGCTCTTATAACTTAAATTTATCCATTTATATTTATTAATCTACATCTATCACGTGCATTATTGCTCTTTCATCTTGCACCTCCTTTGTCTCCTGCCCACCTAGATTCCTCCTCTTCTTCCTTTCTCTCTTCACCTGGAAGTCCAACCTACACTTCCTGCCTTCTTATTGGCCATTTATTTGTATTTCACAGCAATATATTTTCCCACAGTGTACAAATAATCTCACAACAATACAGTTTCCTTTCTGGTTAAAGGATACACACCATTATTATCCTTGGTGGTGGTGGTGGTGCACATGTTAAGCCCCTGTCAAGATATGAAAATTCATAGTGATATGAAACAGGTGATATAATCGTAGCATGATTCCAATTTGAGCTTATCAAAGAGTCCTCACAAAAATAAAGAGCTTATCCCAGAAATGAGGACACTATCCTTGGAACTACCTAGTTGTTTTTTTTTTTTTTTAATAATCTTTACTAATCCCGTTTCTCTCCTTTTAGGTTTAGTGTTTGCTGCATGCTTGTCTGTTGAGAAAGTGGATAAAACAAAGGTCTGCTTCTCAAGAGCGCCTGTTCCAGCTGTGAGAAAATACACAGAGGGTAATAAGGAAATTAAAATAAGGGGTAATTGCCGGGTGGTGGTGGTGCATGCCTTTAATCCCAGCACTTAGGAGGCAGAGACAGGCAGATCTCTGTGAGTTCAAGGCCAGCCTGGTCTACAAGAGCTAGTTCCAGGACAGGCTCCAAAGCCACAAAGAAACCTTGTCTCAAAAACAAAGAAACAAACAAACAAAAAACCCTATAAAACCCAAACCAAACAAACAAATAAAACAAAACAAATCCTAAATACACATACAAAAATATATCTTAAAAAAGGAAACAAGCCAGGTGGTGGTGGCACATGCCTTTAATCCCAGCACTTGAGAGGCAGAGGCAGGTGGATCTCTGAGTTTGAGGCCAGCCTGGTCTACAGAGCAAGTGCCAGGACACACTCCAAAACTACACAGAGAAGACCTGTTTCAAAAGACAAACAAAAACATTTTCCCCCAAAGGAAATAAATTTAAAAAAAAAAAGAAAACAAAGTCTCTCTGGTAGTACTCAGTTCTTCACTCAGTGTGTGTGTGTGGTGGGCACTTGTACACACAGGACCAAAACTGACCTTGATCAAGCATTCTGTTTAACTGGGCTCTTGAATCCAGAACTCAATTGCGCTAGTCTGATGTGGGAGTCCTCTCTGTATGTTATGAATATGCTTTATTACCATTGGTTATTAAAGAAGCTGCTTTGGCCTATGGCAGGGCAGAATATAGGTAGGCGGGAAAACTAAACTGAATGCAGGAAGAATGAAGGAGGAAGCAGGCAGATGTCATGCAGCTGATGAAGAAGACTCCAGAACCCTACCAGTAAACTATGAGCCTCAAGGTAGAAATGAGTTCATTTAAGATGTATGAGCTAACTAGGAATATTCCTGATCAGTTGGCCAAGCAGTGTTGTAATGAATACAATTTCTATGTGATGCTTATACTATCTAGTCTGTTTATACTGTCTGGCCTGCCGAGTACTGGGACCAAGGGGGTACCACATCTACCCAGCTTTTACGTTTGTTTTGGGAACCTGGACTCCATTCTTTATGATGGCACAGCAAGCACTTCGTCCACTCAACCATCTTTTGCCTGTTTACTGAATTTCCAAAGTGAATTTCATAGGTTAGGATGTAAAGTAACAGGTTTCATCATGGTCTTTCCTGACTGCATGTGTGCCTGTATGCATGCTTGTCGCTAGAAGCTGACACGGGGCATTTTCATTCCTCTCCACTGTCTGTGTTAAGGCAGGATCTTTCACTTGAACCCAGAGCTCGCTGATGTGGCTATTTGTAGGAGGGATCATTTCTCCACCTTCCAAGGGATCAGATTGGAGGGAGGCTGCCACATCTGCCATTTATCTGTGTCCCAGGGCTCTGAAATCTGGTCCTCACACTTCCATGGCAAACACTTTACCCTTTGAGCCATGTATGTTCCCAACCCGACAACTTTAAGTGATCCTTCCTACCTTTTATAGATAATTGTAGAAAATTAGATTTTCTTCATGACTGAGCCCACTCATATCTATAATTTATTGAGCTTCTAACATGTGTTCATTATTTAATCAGAGAGCAGATACCATGAGTGGCAGCTGAGAGATAAGGAGAGTTTGGAATATTGAAGCAATTCTCCGAGGCCACATGACTACCATTGTCTGGATGTGGTAAAGAAGTCTGACACGAAACCACTAGAACTTATTTACTTTAGATAACAGCAGTAGCATCTACTATCGTCTCCACAGGACTTGCTTAGTTTTCATAGTGCTGAGGCTTCACATGCTAAGCAAGTGCCGGGTGCCGTAACCGACCTACAACCCCAGTCCTTTTAAGACCTGAAACAAGACACGGATGTCAGTGTATGTTCTGCTTTCTTTTAATAACGTTCTAGCAACAATTCAAGGTGTAATTGGGAATGAAAACAACCGATAAGCTATCATGTAAGAAAAAACGCAGACAGATTTCCTTCTGATTCGCCATCTGCTGCCACAGGGTAAGCTTATTCTCTTGGCACATTTGCTTATGGTGTGCAAGTATCTGAGTTAGGCAGTGGGGAATACAAGGCTGGGTGAAAACAACCCATCTTCCAGGAACTGATAACCCAGCAAGCGAGAGCACACGTATGTAAGTAACTGGAATTAACCAGAATGCTGTAAATCAGAATCAAAGGCAGAGGAACATAAAGGTCCCACATACTACTTTTTGTTGGAATGAAATCATACTTGGGTTCTCAGGGCAAATATAAACAAGCAGGTTTAGAATTTACCCACTACATAAGTTCAAAGTGGTTCTAGATAGAGTAATAGAATTGTGATGCCTTGGCAATTTTATTCACAAAAATCAATGTCATTTTTCAAAACCTTTACCGATTTCACCATTTCCTAAAAGGTTAGTCTCTTGACTAAAATTTGAGGACTTATCTCATCAGTAAAGGTATTAGCTAGTAGGCATTTTGCCTACTTCTTCACATTTACTTGGTATTTTAAATAATACTACTTTCACATAATTAATTATAACCAATTATACCAGAGTCAATTGAAGACTGCCAAGGGTGGATCATGAGGAGTAGAAAGTCTTACATTTCTTCTTTGAAATCACAGGACACATGAGCTTGAAAGAGAATGTGACAAACAATCCATTTATTCCAATGCTGTCTTCCCTTTGAAAGATGTGTTGTACTTTTTCTATTGGCTTAGAATGGGAACCAATAAGGAACCAGGAGCCTTGTAGCTATTCATAAAGCAAGCCTGGCATTGTGAAAGCTGGTAAAGATTGCTTTGTTCTTTGCCTCTGACTTTCAGAATCTTATGGGGTTGACATTTTTCTTTTGAATAGTAAGCAAAAATAATTCAGCTTGGATGGTGTTTGCCTTGAAATATATTCTCTAATGTTAATTCCTTTTTTATTGTTTAGACTTAAGATTTGATAAATCTTTAAACAGATGTTCAAAAGAAAATCAAGAACTTAAATACAAGTTTATTATCATGTCGAACATACTCCAGGTGAACAAAATTAATATAAATTTGCTAGATTTGTTTGAAGTTTATAATTATTAAGGTTCTTTCATTTCAAAAGTGGTATAATTAGTTATTAGTCTCCTAATAGCTGCCTAGAAGCAGAGTTAATGTTAGGTTCTCAGCAATAGCTATGTATGCTTGGGATTCTGGATTATTACAATTTTGTTTATGATAATATTTAGAAAAAGCCTGCAAGGTGTTTGTGTAGTAATTTTTCTAAACATTGAAACTCAAGATCTCTAAAAAGACAAAAAGAAAATAATTTTTCCTTTGATATTTTCTGTGTGGAAGATTTTTTTCAGAAAATGTACCATCTTAAGTCTGCTGAAATGTTCTAGTTTCTAGAAAAAAACCCACTAGACTTTTTTCTTTGAGTGTGAGAACGTTCAAACCAGACTTAAAAGGGATTTTTTTTTTACTTGTATTCTGTTCAAATTTACATTCAGTTTAAGTAATTGCCGTAAGAGCATTGACAGATAATCTGTATCTTTGATGTACATGAATACTTTATCATGAGGTTAGTTTACTGCTGCGGGGATGGGGGTGGGGCAGTGAACAAATACAAAGTAATTGCAGAGAGAGGAAACTCCTGAAGAAAACAGAAAAGGCGAAGCGGTCAGTACCATCGTTAATCAGAAGGCTAGTGTAAGACACTTTTGTACTCTGAAAGCACTGATCGTTGCACGTCAGGACAGAACAAATTAAACAGGGAAGAACAGCAGAGTCCAGCAAGAAAAACATGGAGCGGGTTTAGGGGACGGGCTAATAATCCAGGATCCTAAGAGGGAAGGGAACACTGTTGCTTTTCCTTGGCACCTGAAAACTCCAGCTCCACGGGGGCAAAGGCCGCAGCTCTTTTGGGCTCGGGCCAGCGTGTGCCGACCGCACGTTGGCGGCGCGGGCCGGGAGCCGGCAGCCTCCGTCCGGGTCGCTGCGGCCGCGGGGCCCTTTGTTTCCCGCGGGGCGCCGCCGACTGTCTGCCCCGAGCGAGCGGGGGCCCCCGTGGGGGACAGCGTGGGCCCCATCGCCTCGCCCCTCCGACCTCGCAGCTGCAGCCCGGCCCGCCCCAGCTCCCAGTTCCTCCCTCGCTGCCCGGGCCAAAAAAACGACCTTGTTTTGCTTTTCGGGAGAGAGGTGAGGGCTTGACCCGGCCGCGGCTCCCCGGGGCGTTTACTCGGGCCCCGCGTCACCGCGAAGGGGACCCGCGCCCGCCTTCCCCGGAGCCCGAGGGGACGAAGGAAGCGCCGCAAGCTTCCGGGAGAGAGAGAGCCCTCGGGGCCGCGGGACCCGGGCTGCGCCGCCCGCCAGGCCCGGGACTCACTTCTCTAAAGGGAGCCGGCGAGGTGCCAGCACCGGTGGGCTGGGGTCTCCGGGCCGGCGCTCCGCCGTGGGCCGACACACCCGGGACGAGCCCCGCGGGGACTGGTGCTGTGTGGCGAGGTCACGGCCCTGAGCCGGGGCGGGGGCGGAGGGCGGCGATCCACCTGGCTACGTGGCAGCCATTGCGGCGGCCGCGAGACCCCTCCCCACGCGGCCGCCCACCCGCCCTCTCGCGGCGGGCTCCTGCGCGCGGCGGGCTCCGGCGAGGCTGCTCTTCCCGGGTCGGACGGAGAGCGGCAGTGTGTCCCCGCTCCGCACGCTCGCGGCTGCGTCTTTTTCCCCCCCGCGGCCACAGCTGCTCGCCAGCCCCGCGCCGCGCCGGAGAGAGCGCAGTGGCGGCGGCGGGAAAGGGTTGCGGACCCGCGGCGCTCGCTCACTCGACGACGCGGCCCGGGCCTCGACGTCCCCGCTCCCGCGGCAGGTAAAGACCAAGGGTGAGGGAAGACAGGCGACGGGACCCGGGGAGAAGGGGGCCGGAGGGGGAAAGAGGAGAAAGGAGGAGAGGGGGGGAGATCCCGGGAGCGCGGAGCCCACAGAGAAGGGCCCGAGGCCGGCGGCGAGCGACGCGGAGACCCGGGCAGGCGCGGGCCGGGCTCCGGGCGGAAGGGGAGTGAGGCGTCGCGGGAGGCGGGCCCTGGCGCGCGGCCCGTGGCCGAGAGAAGGCGGGCGCCGCGGCCGCTCCCCGGGCCTCCAGCGCCTGGCGGGCCTCCAGGCCGCGACACACCCCTCCCGCCTCCGGGGCTCTCCCGGTGCCTTCTCGCCCCGACTTGACCCCGCGCCCCCGCGAGCGCCCTGCCGGTTCCCAGGCCGAGCCTTCTGGGAACTTGGGCCGCCTGCCCGGGCACGTAGTGCTAGTAGAGATGTTTATTTACTCACTCCCGGAGCACACACGCTCGCTCGCTTGCTCGCTCACCGCCCGCGGGCTCGCCTCCCTCCGGGACTGTGTGCCTGCCACCCCGGCCCCTTCCCAGCCCCAACTTTCCCTCCCGCTCTCCGAGACCCAGTGCGAGCTCTCTGGACACCGGGCTTCGAGAGAATGAGTCATACCGAGGGCAGAGTTTATCCCGTTGGTGCTTTTGGTTACGACACTTTGATTCCCCCCCAGAAAAAGAGAGCAGAGGAATTTATTATTATTTTTTAAGTCGAAGCCACATCTGAGCTAGGGCCCGCAGGCTTTAGGGAATCCTTCCGCAACTGTCTTTAGGAGTAGCAGCTGAAATTTGCTGCACCGACAGGTTTGTACACATTCCTGCCATGCAGTGGTTGTAATGTCTCCATAGCACAGTTCTGACGCGGGAGGGATTGGCTGCTTTTTCTACTCCAGGCCGCCGAGCCAATCAGGAAGCGCGGCTTGCCTGGAGACTGGTTAACTCAGAAAAGGTGGGGATTGGTTGAGCTCGGGGAAGAAAATCCCGGAGATAACCTGGCCTTTTAGAAAACAATGACTGATTTGCCGCTGCCTCCCCCGCTCCCACTTGTTTATTTTAATACGTTATCCTTTGGTAACAGAATTCGCTCTTTCAGTCCTTTCAAGAAATCGCTTCCACTGTTGTCTTTCAAATTAGCTCTCGACTGCAACTCATTTGAACTCCTATGGCTCAGTTTTCACAGAGATAATTTTTAGAAATATAAACATGCGTTTTGTGCATTACTAAGTGTAGTTCGGTTTCCTTTCAGCGGATTTTTGTTGTTGTTGTTAATGGTCAGAATTGAAGTCAGTTTCCAGTTACTATGCCAACGTATTATTTAAGTTCTGCGAGGATGGGGAGAACTGCAGTGGTGGTGGGGAGAATTAGAAAGAAATGGCTGTTGCTCCTCCGCAGAGAGGCGGCGATTTAGTTAACAAGCGAAGAGAAAACAAAACAACAAAACCCAATAAACACCCCAACCTGGAAACGTGTAAGAGACCTGCCTCTCCTGCCTGTACTCTGCGGGTCTATGCACCTGTTGACTTTAGTCGCTGTGAAGCGGAGACAGTGGCAGCACTGAACTTCATAGAAAAACGGGCATAAGTTATGGTAAAGGCATGTATCTTGTATACAGTTAGAGGCTAACTACTATCACTGTAGATGTGTTTAAGAATTTTTTTTCTTTTAAAACCTTCATCATTAATCATGATTATCTTTGCCTTCGAATATACAAAGGAAGCTTAATATGATTTTTTGAGATAGGGTCTCGATATGTAGCCTTGGCTGGCCTGGAACGTTCTTTATAGTTCAGGTTGGGCCTGCCTTTGCTTCTCAGGTGCTTAACTATCTGGGCCACCGGACCCAGAGGGCAGTTTTCTAGTCAGCTTGACTTAGAAAAGAAGTGCCTGTTTTCTTTGTCTTCCTTTCAATCTTTCATATGCAAAATAATGTAAGCTTGGGGAAGAGCCACCTGTCAGGTCAAGTAGTGAATCACAACATACATCTCTCTCTTTTTTTTTTTTTTTGGTTTTTCGAGACAGGGTTTCTCTGTAGCTTTGGAGCCTGTCCTGGAACTCCCTTTGTAGACCAGGCTGGCTTCGAACTCACAGAGATCCGCCTGCCTCTGCCTCCTGAGTGCTGGGATTAAAGGCGTGCGCCACCACCGCCCGGCTACAACATACATCTCTTAAATTCTGTTGAAAATGATTTATTTAGGAATTGAGATCAAAGTTCTTTTGATACTCCCTGTGCTAGGCAGAGTAATACATTATTCCCTTTACTGTCTTCACCTTCATGGCAATGAAATCACACATACTGATGCCAGGTACTGTTTTAAGGACTTTATGTATAGTATTCACATTTAGTTTACCTTACTATGAAATTTGCATGCGTTTTCAGTTTTGTTTTACAGGCAAGAAGAGACTGGGAACTATTCAAATTGCTCAAAGTCACCCAAGCAAGGTATACAAGAGGGTTCAGGGAAGCCTAGGTTTTTATGATTCTAACCTTTCTCTTAACATATTTCTGTGGGCCTTTGAAACTAGGACTTCATTTGTTTTTTTATCTGAGATAGAGGCTCACTTATGTTGCTAGCCTTGGCTGTCTTGAACTCTTGAACTCTCTATGTAGACCATGCTGACCTCAAATTCATATAGAAATCTACCTGCTTCTACCTCTCAAGCTAGGATTAAAGGCAAATCCCACCATGTCTGGCTTAAATTTTTGATACCCAGAAAATAACTACATTTTCAAAAATCCATTCAACCTATCAATTATAAAATATGCTTACCATTTGTATGTGTCAGTATAATAAATTTTTCCAGTAAGCTGATGTGTCATCGATTGTAGGGTCCACTACCAGCATGTGTGTAATGTACAAATGTTTCTTACGTGGATGGAATAAGATGTATCGGATTCTCACCTAGACATTTTTCCTTCCGTCACTTTAGTTTCCCTGTGTATAAGGATTTTTAAAACGGTTAAGGTCTTTGGTTATTGGATTTACTTGTATCTTCCTACCTGTCCTCAGAAGGTCTTTTGCCTAGGATAGGTGGTTAGAAGGAAGGCCTTTCAGAGCTGGGAGCAGTTTCCTTCTTAGCTCAGAGCTCATTGCCTTACAGTAATTATTAATACACCTAGACTACATTTAATCGATTCTAACTGAACACACAGAACTTAACAAATTAAAAGAATACCTCATTGATTTCCATGGGATGTTAAATTGATGAGTCAGCTGGATTTTTATGACTACTAATCAATGAATAACTAGTCAGAAATTACATATTGTTGCTCCTACTGAAGCTGGTTAGTGCGTGCCAGGTTCACTAAAAAAAAAAAAAACAAAAAAAAACTGATGGTCAACAGTCCATTGTTTTAAATATGAATTGTCGGTGCCTATCCTTTTATTATTATTATTTTTTTTTTGACACAGTGTCATGTAGTTCAGCCTGAGCTTGAATTTAGTATGTGGCTAAGAATGATCTTGGGTCTTGCTGCTGATAAGAGCTGCATCGTCTTAAATGTATACCCGCCACAGTCTCAAAGGATGATGAAAGAACTATAGGTGAACTCTAAAAGTCCAGAAATGATTCTGTTGCAGAACTTAAATGTAATTCAAATAGGGTTTCTAAACCCAGAAACAAGCTGAGAGTGGTGGTTTCTACCTGTCATCTCAGGACTTGGGAAACTGAGCCATGAAGACTGCCATAAATAAGTTCAGGGTTAGCCTGGGCTACATAATGAGTTTCAGGCCAGTCAGAGCTAGAAATCCTACCTCAAAAAGCCAAAAAGTATGTGTGTGGGGTGGGTGAGGGGGCACTGGAAAGATAGCTCAGCAGTTAAGAGCACTGGGTCCTCTTCCAGAGGTCTTGGGTTTTATTCCCAGCACCCACATGGCTAGCATCCTCCTTTCTCCTCCATGGGCACCAAATATACATGTGTACAGTCATACATACAGGCAAAATAGCCATACACACTTACAAAAGAAAAGAAAGAAAGAATGAGTGGACAGAGGGAGAAAGGCAACAAACTCTGATAATCAGGGTTTTTTTGTTTGTTTTTTTTTGAGGCAGTGTCCCTTTACATAGTTCTGACTGTCCTAGAACTCAACTGTCCATCCAAGTGGCCTCAAGCTCACAAAAATTTCCCCTGCCTCTGCCTCCTAACTGCTGGGATTAAAGGTGTGCACCATCATGCCTTGTAGTAGGAGCTGCGGGCTGTGTTCCTGCTGCCCCAGCTCCTGGTCGCCTGGCTAGCTTATGCCCCGAAATAACAACACACAAACTGTATTCTTTTAAACACTGCTTGGCCCATTATATCTAGCCTCTTCTTGGCTAACTCTTGCACCTGGACTAGCCCATTTCTAATAATGTGTGTAGCACCCCAAGGTGCGCTTACCGGGAAGATTCCAGCCTACGTCCATCCTGGGTCGGAGCTTTATCGCATCTGCCCTGGTGATGAGCTGCTTTGCGTCTGTCTCTGAGAGGAGCTGCCCTGCATCTGAGCTCACTTCCTCTTCCTCCCAGCATTCTGTTCTGTTTACTCCACCCACCTATGTTCTAACCTATGAGGGCTAAGCAGTTTATTTTTTAACCAATGACCTTCCTCCATTATTTCCCCTTTTTCTGTTTAAACAAAAAAAAAAAAAAAGGAAGGCTTTAACTTTAACATAGCAAAATTACATATAACAAAACAGTTATCAAGTAAAAATTACAATATTTACATCTATTTTATCTTTATCGTAACTAAGGAAAACTATAACTATAACTTCTCCATGTCATCCATTGGTTTGTGTGCTTTCACTGTGGCCAGAGTCATGGTTCTAATACATTTGAGTTGAGCAGGTAACTTGGATATGGAATTTGTTTTTTATTAATATTTATTTATTTATTTACTTATTATATATACAATATTCTGTTTGTGTGTATGCCTGTAGGCCAGAAGAGGGCACCAGATCCCATTACAGATGGTTGTGAGCCACCATGTGGTTGGCGGGAATTGAACTCAGGACCTTTGGAAGAGCAGGCAATGCTCTTAACTACTGAGCCATCTCTCCAGCCCTGTTTGTTTGTTTTTGTTTTTTGAGACAAGTCTCTCTGTGTAGCCCTGGCTGTCCTGGCACTTGCTCTCTAGACCAGGCTGGCCTTTAACTCAGGAGATCTGCTTGTTTCTGCCTTCTGAGGGCTGGGAATAAAAATGTGCACCACTACTGCCTTGATGGTTGTGGGACTTTTAAAAAATTTTTCCTCTTCATTGCTTCATGTGCTAGATTTGGCTTTCAGGATCCTTGTGATTGGACTCGAGACTAACTTGATCCTCCTGTGCCTTCCCCTCTCACCTCAGGGATTGAGTCTTACGTAGTTCCTTGCATTTTTACTTTACCATGCTGAGCTCTTTCAATCTAAGCATTATTAGAGGCCTTTTTCTGTTCTGATTGCCTCCTTATTTCCTTGGTTACCACCACTTTTGTTTGCTAAGTCATACTTGTCTGCCATGTCTCAGTGTGGGCGGTAGTCTACCAAAGAGCTCTTTGACACAAGCCTGGGGAACACAGGCTCCGTGTTTCCTTAGCACTCTGTGTTCTCATAATCACACTGTGATTGCTTGCTTGTTTGTCATTTCATCATGTGCTAGGTTAAGGTATAACAAAATGCCTGAAAAATATGATCTGAGTTGCATTGAAATATAATAGAAAAAGCAATTAAATAGTAATTTTGGAGCTTACTTAGTAGAAAAAGAACAGAGAGGGACATTGGTTCTGATAAATGAAAAAATTTTAAGCTGGAATGTAAACTAGTCTCTGACATCTAATTTCCATCTATTCGGTTTTCTTGTTATTAGTCAGGACATTTTGGAGTTCAGGTTCTGGAAGTGGCCTGTAGGGGTGGGTGTTATTGGCTCATGTGACAGTGTAATGGAAGTTGTATGATGGAGGAGGCTGTGAGAGTGGGAACTTGACCATGGCTGGGCCTTTCCTGTACTTATAACACATATGGACTTCATTTCTCCTTCTGCTAAGGATGGGACCTGGCTCCTATCAGCTCAGGCCTATTTACTTAGTGTCTCATGTTGGTGGCTCTCTGTGCTATTTGATGACACTTCTGTAGCCTGTGTTCTCTTAGTAGGAAGCTGACCGCCAGTGGAGGAAGGGATGGGGAAGGAGTTCAGGGCAGATATAAAGCACGTCCATTGCCATTCTTAGTTACTTGTCTGTATGAACTGGTTTTTGTAGGAAAGAGATGGTCTATATTAAGGACCTGGGTATTCCAGGTGCTGAAATGGTAAGTCTGCTGTTTGAAAGAACTAGCATTTTTGGCTTATACTGGTATACAGGATATTTATTGAGTTTTTGTTTGCGAAATAATACACATATCTGCTTTCACAGTAATAGTCTAAAGTAGGCACAGAGGTGTCAGGATAAAGGTGTGCCTAGGATGTACTGGGAGTTGAGTTGAACTCAGGCTTTGGGAGAGTGGATGACTTTTCTGGAAGAAAGTTAATTGATCTAGGAAGTATCGCTTTGGTGGGGTGGTGTAGTGGATCTCTTGGGTTGAGCACATACGAGGCAGATATATGTGGTACTTCCTGACGGAAGCAAGTGTGCAGCTACAGATGCAATAGAGAACATATGAACTAGGGGAAGAAGGTGCCCTATTGTCCCTGAATGCATTGCCAGCTTGATGGAACTTGGTGTTGAAAACCAGAGAATCGTGAAAATTTTACGTTGAAGTAGCCATGGAATATTCACGAGGCAGTTAGCTATATAATTTGGGAGAGAATTCCTTAATAGAATCAGTTACAGCTGTTGAAGCCATGAGCTTGGATGAACCTAGACAAAGTGAGTAGAACAAAAGGCTGATGATGTGACACAGCCCGGAGGAATAGTGGCACGAAACAAGGGGCAGAAGAGAGGACGTCTGTGCATGAGGCCGAGTGCCAGCTAGAGGAAACCAGTGGCGTAATCCCTGTTGTGCACCGGGGGTGTATTCTAAGACCCTAAATGGAAGCCTGAAGCTGCGTAGAGCACCAAACTGTTTATGTATTTTGTTTATCTTTTTCTTCACTCCAGATTTATTAAAAGGTTCCCATGTAGACAGCACTCTACTGATGTTTTGTTGTGTATAAAATATGCTTTGTTTTCATCTCAAAGTCTAATTAGGGAATGAATAATGGGTGAATAAGAAGAAAGGGGCCGGCCAGGAAGATGGTTTAGGGGGAAAGGCACTCGCTGTCAAGACTGATGACTTGAGTTTAATACCCAGATCTTTACATGATGGAAAAAGAAGAGATTGCTTTCAGTTGTCTCCTGACCCCACCCACATGCACAGCATGGAATGCACATGTCCACATACATGCATCATACATACACATGAAATAAATAAATAGAAAAAAGTCTTGAAAGACAGGAGAAAGCAAGAAGTTGAAGATGTGGTTCGAAGGCTATAGTAGGGATAGAGGTGAAGGAAATAAGAATACATCCATAAGAGAGAGGATAAGGTTAAGTGATAGCTTCAAAGAGGATCACAGTCAATGAAAATAAGGAATCACAGGGTGGTGATACACGCCTTTAATCCTAGCACTCTGGAGGCAGAGGCCAGCCTGGTCTACAGGGCTATTTCCAGGACAGCCACGGTTACACAAAGAAACTGTGTCTTAAACTCCTCCCCTTCCCCCCAAAAGAAAGGAATCAAGGATTATTTTTGCTAAATGTATGGCTTGAGCCATTGGGGGGTAGAAGTACTTCATGAGATTGAGAATATTATTGAAGGCAGAGGTGTAAACTATGCCTTGTGAAACATAAACTCTGGGGTAGTTTTAGATATGTAGAACATTAGGAATGTAACTGGAGGTGGGGCATGTGGAATTCCTTCTAGCACTTGGGAGGTGGAGGCAGAAAGATCCTCTTTGCTGCATAGCAAATTTTAGGCCAGCCTGAACTACATAAAACATCAGAGAGGGAGAAAGAGAGAGAACAAGAGTACGTATCTGAGTTCTGGGTTCAATACTCAGTACCACTGCACATAAAAACAAAATCCCAAGTTGAAATATAAGTATAGATACCCATGTAGAAATGATACATGCTGTACAAGAGAAAAGGACTTGGACTGGAGTCTGCCACTGTGGTAGAAAACTTCCTAGCATGTCTTTTCCTGTATATAAAAGTCACACTGTGAATTAGGCACAGCAAGGGATGAACAACAACAGTGAGTAATTAAGTAGAAAATGGTAGAACAGTTCTAACAGTATACTGGAATACAAGGTATATGAGGCCAGCCTGGTCTACAGAGTGAGTTCCAGGATGGCCAGGACTACACAGAGAAACCCTGTCTTGAAAAACAAACAGCAGCCACAACAAAAAGGCTATATGAATGTGGTCTTTCAAATTATACTGTTGGGGCTGGAGAGATGGCTCAGTGGTTAAGAGCACCCACACAGCAGCTCACAACCACCTGTGACTCCAGTATCAGGAGATCCAGTGCCCTCTTGGGGCCTCTGTGGGCATCAGACATTCATGTGATACACAGACATACATAAAGGCAAACCACTCGTACACATAAAAAAGTGATTGAAGGATCACACTCCTACTTCCTATGGTCACACAGTGCCTTAGGGGTGAGCTGAAGTGAGGTGGCGAAGCAGTAGCTACTGCTTTCTTCCACTCAGTGGTGAAAAGCTGTTCTTTAATACATTTTTTTTTTTTTTGAGACAGAGTCTTGCTATGCAGCACTGGATTGTTTGACACTCTATTTTGATCATTTTGACTTCAAACTTGCAGGGATCCTCCTGCCTCTGTCTCTGAGTGCTGGGATTACAGATGTGCAGTGTCATTTCTGGCTTCCAGAGGACTGTTGTGAGTAGGGAGGAAGGGCTTATCACGTTTGGCTCGTGGTTTCCAAGCTTTAGCTGGCCTAGTTGCTATGGCCTGTGATAAGGCATGGCATCATGGCGGCTGTAGAATGGGGCAGAATGTAGTTGTTCACTTCCTGCCAGCAGGAGGGGCCTAGAGACAAGATGCCTCCCAAAGTTTCTGTCACCTCCTAAAATACATGTGAACCCATGGGGTATTCTTTCTATCCAAACCCCGATACTCTTACTTTTTTTTTTTTTTGAGTTTTGTGGTAATGAAGATCAAATTTAGGCCTTGTACATGCTAGGTAAACACTACCACTAAGCCATTTGAAATTATGTTATGGTGAATAGTACCTAAAATGTAATGTGTCGTTCTGTCATTTTAACACCTCTCCTCCTTTTTCATGCATGAAGATTTGAGATAGAGTCTTATCATGTAGCCCAGTCTCGCCTCAGATTTGCTATGAAGCTCAGGCTGGTTTCAGACATTGACACTGCCTTAGTCTCCTGTGTGCTGGGATTATGGGTGTGAAAACCACCACACCTGGCTGTACAAGCTCAGTTTCTATCAACCTTTCACCTAACAATGTTTTTTAAGTATCAATTAGTGATTTTTTTTCTGTGGGCACCAGGTATGCATATGATGGACAGACATATATGTAGGAAAAACACTCATGCACATAAAATAGAAATTAAAGGCAAATTAATATTTTAAAGTAAAAACTGTCATACATTTAAAATAATTTGTTTGATTTGCTCTTGTTTTGTTTTTAGTGTTTTGACTACTGTAACAACAGTAGTCATGGATAGACATGGGGGTAGGCTGGACTGTGGATAGCTAGAGCGAGGGTACATGAGGAGCCAGAGAAGGGAACCTCAGTCCTTGGACTGGGTTTGGGAAAAGGGCAGTCAAGAACCTTACTTGGACCAAGGAATATTTCAGCTCAAACTAAAACAAGTCAAGTAAATCACTGACTGCTCTTTGCTCTTTTTACTGATAATCTGTGAGAGTATTCTACTAGAATAAATGCTTAGTTCTTGCTCCAGTATTTTCAGACTGTAGTAGTTGCTTCCAGTGGAGTCAAATGAGGTCTTCTATAGTTTTCTTTTAACAATATCACACATTTCTAAATGTTAGATCTACTTTGGATTTTGTTTTTTGGGGAGGATGGTTTTTGGGACAGGGTTTGTCTGTGTAACAGTTCTGGCTGTGGCGGGGGTGGGTATTGGAACGCTCTCTGTAGACCAGGCTGGCCTCAAACTCATAGATCGACCTGCCTCTGCCTCCTGAGTGCTGGGATTAGAGGCATACACCAGCAGGCGAGTGGTGGTGAGGTATGCCTTTAATTTCAGCACTCAGAAGGCAGAGGCAGGTGGATCTCTGTGAGTTCAAGACCAGCCTAGTCTACAAAGTGAGTTCCAGGACAGGCTCCAAAGCTATAGAGAAAACCCTGTCTTAAAAAACAAAAGTAAATCCCAGCACTCGGGAGGCAGAGGCAGGCGGATCTCTGTGAGTTCGAGATCAGCCTGGTCTATAAGAGCTAGTTCCAGGACAGGCTCCAAAACCACAGAGAAACCCTGTCTCGAAAAACCAAAAAAACAAAACAAAACAAAAAAAAAACCACACACACACACAGAAGTAAACAAACTAACAAAAAAAACCCCAACCAAACAGCAAAAAAAAAAAAAAAAAAAAAAAAAAAGCACCACCACTATCTGCTCTTAGTTTGGATTTTTATTCCATTTAAATTTATAATTTGAATGCTGGGCATGCCGGTATACACATGCCTTTAATCCCACCACTTGGGAGACAGAGGCAGATAGATCTCTAAGTCCCAGGCCCGCCTAGAATAAGATTTGGGGCTACATAGTGAGACCTCCATGCCCCCCAAATTGCAAAAAGATTATAATTTGGTATGAATGTGCCTTATAAAGTGTATCTAATGTTGCATTTATTATGTTTTCCAGTGAGAAGACAGCTTTAGAGTTGCAGATGTCAACTGTGGCCTTCCTGAGCACATTGGTATCGGCAGTGCCAGCCAGACAGTAAGTACTACTAAAATCATAGGTGATGCATATTTTACACGTAAGTTTTCAAGCTTTCATGTACGTATTTGAGTGATTAAAAGAAAAATCAAGACAAAGTAGGCATGAGAAATTTTGTTACTAGAATATGTATAAGGGCTGGCGTTGGTGTTGTGAAATAGTGTTGACTTCAACAACTGCATTATGGCCCCAGTTTTTCCATTTAATGAGTGTTTTAATGTCTCTTTCCCTAAAATTTTACTTCTTGATCTTTCATATTTTATATATTGTTAGCTATCTACATTATATCTATCACGTGTCTGTTTTATGTATGGAACCATGTTACGAGTTTTAGGTCATGATCCATGTTCTCAGAACATGGCTTGTCAGGGAGATCGGCATCTCCAAATGAAACTGAAAGTCACCTTTTGTGTGGATACCCTGGTCAGTCACTTTCTCCAGGTTCTGTCCAAGTGGCGTAGGGCACATAGTGCCTCACACGACATGACACAGTCCTTTCCCAGTGTGTCGGTCAGCACTCTGGATTCCTCCAGCCTCTCTGGGCTCTGCAGAACAATGATGGAGAAGACGGATCCTGTATAAAACATGTTTAAAATATTGCAGAGAATACACATTGGCGAACTAGCAATGGAAAGCCCTAAAACAAGCAAGATGAATATTGCAGGAAGTAGGAAAGTACTGCAGAAAATTTTGGAGGATTGTAGAGAGGTTTACCTTGTGTCTGTTCTTAGAACAAGAGCCACATGCTGCTCAGCGCTGGTTTACCTTAGCAGGCTGTCTCAGAGCTCTCTGGTTTCTCCAGAGTACTGTATTCTTTTTCATTGCTGCATAATACTTAAAGGGTATAGTTTTTATGCTATGTAGATACATGTTAAAGATAATTAGTTTTATTTTCTATAAATACTGTCTGTTTTGGTGACATAGCCCTGACATTTCCATGAGACTTTAGTATCTACCTTATCCCTAATCATATTGCATACATACTGTTTTAGAAAGGATTCACTAGTTGGCCCAGGTTGGGTTTGAGTTCACAATTTCCTGCTTAAGCTTTGAGTGATGGGATTGCAGGTATATGTCATCTAGTATGCTTGAAATCATCTTTTATCTTTTAGGTGACATAATCTTTTTTTTTTTTTTTTTTGAGACAGGGTTTCTCTGTAGCTTTGGAGCCTGTCCTGGAACTAGCTCTTGTAGACCAGGCTGGCCTCGAACTCACAGTGATCCACCTGCCTCTGCCTCCGGAGTGCTGGGATTAAAGGCGTGCGCCACCACCGCCCCGTTTAGGTGATATAATCTTAAAGAGTGTATTTGTTCTTGCTTTTGTTTTCTGAGACAGGGCCTCACTTTGTAGATCCAGCTGTCTTGGAACTTGCTCTGTTGATCAGGCTGGCTTTGAACTCACAGAGATCTCTGGAAGGCTGGGACTAAGGACATACACCACCATGCCCAGTGAACTTCTGACGCTCTGGCCTTTACCTCTCCAGTGCTGGGGTTGCATCACACCCAGTGCTATATAGTGCTAGGCACCAGACCCAGAATCTTGGACATGCTTGGTGAGGACTCTCGGCTGAGTTCCATCCTTAGTCCCAGGACCTTAGCTCTTTAAAATCATTTAAAAAGGCGGCATTTGAGAGTCTGATATAGGATGATGTCAATTTAAGGCCAGCTTAGTCTACATAGTGAGTTCAAGACTAACCTACATAGTGAGACCCTGTGACACACAAAGATAATCCGATTCAAATTGAATATTAAGGTAGAAGTTTTGGGTGCGTATATATGCAATTTGTGTTTAGAGTGTTGTTAATAACTGGTTTTGTTTTTTTGATTTTTGAGACAGGGTTTCTTTGTGTAACAGCTCTGGCTGTCCTGGAATTGGCTTTGTAGACCAGACTAACCTTAGAACTCACAGAGCTCCTTGCCCCTCTGCCTCCTATTAGGACTGGGATTAAAGGCGTGGGCCGTCACCACCCAACAGTTGTTTATTTGAAAAGCCAGTCTTTTCACGTTTTCCCACAGCACAGCAAACCTTATCTATCCCTATCCCTACTTTCTGTATCTTTTTGGAATATGTTCTCTTATTTAAGACAGCTGCTTGCAAATAAACTACAACTTGCTCAGATGCATGTCTTCTAAAGGCTCTCATGGAGAAAGAAGACGAAATGTGCAAGATTGGATGCTGAGTTAGTGGAGTGTAAGTCCCTTATAGTGCAGTAAATGAGACTGATGTAAATTGAATACAGAAAGTAAAGCTGATAATTGAGATATTTTGTTGTTTTTATACATCAGAATTTCCCAATTTTACTAAATATTGTTTGGACATTCAATCTTCTTATGTGATGATATTTTCCATATATCTGCACACAAAGAAGAAGAGGTGGTTTGTAAACTGGTTAAGTATAAGAGGGAAGATAAGATTTATTTTTGTATGAGATAGTAACCCCCATTCTGAAAAAAATGCATATATTATATTTGAAGAATGTAAAAGTAGTACATAACAAAGTAACATATAAACTATAATATTATATAGTATATTACCACTTGTGTGTGTGTGTGTGTGTATATTACCACTTGTAATCCTTTGCCCTTCTTTATTCTCATTCTAATCCCGTTCTGTTTGTGTGGCTGTATAGATGATTTTTAGTTTGCGTCTTGTTTTTTTAACATTATAGCTTAAAAAAATCAAGACAAACAACCTCCTTTAATATTATCTAAAATCTGGACTCCTCCACCTTGGGGGACCAAAGTAGGAGGATTGGAAGTTCAAGGCTTCCCTCTACTTGAGTGACTTTAAGACCAGCTTGGGAAATTTAATGAGGCTCTGTCTCAAAATAAGAAAACTAAAAAGAAGCCTGAGAATATGTGAGGCCATAGGTTCCACTCTTAGTACTACAGAAAAAAAAATTATCCATAGCCCTGACTGTCCTGGAACTCTGTAGACCAGGCTGGCCCCGAGTTCAGAGATCCACCTGCCTCTGCCTCCTCAATGCTGGGAATAAAGGTGTGTCTCACCACCACCTAGTTTATTCTTTAAATTAAAAAAAATTACTTTAAGTAGTTTCTTGCTGTGCTGCGCATGCAGGTCTTGAACTTGCGTCCTTCAGCAGTCCTTGTGCTCTGTGCCCACAGTCATCCGGACGAGAGCTACACCTTCCGTATTCAGCTCAAAATGCAGTGTTTAGTGGATGCCTACTTAGTCACTGTCCTATTCTTGCTAACAAACACTGTGACCCAGGCAACTCTTATAAAAGAAACCATTTAACTGGGAACTTTACAGTTTCAGAGACTTAGTTTATTTTCATTGCAGAAAGCATGGCTTTGGACAGGGTGGTGATGGAGATTGGGCCTGTGCAGATGCCTTCTTATTCAGACCACACTGCCTAAAATTCTGTCTTTCTGAGTAGAGTGAGAGCCTTGTTTCTCCTTAGCAGTAAAACAACTCAATTTTAGAAGGAACAAGTCATGAAAATAGATGTTTCTTCAAAGATATGCAAGTGGTAATGTACATATAACCTTAGCCACATTAAACCTTAGGGAAATGCAAATCAAAACTAGCTAGTCAGACTAGATAAATCTAAATAAAATTGCCATAATTAAAAAGAAGAACAATAACAGGTATTGGTTGAGAGCGTAGTGAAATTGGAGCGCTTGTACATTGTTAATGGGAATTGCAGTGATGCACCTCCAGGAACAATAGTCCAGTGGTTCCTCAAAGGGCTGCACAGTTACTGTATGACTTAGAATTCCATTTTAAGAAATATGAAAACATGTATCTGCAGAAAGCCCATTCATGATCATTGAGAATGGGGCTGGAGAGATGACTCAGTGGTTAGAAGCACTGGCTGCTCTTCAGAGGACTCAAATTCAATTCCGAGCACCCACATGTCGGCTCTGATTCCAATTCCAGAGGATCCAGTGTTCTCTTCTGGCCTCCTTGGGCACGGTACACATGTGGTTCATGTACATACATGCAGGCAAAGTACACATGTGTATAAAATAAGAATTTAAAAAAGAATGCTTAGAGTAAGATTATGTATTATAATCAAAAAGTAGATATTCAAATTTCCATTATTTGGCAAGTTGTTAAATAAGAAACGCTCTCTTTGTACTGTAGCCTGTTGCTCAGCAGCAGTGAGTGAGAGAGGCCCAGCTGTTGTAGGCTGCAAGTAAGGCGAAGTTTGAAACTGTTCAGGGAAGCAAAGCAAAAACATGATAAAAAGCCATATTGCATGGCTCCATTTATACAATGTCCCTGAATAGGGAGTCTATATAAACAGATTTGTGATTGCCAGGGATTAGAGGAGGGGACTGAGATTAAGTATTCATGGATGAGAATATGTTAGGAATTTTCTGGAATTAGATTGTGGTGATAGTTGCACAGTTCTGTAAATATACTGAAAAACCTCTGAATTATATGCTTCAAAATGGTGAATATAGACCAGGGGGTGCTGGCTGAGTGGAAAGCACTTGCCTAGTACACATGAGGCCCTGGGTTTACTCCTTTGTACCACAAACACCAAAAAAAGGTAAGCCCCCTAAACCCAAAGAATAAATAAAAACTAAAAAGAAGAAAGAGACTGCAGAGGTGTAGCTCAGCTGTTATGAGCACTTGCTGCTCTTGCAGAGGACCTGGGTTTGGCTCCTGGCTCCCATTCTGTGCAGTTTACAGACAGCCACCTGTATCTCTAGTTTGAGGACTTCCGACACACTCTGCTGGCTTCTGAGGGCACTTGTACTTGTGTGGTGCACACATACACAACCAAGCACAAACACACATACATAGATATAAAGAAAGAAAGATGTGTTTCTCAACCTGTGAATTGTGACCCCTTTGGGGGGATTGAATGACCCTTTTACAGGGGTCGTCTTAGACCATTGGAAAACAAAGATATTTACATAAGATTCATAACAGCCAGGGCTGTCAACAGAGAAACCCTGTCTCAAAAACAAACAAAAAGTCTTAACAGTAGTAAAACTATAGTTATGAAGTAGCAACTAAAATAATTTTATGGTTGGCAGTCACTACAGCATGAGGAACTGTATTAAAGGGTTGTAGGATTAGGAAGGTTGAGAACCACTGGATAGTGAATTTTATGATGTGTGTATTCTGTTTTAATAAAGATGATATAATAATAGATAATTGGGAGCCCACACATTTTAAAGTATGTCCAGATGATAGCCACTGTGCCCAGCTACATCTTGAATTTGGAACTAGCAGGTTTTGCAAAGTGCTGAAATGTGAGTTGTAAGGGAGAAGGAAGTCAAGAGCTGCTCATGTGGTCCCAGCTTCCAGTCCTAGCACTCTGCTATGTGGAAGCCAGCTGGGCCTATAGTGTGAGATACTGTCTCGCAAGGACAGCAAAATCGCTATTACATTTTTGGTTTCAGCAAGTGGAAGTTGCCCTTAGCTGAGATTTACACATGCCTGGCTTGGGTGTTTATGGAGCACTGTGTATCTCTGAACAAGCACTGGGGGAAAGAGCTGAAGGGAGGAAGGATTTATTCAGCTCCTTGTTTCAGAGGTTTCTATCAGCACATTGACTCCTTTGCTTCTGGACCTCTGGGGGAAGCAGAGCACCATGCTTGGAGCATGCGGAGAACAGAGCAGTTTCCTCCCTCGAGTAGGGAAATCAGATAGAGAGACAGGAAGAACCAGGGCCAGACAGACTCTTCATGTCACACCTCTGGTAAGGTGACCTACTTCTAAACCAAACAAGTTTCACCTCCAGGTTCCTACCTCTACCAGTTCAATCATTAGTCTGTCCGTGTATTAATCTTGACTAGGTAAGAACTCTGATAATCTAATCACATCTTACCCATCAGATCTACCAGCTGAAGATCATGCTCAGTGGGGAGTTTGATGTTACTCCAGGCAAGAATTGCTTGTTAAATTAGAACATGTTAATTTGTTAGCATGTTGCTTGAGTTTCAAGCGATTAGGTTGTCTGTTTCATCTACTCATCTACTCTTTGGTGGTTTCATTCAACCATATCACTTGAAACCCAAGCAAGAAACAACCAAAGAGTAGATGAGACAGACAAAAAGAAGTCTTAAGACTAAATAAGCCCTGGATACTCCATTGTTTCAAGGCGAGAGATTAGCAACCCCAAGAGTGGTAGTGTCCTCAAGAGACTAAGGTCTTGGGATGAATTGCTCAGCTGTGGAAAGGTAAGGACTGACAAATGGACTTGAGATTGAGATTTTTCTGACTCATCCTCTCCCTTTGCTCACGCCTCTCTCCTCCCCCTTCACTTTGATACTGAGGTAGCTCATGCTTACTGGATAAGTGTTGTACCACTGAGCTGTATCCCTAGCTAAAATCACTTTCTGCTGATTGCTAATAAACAGAAATATAGATGGGACCAGGGTAGAATTTTCTGACGCAAGCCTGGAGGCCTGAATTTGATCTGTGGGACTCATTCATGTAAAGGTGGAGGGAGATAAACAACTAACTGCACAGTCTTCTGACCTCCACATAACAACAATAACCATTAGAACTGCCATCAACCCGGCTAAATTACCTGATGAATTCAGTACTCCATAATGATAGTTCTGTATATATAGTTCTTTATCTTAGAACATTTTTATTTTTCCTGGCTTTTTGAGACATAGCCTGACTGTCCTGGAACTCACAGTGCGGACCAGGCTGGCCTGGAACTCAAAGAGGTCTGGCCTCTCGCATCTGGCTTTTCTTCTCTAGAACTTTTATCTCCTTTTCTGGCCTAACTTACATGCTGAGTGACCTCTGGTACAGTGTAGTAGGGAAGTGATTGTGGCAAGAATCTGCTTTTCTGTTTGCAGAAGGAAAGTTGTCAGCAGTTTACACTCACTCTGGGGCATTTTAATGCCTTCAGCAGCTCCTTTCTATTTCCAGTTTGTTCTTGTTAGCATGAGTACCTCTTGTGGGGATTCTGTCAGTTTCTCTTTTTCTTTCTTTCTTTTTTTGGTTTTTTGGAGCCTGTCCTGTAAGTAGCCTCGAATCCACAGAGCTCTGCCTGCCTCTGCCTCTGAGTGCTAGGGTTAAAGGTGTACTGCCACCGCCACTTGGCTATTGTTTTGTTAATACTAGGAATTGTATTGATTGAATTTTCAAACATTTAAAAATGCCATAGTCTTAATAAATTAATGCATTGCATTTTTATGTAACTAATGTACCTTAAGTGGTTAAAGTTTACATCTGAAGTGTCCAGAGGGCTCTGTGTTGGGCTTAGCTGGTGGACATAGACTTTGAGAGGTGATTAACTCACAAGGGCTTTGTTGTAATCAATGAATCAGTTCACTGGTTCATAATTTGGCCTTAACTAAAGAGGGTGGAAACTAGGAAGTGGGTCATGGTTGGAGGAAGTAGGTGCTAAGTAGGGAGGCAGCATCCGATTCCTAGCACTCTCAGTTCCTCCGTCCAGGAGCTGGCAGGAAGCGTCTCTCTCGCTGTTGCTGTTGTCTGATGTGCCTCACCATAGGGGACAGCAATGGAGCCACTCATCCACAAGCTAGAACCTGAAACCGTGACTCAGATAATTCCTTTCTTAGTTTATTGCAAGTATTTTCACAGTGGCAAAAAAGTGTACCTTATCTGCTACTTTTTACTATCCGCTTGCATTCGTGAGATATTCCTATAATTGACAAATGTAGTGTTTTACGGGTTTTGTTTTCATGGCTTGGCTCTCTGACCAGTGAGCCCCAGGGCTTTCCCATCTCTTTCCTTCCCTGCTCTAGGATTATAAGCAACTGTACTCTGCCTAGCTTTTTATGGGGTTCTGGAGACTGAAGTCAGGTTCTTATGCTGGCGCCCCAGGCTTTTTACAGATTGACCTATCTCTCCAGCCCCAAGACTTGCTCTTTTTGATCTGTGGATCAGTTAAAAGTATGTCGCTCAGATTCCAAGTGTTTGAAGATTTTCCTCTTGTCTTTACGGATTTCTAGTTTGTCTCTTTGCAGTTAGAGGCATATATACTTTGTATGCTCTCGATTCTTTGAAGCTCGTTAAGACTTGTTATGTCATGCAGGCTATGGTTTATCATGGTAAATCGTGCATTTGAAAGGAATGTCTGTTCTGCCACTGTGGAGAGGAATGTTCCATGAGTGTTGACTAGATCCCTAATTGTTGGTGGTGTTGTTCTGTCTTCTTGGGTATTGTCTAGTTGCTCTACAAATTGCTGTCAGTGGAGTATTGAGATCTGGACTGAAGTGAGATTTGTGTACTTTCCCTTTTAGTTCTGTCAGCTTTTTTTCCTGTTTGTAGTTGTTTTTGATGCATAGATATTTAGTGTTGTTATATTTTTTTTCTAGTATATTGGCCCTTACTACACAATGACCTCTTATTTCCCACTGATAATCTTTCCTCTGAATTCTACTTCTATCTGATATAATATATAAAAAGTAATTTTTAATTTTAATTAATTTAAATTTAGGCACATGTGGCTCGTGGCTGTCATTACTGGAAGGTGGAGGGAGCTATGACACAGTTTAATTAAAGGTAAATTTTATAGTATGTTAAAAGATGTTAAGAGCAATGGGGGATTAGCTAGCAGCGGGGACTGAGACAGTGAGTGGGATGGTCAGGGAAGAGATTCTTGACTATGACACTGAAGAGGGAACAGAATTATACATGCTAATAACCTTGTGAAGAGGACATATAAGGGCTGGCAGGGAGGCAGGCAAATGTATGAACCTGAGCTTTACTCAGAATGGCCTGGAAAACTACTTGAGAACTTAGAGCAGCCCCTGATTTAAGCTGACTTTGGCTTTGTAAAGATTACCGTGGCTGATGTGTTGAAAATAGACTCTAGGGGACTGTGGTGCAGTGGAGACAAGTTAGGGGATAGGAATGCAGGAGCAGGATAATGGCTGCCAGACACAGTAGTTAGGGTAGATTTTGGGAAAAATATCAAGACCTTTAATTTCAGAGGTTATCATCTCTTTAAAACATCTGAAATTAAAGATTATTAATTTTAGAGATGTTAAGTTGGAGATGTTTATTAGACATACCGAAGCAGAGAAAACAAGTAGACTGTGGATGTACTGCAGATCCACAGGTCCCTCCCCTTGTGGAACTTACATCGTCCTGGATATGGATAATAGACACATTGGTGAATAAACACAGTGAATGAGTAACGTACTAGAGATAACAAACAGGAAGAAAATCCAAGTAAGAAAGGAAGTATGTTTTTTTGTGGAGAGTGTGGATGCTGCTCATTTAGTAGAGTGCTTGCCTAGCATACACGAAGCCCTGGGCTTTGATCTTGGCACCACATAAAACTGGAGGTGGAAGCAGGAGGATCAGAAGTTTAGAGTCGTACTTGGATACATAGGGAGTTCAAGGTCACCTGGGCTACTGAAAAGATTTTCTTGTACTGAATTAACAGTATGGTCCCATTTGAGTAATAATAAGGTGGTGAGAAACTCTGTCTTACAGATAACTGTTAGAAAAGTAGACAGAGGGAGCCCGAGTGTGAAGGGTCCCAGGTGGGAGCGTGGCTGAAATGCTTGAAGAGAGCAGAAGAGCCGGGAGGCTAGATGTGCTTCCAGTGGCAAAAGCAAGGGAACATTAGGGGCAGGTAGTGTCATGATGGCAAGTGTCTGGATGACAGGCTATTTTAATGGTGCTCTGTCCTGAGTGAGATGGGATAGAAAATTAGGGACAGTTTAGCAGATGGAAAGTGTCATCCAACCTATGGATTAACTGTCACTGCTTGTGTTACGTAGATTGGAAGAAAAAAGAATGGAAGCAGGGGAATTGGTTAGTGCAGGCTAGTAGAAAGTCTGTTAAGTCAGGGGTGATGGCAGTAGAGGGGGTAAGGAGCACACTTTAGGAATTGCATTGCCAGGTTGTCTTTCCACTTGGATGAGAGACAAGCATAATTCCAAGATTTTGACCTGAGCATCTAGAAGGGTAGAGTTACATTAACTGAGATGGAAATACCAGGAGAGCAGGTTGAAGGGAGTGATTGGGGTACAGTCTTAGGTATGTTAAGTTTAGGATGCCTATTAGATATCTGAGTATAGGTGTTCAGTAGGCATTTTGGTAATGTTTATGGGCCCTTTTATGCTTTAAAATAAGTAAAGATATTAAAACAGTACATTTATTATTTAGAAATATGTTACACTATATTGTTATTTTAATTTTTAACATGTTCATATCATGACAGCTGGAGTATTTTGGAGATAAATTGATTTGTTTTTGGCTTTGCTGTCAGAGTGGTGCTAAGAGTTAGTCACACATAGATGTTCCATCTTAGAAGTGGGAGTATAATTATGTAGTCTGAGTGTTTTTACTTGCTTTCTATTTTAGGTCCTATTACTACTGGATTTGCAAGATTTTTAATATGAATTTTTCTTTGAATTATGATTTAAATATCAAAAATCTTTAAATTTTTTAAAAAAGGGAAATATTTTAGTTTTGGAAGTCAGAATGCCAAGGAAAAAGAAAAATCTTGGGGGAAATCCTTTGCGGAAGACTGCAAACTCTCAGGAAATTGTCGTATCCCGTGTTGCTAGTCATGAGGAGCCAACCACTACTCTCCCTTCCATGTGTGAGACAAAAATTGCTCAGGAAGAACTCTTCACCAGTATCTCAGAGATGTTTTCTGCTCTGGATCCTGATGTAGTGTATTTGATGCTTTCTGAATGTGATTTTAAAGGTGAGAAAAGTTTAGTTTGAATCCTTTGCATCTTATAAGAAGACTTCATGTTCTATACCGTGATGAATAGCAATGCAGAAAAATGATATTATTTTGTTTGTCGTGTGTTAAGTATCTCCCATGGACAAAGGTACTAAGTTTGGTATCTGTAGAGATGTGTAGATAAAGATGCTTTCTACTATAAAGAAATGTACAGTTGTAGATGTAAGATGCATGAGTACAAATACGTTCTGCATTTCATTCCTCTTACCTCCTCTAGTCAAGTTGGTCTTCTTGACATCTTTGAGTTTGTTTTCCTAAGTTGTTATTGAGAAATAATAGTATGTATTGTATAGGTGTTTGTGGTGAGGATTGAAGGTTTAATTTGTTGTTTGATAAAGACTTCCGTATAGTATGCTATAAATTACCTGTAATAAGTTGTTTAGAAGTATGTTTGCAGGCAAAGAGAATACTTAGTTGTCTGGGTGGATAAAAGTTAATATTATTTTTGACTGTGGTTGTAAGATAAAATCGTTGTAGATTTGAAGGTTTTGCACATGCCTGGTAAGCTTACATTCTAAGTTACTGTGTGAGCTGTAATGTGAGCATTTCTCTCCTGTTATGATATATACCAGAACCCAGGTTTCATTGGTGCTCGGAAACAATAGCAGGGAGTGTGCTGTAAGTGACTAACACACCTGTTTTCTAATTTTGTTGTCTTTAAGTTTGATTTCTTGAACATACATGTAGAACACAGTTGGGGATTGCAGCCATGTTATCCTGTGACCTAACAAACTCATTTCTCTTTTTCAGAATCTCCCGTAGACCGTTTTTATAAACTTGATGTTATGAGTACTTTGAATAATAGCATTGATGGCATTTTATGTTCTGCTTTTTAAAACTCAACATAATGGGAAAGTTTTCAGTGCTCTTATATATTTCTCTTTATAACAAGCTTTTTTTTTATTTTTTATTTTTTTATTGAAAAAAAATTTTCCGCCTCCTCCCCACCTCCCATTTCCCTCCCCATCCCCCCGCCCCTCTCCCCCTACCCCCACTCCTCTTCTCCTCCCTCTCCAGTCCCAGGAGCAGTCAGAGTTATGTGTTTCTCTTTGGTGGTTTCTTAATGCTCCAGTGAGTTGTATTCTAATTTATTTTATCTAAGTTTCTCATTAATCATCATTATTACAAAGAATATTTCAGTGAAAATTGCCTTTTGTTTCTTTTGGCTTTTCTTTTTAGCCCTAAAGCTTTACTTCTTGCAGCACAGGTTAAGAATAGTTTTCTGGGGCTGGAGAGATGGCTCAGTGATTAAGAGCACCAACTGTTCTTCCAGAGGACCCGGGTTCAGTTCCCAGCACCCACATGGCAGCTCACAACAGTCTATAACTCCAGTTCCAAGGGACCTGACACCCATGGCAAAATATCAAGGCACATAAAATAAAACTAAATAAATTAGACAAAGAATAATTTTCTGGTCTTGGAACTATACTGCTAAATTAGCAACCAGTGAGGTATGCCAGAGTGTAACACTACCACAGCCTTCTCAGCCTTGTGAAGAATTATTTTAAGGTTTCAGTAGTAATAAGATTGTGTCTGTTCTTAACTTTTTAAAATAAAGAATAATGTTGAACATTTGTATATTTGAGGTTTTCTCATATTCTATTAATCATTTAGTTTTAAGGTCATTTTTATATTATGGTTTTAATTTTTCCAGCAATCTTTTTAATGATAATTATCTCTGTATCTTGGTATATTACTTTATACTGCTTTTCATTATAAATATGCTACTTCTCTAGTTGATCGCTTTGTTTATGTACCATGTTTTTTTTATTTTTTATTTTCTCTCTTCTGTTTGCTTTTTTCCCTATACTTTGTTTTAGTGTTTAGGGCTTCTTGTCTTTGTAGTTTTTCTGTGTTCTCCTAACTGACCTCTCTGCCAGGTTTGCCCCTCCAACCCCTCTTTGTTTTTCTCTTAAGGGAACATTAATTGGGTGCTTGCTAGGTGCCAGTCCTTGTGCACAGCACTTTTCATGGACTTTCTCATTTAATCCCCACAACAACCTATGAGGTAGGTACTTTTATTATCCCCTATTACAAACAAGAGAGTCAGTTTAGGGAAGTTTACTAGCTTGTTTGAAGTATCATACCAAGCATGTAGAGATTTCAGTGATGGTGTCTGACTCCAGAACAGAGCTGTGTCCTATGTGCTGTGCCTTTCCATGTTTAGCTTCCTTAAGACGAAACAATATAAAACAGAAACATGAAATAGAAAGGACCTCCAAATTTCAAATGCTTAAAAATGACTTTCTTTTCTTGTGGTGCTGATGTCAGACCCAGGACTGCAAGCGTTTTACCCAGGCTCTCTGCCACTGAGCACCGTCCCTAGCTCTAACGTGTTTGAAACCTAATGGCTCTCTTATTTGTGTTGCACCAAGAGCTCAGCATTGGAGTCAGACACACCCGACCCTGACTCTGTTACTGTGTGACTGGGGTCCAGTTTGTAATACTTTTTTGAGCTTCATTTTCTTGATGCTTTCTAGGATGATAGGTTTTAAAGTATTAATTGAAGACCCCCCCCCAAAAAAAAAGAAGACCCAGTGAGGTGATTGTGTAGTGCTCCTAGCCAAGTGCTGAGGCTGGTGGTTTCTCTTCCTCGCATGGCATTCAGGACCCCTCTCAGTTGTACCCAGTCTCCTCCAGTTTATCTTCCTCCTTCATCCACTGCACAGAACCCTATGAGCTAACTCTCCAACCAACTTCTCTGAATACTTGAAACACGTTTTATATTTTCTTTTCATTGAGACAGGTTCTCACTATATAGCCCTGGCTGTCCTGGATCCCACTATGTAGACCAGGCTGGCTTTGAACTCAGAGATCTGCCTGCCTCTTCCTCCTGAGTGCTGGGATTAAAGGCAGTTTTGTATTTTCAAACTTGGCTTTAACTTTTGCCCTGTTTGGCAACTTGATTTTTAATCTTTTAAGTGCCAGATCATATACTACTTTATGTGAAATCTTTCCGTATTCTTCTATCACTATAGTATTTCTACGTTATTAAAAGTGCACATTGTTTATATTATGATGTAATTATATTTTAATGTAGATGTCTTTATAATCCATTTAAACTTTATAAAATCATTTGTATTAAAAATATGTCTTAATTTTTGTAGCAAGTATTTCTGATTTATATTTTTTATATTGTAAAAAACATAGAGTGAACAATGTAAATGGATAGGTTTACTAAGAGAATACATACTTAAAATTCTTTATCCTTAGTAGGATATCCAGTAGGTAAATAATTGTTGGGTGAATCAACTGATTTTAGAACCTTTATAAAAGACCCTAATATATAGTCTGTTTATCAGAAATTTTTAATTGGTAGTAGTTTATTAGTTTGAAAGAATACCGTTCCATGGCTCTGTCACTGATACTTCTCTAATGTAGATTTTGATTTGTTAGAGTAGTGTTAATTTTCAAAAGATTGATACATTTTCAGTGTGTATATGTATTTTGTTGTTGCTGTTATTGTTCTCATGCAGTTGAAAATGCTATGGACTGTCTACTAGAATTATCTGCCACTGATGCCAAGATGGAAGAATCGCTTTCACAAACTTGTGTTGCTTGTGAGGACAAGCCAGTTGCATCAGGAAGTGCAGCAATGGACATGCGTCCTCCTGAAGAAGACAGTGAAGATTCAAAACTGGATTCATTTTTGGATATGCAGCTAACTGAAGACTTGGATTCCTTAATACAGAATGCTTTCGAGAAATTGAACTCTTCTCCTGATGACCAAGTATATTCATTTTTGCCTTTGCAAGATGCTAAGAGTTTTAATGACTCTTCTACCCTTATGAATTCAGATTCTAGTGGTATGACTTCTGTTCTTTCTGGACAGAATACGGGCTCAAACAATGCAATTCTCCAGAATTCTGCTGCTTCACTAGGTTCAAACCCACTGACTTCACCTTCAGTTTTGAATGAGTCTGAAAGTTTTACCAAGGGTAGCTCGCTGGCAGTAGACGGTGGCTTCTCAGAAGATTCTCCTCTCAGTAGCTCTTTAAATCCAGCAGACGACGCTGTTGTAGGTTGTGGCAATTTTAGCCAAAGACAGAAAGATCTTTTAGAACCCAAGTGTCCTAGTACACAGTGTCCTCAAGCCCTTGTAGATTTGGGTACTAGTGAACCTCAGGTTCCTTCAAATCTTCCTCTACAAAATCCAGGGCTTGATTTACCAGGTACAGATGGGGACCGGAAATCTGCTTCTGTGCCTGATGTTTTTGTGCCCTCTGAAGGGTTCAGTTTCAAGCCACACAAACATCCTGAACTGCCACCAAAAGGGAAGGATATGAATTACTGCCCAGTTCTTGCCCCTCTCCCTTTACTCCTTCCTCCTCCACCACCTCCACCAATTTGGAACCCCATGATTCCTGCTTTTGACCTCTTTCAAGGAAACCATGGCTTCGTAGCACCTGTTGTGACCACAGCTGCACACTGGAGACCTGTCAACTACACATTTCCACCCCCCATCATCTCCCATACTTCCCCAACAAAAGCATGGAGAAACAGTGAGGGGACAAGTGCTTACCAAGTGCAAGAGGCCCCGGTGTCCCAGCCTGCCAGGAAGAAGACCACATCTTATGTTGGCTTAGTTCTTGTGCTTCTCAGAGGGCTACCAGGCTCAGGGAAGTCCTTTCTGGCAAGGTATGAGGATTTATTGGCATTTTTAAGGAAATACGATTCATGAATTTGTACTGCTAATATGAATGTACAGAACACTTTGCTAAACAGGTGGTTAATAACTCAAGTTATTTATTTACTATTTTTTCTTTTAAGATAGTAATATTCAATAGCCGGGTAGTGGTAGCACACACCTGCAGTCTCAGGTGGTAATAGGGGTCAAACTCAGGACGCTGTGCGTGGCAGGAAAGCATTCTACCAATTGAGCTACATCTCTTGCCCCAGTAATAGCAATATAAAATAATTCAATGTCACTTATATTTTATATAAAAAGTATCCATATAAAATCAGTTGCAGCAGTTGCTTGTGAAATGAATGGGAATAGAAGTAGTACTCTAACAGGTGATAGATTGTAGAGCTAGGTTTCAGGATCAATGCCAAAGTCTAGTTTTGAGAGTGGAAATAGAAGGTTTTTTGTCACAAAACAGGAACTATATTGTTTGTAGAAATAAGTGGGAGTCTGGTCCATAACATTACGTTAGCATTAACATGTGATCTGAGGAAAATCTGATACAACAGTAAGGTTTTTTTGATTTATTGGAAAGGTCACGAATGGATTTTTTTAAAAATTAATTTTCTTATACTGTAAGGGTAGAAAGCAGAGGTTAGGGGTTGATTCTGAAAGACAAAGAAGTTGAGAAAAGCTGAAAGGGACCCCATAGTGTAGTTCACCTTCTTTTCCTTATGTACGTATGTGTTTGCATAAGTATAGGCCCGTGTGTATTTGCAGGTACGTGTGTGGGCATGTTTGGAGGCCCAAGGTTGATTTTGGGTGTCTTCCTCAATTCCTTTCCACTTTTTTCATTGAGTCTCTCAATTGAACTCAGAGCTTGCTATGGCAAGTCTGGCTAGCTAGCTTGCTGCAGGTATTTCCTGGCTCCACCTTCCAAGCACTGGAATTGCTAGGGGCCGCCATACCCACACAGCAGTTTTCCATATGTCCTGAACATCTGAATACGCTTCATGCTTACATGACAAGTAGTTTCTACTTGTGCAATAGCCATCATCTCCCCAGCCTATGGTTACAGCTTTATTTAAGATAACTCAGGTAGGTGCATATTTAGACCAGGTGTGCTGGTCATGTGCATGTCTCAGCTCTTGAGAGGTGAAGACTGCAAGACCAAGTGTTCAAGGTCACCCTTAGTTAGTTTGAGGTCAGTAAGTTTGAGGCCAGCCTGGGCTGCATGAGATCCTGTTTCATAAAACAAAACCAAATTGTATTTCGGAATAATTTGTATAAAGCAAAATAGACCTATCTTGGCTCAGGTGTTTTTTTTTCCTCGAAGAGTTGAACTTTTGCTTAAGACAATTTCAGTGTAATTTATTTGAATTTTATTGCTCCTTTAAATATTATTACTTGTGTTTTTATTTGAAGTATGACTATAAAAGAAGAGAGAATTCTGGAAAGAAAATTAATGAAAATAATCCCTTTTGTCATTCTTAGGACTTTGCAAGAGGATAACCCAGGTGGAGTCATTCTTAGTACTGATGATTACTTTTATATAAATGGACAGTACCAGTTTGATGTAAAGTACTTAGGAGAAGCCCACGAATGGAATCAGAATCGAGGTAAGAACAGGTGTGAGGGTCTGCATGCTGTTAAAGTAGTAGGAAGAGAAAGTTTTCTTTAGGATTTGTTATTTGAGAGCACTTTAAAGAACTTTGTTTACTTATGTTTTGTGGTGCTTACTCATACCACACAAGTGTGCTGCCGCTGACTATAGCCAGAGGTAGAGGTGGGAGGATCTCTGCAAGTTCGAGACCAGCCTAGTCTGGCCTATAGAGTGAATTCCAGGAGAGCTAGTGGCTATGCAGAGAAACTCTGCTTCGAAAAGCAAGACAAACAAACAAAAATAATTTGTAATTAAGATAAATCAGGATAATCCCAGCATTTGGGAGGCAGAGATAGGTGGATCTGATTTTGAGACCAGCCTGGTTTACAGAGTGAGTTCCGGGACAGTCAGGGCTACACAAAGAAACCCTGCCTTGAAAAAACAAACAAACAAAAAAGAGTTTGTAATTTAAAAAAAAAGTAATTATTTATGCATATGAGTGCGCTGTTTGCATGTATGCCAGCTTGACAGAAGAGGGCATCAGATCCCATTATAGATGGCTGTGAGCCACCATGTGGTTTCTGGGAATTGAACTCAGGACCTCTGGAGGAATAGGTAGTGCTCTTAGCTACTGAACCATCTCTCCAGTTCGAGTTTGTAATTCTTTTTTTTTTTTTTTTTTAAATTCTTATGTTTTGGCGCACAAGGACATGTGTTCAATTCCCATCCCCTTCAGATAAGTCAGACAAGGCAGTGTGTGCTTGTAATCTTAGTGTTGGGGAAGTAGGGACAAGAACGGTCCCTGGGCCAGCCAGTCTGGCCAGATGGGTGAGTTCCAGGTTAATCGAGAGACCCTGCCTCAAAAGTAAGGTAGAGAGCTATTAAGGACAGCACCTAAACTGGGTAAGGTGGCACATGCTATTAATCCCAGCACTAGCACTGGGAGGCAGAAACAGGCAGATTTCTGTGAGTTGGAGGCCAGCCTGGTCTACAGAGAGTTCCAGGACAGCCAGAGCTGTTACCCAGAGAAACCCTGTCTCAAAAAAATATAAAGTTCAACATGGCCTCCCCTACCCTTCCCTCCTTTCCCCTCCTCTCCCCTTCCCTCCCCTCTTTTCCCCTCTCTTGTCCTCCCCTCTCCTTTCCTCCCCTTTCTTCTCCTCTCCTCTTCTTCTCCTCTCCCCTTTCTCTGTCCCCACTTCTCTTTCTGTCTCCAATTCTTCTCTTTGAGTCAAAGTCTTGCTGGGAATCTAGGCTGACTTTAAACTATTTATCTCTTGCTTCATCATCCCTGTCCCATTTCTGAAATGGAACTTGACTTGTTAAATACTGGTCTTCCCTAGATTGATTCCATCTGTCCAGCCAGTCTCCCTCCCTCCCTCCCTCCCTCCCTCCTTCCCTCCTTCCCTCCCTCCTTCCCCCTCATCCTTTTCTTCTTTTATTCTTAACTGGGTTGGACCCAGGACCATAATGTGTGAGGCAGGCTCTGTCTATTACTAAGAGCAGTAGAGGAAGACCCTGAAGTCTTGCTTTGGTTTCCTCATGAGTGCATGAGTATGCACATGCACACTTACCTGCCTCTGCCACACAGACTACATGCATACATACATACATATACACATATACATACCCATCTGTCCATCCATCCATCCATATACACATGCACACACAACAAAAAAGTGTTATTTTGTGGTCAAATAATGAAGTATCACATCCGTGACTTTTAACTATGAAATTAAGATTAGATTTTTTAATGAAGGTTATACTTATATATATATATATATATTTTAAACTTGGTTTATTTATTTATTTATTATGTACACAGTGTTCAGCCTCCATGCCTGCAGGCCAGAAGAGGGCACCAGACCCTATTACAGATGGTTGTGAGCCACCATGTGGTTGCTGGGAATTGAACTCAAGACCTCTGGAAGAGCAGTCAGTGCTTTTAACCTCTGAGTCATCTCTCCAGCCCCAATATTTTTGTTTTTTGAGACAGGTTCTCTCTATTGTGTAGCTCTGACTGTTCTGGAACTTGCTTCTGATACAGTCTAGGGATCTTGGTTGGAATTGTTTCCTCTGTCTGTTAAAGAATAAAAAGGCAGAAAAATCTGAAGTGCCACAGGCTGCAGCAGAGACTCCTCAAGCACCCAGCAGAAAGGTGTTTAATTAGCGGTGAGGAAACACATGTAACTACAGGCACACATAGAAAAAAATCCTCTGCAAAGCTGAGAGGGAACACTGGAAGCAGAAAAATCCATCTCTTCTCTAGGACTGGGGTTGTCAAGGCCTCTGAAGAGTTTTCCTCCCCTAACTTAGGGTTGATCAGTTTGAAGAAAGCCAGGATGGTTGGTTGACTCAGAACTGTCTTGAACAGGCCTTGAACTGGTGAACCAGTCCATCAGCAGGGGCCTACTGGTGGCAGACAAAAGCCTACAAAACTTGGTTTTGAGCTGTCAGGAGGGTGAGGAAGAAGCTGGCCATCTTGGAAATTCATGACCTTTATTATTACCTAGCCATGACCTCTTTCTCTGTTTGTCTTTTTCCCAGTGAGTCTAACTCCTTGACTTTGACCACCATGCCTACTCTATTTAATATTAAAATGATGTCATTTTGTATTGTATTTTTCAGCAAAAGAAGCATTTGAGAAGAAGGTATCTCCAGTAATCATAGATAATACAAACCTTCAAGCATGGGAAATGAAGCCATATGTTGCTTTGGTTTGTACCATAAGTTTGTTTGTATTATTGGGTTTGGAATCATTGAGGGAATGTCAATCTCACAGGTGAATCTCCAACACTGCAGAATGTCTTGGTTTGCCTTGAACCGAGTCTTAGTCTTTGGTGGAATGGGAAGAGTAAGACAGCTAGACTGAGCTTCTCTGTGAAGCTAAGTTTACTCAGCTTTAAGATTCTCATGTTCAAATGTTACCCTCTCTTTTTCTCTGCTCCCTACTATTGAACCTTCTAGGTGTAGCATTGTGCTTGGTATATAGTAACATTATTGACTAAATCCGATAAAGGAAGCTGTTGTGACAGCTTGCTTGCTTGCTTCCTTCTTGCCAGCGAGTGATGTCTGTGATGTGCCCTCCATTACTAACGTATGCCTTGCAATTGGAAGAACTTCTGCCTCCTTAGTTGAGTGCATATTGGAGTTTTCCTTTTACATCCTCAACACATCCAGATTGCTTTTTATATCATTTGGTTTACTAAAGGGTCTGCAGCAACTCAGAGATTTGCCAGAGTCACAGTTAATAAATTTTAACAAAGAAAGAGACTTTATTAAATACTGGCCAGGACCATGGATACTGCCCAGGTCCATACCCAAGTCTCATGCTAAGAATGCAGCTCCAAATTACATTAGTCAGGTTTATAAAGGCAAACTCACAAGGCTAGTTCCTGCCTTCATGCAATCAGAGGCAAGACACATCCTTGTGTACTCCTGCCTACATAAAGCACACATCCTGTGCAATTGGTGCAACTAACCTTGTTTATAGATGTAAAAACACATGACTTGATATCTTATGTGAACATCGGCCCCCGGCATTTTAGGAAGTTACCTTGGGCAAGTGGGGCTTACAGGTTAGAGGCATTTTTGTTTTATAGATCTCTTAAGCATAGTAATTTAAACTAAAAAATGTAACATTAGCCGTCATGTTTAGTGCACTTGAACTGTTTTTTAAGTACAATTCTTCACCTTTCTGGGGAAGATGTGTCTTGAAAGCCGTGCATGGTGCTGAAACACCTTTAATCCCAGTGCCAAAGGAGGCAGAGGCAGGTAGATCACTGAGTTCAAGACCAGCCTGGTCAACATAGGGAATTCCAGGAGAACCAGGGCTACATAGAGAGAGACTGTCTCAAACATCCCCGCCCTTCCAGTGTGTTTTCACTGTAGAAGCAGTGGATTTGATTTTAGTTTGTTGGAAGCAGAAATATACTTTGTTTAATAGCTGTCTAAGATGCTCAGTGTTGGGATAGGCTTACAATTCAAGACTGTTCTGTATTCTTCCCATGTTTTCTGTAGTCCTCTTAGAAAGTTTTGTGGTTTTGTCTTTCCGTATTTATTTATGTTTGTCTACATTCATGTGAATCACCTGTGTGCAGCAGGATCACAGAGTCCAGAAGGGCATTGGATCCATGGCACTGGAGTTGCAAGTGGTTGTGAGCCACCATGTGGGTGATGAATTGAACTTGAAATCCAGCCCCAACACTTAATTTTTTTAAGTAGAAAATAAAGGGTTCCAATTGCTTTGTTTCTGATGTCCCAATTCTTTTTATCTTCTGTATTTTTTTTTTTTTTTGGATAGGTTATCAGTTCATAACCCAGGCAGCCTTGAACTGTTTTGTCTGTTTTAGCCTCTTATGTACTGGAATTACAGGTGTGCTCTGCTCTACACAACTTCCTCTTTCCTTCCTCCTGTCCTTCCATCCTTCCATCCTTCCGTCCTGGAACTCGCTCTGTAGATCAGGCTGGCCTTGAACTCAGATCTGCCTGCCTGTGCTTCCTGAGTTCTGGGATTAAAGTTGTGTGCCACCATTGCCTAGCTTCCTTTTTTCTTTTATGATTGAAAATACGAAAACACTTTTTCATGCTGGGCATTACACAGAGAAACCCTGTTGCAAAAAAGCCAAAAGGAAACAAAATAAAAAACATTCTTTTCCAGTATTGATTTCTTGGCTTTTCTTAACTATACTCAGAAGTGTATAAGAGACCCTGCTTCTCACAGAATGTCAAGTCAAACTCATTTGTTTCCTCATAAAGACTTGGATATAAGGAGATGAGGCTAGGTCTGGAGTGTTAGACAAAAGATCAATTCTCAGGCACTGCATTTTGAGCAGAGGCATGGATGAAAAGGACAGTCTAGTACCATAAAACAAAGAAATAAAGAAAATAAAAACTGGTGGTAGTCTTGTCTTTTTTTTCTTTATGGTTCGTTAAAACAGGGTTTCTCTGTGTAGTCCTGACTGTTCACTCTCTATACCCAGGCTGACTTTGAACTCACAGAGATCCACCTACCTCTGAAAATAGCTGGAATTAAAGGCCTAAGCCATGACCTCTTGGCCACAGACTTTTTTTTTTTTTTTTAAACAAAAGGGATCTGGTAAATAGCTGGTACATGGAAAGTAGAATATGATGAGACAAATAAGTGGATGGTATTTATATATTATGGAATTAATTCAAAGGAAGAAAAGGTGCACAGTGTCTGAGAGGGAATTGCCCAAATCAGTTATTCCTGAGGGAGGATTAGTTACAGTGTAAAAGTGCTGTGGTTGATATGTGTACTACAGTCACGCTAGAGCTCTGGAACATGGAATAATCTGTTGTTGGCAGCAGGTTTTAAATAAAACTGACATTGAATGAAAATGAGAACATTATTGCTCCATGGTGTGGTTGAGGAGAAGGTTGTATCATCTATGAGGGAGAGAGCAGCCAGAGGCACCTGGAAAAGTTCAGACTGAACTGGGCCAGCAGAATAGACCAGGACCATGAGAAGAGAAGCCAAGAGGACCAAGAGAGTGAATGGGAACCAATGGCGGAGTCATGTAGAGAAGCTGAGCCTCTTGGTTGGAGAGGTTTAGGATAGGGGGCAGGGTAAGAATTGCTGGGAGGAACCACAGATACTGAGTAAGAGCTGTCCCAGTTTCTTTGGAACCTGACAGGCATGTACATACTTGATAAATATCCAAACTTTAAAACAGTGCCTAAAGTCCTTTTCCTAGAGAGAAGTACCTTTAATAGTGTTTTTGAGAATCTTTCCAGATGTTTTTCATGCATGGACAAATTTGTGAATAATTTATTTTCTCCCAAGTGAAAATTGTTTGGCTTACTTTCTTATCAGTTTATTTTAAGGGATGTTTCTCATTCTCTCATTTAATATAGAATTTTAAAAATGATGTGTTTGGGGCTTGGAGAAATAGCTCAGCAGTTTAAGAGCACTTGACTACTTTTCCAGAGGTCCTGAGTTCAATTTCTAGCAACCACATGGTGGCTCACAACCATCTGTAATGGGATCTTTCCCCCTCTTCTGATGTGCATGAAGACAGAAGAACACTCATATACATAAAATACACAAATTAGTCTTTAAGCCAGACTGGTGGTGTCACCTGCCTTTAATCCCAGCATTTAGGAGCCAGAGACAGGTGGTTCTCCGAATTTGAGGCCAGCCTGATCTACAAAGTAAGTTCTAGGTCAGACAGGGCTATACAGAGAAACCCCATCTTTAAACAAAACAAGATTTTATTTTATGTTTATATCCTCATTTATTTAGATAAATCCATATCAGTAGCCAGATCTTTTCTGTTCTTTGCTATTACAAATAATAGTGAGCTAAATATCTTGGCATACACATGTTTTGTTTATGTCTATCCATGTTTGTTCTGTTTATACAACTATCAGTAACATAAAGTTTTGGAACTAAATTGCTGGGTCAAGGAGATTGTGTAAAATTGCGTTTCCCCATTACAGTTTATTCCAATTCTTACTTCTGACCCACTTCAGCCTTCAAGGTAGTGTCTTAGTGTGAGTTTCTTTTGCTGTGAAGGATACCATGAGCACGACTGTTCTCGTAAAGGAGAACATTTAATTGAGGTGGCATCTTACAATCAGAGGTTCAGTCCATTATCATGGTGGGGAACATGGTGGCCTGCATGCAGACATGGTATTGGAGAAGTAGCTGAGAGTCCTACATCTTGCAGGCAACAGAATTGAACTGAGACACTGGGTAGTATCTTGAGCATATATGAGACCTCAAAGCCCGCCTCCACAGTGACACACTTCCTCCAATGAGACCACACCTACCCCAACAAGGCCACACCTCTTAATAGTGCCACTCCCTATGGGGGCCATTTTCTTTGAAACCCCCACAGGTATCCCTGGGCTGTAGAGTGAGCCAGGAACCCTAGGAAAAGGATAAAAGTTCAGCTAAAGGAGACAGAAGCACTCAGAACCCAATGTTGTGGTGCTTGCTTGTAATTCCAGTTTTTCTACAAAGTGACTTCAAGCTACTTGAGGCTTTATCTCAAAACAAACACCCCCAAAACCAACAGCAGCGCAAACCCTCCCAATAATCCTTGCTGTCTCTCTAAGACAGTAGACTTTTTAAAGAGATTTGTTTGCTTGTTTATTTGTTTGTTTATTTATTTAATATATACTGCATGTATGTTTGTGCAAGGATGCCAGATCTCTTGGAATTGAAGTTACAGACAGCTGTGAGCTGCTGCATGGGTGCTGGGAATTGAATCTGGGTTGTTTGTAAGAACAGCCAGTGTTCTTAACTGCAGAGCCATCTCTCTAGCCCCAGCAGATAGATTTTTGATCTCCTGACCAGGTCATCTGTGAGAGTTTTTGTTTCTAACATGATACAGTTTGCAAACATGGCATTTAAATTTATGGAAAAATTATATACATTCTTTTTTGTCTTTTCCATATGCAGTCTCAGAAGCATAAATATAAGGTCCTTTTCCGGGAACCAGACACATGGTGGAAGTTCAAACCAAAGGAGCTTGCAAGGTAAAACTTGGAGGTTTTTTGACATGGCCTTTTATTCCACAACAGTGACTGAAGGTTTATTTTGATTGTTTTTTTCTTTATAAATGACGAATGAAACAAATGTGATTAGATTTTGGCTTGACCACTTACAAATTGGTAAGATTTTATATTATGTATGTTTTATCTTATTTAAAAAGAATTATTTTAAAGATCTTTATATGTGTGTGTGTGTGTGTGTGTGTGTGTGTGTGTGTGTGTATGAATGGGTGCAAGCACTCATGTGTCACATCACTTGTTCAAGGTCAGAGGAGAACTCTGGAGTTAGTTATCCTACCCCAGTGACAAAAAATTATCATCAGGCCTTCAAGCAAGTGCCTGTGTCCACTTGGTGGCCCTTATCTCAAGTTTTATGAAAAGTTGGGAGATTTATAATACATGGCCATACATTGTCAGTTGTGTACTTCTTTGTAATAAACTAAATCTAGAACACTTGAGCCGTGTACTTGGAGCGTCTAGAATTCTTAAAGTAGGAGGGAAAGGTTGCAGATATTTCGGTCTCCTACCCCAACTCGTTATCTAGGTGCTTGTCTTGAATTAAAAATATGTTATTTAAGAGATGAACATTTGCTGGTCTTGGTGGTGCACACCTTTAATCCCAGCACTTGGGAGGCAGAAGCAGATGAATCTCTGAGTTCCAGGTCAGCCTGGTCTTCAGAGTGAATTCTAGAACAACCAGGGCTCTGTTGGACAGAGAAACCTGCCTCAATAAAACCAAAAAGAAAAAAATAAAAGATGAGCATTCATTGTTTTTCTTTTGTGCTGTGTATTCTTTTAGAAGATTTTATGTAATTTTAGGATACTTTTTTGTAATAATTTTCATACTAACTAAAAGACAGTCTGACCTTAATATATTCACAATGTTGTATGACCATCACTACTGTTTAATTCTGAAACATTTCTTCCTTTTCTTTCTTCCTTCCCTTTCTTCCCCTCCCTTCCTCTTCCTTCCCTCCTTCCTTCCTTCCTTCCTTCCTTCCTTCCTTCCTTCCTTCCTTCCTTCCTTCCTTCCTTCCTTCCTTCCTTCCTTCCTTCCTTCCGTCTTTTCTTCCTTTCTCCCACAAAGAAATACCCCAGCAGTTCCTTCTCTGGCAACCCCTGATGTGTTTTTTTCCCTAGGGTTTTCCTGCTCTGGACCCTGTATTTACAATGAATACTTGGAGTCTTTTTGTCTAGCATCTTGCACTTACAATGTTGCCACAGTTTATCTATGTTGCATCTTGTCATACTCAATTTCTTTTTTATTGTCTTTTGATATATTAGTGGATCTGGTTTCCTTTATTTGTTTGGAATTTTTGCATCCATATGGATGAATGACATTAGGGACCAGCATTCCCCTCCCTGACCGGCCTTGCCTGATTTTGGTACCGTAAACTAATTGAGAAGTATTTCCTCTCAATTGGAATTTCCCCTGTCTCACTCATCCTGGCAACCCTGGAACTGCATAGATCTGCCTACCTTTGTCTCCTGAGCCCTGGGGTTTGAAACCTGTGTAACCACAACCAGCCCCAACTGTCACTTATTAAATGTTCATACTTGCTTAATGAACATGTGTATTGGAGGCTTGTGAAAAGTTCAGTAGGCAAAGGCACCTGCAGCCAAGCTTGAGCACTTGAGTTTGATCCCCTGGTTCACATGGTAGGAGAGAACCAACTCCTGTAAGTTGTCCTCCGACTTCCACATGTGTGCTGTGGCATGTGTGTATTCATACACATACAGCACACATGCATACAAAACCCCGCTGTATACTGGTGATGTTGTGTTAATATGGTTAGTAGTCATACTTAGCAGTTCTGCTGTGCAGTGTGTTCTGTAGCTTTCTGTGCTTGTTGTGCTTTGGTTGGTCTTGTGGGGTGAACTCTTCCAATGTGAGACAGTGTGTTGAACTTCTGTTCTATTGCCAATCAATTCTGTCCGTTGCCCTACCTGTGTTTGCTTTATATATTTGGAAGTTAGTTGTTGAAATTCCTAAGAGCTTAGCATTTTTGATTACTCTAATTAACAAGGTTTTATCCTTTCTGCTGATTTTTCTTTTGTCTTTAAGAATAATTTTTGCTGTGAAGTCTGGTTTGTCTAATTAATAGAACTTTACTGGCATCCTTTTAGTTAACATGTGAGAATTTTTCTTTTCATACTTTTACTTTCAATGTTTTAATATCCTTAATGCTTATATATTTAGTGTACCTAGCATGACTGGTTTTTAAAATATTTTCTGTCTACCTTGGTTTTTTTCTTCTGTGTGTGTTGGGGGGAGGGTAGGTCAAGGGTTTGGAGGGGGTCTTCTGTAGCCCAGGCTAACCTTGAACTCCTGATCCTCCTGCCTCTGCCTAGCAAGTGTTAGGATTTCAGGCAAATACCATAGTGCTTAGTCCTGTCTTGGCTTCAAATGATGAAGCAGCTCTTTCATGGGTGTTTTGTTACTTATACCATTGGCCACCTTCTGTCTCACTGTGCTTTAGTTTGTTTTTTGAGACAAGGTCTCACTATGTAGCCTTGGATGACCTGGAACTCTCTTTGTAGACTAGGCTGTCCTCAAACTCGCAGAGATCCACCTGCTTCTGCTAACCAAGAGATGGGATTAAAGCCACGTGCCACCATGCCTGGCTTCTATGATTGTTGTTATTTAAAAAAATTATTCTTGTTCAGTTTTTCTCTCATCATGTTTTAGAAATTTTGGATGAAATTTAAGTCTGTTTTCTTCTATAGTAATTGCTAAATTATAAATGTTTTGTGGATATTCTTCTAGTGGCCACCTTACATGTTTCATTATTTAAAGCTCAAGCCTAAGTTAAGCCATTTTTAGCCTTCTTCTTCACAAACACAAGGACCTTAAAACAACTTCCTGTGATAGTACCCATTTGCTTCCATGGTATCACTATGCGATTTATACACAAGTGTTGGTTTTTGCTTAAGTATTTCCTTTGTGCTTTCTTTCCCCATTGCAGCATAGATCTCTTTTTAATCTGAAAGTTTGTCTGCCTGGTGTTTACCTTTAAATTTTTCTTTACAGTAAGGGTTGTTTGTGTGAAACTATTTTTAAATTTTCATTCGGAAATCTTTTCATTATCCTCCTTCATATAAGACACTTGCTCTGTATATTCTGGGATGTCAGCAAGTGTCTATTATTGAAGGTAACATTTATGTTTTATTTCTATTACCATGTTAAGTCTTCTCATTCTAATCATTAGCTCCTATTTATATGACTAGCTTTTAAAAAAATTTTTTAGCCTAATGTCATCTCTTTTCTTTGGTGTGTGACAATTTTAGCATATGTTTCTAGTTGTGGATTTCTTATGCTGTTATCTTGTTTGACTCCTGAAATCAGGACATTTGTGTCATTCATCAGTTCTAGAAAATTCTCAGAATTTAATCTTTAAATTGCTTTTGTTCATCCCTTTCTTCTCTTCTTCAGACTTCAATCAGTGGTATACGAGACCAGTTTTTTTTGCTCTGGCCTCTTTGTCAATGTTTCTTAACCTCTCTCATATTTTCTATCTCTTTGCTTCTCTGTGATATGAAAACCAGACAAGATCGAGGTAGGTAAATATGAAAGCCAGATTTACTCAAGAGGCAAACATAAATATTAGCCCTGCAATTCAGACATAAAGCCTTGAATCCAGAGCAAGTTAAAAGAGTTACAGCTGAGATCTTTTCATTAGGAAAGCAACCCAAGAGGGACTAAAGCTAATACCCCGTCTCCTGGCACTGCAAATCCGGAAAGCACCCTCGGTTTGAGACCTAAGGATTCCCGTGTTAGGGTTAACTAACTGTGAGTTCAATAACAGAAATACACAAGTAAACAAGCAAGACTGGAAACACAAATAATAAACTTCATGATTGGACATCCAGAGACTTAATATGCTAGGAATTTAAAACTATTGTTTGAACTTACAATGTAATAAAATGTGTTTGTTTTGATTGAACTGGGATCTGTTTTATAACAGGAAGGCACTTTGGGACATTCCCTCAGTTTCTATAGTGGGATACTTACTACTTAGTTAAAGCCTTTGAGACTTCCTTATTGTATTTATATATTTACTTATTGCAGAGCTTTAGAAGAACTCTTTAAAGGTATTGAAGCCTTATTTCTCCTGAATTCATAAAAGATATATGGGGGAAATTGTATAGGATGATTGATAAAATGGCAATGCATTTTACCAAAAGGGTGTGACTAGGTGGCATTCCAACACCCAAAAGTCTGAGGCAGGAGGATCCCAGGTTTCAGGTCAGCAGCCCAGGCTTCATAGCAAGAGCACATCTTAAAATTAAAACAGACCTCTAGAGACAACATGAAACTAAAGGGAAACTAGGGCTAGATAGTACATATCGGGTAAAAACACCGCAGAACCGTGCCAGAATGGTGCTAGGGATGTAGCTCAGAGGTCAAGTGTTTACCTCACGTGCACAAGACCTTGAGTTCAATCCCCAGTACCGGATAAAATGAAAACAAATGTACTATTCTCTTGGACTTTGTATGTTCTTTGTTTTTCCCCCTTGGTTGTCTGTAACATTCTTTCCACCTTTCTGCCCCCTGGCATTTTCAGGCGTAACATTCATGGAGTGAGCAAAGAGAAAATAGCGAGAATGTTGGAGCACTACCAGCGCTTTGTGTCCGTGCCGATCATCATGAGTTCTTCAGACCCAGAGAGGACGGAGCGCATCGCATTGTGTGCATACACTTGTGAGGACCAGAGTTCTGGGTAGGCTGAGTCTGCTGACAAAACCTGTTTGCAGCAGTGCATTGTTTTTAATGATATTTTTGAAGACGTTTGACGTCAGCTGAGGATGTTAGCAAGAGAAGTGAAAGTTCATGTGAAAGATGAGTTTTTTTCCTTGGAGCTGAGGGTTTGCAAGTCTCAGCCTATACAGCAAATACACCTTTATTTTAGCTTTTCCCTTTTCTCTTAATTGTTTTTGTATATATCCATATTACTTTTAGTTTATTAGGTTTTAGTGAAGGTACTCTTAAGTTTTCCATAAAGAGTTCCATTATCTTAAGTGTGATTTTATTTGGGAAAGCTTAATGGGAGAGCTGGGACTTTGAGGATCCTTGATATAAAGGAAGATGGGTTTGACAAACTAAATAAGTCATGGAAGTTGAAAGTATGATGTTGAATTAGAAATGAATATCTGTTTAACAAATGACATCTTAAATGAGAGCTTCCTTATCTGTTTCCTTAGTCTCTCTCTCCCCCTCCCCTCCTCTCCCATTCCCTCTGAAATTACCTGGCGCTAGTGAGAAGGAAACATGGAACATGCAACAAACCTGCTTAGGAGTTTATTACAGGGGTTGTGTACAGGTATGGGGAAGTCTGTGTGCAAAGAGAGAGAGAGAGACAGAGAGAGAGAGAAAGATGGCGCGTCCAGCTTTTAAAAGCTGCCTAGTGCATGTGCACAGGGGATTGACGTGACTACGTATGACAGGGCTCACGCATGCTGCCAAGGGCTTAGCTGAGTCATACCTGGATGATGCAACCACACAGGCACGTAGGTCACGTGGGGCCCGGGGCCATTAGGCACTTCTGCCTGAGGGCTTGTCTGCATATGCGTGGTCCCTTAGAACCTGGAAGTGTCAGCTTTATTGTGGCTGAAATCAATATACCCACCCTCCCTTCCTCCCTCCCTCCCTCCCTCCCTCCCTCCCTCCCTCCCTCCCTCCCTCCCTCCCTCCCTCCCTCCCTCCCTCCCTCTCTCCTTTCCTTTCCTTACCTTTTCCCCTTTCCCCTTTTTCCCCCTTTCCCCTTCCCTTACTTTTTCTCCCTCCTTCTCTCTCTTTCTTTCTTTTCTTTTTTTTTGTTTTTCCAAACAGAGTTTCTTTGTGTAACAGTCCTGGCTGTCCTGGAACTTGCTTTGTAGACCACGCTGGTCTCGAACTGCTGAGATCCTGCCTCTGCCTCCCAAATGCTGAGATTAAAGGTGTGCGCCATCACCGCCTGACTCTTTCTTTGTTTTCAATTTTGTTTTTCTTTCCAGTCTTTGTCTTTGTTTACCTGACTCTCCTGGAACTCTGTAGAGCAGGCTGATCAGGCTGGCCTCGAACTCAAGAGATCCACTTGCCTCTGCTGGGATTAAAGCAGAGTGTTGAGTATGAGTGCCACCACACCTGGCTTTTTCTTTTTCTTTTTTTTAATCACGCAAATTATGTTGTATTATTGCTCTTGTTGGTAGCGTGGACCTGGGAGGGAAGAGCCTAAAAATAGGTAGACTAAAGTCTCATGCAGTAACCAGCTTTTTTCAGGACATTAGACAGTTTATATTCTGAGGACATTCTGAGGGTTTAGCAAGGTCATGTGAGCAAAGTTCACTTTAGTTCAAGTTGGATATAGATAAGCACAAGGGCAAGGTCACATGAGTTAGGTTGAACACAGTCAAGAGGACAACCCGTGTTCAGAGACATCATCTGAGTAATTAGTAACGGATGGGGAATCTGAAGTAAACCACTCCTATTTACTACACCTAGGAGGGCATGAAGCACATTCCAGGATCAGCCCATGTGATGGAGGAGCAGAGGATACCGGACGCTTGTCTTGTAGAAATCTCACATAGCTTCATTCATGGACCGTATCTGACAGTGTTGGTTTTGTGGTCCTGTAGAGCAGTGGTTCCCAATCTTCATAATGCTGGAACTCTTTAATATAGTTCCTCATGTTGTGGTGACTACCACACCATAAAGTTATTTTCATTGCTACTTTATAATTATAATTTTGCTAGTGTTATGGATTGCAATGTAAATATCTGTGTTTTCTGATGGTCTTCGGTGACCTCTCTGAAAGGGTTGTTTGACCCTCAAAGGGTTCATGACCCACAGATTAAGAAACAATTCTGTAAGTGAAGCTTCTTCTGCACTAAATGGCAGATGGACATGGAGGTAGGTCTATGTGCTGTAACATATGCTACGCTGTGGGTGTGAAAGAAGCCAGCACGGTGACGTCCTCTCGTGTGAGCACAGTGAGAACCTTCATAGTAATAGTCAACACATAGCACTGTGACTGACAGCCACAGCTCCTGTCCAACTCAGTCTGCTCTGTGGATGCTGCACCGAGTGCCAGGCATAGGACTCAGAGTAAAGGGTATGTTTATGATATTTTAGGGAAAGCCTAAGATTAGCTCTTAAAACACTTCTACTAGTCAGAGAAAGTGCCCTGCCTCTGAGCTATACTACTGACTTATATCCCCATCCCAGCTTTGGTAATTTTTGTGTAATTTATTTTTTAGTATTTAGAATAAATGGTAAATGCTGTCTGGTTTGCATGTTTCTTTAATTTAAATCACAGTATTAATGGTACTGTGAAGAGACTTACCACTCTTCAAAAAATGTCTTATAGCCCAAGAGACAATGAAGCTATTACCTCTGAAAAAGAAGAGAATGTCTTATCCACATCTGCGAAGCACTTAGAGTTACCTGAGGAGAAGACACCTGAAGTGGCCAAAGAAGCAGTGTTCCCTGAGGGCACTTCCTCCCTCCCTCGTGCCAGTTTAAACAGAGGAAGAAAGGAGATGAGCACTGTGGGTCATGGTGTTCACAGCAGCCCCTTCTTGCGGGAAGCCCCAAACACCTGTTTTTCTCACTCTGAAAGCAAAGTTCAAGCCACAGACAAGAGTGAGAAAGAACAAGAGCCGACGATGTCAAAAGAGTGTGCTGAAGCAGATGCTTGGAGTCCTACAGAGGGAGCATCTCCAAGTAGTTACTGTGCTGAGGACAGTCAAGAAGCTGGTGAGCTTGCAAGTGCTGGGACCCTCCAAAGTGAAAATCCCCCACCTCCTGAAATACTGGAAGAAAGAACCACAGGAAAGAAAAAGACCACTGGAAAACAAAAAAGCAAATCATCTTTGGAAAAGTTCCCAAAACATGAACCATCAAATTTTGTGGGTGACTGGCCAGTTGATAAGACAATCAGCCAGAGGACCAAAAGGAACCGGAAAATTGAAAAAGGTTTATCTGTACAAAATGACAAGAAGTGTAATCGCCCTCAGTCGCAGACAGTATTTGATACTAGAGTGTCTGTGAATACGGATCATGTCCCGCAGCGAGGCTCTCCACATGGGAAGGATGATCTTTCAGAAGTGCCCAGTAGCTGTCAGTATGATCCTTACAAAAGTACCGAGCAACCCTCCTTCAGCACTGTGGGCGACTGGCCCTCACCTGCTTCGTTAGCTCAGAGAGAGCACAGGTCGAGAATACCAAAAGCTGGCTTAAGTGAAACCAACTTAGAATTTGGAGCTAGTGACAGCGTGGGTGAAATACCCTTGTACCCCACACATGAGGCCTATTGGGGCACAAGCCCTGAAGAACTCAAATCACTGGGTTCCACCCTTCGAAGTTCTGAAATGCTGCCTAGTAAAGCAACTCACGAGGATCAAACTTCCCTGAGCAAAACGATTCCTAGCCAGCACACACTGCCCCTTCCCTTCTCCAGTAGTGCAGCTGCCCTTCCTGGAGTCGTGGGACCTCCTCGGTCTCTAGCAGTGGGGGTGTCTGGGATTGTCTCTGGAGTAGATACGAGCACATGTGCCCAGACTGAGCCCCAAGATTTTGCTCTTTTGTGGAAACTAGAAAAGAATAAAATCAGTGTTTCAGATTCTGTCAGAGTGTTAACAGGAAAACTAGATGGGTTTAAGCCAAAAGATTTTACTACTAATAGGAAATTAAATGTTCATGAAGCAATTCCATACAGAGTAATGCATGATAAAAGTACGTATGTGGAAGAAAGTGAGCTCACCAGTGCTGATGAGTCTGAGAATCTTAACATCCTTTGTAAACTGTTTGGATCATTTTCCTTAGAAGCCCTGAAAGATTTATATGAGAGATGTAATAAAGATATTATTTGGGCCACGAGCCTTTTGTTGGACTCTGAGACTAAACTGTGTGAGGACACTGAGGTTGAGAATCCCCCCAGATCATATGACGAGTCACAAGTGGGGCCATTTTCTATGGGACTGGATTTGAAGGAAATTATTGGCTATAGAGGAACCTCAGAAGATCCTAAGTGTCAGAATTCCGTGTCAGAATTTAACCCTGGGGCTGGTATCAGGAACACTAATGCACAGTCTGCTGGTGATGCGGAGAAGGGAAACTCGAAGCAGGAAGAGATAAGAGCTGTAAATCCTGAAAACCCTGAGCTCATAGCCAGACTATTTCCTAATGCTGCTGTAAACATAAAAAGTAATACTTCAGTAGTTCCTAGCACTCGGGCTGACGTGTCGGGTGTACACAGCTTTAAGCGGCCTCTTCCGCTTACTCCAAAACCTAATGTCCTCAAAGATGTTAGTGAAATGGAGAAGAATCTAGTAGCCACAGAGACTGGCGGCAGTATTCATTCTTTTTTAAATTTATCTGATATTATCAACTCTGCAACAAGCACTTCAAATCCTGAATTAAATGAAGTTTATCTTACTAGCTCTTTGGAAGTAAAGAAAAATGAGATTCTTCCTAAGGATTATGTGAAATTTGGAAACATGGAAGAATTTATCAATGAAGATAAACAGGAAATGGAGAAAATTCTAATGCCAGGAACTAGTTTGTCAGCTGGAGTTAGTGAAGAGGATAAAACCGAGGTATTGAATCCGACACCAGTGATGGCCAAATCTCTGACCATAGACTGTCTGGAGTTGGCATTACCCCCTGAGTTGGCTTTCCAACTTAATGAATTATTTGGCCCAGTTGGTATTGATTCAGGTAAGGAAAAAGTAAATTATCTGTGTGTGTGCGCACGTGTGCATGAGCACGTGCCAGCATGTGTGTAAACAGACAGCATATATAAGTTTTTGTTTCAGTGGCAGTTATCTCATTGGCTGAATGTGTCAGTAGGTTATATCACATATTTTTACTTAGTGCCTTATATTTGGCATGTTTTTAAAGGATTCAAAACAATTTGAAGTAGAGAATATTTATGTAGAATTTTATATCAGTATATTCATTAATATGTTGGAAGTTTATTTGCAAAAGTGAAGTTTGTGTCTTTTGGTGTTATTTCAGATAGATTTAAGGCAGGAAGTAATTTCCTAGAACACAATTATGGAAATCTCAGCTAAAGGAATGCATGGAGCTGAGAGCAACCTAAGTAGATTTGTCAAAAAGCTTTGTGTGTGCACCAGCTACGTATGAAAACAATGTCAGAACATAAGAACATTTCATGTAAATAGGAATGTGTTCGTGATGATGACCATATTTGGTTTATGCATATGATAGACGAGTGTGTGGTCTGTAAATGTGTGATGAGTAACGATAGTCTTTTTCTCTTTCTCTTCCCTTCACAAGGCTCTCTAACAGTTGAGGATTGTGTGGTTCACATAGATCTGAATCTGGCTAAAGTGATTCATGAGAAATGGAGAGACTCTGTAATGGTTGGTAGCTTCCTTGTATGAAAAGCCAGCTCCCTGTGTTTGTTTGCAGACTTAAATACATGTACCCACATGCAGATGTAAATACATGCACAAAATTTTAAAAAATAGTGAAAATAAATCTTAAAAATCAGAGTAGGGAAATATATATATGTAGCTATTCTTAGTAATTTCACTTAGATAATTTTATTGTTTTACTTAATTTTAATAACGACTTATAGTGCATGAGAAGAACTGCTTTCTAGAGAAAGCTGCTATAACTTTGTAGCTTTATTTCCCAGTGCCCCGCCCTTTGCCAATCTTTGCTCTCCCTTTGTGTGCAGGAGCGACAGAGACAGGAGGAAGTGTCTTGTGGCAAGTGCGTGCAAGGTAAGGTACATATTCTGGCTTTCACTTTGTCTTGAGGTTGAAACATGGAGTGTGCCTTTTTGTTTCGTTTTGTCTTTTAAGACAGGTTTCTCTGTGTAAACACTCTGTCCTGGAACTCCCTCTATAGACCAGGCTGGCCTCGAATTTGGACATCTGCCTACTTTTGTCTCCCAAGTTCTGGGATTAAAAGTGTGCTCCACCACCACTGGCTCAATTGTGCATGCATGTCTTAACTCATTTATATAACACGAAATATGGTACCCAAGGATTTCTAAAATTATATCAAAAATTTTTTTTTGTGTGTGTGTGTGATGGTGTGTGTGTATGATGGTGTGTGTTTATGTGTGTGTGTGATGGTGTATGTGTACAGTTCAGAGAACAGTTTGTAGGTGTCTCTACCATGTGTTCCAGGGCTTGAACTCAGGTTGTTAGTTTTGGCAGTGGATACTTTACTCACTGAACTCAGGACCTCTGAAAGAGGAACCAGTGCTCTTAACCACTGAGCCATCTCTCCAGCATCCTCCAGATGGCTTCTTAAACAGTCTCGTCTCCAGTGATTTCTGTCATGGCAGGTCTTGTGAGAAGGTCCTTCCTTTTGTCATGAAGCACTGTTAGTACTTCTTTTGTGCACTCTTCCCTGCAACCAAGGTGCGGAGCTTCAGGTTGAAGATTCTTGGGCTCCACTTTATTTCAGACCTGTGACATGTTGTAGCAGAGAACACTGGCCACACAACTAAGAGTGTATAGGATTGATGGACTTTAAAAAAAAGAAATGAAAGACATAAATTTTGGTCCATCTGGGGTGGGGAGTGGGTCTTGGACAAGATGGGGGAGTGGGTGAATATGATCTAAACAATCTATGAAATTTTCAAAGAATTAATACAATTATTTAAAAAGAGAGATAAAGCAGACTGAAGGTAGAAGTGACTAAACTATAGTGTAGTCAGATAAATGCAAACGGCTGCAGCGACTGTGGTGTACCCTCGGAGAGACAGTGCTGGAGCAGAGTGTGTGTGTACCCTCGGAGAGACAGTGCTGGAGCAGAGTGTGTGTGTACCCTCGGAGAGACAGTGCTGGAGCAGAGTGTGTGTGTACCCTCGGAGAGACAGCGCTGGAGCAGAGTGTGTGTGTACCCTCGGAGAGACAGCGCTGGAGCAGAGTGTGTGTGTACCCTCGGAGAGACAGCGCTGGAGCAGAGTGTGTGTGTACCCTCGGAGAGACAGCGCTGGAGCAGAGTGTGTGTGTGTGTACCTTCGGACAGACAGCGCTGGAGCAGAGTGTGTGTGTACCTTCGGAGAGACAGCGCTGGAGCAGAGTGTGTGTGTACCTTCGGAGAGACAGCGCTGGAGCAGAGTGTGTGTGTACCTTCGGAGAGACAGCGCTGGAGCAGAGTGTGTGTGTACCCTCGGAGAGACAGCGCTGAAGCAGAGTGTGTGTGTACCCTCGGAGAGACAGTGCTGGAGCAGAGTGTGTGTGTACCCTCGGAGAGACAGCGCTGGAGCAGAGTGTGTGTGTACCTTCGGAGAGACAGCGCTGGAGCGGAGTGTGTCTGTACCCTCAGAGAGAGCACTGGAGCGGAGTGTGTCTGTACCCATGGAGATGTTGAAGGGTTGCTTGCTAACGCCTATCACTGTGAACTTTGTGGATTGTCCCTTATTTTCAGCATACTATGCCTCTGGTCTGTTAATATTTGTCAGCATGTTGCTCTTCTGAGTTCTGTGAACAGAAGAGTGGGCTTAAGCGGAGCCCTCCCAATTGCTCACTACCCACCATTTACACTTCCAGCACTGTTTTGCTGAGGAGGGAGGGAGTCAAAGTGACAGAAAAGAATGGGAAGCACTGAGCTGATTTCTAGTCACACCTAGATCGTTGCTCATCTGAGATATCCCTATATTATCATTTCTTGCTTGTAGTTATATGAAGGTTTATTTTGAAACTTCAAAGTCGTATTATATTTACAAGCTGAAAAGGATTTTAAAATCTCATGTTTCTTTTGTCTTGTAACTAATATTTAATTTGTACATCAATTGCTGAAAATGTTACACCACTTTATTATTCTTGTAGATCCTTTGCTGGCTGGACCTGCTGTTCTTGATAATTCTGAACAGAAATCATCTCAGAAAACAGGCAAAAAGTTATTGAAGACTTTAGCGGCACCTGAGACACCGGATCCCTGGAACACTCAAACAAAAAAGGTTTCACTGCGAGAAATAATGTCAGAAGAAATCGCCTTACAGGAGAAACATGATTTGGTATGGGTTGGCACGATACTAATCTGTGGTCTCTGTGGTGTTGTTTAGCATGTGATTTTCATTTAATTCTGTGTCTCCTGCTCTGTGTCTCAAGCCAATATTAAAACTGAAAAATGTTTTAAGTAGAATCTGGGTGAGGCTTTGTTTCCTGCTAGTTGGTACTCTGACACACACAGGTCATCTCTGCTAAGTATGGGTTCGCAAGCTCCATTATTGTTAGTTTTTAACATTTACTTCTGTAATCTTTTACTTATGGGAAAATAAGAAATCTCTCACTTGAAGATGGTATCATACATTATTTAGTAATAATAATTGTATTGCTTTTTAAGGATGTGCCTATTTTTAAATTTTAAAACAAAATTTAGAGAAAAAAATTCAGAAGCTTCAGAATTTGTATTACAATTCAGTTTTCTTCCTTCTACTCTTCAACTGCAGTTCAAATAGAAACTTTATTTTAAATCTGATATACTTTTTGCTTTTTACTTCAGTGTACTTATTTGAAGCCATTGGTTAATTCGATTTTTTTCATATTTCTTTTCAACTTTTTCTTTTTTAATTTTGAAAGTGAGAACTAAAGAATTTAAAAAGTAAAATACTTAGTCCAGTTAAGGGCAAAGTGATTCTTAAGTGGGGACCGAGGTGTCTTCCACTTCACTGTGTGTCTGGTTGCAGTACACAGAACTAGGTGCAGGAGGAGTGAAGGTGTTCTTCCTGCTCCCATTAGCTTCGTAATTCCTGCCATTGCACCCATGTGTAAAGTAGCTTCAAGCAGTATCTTATAGTTTTACTGCGGTTTCAGATAGCCTTCTTAATTTATGTGTAGCAGGCTGGAGAAATGGATTCTCTCTCTCTTTATGTACACAGTGTTCTGTTGGCATGTATGCTTGCACACCAGAAGGGGGCACCAGATCTCATTACAGATGGCTGTGAGCCACCATGTGGTTGCTGGGAATTGAACTCAGGACCTCTGGAAGAGTAGCCAGTGCTCTTAACCTCTGAGACATCTCTTAAAAGAAATAGGAAAGTCTGATTTTAGGCTTGAATAATGTAATAGTTTTGCTGAAATGCCATTTCTATCACTGAAACTTACCTTTTGTTTCTGACCTGCCTCATAGTCTTTCTAGTATTAACAAATGAATGTCTTTTGATTTTACAGTTTAATGCATTTTCTTCTGTCAGTAATTTTTCCTTTCTTTTTTAAAAAACAAATTGGGTAACAGAAAGTAGACAAGAACTGGGTGACAGTGGCACACACCTTTAATCCTGGCACTCTAGGAGGCAGAGGCAGGCATATCTCTGAGTTCAAGGAGAGCCTTGTCTACAGAGTGAGTTCTAGGGCAGCCAGAGCTATGTGAGAAAAGTAGACGTCCAAAGAATATTCTTTTAAGGAATCCTCACTTTAGATGAAGCCTCAGTAAGGGAATTTCTTTTTTTTTTTTTTTTTTCTCTTTTTCCCTCCTCTCAACATTATTCTGTCTTTTTTTTTTTTATTCTTTTTTAATTAAAATTTCCACCTGCTCCCCGTTTCCCATTTCCCTCCCCTCCTCCCAAATATTGCCCCCTCCCCCCACTTCCCTCCCCCTATCCCCACTCCTCTTCTCCTCCCCCCACACCATCCCCCCTCCCTCTCGATACTGAAGAGCAGTCCAAATTCTCTGCCCTGCGGGAAGACGAAGGTCTTCTATCTACTTCCAGGAAGGTGAGCGTCTAAACAGGCTAAGCTCCCACAAAGCCGGTTCATGTATTAGGATCGAAACCTAGTGCCATTGTCCTTGGCTTCTCATCTGCCTTCATTGTCCGCCATGCTCAGAGAGTCCGGAATCAACCCATGCTTATTCAGTCCCAGACCAGCTGGCCTTGGTGGGCTCCCAATAAATCAGTTCCACTGTCACAGTGGGTGGGTGCATCCCTCGTGGTCCTGATTTTTTGCTCATGTTCTCCCTCCTTCTGCTCCTCATTTGGACCTTAAGAGCTCAGACCGTTGCTCCAAATTGAGACTCTGTCTCTACCTCGATCCATCGCCAGATGAAGGTTCTAAGGTGATATGCAAGATATTCATCAGTATAGGATAGGGTCATTTCAGGTTCCCTCTCCTTAGTTGCCCAAGGTACCAGCTGGGGACATATTCCTGGACACCTGCGAACCCCTCAAGAGTCAAGTCTCTTGCCAATCCTAAGATGGCTCCCTTAGATAGGGTATATACTTCGCTGCTCCCGTATCAATCCTTCCTATATCCCAACCATCCCAATCCCCCGAGCTCCTCCCATCCTCCCCTTCTCATGTTTCTCGTCCCATTTCCCCTTTGCCCCATGCCACCTCACCCGCCAGTTCCCAGTTTTTGCCCTGCAATCTTGTCTACTTAGTAAGGGAATTTCTTGATGTAGCTCTGGAAAAAAGAAATACAAAGCAAACATCATATATATTAAGGACTAAAACATGAACATTAATTGTAGGATGATGAGATCTTGAGTTTATAGTTCATTGATGTTACAATTCATAGTTTCTGTTAGAACTCTTGGTTTTTTGAGACAGGGTTTCTCTGTAGCTTTAGGGCCTGCCCTGAAACTAACTTTTTTAGACCAGGCTAGCCTGAAACTCACAGATATACCTGCCTCTGCCTCCCAAGTGCTAGGATTAAAGGCGTGCACCACTATTGCCTGGCTATATCATGATAATATTATGATAATCTTAGTTTAGAATTTGAAAGAATTCTAGGGACTAGGAAGATGGCTCAGTGAGTAAGAATGTTTGCTGCCGAGCATGAATACTTGAGTTCAGATTTCCCAAATGTGGAGAGCCTGTCTAAAGGGAAGAAGGTAGAGAGAGAGCCTCCACAGGGAGCATGCAGTGCATTCCGTAGATGGGTGGGCAGAGAAAGGATGTATTTTAGGAAAGTTCATTTAGTCTGACAGTTTTACTTTATTTACTTATTTACTTAAATTTTAACTTTTTGTGCTTGGATCTTAGCATACAGCTGAGACTGTCCTGAACTCCCAGCATTTTAGGTGTGTGCAGCTCTACCTGGTGGAGTACTGCTCAGGATAGGCAGCTTCATAGACTGTGGAAATACTGACACTCATAGGTTATTTTTGAGTAAATGTGTTTGTGAAAAATTTTTAAGTAATTAGGAGCTATAAGACTTTCTGTCAACCTGAATTTTACAACCTTTATACATGGTAGTTTCTGCCCATTGAGGAGAGTGTATTTGTGAGGACGGTCACAACAGCACACAGTATCCCTTAATGAGGGCTCAGGGGAGACATTTCTCTCAGCTTTCAGTACCAGAAAGCTGTACTTCTCCTGAGTAACTGGTTTGTTTTAAATTTATGGACACTGAGAACGTTTCTTTCCCTTTTGCTTTGGCCACTAAGGGGGCTCAGAACTGAATTTGTAGCAACTCTACAGGATTTTATGGCATGGACTTATATACTAATTTTGTCTGCTAGCTTTATCTTGTATTCTTGCCTTCATTTTCTCTAATCTTTGACTTCATTTATTTATATCCTATTTTTTAATAGACAGTTATACTGATTAATGATGAATAATATCCCAAATAAAGCATCATTAGGTGATTTGTTGTATGGATATCATAGTGTATTTACACCAGGCTAGTATGGCCTTAAGCTGTATGGTACAGCATATACCAATCAATATGAGGGTCCTCATTTACTGAAGCACCGTTATGTGGTTCATGACTGTATATGTAGCTTCTCCTTGTTACATCATATAGTGTAACATGAATGGGTCCTGTTTGTTGGGGTTTTCGTTTTGCCCGGTACCCCACAACTGTTTAGTCCCAAAGAAAATCACACAGAGATCTCTTTAAGTTATAAAGCTGATTGGCCCATTAGCTCTATCCTCTCAGTGGCTAACTCTCACATCTTTTTTTTTTTTTTTGGTTTTTCGAGACAGGGTTTCTCTGTGGCTTTGGAGCCTGTCCTAGAACTAGCTCTGTAGACCAGGCTGGTCTCGAACTCACAGAGATCCGCCTGCCTCTGCCTCCCGAGTGCTAGGATTAAAGGCGTGCGCCACCACCGCCCGGCTTCTCACATCTTGATTAACCCATTTTTCTGATTTATGTTAGCCATGTGGCTCAGTACCTTTTTTCAGTGGGGCAGATCACATCCTGCTGCCTCGGTGGTCTGGGCAGGAGTGGGAGGAATAAGCTTCCTCCTTCCCAGAATTCTCCTGTTCTCATTACATCATTTCTACTTCCTGTCTGGTTTTCCTGCCTATATTTCCTGCCTAGCCAATCAGCGTTTATTTAAAACATGATTGACAGAATACAGACAATTCTCCTGCACCAATATAGTGGACTGTTTTGAGATAGTGTATGTTTGTGTGTGTGTGGAACTGTGTGTTTTTATGAGCGCCTTTGAATACTTGGCAAAAATGCGATATAAATAAATAGTGTAAGAATACCTATATTACTAACTTCCGCTTTTGCTCAGCGAGGAAAGGCTGTGATTGCTTATAAATTGTTGGTGTTTTTGCAACAAAATAATTAGGCTTTTGTTCAGTATTGTTTGGCTTATAAATTTCATCATAAGGGTGATTCTTTTCTGTTTTGTTTTAGAAAAGGGAGACACTTATGTTTGAAAAAGATTGTGCCACTAAACTAAAGGAGAAGCAGCTCTTTAAAATATTTCCAGCCATTAACCAAAATTTCCTGATGGACATTTTCAAAGATCACAAGTGAGTGCTAGACAGACTGACTGTTATTTTTTTACTCTAATGTCACTGGAAGTATATCCCAAACAATCTCGTGTTCATTTTTCTGATTAAATATAATATAAATAATTAAGTTTAGATTTAATATAATACAGAAAGTGAAAATTTCTAGCCATTTGTATCCCTTGTTTTTCTCCTTAATTTTTTTGTTACCTTTTCACCATGAGAAACCTGCCCAGATAACATGGGACTGAGGCAGATGGCTCTTTGATTTCATTTTTAAACTAGAACCTCATGGTGTTCAGTTTGTTACAATATAAATACCGGCATGGGGGTATTTTATCTGTGTTTGATTTTGGAAGGAAATTGAAACTTTATAATTCCCCAAAAGATTTATGGAATATAGATGATAAAAAAGAAACAATGCAGCTGATGTGCCTCAGATAAATCCAGGAACTTGGCATGGAGGCTACAGGCATGTACTATATAAGCCTGACTCCAGAATAAATAATTAAAAGAAACTGAGTTATCATGTTATCGCCTCCTCCTACTACTTTGGTATTAGGGATTGAATCCAGGACCTCACACATTTCTCTTTTTTTTTTTTTTTTAATTAAAATCTACTGATGGTCTCGTGTATCCCCAGGCTATCATTTACATTTGCTGTGTAGCTAAGCATGACCTTCTGACCTTTTTCTGATTACAGGTTTCTGCCTTCATGGCCAGTTCTAAACAATTCCAGGGATGAAACCCAGGACTTCCTGCATGTTAGACAAGTGCTCTACTAACTGGGCCACATCCCCAGCTCAGTTAATTTTGACTGGTATATAAACACAAAAGTGTGCATATTAATGAGTCATACATAGATTGTTTTTATGAATGTGTGTACTGTGTAGTGTTTAATTAGGTTAAACATACTTTTTCCAAACATCTGAGTTTTTTGCTTATTCATTCATTCATTCATTCAATTATTTATTGTGTATGCAAGCAGTAAGTGTGGAGGTCGTAGCTCTTTCTTTTCAACATGTGGATCCTGGGAATCAAACTCAGGGCATCAGGTGTGGCAGAAAGAATCTTTGTCTGTTGATCTATTGTACCTGCCCATTATTATTATTACTAAAAACTTTCTAAGTCATGGACTAGAGATATGACTCAGTGGTAAGAGCAGTGGCTGTACTTCCGAGGACCAGAATTTGGTTGGTAACACCCACATGGTGGCTCACAACACCCACATGTTAGGTATTTCCAGTTCCTGGAAACCCGATGCCGTCTTCTGCTCTCTGCAGGCACCAGGCATGCATGTGGTGCACAGACACATGCAGGTGAAACATCCGTACACATAATAAAATGAAAAAGATCCTTAGTATTATTTAAAATTTTTTTTTGACAGCATTAAGGAGGCAGAGATAGGCAAATCGCTGAGTTTAGGTCTGCCTGGTCTTTGTAGCAAGTTCCAAAGCAACCAGGGCTATATTGTGAGACCTATTGTTGTAGGGAGCTGTGGGCCGGCGTTCCTGCCACCCAGCTCCTGGCCGCTCCTCATGCCCCAAAATAACGACACACAAACTGTATTCATATAAACACTGCTTGGCCCATTTCTATTAATGTGTGTAGTACCCCAAGGTGCGCTTACTGGGAAGATTCTAGCTTACGTCCATCCTGAGTTGGAGCTTCATCGCGTCTGCCCTGGGGAGCAGCTGCATTGGTCAAAGCTCACTTCCTCTTCCTCCTGGCATTCTGTTCTGTTTACTCCGCCTATCTAAATTCTGCCCTATCAGATGGGCCAAGGCAGTTTCTTTATTAGCCAATGACCTTCCTCCATCATTTCCCCTTTTTCTGTTTAAACAAAAAGGAAAGGCTTTAACTTTAACATAGCAAAATTACATATAGCAAAACAGTTATCAAGTAAGAATTACAGTTACAATATTTACATCTATTTTATCTTTTATCATAACAAAGGAAAACAGCTATAACTATCTATCTATTCTTCAACTCCATCAAAGACTCCAGAAGGATATAATATTACCTAAGTAAATGAGAAATAAGCAACTTTCAAACTCTAGAAATGACAGAGACATCTCGCTGCCTGGACAGTCACTCAAAGTTCCTCTGTACCGTTGGGGCATCCATCTTCGGCCTACAGGTCCATAGTATCCAGAGACATTTCCATGAAGCAGGAAATTTCAAAGTCAGTTCAGTCACTATCTACTGTGTCCTGCAAAATGTCTCGCAGACTCTTTCATGAATCAGGAACCCCGAAAGATCATCTCACCTTTAGGCAAGTTCAGTAGTCCTCTCTCTGTGGGTTCTCTGTGTCCAGTTTATGCAATAGTCCAGGCAAGAGCAGTTTCTTGCCCAAATGGCTATCAAACTCCATAAGGTGCCTCTTCGATGCCCATCTTCTCCTTGAAGTAGATTGGTGCTGCCAGGAGCAGAGTGTCTCATTGTCATGAAAAGTCCTAAGTTATTAAAACATTAAATGTCATATTCTATAGTCTTTGAAAGATATGAAGAATGCCTATTCAACTAAAATATATATACATATATCTAGAAAATCTAACTAACATGACTACAAACTTGACTATTATTAATGATTATCCATTAACAACCTATATACATTACATTTTTACATGAACTACACAATCACAAGAGCAGAAATACATATACATATAACAAAATTGACCTTAAATTTATATCAATAAAGTCAAATCCATACTGATGCAAATTATTCATATCTACATATATATATATATATATATATATATATATATATATATATATATATATATATATATCATATCCCCCTTTAAATGTAAAAGAACATTTATAAACAGTATTTGGGAATATGGGTGCAGTTATTTCTCTCCAAACTGCTTCCTGCTGAATTGGGGCGCTGTTATTCAGGTCTTTTATGGGATAACCTGTCTGCTAGGTTCATCTCAGTTGGAAGTTGAGCAAAGTAATTTTTTGAGGGTGTTCACAGCAACCTTTCAGGAGGGCGTGGTCTATCATACCATATTGTGATAGAAGTAATCCAAAGAGTCTCATCCTCTGTGAAAACAAAAGAAACTCCTTTCCAAAGCATCATGTCCTTAGATTCAAATTTTAAAGTCAAGGTATTTTGAAAATATCTATGTTGGATTAGTTCAGCAGCATTTATAAACAAATATCTTTTAGCAGCTCTTACTCTTTCCTCAGCATTCAAACAATTCAAAGAGAGCATAATAGCATACAGTATCAAGATTTTCTATGTATTTTCCATCTTTGTACGGCTTTATTTTAACCTCTATTTTGTTTATTTTTACTTTTATTTTTTGCTTTTTGAGACAGGTTCTCTGTATATCTTTGTCCTGGAATAACTCTGTAGACCAGGCTGTCCTTGAACTCTCAGAGATCCTTCTGTCTCTGCCTTCCAGGCACTGGGATTAAAGGCGTGTGGTACCACATCTTGAAGTCACAGAGGTCAATCTCCCTCTGCCTCCAAGTGTTGGGATTAAAAGTGTGTACTACCACACCCAACTACTTTCTTTCTTCCTTTTTTTACTTTTAAGAACTTTAACTTTTAGCCTGCATATATTTTTAAACACACTGTAAATCACTTAAAGGTTTTCTTTGTCTTTGAATCTCTCTTTACTGTATATCTCTCTTTTTCTGACCACACGAGCCTTTAAATTACTGAGCAATATGGGTAGGATTAAAGCTGTGGCTTTGCCAGCTAGATCCAGCCCATTCCTTAGCTTTCCAACCTCATGGCAGAGGTACTGGCTGTAGCCATGTTTATTGCCACAAGACTATGGCGTTTCAAGGTCCCTGCCAGCAAGCAAGCTGCAGCAGTAAGTCCACAGACAACACTCAAGTCCTCTTTCTGTAGCCGGCCCTCCTGCCTCAAACAGTCAGAGTTTGCCCTGGCAGGATGGCCCAGAAAGCTGGCATTTTAAAACAGCACAACTTTTTTCCTGCTACAGCTGAAAACAAACAAGCATTTAGTCAGCTTTTATCAATACCATTTAAGTGTTTTGTGGCAGGACCTCTTAATGAGCTGCAGGGTTTTGCAGCTACAGCTGAGTCAGGAAGCCTCTCTTAGATGAGAGCACTTGCTTGCCTCTAGCAAGCAGAGCAGACCCGAGAAATTGCTGCTACCAAGAAAACATGCTTTACTCTATTCTTTCCTAAGCTTTCTCAGGCTTTCTGTGGATATAGTTGTCCACACGTCTGGGTGCCATTCTGTTGTGAGGAGCTGTGGGCTGCATTCCTGCCACCCAGCTCCCGGCCGCCTGGCTAGCTTATGCCCCGAAATAACAACACACAAACTGTATTCTTTTAAACACTGCCTGGCCCATTATATCTAGCCTCTTCTAGGCTAATTCTCACATATTAATTTAGCCCATTTCTAATAATCTGCATAGAACCACTAGGTGTGCTTACCGGGAAAGATTCAGCATGTCTGATCTGGCGGCTGGCTGCATTGGGTCTGGGTCTGAGAGGAGCTGCCCTGCATCCGACCTCATTTCCTCTTCCTCCCAGCATTCTGTTCTGTTTACTCCACCCACCTATGTTCTAACCTATGAGGCCAAGCAGTTTCTTTATTAGCCAATGACATTCCTCCATCAATCTATCTTAAAAAAAAAAAAAATAGGACCCAATTTTATTTTTCCTGAGATTTCCTAGAGGTTCTTCTTGAATCTTCAAGTACATTAAGTTTCAATATTAAAAACTTAAAATAACCCAATTTCTTACACTTTAAAATTAAAAAAAATATTTTTTATGTATCTGAGTGTTTGCCTACATGTATACTCCTTATGTGTCTGATGCTCACAGAAGGCTTAGAGGGCATTAGCTCCTCTGGAACTAAAGTTGCATGCTGTTGTGACAACCTGGATTCTCCTCAGAAGCAGCAAGTGCTCTTAACCACTGAGCCATCTCTCCAGCCCATTTTTTATACTTTTAGAAATTGCTTGAATTTATACCACAGAACTTTCATTTTCTTTTATTAACATTATATTTAAACAGCTATTCACTGGAACACACAGTACAGTTTCTAAACTGTGTTCTTGAAGGAGACCCTGTGAAAACAGTTGTCGCTCAAGAATACGGTCACCAAAATGAGAATATCACTTCTCATACTGCACTGAAATCAAAAGAGAAAAAGGTATGGAGGAATTGGATCTTGTACTCTTTTGGCAAATAAATGTATATGAAAATATGATTTGTTAGCCGGGCGGTGGTGGCACACGCCTTTAATCCCAGCACTCGGGAGGCAGAGACAGGTGGATCTCTGTGAGTTTGAGACCAGCCTGGTCTACAAGAGCTAGTTCCAGGACAGGCTCCAAAAACTACAGAGAAACCCTGTCTCGAAAAACCGAAAAAAAAAAAGAAAAAAAAAAAAAAGAAAATATGATTTGTTGCTAGGTGGTGGTGACTCATTTCTTTAGTCCCAGCACTTGGGAAGCAGAGGCTGGTGGATCTCTGAGTTTGTTTTCAAGACAGGGTTTCTCTGTGTAGCTCTGGCTAGCCTGGAACTCTCTATGTAGATCATTCTGGCTTTAAGATCTGACTGTCTTTGGGATTGAAGGTATGGGCCACCATGCCTGACTCATAATTAATTTTTTGAAGAACATGGTGATGTCTATTTCAAGTCTCTGCAGTCCCAGGGTCTAAACAAAATATTAGTAAGGAAATTCTATACCCAGCTGTTAATTATGTATTGGTCAGTTCTTGCAAACCTTTCTTCCCTTATTTTTATCAATTAGAGATTATATGTGTGTTATATAATACATACACTATTTTGTAATATTGTTGACTGAGATTTCTGTCCTGTCTGGTTCCCACAGTTGTTAAGTCCCGAAGAAATCACACAGAGGTCTACATTAGTTATAAACTGATTGGCCCATTAGCTCAGCGTTCTTATTAACTCTTATAACTTATATTAGCCCATTATTCTTGTCTATGTTAACCACGTGGCTTGGTACCTTTTTTGTTGAGGCAGTTACATCTTGCTTGCTCTGTGGCCAGATCAGGACAGCAGACAGGACAGCAGACCAAGCTTTCCTCTTCCCAGAATTCTCCTTTCTCACCTCTGCTTCCTGCCTGATTGTCCCACTTATACTACCTGCCTGGCTACTGACCAATCAGCATTTTATTAAAATACAATTGACAGGCTACAGACCATTGTCCCACAGCATAGTATTACTATAAATTAAGTGGTAGACTTTAAGATTTTAAACCTATGTGTCACTGTAGATTGTTTTATAGAGTACATTATAAATATAATTCTTGGTAATATTTCTAAGCGAAATGATAATTTCTAAGTTGTTACATTCAAGTAAGTAACCTCAATCAAATAATTATATCAATAAAAACATTTTTTAGAGTATTGAAAATTATGGTTTTGTTTAGTTTTTACTTTGACTACACATAAAATGTTTATTAACTTACATAGTAGGACATGTATGACTTATAATACTTTTAAGGTTTCGAAGAAACAAATTGAAACCTATATCTCTTAAGATAAAGCTAAGACTCTAGGTGGTGGCACATGTCTTTAATCCCAACACTCAGGAAGCAGAGGTAGGAGGATCTCTGAGTTCGAGGCCAGCCTGATCTACAGAGCGAGTTCCAGGATGGCCAGGGATACATAGAGAAACTGTGTCTTGAAAAAACAAAACAAGGAAAACAAAACAAAAAACAAACAAAGAAGATAAATCTAAGATGCAGGTGGCTGTTTGCAAACAGTTCTCTGCAAACAGTGAATAAAGGAGTCTGTGAAGACTGAGTTGGCTTAGAGATCTCTGTGTTTCATTTGTTAAACATTAGTTTTTGATAGTCTAAAGACATTTGAACATACTGAGAATATTATCTTAAAAAATAGTTTTCTTCCTTAATGGAAAACATATAGGCAGTTTGAATAATTATTATTTTCATTATCTTGTATTTTACATTAGAAACTTTTATAAGGATCTCTTTTGGATAATTACATCACGTGCACGTGTGGGTACCTACACACAAACACACTTTGTTGCTGTGTTTGGATTCTGAGAGAGGATCTCACTACGTAGTTTATACTGTTCTCAGTAAAATTGCTTGGCCTCCATGCTACTGAGATTTTAGGTACAGGTTTTTTTCTAAAAGGTTACTGAATTTTTCTTACCACAGTGGCTAATGGTAGGTTGAAACTGACTTGTAAATGTATTTATGATTTTTTACTATTGGTCATGCTGTCTACATGAGCTGTTCTTTTCTTTCTTTCCTTCCCCTCCCTCCTCCTTTTCTTCTTCCTCTCCCTCCCCCTCCTCCTCCTCCTTTTTTGTTTTTTAATGGGTCTGAGTTACCTCACTCAGGATGGCTTTTTCTAGTTCCATCCATTTGCCTGCAAATTTCAAGATGCCATTGTTTTTTTTTTTTTTTTACTGCTGAGTAGTACTCCAGTAAACGTACTACACTTTCCTTAACCATTCCTTGGTTGAGGGACATCTAGGTTGTTTCTAGGTTTTGGCTATTACAAATAATGCTGTTATGAACATAGTTGAGCAAATGTCCTTGTGGTATGAGTGTACATCCTTTGGGTATATGCCCAAGAGTGGTATTGTTAGGTCTTGATGTAGATTGATGCCCAGTTTTCTGAGAAACCACCACACTGATTTCCACAGTAGCTCTACAAGTTTGTACTCCCATCATCAATGGGGGAGTGTTCCCCTTACTCCACATCCTCTCCTGCATAAGCAATCATTGGAGTTTTTGAACTTGGCCATTCTGACAGGTATAAAATTATAAATGAAAGTTTCTGTCCCACCTTGTCCTTTCAGTCACAAAGAAATACACAGAGTCTTATAATAATTATAAACTGTTTGGCTTATTAGCTCAGTCTTATTATTAACTAGCTCTTTCAAGTTTTCTTAACCCATAATTCTTGTCTGTGTTTAGCCAAGTGACTTGGTACCTTTTCTCAGTACAGCATTTTCTTTTTCTTTTTTTTATTAAAGGGCATTTATTACATAAATTCAATACAACACTGGGATTGGGGCGAGAATACTCTTTGTTCTTTAGCTGGATCAATCCCCAGGGGATTTCTTGCTTTTTTAAAAATTTATTTAAAGAAACTATCATTTCACTTCCTCCTCTCCTCTTGTTCCCTCCACCGTCACTCCTCAGAGAGGGTAAGGCTTTCCATGGGGAGTCAGCAAAGTCTAGCATTGCTTTGAGGAAGGACCAAGTCCCTTCCCACTATATCTTGGCTGAACAAGGTATCCTTCCAAAGAGAATGTGTTCCAAAAAGCTAGTCCAAGCAGTAGGGATAAGTCCTGCTCCCACTGCCAGTGGCCCCGCAGTCTGCCCCAGTCACACAACTGTCACCCACATTCAGAGGGCCGAGTTTGGTCCTGTGCTGCTTCCTTCCCTGTCATGCCAGAGTTGGTGAACTCCCATTAGATCAGGTAAGCTGTTTCATTGAGTATTCCAATCATGGTTTTGACCTTTTGCTCATATTTTCACCCCTCCCACTCTTCGACTGGACTTTGGTTTTGCTTCCTCTGTGTCTGGGTGGTGACTGAACCTTTCCTCTTCCCAGAATTCTCCTAGTCAGGTTGCCCCGCCCATACTTCCTGCCTGGCTACTAGCCAGTCAGCGATCTTTTAAATCAGTGCAAGTGACAAATCTTTACAGGAACAAGACCATTATACCACAGCACTTCCTCTTTTTTTCTTTTCAAAACAAGAGCTGTGAATCTAATTTCCTTTGTTTAGCTTTTTTCCTGTTGTCCATAACACCTGATGGTATCTCAGAGTTGTTTTGATTTGCATTTCTCTGATGACTAAGGATGTTGAACATTTCCTTAAGTGTCTTTCAGCCATTTGAGATTCCTTTGTTGAGAGTTCTCTCTTTTGATCTGTATCTCATTTTTAAAATTGGATTATTTGGTCATTTGGTGTCTAGTTACTTGAGTTCTTTGTATAATTTGGAGATCAGTCTTCTGTTAGATGTGGGTTTGGTAAAGATCTTTTCCCATTCTGTAGGCTGTCATTTTGTCTTGTTGACAGTGCCTTTTGCTTTACAGAAGCTTCTCAGTTTCAGGAGGTCATTTGTATTAATTGTTGCTCTTAGTGTCTGTGCTACTGTTGTTACATTTAATAAGTGGTCTCCTGTGCCAGTGCATTCAAGGCGACTTTCCATTTTCTCTTCCATGAAGTTCAGTGTAGCTGGCTTTATGTTGAGGTCTTTGATCCATTTGGACTTGAGTTTTGTGCATGGCAATAGATGTGGATCTATTTGCATTCTTCTACATGTTGATATGCAGTTATGCCAGCACTATTTGTTAAAGTTGCTTTCTTTTTTCCACTTTATAGTTTTAGCTTTTTTGTCAAAAGTCAGGTGTTCATAGGTGTGTGGATTTAATATCAGGGTCTTCTATTCAATTCCATTGGTTCTCCTCTCTGTTTTGGTGCCAATACCAAGCTGTTTTCATTACTATAGCTCTATAGTAGAGCTTGAAGTCAAGAATTGTGATGCCTTCAGAAGTTCCAGTATTGTATAGGATTGTTTTGGTTATCCTGGGTTTTTTGTTTTTCCATATGAAGTTGAGTATTGTCCTTTCAAGCTCTGCAAAGAATTTTGCTGGGTATTGCATTGGATCTATAGATCGCTTTTGGTAAAACTGCCATTTTTACTATGTTAATTCAAGAGATTACCTATCCAAGAGAATGGGAGATCTTTCTGTGTTCTGATGTTTTCTTCAAAGACTTAAAGTTTTTGTCATACAGGTCGTTAACTTGTTTGGTTAAAGTTACCCCAAGATATTTTATATTATTTGTGGCTATTGTAAAGGGTGACGCTTCTCTGAGTTCTTTCTCATCCCATTTATCATCTGTATATAGGAAGGCTACTGTGTTTTTTAGTTAATCTTGTATCCTGCTTCTTTCCCTGGTAGAATTTTTGGGGTCACTTATGTATACTATCATATCATCAGCAAATAGTGAAAGTTTGCCTTCTTCTTTTCAATTTGTATCCCCTTGGATCTCCCTTTGTTGTCTTACTGCTTTAACTAGAATTTCAAGTACTTTATTGAATAGATATGGAGAAAGTGGACAGCCTTTTCTTGTTTATGATTTCAATGGGATTGCTTTGAGTTTCTCTTCATTTAGTTTGCTGTTGGCTGTTGGCTTGCTGCATATTGCCTTTCTTATGTTCCTTGTATCCCTGCTCTCTTGAAGACCTTTATCATGAAGGGGTATTGAATTTTGTCAAAATCTTTTCAACAGCTAATAAGATGATCATGTGATTTTTTTTTCCTTCCTCCCTCCCTCCCTTTCTTTGTTTTTTAAGGCGGGTTTTTTTTTTTAAACAGCTCTGGCTTTCCTGGAACTCACTCTATAGATCAGGCTGGCCTTGAACTCAGATATATCTGCCTCTGCCTCCCAAGTTCTAGGATTAAAGGTGTGCACCACTGCCTCCCAGTTGTTTTTTTTTTCTTTCACTATGTGGTATATTACTTTGGCAGATTTTCATATGTTCAACTATCCCTACATCTCTGGGTTGAAACTTACTTGGCCATGGTGGAGGATTTTTCGGATTTTTATTGAGTATTTTTGCATAGATGTTCATGAGGGAGATTGGGTAATTCTCTATCTTTGTTGTATCTTTGTGTGATTTGAGTATTGGTAACTGTAGTTCCTTTTGTTTCTATTGTGTGGAATAATCTGAGGAGTATTGGTATTAGCTCTTCTTTGAAGTTCTGGTATAATTCTGCACTGAAACCATCTGGCCCTGGACCTTTTTTGGTTGGGAGACTTTTGATGACTTTTTATTTCCATAGGAGTTATAGGTCTATTTAAATTATTTATCTGGTCTTGATTTAATTTTGGTATGTGGTACTTATTCAGAAAATTTGTCCATTTTCTTTAAATTTTCCGAATTAGTGGAGTATAGGTTTAAGTATGACCTGATGTTTCTCTAAATTTCCTCAGTATGTGTTGTTATAGCCCTTTTCCATTTCTGATTTTGTTAATTTGGATATTCTCTCTCTGTCTTTTGGTTAGTTTGGATAAAGGTTTGTCTATCTTGTTGATTTTCTCGAAGAACCAGCTCTTTGTCTGATTGATTCTTGGTTTCTATTTTATTGATTCCAGCCCTCAATTTTATTTCCAGCCTTTATTCCTCCTGGTTGAGTTTGCTTCTTTTTGTTCTAGAACTTTCAGGTATGCTGTTAATTTGTTAGTGTGAGATTTCTCTGGTTTTTCATGTAGACATTTAGTGTTATTGATTTCCCTCTTATTATGCTTTCACTGTGTCTCATAAGTTTGAGTATGTTGTGCTATCATTTTTATTGAATTTTAGAAAGTCTTTAATTTCTTTATTTCTTCTGTGACCCCATGGTGATTCAGTTGAGCATTGTTCAATTTCCATGGGTTTGTAGACTTTCTGCAATTAGTATTGTTGTTGAATTCTAACTTTAAGCTGTGGTGATCTGATAAGATGCAAAGGGCTATTTCAATTTTTTTTTTTTTGTATTTGTTGAGGTTTGCTTTGTTACTGAGTATGTGGTCCATATTAGAGAAGGTCCTGTAGTGAGGAGACGAGCAGGCCTGCTTTTCATCCCGCCCGGCTCCCACACGGCTAGCTTTACACCCGAAATAACAACACACAAATTGTATTCTTTTAAACACTGCCTGGCCCATTAGCTCTAGCCTCTTACTGGCTAACTCTCATATCTTGCTTTAACCCATATCTAATAATCTGTGTAGCACCACGAGGTTGTGGCTTACCGGGAAGATTCTAGTGTACATCCATCTTAGGCCGGAGCTTCATCGTGTCTGACCCAGAGAGGAGAGGCATGGCAATTGCCTCACTTCCTCCCAGCATTCTGTTCTGTCTACTCCACCCACCTAAGGGCTGGCCTATCAAATGGGCCAAGGCAGTTTCTTTATTAACCAATGAAATCATCACAAAAAAGAAGACCCTTCCACATCAAGGCCCCATGGGTGTTGAGAAGCAGGTATATTCTTTTGCATTTGAATGGAATGTTCTGTAGATGTCTGTTAACCCCAATTTGAGTCATAACATTTGTTAGATCCTTTTTTTCCTCTGTTAAATTTCTGTCCGGCAGACCTGTCCAGTGGTGAGAGTAGGGTGTTGAAGTCTCCCACATTAGTGTTTGGGACTTAATGTGTGATTTAAGTTTTAGTAGTGTTTCTTTTACAAGTGAGTTTGCCCCTGTATTTGGGGCATAGATGTTCAGAATTGATACTTCATCTTGATGGATATTTCCTGTGACAAATATGAATGACCTTCATCTCTTTTGACTAATTTTAGTTTGAATTCTTATTTTGTTAGATATTAGGATAGCTACACCACCTTGTTTCTCAGGTCCATTTGGTTGGGAAATCTTTTCCCAACCCTTTACTCTGAGCTGATGTCTGTCTTTGAGGTTGAGATATGTTTCTTGTATGCAGCAGAAGGATGAATTCTGTTTTCGTATCCAATCTATTAGACGAATTGAGTCCATTGATAATAATGACCAGTGATTGCTGTTTCCTGTTTTTTTGTTTTGTTTTCGTTTTGTGGTTGTTGTTGGTATTGTGCATGTGTTTCTTTTTTTAGGGATTTGCTGATACAGGATTATCTATTGCCTGTGTTTTTCTCAATGCAGCTAACTTCTTTGGGTTGGAGTTTTCCTTCTAGTACTTTGTGTAGGGCTATATTTGTTGATAGGTATTGTTTAAATCTGGTTTTGTCATAGAATATTTTGTTTTTTCCATCTATGGTAATTAAAAACTTTGCTGGGTGTAGTAGTCTGGGCTGGCATCCATGGTCTCTTAATGTCTGCATAATGCCAGACCAGGACCTTCTTGCTTTCAGTGTTTCCATTGAGAAGTCAGGTGTAATTCTGATAGATCTGCTTTTATATGTTACTTGGCCTTTTTCCCTTGCAGCTCTTAATATTCTCTCTTTATTCAGTATATTTAATATTTTGATTATTATATGGAAAGGGGACTTTTTTTTGGTTCAGTCTGTTTGGTATGTTCTGTAAGGTTTTTGTATTTTCATAGGCATGTCCTTGTTTAGGTTCAGAAAGTTTTCTTCTGATTTTGTTGAATATATTTTCTGTGTTTTTGAGCTGGAGTTCTTCTATCCCTATCATTCTTAGGTTTGGTCTTTTCATGATATTCCAGATTTCCTGGATATTTTGTGTTAAGTGTTCGTTGAATTTAACATTTTCTTTGACCAATGACTCTTTTTTCCTTTATTGTATCTTCAGTGCCTCAGAATCTTTTTTTCATCTCTCAAAATCTGTTGTTTATGGTTGCGTCAGTAGTTCCTGATCGTTTACCCAGATTTCCCATTTCCAGAATTCCCTTGGTTTGTGTTTTCTTTATTGCCTCTATTTCAGGTTTATTTTATGTTTTTTAAAATCTGTCTGTCTGTCTGCTGTCTGTCTATCCATCCACCCACCCACCCATCTGTCCGTCCACCCACCCACCCACCCACCCACCCACCCACCCACCCACCCACCCACCCATCCATCCATCCATCCATCCATCCATCCATCCATCCATCCATCCATCCATCCATCTATATTTGAGGCAGAGTTTCTCTGTGTAATAGCCCTAGCTGTCCTAGAACTAGTTTTTGTAGACCAGACACACCTGCCTTTGCCTTCCAAGTGCCGGGATTAAAGGTGGGGCTACCACTGCCCAGCTTCTATTTCAGTTTTTAAGTCTTTAACATTTTCCTTTACCTATTTGATTGCCTTTTCTTGGTTTTAAGGGATTTGTTGATCTCTTCCAATTTTTTGTTTTTTTTTTTTCCATTTCTTTTAGGGGAATTTTTCATTTCCTCTGTAAGGGTCTCAGTCATTTTCATAAAGTTATTTTAAGTATTTGCCTTCATCTGTGTCGGGATGTTCAGGTCTTATTGCTGTAGAACCACTAGTTTCTGGTGTTGCTGTATTGCTCTTTGTGTTGTTGAGTGTATTCTAACCTTGTTGTCTACCCATCTTTTCCTCCAATTAGTTTGGGTGGAGCCTGTGCTTCAGGAGGTCCCTTTTCCTTCAGTTGGTGTGGCTTGGGGCTGTGGCTCTGTCGAATGTTCCTTCAGTTGCAGGCAGGACTGAGCCTCTGGTGATTGTTTCTCCAGGTGTAAATGGGCCCAAGACTCAGATGTTGCTCCTCTAGATGCAGGCGGGGCAACAGCTTCGGCGGTCACTCCTCCAGGTGCAGAAAGTATTAAGTCTCCAGCTATAAGTGGTCTAGGTGCAGGTGAGGCTGAGACTCCACTGGTTGGATAGTTTCTGGAGGCCCTTGCTATTACCGTGATCCACTGGGCCCACAGCGAGTGGTGACACTCTCTCCTGGCATGGCACAGACCCAAGGGGACGGTAAAAATATCCCCCTGAGCGACTTCTCTCTCTCTCTTAATTATTTGTTTTTAATTAGCTTTTAAAAATCATAAGTTGAAAATTCTCAGTTACATTGAAACTTTTTGTTTGCTTGTTTAAAGCAAGACATGTATATCTAGCTGACTTATACTCCTTACACAGTCAAGAATGACCTTGAACTCTTGCCTCTGCCCTTGAGTGCTGGGAGGATGGGTGTGCAACACTATCCAAGACTTTGGAACCTTTGGGATAGGCTTCACCACAAACCAAAAGTTGGATTTCTATGCTGATTGCATTCCTATAACTCTCTATCTTACCTTCTATCTTTTGGCTTGATTTATGTCCTGATTATATTTTAATGATTTTGAAGAACATTTCAGTGTTTCCTAAAAGTGATTAAAGAAGGGGTAATGTTACTGACATGGAAAAGCTAGTGGTAGTGCGTGCTTGACTTACAGTGTAGACACTGAGGAAAAAGATGTCTAGTTGTTCATTTTGTTTCTTTTTTCTCTTTTTCTTTCTCTCTCTGTCTCTCCCTCTCTCTCTCCCTCTTATCCCTCTCCCCCTCCCCCCTTTTTGGAACTCTCCATAGACCAGGCTAGATTGTATTGGCCTTAAACTCAGAGATCTGACTCTCTGCCACCCGAGTGCTAGGATTTAAGGTGTGCACCACCGAGCCTGGCTGGTTTTACTTTTGTTCAGTCTCATGTACAGACTGCCTCCAGTTACTGTGTAGCCAAGTGTGTCCTGATCGTCCTGCCTGTTTATGACCATACCACCCTCAACACATCTGATTGTGTGATCTTCTTGCTTTTGCTTCCCAGTTAATTTCTAGGATTACAGACTTGTACCATCAAGCCTGGCTCACAGCCCAGTTTATATATGCATTTTCTGGTGATAAGACATCCGTTTTGCAGTTATATTTGTGTATTACGTGTTGTGTTCTCCTAGGCAAAGAAACAGAGAGAGAGTGATGATATGGCAGGGGACTCGTCTTTCCAGGATTTTGAGTACCCCGAGTATGATGACTACAGGGCGGAGGCTTTCCTGCACCAGCAGAAGAGGATGGAGTGCTACAGCAAGGCCAAGGAAGCCTACCGCATGGGCAAGAAGAATGTGGCCACCTTTTATGCTCAACAGGTAAAGTGATTACAGTTTGTTTACCAGTTCAAGTAGTCTGAAGTGCATGATACTTACACAAAGTTTTGGCTTAACAGTTGTTTGGGAATGAATATAGAGATTATATAAGTGACGTATAAAGTGGGCTAATATGGAAGAGTCCTGTGACTGTGGGATTTGTGTGCTTTGCTCAGGAAAGTCGTTGCTTGTGTAGTGTAGCTTCACGAGCTACAGCCGCTCTTCCGTCGTCAGTGCGAGCTGCTCTCATCCAGCCCTCTATTTTGCTTTTCCTTTCCTTTTCTTTTTTTCTTTATCTTTTATTTTGAGACTGAGTCTCACAAAATTATCCAGACTGGCCTTGAACTTGTGATTCTTGTGCCTTAGGTCCCAAGTTCCTGGGAAGATGGCCCTTTACCTCTAGGCTGGGGGATTATGGCTTGTTCTCTTTTCCTTTAGATTAAATCAGATTATCTAGTGATCTCCTGAGCATTTGTTATTCAGTAGTATGTCTGAACATGAAGTTTCCTGAAGGAAAGAAAGCAGAAAAGTTTGTCTTAGACTGGAATCACATGAGCCTTCTTACATTGTCTATAATAATGTTTGGATTTTAAATAAGGCATTTTATTTGCTTACTTATCTGTGTGTGTGTTGTGTTATTTGTGTATGTATTTGGTATGAGCACAGGAGTGTTTGAATACATATTCCTGTGCATACAGAGGCCAGAGGAGGACACCAGGTATCTTCCATTATCACTTTCCATTTATTACTGTAAGACAGGGGGAACTAGAAGCTTGCCCTTTGAGCTCCGGAATCTACCTGTCTCTTCCCCTAGTGCTGCGGTTAAGACAAATATGAGTATGCCCAACTTTTTACATTGATATATTGACTTGAACTCTTTGTCTTCAAGCTTGCTGTGCAAGTGATGTTAACCATGAGCCATCCCCCTAGCCTCCAAGCATCACTTTTATGTTACAAAGAGGAAAAGGATGGTAATATTTTTCAAGAGAATAAAATTTCTGGGCTGGGCTTTTTTTGCATAGTCATGTAAGAAGTACCCTTTTTATTTTTGTGGCTTCATAAGCTTACTCTTTTGTTGACTAGAAGGTGTGATATTAGTATAGCCCTTTGAAGCCTGACAGCAGACCTTGTGGGGCGGATAAATAGAAGAAGGTGTTGGAAGGGAGCATCAAGTTGTGGCCCAGGATTATCAAAGAATACACTTTATTAATCAAGCATTAAACCATTTGGTTCTTTCTTAAGCTAAATATTGTTAAGTTTCCTATTATGATTTTTGTTTAAGAATTTTTTATTTTTACTTTACAAACTATGATGGAGTAGTTTAAGAACCATATTATTTAGTTACTGAATTTTTCCAAAGTTTGATTCATCTTTGTTTTTTAGCTTGTTACATCAAGATGTTAGATGTTCTGTTTTTTTATTTAGGGCACTTTTGCTTCTTGACTGTCTAAATCAACAGTTCTAAACCTATGGATCACGAATTGAAACGTGCATGTCAGATATTTACATTATGATTCATAACAGTAGTAAAATCATAGTCATGAAGTAGCAAAGAAATAATTTTGTGGTTAGGGGTCGCCACCACATGAGAAACTCTGTTAAAAGGGTCACAGCATTAGGAAGGTTAAGATTCACTGAACTAAGTGGTGGTTATCATAAGTGGCTGTTGGTGATGTGTTATGATTAAAGGGCAGTCTTCACGAGCAGAAGATGAAAGAAGCCAATCACCTCGCTGCTGTGGAGATCTTTGAGAAAGTCAATGCCTCTCTGCTGCCGCAGAATGTCTTAGACCTGCATGGGCTGCATGTGGATGAAGCTATAGAGCACCTGACGGCAGTTTTACAATGGAAAACAGAAGGTAGGAATGTGCTCATGTCTTAGTGTTGATAGACCTTGCCACCTGCAGAGGATCTGTCTGTGCAGACTGCGGCTATCTGTGATGTTAAGATTTCCTTCTCGGAATTATTTATATCCCTTTGTTATATCTCTTAAAGAATGAGGTACAGCATAATGTGGGAATCCTCTGTGACTTATAAATGGGACTTGTCTTGACTATCGTCTGCAGTAGATGTTTGTTCAGTACAAAAGTAAGGAGATAGGGTTTTTGCAGAATCGCTCCCACAGGCAGGCTGTCTACGTGCCTGCAGTGTCCCTGCTCCTTCCTTCTGCTGGTGTCTAGTCACACAGGTCAGGAGGAAAGGTTCCATCTGTAATTTCCTAAATTCTGCATCTTTCCATGGTCTTCAGCTAGAGATCTTGAAGTTTCATGTTGGTATAGCATCTTGCTTCATTTTCATTATCAGTTGGTAGTGTTTCATAGAAAGCTCAATCTATTTGAGTTATCTCGGACACTGATACTAAAAGTCACCTGTTTGTCATTACTGGAGAAATTTTGAATTATAAAGATGCCCTACATTGTCATATTTTATCTGTACATTTATCAATTCAGTCGTACCACTTGTGATGAAGTAGGATTGATATGTAAGATTGAAAATTCATCAACTTATTCTGAGACATTGCAGCTATGTTGAAGAGGCTACAGAATAATATAAGAAATGTCCACAGACCAATGAATCCCATAGCAAGTGCAGGCGTTTCACTGTTTCTCGTTTTTAAAATGCTTCTTATTAGACTTCTCTCAATCTCTTCTCTACCTTTCTTTTCTAATGGAAATCAACATCGTAAAATTTATTCTATATCCTTCCTACCCATTAAAATATCTCCTCTATATATGCAATACCTCTCTGTTCAGTATATACAATTCCTTTTCTGTTTTCTCCATCTTATTTTTTGAGGTGGGCTCTCTTACCGACCTAGGACCTTGTTGATTTCCCTGGGCTGAATAGCCAACAAACCCAGGGACCCTTCTGTCTGCGTCTTCCCAGTACTGCTATTACAGTCAGGCACAACTCACTGCTCTGAGCTTTACATGGGTGCTGGGTATTGACTTCAGGTCTTTATGTTTGTGTGACAGCACTGTATTTTACTTTTTAAAGATTTAATTATTCGTACTTTATATGAATTAATGTTTTGTTTGCGTGTATATCTGTGTAAGGGTGTCAGACACCCTGGAACTGGAATTACAGACAGTTGTGAGCTGCCATGTAGGTACTGGAAATTGAACCAGGATCCTCTGGAAAAGCTTTACTCTTAACTGTTCATCAGCCGTCCATCTCTCCGGCCCCAAAACGTTTTTTTTTTGTTGTTGTTTTTTTTTTTTTTCTTAAGATAGGGTTTCTCTGTCTAGCTCTCCCTGTCCTGGGCTCTCTATGTAGACCAGGCTGTCCTCGAACTCACAGAGATCCACCTGCCTCTGCCTCCCAAGGGCTAGGATTAAAGGTGTGTGCCACCATATCCATCAAGTTATAATTGTTTTTAAATTCTGCATTTGTTTGCTAAAATTGTTTTGTAGTCTTCTTACCTCAGTACTTACATTTTTTAAAATTTATTTTATGTATATGAGTATTTTGCTTGCACAAATATGTGTACTATTTGTTTGCCTGGTCAGAAGAGGGCTTGGGATTCCATTGAGTCAGAGTTATGGATAGTTGTAAGCCTCTGTGTGTGCTGGAGCTGAATGTGGGTCCTCTGTAAGAGCAGCGAGTGCTTGTAACTGCCAAGCCATCGCTCTAGTCCAGTACCCCAGTACTTTTAATAACTAGAATCTTGGCCTTGGGAAATGGTATTGTGTGACTCTGGGAGATAAAAACAAATGCTCAGCCCTGATAGAGAATCTGTGACAGAAAAGCTACCACCTCCACCAAGGCTTACTTTGGTGAATTAGTGAGTTTATTGGGGTTACTTACAGAAGTATGAATGAGATGTCTTGGATGAGGTGGCCCCTCTCCCCTCATGTATTTTGAGTCTACAATTGGTGGGACTGGGAAGGGATAGGAGATGTGGCCTTATTGAAGGAGGTGTGTCTGTGGGGGTAGGCGGTAATGTTTCAAGGCCAGACCGTTCCTAGTTAGCTCTCTGGCTCTTACTGTTGGATAGTGATGGAAGCCCTCAACTACTGCTCAGCACTGTGTATGCTCACTGTCATGGTGGTCATGGACTGTAAGTTCTGAAACTGTAAACTCCCAATAAACTTTCTTCCATAAGTTGCCATGGTTACAGTGTCTCTGTCCAGTAGGTAGAAAAGTAAGACAATGAGTGGGTGAGGGGTTACTTTAAGAGCAAAGCAGATGCCATGGTCTTACCCGTTACAGTGTAGCAATGTTGATAGCTGTCACGCTGTACTTTAGATCTCAGAACTCATTCCTGCAGTTGAGAAGTTATGCCTTTTGTTTGACCCACATTCTGTTTCTTGTTCTGCCTTGAACCACTCTAGGAGTTTGACCTTTCAGACTCCACATGTAAGTGTCATCATACAGTCTTTCCTTTCAGTCTTAGTGAAATGTTTTCCCTTCCTTCTTTCCTACATGAGCGCGCGCGCGTGTGTGTGTTTGTGTGTGTGTGTGTGTAAACAGAGTGAGGTACATCTGTTTAATGGAGTTTTACTTGTTCATGAAGATGAAGTTCTCATACATGGATGAACTTCTAAGAATGCTACATAAAAGAAGACCAGTACAAAAAGTGACATTTACATGAAATGTCCTTAGAGACAGAAATATTAGTGATTGCTTGGGTTGGAACTGGTAATATGAAGTAACTGCTGACCGTCACATGGTTTCCTTTTGAGAGGAGGGAATACTGGAAGCAACAATGTTGATTGTGTAGCTGTAGCATTGTTGATATGCTAAAGAACCAAAAAACGACAAACACGACTGAATAAGGGTTTTTTATTTTGAGACAAGATGTCACTAAGTTGCCCAGGCTGGTGTAGCGGAGGTTGACCTTGTACTTGTGAACATCCTGCATCAGCCTCCCAAGTAGCTGCAACTAAGGCCTTCATCACCAGGCCCAGCTGAACTGTAAAGTTTGAAAATGAAGAATATTATATGAAAATTTTATATAAATAAAAATTTATAGGAAAAAAGAGACTTCAGTAACTTGCCCAGGGTAGTGTTTGTTCAGATCCAAGGTGCAAATAGTTTTCTGAAGCCAAAGCCATCTGTGTTATTTGTGCGTGTCTACCCCTTACCACCAGATGGCAGGATTGCTGAGTACAAGTGTCTGGGGCTGGGAGGACTCTGGGGGTATCCTTGCATTAGTTTTAGCCATCATATACAAGCACTTTCTAAACTGCGGATGAATAGAGACATCTGTGTCCTGTGTGCCTTGTGGGTGAAGTCCTACCCACCTGTGAAGTCTTTCTACCCTCAGACAAGCTGGATGCAGTTAGTAATAGGGATTCATGGGGAAGAGGAACAAGACATTACCATGAAATACAGTCAGCGAAATAAAGACTGGAAATCTCAGATAAAGAACTCTAATTTTTAAAAGTAAAAATAAAGAAAAATAAAGGGAAGGAAAACCTTTGGGTTTATAGCTACTTAAACATAGATCAGATTGGCACAGTGGTGCATCCCTTTAATCCCAGCACTAAGAAGGCAGAGACAGGCGGATCTCTGAGTTTGAGGATGCCTGGTCTACATAGCGAGTTCCAAGTCAGCTAGAGCTGTATAGTAAGATCCTGTCTGAAAATAAAAGAAGCAAACATATCAAGTGGGACATGGTGGCTCATACCTGTAATCTCAGCTCTTGGTAGGGTGAGAAAGGAGAATCACCATGAATTCAAAGCCAGCAAGGGCCTATATGAGAAAAAACAAACGAAACAAAGCAAACACGAAGCGTTAATCAGCTGAGTGAAATGTTATTTCAACTCTAATTTAAAAAAAAATCGCAGCCGGGCAGTGGTGATGTACACCTTTAATCTCAGCACTTGGGAGGGCAGAGGTAGGTGGATGGATCTCTGTGAGTTCGAGGCCAGTCTTGTCTACAAGAGCTAGTTCTAGGACAGGCCCCAAAGCTACAGAGAAATCTTGTCTCGAAAAACCAAAACCAAACCAAACCAAAAAGATTGCTCCATAACACGTTTCAGGTAATTGGAGAACTGTCATTAATAAGATGAAAATTGAGTGGTTTTTTTTTTGTTGTTGTTGTTGTTTTTTTGTTTTTTGTTTTTTGTTTTTTTTTATCTTTTTGTTTTTGAGACAGAGTTTCTCTGAATGGTCTGGAACTCACTAGGTAGACAAGGTAGACCATGCTGGCCTCAACCTCACAGAGATCTTCCTGCCTCCCAGGTGGTAGGATTAAAGGTGTACACCACTGCTTGGCTTTTTATAATTCTTTAGAGGAGTTCTTTTTTGGGAATCATTTGAGCATTTGTAACTTAAAGTTATTAGCAATCTGAATGTACTTAAGATTAAGTTAAAGAGTATTTCGGAGGTGATAAATATCAGGAACAGACTGTATTCTAGACAGTAAGCATGTACATTAGCTAGACAAGTCTCTTTTGAGCTGCTCCGGGTTTGAAGTATGTGAATCACCCAGAGAGCATTTTCAGAGCAGCTGTGCACTGTTAGTAGAGAGGTGATGGGGACCGACCTGCCTGCTGAGGCAGAAGTGAAAGTGATGAGAATGGATTCAAGAAAATTAAAATGAAAGCTTTCAGTTTGTTTCGAGATAGGCCCTTCTTGTGTAGGCAGCCCAGGCTGGCCTTGGATTCATGACTCTCCAGTCCTAACAGCATAGCCTTTAGAATTCCGAGCTAGTTGGGTATGGTGGTCCAGGCAGATCATTGTAAGTTACAAGATAGCCTGGTGTCCATAGTGAATTCCATGTCAGTCAGGGCAATACGGTGAGACCCTGTCTCAAATAAGTAAATAAATAAATAAAATTATAAGCCAAGTATTGCCCTGTATATAATGAGACTTGGAAAATAATATTTTGGTTCCATTTTATTAAGGTAACTTAATGAACAGAATGTGAAATGTTCATAATGTTATATATATATTATACTAAAGATAAAACTTAGTCTATTTATGAATGTGAAACAAATTTGTTATATTAAGTATTTATTATTAATAGGACTTTAGGACTTTTTGGTTTTGTTGTTGATATTCTATAGAGCTGTTGTTGATTTCAGGGTTTATATATTTACCTTATCAGGGTTAAATATGAAGTAGCAACTGCATTCTTTAAAATTTCGGTGTCACTGGGTGGTGGTGCACACCTTTAATCCTAGCACTCAGGAGGCAGAGGCAGGTGGATCTCTGAGATTGAGGCCAGCCTGGTCTACAGAGTGAGTTCTGGGACATCCAGGGCTACAAAGAGAAATCCTGTCTCAAAAAGCCAGAGAGCACGTGCGAGAGAGATCAGTGTCATTCAGTATTTCAAAAAGTTCTCTTCTCGGAAGAATTTAACAGATTTTGATAGTAGGGCTATGTTAACAGCCAGCTGTACCTGGAAGACAGTCTATAAAGTGATGGCTGTTGTCGTCTCCCTTTCCAGTGTGAAGAGAAACAGGCTTGCCCATGGCCACACAGTCCATTTGTGGCAGAATTGTGTTTCATACTGGTTTGGTTGGCTTTAAAGTATTTCATTAATAAGGTTGTTAGGGAGATTCTAATTCACAAAAATACGTCTTGTAAAGCATTGTCTGAGTCCATGTGTGTAATAACTTTTAGATATAATTAATATTGTTGTCATTATTATTCAGAAAGACTTGTAGAGGATAGAAATTGCTCTCCTAACTTGAATTTACTATTTTTCTTTCCTGGGAGAGTCTCACTGTGTAGTGACTCAAACTCATCTTGTACTCCTGGCTGCCTCCAAGTCTACAACCTATGTCTCTCAGCTTCTGCTGCCAAGTGTGTGCTGCTAGGCCTAGTCCTTATGGCTTTCAATGATAAACTGCTGTGGGTCTCTTTGTGGTTTAAAAACAAATTTTAAATCTCCTAAAACACATGAAAGTAATTTCATATGCTTTTGAGTAGATTTTGTACTACTAAAATAGAGAATGTAGAAAATTATTTTAACTGTTCCAATTCCTATTTTAATAGAATTTAAGCAGAATGGCGGTAAGCCCTACCTTTCTGTGATTACGGGGAGAGGGAACCACAGCCAGGGAGGAGTTGCTCGCATCAAGCCAGCTGTCATTAAATACCTCACAAGCCACAGTTTCAGGTGAGTGCGGATTCTGCTGTGCTTATATATTCAAAGCTAGGACTTAGTCCAGCTATTTGATGTCAGTCGCAGATCAATAATTAGAGGATAGCTTTTATTGCTAGATGTGTTTTGTCTGGTAGATGAGAAATCCAAGGAAAAGAAGGCTTTTGTCAGTGATGATCTGCTAAGACTTTCTGTCATTTTATAATTTAAAATTATAAAAACAAAATCTTCTTGCATTCCTTTGTAATGTGCTATCCCGCAGAACTAGACACATGAGTCTTAAGACTTGCTCATTTTGAAAGATAGAGTGTGTGGGACACTGGCTGAAATAGTTATAATTTGGGTATGTTTAAACTTTAGCAGAAGTTCTAAGTGAATGATATGTCCTCATAAGTTAAATGCATTAATAATTTTTATTGACAGATATGAAGTGTCCCTTTTCCCTTGTAGTCTGTAATAGAAGCAGACAAGAAAGATTCCAAGTATAGATTCTTTGAGAATACCACTTCTCGAGTCTCTCCCCTTTCTTCCAGTCTTTCAGTTTCAATTAGTGTGAGACTTGTATGTGCCGTGCAATGAGACATTACTTAATGAAGTTAGAAGTCTCTCGGGACTAGTTCTGCAGGTGAGTTGGCTAGGCTAGAGTTGTGTCATGTTAACAACTGTCTCAGCTACTGGTGTGCCTCTTGAGGTTGACACAGGACAGTTTACAGCCTCACATGGCCAGACGAATGAGACTTGTCTGTGTATCAGAGGGCTCTCCTTGGTGCGTTCTTGATGCCCAGAAACAATGGAATACACCATCTTCTCTTTCATACAGCAGGCTCTTCCTCATGAAGGTCAGATTCAGGATTGAGAAGTTTGGAAAAATTGTAAATGATATTGACCAGTGATCTAGGAATAACCCACAACTTTAGGATTGTTTTTGCTTTGACCATAAATCATTATTGGTCTTGGATGTTAATAAAAGATGCAGTGTTAGTAATAAATTTAAGTATAGGTCATTTGAATTGATTAAAAGATATATTTTTTTTAAGTTTGAAATGTTTACATTTTAAATAACTCTTTTCTCATTTCCACAGGTTCTCTGAAATTAAGCCAGGGTGCTTGAAGGTCATGCTAAAGTAAGATTTAAAAGCCCTGACTTAGAGGCATGAAGATTTATAGGCTGAAATTGGTTTTATCTGCAGTAATTCAGTCAATTCTACTCTCAAATGTGTTTTGTTAGGAATATAAAACAAGAAAAAGGTTTCTCAGAATCCAAGGAAAGTTTTTTACTGGATCAAATGCCAGTCTGTTACTTGGTAAAACATTAAAAATAATTTTTATTGATTATAATATGCCTAAAAATTATCACCTGCAGTTTAAAAGTCTTAAGTACTCTAGTTTGTTTTTAGGAAAAAACACAAAACAAGAACAATGAAAACGCTGCCTTTTGTGTTAACAGTTTCGTATTAGAGAAGTCTGTAGAAGACTGTGAGGGCCACTGTGCTTTTGAAACCTGGTTGCTGGCTCTCAGAAAGTACTGGGTTCAAAATAGTAAAGGGGGAGGATGATCAGCAGAACACGGATTCTTTCTGCTTTCGAAGCCTGTCACACAGAGTCACTTGACGTTGCTGTCCCGTGCAGATGGGCGGACACTCGGTTATCCTTTCCTCTGTGTCTGTGATCTTGATCCCTTCCCTTCTGTGCTGTTCTGTGCTGTGCATTTCCTGGGAGGAAAGCGGGGTCTGAGACTAAGCTGCAGTCTCAGTTCAGAGGAGAAGTTGCTTACAGGACTGCTTGTGGACCCATCCGAGCGCCACTCCAGACAGTGCTAAGTGGCTGTTTTATACTTGTAACGTCATTTCTAAGCTACGTGAGTTAAAAATCCTATTGATATAAGTGTGAAAACATACTTTGGTATAACTGTAAAAGAAACCCTTGTAATTAGAAAGATTTTTTTACCTTTATTTTGAAAAGGAGCCAATTTTCTGAAAGAAAAGTCTCATTGGCTTCTGTTGGGCCAGTGTCCTGTTAGAATGTAAATTTCCTTTATACAGACTTAGTATGGTGAAGTGTAATTTTTCTATAATGAGATAGTAGTTAAAATAAATTTAACTTTGGATATACAGAGTATTTTCAACATATACAATGTTTGCAAACAATTATGTTGCTTTTTATTTGGCTTACAAAATCACCTTCATCAGGAATGCGGCATTGCCCTGCACTGAAGAATACTGACAGAGTGAGCCCCCAAAGAACAGATATATTAGCGGGAATAAAGCTCAGAACCACGTTCTTACATCTTGTGAATCATGCTTTTAAAATAAGAGCCTTACCATTGAATTTTATGCCATAAAAACAAAGATCCATGTTTATTACCTGCAAATGGTTAGTGATTACTGATATTCAAGTAGTTATATTTTTAGACTTGTAATAATTTGTTTTAAAAATTGCAGTAGTGTCTCACACTTTTTGGTAGTGCTCAGAGGTGTTATATATATTAAAAAAAAGCAGTTCTCTTTTATAACTTAGTACAAAAACCATAATCAGTAGTTAATGAAGTAAGCTTATTTCTGTTTTCAGGTTAATACGATTTAAACAGTGAGAAACAGTATTAAACCTGCAGTTATTGGAGTGTGTGCAGCTACATACTCTTTTTCTGTGTTTTATATTTTTCATCTTTTAAAAAAACTCACATTTGAGTACTTGAGATAGTCTTATTATATTACTGTGATTATAATTAATAAGGGAGCAATGAAGAGAAGTACAAGCCTGGTGCACTGTGGTTGGAGGCCAAGGGGAAACAGCTGTCTTGATGCTGTGCACGGCCTGATTCTGAGAAGTCCAGCCGTTGTTCTGTGTGATGGAGTAGTGACCTAATAGAGACCTTGACGTCACTATGCACAGCAAGTCAGCCACAAACTCATAATCCTTCTGCCTTACCTGCCTAAATGTTAAGATTATAGGTGTGTTTTGCCATGCTTGGCTTCATATTCCTTAATTATTATCTATAAATACACAAAGTTTGAACATTATACATATATATATATATATATATATATATATATTTATATTTGTAGTCCCAAAATTTCTCCCCACCCTACTATCTGGTATTGTCTAAGCAGTTACAATTATGAAAGAACATTCTCTGATCTTTCTTTTGTCAATCTCTGAATCTCATGTCCCAGCCAAAGGTAGATATTTTGGGGATCATGGGTTTTCCCCTCCCTCCACTTCTAAATTTTGTATGTCAGAAATAAAGATGGTTTAGAAATAATCCAGGTTAGAAGAGCTCTTTGTAAACCTAATATTTTAAAGCATTTTAAAAGTACAGAATTTCTTCAAAAAACTTGGACGATCTTGGTAGCAGTTCCATGCACCTAATAGTCTGTTGTTGCTGTCAGCCCTGTGTGAGAAGAGATTGGACAGCACACCGTGGTGGGAGTGCAGCGGGGCCAGGGCCTCAGGACCATCCAGCCCATTCCTGACTCCTGGGAGACAACCTGAGCATGTCTTCTGACATTCATTAGCTCTTCATGTATCGCTGTTATTTTCGAGTTGAAATTTTCTTCTGTTTATTAGTATTCCCACACTACTTTTAATCCTGTTTTTAAATACGGTCCATATTACATGGTGGAACCTGGGGCTGAAATGATTGTATTCTAACATATATGGAGAAGGAAAGCTTCCAGTTCCTTTGGGTGGTTTCCTGTCCTTTGTTCTTTTTCTCTTTAAATTCAAGTGTTCTGTTTGCTTTAGAAGAACACGTGTAATGACAAGGTTAGTTATTTCTGAGCTGGCAATTGGAAACTTTTGAAACTCAAGAAATTGTTCTGACAGTGTTTTAGCTGCTCTCAAGAAAACGTTTGAAGCAGACAAAAATAATGTGTGCTGTTTTTTCTGAGTGCTTTTCCGTTGTGCAATGAGGTGACATTTGATATTGCTCTGTGCTGTGCTTAAATGTTGCTTATTTTTAATTACTTGTAAAGAAAACAGATTTAAATGTCTGTGTGGCCAAAACCAAGTGCCATTTAAAAGGAAAAGGTTGTAGAATGTATGTTAATGGTGCTTATTTTTTAAAGTGTAATTTAAGTTTACAGTATTACTTGGGAATAGAGAAGCAAGGCTAGAACCTCTGTGTCCTAAGGCCTCATGACCTCAGTTAGATGATGACGACGTTCATTCATTGTGTCCTCACAGCTGAGCGGTTGACTTCTGTGGTCAGATGATGAACCTGTTGTTATTGTTGAGTTTACCCCAGACGTCTCATTACTGTGCCACACTGCAGGTAGCGGTTGAAGGTAGACTATAAGCTGCTCAGACAGTATATATTAGAAGCAGTGTTTTTGTTTGTACTATAAAAACGTGATTTTTTGCTGTCAACTCTGTACTTTTTTATTGAAAATGTTTATAACTTTGCTTTTAAATTTTCTTATGAAACCATTTGCAAATTACACACTTAATTTAATAAAATGCTTTAGTCACAGTCCAATGTGAAGAAATCTTTCGTTTGATGTGGTAGCTTTAGTGGCTTTTATATTAAAGAATATTTTTGCATGTATCTTTGTGATTCTCTGGGAACAGTGTCATAAAGTTTCCATTTCTGAACAACTGTGCCAGCTTGTGTTGCTTTTATAAGTGGGTCGGTTCACATTTGGCCTTCTCGTTTCACACCCTTGCATTGTCTAACTGACATCAAAATTAGGAGCTACTATTTATGCCTATTAGGAACACAAATAATACTCTTTACATCAGCTTTATTCAGCTGAAAAAGCAGAATAATTTATCAATTATCAAGGATGTTAAAATATTTATCCAATGAGTATTTATTGAGCCCTTGTTCTGAAGATACAGTGTAAGACAGCATCTACTCTTAGGTTTCTGCTCTCACCAGTTAGTATGTGTATAGTGACTTACAGTACCTAACATGTTCACACATGTTTACTTGTGGGTCTCTAGGGGCTTTTCTTACATAGATGGTGCTACCCCAATTCAACTGATAGAGACACACAGGACTAGAAGAGTTAACTGATCCCTAGTGTGTAACAGCTGCATATGTCCTAAAAAAAGAAAAGTGAGCTAGGTATGGTGGTCACATCTTTAACCCCAGCAGTCAGGATGCCGCATAGGCAGGCAGATCTCCATGATTCCAAGGTTAGCCTGGTCTTCATAGCTCGTTTCAGAAGAGACAGTGGTGGTGAGACCCTGTCTCAAATAAGAATAATTAAGAAAAAGACAAGAGGGCAGGGTGTCTGGTTAGCATGTTTGAAAATCTCCCATTTATGAAGTTGCCTTTGTCCTGTATCTACAGAAAGCCAGTGTTTCGGGAGTACCAAGTACTGCAGACACAGCATCATGACTTATTTCTCTCTTGATGTTAGATTCCAGCAATAAAGACTTAAGAGTGGTGTGAGCTCTCTCTTCCATGAGGCTTTCTGGAGGATTTAAGCCCTTGTAGTTTTCTGCCATACTTGGGCCTCCAGCCACTTCATTTTGTTGGAAGGAGGTCGGGAAGTACAGTAGTCAGCGCCAGCACTCTGGAAGGTTGTTTATGGAAGCTGCTGTAGGACATCTCTGTTTGCATCTTATTAGCCCTAATGTAGTCATGTGGTCACATGTACCTTCAAGAAAGGCTGGGAAGGCACCCATTTCATACTGCCTGCCCTCTATTCAGCTAAGTTTTGAGTGTTTTCTTGGAAGAAAGAAAATGAATAGTCTCTGCCTTGTCATTTTTACTATGATAAATATGTAGATATTAGTGCTCACTGTGTTTCTTTAGCAAGCGGTTGATAATTTCTAAATACCGAAGAGTAATAAGGAAAACCCACAATGTTAACTGTTTTGATTTTAAGTATTTTGGTAATTTTAATAATATATCCGAGGAAATGGCTTTGGGGTTCATAATTTAACTGCTAACAGGATCACTTTTGATTTGACAGCTTAGTTGTAGCGACTAGGTGAGGCCTGTAGGTTATTTCTTGTGATAATGCTTAATCCATTTGCTTATTACCTTGTGCCTCTCCTGTTAATTACATCCATCTAAAGTGTTAACATTTAAAAAAAAAAAAAAACCTGAGAAATTTAGGATGCCCTCTAAAGAAAATGAGAAGTAAGTCCTGCTCTCATCGCAAGAGGACTTGAGGACTGCAGCCTTGTGGTCTTCCTTAGGAAAAGACTTAGTGACATGGCTTTCAGTCCGTGCTCCTTGAAGGGTTCTTAAGCCTAATCATGTTTCTGGGATCGCCACATCAGCCTGACCTGTCTAATATGAGATATGTACATGTTTTGTATATACTTGGACTTCACATTGGGGACTGGGGACAACTACAGATCTGAGTGAAGGTATTAACTCTCCGAAAACATCGCGTAGTTGGCAAGTTGTTAGGGTTATGCCAGAACTGGGTGCAAACACCCTCTCAGTCGGTGCCTCTGATCACAACTCAGCTTGAACTGGGGTATGAGACTGACGACAAAGCCCAGAACACTTAGGATTAGTAAGAGACACCCTCAAAAAAACAGCACCCTAAAGGACTTTATCCTTGAAGGGATGAGAATAAATGAAATACTTTTGTCTTCCCACTCCAGAAGGATGCAGGAAGATTGTCTTGGCCATGAGCAGAAGTTTTAATCTTTGGTTTTCACATATCAGTAGCCTAAAGACATATAACCCATGATAGTAAAAAGCAACACCCCTCACCCACCCTCCGCCCCCCAGTAGCTGTGAGCTGAGTTTAAGTATTCCCAGACTGCTAATGCCATTGTTAGCTACCTGGCAGAGGCTAATGCAGATCTCAGAAAACTCGCCTCATTGTGGAAGAAGAAGCCTAATGAAGCTTTTGTACCCAGCAATTTCTGGGAATTGTGGAAGACTGCACTAACAAATCATCGGGCATAGCCACCAAAATACAGAGAACAGGAAGCAAACAAGATGATTTCTTCAAATCCAATTTCATGAATAAAACCACACAGATGAAGGGAGGACTTAGACATCAAGACTTGAAATATGTCAACCGCTTGCAATCTGTGGACTTTATTTGGGTACTAGCTCAGCAAAACAAAGCTAAATGTACTACAATAAAAGATGATCAACAGTGTGAACACTGAGTGGATACATAATTACTCTGAACCTTTAAGAGTCTACTGCTTCAACAGTGCTTGCCTAAAAGGATGTGGTTGACATTTGCTTCAGAATAGGTGGTGGGCAGAGAACCAGTGCTGTGGACTGGTGGGAGAGTCCCAGGAAGAGGGGAGGGAATGGAGAAGGGGGTAGGGATACTTATGAATCAAGACTGATGTGGGGCACAGTGTCCTAGCACTTGAGAGGCAGAGGCAGGAGGATCATGAATTTGGAGTTACCTTGGGCTATATAGAGAGATCCTGTCTTAAAATCAGTTTGGCAATATAAGTTAGTGACTGTTAAAGATGGCATGGGTATTGATTATCTACTATAATGTCTACTTTTGAATACAGTTAAAAATGTACTGACATTTTTGGTTATGTGGGATTTTTGTTGGCTTTGATTTGTCCTGTCTTAATGAGACATGGTCTGACTAGATAGCCCAGACTAGCTGTTTCCATTTTAGCCTTCCATGTATGGGAACTGCAGATATGTTCCACTGTGTCCAACTGAAAACAATGTCATCATCATCATCATCACCATCATCACCATCATCATCACCATCACCATCATCATCACCACCACCACCACCACCACCACCACCATCATCATCATCATCATTGTTTTGGTTTTCCTCTGTGTAGCTTTGGAGCCTGCCCTGGAACTTGCTATATAAACCAGGCTGGCCTTGAACTCACAGAGATCCCCCTGCCTCTGCTGGGATTAAAGGTTTGTGCCACCACTGCCCGGCTTATTTTTTAAGTTAGTGGACTGCTTAAAGAAATGGGCCATAGGCTTCTCTCTGGGAATGTTCTTGAACACTGTGGAATTACCCTGCCTAGCAACTACAACTTCTGCCAGACTTGAAGCTGAGGCACCAGGAAGGAAGCCGCTATGGTATCACCACCACAGCCATTCTCAGTCCACCCAGAGTAGGCATCAGAAAAGTTTGGCAGAAAACTGAGGTATCTTTATGACGTGACTTCTCAGCAGAGTAGGCAGTAGCAACAGATGGTGCCCTGTACCTTACCTGCAGAGCCCAGGAGGGCCTGTTCTGCGTAGAGAATTGCATCTGTCAGCATGGTATGGGAGACAAGCTTTCCACCCTACAACAGGAAGCTCGTTAGCAGTGGAGCAGGGGGACGATGTCCTACACTGGTGAGACTTGTCCAACCATGCACTAGAAATAAGGTTGACCGGGGCAGTTGTATGTCTGTTTAGTGCTAGCTACTTAGGGTCAGTCTGTGCAGCATAGCAAGGCCCTGAAAACCCAGAAGACTCTGGGTAGTTAATTTTCTTGTTGTAATGAATTACCCGGAGAAGACAATCTGAGGAGGAAGGAAGGACATATTTGGCTCCTGGCAGGGAAGGCCTGATGTTGGGGGTGAGGCTGCATGTCACTGCACCCCCCGTGAAGAAGCAGAGGGAGATGAATGCTGGTGCTCCACGGGCTTCTGTTTCTTTGGTCAGGACTCATGGGAGAGGCTCTCCACAGCCAAGGTGACCTCGCCCTCCGCCGAACCTCAGCACCCTCATAGACATTCCCAGAAGTGGTTTTCCATGGTAATTGCCATCAGGTTGACAACGAAGATCATGGCTGCTGGGATATACAGAAGTGTGCCGTAGCCGGATGAATGCATGCTGGCATCCGGGGGATGGGATGGTGCAGGAGAATCAGGAATTCAAACTTCAGGAGTGTAAGATCTCACGCAGAAATACTCCAAGAAGTGGCCTAGCTCCAGGACATTTTACCCTCCCAGGAGCAGCATTTTACCCAGCAGCAAATGCTACACAGAACTATTGGATGTAGCTTTTTTTTATTTTTATTTATTTTTATTTATTTATTTATTTTTTTGGAACAGTAAAACAAAAATGGGTATGTTAAGGAGAGTTAAAATTTACTTTTAATCCCAGCACTTGAGAAGCAGAGGCAGCCCCTCCCACCTTTTTAAGTCTTCAGTTTTAAGGTAATGACAAAAATTGTGCCTAAGGCATAAACTTTGTGTTTTGATGTATGCATGCATTAAATGTGTACATTATATACATATTTGTATATTCCCCACCACAACCAAGCTAATTAGCGTATCTGTTTCTTCACCTGGATCACCTCCTGACATGAGACAAAAACCTGGTAGCTTAAAACAAAGGCCTAGCAAGCTTTTGTTCCTATCCAGTCCCCTTGAAAAGCTCAAAGCCAGGTCAGGCTTGTTTACCCTAAGTTAGGGGACAAAGACCTCTCAAAGACTCTTAAAACCTCCAGCCCTCATGGACTTGGGCTGCTGGAGCACCTGCCTTGCCCATGGCCTTTATGCGCCTTGCTGTGCTGACCGAAGCCTTTCTTTACTGGTTCACTCTGCTGTGTCTGAAGATTTCCCCTGCTATTGCCCTCAAGATTTTTTTTCTGCCTTTTGCTTCTTTAACTGGCAAGGAAAACAAACCTGACCCGACCAGTCCCCATGGATTAACAGCTTTGTAAGTCTGCCTGCTTTTCTGAATTGCCCAGAAAAGCCCAACTTTCCCTTTGAAGCATGATTTCCCTAATGCTGTGGACTTCCTGATTCTCTAGAGTCTCTGTCCCACCACGCAGCTTGCTGCTGGTCCACCATGCAGCTGACCTCCACGCTGGCTTAGAATGGCATGGTTTGGACCCCCCCTCCACTCTCCTTTGTGAAGCTGCTGAGGTTTACAGTTTACTGCCCTGGGAGTTTTCCCCGACATGCTAATAGAAGTGTCCTCAAGCTTGCCCTTCTGTTTCAGTCTGTTCTTAAATTACTTTATTAGTGAGCTAAAACCCCAGGAGCTACTAAACAAGGGATCTCCCTCCCCAAATCCCAATAACAGGAGCAATTCAGGGTGCTGCATGTCTGAGGGAAAGTGGCTGGCGGAAATCAGTTCAGGGTGCTGTATGTCTGAGGGTGAAGCGGCTGACATCAGTTCAGGGTGCTGTATGTCTGAGAGTGAAGCGGCTGAAATCTATTCAGGGTGTTGGCTGTATGTTTGAGGGTGAAGCGGCTGGCTGAAATCTGGACTGGGCAAGGAACCAAATGGGATACAGGGAAATGGAAATTGAGTTCTAAAGATGAAGAACAGCTTCAGAAAGGCAAAGTCTGAAGAAAAGTGGGAGGAGGTGGGAAGGGAGAGAATTCCAGAGTTTGAAATATTAGTGACGAGGACACTTCTGTTCCCAACAGTTTGATTTGTGGCATATCGCAGAGATGGCTGCCACCAGAGCAGAGAAGGTCAGAGAACCAATCTCAGATTTCTGGGTCACCCGCTCTCTACACATTCAGGAAGGTGACAGACAGTGTGGCCGAGTGCAAGATTGAAAGCCTGCTGGGAGGATGGGTGAATTAAAAGATGTTTTCTTTATTCATACGGTCCCCATCTTTCACACTGATTGGATCTGGCTCAATGCAGTGACGCTCGGAGGAAGGGTTTGTTGGGATCCTTCTGTCCTCGACTGTTGCATATTCACTGGAGAGAGGAGGTGGACAAAGCGACGGGGAAGCTGGACGGAGCGTGAGAAATGGATGTGCTCCAGTTCTTTGAATCACTTTGCAGTAGGGCGTCACTGTTTGAAGTTCCTCTTTTTCCTGTTTGTTTTCCCATCTGAATTTATGGGGAAAAAATCAATGAAATATACTTTAAAAAAGACACTAGAGCTGGTGGGATGGCTCAGTGTGTAAAGATGCTTGCTGACCCATAATCCAAGCCTGGTGACCTGAGTTTGATTTCTGGAACCCACTTAGAGGTGGAAAGAGAACCAACTCCACAAAGTATCCTCTCAGCTTCACACATGAGCCCCTCCGTCCTCCATGTCATACATATGTGAGCGTGCACGCGTGCGTGCACACCCACACACTCTAAAAGCTGATACACATTTTTGCAATGCTGCAGTTTTACTGAGGATTCGGGTTGACTCCCGTTAGTCTCTGTGCTAAGATCTGGGAGTGCTTGAGTCTGCAGAGCAAGAGGAAGTCACTAGCGTTTTAGGCTCAGGGACAGTTTGGCCCTGGATTTCATTTATCATTGGTGTGTGGGACATTCCACAACGTACACGTGGGGGCCAGAGGACAGCTCTTGGGTGTGGGTTTTCTCCTATTTTGTGGAGTTGGGCTACCATTTCCGCTGCTCTGCTGCTTACCTCAGGCTGGCCCGCCATCTTTGGGCTGCTGTGCAGTTCTCCCATCTCAAGTAGGGGTGCTGGGATTAGAGGTGTGAGCCACCACAAATGGCTTTTTGTGGGTCCCAGGGATTGAGCCTGGGTCATTAGACTTAGGTAGCATTTTTACCAACTCAGACCTGGTCTTGTTTTTTTTTTAAGGGCAAAATTAATTTCTTTCCCTTAAAAATAGTTTCCAACAGTTAGCACTTAGGAATCTATTTTATAAAGTACCTTGTTAATTTTGTATTATACTCGTGGAATTATTAGTTAGAATTTCTGAGTACAGTTTCTCTCTTGGCTCTTTTATGTCTTCCTGTCCTTGGAGTCTGAAATCACAGTCTTTGATTTTATTTAAGCTAACTCAAATCTCTTTCTTTCTTTCTTTCTTTCTTTCTTTCTTGGAAGTAGGCAGCTGGAACATCTGTGTTTTTGAAGGGAATAGACGCAAGGCTGGGGAGATGGCTCAGTGTGTAAAACCCTTCCTTTGCAAGCATGAAGACCAAAATTCAGATTTCCAAAACTCCTAGAAAAGCTGGGCAGCCAGGGAAACTGCCTGGAATGCCTGTACTTGGGAGGCAGAGACAGTGGATCTCCAAGGCAAACCCCAGGCTTGTCAGGAGACCCCATCTCAATAAATAAAGTGCAAGGCAATCAGAAGACACCCAAGGCCAACTTCAGGCCCTCATGTTTGTAAGTGCACACACATTGTGCCAGCACACACACGTGTAACCAGAGGCTGCTCGTTCATTTCCCGACTGCCAAGACCCGAATAATCACACAGAAACTATATTAATTACAGCACCGTTTGGCCAATGACTCAGGTGTATTCCTAGCTAGCTCTTACATCTTAAATTAACTCATTTCTATCTATCTGTGTATTGCTATGAGGCTGTGCCCTACTGGTAAGGTTCCTAAAGTTCCCGTGTATCCTCCTTCAGAAGCTACATGGCATCTCCCTGATTCTGCCTATTCTCTCTATATCTCTGTTTGGGTTTCCTGCCTGGCTTTACTTGGCTAAGCCATTAGCTCAAAAAGCTTTATTCATCAACCAATAAAAGCATCACATATACAGAAGGACATCCCACATCACACATGAAAAAAAAAGTAAAGAAGCAAGATGCAAAAGACAACTCACAATGCAATTCTATTTTTAAGACAAATATGGGAGCAGGGGTCTGGAGAGATTGCTCAGTGGTTAGAGCAGGGGGGGGGTCTGGAGAGATGGCTCAGTGGTTAGAACATTTGCTATTCTTCCAGAGAACCAGAACTCAAGTCCCAGCACCCACATCAGATGGCTCATGGCCATTTGTAACTCCAGCTCCAGGAAATACAATGCCCCGAACTTCTACAGGCAGCTACACTCATATGCACACACATCTACACTTATTTAAAACTAATAAAAATAAATCTATAAAAACCAAAAAAATTGTAAGCATACATTCTAAAAAGTAGGTATTGTAGATGTATATTACATATAACAAAAATACTGAAATTGTCTAGTACGCAAATCATGTATTTTTCTGAAATGAATTCTATTTATTCTATTCCAGTTATCTATTGCATGTAATAAAGTTCCCAATAACTTACTGTCATAGAATAACCTTTTTATTGTGTTCATAACTTCCATGTATCTGGAATTTGGAGAAGACACAGTGAGATTGCAAGCATAGTGGGAGCAGTCTGTTCTCTATGGTGACTGAGGCCTCATGGGAAAACTGAGGACTTGAGGCAGGATCTGGAATTATCTGAGGAGTCACATGCCAGAAAGTCTAGCACTTGGCCCAAGATCTTAGCTCAAGCCATCTTCCAGAGCTCCCATACCTGGGTGCCCATGGTAGTCAGGTTCCCTCACAACATGGTGGCTGAGAATGTAATAGGACTGTTTTTTCTAATGTGGTCTCTGCATTGATGACAACTGAAGGTTCCAGGTTCCAGAAGAGGGCAACTTGATTCCACATGCTGTGGGAACGTGGCTGGTTCCTGGAGGATGTGGAAACATGGTGATTGTTTCTAGACATAGATACTCCTGTAGATCTGGGTCAGCTCACTTGAGGGCACTGCAGGGTACATTTGTGTTAAGTTAATAAACACACCGAAGTGCAGAAAATGCACCCAGTGCTGTTTTGTAGAACAATCAGTGGCAACTCTGATAAATGTGTGTATTGATGACTTTAAAAAGAGGCCGAAAGGTCCGTAGAGGTAAATGGCAGGTAAGTAACACGGGCTAAGGGTGTCCACAGGCCAGAGGACAGTGTTGGGCGTGGAGATGAGAGGACACTGTGCAGAAGTCTCTTCTCCCTTCCACCATGGGGTTCCAGGTGTTAGACTTTCGTGACAAATGCTCACTGAGACACTTATGGTCTGCTTCCTTTATTTCCTGAGATAGGGTTTCGTGTAGCCCAGGCTTGCCTCAAACTCGTTGTCTAGCCAAGGACAGCCTTGAACTTTTGGTCCTCCTGCCTTTACCTCCTGAGGACTGGATTACAGGCATGCACCACCCCATCCTGTTTATGAGGCACTGGCGATCAAACCCAGGCCTTCATGCATGCCAGGCAAGCACTCTGCCAGCTACATACACCTTAGTTCCCAGGCCTTAGCTCTTCTTAGGCTGTCTTGGTCCTTTTGGCAAATCCCTCCAAGCCAGGGCTGGGGCATGTTATAATAGTGATGGGGACATTCTACATGTAAGCAAGTCAGAAAAGCAGTTTCATGTCATCTGATGAAATCTGGGCTTAGCTTCAGGTTATCTCTAAAATATGGGTGGTGATGAGGGGTAGGGTTCTGTGTCTCCCCACATTCATCTGTGGAATCCTAACAGCATGTTAGAATGTGTTAGAACTCAGGCAAGGTTAGTTTAGGGCCCTGTGCGCTCACCGGGGGAGCTCGGCTGCACACTAAATATCTTGCCCATCATCCTATGCTCTCCTCAGCATTAACTGTCTCCTCTCCCTTCCTTCTCCCTTTCATCTTTTCTCATTCCTTCTGTCCTTTCTCCAGAAACAAGGACAAGATACACACAACACAGATTTGTGGTTTCGAGCCATCGGCTCCTTCGCTTCTTTATGATTACAGAGGTAATAAATGATTGTGAGGTAAATAATTGAATAATACAAAACTACCAGGAGACTGGGTGTGGTGGTGCACACCTATAATCCTAGCACTTGAGAAGCCAAGGCAGGAGGATCTGAAGTTCCAGGCAGCCGGAGCCACATAGTGAGAACCTGTCCCCCAAACCAAATCAAATAATGCCTCCTCTATTGCTTCAGAAGGAAAAGGAATAACGAGCGTGGGGGAGGGCGAGAGGCAGGGAACCCTAGGACACCACTTGTGGGCGGTAGATCTGGCCAGTCGTTAAGGGAAACAGCCGTAGGCATCTAGAGGAAATTAAAATGTTATTCCCACAGGACCGAGCTATCCTTCTGTCTTCTGGGCATATCCCCAAAGCCAATGAGATCACTGCACTCACATCTCGCCGCAGCACTGGCTAACATCTGGAAACGATCCAAGTGTCCATCAACAAATGAAAATGGAAGCCGGGCGGTGGTGGCGCACGCCTTTAATCCCAGCACTCGGGAGGCAGAGGCAGGCGGATCTCTGTGAGTTCGAGACCAGCCTGGTCTACAAGAGCTAGTTCCAGGACAGGCTCCAAAACCACAGAGAAACCCTGTCTCGAAAAACCAAAAAAAAAAAAAAAAAAAAAAACAAAAAAAAAAAAAACAAATGAAAATGGAGACACAGAAAAAATAAATTGTAAATGTACAACAAGACATTATACAATGTTCTAAAAAGAGGAGCCCTTTGCCACAATACAGATGAGCCCGGAGGCCATCAGGCTAAATGAAACAGACCAGACATGGAAAGGAAAACACTGTACCATCCCAGTCATGTGTGGAATTAAAGAGGAGAAAGTGAGATTGAGAGAGACAGAGACTAAAACAGTGTTGCCATGGATGGGGTGGTGGAGGGAAAGGAGATATACAGGCCAGAGGACACACCACAGATACAGGATGAGCCTCTCAAGTGAAGGGGCAGCACGGGTCTGTGGTTATTAGCAGTGTGATATGATCAGAATAAAATCCCTGAGTCCGTGCTTAATGTGTTGCTTCATATTTTTGTGCGCATAGTGTTTGATATTTTTAGTAATAAATAATTAAAAGTGTTAATATTAACTTATTAGATGCAATTGTCTTTACTTTTGCAATGAGGATTAAATAATTTATTTCTTTGTGTGTGTGTTTGTGTGTGATGTATGTTGTGTGGGCGCACTCAGAGTCAGAGGACCACTTTGGGGTCAGTTCCTTCCTCCACTTTTACCTGGATTCTGGGAACAGAGCTCAGGTTATCAGGACTGAGTGGCAGGTCCTTTACCGGCTGAGCCATCTCACTGTCCCTACACGCTCTTTTCTGATGCTCGCCCAAGTGATTATAATGGTTACAGATATCCTCTTTAACATGGGTCATGATGTACTGGCTGGTTTTGTGTGCTACTTGACACAAGCTAGAGTCATCAGAAATGCCTCCATGAGATCCAGCTGCGGGCTTAATTAGTGGTCAGTGGGAGGAGGGCCGGCCCATGGTGGGTGGTGCCATCCCTGGGCTGGTGGTCCTGGGTTCTGTGAGAAAGCAGGCTGAGTAAGTCACGTGGAGCAAGCCAGTAAGCAGCACCCCTCCATGGCCTCTGCATCAGCTCCTGCCTCCAGGTTCCTTCCCTGCTTGAGTTCCCATTCTGACTTCCTTTGATGATGGATTGTGATCTGGACGTGTAAGTCAACTAAACCCTCTCCTCCCCAGCTTGCTTTGTGGTCATGGTATTTTGTTGCAGAAGTAGAAACCCCGTCTAAGACACTTAGCATCCTTTGTTTATCGCTGGACAATCTTGCTCAGTCGAGTTCTTGTCATTGGTAATGTGATGAGCATCTGTCCTTATTGTCTCCAGGACTGACTCTTAGATTCCTTCTTATGCTTATATGTCTTTTCCTTTGTTTGGACCATTGTTCAGCATCTAAGCAGTGAGAGCATGACGCTCTAAAAACAGCACTGCCAAGGCCAATCTAAAATCACAGCTCCCTCTCCTCAACTCCAGTTAAGGACAGAAGAATTCATCAATAAATCACTGCAGTGACAGGCAGATGACAAGGGTGGAAACATCATAAAGGCCCGAGTAATTAAGATTTCACTTCCCCCCCAACAGAGTGAGCTTTTTGAGTTCTTTGGGGGGAAGGTGTGCATTTAAAATTCCCAGTCAGTGCAGATGCTACATTGTGTTTTGGCCGCAGACCACAGGGCAGGCTGACCCTTTTCTCTGCCTCCCAGAATTTTTCTGCAAAGTCAGTCTGGTTGGGAGGAGGGAGTCTGGGCAGTGTCTAGCTAGTGCTCAGAGTTGAGAGTAGTAATTCTTAGGCGGGTTGGTTATGGAAGGAAGCAAACCAGTGGGGACTCTGGGGAGATGGAGTAGCTGACTGTGCAGAGCGTGGAAAGGGAAGGAAGGAAGGAGGGGGAAGGCAGTTTTTGTTGCTTTGTTTTTTAAGACTTCTTGTTCAATGAGAGCAAGACTCGATGTGGGAATATATGCTGTGTGTGTGTGTGTGTGTGTGCAGACCAGAGAATAGCCTTCACAATCATTCCTCAGATGCTGCCCAGCTTGTCTTATTTTGTTTTCGTGAGACAGGGTTTCTCACTGCCCTAGAGGTCGCCAAGTAGACTAGGCTGGCCAGTGACCCCTCAGGCATCTACCCAACACTGGGGATTACAAGCACATGCCACATGCTTGGCTGTTGCTGGTGGTGGTTTTTTAAGACAGGGTCTCCTTATGTCCTGGCTGTTCTGAGACTCACTGTATAGACCAGGCTGGTCTCAAGCTCGCAGAGACCCATCTGTCTCTGCCTTCTGAGTACCAGGATCAAAGGTGTGTGCCACTGTGTCGGGCCATGCTTGGCCTTTCTACATAGGTTCTTGATATCAAATTTCAGGTCTTCGTGCTTGCATGGTAAGCAGTTTACTGGTAGAACAACCTCCCCAGCTTTCTAGGCTGGCTAATCGCTCGTACTTCCTCGCCTTGAGTTCTCACCGCAAAGGCTAGGACAGCATTCTCTCTGAGTTCTCACGGCAAAGGCTAGGACAGCATTCTCTCTGAGTTCTCACGGCAAAGGCTAGGACAGCATTCTCTCTGAGGAGGCCCTCAGCATTATCCTCGCTTTCCTCCAACATCTCATCCAGAGAGCCACTCTGCTTCAAAAGCCTCACTTGGCATTGCTGTTTGCTAGGATCCATTTGTCCTTTGAAATTCAAATCAAATTGCCTCAAATAAGTGCTTTTACAATGAAATGAGAAGGGGCAAGACAACAATTAAGCATTTAGCTTATAGACATATATAAACAACTTACAATAAAATAATACAAAGTAATGTGGGCTGAGTTATTTATTCAGAAATATGTACAACTGTTGGACCTGATGTAGGTCAGGAGATTGAGGCAGGAGGATCACAAGTTTGAGGCATGGGCTGTGTCATGAATTTAAGCCCAGACTGAGTAACTTGGGGGAAACTCTGTTAAGGAGATCCAGAAAAACACCACGTGAACAAAAACAACTGAGAAAAGCCGTAGTCTGCTGTTGTTTACTCGACTCTCTTTGGGGGCCTCCACCCAGCTCCCAGAGAAGTCACACACAGAGGCCTATCCTTAGTTATAAGTACCCAGCCTTAGCTTGGCTTGTGTCTAGCCAGCTTTAAGTTAAACCTTAACTTATCCTGTCTACCTTCTGCCTCTGGGCTTTGTCTTTCTCTTACTTCTGTATCTCTCTTTCCTTCTTACTCTGTGGCTTGCTGTGTAGCTGGGTGGCTGGGTGGCTGGCCCCAGATGTCCTCTGCTTGTTCTCTTGCTCTTCTTCCTCCCTTCCAGATTTCTTTAGTTTATCCTCCGCCTGCCAGCCCCGCCTATCCTTTCTCCAGCCTCGCTATTGGTCATTCAGCTCTTTATTAGGCCCATTAGGTGTTTTAGACAGGCAAAGAATCACAGTTTCACAGAGTTAAATAAATGCAGCATAAACAAAAGCAACACACCTGGAAATGATGTTCTCCAAACAAAAACCTGTCTCAAAACAAAACAAACCCCCAAAGCCTTAACCTCCCAGCCTTTTGTACAGGAAAGACCCAACACTCTGGGAGAGCTTGAAGAACTAAATTGAAGAACTCATGGTTCTGAGGGCAGCGTGTGCTTTTCTGATGGGTTTCAATGATTGTTACCATGACAAGGACACATTTCCTCATCGTGAAAACAATGAGCCGTCTTCCTGTGCTGCTGTTGCTCCACAAGGGCCGAGCGCTTGGGTGAACAGCAGAAAGTCGCCCAAGACTAACCTCAGATTTGCAGAGGTCAGCAGGGGCTCCCTGAGGCCGCCTCCCAGGGCTGGGAGCCCACTGAGTGCTAACAGGAGCAGCGGATTTGTATGAGGTGGGATCAGACGGGTTTGCTCAGTTGCTGCTTGGGAGCGCTGTACGGCAAGGCTTATCATGAAGGCCCAGAATCCTTTGCTTGTGATCTATTTACTTGCAGTCTGTTGATGGTCTGCAGCTGGCTCTTGGGTTTGATTTCCTGTGTGCTTCTCTTCCTTCTCATTTGCAGCCTTCGGTTCTCTGTCATCCGACAGGGAGTTTCCTATCTAGCGAGGTGGGCAGGTAATGGGAGACTTAAGCTCGTTTCGAAGGGTTGTGTACATGAAGTGAGGGACTCGGTCATGGGTTATTTAAATGCAAAAGCAGTTTGGAAAGCTGTCATTAAAATCACCAGAATAGTAGCTCAAACAGGAGAGCTAGAAATACTGACTTGCGAAGGGGGCGGCTGATATGCACTAACTCATTAATCCTCTCAGTATTATGTCAGGTACCCCACTTACCACCAGAGGAAACCAAGGCATGTAAATAAAACTAACATTCTAGAGGTTTCTACGGGAATACTTCTCGTGCACAGTTCCACTCAAATGTTACACTGTCTTCTACAAGTATAGTGCTTCCTACCAGCCAAAAGCTGAGTTGACCTCAAGGTAGACCAGGTCAGTGAATTCAACTTTCCCCACCGTGAGATACTGAGTTTGTTTCCCAGAACCGGAACGATATCTGCTCTGTACCCACTGGTTAAATAAAATAAAACCAGACTGCAAAACAATGTATGTTGTATGCTTCTTTTTCTGGAGTAAAGGAAACGCTGTGTGCAAAAACAGACGTGGTTTGGGCCCTAGGGGCTGCACTTGCCTTGTTCTCTGTACTCTTAAGTATAATTGTGGTTTTCACTTCATGGTCCGAGGTCATTGCTCAAACTTGACCTCCAAAGGAGATTGGCTGGAAGGGGAGAACACTCCTGGCAGTGGCTTGGTGGGGAGGTGGTGGGAGGAGTGGGGGAGGTTGCTAGGGGTGGAGGAAGTGGATAGGGTGGGGGCGGGATGTGTTCCTTACTGACTGTTATAATTCCAGACCTGTGCCACGTGGCAGCTTCACCCTGAGCTCTATGCGTTTGCTTAAAAATAATGTTCTATGATGAAGGAAAGGGAGTTAAAATGCACATGAGAGCATGGGTATTTTCTTCTTAAATTGTGCATTTGGTGAGTCTCTGTTTTGCAAATATGATTGATTACTATTACTATGATTATTTTGCTCATCTCTCCACTGAGTGTCCGATATTCACAATTTACAATAGAGCAGTGCAGTTGGTACTTGGAACAGTCCTTGTCACCACAGCGTCAGGAAGAGCTAGCTCTTCACTCCGGACGCCAGGCCACGGTCTCGCATGGTGCGTCAACCTTTGGCGTCTGAGTAGTTTGTGGACAGGATAAATCCAGAAGCCTTTTTTGCTCAGTGTTGGGAATTCTTAGTCCTCCAGGGGATGCCGATGGCCTTGGCTCACTTCCCTGGGTTCTCACCATCCACAGACAGGCAGGACATCCTTGTGGAGGGTGCTGTCCCGAACTGCCTTTCCTTAATATTGCTGTATTAATATTTGGTAGAGAAACTGGGTCATCACCTCCTTCGCCCCTCTTCTGAGTCTTCCAACATGATCCGTATGGTCATGGTGTGTTTGGTCGTATCATTAACTGTTTCTTCATCAGGGCTCCACAACTTAATCAAAGGCATGGCTCTTGGTCTCAAGAAGTTGGAAGGGTGGAAGCTGACAGGAGTAGGGTGGCATACATACAAGAAGAGAAAGACAGAGGATAGGTTGCTCTTACTGATTTTAAATTGATGCATAAAATGTTTAAATTATGCATGTTAATGGAGTACCATGCAGTACTCCAACAATGCACACAATTGCACTAACTGTACGAATCAAGCATGTATCATTTCTTTATGATGAAAATGTTCAGACCCTTTTCTTCTAGCGTTTGAATTGCTCTGAAGTCAAGAGCATGCACAGAGGAAAGAAGAGCATGTTTGAAGCGGCTGGGGTAGGACATGTGGTGGAGGACCAAGCTGAAAGCATGGGCTGAGGAGTTTGTCATGGTTGTAGACAGGAGTGAGCGAAACGCTTTCTTAAATTTGATAAAAATTCTTCCAGGGATGTAAAGAGGAATTTCTGTCCATCAGAGCTACTTTTTGTTTTGTTTTGGTGTGGTTTGTTGTTTGAGACAGGTTATCATTCTGTAGCCCAGGCTGGCCTAGAACTCACTATACAGCCCAGACAGGTCATGAACTCATGGTGATCCTGCTGCCTCAGCTGGGATTATAGGCAGGAGCTCAGTTATTTGATACTTTCCAATGTGACAATGTAGCCGCTGTGGCTTACCATGTGGACAATGTCGCGGCGGCTGAACAAGCGCTGTGCAATCAATCCCAGCTCCCCCAGTTCCTTTAGCGGTTCCTTGAACGTTCTGAAAGCGCTGTCGTCGCAGGGAAACAGTCTCAGTCCTGCCTCCTTTTCCTCCTCTTTCCACGTCGTCTCCCTTCCCAAGCAGCTCTTATAAGGCATATAATTTTCTTAACTATCGTGAGGTTTTTGTTGTTTGTTATGATTATCTGTGGTGCTCAGAGCCAAACCCAGGGGTCTTGCACGTGTTAGTCAAGCTCAGTAGTTCAGAGTTTACCTAACTGTACTACTCAGCACTGAATACTCTTTTTAAATGCTTCTACGTGGGCTGGAGATGTAGCTCAGTTGGTAGGGGGCTTGCCTAGAATACACAAAGTTCTGGGTTCAATCCCCAACAATAGATAAAATCAGATGGATTGGCACTTGAATGTAATTCCAGTGCTGAGGTGGTAGAGGCAGAAAGATGAGAAGTTCAGGGCCATTCTTGGCTGTGAGTTCAAGGCCAGCCTTGGGTACAGGAGACCCTGGCTCAAAACGAAGCAACCAAACCTGTACAATGACCTAGTAAAATAATTCAGCCATTTCTAAACATCATTCTACATTGTTGGTTATTTAGGTTGGGGTTTGGCTAAGTTCTTATATTTTTTTTAAATTTTATTTTATTTTATTAGTGGTTTCTATTTATTTAGTTCTTATATCTTTTATAAGATATTGGTGGCATTGACTTCAAACCTTCCTTATTTGTTTTTGTTGTTGTTATTTTTGCTATTATAACTACATCATTAAAAGGAATTCAGTTTCGGTTATGAGAACCAGAAAACATGACTTCGATAATTGAGCCATTTTATCATCTCAGATACAAAAAGAATAAGAAGTGGTACACAGGTCAGCAATGCTAGGCTTCTTCTGGGTCTCTACAGTACTTTTGTCTTGCTAGTCCTCGGAACCCCACATCTCACGTAGTCCTCATAGCAAGAAAACAAAATGACAGGGCCTCCTGCTCACATCTCCTGGGTTCCACTGGTTAGGAAGCAAGCAAGAAGATTTTCCCAACATTTCATTGTCTTGAACTGGGTGACATTGACCCTCCTAGCTGCAAGGAAAGCTGGGAGACTAAGAAGATCCTTTTTCATCATCTTTAACAGGACAACATGATTCATCTGCTGGTATGGGGCTTTTTTTTTTTTTTTTTTCATCTCCAAAGAGAGTTTTTGTTAGCAAGGAAAAGAATAAATGAGTACTGAGCACAGCAAGAAATGAGTCTGGGCAAATGGTATTCTGTGTTAAACATTTAGATGGTGTAGAGATGATGAGAACCACAGGAATGAATTTTTGGGGTTGAGTTCTCAAAAGCTACCCTATATGCTACGGGAACCAGAATGGAAAAACACATTCTATAAATACTGCCCTGTGCTTATTACACAGTAGGTTTTTTTTATGATTTAGTTTTCTCTGCACGTGTGTTGTCTGTGTGAGGGTGTTGATCACCTGGAATTGGGAGTTACAGGCTGGTTGAGTTGCCACGTGGGGGCTGGGAATTGAACTCAGATCTTCTGGGAGAATAGTCAGTGCTTTTAACCATTGAGCAATCTCTAGCCCCTAGTTTTGCTTTGTTTTTTTATCTTTCTTTCTTTCTTTCTTTCTTTCTTTCTTTCTTTCTTTCTTTCTTTCTTTCTTTCATTTTTCTTTTCTTTTTGTTTTTTTACATTGAAACCACATCTGCTTTTTTTAAAAAAATTAAATTAAATTTCCAAGTTGGGGTGGCAGGGACACCCCACAAAGCAAAACCAAAAACAAAACAAGCAAGCAAACAACCAAAAAAGAAGTGACATAAAATGCAGTAGATAATCCCGAGGGAGAACACGGTAGATGTGGACAGCACGAAATTAAACACGGTTCTACCGTTCATCTTTCTTGTCACAGTTTGTTCTCAGTAGTTCACTTAGAATGCGCGGAGTCCACAAAACCAAGGAGAAAAATGAGAGGAATTATCCTCAATGTCATCTATTGCTATTCTGTATAATTATTCTTAGCCTTCAGACATATAGATATGTTTTTATTTCCATATATAACTGGGAACTGGGAGCTGGAGAGGTGGCTCAACAGTTGTGAGCATGTGCTGTTTGTCCATGACGGTTCTGCTGCTCTGCCTCACTCCATCTCAGTGAGTGCCAATGTCTCTTCTGGCCTCTGTGGGCACCCACATCCACACACACCCCAACACCCACAGGCATGCATGTACGCATGTGCATGCACACACATGCACATAAAAATCAAAATAAATCTTTAAAAAAATTGGATTTTACTGAATGGATAACTTCATAACTTACCCTTATATAATACGTCTATGACCTCTATTGAAGAGGTCGAAGGTCAATTTGCACCTCTCTTTTCCATCTAGTGTGACCTTTTATCACAAAGAGCTAATGTGGAAAAGTTTGGTTTTGGGGAGGGCAAATTCGATAGGAGTCAACTGGTCTCTGCAGTCTTCTCTCTCTGGCTGGGTGGTCTTGTGTAAGTTGCTCAGCCTCTCTGAGGTTCAGATTTCTCATTTACAAAATAAAGACCAAAGGCTATAATGGTTTTCTCCAATTTATGGTGATCTTGTCAGATTTATAAAAGTGAACTCTAAATTGAAAAGTAAAATTTTAAAGGAAGCTAAAAGAAAACTTGGGGATGTTAATATAATCCCATCAAGGTACTTTTTAAGAAACTTAAGATATTTTATAATTAAAAGATGAAAAGATAGGAATTAGTGAAAACCACTATATTTTGGATAATGAACATCGCAGCGATGGGTTGTTCAAATGGCAAAAACTCATGTGTTTTTGGTACACATTTAAGAAATGAAAAGTCTTATTTGGAAAAACTATTTTAATAGCAATTTCAAAAAGAGATTTATGCTGTTAAAGAAATAAAGTGGACAAGAATTTATGACTAGTCTTGAAATTCCAAGTGCAATTTAAACAGTGCCCATTTATGAGAATTACAGAGTACTGCTTTTCCTTCTACTGATGAAGTGCACACAGCCACAGTAGCTTAGGTAATGGTGCTAGTCAGAAGCAGGCTAAGTTGGCAACCCTGTCGCGCTATCGTTGACTGCACCTGCCACAAACATGTTTTCCCTCAATGAGCATCAAGCATTTCCCACTACCTCTTTCTTTCTGAGCTCAGACACCGAATTAATTTTCTGGAAACCCCACTCTCTTGTTTCTGAATGCTTCTTCATCTTCCCAGAAGAAGATAACCGGCAGATAGCCCGGGAGAGTTTTGCAGCCTTGACTGCCCCTCTGAAGGGAACGCTCAGGAAGGATTTCTAACAGATTTAACCCCTGAACCTCTGGTGTTTCCCATGGATCTGTCTGAGAGCTGCCATTCACATCTGGTTGGAATCATGTGACCCCAGGGAGGCTGAAGAACGGGAAGATGACTTTGCTGGACTCCGCTGTGGTTCAGCGATTTTCCTCTGAGAACCAACGGCTCTAAAATCACTAGCTGTTACACAAAGCACAGAGAGGATGATGCAACACTAAGGGTTTACAGAAGAAACTTAGGTAGGCTTGCTCAATGGAGTTATAAAGAATAAGAAAAATTTAGTGGGCGTTCGTTTCAGTGAACAGTAAGGACATTGGGTACACACTCCTCTGTCACTAATGATTCTGTGATTTACTGGGTTGATATTGTCTTCTTGGGAGTGAGGTAATAGCAGTAGAGACTGAGATCAGCGTCTTTCAGAAGAAAGTAGAGGCCGCAAGGGACTTGGTCCTTGAGCCCTTGGCGCCCCCCAGAAGTGATGTCAGCTGGATGACGTGCTCCTTTGTTTTACTTGATTATGTATTTTATCTACAGGCTGAATTGTGATTATAAAAATGTACAGATGTTCTGGTGCACACTTCCCTCTACAGTGGCTATAGAAGCAAGGAGGAGACCAGAATTCCCACTCTTACCAAGATGATTCAACATGGATCATTTATATTAAGCAAAGGGGAGCCTCCAGGGAGTAAAGCTAATAAGGGGAGCAGGATGTAGCTCAGTGTTTGCCTTGTATGCACAAGGCCTTGGGTTCGATGCCCAGCACCAAATTTTAAAAAGCAAATTGATTAAAAATAAAAATAAAAGTCGAATTCTAGCACTCGAGAGGCAGACGCAGGAGGATCTCTGTGAGTTTGAGATCAGCCTGGTCTACAAAGCAAGTTCTAGGACAGCCGAGACTGTTACACGGAGAAACCCTGTCTCGGGGGAAAAATAAAATAAAAATGAAAAGAATGGGTAGGTTGATCTGAACTCAGTTTTCTGAAGCTCCAGACGGTTCTGGATTCACCAGCGGGTCAGACAGAAACCTTTTCCTGAAGCAAACAGAGCTGAGGGAGTCAATTGCCTGCCAGGGCGAAGAATTCATCAATAATTTTAATTCAGTGAGTGGAATCTGTAAAGACAAAGCCTGCATTCAGGCAGGGTCTGAAATCCATATGTATTCTGGATATTAGTGTCAAAAACACTTTTTGGCTTGCTACACATAATTAAAATACTACTGTTCAGCCAGGTGTGGTGGCAGACACCTTCAATCCCAGTACTCAGGAGCCTGAGGCAGGTGGATCTCTGTGAGTTCGAGGCCAGCCTGGTTTACATATCAAATTCCAGCACAGCTAGGGTTACACAGAGAAAACCTGTCTTAAACAAACAAACAAACAAAAACATATATACAGAACAAGCCAAGTAATAAATACTGTTTTAAACCCAGCATGCGCTCTGATTTTCTTGTGTTTTAGTTTATAAATAGATACAGATTTCCCCTTTTGAAGGTTACATGCATAAAAAAGGGAATTCATATTTTTATCTAAGTGATTCAATATTTATCATTTATATTGACCAAGTGGGCATTTCTTTTATTTAAGATTTATTTTTACATTATTGATGTGTGTATGTGTGTGTAATCGTGCATGTGTGTGTGTCCAAGAGCCCAGAAGAGGCCATCATATCCCTTAGCACTGTAGTTACAGGTGGTTGAGCTTCTCAATGCTCACCTGGCACTGGGAACCGAACTCAGGACCTCTGGAAGAGCAGTCAGTGCTCTAAACCACTGAGCCATCTTTCCAGCTGCCGGCTAGTGGATATTTCTAAGACAGGAACTTAACCTCGGGCAGGAGATTCATACAAGACGCATTTTACCCTCGAGAACTCTACCTGTCCAGATTAGGAGTTGACAGTCCATAGCAATTCTACCTTTAAGTGACTTTCAGAAGGCGGCAATGTGCCTTGTGTGTGAACCAATGCATACCTGTAAGCTTCCAGAACTTTCTGAAGGAGCAAATGAAGGGCGTCGTCACACAGCAGAACTACTCAGTCATAGGCTTAGTTGTGTAGTGCCAACAGCTCATCAAAATAGCATCCCAAACCGAGTATGTCTACAAGTTGTGCTCTGTGTGCTTGAGCAGGAAATGAGAGGCATTGGGATGGGGGAGAGGGACGGAGAGAATCTGTTTAAAGGGGCAACGGAAACTTGCTCTCAGTGATGACAACAGTGTTGTTATTTATTTATTTATTTATTTATTTATTTATTTATTTTTTATTTTTTGTGAGAGAGGGCTTTGTTGTGTCGTCCACATAGGCTTCAAATTCGCCATCCTCCTGCCTCAGCCTTTCTAGTCTTCGGATTGCAGGCATGAAGTGGTCAAATAATAGTAGTTTTTAAAAGTTTAAAATCGATCCTCACAAGCTGTTTTGAATTCAGGATGAGACAAATTTGAGAGGTGGGGTACCCATCTAATGTGAGAGAATTCGCAATATTTAATGGATATGGCTGTATCCTGTAGTCAAAGGTATTGCAGATTATAGACAAATTCAAATGGCTGTTATTGTGAAGCAGTGCAAGCAGGCTGTGCCAGATTGTATCTGTGACCCTATACTTAAACTCCCTGTTCCTCGGTTTCTTCCTTTGTGAACACGGAAAACTCTGATACGGTCCCCGTTCATAGCTGTCAGGGTGATTAAGTAGGGAAACTCATAGAAAGTGCATAACTCACACTGGTTAGGTGCTTAACAAACAGTACAGCAGTGGCCACTAACAATAGTCTAAGAGACAGCATCTACCAAGCTGAAGAAGAAAACGGCCTTGGGACACTGGCTGGGATTTGCTCACTAGGCACCCGAAGCCTTGCTCTAGTTTCTCTAAACTAGACGAAAAAGACCTGGGGATTTGGAGATGAGATATAAGAAAGGCTCAGAAACGTGAAGGGCTACAGGAGTTCAGAGGAGGGCTGGCACTGTGGGGTGAACGTGAGTTGGAGCCCCCACTGCTGAGGAAGGGCTGCCATTCATGGCTGAGGGGTCAGGGGACGTGGCAGGCAAGGAGACCAGTTCCTGGTGGCGTGTGGAAAGCCAGGACCCAGCAATGAAAGTTATAGCTAACTTAGGGATCAAGGCTGATGTCAAGGATCCGCTTACACAGAAAAGGGCACACACAAGATGGCTCCAAAAAGCCTTTGCCTTCTTCCCCACAAAGACTCTCCTGGCTGCCCGGTTGGCATGTGCAACCTCTTCCCTTCCCATGCTTGCTTTGTTCTCCACCCTAGTCATCAGCACACTGTAGCATAAAGCGTCCTTGAATTACAGGTGTTTATGGCTGCCCTTCCCCAAACTCAGAAGATGGAGGCTGAATTTGTTGGTGGTGGTGAATGCTGACTGCCTAGTGTCTAGCACAGTGTCCGATAAACAGTAACGCGAACTAGTCAAGCAAACATTCGCCCAATGAGAGAAAACAGTATCCTAAGCATTCCTAGTGCTCTGACATCAGGAGATAGTCTGGAATGTTCCCGTGACGTTCAAGTATGTATAAGAGTTTTCATCACTGCATTACTAAAAGTTAATCTGAGCATTTTTTGGCCCCTTTAACCCATGGACAGAGGATTTGCAACATTATGCTTTTGTGTGTGGTGCGGAGGTTTATTTATTCTCAACAGGATTTAGGGACTGCCAAAATTTCTCCAATCCTACAATTCATCAGCTGATGTTTAAGCTTGGGTAAAGAGTCAAAGAACAAGAGTGGCTGTAGCAGCACCCACGGTGTGTGCAGCCCCACATCCCAAGTGCTATATAGCTTTAGCTAGTTACTTTGTTACGAGATGGGTCTCATCAAGTAAACAGGGGCCTCAGCTTGAACTACCCACATCAGCCTTCCTCTTGCCAGGATTTGGGTATTGGAGGCATGGCTCACTGAACCAGGCTAGGGATATTTTGTTTTGTTTTGTTTTGTTTTGTTTTTTTCGAGACAGGGTTTCTCTGTGGTTTTGGAGCCTGTCCTGGAACTAGCTCTGTAGACCAGGCTGGTCTCGAACTCACAGAGATCCGCCTGCCTCTGCCTCCCGAGTGCTGGGATTAAAGGCGTGTGTGACCACCGCCCGGCTAGGGATATTTTTTATTTTGTGTTTTTACACAGTCCGTCCAGGTTTGCTAGGAATCTACCTGTTTTGCTGATGGACGGTCAGGACTTGCTCTTAGAGTGGAGTTGAGATTTGAAATGTGTCTGGTTTTGAAGCCAAGTTTACCCTTCCTCTGTGCTTCCCAACTGCCCTTATGCATGCTTCAAGCTGTTCCCTCCAGAACCGCACCAAGATCAGTCACTCTGAGACTGGCAAGTGAGTGATGTGCCCTGGAACCACAAGGCTTGCACCTCATGCTCTGAACAGATGTGCCAGGTTGCAGTTCCCCTGTGATGTCTGTGCCCAAACTGAAGATCCCTATCAAGGCAACGAGTTCAGTCGGATCGAGCGTGAGAAGAGGCAGAGGAGGCCTCCTTGTCGTCTTCCTCCTGCTGAGACAAATCCAACCGACAACAAGGGGCATGTGTTTGCGGTAGCTCCTTAGGCGTTCGTGCACTGGACCCCAAAGGCTGCTCTTATTCCCCTCACGGTTCACTTTTGTCTCTTGTGGATTTACTCTCAGAGCCCACGGTCCCATCTTTAAAAATGTCTCCAGTCTTCACCCTTATAGATGGGATTTGATTTTCCCAGTCATGTGTCGCTCTATCCCGTGAGTAAGGCGGGTGAGCAATTGGCTCTTTTGTGTCTAAAACAAGTAGTGCATAGAACGCAGAGATCCTGGCTTCGTCTGTGGCCTGTCGAGCTGTCCCTGAAGGGTTTTGCAAGGGCTCTAAGACGTTTGATTAATATCTGCAGTGGGGAAGGAGAGGGCATCCGGGGCTGCCTGGAGGAGAAGCGGTCATGTGGCCACATCAGCTCTACTTGACAGGTCTCACAGCAAGAGGCGAACCCGACTGTGGAGCCCCAGCTCGAGTGACCCTTCTGCAACTGACTGCAGCGCAATGAGGAGAGCTCTGCAAACAAAAGACCCACGATGCAAATATTTGCTCGATAAACACAGATAGATGAGGCAAACCGACTGGAGCGGAAAATGGCAGCTGGGTGTCCTGAGAACCCAGTATTCACAGGAACAAAACAGCAATATGCTATGTTCCGCTAAAATCTTAAAATAAAAACAGATGATGAGCATAGCAGCAGGGGGAAATGCTGGTTTTATGGTTATGTCTGTAAGAGGGAAATGAGACAGTGTTTGAAATGGTATTCTTATCTGGTCAGGGAGGCCGTGGTTCGTAATGAAATAGAAATTGCATGGGGGAAGCCATTCGTGAGATTTCTAGCCTACGGAATTTCAAGATATTTTTAATACTTAGAATTTTAAAGAGTATCTTATGTGAGTATAATTTTATGTTGAAAGTGACATATCATAATTCAGATCTTTTCTCTGAAGTGGAGCTAACATTTTATAAGCCCTGTCATGACAATCTCCCAATCAGAAGGAATGGGTATTTTTGTCCTAATACTGTCAGTACAACTGGAGTTGTATTAGGACAGTTCCAGGATGGCTAATGCCAGACTGGAAACTCAGTTCATTAAAGCAAGATTCAGTGCGCACTCCTCACCTTCGGAAAGCTGTTTCATCGAGAGGCTCTTCACAGGCATCGTGAACGAACACTCCCCGCGGAACCAAAATAATTTTGGGCAATGTAGTCATGCTAGGAAAAAGACGTGTTATACAAACATGGGGTCAGAATAACTCAGTAAATGACTCCTACTGAAGGTTTCCAAAATCTAACGTTCACCACAAACGACGGTTGTTACATACAAGAGGTCTTTCTATGAGAGCTGGCAGCAGGCCTGTGCAAGACCACATTTACGAGTTCAGAATACAGAGTCAGACGGCACGTTATTTAAAATCTCAATGAAAGAGGTTCTCACGCTTGGAATGCCACTGAAGAAGCATGAAGGTCAGCTTAACGTGTAGCTGGACTTCCTATGTGCAAAGGTAGTATAATCACTTGTTCCTTAATTGGGGACTGGAATGAATGGCCACACGAGGATTCAACTGTCTCTTACTTCTAATCAGTGAAATTGACCTCCTTTGGCCCTATCAAAGAACATTTAAAATCAACTGAAGGTTTTTTTGAGACAGTCTTTGGCCCTTTATTCCCCCAAGGGGCTTGTATATCTCAGGTTGGCTGTGAGCCCATTGTGTAGTTGAGGATGACTCTGAAATGTTTTTTGTTTAAATTAATTATTTCATTTTTACTATTTGTTTAGTAGGTATGTGTGGTGGTGGGCACATGTATGGAGGTCTGTGTGGTGGTGGGCACATGTATGCAGGTCTGTGTGGTGGTGGGCACATGTATAGAGATCTGTGTGGTAGTAAGCACATGTATGCAGGTCTGTGTGGTGCTAGGCACATGTATGGAGATATACGTATGTAAGTCTGTGTGGTGGTGGGTGTATGTATGGAGATATATGTATGGAGGTCTGTGTGGTGGTCGGCTAATTATGGAGGTCAGAGGACAGCATGCAGGGGTCAGTTCTCTCCTTTAACCTTGTGGATCTCGGGGTCAAATTTAGCCGCCAGCATTGGTGGCGAGCGTCCACCTGCTCGACCATTTCACTGGCCGGCCCAAGTCTTTGCTTCTCAACTGTACCACTTATGATATTTGTCTAGGAATCTCAGGGAAGGGATACTTGAAACTAAGAGAATGGACCATTGGCCTTGTATTACTGACCACCCCTCCTTCCCTACTGTGGCCCAACTCTTCCTGGAGTGAAATCTAGCTCTTCCCTACCTCTGTCCCCAGACTGGACTGAAGCGTGAGAAGCGATGCCCAGAGACGACGGCTGTGTATGTGCATGTGTTCGTTATGTGTACTTTTAAGTTTCCGGCTTCCTCCTTATCAGTCACATTTAACTCCGTTAAAAGAGCAGAAAGAAGAGAAAGAGAGACAGTGACACTCCTCCAGGCAGGGAGAGCAGGCCTTTCAGAGAGGAAGCGTGGTCAGCCAAGGAGTCCAGGGACGGGAAAGAGGAACCTCGCAGCCGGATGCGGCTATGCCTTCCCAGTTCCTTCCAGGCTGGGCATGTCTGGGACACCCTCAACCCTGCCTGACCTGGGGGCATGGCCACGTTTGTGAAGGCCCTGTGCAGAGGATGCAGCCTAGAGCTTCTGTGCTCTGCTGCCGTACATCTTGTCCACATCTCCTGGAGAAGGAGAGGCGGTCCATGGGGGTGGCTGCCACTGTCCTGCTCCTCTTACCTCCCAAGAGGTGGCACATCTCACTGGCAACCTGAGAAAAACCACTGTTCCCCTTCTCCTCCCTGAGAGGTGGATCATTTTGAACTCTTAAGCTTTGGAGTATCAAAACTTTTAGAAACTGGGTGAGAAAAAAACCGTTGGCGATGTCTTTCTTAAAGCACAGTTGAAGTTCATCTTCCTTTCTGGATTGAACTAGAGCAGCCCGATGAGATACACTTGGTATATCAGTGGTCTGTCGTGACTGTCCCTGTGGGCTCCCTAGGGTGTCAAGGTGAAGTCAGCCTGGCCTGAGAGAGACTTGAGGACTCACCCCACAAAACTTGTGCTGCTGTTTAAGGATGGCGGTTTCCTTCCTCCGTGACATTGTCTCTTGCACAACCCAGAGGCAAAGTATCTATGTAGTCTCAGCACCCGGGAGGTAGGGGACCATCATCCCCGGCTAAGTACCTAGTTTTGCTGGTTTGCTTTTTGTTTTGGAAACACTATTACTCTGCAGCCCAGGCTGGCCTTGAACTCACGGTTATTCTCTGGCCTCAGCATCTGGAGTGCTGGGCTTGCTGTCTGGAGCATGGTTTTACACACACATTTTCATCCAGCGATTGCTGAGTTCTCTATGTGTGTTTCTCTGCTTCATATTGGCTTCCAGAATGCTTAGAACCACTCTGCAGATGCTTTCTGTTTTACCCTAACCAACCCCTTGTTGAAACTTAATTTTCGTATTTGTTTTTTTCCTGGCCTCACTTCAGCATCTGTACCTTTCTTTATTTAATTTTGAAACAGGGTGTCTTAAACCGGACTGGCTTAGAAATGCTCTCTGTACCCCAAGCTGGCCATGAATTCCTGGTCCTTCTACTTCACCCTCCTGAGAGAGATCTTGTTTCTGACTCATTCCACCTGGTGAAGGTGTCTGTCTGTAGGAGCTGCTCTCATCCTTAGACACAAACTCGGGGGCAAAGAAGGAACTATCCACAAACCATTGTGTTTTCCCTGCCTAATGATATCCCTGTGGTGACCAAGCTTCCCACAGGGCATTTTCTGGGCAGAAACCATATGTTCGATAGAGAGATTAAGTCCTTCTTCGCTATAAGTTGCTACTTGGGTCCCTTTAAGAAATTTCTGTGTGTCTATCTGTAAGCCATGTTTGTTTCCTTCCCTCCCTCCACACCATGCCTCAAGTACATTAACCTTCCTTCCTTCCTTCCTTCCTTCCTTCCTTCCTTCCTTCCTTCCTTCCTTCCTTCCTTCCTTCTTTCCTTACTTTTCTTCTCCTCCTCCTTCTTCTTTTTCTTCCTCCTCAAGACAGGGTTTCTCTGTGTAATAGTCCTGGAACTCACTCTGTAGACCAGGCTGTTCTTGAGCTCAGAGGTCTACATGCTTCTGCCTCCCGAGTGTTGGGATTAAAGGCATGGACAAATTCCCAACTGGTAGGTTCTCCAACATTTCACTTTTCCAATCTTATCCTCCCTGAGAGTCTTTGTGCCATTTGCCTGTGTTTGGGACCCTCTCTCCTCCCTCCCCAGCCTGCCTCTTTCTTGTCCATGACAGCCATAGCTGCACTTCTAAAATACTGAGGGGTGGGCATGAAAAAGAATGAGATCTCTGTAGGGGTCACCCCGGGGCTGATAACAGCAACACCTCAGACGTTCTAACTTTCAATCAGGGCTGTGTGACAGTTCCAAACTTTATCTTCCGTGTGAGCCGCTCACAACCCTCTAGGACACGTCTATTGTCTTGCCATTGGGCTTAATGCCTCGAATTCTGTTGTGAAAGTTGCTGTAATTTGGAGTTATGGATTCTATTTGCATATTTTTGTTTGTCTTCCAACCCTTCCGAGGGTTTTAGTGCCATAAGGGTCGACTCTGCCTGCCTGGAGTTGTCTGCACACAGCATCAGGTCACAACAGTGTTCCAAGCCCAGGTGTACCCCGGGCTGCACCCTCACACTGAACACCCTTTCATTTTGTTGGCTTGAATGTCGTTGACTTTGTTATTATGGGATTTGGAGAAAGATACTACCCTGGGCCGTAGCATTTACAGTGAGTCAGGACTCAGGGTGCCTGGGCCTGGCCTGGGAGGGGGCATTAATATTCAGGAGAGTCAAAGGGTTGACTTGGGGGTTCGGCTGTAGCCGGTCTTGTTGCAGATGGTCTCTACACCTGGCTAGCACAGAGGGATGGGACAAGTACGGTTGTGTTCTTAGGCAAATAATGAAACTCAGAGGAGTCTGAGAACAGCTCAGAGTCCAGTACCTCCCGGCACAGGTGCTGCTGTGTGGCGGTTGCTGGAGCTTTTGCTGTGGCTCAGCCTGTCCCTTTTAAACGGTTACTAACACCAGCAATGCAATCCGTTATTCGTAAGGCAGAATGAAGCAGAGAACCCACCTCCTGTCTGCAGCCAGGCTGGCCGTGAACCCCTTGTGTAACTGGGGATGCCCTTGAACAACATCTTCCTTTTTTTTTTTTTTTTTGAGACAGGGTTTCTCTGTGTAGCCCCAGCTGTTCTGGAACTCTCTGTATAGGCCAGGCTGGCCTTGAACTCACAGAGATCCATCTGTTTTTTGCCTCTTGAGTGCTGGAATTAAGCATGCACCACTGTGCTTGGCAACCTTGAATTTCTCATCCTTCTGAACCTGAACGCAGGGATGGCAGGCGTGTGCCACACATAGAGTTTTGTCTGACACAGGGATCAAAACCAGGGGTAAGCAAGTCCTCTCCCTACTGTTTGCGTCCTCACCCGGAAGTTAAGTTTTAAGGTGCTTTGACCTAAGCTTAAATTAACCAAACCAGTTAGTGCAGTGAAATCATTTTTCTTCTGTTTCACTTCCTTAAAGGTTCACCCTGGTTTCCCCCTATTCCTTTCCTCACCTGTATGTTGGTGCTTTGGGGTTGGAAACTGGAGGGAACTGGGAGAGAGAAATGATCCAGGAAGGATAAAAAAAATAATATGTTAAACACAAACCCAGCCATGCAGCAAAAGTCCACTTCTGCCTCTCGGCTGGGTAGGTTTCAGTCTCACGGCCGGAGACGCACATGTACACACGCCCCTAAACCCACACAGACGAAACCCCTCCGCCGAGAAGCCGGTGACAGGAAACTCACTTCAGCACAGGAACTTGGTAATCGCTTTTGCCACTTTCGGAGTGTTCCTGCTGCCTTAGTCACCTCGAACACCACACCGAGGCTCGCCAACTTTGACTTGAACTCTTCCCATCCAGCGGTGGAGTCCTCCCAGCGTGAATCAGTGGGAGCCTTGGGGAGGAGAGAGCGGGATCGCAGGAGGGACTCGCGGTAGGGTTTGGCTACATCAGCCTTCCCATGGCTATGGGGAGCAACTGAGACTTCCGGAGTCAGTCGTCTTGGTGTTGAGACATTCATTTGGCATTCTACAACAGGTAAGGCTTTTGTCTCTTTAAAAACAGTTCTTCAGTGTCCTGGGTCTCTGTAATTTGGTGATCTCTGTAATTTTCCTGAGATTTTTTTTCTTAAAGCTGTACATTGTAATTACCTTGTTTAATCCATTATAAAAAGCATAGCCCAAACTTAGAGGTGGGAGTGTGCTCTGCTGTGCTCTCCAAAGTCTTAGCAAGACACAATGAGGTTTCCTTGTCATTTTGCTTTGTTTTTATTTTGAGGTGAGGTCCCGTGTAGCCTAGGCTGGCCAATCTGTAGTAAAGAATGGCCTTGAATTCTGGATCCTCCTGTTTCCACCTCCCAAGTGCAGGGATTACAGGTGTGTGCCTATGAAGCCTGGAAGGTCACACATAGTCCTAAAATATTAAAAATGTGATGTCTGGATTTCTGAGGTGTTCTCATATATAGAAAATGCCTGTTTGGGGGGCTGACTGTGTCTGAGCTTGCTCGTGTGGGTACTTAAACATCATGCAGTGGCTTTTGATGAAGGAAATTGAAGGACCCTCCAACTTCTACAGGCAACAGTTTTAAAGTTATCTAGTTAGATAAAGAATACACACACACATACACAAACACACACATATCATATAGACTTGGATCCAGAATTGCTACCTAGTTAGCCTCAATGCTAATGGCCCATTTCTAGACCTTTCTATTCAATTTAAATTTAGTATCTGAGGTGGTTTCCCACTGCCAGTTGATTGTCTGGGTTGTAGCAATAGCATCAGAAACAACAGCAAAAACTTGGGAAATCACTGGTTTAAGGCATTTTACCAAATTAAAGTAACGACTTATTCAAGGAGCAAGTAGTTGATCGCTCACCAGTTCTAAGATGCTGTGCATGAGAGAAGAGAAATATAAGGAAACCCATTCCGTGGTGGACCTTAGACTCTAGTATTCAGAGTGAAAAGTACCGTTTGGGAAATAGTAGGAGAGGCAGCAGGGTGGCAGAGGCTCTCAGGGCTGTAGGGGTTTCAAGAAGGGTGTGGGAGTGAGCTATAGCAGCCAGGAGGAGTCGGGCCTTCAGAAGGATGGGAACTCAGCAGATGGAGAAGGGGAAGGTTGTTTTGGACCTGGAGGACCATATGGACTTTACATAAAGAGGAGACTAACTGGCCCAAGAAGAGAAGGCAGTTTACCCTCTGCAGGAGGAATAGGGTTAGAAAGACAGGATGTGGGTCAAATGGCGGGTTCAATGAGAAGAGACTGCATTTGGTAGTTTTCTAGCCTTCTCTAGCCATTTTCAGGGAGGTTTGATCAGCTTTGCATCCTTGGACCACCTTCTGCTTTCTCCTAACTGGTTTGTGATTCCTCTGGGCCTCTGACATTGCTCCTTAGTACATTGTGGATGCAGAGAACGGCCTGTGGGAAACCTCTGTGCCTGTTTTTCACATTTTAAGAAGACTTTCGATCATTTGGGTACCACAGGTGGCTTTCCTCACGGGAGGTTGACTAGGTGGATAAGCAAGTCTCTGACCCTATAAAAAGCTTCTCCAAAGATTCCGTGAACTTTTCTTGTGGAGAGTGTGAGCCATTTTGGCCACACAGCTGTCATTTGCAGGGACATTTCTTTAGAGAGACAGTATGTTATAATAGTTCCTGGGCCATGAAAACTGAAATCTAAATAACACTGAAGATGAGCAAGAGACAAAAGACCCGTGTTGAGCCCTGGTTCTACTATTTCTGGGCCGTGGGAACCACAGATAAGTTACTGAAATTCTCTAGTGTTCCTGTTTAAATTATAAGACAGCTCTAACAACAGCAGTAATAACTGAGAATTGTTACCACAAAAGGTTGTTGTCGAGATAAAATATACAAGGTGCTTAACTTAGTGTCTAGCTTACAACAAACTCTCAAAGGTCGGCCCTTAGGACTTGTAAAGACCTGGTTATGGACACAAATGAAAATGAGTTGATTGCTGGCCTGAGACCAGGCTGTCTACAAACTTGCCTATTAAACCCAGTATTCCTTTTAAGGGAAATTGGGGTGACAGGGAAAAGGCTGGGAATTAACTTTTTCTAAATTAATTAATTTATTTTTTTACATACCAACCCTAGTTCCCCTTCCTTCCTCTCTTCCTACTCCCCCTCTTTTCCCCATTCCACCTCCCATCTGCTCCTCAGAGAGGTTGAGGCCTCCCCTGGGAAGTCAGCTAAGACTGTCGATCTGTCCCCTCATTGAGGCAGGATCAAGGTTCCGTGTCCGCCCTTCCTCCCCCACCCCACGCCTAGGCTGAGCAAGCAAGGTGTCTCTACATAGAGAATGGGCTCCACAAAGTCAGTTCATGCATTAGAGTTACATCCTGGTCCCACTGCCCAAGCCACACCACTGTCACCTGTATTCAGGGGGGAATTAGCATTTTGAGCACCAGCTATAGACTAGACACAGGGTTTACATATTTTATAGTGTTAACATGTGAGAAAAAGAACAGATTAGAAAGCGATGTTTTAAGCCTTCCCACGCCAGCTCTTCCACTGCCTAGAGGACTCCTCTGAGGATCTGCAGATGTTTGTGAACATCTGGATGGATGTCTGAAGCCTGTAGGTGGAATTACAGAGGTTCTTGGAATTCGAGGCAGAGAGAGCAGTTTATTTCTTGGCCCAGTTTGAGTTAAATCACATAATTTTAATATTTTAATTGCAATGCCAACAAGATCCAGCCGAAAATCCATTCCTCCTCCACAGTGGGAAACTTTTGACCATGAGGTCTTGAAGTATTGCTTGAGGGTCTGGATGCTTAGGTTCGGTGAAAGTCCAGGTTCGAAGCTCTGGCTTTTCCTTTCCTCTCTAAATGACAGGTTCACCAGGATTAGAAAGGCCTCCTTTTAGACGTGTAGTGACAGCTGGTATGCTAATCATGAAGCTGATTCTCAATTTTGTGTCAAGATTAGTCAAATAGAGACATTGCTTTCCTTCTAAGACCTTCTGAGAGTGGAGGGGAGAGATTCTAGGGGCTCTAACTAGAGAAAGAGAGGGACAGCAGCCAGAAAGGGGGCCCTGGAAGGGAATTGGAAGGGATGAGTCGGTCAGTGAGAGAAGGAGGCCTTAAGTGATGGAAGGGGTGTCTAAAGGGAAAAGCAGGGAGTACCGGAAGCACCCGACCTCTGGCCTGGTCTGCTGTTTTGCCCCAGCAGCTGCTTGGCCAGTCTCTGGGCAGTCTATGCTAGGAACTGCTGTGCTGTTCCGGGACATGGGCAGCTGTCGTAAGGTCGATTAGTCTGGTTCTGGCTGGACCTCGAGCTTTCATTCTTACGCGTCTTACCATAGCCCTGGAATTGAGTTCAGGAATCTGTGTGATCAAAAGCACAAGCCCTGAGATGACATGGAACCGGTGGCTTTACAGAGGCCATCTCAGAGCCGTTAAACGAAGCTCTCTCTCCTACGAGTCTCCAAACACCAGTATGGTCGCTGGAGATAGTGCTGTGGTATGACTGTCCTCTCTCTGTTGTGACCGCCATTCGAACATAGAAGAGGGTTTTCCTTTGTCCTGAATTTATTCCTTGAGACAGTTTCTGGACGTGAGAGGACTGGATCAAGGGTGTGAGCCTTTTGTAGTTCAATCTTATTCTCACAAGGCGTCTTCTCTAAAACAGCTAAGTCAGTGGTTCTCAACCTTCCAGACGCTGCAGCCCTTTAAGACAGCTCCTCGTGTTGTGGGGACCCCCACCATAAAATTATTCTGTAGCTGCTTCATAACTGTAATTTTGCTACTGTTATAAACTGTGATGTAAGTATCTGATATGCAGGGTATCTTGTATGTGACCCCTAAAGGGGTCACAGCCCACAACTTGAGAATCACTTATTGCATACATGTTGAAGCCGGCAGTATTACTCTGGAGGAGCTCAAAGGAAGACATTTACTAGCAAGGAGAAAGTGCCCAATCATCTTTCCTCTTTCTTTTCCTGTAGAAGGGAATGGAGAAAGTGACCAATCAGCTCCCCTCCTTCCATTCCTGTAGAATGGAAAGTTGGGAAGAAATTTCTAGAGCAATTCTGAATGTCTCATGGCTTCTTCTGGTGTAAGCTGGGGCCTTCTTATCTTGCCAATTGATTTCTGGTAAAACCGGAGTCAGCAGTGACCTCTTCCCCTTTTCCTAGAAAAGAAAACCAGGGCACAGCCTGGTGAGGTAACAGGCCCTGTTCTCACCGCACCCCTGCGAGCTGTGTGTCGTCACTCATCAGCTTACTGTTGGAGGAACTGGGCAGCTCATACATGACCTCATGGAAGATGATGTCATGAGAAACACTGTCAGTGAGTTGGTGGTTAATCAAGCCCCCCCAAAACATAGTATTGCTCTCTCAGTTTTTATGTTTTATTGGTTATTTACATAATCTGTTGACAAAAACCCTCACTGGTTGAACAGGTGAGAATAAGGTGAATTTTCAGGGCTTTTCATGGAAAATAATTGCACTGGGCAGTGGTGGTATACACTTTTAATCACAGCTCTGGGAGGCAGAGGCAGGCAGATCTCTGTGAGTTCAAGGCCAGCCTGGTCTGCAGTACGCGTTTCAGGACAGCCAAACACAGAGAAACTACACAGAGAAACTCTGTCTTGAAAGACAAACAAACAAACAAACAAACAAACAAAAATTGCTTTTTGGAAAGTACCAGGTGATAGCCTTGTGTTCTAGAATCAATTGTGCCAGCAGTCTGTAAGTATTTCCAGAAGTTTTGACAGGCGCCCAAGTCCCCAGCAGCTGTGGGCCTATTGATGGACGCGCTGTAGGACTTATGCTTGGTGGCCCTCTCTTCTTCCTTGTTCAGTGGTCTTGTGTTGTTAGTTAGAAACCAGTCACGGCAGATTTACATTACCAAATTGGCAAACACAGTGTGCTGCTCAGAAAAGTATGATTAAAAGTTTGGCAGCTGTGCTGATTTTTATGGTGAACGAGAAAGGTGAGCCATTAGAAATGAAGGCATTGGGACTGGAGAGAGGTCTCAGTGGTTAAGTGTACTGGCTATTCTTCCAGATGAACCTGGGTACAACTCCCAGCTCCCACATGACACCTCGCAACTCCAGTTCCAGGGGATCTGACACCCTTGTACAGGCATAAATGCAGGCAAAACACCAATGAACATGAAAAAAAAATAAATTTTTAAGAGAGGCATTCACTACTATGGCTGGCCAATTTAAAAGAAAAAGAGAGAAGTGAAAGTATTTCGTGTGTCTGAATGCTAAAATAGAGTTTGTTTTTACTTCACTGTAACTGTGCGTGTATATTTTTAAAAGCTGGAGAAAATAAGAGAGGATGAGGGAATTTGTGTGCCGCACGAGCCTTGCTGCTAACCTGCAAAGCTTGGGATGGTCCGTTGGGCAGAGCATGGGATCTGGGCCATGCAGAGTTGTGGATGCTGACAGGTTTCCTTTGAGCAGCTGAGACTGGAGGAAGTTCCTGGGCTCCGAGAACTTGAGCAAGCACCTTGTAGACGAGAAGGCCAATGTCAATGCACACTAAGGCCCTAAAAGGTTTCTGGACACAGCTCTTCCTTACATAGACTGAGAACCAGCCAATAGAAAAACTACATTCTAAGGTCAGAGGCGCTGCGTGCCTGTGATCCTAGTGTCTGGGAAGCTGAGGCAGGGGGGTTTGAGAGCCGGAGGCCAGCTGAGCCTCCTGCAAAACTGTCCGAATGTAAAGCAAGCAAACAATAACAACACAGAAAAAAAAAAAAAAAGCAAGAAACTCATCCAAGAGAGCTAGCTGGTCCAATGTCACAGTATTGGGGAGGGGGGCGCACTGTGATAATTATTAGGAAAAATATTGAACCTGCTCTTCACTTATAGTAGAATAAAGTTCTAACAGAGTAGGAGGCAAATAATAAAATAGCTGAAAAATACAATGAAAGAGACAAAGAGGCCAGGGAGAGCGAGAAAAGAATCCGTCTTAGGAAGAGGTCGAGTTGATGGTCTCAGAGGTGGCCAAGCGTGTGTGGAAATAGTTCAGTTTTGATTTCAAAATGAGGGTGTAAACTGCAGTGGATATAGTTCTCCTGAATTGTGGGTTCTCAGACGTGTGTGTCCAAGGATCACCTGTAGGATGGGGACGTCCTAGGCTGTCTCCTTCATGTTGTCTGTCAGGAAGGAGGCAGGCAGGAATGTGCATGTATATTTCTGGTAAGTCTGATGTGGACAGGTCCTTGTTTGGGAGACACTGTAGATCGAAGGGTAATAGTTTAAAGGAAACACACTCTCTGTCTCTGTCTCTGTGTGTGTGTGTGTGTGTGTGTGTGTATTATGGGTGAGGCCGGGGGCTGCAGGCTCACAGTCCAAGAGCTTATCTTGTGAAGATATATCAGCAGAGAGAGCGAAGTCAGGAGTTGTTTGTCATGGAAACAAGCTAAAGCCGGGAGGCTGTATTTACTGTGCTCCCCTGATGCAGTTAGTACCACAGAATTCCCCTCCATAAGCAAACAGCTTTTGGTATGAATTTGAATCACCCAGGCGAGTTTGAAGACCCATGAATGCTTTGGTTTCAACCAACTGGGAGGTGGTCATTAAAAATAGACTTACAAGCTGGGCAGTGGTGGCGCACGCCTTTAATCCCAGCACTCAGGGGACAGAGACAGGCAGATCTCTGTGAGTTCGAAGCCAACCTGGTCTGCAGAGAGAGTTCCAGGACAAGCTCCAAGGCTCCAAAACTGCCGAGAAATCTTGGAGAGAGAGAGAGAGAGAGAGAATATGAATAGATTTACAGGAGAATATAGTGGTGATTATGCCAGAAATTATTGGGGGTCTTAGTGAGTGATAATATTATATTAAAGGAAGAAAGAAGGTATTATTTTTGATAAAATGGAGTAGTAACACAACCAAAGACCTCCTGTACTCACAATAGTAATGACGGATTTACTATTGTCTAAATAAATAAATGACGTGCATGTTGCAGTAGCTGGGGCCCGAGACCGTCTGTTTTGCTTGCCTGCCTTCAGAGGATCTGTGACTGTCATAAACTCTCAAACGATCTTTAGTGTCCCGTCCTCACGTTTCCCATCACCAGAGCTTCTAATCTCTCAGAATAGGATGTGATAAATCAAAAACAAGCAGAGCCCATCTTCCCACCAGAGGCCTGGTCCAGGGTCTCTTGGCTACAAAGCATCAAACGCTGAGAGTCAGACTCTGTAAGCACCTGCTGACCACCCTCGTCCCCACATGTCTCGGGGTTGGCTTATGATCTAGAGCAGCCCTCTGCCTCTTTCCCTGCACCCCACCCATCTACCCGCCTCTCTTCCTTTCTCTTATTTATTTCCTTCTTTTCAGTTTTCCCTCCCTTCCCCCAACCCCCTTCTTTCCCCCTCTCTTTCGTTCTGTCTTCCTTTTTTCTCTTTCTTTTGTTCTCCCTCTATCTTTTTTCTCTCTTCTCCTTTTCTCTGTTTCATTCTCTTTCTTTCTTCTTTCTTTCTTTCTTTCTTTCTTTCTTTCTTTCTTTCTTTCTTTCTTTCTTTCTTTCTTTCTTTCTTTCTTTCTTGACAGAGTCTCTCTCAGCGGTTGCTGTCTGGAGCTCACTCTGTAGTCTAGGGAGGCCTCAAACTTTTGGCGGTTCTCCTGTCACTCCTCATGAAGTGTTGAGATTACAGGTGTGAACCACCAGCCTGACTAGAAGAGTCTGTCTTACTTTTTAAATGATTTATTTATTTTCATTTCATGTTCACTGGTGTTTTGCTTGTTATTGGTGTTATGTCTGTGTGAGGGTGTCAGATCTCCTGGAACTGGAGTTACAGATAGTTCTGCGCTGTCTAATGGGTGCTGGGAATTGAACCCGGGGCCTTCTTGAAGAGCAGTCAGTGCTCTTAATGACCAAGTCATCTTCCAACCCTGAAGAATGTTTCTTATTAAGTTTTGGGATTACCAGTTCTTTTGGGATCTCATGAGAAGCAAAGACCTCTGAGAAAAAGCACATATATCGTAACATGGACATTCGGCAAACAGCTCGGGAGTGTTTATCTAAATATTCAGAACCCATAGACTTCACACTAAGAACATCAGCCGCAGAGGCTGTCAGTAGCATGGGGGAAGCATTACGGGATAGAGGAAGTCAAGTTCTGCTTCTTGTGACGTCAGGTTAGACAGAAATGCTGACTTTCCTCTGATGTTGATGGGCAAGATGGCCGCTTGAAGGTGCATCGGATCCTTAAGCAGTTCCTTCCAGAGACTGTGTGATCACTGCTCTAAGTCTTTCCTTCTGAGTCCTCTTCTGTGAACCCAAGGTCAGCTCCCTGTTGGGAGAGCAACTTCCCAGGGTTCCATTTTAGTGTCCTACGTACGGTTATGTGTAACCTCTGATGGCACCAGAAACAGCAGCTTTTGTATACAGAGTGGATCAGTTCAGACTGCAGAGGAGAGTGGTGGGTGAGGGGTCAAGTGATACCTCCAGCCTGCAGTGAAAGGCAACAGGTGGTGTGTGTGCGTAAGATGTAGCCTTCTTCCCTTCCCTTCCCTTCCCTTCCCTTCCCTTCCCTTCCCTTCCCTTCCCTTCCCTTCCCTTCCCTTCCCTTCCCTTCCCTTCCCTTCCCTTCCCTTCCCTCCCCTCCCCTCCCCTCCCCTCCCCTCCCCTCCCCTCCCCTCCCCTCCCCTCTCCTCCCCTCCCCTCCCCTTCACTTCTTATCCTTTCCCTCTCCAGTCCTCTCCTCTCCTCCCCACCCTGTGTCTGTATGTATATCTGTGTGCACAAGTGTGTGCATTTGTTCACGGTGTGGGGATTGAACCTACAGCTTCATGCATGCTCTAGACAAATGATCCGGCATAGAACCACATCCCCTGCCCAGATACAGTCTTTCCTCCCTGAAGCTGAACATTGGGCTGGGCTTTGACAGCTCTGGGGCCAGTCCTTTCCCTATGCGGTCTTTTGACTACAGATGCCATTTGGCCATCGTTGGGTCTGGCAATTTGGGGAATTGCGCTTTGGTTGAAAACTCAAGCCTCTGAGCATCTCTTCTTGAGCAGAGACTCAACCCTGAATCTGCCCGCTTTAACCAGCCAGCTCTGCTAAGATGACACCACACTACGGAGTCACAGTCATAGGCTGGGCTGCAGGGTGGAGGCGTGAAGTGTGCCCTTCCTCAACCCTCCAGAGAACAAGTATGTGACGCTGGCTAAGAATTCATGAAATATGAGTCGACATTCTCTCTTTCTGGGGTAGTATGACAATTATACCCGTATCTTTGAGATAGAAAATGAGACTCTCAAACATACATTCATATAAGGAGTACAAAGTGCCTTCCATCACTGTCTTAATGGCTGTACACCCGCGGGTAGGTTTGTGCCAAGTTCGCTATGGATCAGATTAGTAACACTGCATTCTGCCACCCCTAGCCCCAGCTCTCAGCACTCGAGTGCGGGTTTTTAATGGTTAGGCTTATGGCTTTTCTCACTTCACAGTGGGCCCTTACAGCTGTTCTGCCTTTCTTTCTCAGTACAGCACCCCACACACGACATAAGGAAGTCAACATTTCACTATAAAACAGTCTTCTAGCTAGATGACTGTGCCCAGGCACAGGCTGATGTTAGCGTGCTTGGCATGTGGGCACAGGCTAAGCTAGGAAGTTAGCATGTTACCGAGAGCATTTTCAGTGAACAACACTCCCAGCTGAGGATGGCTCTTCGGGACAGCACACCACTGTAAGCCAAGGAACGGCAAAGACCAAGGGCAAACTTCTACCCTCTCTGTAGGCCACTTGGCATCCTTGCTGCCCTTAACTAGCCAGTATCACTGCAGGTGAGTGGCTGCTTCCTCTCCCTTCCAGATCCTTCCCTTTTTTTTCAGGTGGAGGCCTACTTTTCTTTGTCTCCCTTCCCTCCAGGCCCAACTGCCACTCTCTTGAGATGCGACTGAGGATATACACCTCGTCACAAACCCTTTCTCTCTCTCTCTCTCTTGTATTTTTTTCTCTTGGTTGTCACAAAATTTTCTTAGTTTTATTCCAACCTTGAGCTGAAGGCAGTGCTCGCCATGGCAGGGACATCTGAGAACACATGGAATCAGTCCTCTTACCCAGGAACTGGGGAGGGAAAATCATATATTTACAACCAAATTTAAATGATGTAAGGCCATTTTTGTCGGCAACGAAACCCTTCATATAATTCGCTCCACAATGCTTTTCTCCAGATAAAACATGGCTTTTGTCAGCTCCCATATCTTTGAGCAGTAACTGACTGAATTTATGTTGGTAGCGGCCTGGCCCTGCTTATGCTGACAGGGTAGATGGCATTAAAGGTCTGTACAGGAAATATGAGGGTAAAGCCAGAAAACCCTCACATATCTGCAGTACCACAATTTCCTACATCTCGAAGTCAATATCGTCATTTTATTCCTGTACCTAGGTTCTCAGAGAAACATCTACAACACTGTTGGCTTTAAAATCTAATAGTGAATGTAGGTTCATAATAGTAGTGCGGGGCCATTGTAGCAAATGGGACATATGCTTATTAACAAGCTCACAGAAATGCATTTTTGCAACCTATAAGCTTTTGTGTATTAAAGTCCCTAGCCAGTCTCTTCACTTCAAGGAGTACAGAACCCACAGAGAAGGGTCCTGGTGTTCCTTTCCAGTCTAAGAGAAATCCTGCCAACTCTCAAAAGGAGCATTTGAATTAACAAAGGAGACTCTGACTGTCTCTCCAAGGCCTGTGGTCAGCTTTATTTCTTTTCATCATCTAGATCTTGGGGAAGGTAATTAAAACAGACATTTGGCAATATTAGTATTAAATTCTAGAGCTGTGAAAATCTGTGGAGAGTGGGGAGGTCCATGTAAAATTTAGATTGAATGTTCTTTGGATTTCCCCAAGTTCTGCCCATTTGACTTGGGAAAGACCCATCAAATGCTTATCTAGGAGAAAAATTCAATTCTCTTCCAACGGGCCTTAGATGCCTGTGGTTTCAATTTAAGACTAGACTGCTACCTTTCAAAATTGTAGTCAAGAAAACAAAACAGAACGCTCTCAACTGAAGCTCATGCTTTTGTTTGTTGACCGGCGATGAGGTAACTTTACACTTTCAGCTTTTCTGGCATAGTGGTCCTTTCTTTGGAGGGCTAAAATGATCACACTTCAGATTTATTTTCTACAGCTATTGATGCTGTTTTGCAGTTAAATTTGGTCATGACTGACTGATTTTCTTTTTCCACAGGTAGATAAGCTCACTATGCTATCCACCAATTACAGTTACCCTTTTCTTTGCCTTGCCAGTTTCGAGAGTGACTATCGGCTCTGGGATACTGCCTCATTAAGACACAGCTAGTGACCACAGTGATATGTGCTTATGATGTAGAAATTATTGTGACGTTTTGAAGAAATTTGATGCTTCAAAATCTCTACATCTCTATTTTACCTTTTGAAATTCAAAGGATCTTAGATGAGAGGGATTTAAGGTTCTTGGGTCTTATAATTCGATATGCACAGAAAGCACTACCACCCTGTCCAGACAGGGTTTCTCTGTGGAGCCCTGGCTGTCCTGGAACTCCCTCTGTAGACCAGGCTGGCCTCGAACTCACAGAGACCCCCTGCCTCTGCCTCTCAAGTGCTGGGATTAAAGGTGTGCACCACCATTTTTAATGATGGGAACTGGAGTATAAAGGCTGGTGAGTTTATATTTTAAAGTTAGAGATCTTATAGCTAGCTCTATTGCTTTATAGATAGTTTTGGAATTAAAGGAAAAATAAAATTTTCAAATGAATACAGTTGACTGTTTCTAAGTTCTTCACATGTCAGGAATTTCCCAAAGGAACCAAAAATATTCAATTTGGGAACAACTTTTATATACTTTGAAAGACATGTGTACTTGATAAATCATGAGTGTGTTCGTTTTAGCATAAGAGGAAAATTACTTTGTATCATCTTTTGTTCCTTTCAAATGCTAAATATAAATTGGAACATTAAAAAATTCTTTAAAAGAGTTTAGCAAAGAAGAGAATTTTCATTTAACTGAGAGAAATCTCATGTTTGATTTGTGTAATATTCCTGATTACATTTTCAAATATGTTTAGTTTTTTCTGGATTTTTTTTACATTTTATTAATTATTATTATGTGTGTGTGTGTAAGCATGCCCATGTATAGAAGAAGTCAGAGATTCTTGCCTTCTACTGTGGGATCCAGGGATTGAACTGAGGTTGTAAGGCTTGTCTGCCAGCATCTCTACGCTCCGAACTCTGGCTTTGGTTTAACAGTAACTGAGGATCATGTTAGGACACGTATTGCTTGTGAGACACAGAGGTTATCAGCAATGCTTCTGCCTGCAAGTTGCATAAGACCTGACTAACAACAGTGGTTAAAATAGCCAGCATCCTTTGCTCCATGAGCAAGTAGGCGGGAGCCTGCCTGTGTTCTGGAACTGGTTCAAGTTACACAGGCGATTGTCTGCAAAGTGACCCTGGGTTTGGAACTCCCCATTGGAACCTGGTGGGCTCATCATTGAATACATACCTGAAAACAATGACTTCCCCAGAATAGCTCAGCAGGGAGGGATCAGGCCACGTGGGCCAGTCTTTTCATTTTCCCTAGCTCCTCCCAGTTTCTCCCCACTTCCTTACCCACCCAACTTTATGTTTTTGTCTGTTTTTCTCTTTAATACAAAAACAAATCCAAAAACCAAGAGACCAATAAGATCGAAAAACCAAACCAAAACAATAAAAAGCCATGGAGTTTGTTGTGTGTTGGCTAAATACTCCTGGGCGTGGGGCCCGCCCTGGAGTGTGGCTGATATACCCAGTGACAGTTCATTGGAGAGAGTTGTTTTTTCCAGTTGCCAGAGGGTATTGAATATAAAGACCCCATGTCTTCTTCCCCCTTCAGTACTGAGACCCTGTCTGGCTTGAACCGGTGTAGGATTTGTGCATGCTGCTACAATCTCTGTGAGTCCATATGGCATCCGTCCTGCTATGCCTGGAAGACAGTTTCCTTGGAATCCTCCATCACCTCTTCCTCTTTTAAAAAGACCCCTGAACCTCGAGGGGAGGGGTTAGGACTGAGTCCAAAGTCCTTCACTCTCTGCACATTGCCCGGTTGTGGATCTCTGTGCTAATGGACAGGGCCAGTGTGTGGTAGGGAGACCATGCTTGCTGTCATGCATCTCATCTCCCCGTCTTCCAGTTCTTACATTCTTTCTGCCCCTCCTCTGTGATGTTCCATGAGCCTTAGAGGGAGTGATAGAAATGCCCTGAGTAGGGCTAGCACTCAATTGCCCCTTGTTCTTAACACTCAGCATTGAGTCTCTGCGTTCACCATTTACTGTCAGTGCTAAGTGTTGGCGGGGTAAGGATTCTTAAGAATAAGAACTATGTCATCCTTAGACGTGTGTGTGTGTATGTGTGTGTACATTAGTACACTTAGCTCTCAAAATGCGTGCTTTGTATGTTGACTGGAAAGAATGTTTTACCCAACATATTTTACAGCTCCACTAAACACCCACATCTCAAAGACCTTCAGATTTTCCAGGGTCTTAAATGCCCAACTTAACTTTCTTTTTTTGTGTGCGTGTGCATGTGGGTTAGTGTGTGTGTGTGTGGGGGGGGTTGTGTGTGTGTGTGCATGAACATGCATATTCATGAGTGTTCAGACCAGGGGTTGATGTCAGGTGTGCTCTTCCCTCACTCTTCACTGTGTATATTGAGACAGAGCCCCTCACTTGAACCTAGAGCTCATGATTCAGTTAGACTAGACAACCAGCTTGCTGTAGGGATCACTTGTCTCTACCTCCCGAGTCCAAGATTACAGGCAAGCCACCGTGCCTCTTGACACTTCTATGGGTGCTGAGACTCCCATTCTTACACTTGCATGGCAGGTGCTTTGCCATCCCAGCAGGCCTAGCTTCTCTTCTTGCTTCCTCTCATTCTCCAGCTGTAGCCTGAGGTCCAGGCAGAGTGATCTGTCTGGTCCCTAGACATGTAAGCGGTATTACTTCTTTAGGCCGTTGCACGTTCCCCTCTTCTTGCTTTGTGAAACTCCTTTTCTTTCCAGATTTTATTCAACGCCACTTTCTGTGAGACACTTGGAGAGGTTTCGACCATTGCCAATCCTCCTTGCTTCCACACCAACCTTTAACATCCTTCCCTCCACAGCCCAGAGGAAATCCAGCCTTCTCCATAAGTCCGTAACAGGGCCTTAAACCTGAGCACCTCTCAACTCCACTCTATCCCGTTCCGTTTCCAGTCTGCCTTCTTTGATGCATCTGCTTCATTAACCAGTCATCTCCTGTCTCCATTGGTTGCTTCCCTAGTAGCAGATGCAGGTCTGCACAGTCGGCTAAATTCCAGACAAACAGGGCCTCCCGTGACCGGCGAGAGCTGTGTGCAAAGCAAGCCATTAAGAAAAGTTGCTTAAATAGTAGATAAAATGTACAGACGTCAGAGAAAAAGTGAGAGCGCACGGTGATAGAAACGCTGTTTCTTTGAGATTCTAACCCTGCTTTATTTGTGTCTTAATATAGGTTTATCTGCCAGCATGGGCATAGCGCATAGGAGAAGCCTCTAAGCTGGATATCGTGGTTCACACCTGTAATTTCAGTACTTGGGAAGCTGAGGCAGGGGGATTGCTGTGAGTTCAAGGCTAACCTGGGCCATGCTGTGAGAATGTTGTCTAAAAGAACACACACACACATGCACGCACGCATGCACAAGCACGCACACACACGCACATACGTACATGTTCATGCACACACACACACAAAGGGGCTGGGGGACAGTGCTCGAGGGCCTGGTTAGAGTCAGAAAACTATTCATCTGCCTTGTCCTGCCTTCCAGTTCCTGCCCCCTATGTAGGAGTTGGTAGCACCACAGGATGGTGCGACACTCAGGGCTGTAGCTCTGCTCCAATCAGCAACGAGCACAGTCAGTGGCTATGAATGTTTCCTTGTGTCTCATTTGATGGGTCTATAAATTAGGGGTGTTTTCTCCCATGAAGGATTATTATGAAGAGAAGATGAGGTAATGCATGAAAGTGCCTACAGCATGGTCTAGAACTCCGTAGACACTGAGTGGATGCTGCGGTGGGCGGCTAGGCTTACATGGTTGGATGTTTAGTGGGGCTGAGGTGCCTTTGTTTTCCTGAGTTTGCTTCTTGAAGAATGGTTGTCTCCGAGGTGTGCTTGTTTGGAAGATGAGCATGTGATATTTGATGCTATAGCTGGGCTCTAGGAAATGTTTCCTGAATCAGTTTAGTCACTCTGCAAACTTCATAAAGTATACTCATATAAACCATGGCAACTACTAAACTGGGCATGGTGACGTAACCTGTAATTGCAGGAGACGGAGGCAGTAGGATTGCAAATTCTAGGCCTTCCTGGGTGAGAGTAAGTTCAAAACCTGCCTGGAAATCTTAGTTGACTCCCTTGGTCAAAAATAAAATAAAAACCAAAGAGGGTTAAGTCTCAGTGGTAGAATTCTTACCTAGAGTGTTCAAATCTCTAGATCTCATCTCCAGTATTGGGGTGGAATGGGGTTGAGGTGGGGTACAGCTATGGCATCACAGGTGGGGGAGGACACAGCTATGACATCACAGATGCTATAATATTGTGGAACCATCATTGGATATGCAACCCACTATGGACAGATGTATAGGGCACGGCTGTATTTCTAGGAGTTGGAATGAGGAACACACGTATCTCCAAAATGCTCAGCGCCTCTAGACCTGGGATGAAACCCTCTTGTTCCCTGTGATAATAAAATTAAGTCCAGGGGTGGTAACTTGCTTCCAGTGGACCAAGCAAAATTTAATCCATTTGTTCTCTGTATGCAGGCACACTTTGAAGCTGCACCAGCAACCGCATTTAACGCAACTATCTTGACTTTTGACTGGGTTCCCCCCAATCCAACTTAACCAAGTAAAAATACGAAATATCAGCTAAAAATCTGAATTTCAGATAAAGTACTAATAATATTTTTAGTGTAAGCATATTCAGTCCATGTCCATTGATTAGAGAAAAAAATAAGTTATTTGAAGGAAAAAGTGAGTGTGTCGGGAGTGCCCGAGTCTAGTCATGCTGTCGGCAAGCTGAGTCGGCCCTGAGAACTTGCCTTTAAAAGAGGGAAAATAACTCTGGAAAAGTGAGGTGTTGATTCTTCCCAAAACTTTAATACAGCCAAAGAAAAGCATCTAGTAAAATGAGTCCTGAATGGAAGAGAATGGAGGATAACGGCACTATGTAATAAGATGTCACAATGAAACCGTTACTCGTGTGTGCTAGCCTGAAAAATCAAGAAGAAACGGGGGCTGAGCAGATGGCTCAGTGGGTAAAGGCACCCGCCACCAAACTTGATGAGTTGAGTTCAATTCCCAGGACTCACATAGTGGGAGGAAGGAATTGACCACAAGATAATCAAATAAATGTAATTAAAAATTCATTACTATATTACAGTGCAAAACGGGCCTTATTTGTATAACTTATTACATTTTATTCTTCATTGTTAAAACTTCTAGACTAATAAAGTTTAAGTAAGTCCTTTAGAATATAAAAATGTGTCTGGCAAATAGAACAAAATATCATTAGAATGCTGGGAAAAATAAGAAATTGAGTCATATATATCCACCTAATTCTACCAATTGCCAAGATATTGCCCTTATGTTTGGTCAACTCTTCCCAGCCCCCGACTATGTGGGAGCAATTTAAAGGTCTGCTGTGACTGGGTCTTTACAGGGGGACACCAGATTCAAACGGTGTACAGTGGTGCGCGCGCGCGGGGGAGGGGGGGATTTGTTTGCTTGATTCTCTTGGGTATTTTCTCTTTCAATGAAACTGGCTTTGAGGAAAGCAGGGGAACGGAACACAGCAGACTGTGAGAAAGGCTTGGCCTTCTGAGTGATTCACATCGCAACACATGCAAACTGATTGCTAGTCTGTTAGTGGAGGGCACATCTTTTGCGGAGGGCCTTTTTATGGTCTTGTATGTCACCCTAGGCAGGCAGGTACCTTCTGGTAATGTGGTCCCCTGTTGGATGCTTGGAGGTACCCCTTGTTCGCCTTCTCTTTGGATCTGGGAACTGCTTCCTTCGCCATCTCCTTGGGGGGAAGATTCCCCAAGAATTAACTCCTTGATAATCCCAGACCAAGAAGTGTGCTGCTGGGATCTTTTAAACAAATGTATCCTTATTAATTATTTGAGAATTTTATATGTGCATATAATGTATTTTGATTATATCCACTTCCAACTCTTTCTGATAATACCTTCCAGATCAACTCCCACACTCCAACCTCCTCCCAATTTTCTGTCCTTTTCTTTTTAAACAACCTCCTGAGCCCAGTTAGCTCTGCCCACATACAATGGGGAGGGTCATCCACTGAAGCACAGTCAGTGCCGGGACCACACCCCTGAAGCAAACAGTCATCAACTGTAAGTAGTTCCTCAGCTAGGAGTGGGGCTTATGACCCCTCCCGTCTCCATAGTGACTTGTTGACAGATGACTTTGTCTTCTGTGGGTCTTGTGTAGGCAACCACAGCTGCCTGGGTTCAGGGGTGCAGCAGTTATACTGAGTCCAGAAGACGTTGGTTCATCTTTGTCTCCTCTGACCCCTGGTTCTTACAATCTTCCCACCCACTCTTCTGTAATGGTCTCTTGAAGTGTGATCTAGAGGCCCCATCTGTGGCTGAGCACGCCACGGACACTTATTTTCTGCAGTTTGACCATAGTGAGTTTCTTTGTTAACGAAAGAGTTTCTTTGTCCTCTCGCTGTGGGGCAGCGGATTAGATTCTGGTCTGTAAGCCTTAAAAACAAATATTCTGCTCTGTGCACAAATGACAGCGAAAAGTCGGCCAAGAAGACCCTGGCATCCAGCCAGAAGATAAGTAAAGGGAAGAGAAAGATAACAAGCTTTCATGTGATGGAGAAAGGAAGCCTCTCTAAATCCTGGGTACAGCGGGGTACAGAGCAGGGAACAGACTCTTTCAACTCAAACTGAACTCCAGACAACAAAGTTTCTTTGGACCTTGTTTCTGAAAAAAATATCATGTGTGGATCTCACTCTTCTAGTACCTGACCACACACACACACACACACACTACACCGGGGGGGGGGGGTAGATATCCTGATATGTACACACACACACACACTACACCGGGGGGGTAGATATCCTGATATGTACAGATACATACACACACACACACACACTACACCGGGGGGGTAGATATCCTGATATGTACAGATACATACACACACACACACACACACCACATTGGGAGGGGGTAGATATCCTGATATGTACAGATACATATACACACACATACACACACTACACCGGGGGGGGTAGATATCCTGATATGTACAGATACATACACACACACACACACCACATTGGGGGGGGTAGATATCCTGATATGTACAGATACATATACACACACACACACACACTACACCGGGGGAGGGGGTAGATATCCTGATATGTACAGATACATATACACACACACACACACACACTACACCGGGGGGGGGTAGATATCCTGATATGTACAGATACACACACACACACATACACACACCCTCACCCTCACCTATCTTGCACCAGGTTAGAATGAAACAAGATCCCATTGTGAGGTTTTCAGAATTACTCTTACAGGTAAGATTCATTCATACAAAATATAACAACAACAACAACAACAACAACAAAATCTCAGAAGTAGACAAGTCCATAGGGGATGTGATTGGGGGGACCTGTAGCAACACGTTCTAGGACATAGGTTACTGTGCCGCCCTCCCTGATCAGGTGACAGGGATGAGAATCCCACGTGGTCTCTAGGAAGTCACTTTTCTTAGTGGGACAATGCTGGCAGCCCCGTGTTTCTCTGTGGCCACGTTCTTTCCTCTAGTCCCTTTGTTTTAAAAGTCCAAAGAACAAAGCATAGAATATTGAGGAACCTCACTGTGTGTGATGTGAGGTCTTTAATCTTCTCATTGGCTGTTTGGTCATTGGGTTGTGTGATCAGTGTGGCATTTTTGGTGTGGTCTACTAGTTTTCTGGAACTATAACACAATGGCTCAGGTTGGGTAAGTCTGCCCACGTTCTTTCAAACTAGGCACATATATTCGGGAAAGTTCTAGTCATACGGCAGGAGTGTCAGAAATGGGGGTCCAGTGGAGTCCTGCACTGGGAGAACATTTGAACATCAACACAAACTCCTTTCAACTTCTGTCAGGTTTGCTTTAGGTGGTCTTACATACATACATGCATACATACATGCATGCATACATAATTAATATGGTTTTAAAAATGGCTGTGTGTGTGCTCTGTACTTCCTTTGAAAGGTTATTTGCTTGGCTTTTCCAAGGCCTAAGGTAAAAATATATGCTTCTTTAGAAAGGATTTGAAAATGTCTACCAGGTACCCAGTTGGGTGCCATCTTCCTCATTCACCTTCCCTTTCTTCCTGCTCTGGAGTCTAAACTTGGTCTCCACTCTGGCTCCTTGTGGGTAGAGGGGGAGGCTCCTGTGACTGATGTGCCCTTTGGAGCCCCATCCGTGTCTCTGGGTGGGCACTGCAGGCTGATGCCCGCCATTCTTGCCTAGAGAGCACGTTGGGGCTGCAGTTGGTGCTTATCCTGGCATTTCTGTTTCTTCTGATTTACAAATGTCACCTGCTTCACTGAGTTCTTTTCTCACGGTCTGACAGACCCTTGTGATGGCCTCGGCTTTTTCATAATTATAAGGAGATACTTTTTTGTAAAATAATTTAAACAGCGTTTTTAGTATCTCCCCCTCCTTGGGAGGAATATTGGGACAAAACCTCCAGCTTTAGGTTAGTGGACACCATGCTTTCTTTCCTTCATTTTAAATTGGGGTAGGTTCTGCAACAGTTGCTCATGACCTGGCCGATCAGGCAGTGGTGAAGAGGACGGGGTGGTGGTGTCTCTGGGCTTGTCCAAGGGCATTCTACTAGCCCAGCCCATCCTGGCTCAAGCCTCCAGTGTCATACTTTCTTGAGCGTGACTGTACAGCTGGGCCTGGTGGTAAATGTCTTTAATCCCAACAGGCAGATCTCTGTAAATCTGAGGCCAGCCTGGTTTATGGAGTGAGCACTAGGCCAGTCAAGGCTACCTGGTGAGACCCTGCCACAAAAAACCAAAGAAGAAGTAGAAGGGAGAGGTGACTCTTCATCAGTATTAGTAAATGAACTGGAGGGTATGTTTAGATAGTCTTTTGCAAAGCATCATAAGATTTTATGTGTATAATTTTTGTTACATAAGCAGTTATATACATAGAAAGAAAATCTGGAAAATATAAATAAACATTAAAAAGATAAAAAAAATAAGCCAAGTATGGTGGCACACTCCTTTAATTCCAACACTCCAGTACCGTAAGTACTAGGCCAGCCTGATCTACATAGTGAGTTCAAGAGCAGACAGGACTACCTAAAGAGAGCCTGTCCCAGAAAAACCAAACCAAACCAAACCAAACCAAACCAAAAACAAAAAACCTGTAGCCACACTAAGACAGTATTAGTATTTTGGTATTGTTCCTGATTTCTATCCCTCCCCCTCAGTTTATTAAAAGTCAGGGTTATGCTGTATTTACTGTTCAGCGTTTCTGTTTTCACGTAACATTTGCTATCATATGTATTTCCCCCACAGTATTGAAATTTCTCCAGTAGTGGAAAAGGATGTTTTCTGGGAGTGCCTGGAAAACTTCATGGAAGAGGCGGCATCTGAGTTGGGCTCTGGGGAAGGGTGTTGAGAGCAAGTAAGGACATGTATTGGAAGAGGAGGCAGCACCGTTGAGGGTACTGAGGTTGGGAAGAGTAGGAGGGTTTGGGGAGATCCTGTTAATGTTGTAGGGACAGACCAGAAGAGACTGGAATCCAGAGAGAAGGCTCCTGCAGTCAAGAGAATGGGTCACAAATCTGCTCCAATGTCACCCATGCTTCAGACACTGCAGTCTGTGATCCCCACCTGTGTGCAGGTTTTCCACATGCTGCTTTGGTTTAGGGCCGGTTCCTCGTGGTCTACCCTCCTCTCTTCCTTTCTCCTCCAGGACCTAGTTCAAACGCCACCCCCTGGATCTCACTGCCCTGGTGATTTTAACACCGCCCTCAGAAACTAGCATGTTTTCTTCACCTCTGGTAGAGTCTTCATTTGCTCCTGTTCTAATTTTCCTGGGGGAGGAAGCTGAGAGCAAGGTTATTCTTTGGGCAGAATCCTGCTTTTCTTCTTTCTGGTTTAGGGCTTTATTAGCCAAGGTTGGAACTGCAGGGGCCTGAATTTGATGTGGTCATAAAATCACGGTGCCTCCCTGTGGATTGTACATTACCTCCTGCCAAGAAACCACCTCTATAAAGAAAAAAAATGAAGGTCAGAGACATTATCACCCAAGTTAAAAAATAATAAATTTTTAAACCTCTAGGCTCAGTCTAAAACTATACTAACATTTTCTTTGTCACCTTCTGTCCCCGTTAGGCCAAGTTTAAGTGGAAGTCAGTTAAAGATTGTCATATTTTTTCAGAGTTCTGTGAATTTCTAAATTGATATTAGTAGAACATTATGCATATAATTAATAAATTAAGCCATTAAAAGCAGAACCCTACTGTGAGAGGCCCTGGTGGTTTTTACAGGTGCTACACAGTCCTGTCTCAATTTCCTGATCTTTGAGATGAGCATCTAGGGAGACATTTAATCGCATCACTGTGGACTGTATTTGTGATAAAGTCTCCATAAAAAGTACTCATGTCTGTATGCCAAAGAATTTAAAGAGTGGGCAATATAAGATACAGCGGCCATGCTCCTAGGGGAGTTTGCTCTCTCGAGGAGCAAGTGTAAGGTGAGGTAAGCATCTCTAGCAAGCTGGAGCGGCCGCCCATTGCTGAGAGTAAGGCCTTTTGCCTGCTTATGCCTTTTGCTCTGCCTGCACCTGTTTTCTTTTGGACACGGAGACTGGGTCTTGCCAGGCCTTCTGTATTAGGTCTGTATATTTAGTTCTGTGTGAATGGGAGGGAGGGGTCCTTTGCCATGCCAAGAGCTTGCCTCTCAGCTGCTGTAGTGTACAGTGCCCGGTGATGCCCAGAGGCTGACTGGATTCTTTTTAGAGCTTGGTGACAGTCCATTGTGTGGATGTGGCATCACTCGCTCAATCACTGCTTCTTCCTGGACCATTCACTTAGCTTATTTACTTTGTTGCTGTTGCAAGCTCTACAGTGGTGGAAATTCTTACATGTGTAAGGATCCCAGCACAATGTGTTCAAAGAGTAGAGTTGCTGGTTAGAAGGCATATGCATTCAAATGTTAGGTAGATACTGGCAGGAATATGAAGAGTGGGGTGGCACAAGGTCATAAGGGGTGTATGGTTTGTGAAGAGTTTGAAAACAACAGTGAGACCAATGTGGGTCCCCTTGGCTGATCACTGTACGCTGTCAGTGATGCCGCCAGACTGAGTTCTTTTCTTACTCGCCTTTCCCTCTTCTCTCTTCTCTCTTTACTTCTCTCTCCAGCTTCCTTACTTCTTCTCCCTTCCCTCCCTCTCTCCCTCCCTCCCTTTCTCTACCCCTCTTTTCTTCCATTTTTTTTCTTTTTTCTTTCATGAGATAAGGTCTTGCTACAGAACCCTGCCCAAGCACTAGACCAGACAGGTCCCAAACTCCTGTCAATCCTCCTGCCTCAGACTTTCAAGTGTTGGCGTTACAGATGGGTGCCACCATGCCTGTCTCAGAGTTAGTTCTTTATAGCACGGGCAGATTCTACCAGCATTTCAGAGGCAAATTATACCACCGCAGACGTTTCAGTTCCTACCTTGAACAGTAGATCGGGATTCAATGGTGATGTCAGGGTGGCCGTAGAGAACGGGAATCGCATCTAGAGTTCTAGGAATTGAATTGTGTTTTATAACTTATTCTAAAGCTAAAGATTGGCTCAAGAACATTTTTTTTTTCTAGAAATAGTTTTGTCCTATGGAGGACAGAGGTTTAAAAGTGTTCAACCCTGTCAACTGCATGCCACCGAATTTTGTTCAACAACGTTCTGTGAAGACAACAGGTCTTTCGCTTGTTTTTGCTGTTTTCTCCACTGGGGGTTGACACTAGGGCCTATGCTTGCTAGTCAGATATTATATTACATCCCCTACTTTTGTTTTTATTTTCTTTATTTTCGAGACAGGGTCTGTTATCCGCAGTTGGTCTAGAACTTGAAAAGTAGTCCAAGCTAGTCTTGAACTTGCTGTGTAGCCCAGGCTGACCTTGAACTTACCATCTACCTGCTTCAGCCACTCCACTACTGGGGTTGTAGGTGTGCACCAACACACTTGCCTGACTTCCGTCTGTACAACTAACCAGCAGTGTGTGAGAGTGACTGAAGAAATCTGCTTGCTGTCAGAGATCAGGCCTGGAGAGAGGAGGAAGTCACGCACACACTGGAGAGCATCACTCAGTGTTCCCACTTCCCTCGGACTTTGTTTAGGATCGAGTTGTGTTAAGGTTACAGGGGTAGGCAGGCCTGACCCACGGGGGCACGGGAGCCAGAAGGGGTGAAGAGACACGTGACGGGCTCCTTGGCTAGCTGCTGGCGTTCAGACCCTCGTAGTCCACCTCCATAGCTTGGGCAAGGCCCATTCCTACTTGGTGCTTTATTTCTTGTTCCTTTCTGTAAACTGGGGAGACAGTGGTGTTGACTACAGAAGGTTGTGGCTATTAAATGAGGCAGTTTTCATAAAGCATCTCAAACAATGTCTGATAGATATCAGTGTTCATTACTCCTTGCCGAAGGTTGGCCATTCAGCGGGGTGCGGGACCCAGCATCCCCTTGTCTGAGGTCATACACGTTATCACTCACACCTTGTAGCTCTGGGTCTGTGACTCACCTGAGGTTTTGGTTTTGATCAGCAAGGGGGCATGGTGGTGGTGAGAATCTAACCAGGCCCTTGGACTCCAAACCTGGGCCCTTCACAGATGTTCACACGAAACAAATTCACTGCTCTCTCCTGGGTCTCTGGGCTAAATGTCCAGAGCCAAATGGCCTGCCCTCCTAATCACTTAAGTAAGTTACAACTTGAGGCTTTACCCTAAAGGACTTAGTGTAATGATTACCCAAAAGAGAGATGATCTGTCTGAAAAGGAAGTCAACAAACAAGGGAATAGCTGTCTGAAGAATAATTTCATTTTAGAATCAGGTGTTACTTTTTGAGTAAAAAGGTCACCTTTATTTATGGAGTGGAAACCTTCCCCTGGAGGGATGGGGGAATAGATTAATATGAATAATTTGGAAGAGCTAGTTAGCTACATGAGCTTTGAGCCCAAATGTTAAAGAAAGGACACAATGCATTTGAAACATCCACGGTAGATGGAAAATGTGCTGACTCAGCAGGTTCCATCTGGGCGGGGAGTCATTCCCCCTGCAGCTGAGCCGCTTTCTGAAGCTCTCGGCTTCCTCATTTCCTTCGTGGGGGAAATGAGTGGGTTGACTTTGATGACCTTTGGGTCCTTTCATCTTACTGAGTTTCTTTCCACAGTGGGGGACTTGTTACCCTACAGCCTGGGGATTGCTCGGTATGAGGGGGTACCAGAAATCAGGGGAATTTCCAAAACACATGGCACACCATACATATTAAACACACATTGATGCTAGTGTGATGAGATGGCATCCCTACAGCTGAAAAACACCAGTGCAATTGCTTTCATCCTTTTTGTCCTAGCAACTGCTGTTGTTGTTTATCTTAGAGAAATAATCATATATTGATACAAAATTATGTATAAATCTTCATATTATTGTAAAACTAGGAAGAACGAAAGTATCCAACAATAGGCAAATGGTTAAATAAATGATGGTATGTTGGTTTAGTTTTTTGTTTTGTTTTGTTTTTTTCTTTCTTTTTTTTTTTTTTTTGAGACAGGATTTCTCTGGAATCCACTCTGTTCTGGAACCCACTCTGTAGACCAGGCTGGCCTCAAACTCACAGAGATCCACCTGTCTCTGCCTCCTGAGTGCTGGGATTAAAGGTGTGCGCCACCACCACCTGGCAATAAATGATGTTTTCATGTCTGCATATATTGGAATTTTATCTAGTCGTGAAAATTATGGTGGGCAAACCCTGATATAGGAAATATTAACAACATAAATGTTCAGCTGAGGAGATTGGGGTTGCAGCCCAGTTGAGAGCATGCTTACCCAGCATGCATGAAGCCTTGCGTTTGATCCCAGCACTACCCAAACCAGGAATGGGCATGCTTGACCATAATCCCAGAACTGGGATGGTGGAGGCAGGGCATCAGAAGTTCAAAGTCATCCCTAGCTACAAAGTGAGTAGGAAGCTAACTTGGATTCTGTAAGCTCAGGTCTTCAAGAAAAGTTAAACAAACAAAAAATATGTTAAATATGATATTAATATTGAAAAAAAAGGTGAAGTGCGGGAGAAAAATAGTAGGGATATGTTTACGAATATCACACAGCTCTTGGCTGCGGGAGGCAGTTGGTTTTCACCTTATAATTTAGATTGTTCATGGTTTTGATATATCCCATAATATATGTGTACTAATTTTACAAACAGAAAAAAAAGGGCTCACAGGGAGCCCTTGGCACATGGTGGCTCCCTTAGTCATAGATGGTGTGGTGGAGCTGGGAGGTGCCATAGACCTAGGGAAGACTGATTTGGACAAATCAGAGATGATCCAGAGAAAATAGGAAGTGGCCAGAAATGAGGTCATCTGAAGGGACCAGCAAATCAAATGCAGGACTGCTGCCCATCATCATGGTCTGAACATGCGGTGGACAGTGTGGGTGACTCACAGGGAGCCCGTGGCACGTGGTGGCTCCCTTAGTCATAGGTGGTGTGGTGGAGGTGGGAGGGGTCATGGACCTAGTGGAGACTGATTTGGACGAATCAGAGAAGGAGCTAGGCACTTAGGGAGAGGGGGAGAAACCACCTCCTGCCACCTTTGCAGTCAGAGAAGCGCCCCCAGGGCGGGAGCTCCCTAACTCTCAGACCGCCTTTGATTCCTGACCTGGTTTCGAGTGGCTTACACATGTTTCACTCCTGAATTTCTTTCCTTTCCTTTTTTAACGTTTTTGCCCTTTGGAAATAGTCGATTCTGCAGAATTCGGGAGGAGGGGTTCAAGGGAAAGTAGTGAATGTGTTGTAGCAGCTAGCCGGTTAAAGTTTGGTAATCCTATCTTTCAGCCGGAATGTGTTCCCGGCCTGGGCCAGCCTGGAGAGAGCAGCTGGCAGCGGGCAGCGGTGGTGTTTCAGTGAGGCACTAACACAGGTTGAACCTGAATCACCAGTTTTGTGGCTTCCACCTGAAGGCATAGGCTGAGCCGGTGCCCATCTGTGTTTGCCTCAGTCACTGGTCACTCGACGCCCTAACAACATCACTCCAAATACCTCTAAGAAGTCATTATAGTAGGCAGACATGTTAAACAGGCCTCTAATCATAGTACATGGGAGGTTGAGACAGGAGGATGGCCGGTCTAAGGCAAGCACACTTTATTAGCACTAGTGATACCCATCAAAGATCCCTCTGTTTAAAAACTTTACAAATTATTATTTTTTGTTTGTTGGGGACAGGGGTGGGGGTCAGTGCGCGTGCTGTGTGTGCGTATAGAGGTCAGCGAACATCTTACGGGAGTCAGATCTCTTCTCTCAGTGAGTGGATCCCAGGAGTCACACCAGGGTCCTCAGACTTGGTGACAGGTGTCTTTACCCACTAAACCTGCCTGCTTAAAAAAATTCTTCAACTTGAAAAATTTGGAACACAAAAGGAAAAAGTAAACTTGTATTCTCCCATATATCCGCCACGCGGCTGGCTTCTTCAGTAGCTTCCTGATCTTTCACCCATTACCCTCTCCTCACTTATCGTTACTGGTTCCTGGAGAGAGGTAAACATTCGTATTTATTTTACTTACAAATGGTCTCTCTTTCTATTAGATGAGGACATAGACCTGTACATTTGGAGCATACATTCATGTGTGCACAGAGGATCCCCTGCCTAAATTGCTTGAGACAGAAATATTTTTAAATTTCATATATTTTAGACTGGCATATTTGCATCTACATAATGATATATGTCGGTAATGGAACCCAAGTCTAAATCATGAATATTTTATATACAATTCATACGCATCGTAGAAGGTACTAATACATGGTATTTTAAGTAATTTTGTGCACGAAGCAAATTTCCTTGGTGCGTAATCTTAACTTTAAGATTATGTTAGTACTCAAAAGTTTCAAATTCTGGGTCGTCGAGATGGTTCAGTTGGGGTAAGGTGCTTGCAGCCAGGCCTGATGAGTTCATTCTCCGTGACCTGCAAGGTGGAAGCAGAGATTCAGTGTGGACGAGTTTTCCTCTGACCTCCATAAATGTGAGATGACATGCACCCTGTCTCCCTCAAGTAAATAAATATAAACAAACAAACAATAATGTTTCAGAATTTGCAGTATTTCAGAGTTTTTATTTTCACCTCGGTCATGCTCAACTTGTGTAATGAAAAAAACCCAATTGTCACTGTACAAAATCAGCGACAGTTCCTTAATGGCATTTAATAAGCAGGCGGTATTCCAGTTTCTTTGAATATCTAAAGTATACACACACAAAACAAAACACCCCCCCAAAGGAAAAAAAACCCAAACCCCTAACTCTTGTGTAAGTGAGAAGGAGGAGGGGGCTCAGTGGAAGATAATCATGGTGTCTGGAACTGGAGGCATCAGCCTGGCTTCCTGAGCCTTCTTCCAAAAGCAGAGAGTAAAACTGACATAGAAAGGAACCAGAAATCAGAGTGAGAGCTTCCAGAAAACTTAAGCAAATCCAACTGCCCAGAGCTAGATTGGTTTTTAAATCAAAGACACTACGTTCATTTTTTGGGGAGTGGTGGGAATAAAATCCAGAGACTCACACATGCTAAGGGAGCCACCTGCCACCACCTCTTCCTCAGCCCCAGAAAGTTTGCTTGTTTCAAGGGTCCAGCTCAGCCTTGATCTTCCTTTCAGAGCCCAAACTGAAGAAACAAAACAGCACAAACGAAACACTTCTTCAGAGTTGCACAGACTACAGGTAGGGGGAGGTGGGGCGGGGGCGTAGCTCTGTGGGTGTTTACCTCGTAAGTGCAAGGCCCTAGGGTTTAATGCCAGCATCACACACACACACACACACACACACACACACCATGCCTGTTTTAGTAAACGTATTGCTAAATTCACATAAGCAAAATGAAGGAAAGGCGATCCACCTGCAATCACAGGCCCCAGGAACAGCCCACCTTGACGTGTTCAAGCAACACATTGAAAGGTCCATACTGCCGTGTAGGTAAGGGAGCCTGCCTTCGGCTGTGGAACTCTACAGGGGTCCCCCCATTAGCGACCAACCTTACAAAATAATTTCAAAGGAGAAGTCAGAGCAAATGGGACCAGTGTTCCAGTGCTTTCTGCTTTCACGCAAATTCCCATAGAAACCAAGCACTTGTGATCACCCAGCAAGCGAAGGGAACTGAGTACGGTGTTTCTCACTGAATTTCTGAACTGTTGAACTGCTGCGGGTTTTTCTTTTGGGGGGCTGGGGGGAAGCACAAGGTTTTACTCTGTAGCTCATGCTAGCCTGGAGCTCATAGCAATCCTCCCGCCTCAGTCTCACAGTGCTAAGACAGCAGGCACAAACTACTGTGCCTAGAGGGGCAATGTTTTTGACAAACCACCAAAGCCATCTACTTAGAACCATCCACATAGTTATAATTTGATGTTTGCTTCTTCTATGACGTGTTCTGGAGGGATTTTGTTTTCCAGGGCACACTGAGATTGTCCGTAGGAATGGCGATGGGAGATAGGGCGCGGGAGCCAAGGAATGCTTTTGAGAACGGGCGGCACTTTAGCGTGAATGAGGGGCAGGCTTTTAGCTGCTAGAGAATCGCTGAATTTGTCTATAGAATGGGTCCTAGCGAGAAAGTCTGTCTGCTCAAGGTGAGAGTTGAGGCGTAAGTGTTTGACCTCAAAGGAAGAAAATTAGGATAGCTCATGTCCCAAGTCCTCTCCCTGCCTCCCTTTGTTCCTTTGTCAGAGTAGACGGAAGGACCAGCACCTTTCTTTTGTGGCATGGTGACGCAATTCCACGTGACTCTGTGTCTGAACTGCAGCATCCTGCAGAAGGTGCCCCCCCCCAATTTTTTTAGAAACAGTTGGAAGGGAACAAAGGAAAATCAGGCTACGGAGATGAGACTCCGACATACCGGGACCGGAGGCTCATTCATTCTAATCTGAAGCCCCAGAGATGTAGCGTCAAGGTCCTTCACGGGTATTCCTTAGAGCATCTCAGAGGACGCTTGAAGTAGCTCTTCCTGATAGTGCCTGGCCAGCTAGCCACTCATGACATGCTGCTGAAAACTCGCTTTTGTTTTCCACCCACAAACAGTGTAAGGGAGAATGTCCTTTAGGAGAAACCACTGAAAGCCCACCAGCCTCCATGCTGCCCATGTGGGCCATAGTGGCTGTCCTGAGGGTAGATGAGACACGCCTCAGAGACTGAAGATCATGTCTATATAGGGAGTTGCTGCGTCTTCTGCCTCTCCACCAGCTCCATATATGGCCATCTACTAAAGGCCTGGCCTGTCACTCCACCTTACAGATTCATGTGGGGCTTTGGTTCTTGTCTACCGGGTCAGCAATAAAGGTTTTCCTTTGGCTGCAATCTAGTGGGGCCACTAGGTAAGCTCACCATGCCTAACCGCTTACAACGTGGGGAACCACGGCTCTGAGAGCTGAACCGATGTGTCGCTCAGTCACGAAGGGCTGTGGAAAGGTCACTTCACTCTGCACAGAGCCCTTTTCTCCTGTCTGGCATTTTCTGAGCCCTACGGGGCCACATCTCAGCATTTCTTCCTTTATGTACTATTTTAATTTTGTGCTATAAGAAGAAACTTCTGTCTTGTTTTTTGGTTTTATTTCTGGGAATAAGATACACAGTCCACTCTTTGCCAGAGAAATCTCTTAGGTGATGCTTCAAATTCCTCATGTGAAGGAATAATTGCTTACCATTATATTTAGTGGTGATTTCCCAACAATGTTACTGATAATGAGTGCATAGTTCAGTGCTTACATACGGTGTGTTCATGTGATGTATTAGGCAAAGGATTAAGCCCACAGGGTGGACTCGCAGCAACTATGGGAGGCAGATATTATTACGTCTGTTTTTACCAGGAGGAAACCAAGGCATTGTGGAGTTAAGAAACTCTTTAAATGTGACTCTACAGGTAGCTAATGAGGTACTCCAGGGGCCATTCTAAGTCCGCCCGCCCTTCTATCCCCTCTTTTCATGACACGGCAGGGATGTCTTTTCATAGCTATGTGCTCAGGAACTCTGACAATAAATCTGTTAGAAATATGTCACTGCAATAATTCACAAATCTGACACACGCGCCATTTAGTTAATTCTGTCCTGCTACACTGGCATAAACAAATAAGGAGGTGTCGGCTGTAAGCAAAGTCACAAATTCATGTAAAGACAGAGACCCTGATGGCCCCCCCAGACAGTTCATATCGGAAGAAATCAAGATTCAGACAGGTTGAGTAACTTGGCCAAGGTCTCTTAGCTTACGTGTTCGGAGAAAAGAAATTCCTAAAACTCGTGTGTTGTTTATTTAACTCACTCGCAGAGGCTGTCGCGTCTAAACAGACACGGCAAGCTGACACAGATGCCGAAAGTCTTCGGAGGATTCCCTAGGATTTAGAAGGGCAGTTTCCTCTTACAGAGGTCTGCCTTGGGTGTGCTTTAAGTGTGGTATGCCGGGAAGATTGCTAGCAGGGATGTTAATAAGGCCAGTTGCGTTGACAACCTTTACTCTGGATTCTGAAGACTGGAAGGACCTTAGGCTTGCCTGAAGTGGGCTGGCCTTGAGAGAATGATAGCTTCACGCAAGACAGCTCTCTTTGCTTGAAGCTCTCTGACCCACAGACAAATGAGAATCCATCTACCCCTGTAAAAAATTCAGGCCCTGCCGCATTTGTGCAGTCCTGTTTAAAAGTTGGTGGGGAGCATACTTGTTTTTGAGCAAGTTGTTTTGTTTGATTAGTTGCTGTGGGACAGTGCCTGCTAAGCAGGTGATGGTTCCAAATGGTTGATGAACTTAATCTCCACGTCTCTAAACTCATCACAGCTCTATAGGTAAACCGAGACTTAGAGTTTAAACAACACGTCAAGAGCCACCCCCCTGCCTTGTAGCTGACGGAGCCTGCTTGCAGCGGCAGAGAACTCCACGGAGTGTCTTCCCCATCTAACCAACCTTACCAAAGCATTGCAAGGGAGAAACCACAGCCAACTGTCAGTCTTCCAGTGATTTCTCCTGCTTCAACTCAAATTCCTGCATAAACCAAAGACTGGATGATTGCCAACAAGGGAAGGAAATTATATACGGTATTCATCCCTCATTAATTTCTCTTCCTTGCAGTTCCCCAAAGTGGCTGGGACCCACTAGAGCCTGAGGTCACACACACCTTTCCTGCCTTCCTGATTCTTGGCCAGTCAAGAGCCGGTTCACAAGTGTCATTCACACACCAGGTAGGCAACTGAATCCTTTTTCATGTGGTGACCAGAGCTGTGTTATTACCAAACTCCTCTCCTCTCCTCTCCTCTCCTCTCCTCTCCTCTCCTCTCCTCTCCTCTCCTCTCCTCTCCTCTCCCCTCCCCTCCCCTCCCCTCCCCTCCCCTCCCCTCCCCTCCCCTCCCCTCCCCTTCCTTCCCCTCTCATTCCCTCCTCTCCTCTCTCTTCTCTCCCCCTCTCCCTGCTTTTCTCTCAATAGGATTCCTTGTTATGTAGCTTGAGCTGGCCTTTAACTTAGGATCTTCCTGCCTCAGCCTATTGGTTCCTGGGATTAGAGATGGGCACCACTATACCCATCATTCAAGGGCTGATATTTAAGGACAAGCTACTCCTGTCTCTTGGCCAGGAGATGTTATAGGTGCTAAATGTTGGATAATAATAAGCTTTAACTTATTTTGCCAAAGGTGGGAATGGGACTGGATGAGTAGGGTTGAATGGCTACCCTGAGGTGGGACCCTCGCTTTTAATTTCTTTGGCAATGAAGAGGTTCCTTGTCATCAATCAGAAAGAAAAACTTCAATTTCCCCATTCTCTTTCTGTTCCAGTTGACAACCAAGCTTCAGAGGTTTTCTCAAGCAGTCACTGCCTTTCCCCAGGGCGGACAGAAGTAACATCTATAATTGATGTCCAAGATAAACCCTGGTTGCTGTCTTCTCATGAGATGGAGCCTGCTGCCGCAGCTCTCTGAGGGTTCTTTCCCTTAGCATCCTGGACTGGGAAGTAGGACTTCAGACAGAGAAGATGCTGAGCTCTATCAAATGCGTGTTGGTAGGGGACAGTGCCGTGGGGAAGACCTCGCTACTGGTACGCTTCACCTCCGAGACCTTCCCTGAGGCTTACAAGCCCACTGTGTATGAGAATACTGGCGTGGATGTCTTCATGGACGGCATCCAGATCAGCCTGGGCCTCTGGGACACTGCGGGCAATGACGCCTTCAGAAGCATCCGCCCCCTGTCCTACCAGCAGGCAGATGTGGTACTGATGTGTTACTCTGTGGCCAATCACAGCTCATTCCTGAATCTGAAGAACAAATGGATTAGTGAGATCAGGAGCAATCTACCCTGTACCCCAGTGTTGGTTGTGGCCACACAAACTGACCAGAGAGAGTCAGGACCCCACAGGGCCTCTTGCATCAATGCCATAGAAGGGAAGAGACTTGCCCAGGATGTGCGAGCCAAGGGCTACCTAGAGTGCTCAGCCCTTAGCAACCGGGGAGTACAGCAGGTATTTGAATGTGCCGTCCGGACGGCTGTCAACCAGGCCAGGAGACGAAACAGAAGGAAGTTCTTCTCCATCAATGAGTGCAAGATCTTCTAAACCCCAAGATCCTGCGCCCAATATTCACGAACATACCTCAGAGACTAATGGGAGAGCGGAAGGCGGCAAGCAAGGGGCTGATACTCTTTCTCGGCACATTTGAACAGCCTTTCTTTCTGGATGGAGTTACCGGGGAGGTCGGACACTGTTGCCTCCACTAACCACACTCTACAGACGCATTCTTTGCCCAGCACAGCCAGAGAGATTCCTTGGGAAGCCATATGAATAGTCCATCTTCAATGAAAAACTAAAACAACCATCCTAACTTAGACAATGGAGTGAATTTCCCAAGTATGCCATATTTAAACTCACATTTTATTTAAATAATAATCAACTCTACAGCTTTTGTTTTCATGCTTGGGAAGTCTTTGAAAAGGCAAGCTGCTGTACGAGGGGAATAACTTTGTGGGGCTCAACCATATGTCTGTAGTGTTACTATTTCCTCCTGAATCTAATTTGGTTGAAACGACTTGTGTGCTGTGTTTCTCTAGATAATCACGCTTTCAAATGACCACAAACGTGTCCCTGCAACTCGTTTTTCATTCCCTATTACTCAGAGTTGTGTATAAAATACAGCTCCGGGCTGTAAGGTATTTTAACACCGCCAAATGAAATTGAACAGTTACTAGGTTTTCTATGTAAATACAGAAAAACATTTCTTATTTACGATATTACATGTCACTCAAAGAGCTCCAATAACACACCAAGTATTCCTTTCTCACTCAGTAAGACAGAGAAGAAAAACAAAAATCTTTCTGCCACAGAGTCACACTGTGCAAAGAAACATCAGCAGAGCTTGGGGACCCCGCTCCTTGCCTGTGTCTCTTGATGGGGGCTTTCTGATTGGTTACAGGTCTTGGAAGAAGAGGACAGGCAAATGTTCTGAACAATAATTAATTTGACAAAGTTGTTCTCATTTGAATTCTAAACTAGGCATGACCCCATCATTTATTAATTCTAGGACTGAATTAAGATGATTAAAAAGCCAACTATGTATGCATGTATGTGCATATAGGTACAAGGGGAAAGGCAGGATTTATAGATTTTACTGTTTCATGAATAGAAAATCACTTTGAAAAACATCATAAGTCCCAAGTTCAGAGACTGAGAAAGCCTGTAGTAATTGCTCAGATGGCAAAGGGTTACCAATGAAATACTAAACAAATAGGACCATGCGCAGCCACACAACCCTCCTTCCTAATCGTCTGAAAGCTTGTGTCTCCCGCCTCTTCTGCTCCCAGATTGTCACTTACCATCCCAGTCTAATAGCTAGGACCCACTTGAGCCATCTTTCCTGGAGCCCAGAACTGTTAAGGGGTTGTGTGGTTGTCACCATGAAGGGCGAGGAGCCCAAAGGAGTATCCCTACTGAGGATTATGCTGGCATAAGAAGATCAGTTTATCACATTGGTTCTCTTGCTGGTTCTTTGTGGTTACAATCTGGTAAACATATCATCTAAAGATCCCCCACGCTGCCTTCTCCTCTGCCTCTCTCTTCCACACCCAGTCAAAAGCTTGGGACTTGGGTCTTGGGTAGAGGAGTTATCCCCATAGCATAGGACTGGTAGGTTTGCTTTCAGCCAATCTCTCAGCCCTCTGGTTCTGGGGCTTGTCCTTGCCTCTGGGCCTCCTGCCTCTTTTGACTTGAGAGTGCTTGTCTTTAGTTCAAGGTCCCATCGGCATGAAGGTTGGAATGCTGAAGAACTGACCAGGCAGGGGAGGATACAGGGGCTATATCCTCCATGTCCCTTATGCCCTTCTGATTTTCTTCTTCAACACACAGAGGTTTTTGTATTTATTTTTCTTTTGGTGTGTGTGTTTGGGGAATTGAAACTTTTTGTTTTGTTCTCACACTGTAGCCCAGGATGTCTTCAAGCTTGCAGTGATCCTTCTGTCCCAGCCTCTCCAATGTGATAGGTGTGAGCCACCACGCCTGGCTTACCAAAGGTCTTTAACAACAAGCACAGTTTTGAGATTTAATCTTTGCAGTATTTTAAAACACACTGAAGGAACGAATTGCCACACACTAAATTAGCTGTTCCCTAATATTTTTCTTTCTTTCTATCTATCGAAAAGAGGTGGGGCTTGGGGAGCATCTAAAAGTGGGAAAGATCGAGGGAGGAAGAGAAAGGGTGGCCAGAGAGGATGCTAATGACGTTGCCTTCACTGGAGTAAGGACACAGAGTGAGGTCTGCTCTCACACTGGACGGCAGGAATTTATGTGTGAAGCCTTCTCAGCAGGCAGCTGGTCGGAACTTAGCCAGTCAGGGGCAGTCTTCCCTGCTAAACTCTGTGTCCCTAGGCAGGACTACCTCCTAATTAGCTCTGTGTCCCCACGGCCTAGCCCAGGGAAGGAACCATGAAGTTGTGTCAAATTTGGCTGGAGAGAGAAAGGCCGAAACTGGGCCTCAAAGCAGTTAGTAGAGGGAAGCAGACCCGAGTAGGCGTGGAAGAGATAAAGAGGACTTTGTGGAAGAAAGGGCGTTCTTCACAGGACTGTATGTTCAGTTTTACATGTCTACATGAAGGCACGTGATTCTTCCCCTTCAATACTTATGGTGCTTTTGTTTGTATGTTTCTCCTTTATTATTTCAAGTGGCAAGATTAAATACGCTCATGTTTACATGAAAAAGTGGATTTAAATGGTCAATTTATTTGTTCTTCTTTATTCGCTACAACAGAACATGGTGTGACCTATGCACAATTCTGGAGGCTGGGAATTCTGGGGTCAGGGGCCAGCACAGTCAGGCTCTACGGAGGGTCCTCTTCCTCATCTAGTTGATGTCTTTTTGCCCTGTCCCTATGTGGAGCGGGGGATGAATTCTCATAAGAGCTCTCATCCCATCTGTGAAGGCTCCACCTTTCTGACACATTATCTCTCAATGCCATCACGCCCGTGAGGCTTCAGCGATGCAGTAATCAAGCCTGATACAACAAAGCCAGGGACAAGACAACCGAAACCATCCTGATAGCTGAAATGTGTTGAGTGGTACAGATTCCTGGGCGCTGGGCTAAGCTCCTGTATGCCATTATCATGATACGTGGTCTATAAGTGGCTCACACGAGTGAACCGAGTCTCAGCACATTAACAGGACAAGCCTGAGCTATACAGCAGGTGAGATGCAGAACTATGAGTCTGGAACAGGCTTGCGTGGCTCCAAACTCTACACAAAACCACCTGTCCCACTTCCTCCCTGAGCAGTTAGCTGAATGGCTTTGCCACATCCGATCTCCTGTAGCTGCAGGCCTCACCCACTACATCTCTAAGGGCCTGTATGAGGAGAATGAGAACCTTGAGTTGTTCATTTGTTGTTGTTTTGAGGCAAGATCTGACTATGTAGCCCAGGCTGACCCCAAACACATGGTAATCTTTTTGCCTTAGATTCCCTAGTCCTGGGATTATAGGCGTCCATCACCATACCCAACTGAAAAGATTATTTTTATCTATCTATCTATCTATCTATCTATCTATCTATCTATCTATCTATCTATCATCTATCTATCTATCATCTATCTATCATCTATCTATCATCTATCTGTCTATCTGTCTATCTATCTATCTATCTATCTATCTATCTATCTATCTATCTATCATCTATCTATCATCTATCTATCTATCTATCTATCTATCATCTATCTATCATCTATCTATCTATCTATCTATCTATCTATCTATCTATCTATCTATCTATCTTCTATCTATCTATCATCTATCTATCTATCTATCTATCTATCCATCTATCATCTATCTATCTATCTATCTATCTATCTATCTATCTATCATCTATCTATCTATCTATCATCTATCTATCTATCTATCTATCTATCTATCTATCTATCATCTATCTATCTATCTATCTATCTATCTATCTATCTATCTATCATCTATCTATCGTCTATCTGTCTATCTGTCTATCTATCTATCTATCTATCTATCTATCTATCTATCTATCTATCTATCATCTTTGCAGTACTGGGAATCAAAACCAAGGCCTCATGAATACCAGGCAAGCACTCTACCCTAAGCTATGCCCCCAGCCCTAAAAGATGGTTCTTAAATAAAATATTCCATGTCCACTTTCCATCTTCCCTTTTTGTGTTTCTTCCTGGCGATGAGGCTAGACACCAGGAAATACCCAGTATCACCTATGGCAAAGATCCCCATTTCTACTGCGCTTCTCAGTGCCATTTACTAGATTGATTGGCAGACATGAAACACAACATGATTTCATGCTCTCAGCAGCTTGGACAATCCTTTATTTCCTCATCTTGTCCCTTTCCTCAGGTCTCATGTATCCTCTGAATGAGCAACAGGGAGGAGAGAGGCTGCCCCTTTCTTTCCTTCTGAGGGTGTAACGTCAGGAAGGGCACTTTACCCAGGAGATGTGGTGCGAGGGTTCCAGCTTGGACCCTGTAGTGCTATGAAGTGGCAGAGAGAAGAGGTCTTTGTTAGTGTCGGTCCCCAGGATTAGAAGGCAGTCCTTAGGGGTTCAGTGACTTCAGCATAACTCCATGGCGGGAACGTGGACGTCCTCAGACTGTGTCTTTTTTGATAAGGCAAGGACATACAATCTCTGGCCAAGACCTCAAGCAGCTTTGCGCGCGATAAAACAAGCCAGGGAAGCTGCTTGTGATGTGAGCTCCTGAAGGCACTTGACTAGCCCTAACGCCTCAATTAACTCTGAGGACTCTAAACGTTACCATGAAATTTAATGTTACATTAAAGCCATAAATGATGAAAGAGTAAGGTGTCAGACTGTGAGACATTTTTGAGTCAGAAAATCTGAGTTCTGTATCTTCTAGCCTCAGATTCTTTTTCTTAAAACATAGGTACTAATTTCTAGTTCTGTAGAGGATTTGTGTAATGATTATGGGAGAACTTTATGCCTGCAAACCTTTGGTCAGACATCACGTTACCACATGGCTGCTGGATCCCTGTGCTGGAGCATAAACTGAATCTCTATATCAGATCAGAATTTTCTAGGGGTTTCATCCTGTGGGCAACACGACGGGAAACCCACAAAAAAGCAGATTCTGTCAACTGAAGCAAGAGGAACAAAATGACAGATAGAACAATAAAAACATCAATACATTACATCTGAGTGCTTGCTGGTTCTAGGCCTGTGTAAGGCACTTTACAGAACACACATACACACATACACGCGCACACAAGTGCACACACACAGAGACACATTTGCACTCACAGGACAGGCACTTGCAGAGATGTACACACACAGACACACTCACAGAGGCAGACACACACATATGCATGTGAGTGCACAGAGGATTTCTTTGCTTGAATTGAGATGTTTCTTTTTACAGTCACTTTTTAAAATGTCCCATCTTACCATCTAATTTCATATACATAAACTTGGTGTGTTAAGTTCTATGACTAATGATGGTCAGTGGTCATGACAATTGGCAGTTTGGAGCACAGGTCTGATCCCTGCCACACATGCAGAGCACTCTGATGATCAGTGCCTGGCAGCCTTCCTGAGCGACCTGCCTTCTGTCACTCTTTCTGTAACATTCTCAGGTGACCATACACGGCCTGACTGATCTCTGTTTGCTGTCCCTGGATCTCCATTCCCCTCTGTTGCTGCCTTCCAGGCTAGTCCATGGACCCAGCATCCCAGGTCTCTTCCTAGATGCTTCTGCTCTAGCAGAAAGTCAGAAGGCAAGCGGTGTGGGCAGGGTGGAGGGGGGAGCTGGCTCTCTCCTTTCACCCATCCTGATTTGGTGCCACTTATTTGCAATGGCCAAGTCCCCCACCCCAGGGTTGGTGCTCCAGCTTCCTCTGGGCTCTGAGATCTCCTCTCCTGGCCCCTTAGCCCTAAAGGAAGCTATAAGTCCCTGCTGGGACAACATCTGATGGGGTCTCTTTATCAGGGTCTCTCAAGCAATGCTTTCATTCAGGTCTCTTCATTTGAACCACCTGTAATGAATTTGGCTTCTGCTGGACTGGGCAACAGACTCACTAAATAATAACTTACCTGTGTGTCCTGGTTTTGTTGTTCAACTCCCTGCCGAAAGGTGAGGGTAAGCAGCATGGGTAGCTAAGTCCCCTTCCCTGAACTACAAGATAAAAACCAAAACCATTCTCCTCATCTACCTGCTTGGGCTAGAAAGGAGGAGCTGATTAACTGTTATGACAGCTCTGGGATGGTAATGTTAAAAATTAAATTATATGTAAGGAGTATTTCTCTGTCCTGCCAGCCAGCTCCCAAATAATGACAGGGAGACGTATTAATTATGAAACCTCAACCTATAGCTTAGGCTTGTTCTTCACTGGCTCTTACAACTTAAATTAACCCATTTCTATTTAATCTACATTTTGCCATTTGGCTTTTTAACCTTTCTTTCAATCTGTATATCTGACTCCCTCCATGTCTTATTGGTGTGTCCTCTGTGCCTTGATTATTTATTTCCTCCTACTTCCTCTCTCTACCTGGAAGTCCCACCTATATTTTCTGCCTAGCTATTGGCTGTTCAGCTTTTTATTGAATGAACCAATCACAGCAATATATTTTCACAGAGTATACAAATATCCCACAACAATTAATGACTACTCCAATCACTCAATTATACTGAAGAAACTGTTAGTCTCCATCATGTATCAAGAATGACCAGCAATCAACAAGCAAAGCATCTCAATCTAAAGACAGATATTTGTGCCTAACACCATGGTGCATACCTGAGATCCTAATACTAGGAAAGCTGAGGCAGAAGAGTCAAAAGTCTGAAGTAAGACTGGACAATAAATACATCAAGACCCTGTCTGAGAAAAAGGAGGCTATTTCTTAGTAGAGAAACAACATAGGACCAATGAACAAGAGAAAAAAAGACTTAACTATATACATACTCATGCACCTGTTGGCAGTCAGGTACCATTAGTGAGGTACCTTTTAAACCACCATATCAGCAACAGCATTTAAAAGTATGATAGCACCAAGCATTGACAAAGACGTGGGACAGTGGGAGCTCCTGCATGCTGCTGATGAAGTATAAGCTGGTACAGCCTTCTGTCTTTTCTTAGCATAGCTGAGTATCTCATATTGGTGACCCCCACAAACATCCATACCCAGATGTACCCTTCCATCGATTGCCAGGAAGACGTGAATAAGGGTATGCTTAGTAGCATGGTAGCTAATGGCAAAAGTTAGAAACCACGTGATGTCATGGTCCAACAAGGGCCAGTTGACTTTTGATGTATTCACTCATGGACCACAATGTAGCACTGAAAACACATGACCTATAGCTGTGTCTATCAGCAGGCATGAGGATAGACATACGTGAAGGAGAAAATGCAAACAGAAAAATAACGTGTCGAATTATTCCATTTATATGGTGTTCAAGCATGTATAAAACTTAACTCCGAGGGTTAAAAGTGTTTTAAAGCATAGCATTCAAGTAAGTGGCTACCTCTTACCTGAAAACAGATTGTGAAAGGCCAAGGCCACCAGAGGCGTAAATCAAGTTAGCTATTCACCTCTCTAGGGCAAGTTCCGGGCCCAGGAAATAACCAAGTAAATTCTTATCTCTCCCTGTGAGTTAAGAGTGCCTACAGGCCTGCAGACCTGCGGGCTCCAGAAGTGATTAGCATTTCCCCGTAAACATTTACAGACCCTCGTCATTTCCTTATCTCTTCCTATCAGCTAGGGACGTCTCCAGACCTGACATTCCAGCATCCTACTTCCCCCCTGCCTTTTTGCTATATAATGTTCCTGAGAAAAAAATAAAGTTGGCAGCCTGATCAGAATACAGACTTGCTGCCCGTTTCTTGTTTCTTGTGTCTCTTGTCCCTTTCATTCCTCACCTTCTAGGTTCGTGCTGTGCTCTCGATTCATATCCCGCTGGTCGGGACAACACATACTGGCCACCTTTATATATGACAGGGTTTCTCTGTGTAACCCTGGCTCTTCTGGGACTCGCTCTGTAGACCAGGCTGGCCTCAAACTCACTGCCTCTGTCTCCCGAGTACAGGATTGAAGGTGTGTGCCACCACTGCCTGGATATTAATCACCTTCTTAAGTTTGGACAGTCAGTAATTGAGTGCTCATTAGGATTTTCCTCTTATTGCTTTTTCTTCAAAAGTTCTTACACATATTACTACTTTTTATTTATTTTATTTTATTTTATTTTTTGAGACAGGGTTTCTCTGTGGTTTTGGAGCCTGTCCTGGAACTAGCTCTTGTAGACCAGGCTGGTCTTGAACTCACAGAGATCCGCCTGCCTCTGCCTCCCAAGTGCTGGGATTAAAGGTGTGCGCCACCACCGCCCGGCATTTTACTACTTTTTAAAGTATGATATAATTAATAGCAAAATACTTTTGAAAAGTTGGAGTCTGTGGTCAAATCCCCAAACTTCAATCCCAGCTCTGTCACCCCTGAGCCCTGCAGCCTTGTGTGAATTAACTAACTTCTCTTTGGGTCAGTTTCCTCGTATGTGAAACAGGTAAAGCGAAACCATAGGGTAGTGAGTGCTGTGCGCTAACCCAGCAAGACTGTACTATGCCTGGTACTCAGTAAGTACTCAATAAATAGCAGCTATGTACGTGCCTGGTATTCAGTAAGGGCTCAATAAATAGCAGTTATAATGTTTGATGATTATGTCCCCAAGCCTCAGGGGCCTTAGGTCCTTCATGGGTGAGGACACTAAGGCCCAGAGACTATCATCTGATAGATCACAGCCCCATGAGCTGACAAATCCAGATCCTCTTGCTCTTCCTACCAACTCCATTTAGAGGTTGGTCACTGTGGTCTCTGCACAGGTAAAGACCCCTGAGTATCACCGTGAGGGGTTTACTGTATCATGTGATAATCACTAGTTATCTCTGCGTTTCACAGTGGCCTTCTTAGCCCCAAACTGGGCAGCTAGCCAAAGTTCCTGATTTTGTAGCATTCACATCGGGTTAGGAATGGGTGGGTAAATAGTAGTTGTAGAAAGAAATAAGATAGGCGGGCGGTGGTGGCGCACGCCATTAATCCCAGCACTCGGGAGGCAGAGGCAGGCGGATCTCTGTGAGTTCGAGGCCAGCCTAGTCTACAAGAGCTAGTTCCAGGACAGGAACCAAAAAGCTACGGAGAAACCCTGTCTCGAAAATCAAAAAAAAAAAAAAAGAAAAAAAAAGAAAGAAAGAAATAAGATCAGTGTAGGCGAGTGGTCAGTGCAAAGAATAAAGCGACCTGGGAAAAGGGATTTGGTAACTGGGTTGTGGAGTCCCGCCTAACTGAGGAGAAGGTATCTGACAACGATAGAATGTATCTGTGTTACCGTTTTAAAATAAACAGTCCCTCTGAAAAAGAAAGTCTACTGGAGAAGGATGCCCAGTGTTACACTAATCAATGTTTGACGTTGCAAAGTCTTACATGAGTGACGGCCTTTCCTGGGGCCTGCCGCCATCTGTCCATCTGTGTGGAAGCTCTGAACCGGGCTGTCTGTGGTGTGGGTTAGCAAACAGCTGAGAACAGAAGAGTCACAGTTTGCAGAAGCGGAGTGCGGCAGAGAGCTCCACCAGCAAGTGGTTTCTTACAGATGCTGGACTAAAGGAAGGAAATGACTAGAACTCAGGATCGAGATAGAGCGCGGAGTGACCACCACAGAGTGATGCTGAGCACAGGCAGACAGCAGCAGCGAGGCCACGGCTCTCCAGAGTTCACCCCTGAAAGCAGCTGGGTGTGCTCACCCTTGGGGCGCTGTTAGAAACAGCAGGGCACCTCAAATGTTTGGAACTTTCACGCGGAATCGCAGAATGAAACAGAGTGGTTCAAGTGCACCACTGCCTTTAACTCTAGGGCAGCTGTTGTACGGTAGATTTGGACTGACGGTTTTCAGAAAGCCTTGAATTCGTAACTGTACACCTGTGCTTAGTTCTTCAGCTACATCCTGTAGCTCACCTCTGTGCTTCCCTCCTCCTCTCATCGTTCCTCTTCACAGTCAGGTACCCACCTCAGATATCTGAGACGGCAGATGCTGACTGCCCTTGTGCGTGTGTGTGCGTGCGCACGTGTGAGCGCATGTGTGTGTTGTGTGTGTGTGCACGCGCACACTACAGTATCTGTTTGTTTAGTTTCTGCATATATGCCACCTGTGTGAAGGTCAGAGGACAACTTTTGGAAGCCATTTTTGCTTTCTCCCTTGCTTGAGGCAGGATCTCTGTGTACTCCAAGTTAGTTGGCCCCTGGTTTCTAGGAGATTCTCCTACCTCTGTCTCCTATCTTACTGTAGGAGCCCTGGGATTACATAAGCACATTATAGTATCTGACATTTTTGTTGTTGTTTTGAGATAGAGTTTCTCTGTGTAACAGCCCCAATTGTCCTGGAACGTGTTCTGTAGACCAGGCTGGCCTCGAACTCACAGAGATCTGTCTGTCTCTGCCTTCCGAGTGCTGGGATTAAAGGCCCGCACCACTACCACCCAGCTGCATCTGAATTTTTTTTTTTTTTTTTTATGGAGTTCAAGGGATTCAGTCTCAGGTTGTCAGGCTTTGGCCCACTGAGCAATCTCTCTGTGGCCCTACAGCCTGTTTAAGAGAATCACCCCTTGTTATCCTGGTCTCTCCACACTGACTCCTATGATGCTCTTAGATGCTTTTAAAATGCATCTCCATGTCTTATTCTAGTGACTGTGGTACTGGCCCCCTCTAGGCACACTGTCTCATGTGACCTCACCATGACACTGTGAGTCTCAGTGTGTCATTTAGCAGCCAAAGCAGTCAAGGCTGAGGAGGTTTGGATGACTCATCTTCGTTGTAACTCAGATGGATAGAACCAGAGTTTGTGCTTATTCCTCTAGACTCCGACTCCCCTCCTCCACTTTCCTCCAGGGCACAAAGACTTTTGTCTCAGGCTGCCCTGGGAGTGGGATGAGGCATCACAACATGGCCAAGTGGGACATGTCATTCTTGATTGGACATTAGGAGAGTCAGGTGGGGGAGGGGAACCTCACTTGAGGAGTTCTTCCAGCACATGGGCTTGTGGGAATATCTGTGGGACATTTTCTTGATTGTTGATTGATGTGGGAGGGTCTTGCCCACTGTGGGCAGTGCCGCTCCTGGGCAGGCAGCCCTGGGCAGTATAGGAAGATGGCTGAACGGGAATCTAAGAGTAAGCTGGTAAGCAGCATTCTTCGGAGATCTCTGCTGTAGTTCCGGCCTCCAGGTTCCTGTTGTGAGCTTTCGCTGGCTTCCCTCAGTGATGGACTGTAACCTGTAAGCTGACACAAACCCCTTCTTCCCCCATTAGTGTTTTAGCACAGCAACAGAAAGCTATTATGTGAGGTCTCCCATTCCAACATCGACTTTATCCTTATACTGAGAATTCACTTTTGAAATTGGATCCACAACCCTTCTGCTAAATACTTTTTGTGCTTTTGCACATCCCCCTGCCACCCCAAACCCCTTTTCACAGTTTAGATTATGATGGGGTCATTCTAGCGGACGGAGCCTCTAGGAGGTGAACAGGACTAGAATTCTTATAAATTAGAGTAATTGTTCACCATGTGAGGATGCAGCAAGAAGACACATCCAGGTACTACCTAAGGGCAGAGTGAGGTCTGGCTTTGATTCCAACCACAGAAGGCTAAAAAAAAAAAGCCATCTCAGAGTTCACTAATCTGTAGGTCTTTAGTCTTTTTCAGCCTCTAGTATAACAAGAAATACATTTTTATTGATTCTATATTACCCAGTCTGGAATATCTTGTTTCATCAGTCTGTCAGTTGATTTCAATAGCTCTTATTAGGTAAGTTAGATACAGGTCATATTTGTACCCAAAAATGTAAAAAAAAAAAAAATCCAAAGGTATAAAATTATCTTAAAGTTAGCACCCAAATAAACTTGGTCTTAATTCTCTGGATACTGCAGGCAAACCATTCTTGCTTCCTCACCCCTGTGGGCACAGATACTTCTATGGAGGGTTTATGGTCCAAAGTAGCCTAGCCAGGGCATTCCATTCTGCTTTCCCATTGTTTGCCAGACTGTCACTTTTGAAAAGGAAGGGACTTCAGACAGGATTTAGCCCAATTCTGTCAACTTAGGAATGGAAGAGTGTGACTTTCTGAGTTGCCCCAGGCCACACAGCTGTAGTACGCAAAGCCAGACCTGGTGGTCTCTTACCCTTCTTGGATGCCTCTCTGCCTTTCTACCTTCTGCTCTGGATTTTTGGACTCAGAACTGTTTTGATTCAGTCTTGATATAAGGAAATTAGAGGTTTATCATTTGCTTAATGATTTTTTTATGTGTCTGTGTGCATGCATGTGGACACTAGTGTATATGTTGCAGGAAATGTACACACGTGTATGCACACATGTGCAGGCTCAAGGATGATGTTGGGAGTTTTCCTTAATGGCTTTCCACTTTATTCACCAAGGCAGGGTCTTGTAGTTGTACTTTTCTGTTGGGACCATCAGTCCACAAATAATGAAGTGAAGACTTCTTATTAACTATAAATGTTTGAAGTTATCTTAGGCTTGTTCCTAAATAGTTCTTATAACTTAAATTAATCCATGTGTATTAATCTACATTCTGCCATGAGGCTCAGTTACCTCGTCTCAGTACTGCCCATCCTGCTCCCTCCGCATCTAGCTGGTGACTCCGCTTCTCTTCTTCCCAGAGTCCTCTCTGTTCCCGGAAGTCTCACCTAACCTCTTCCTGCCTAGTTATTGGTCATTCTGCTCTTTATGACACCAATCACAGTAGCACATCTTCACACAGTGTACAAATATCCCACACACCAAGGTCTCTCAGTTGAACACAGAGCTCGGTGACCCAGCTGGTCTGTGTAGCCAGCTTGCAGTATCTTCTGAGTGCTGGAATTGTAGGCGGGTCATTCACGTCCACCTGACATGGGAATGTCCTATTGGTGCTAGGGTCCAAACTCAGGTCCTGTGTTTTTCTTGACCCACACTGCTCCCTGTTTTCAGCTTCTCTGCCCTTCCAATGGGAGGGTGCTCTAGCTGGAAAGCAATTAGTCAGATTCCTTTGGTCTTCAGAGGAGACTTAAGCCCTCAAGCAAACAGCTAGGAACAAGCTCCCCTAAGCTTTGTTGACCTCAGAGTAAAACTGTCAGAGCGCCTGACTCCATCTTGCCAGACTTCCTCCCAGGAAGGGTTGGGAGGGGGTCTGGGGAGGAAGGAAAGGAGGGGACCTGGGGCAAAGAAAACCCCCATCCTGCCACAACACAGAGTCTCTGCTTTGATGCCGATGTCTTTGATTCTCGCTGGTTGTTTTCAAGTTGGGGTGGGGTAGGGAGAGCTTGTGAGGTGAGGAAACTTGGACCTACATACAAGAACTATTGCACGGACCGAATCAGTTCCACATAGGAATATATATGTACGTACGCATATGCATGAAATAACAAATAATGAAAAATGAGGCTGGCCGTAGCTTTGAAGGAGAGGAGGGCAGAGTAATTGGGAGGGTTTGGAGAGAGGGAAGGGAAGGAAGAAATGTTATTGTGCCATAATCTCAAAAGAAAAAAAAAGACTCAGCGGCTCATGGGACAGAGAAATTTGTCTTTTCCAGTGGTTCTGTGATTGGCTGGTTAGCCTGTAATGGTGAAGGGCCATTCTTCTTTTTAAATTTCCAGCCATTGCAGATGATTGCTTTTGAAAAGCACATGGAATTCTAAAAGAAAAAACAGACAACAGCAACAACAAAAATCCCCCGAAGAATAATACAAAAATGTGAAATTGAAAAAACAAAAACAAGGATGAGGGGAAAAAAACCCAAATCTATTTTCAAAGACTATTGTTAGATTCAATAGACACTGTCCAGTTGGAAATAATCATTCCAAATGCTTTGGATTCTGCACACTGGGGCTCCACACACTTCTGCCACAATCCCCGTTTGCAGGCTGTAGTCCAGGGCTATCGTCCTCTGCCACCTTGCCACCGTCCTCAGGAGTCTAGTTAGACCTGTTCACCAAAGATTGTCACAGATGGGCTTGCTGACTATTGAGCTTCCTCTTGGAAGGAAGGGTTCTGTCTGTCTGTCTGTCTGTCTGTCTGTCTGTCTCTCTCATTCTCTCTCTCTCTCTCTTTCTGTGTGTGTGTGTATCCCAAGACCCTTACCTGAGTATCAAGCCATCCCTCCCAACTAGTTTGGGGGTACATACACAATGAAACCAACTGTGTCCTCAAAGAGAACTTCTAGGGAGAATTCCGTACTTACCATCTTATGCCTACAAATAACTAGGCATGCATAGAATTAAAATTGGATATATATGGTAAGGGCTATTCACAGTAGAGAAATGGTTATAGAACTTAGCACATCAATCAAAATAGAATCCCCCCAAACCACACCCCTAGTAACTGAACTCCTCTTTCCCTTTGACCCCTAAAAAGATGCCCCAGGCAAATAAACTGGAGCTCCTGAGTTCCTAATCTCTACTATAGCTTCTCTTTGCTTTCTCTGCTGCTTTGCAACCTCTGTGTGCCTTTATTTCATGTCTGATAAGAGGCTGAGAACCTGGAAACACTGGCTGGGACTGCTGTGGACAGGATGGCGCCGGAGCAGTGCTGGTCAAGGTAGGCCTTACCTGTAGTCGGCCCATCATTGCCTCAGTGCCTACGTTGTCAGGCTGTGTGAACTCTTTCCAAGAGACCAAGCTCTTCCTCCCCAGCACCTGGGCCTCAGTGTGGGACTCTGGGGGGATTCCAACTCCTTGGGGTCCATTGCGTCCATCATCTGAGAACCAAAAGGAGGGACACAGACATTGTCTTAGTAATCTTTGCTTTGGCCACAGGCCTGATTTTCTCTGCCTTGAGGGATTGTTATGACATCGTGTTGTATGTTATGATGACATAATGAAATGGCAATTAATCAAATGAGATAGTCACTGTAATAGCATTGATAAGAAAAATTGCCCCAGTATGAGTCTGGGAGATCCCCTGTTTTGAGTGTAATGTAATTGATAACCTCCTTCTGGGAAGAAAACCTGTGCTCCTGATGGAAGGCCTAGCTGTTTCCGGACAAAGGGCAGCAGGAGGAAGCCTTGTTCTGGGAAGCCCATCACCTGAGAAGGTAAGACCACAGTCTGCTTGAAATTTGAACCCTTTCTGTGTGTTGCTGCCTGACCTTCTCCTCTCTCATAATAGACTCTTGCAAAGTACAAATCTTTGAACTGGGTTCCCAGAGGCTCTTCCCCTAGAGAATGACTGCAACACAGTGGAGGGCACTGATGGGCTGGGAGAGCGAGTGAGCCAGGGGCCCTTAGCTAGCTTTGTAATATCTGTGACTCAGTTTCCCCACCAATGCTATGGAGACAACAAAATCTTGAGAAGCATCAGGCATGTTGGCAAATGCCTTTAATCCTAGCACTTGGTAGGCAGAAACAAGAAGATCTCCGTGAGTTTAAGACTAGCCTGGTCTATGTAGTGAGTTCCAGGCCAGTCAGGGTTACAAAGACTCCATCTAAAAATCAAATCAAATCAATAACAGCAACCCAAATCCAAAAACCACAGGAAGCTGCTGTGAATTAAATGTTGGATGAGAAGGGCTTGGCACTGTGCTCAGTGCCCATCTGTGCACCATGGATGGTTGCCATGACAACAAGATGACTAAGGGCACCTGGACTCTGGAGGAGTCTCAGAATCCGCCACTCTTGGTATCTTGACTGTTTAAGCAAAGGGTTCCTGGGAAACGGCGGTTGTATGAGAACAGCTCTTCCCTGCGCTGCTGTTTCTAAAAGCAGCGGATAGGATAAAGTTCCCGGATGGAAGGTGCAAGATCTCAATCTAGAGACGGGAAGTCAGGACCGAGGGAGTGCTGTGTGGGTTTTGTTTCGTTGTTGTGATTTTCCTTCTCCCATAATCAGTTTCTTCGTGGCTTACTCTTGTGATTTTTAACCCAGTGCAGTGGATCCATGGCTAAAGCGACCTGCTAACAGTAGCATCATGTGCTGATGATAAGCCTGCATTTGCATGCCTTTCTTCTGGAAACCTGCTAGGGTACTTAGTTTCGGGGCTCAGCTGGGACCCAAGGGCATGGAATTGGAGGCACGCCACCCTGCATTTTCTTGCCGAGGAGAGTCTGGAAGTCCCAGGCTGGCAGTTCACTTTCCCTCGAGCTCTGGACCTCAGACTACTGTCTGTCAGGCCAGCAGAAGGAACATCCTGTGGTGGGGGGAGGGGAGGAAGGGGGAAGATATCTACAGCTTCAGGTACTCATTCATTTCTTGGGGTAACAATGGGGTTCCCTCCCCCCAGCTCCAGGCTTGGATGAGGAGGTAGCGTTCACATTTGTACAGCTTTCAAAGTTGCTCCTTAGGACTTACGTGGAGGGATAGCTGAGTTAGAGACCAGGCCACAGCAGGTATGTGTTCTAGAGGCCACTAAGCCTGCTCCCCTCTACCCCCCCCCCCCCCGATGCTATGGAGAAGGTAGAGCCCACCAGTGGTCTTGACTCAGCAGCTGTGACTCAGGTCCATTTCTGGGCTAACCTTTGAGTTCGAGGCTAAGGTTGAAGGGGGAGGGAGGCATGTAGCTGCCTGAAGCTATCTCTTCTTTTTCCTTTGGGTAGAAGCACACTTGTCCTGCGCACACTTATAGAGCAGATAAGTGTGTTAGAGGCTCTCAGGAAGTCATGAAGGGAGAGGATGCAGGAGGTGGCACATTTCTCAGCTGTGTCCTCATGTGGTGAAAGGAATGAGAAGGGGGAAAGAGAAGAGGAGGAGAAGGAGGAGGAGGAGGAGGAGGAGGAGGAGGAGGCGGCGGCGGCGGCAGCGGCATCAGGCCTGTGTAGAGCATTGCTAGCCTGCAGTGTACCTTTGTGAGGATTAGAAAACCTCACCGGCTCTGGGTACCTTGGCCAGTGAAAGCCCCCAGAGCTTGGCAAGCTCAGCACAGGCAAGGTTCAGTAAAGCGCAGCACAGCTGTGGCCAGCGGTCCTGATGGCTGGTCCCCAAAGGCTGAGGAAGACAGAGGCATAGTCGAGGAACTAAGATAAGCGTGGAAAATGTCTCCTCTTATTTATGGCTACAGTGCCCAGTGGATGCAAAGGTGTAGGTAACTCTAGAAAGCTCCGTTGCTAGGCAACTGCTCTTGCACTGTGCCTTCTTCACTGAAGCTGCTGGACCTGAGTGACACTTGTCTTCCTCCGTACTTTCTCACCCAAACTGTCATTTTCTGTTTTGGCTATTTCTGGAAGAGAACGAGGTTTTCTAGATTCCGGAGCGGACTTCTGCCTTTATCCTTTCTGCTTCCTGGACCAGGCAAGCGCAGGCTCCCAGTGATGCTAACACCATCTCTCCCATTCTTACAGATGACGTCTATTTCAGACAGAAGTAGATGGGGTAAGAGAACCAGAGTACAATTTCTCGCTTTAATTCACTTTTTCCCCTATGGAGAATCTTATCTAAAGCTTTTATTGAATTCTTGAGAGTCCATGACCCCAGCATTTTAAAAACTCTTCCTGAGAAAGGTTCATGAAATCCCCTAAGAAGGGGCAAAGAAAGTTCAGGGAGGGTTTATCCAATTCATTGTATCCCAATGGCTCAGTTTTAGCAGGCTGTTTAAGTTCTTATAAATCATGGGCATGATGATCACAGTTGCTTATTTTTTGCTGCCTCAGAGATTCTGCTGGAATCACACTATCCCAATGCCAATTAGTAGGCGTACCATTTTCCAGCTCTGTCCTTCCAAGGACCCTCACTGTGCCACCAGAGTCGTCAGGGACTTCTTCATGTCTCTACTCTCCAAGTGTCTTTCTTGCTGGGACCAAATTCCCCATCTACTTCTGTCTGACGTTATGTTCTCTTACCAGCCACTCCTCCATGCTACCCTGCCTAATCCAGGCACTGTCCACCTTGTCTTAGTTAAATTTTTTATTGATGTGAAGATACACCATGACCATGGAAAATGTATAAAGAAACCATTAATGGGGATGGCTTGTTTACAGTTTCAGGGGTCCAGTCCATTATCATCACAGTAGGGAGCATGGCGGCGTGCAGGCAGACGTGGTACTGGAGCTAAGAGTGCTACATCATGACTCAGAGACAACAGGAAGTCAACTGACTATCACGCTGAGGGAAGCTTGAGCAGAAGAGACCTGAAAGCCCACCCCTACAGTGATACACTTCCTCTAGCAAGGCCACACTTCCTATATGCCACTCCCTTAGGGGACCATTTTCCTTCAAACCACCACATTTCTCCTGGATATAAGGACCATCTGCCTCCAGACTGTCATTCATAATGTCCTCACCACCCTTTCTCCTTGACTTTCCAGATCCTTTTTATTGTAGGAGGCTAGCTCTGCTGAGCAAGAAACCCTTCTTCTGTGGCTAAGAGCACCCTACTCCCTCCACAGCAGACCCATCGTTGTACACTCCAGTTCTTGCCCTCTTGGTCCATCTCTCCCACTCGTACTTGAGTGTCAGCAGGACCAGGGTCCATCTCTCCCATTGGTATGTAGGTTTCATCAGGATCAGGACCGAGTCTTATTCCCTAGCATGTACCCAATATTTTCAGTGACGTCTAAAACAAACCTCAGAGAACCCTACAGTGGGGGATTCTGAATATTCAAAACTATTCAGAAAACAACATATTGTATTTGTGCTGAATGTATACAGACTTTTTTTTGTCATCCCCTAAAGTATACAGTAGAACAATGGTTTACAAAGCATGTATATTATATGGGGCATTATAAATTATCTCCAGAGGACTTAAAATATACGAGGGATACATATGCATACACATACACACATACAGCTATACTACACACACATATACACATATCATACATACACACACACATATATATACATACTCATATACTCATGCATGTGCATAGGTTACATACAAATACCAAGCCATCTTCTATAAGGAGCTTGAGAGGTCTCATACTCTGGAAGTTAATCTTTCATGAATATCAAAGGACAACTGTGCACTTGAAACCTTCTCTGGCAACTGAAGTGCATCTTGATTCTGTATATCCCCCAAATCTCATTTGACTTATTGTTTCTACCTCTTTATAAACAAGAATTCTCAGAGCTCTGTCCCAGTTCTAGAGCTACAGTACTCTGCATTTCTGCTTCCGCTGAGATCCCCCTGTGAGTCTGGTAACCTAGTTTATCATTCTTAAACTTTTTGGTATTGGGACTCCTTTATATTATTAAAAATTATTGAGGGGCTGGAAAGATGGCTCAGCAGTTAAGCGCCCTGACTGCTTGTCCAGAGGACCTGGGTTCTATTCCTAGAACCCATATGGCAGCCCACAGCTGTTTGTAATCTCAGTTCTAGAGAATCTGAAACTTCTTCTGGGTTTTGTGGACACCCGGAAGGCACATGGTACATCGCTGTACCTCAGGCAAAATACCCATACACATGATAAGAATAATAAAAAATTAAAAACCATTGTTGAGAAAAGCTGCTTTTTTCCCTCTTGCATGAATGTGTGCATCTGTGCAAAAACTGGAAGGACAGCTTGTCCTCAGCTCTGTAGATGTCTTGACTGCAGCCGCCTTGAATGTGAGCAAGGGAACTTCTCTCTGCTGTGATGAGCCTGGAGCGTGGTTGGGCTGAGAATCTTCCTGTAGAGCTCAGCGAAGCAGGCAGCCCAGCAGGCAGACAGAGCTTGTTAATAACCAACAGTGTGGTTACTGGAGAGGCGGAGGAAGAAAGGGAAAGAGAGCTAGCTAGGCGAGGCCTGCAAAGTCAGAGAGGCACCAGCCCTCCACGAGGCCTCACCACCGCCTGTCTTCATTTACAGAAGAGGTGACTAGTCTCTAGGACAGTGACAATCCCTCCTGGTGCTGAGCCGGTGCTAATGACTGCTAGTCCCATGCACTTGGAGCAATTAAAAATAACTTCATTGTTATTAAGAGAATGTTCACAAAGTGAGCTCATTTTGGAACCAGGACAGCATGCAAAAGTTATAGTAGATAACAGTCCTTTCTTGCCGTGACTGTCCGAGGAAGCTCTAGCTTTCCTGCATGGTTAGCAAGTACCCTGATGCTATTTTCCAGGATTGGATCAGGGCATGTGGAACGAAGAGAAACTCTAAACTTAACCTTCTCAGAAGGAGCAAAGGTTCAGTTCTCTCCTGGCTGGGCCTTAGTTCTGTGATTAAAGGCAAAGTCCATATTTTCTCAGCCACAAAATGGGAACAACTCCAATCCTCTTCTTGATTTTGTGGCACTTAAGTGGGATAAATGAATATCAAGAGCTTAGCTGTGGGCCTGGTACAGCTTCCGTCGTCGGACCACCACCTGGCGAGAACTAGGAAAGAGCAAACCAAACCAACTGAAATAGGAATTTTCTGGTTTTCCTTCTATTGCTTTGATAAAGACTATGACCAAAGGCAACTTGGGAGGAAAGGGTTTTTTGTCTGGCTTACAGGGTCTAGTCTATCACTGGGGAAGTCAGAGTGTAGTCAGATTTTCTTTGTGACTGCCATCTCCCCAATAGTGACACGGAGGCCTATTATTAACTATGAAAGCTTGGCCTTTAGCTTAGGCTTGTTCCCAACTACCTCTTGTAGCTTAAAATTTCCCATTTCTATTCATCTATGTTCTGCCACGTGGCTGTTCACCTTTCTTCTGTTCTGTTTGTTCTATTCTCTCCATGTCTGACTGGAGTCTCTCGGTGCCTAGGTTCATCCCCAGTTTTCCTCTCTTCCTGGAAGTCCCACCTATTCTTTCCTGTCCAGCTCTTGACTGTTCAGCATTTTATTAAAGCAATCATAGTGACACATCTTCACACAGTGTAAACAGATGTCCTGCCACACTAAGGCAGGAAGACAGAGGCAGGAGCTGGTCCAGAGGCCACGCGAAAATACTGCTCACTGGCTGCCTTCTAATGGTTTGCTCAGCTTGCTTTCTTACACCACCAGGACCACCCACCGGGGGTGGCACCACCACTAAGGGGCTGTTCCCCCCCTCCGCACATCAATCATTAATCAAGGAAACACCCTACAGACTCGCCTCAGGCAATCTGATGGAAGTGTTTTCTATCGAGCTTCCTCTCCCCGGCCACTCCACCTTGTGTCCTGTTGAGAAAACCTAACCAGGACACCTGGTAAGATACAAGTGGACAACACACCTAGCTCATCAATGAAGAGATCTCTGTATATTAATCATCTTTGTTAACATGAAAGTACGCACATCTAAGTGCGTCCTTGCCTCTCTTCTTTGGAGGAGTGATGGATGAGGGAACTTCTCTACCTAGTGGTAGCATCTAGGTGGTCCCCTCCCAGAGCTGTGCTGCACACTGGGGTCAGTAACGCCTTGGTGTGATGTTCTCCTGGGCAATAGGAGCTAGTGGTGCAGACCCAGAGAGAGTTCGAGTTGTACTGTTCTGGAAGGTCGGCTGAGCACAGTGTCCTCCCATCACTGAAGGGCACTTGACCAGGACAGAATCTGCTTATTTCCCCTGGCACATTCTGATCTGCAGCTGGAGATGTTGAAATTTTATTCTGTTCTGTTTGGCTTTTAAGCAGAAGGAGGGATGAGTGTGGGTGTGGGAAATAAGTGAGGGAGAGTGAGTGTAAGCATCCAAATTGCAAGCTTTAAGAGAACAAAATTTTGTACTTTTACCACAGCCCATTCTCATGCCTCCTACTAAAACATACCAATTTTCTAAATTAAATGTATTGATAAACGTCAGTGAAATAATATTTTACAATACACTTTAACCCTTCCCTGAAAATGCTTAAGATTTTAAGATAATAATCTGTATTTTCCATATATAATCATATAGCTTTATTAAAATTTTATAAACTTTTCATAATGACAGTCATTTATATTGTTATCATCTGATTATTTAAATATATACATATATCTTATATATATATATCATTCCCATTAACATACTGTGTTGTATACAAATTTCTTTCAACTTAGCATTCTTTTTGAACATTTCATATGTTTTCCCATGGTGATACTTATTTTGTGGTTGAATATTTCATTGCTTTGAATGGACGCTGTAAATGACATGCTTTGTTTCTCTGTTTCAGAGTGTCATCAGAAAATGTCTTTACTTTGACCAGAAGGCAAAAATATTTTATAATTCTCAAAAAAGTTATTTTAAACTAAAAGATAATTGACTTTGTTTTGATTTTTAAGTATGGGTTCTTAACGTATTACTAAAACAAAAAATCTTGTTTCTTCTGTTTGTTCTTTGAGACAGGATCTCCATATGTAGTCTTGGCTGATGCAGAACTTGGTACGTAGCCCAGACTGGCCTCAGACTCACACAGCTCCACCTGCCTCTGCCTCCTGAGTGCTGAGATTAAAAGCGTGCACCGTGATCAGTTGAAATAAGAATTTTGTTTAAATTAGCGTTGATTGTTGATCCCTTCCTGGAGAGGTGCAAGGATTTAAAAGAATGCTTACAGATGAAAAGGGCTGAGGAACAACTTTGTGTTAGGGCCTAATCTCTGTGTTAGGGCTGGTGTGACATACATGTTTAGCTAGCAGATGACAGCTCTGGGGTGTAAACACTGGGGCTCAGGCCTCTGAGTTTACGCCCTAAACCATTATGCCATTCTGTCAGACCTAACTTGGTTCTTAAAGACTTCTTCAACACGTGTGTATTTAACCCCATTCTACAGAGAAAACTGAGGCCGAAGGGATTGAAACAAGAGCTAAATCTACATGGAGGTAGGAGATCACTCTTGGAAGATGGCTTCCCTTTCCCTTTGTCATTTTTCTTAGATTAGACAGTTCTCACCATCACTGTAGGCATGCAAGCCTTGACAGCATGCTTATTGGGCAATTTAAATTTATTCTTAATCCAATGATGAGAAACAAGAGTTCAAAAATGATAATTAGCGGCAGCTGTCACTCCACTGCTGTGTCTGAAGGGCAACACAGAATGCAAGGATAGTGGGGGGCGGGGGTTGCCAACTTCAGGCCTCATCTCGAGTCTTAACCCAGCTAAGTGTTGCCTGATGTGGTCAGATGTGCCAGCGAGCTGTGGTTGTGTAACCAATGACTATGAAACGCTGTAGCTTAAAACAACTGTTGATATTGTTTATAGCTTATGTGGATATGATGTTAATAATATATGTGGATATGGTGGATGCTTCCCCAGTCTTGACAGGGTACTTTAGTGGTTGGATGCTCTTACACACACTTGGCCAGTGGATACTTTAGTGGCTGGATGCTCTTATAAACACTTGGCCAGTGGGTACTTTAGTGGCTGGATGCTCTTACACACAGTTGGTCAGTGGTACTTTAGTAGCTGGATGCTCTTACACACAGTTGGTCAGTGGGTTGACTCTGCTGAGATGAACTGGGCTCTTTTGTGTCATGGGAGTATCAGTTCTCCCTTTCTACCATGTGGGTTCCAGGAATCAATCTCAGGTTGCCCTACGTGGCAGCAAGCACCTTTGCCCACTGGACTTTCTTGCCAACTCCAGATTCTCAAACTTGTAAGGCACCCTTTGATCAGTCCAGATTAGGCCTCAGTCAGGTGTGGTGTCTGGGGGCATCGGTTTACAGCACCTAGGTAGAGGATTTGTGTAGACTGGGGGCATCGGTTTACAGCACCTAGGTAGAGGATTTGTGTGGTCTGGGGGCATCGGTTTACAGCACCTAGGTAGAGGATTTGCCCACGTTTCCACTGTAAGTGAATTGTGAGGAGCTTGAACCTCTCTCATCATTTGGGTCCTTCAGTCAGCAAAAATTCAGCCCAAGACCTCGACAAAGAGCAGTAGCACGCAGGCTTCCCCTCGGAGGCTCGAGGCTGTAAGAAGGAGACAACGTGCAAATCAATGTTGTCGTCGTCATAAGCTTCAATATGATTTGTGCTTGTCCGAGAGGCAAGTCTTCTTACTTCTGGTACTTCTTCCTGCAAAGGGAGCCTAATTGACATCCCTACCCCTCCTGTGTCCCGCCCCTCCCAGCTGCACATACACTCCAACCCTGGAGGTAGAGTAACACATTTCGTTAGCAAATGTGGAGACACAGTTGCGAATGTTCAGTCCTGCTCGTCCATTTATTCTCTGGGGCCAGGTCTGGCCGAGGCTGGCACGCGCTCTCCACTGCTCCATTGCTTTGTGTCTGCTTCTGACAGGAGGTTCAGTGTTGGCCTCTCTCCAGCCCACTCCTGCTGAGCCTGGTGGGAAACCTTCTGAGTCTGGAGTTCCGGCAGCAAGGTCACTTAGCTCTTGGCTAGCATTATTAGCAATGATGGAGGCGTGTAGACACCTGATGTTCTCCCGCCCACCCCGCCCACTTGCCAGGGCCTCACACATGCTAGGCAAGCACTATACCATCAAGCTAACTAGCTAGTCCTGCCTTTCTCTTCTAAATTTTTAAAATTAATCTAATTGTTGAGAGTTCTGGGAACTGAACTCGGGGGTTCACTAAAGCTAGGGAGGTGCTCCACCACCGAGACGCACCAGTCTCGTTTCTTAACCTGTTCGGAACATGGGTGACGAGCACAAATGCAAGTGTAGCAGAACTCTAGTAGAACGATGGTGCCTTGGGTAAGCGTTTGAATGAGAGAGCTGTCTCTTCTGTGGCTAAAGTGAACATCAGAATGGATTGTTGTTTTCTAGAAGTACTTAGACCTTGAAGAAATAAATCACTGTGGAAAATAGTGATTGTTTTCTGTTATCTACAGAGCTGTTTTTCTGAAGGAAATTTACAGTCTTTGAATGACCCCGGTCACAATATGGTCCTGACCACACGGGACTGTCTTGAATTACTGGGTACTGCAAACAGTGCACAATAAAGACTAAAGCTGCAGGGGTGTGATGTTTTCCTTCAGAAAACACATAGATTAGATCAGGGTCTTTGGTATGAGGAACTTGTTTTATCAAAAAAAAAAAAAAAACAAACATGTTAACAATCAATAAACATGCCTTTGCATGGCTGTTCGAAGTTTGATTCACAGAAACCGGTCCACCCTACTGCCAGAGAACCTGAATTGCATCTTGGAGTGACCCTCTTGCTTCAATGTACCCTTAAAACATAGAACACCCCGACATGGCGACTTAGTGGCAGAGTGCCTCAGAGGGTGCTGCAATGATCAGGTTTGTGCACACACGCAAGTGAATCCAGCTTGACGAGAGCCTGGCTGCCCATACACTGCCATACTTTCTTCCACAACTCAGCCTTGAACTTGTGTGTTTGCGGGTGGGGACATATGCATTCTGCGCAAGCGAAGGAAATAATACAGTTCTCAACCCAAATGAAAGCTACCACTGAAACCATGGTGAGGCTCCTCCTACCATCTTGCTAAGCTTCCTGCTGCATTTTGACATTGATTTTTCTTTTAGAAGTATCTAGAAAGTATGTTGGGATCCACATCTTACATTCTGAAGTTAAGGATGTGTATCCTCAGGATTGTTTTCATACGGTCCCTCAGGATTCCTTCTAGGTGCCAGGGTTTTCTAGTTCATTCACAAGAGGGTTCTGGGGGTCATCTTAGGGTTGGCACTGTGCTGAGTGCTGGGAGGCAAAAGAATGTGGAGTTACAATGTGACCCTCACAACGCTACCAGCTCCCAAGAGAAAGGGACGCCCAGAGATTGAGGAAAGTTCTCTGATGGTGTGAAGGCCAAGGAAGAACAAATCCGGAATTCTTTGTGAATGGCTAGAAAAAAAAGACCAAAAGAAAACAGCAACTGGCCCTCTTGTTGTTCTAATGAGTTTCTAGTTTCTCCTTCCTCTTTCTTTCTTTCTTTCTTTCTTTCTTTCTTTCTTTCTTTCTTTCTTTCTTTCTTTCTTTCTTTCTCTTTCTTTCTTTTTCTTTCTTTCTTTTTATTTACACAATGACATTTTCTCAACTGTTAAGATGGAAATTTCATTATTTGTATGAAATTTCACACGCTTTTTCTTATATGCAGAGCCTAAATTCACATATGCACTGCATACACACGCAAGATAATGGAGGCTGATGTATGGGAAAGAAACCAACAAGAAAGGGACATGGAAGAGGACAAGGGAGCAAGGTACAGTGGTTCACACCCTTGAAAGCCTTGCAATGACCTCCTTATTTCTCCATTTTCTTCCTGGCAATGCTCTGTGCCTATTGGCCAGTTTGACGGAGACCCTCCAGCTCTTCGAAAAGTTTCCATCTCCAAGTGACAGGTAGTCAGGCTCCCGGCCATCTTAACTAGCCCAACAAGCAATTTCATCCGTCCTCAGTCTCCTGTAAGAATGTAAAATGTTTCTACCTTCCGTGGTGCTACAGCCAGGATGAGTAGGAACTGAATCAAATGGAAGGAACTTCCTTTCTAACAGTCTGACAAGATAATCCTGAGAAGGAAGCCTGATCAAGAAGAGTGCCTGCTGTTACCCCTAGGTGACCACTGTGCACGGGTCAGTTTGAGTCAAGGCTGCCTTTCGACAGGAGAGCTTCCCACTCACAGAGATACCTGCGGCCAAGTGTAAGATGCATCATGACGGTACAACTGTAACACCATCTCACGTAGACAAACAATTCTGGGCCTAAAGAAAGCTTGCCTAGCTGTCACTCAAAAGATCTAGACCCATTCAGTGACCAGAGCACAGAACCTAAGGAAATAAAAGCCGTAGGTCCAGAAGCCCTAAACATAAAACCTTGATGATCTTTAGTTGGTTGTCAAACTTCTGCCTTGCTATGCAGCCGAGGCTGGCCTTGAACTTCAATTGATCCTCTTGCCTTGGTCTCCTAAGTATCGGAGTTACAGATGTGTCATTTTGCCTGTTTTAAGCCTTCTATGTTTCTATTTTATTGATTTACTTATGCCGGTGTTTTAACCCAAGTCTGTGCTCAAACCAGGCAAAGACTCTACCGTGAGCGACAGCCCCACCTCTAGTTGTTAAATGTCACTTTTCTGTTCTGTAAAAATCACATTTTTAATCAGGTGAGATAAGGAAAGAACTTGCCTCATATGGCTGTGAGGTTTACGCGAGCAAATGCCTGTAAGAAACAAGTCAGCAAAGGAAAATGAAAGGACAGCATCATTTCAACCCCAAAAGGCGAGAGCAGACTTTCTGGCCTGAGAGGGTGGAGCTTCCAGATCCTGGGCTCATTTTCCAATGGACCTGGCGGAGTCTGAGAACCATTTGGCAGTTGAGAGTAGGGGATGGACCCGGTTGCCAGGCCCAGAAATTGTTTTTCTGGATAAACTTTTTGGTTGCTGTTTTGTTTTTTAAATGAAACTTCAAGGTGGGGAATAAATTAGATTACTTGCTTTACTGACCCCAAAGCAGGCCCCATGGGCAGCAGGCTTTTTTTTGAAGCTTTGGGCCTGTTTCATGGTGGGGGTTTTCCTTTATCACGTGTGATGTACTTAGCTGGGCCAAAGGAGGCCCTACCAAGTTCATCTGTCACTCCAGATGTCTTCAGTCAGGGACAATGAGTCACTCTATCTATCTAAAGTGAGAATTTCAGTCACCCAAACACCTGGTCCCTAGGCTAGGTGTGTCTAACCCAGGGAGGTCTCTGTGAGTGGGAGAAGACCTTTGCCACAGAGCACTGGCTTCTCTTCTCACACCAGAGGCAGCAGCAGGAGGTAGAGCTCCTAGTGTCCCAACACACCTGGCTGAAGCAGGAAGCAGGCATGGTTAGGATACCTGAGGCTAAAACACCCACCAGAAACAGATAATGATGTCAGGGGGGAAAGGCCTTGGTTTTTGTGTTCTGGAAGAAGTCGGTCAAGAGACACAGGCAGATCAAAAAGTTAATTAGTAAAAAAAAAAAAAAAAAAAAAAAAAAAAAAAAAAAGTTGTCCAAAAAGAGAGATTTGAATGGGCGGCCCCAAGAAGGATAACCACACAGTGGGTTCTGTGTTGTGGGTTTTAGAGAAATTTTTATAAATATGTATGAGGTGGTTACATATTCATAAAAGGTTATTACTTTTTCCCTTTCACAGTGGACCAGATTTCATTTTGTTTGTTTTATTGGGGTTTTGGTTTTGAGACAGGGTTTTTCTGTGAAGCCTCACTCTGTAGACCAGGCTGGCCTCTAACTTAGAGATCCGCCTGCCTCTGCCTCCCCAGTGATGGGATTAAGAGAACATGACACCATGCCCGGCTGCCAGATTTAATTTTTAAGGTTCTTCTCATGGTCCTCCAGATGAGCCCACAAAGGGATGGGTGCGTCAACTGAAGTGTACATGTAGGAAAATGCCCAGGGGCTTTCAGGAAGAACCGACCTGCCCCTGACCTCCGACCACAAAGGGGCATTCTGACTGTCTGCAGACACAACTCAGCTCTTTGGTTGTCTTGAGTTCAGTTGCCTGTTGAGAGTGTTCAAAGTCCCATGAGTGATCTCGTGACTGTTAAGATATTTTTGTTGTCTTAAAAAACGTACATTTCAAGCCAGGCACAGCGCTGCATGCTTTTAATCCAGGAAGGCAGGAGAGCCAAGGCTACACAGAGAAACCCTGGCTAGAAAAACCGAGAGAAAAAAAAATCAGCCCTCATCTACCTCTGCCTCAAGAGGACAGGCCTCCAAGGGCGGGAAAGGGCTCACTGAAGCACCTACTACACAGGACTGAGTCCCAGCAGGCTGGCAGAAAGCCTGAGGGAGGATGGGGGCTTTTAGCGCCGGGGGATGCGGGAGGATGCTGTCACAGCCTCTTGGAGAGAAAAGAGCACCTCTCCTTCCCCGGTTGATTGAGGCTCATTTTCACAATTGGTCTCTTTAATATAAGCCCCGGGAGTGGGTTGCCATGGTTACGCAGGTTTTAGCAGTGAGGGTAAGTGGCTTCCCTTAGGCCACGAAGCTTTTAGCTACTGATTTTGAATTTAACTTTTCCTCTGTGGAGACTGCCCTGCAGAGGGGAAAGAAGCACGGATAGGTGAGAACTATGAGGGGGTGAATTTAATTAAAATAATTCATACTTTATCCACAGATAAAGGCAGGAGAGGGTCCTGGTGAAGTGGAGAGGCTTAGAGAAGCCGCACTTTTACCCACAGTCCCAGCCCTAGGGAGACGAAGGCAGGGGAGGCGGAGGCAGGGGAGGCGGAGGCAGGGGAGATGAAAGCAGGGGCGTCCCGAGTCGATGTTGGAAAGGGAGGGTGGGCTTGGATCCATACCACTTAGTTTGAATCTTGGCTTTATTCATTGAGTGGTGTGACCTCAAGGAGATTCTTTGTATCCTCACAGGAATGGAGACCCTAACAGTGTAGTCCAGAGGATGTCATGTGACGTAGGGTGTCAGCCAATGAGAGACAGCCAAGCCCTCCCTCTGGTTGGAGGGGAGTCTACCTAGTTTTTTGCTGCCTCATCCTCACTCAAACTCGAGCCAGGCTTTTCCCTGTCCTGTAGGCCTCGAGGTACAGGCCCTGAGATAATTTTGGCCCAATACTTTCTTTCCTTGATGTTATCCAAGAGGCCGGGAACCAGGAAGGTCCCATCGCTCTGAAATACACAGTTGTAGAGGGAGAGGGAAGGCAGGCTTGTAGCCAAGCAGACCCTGGTTCCCCACTTTCCTGACTGCTTTGGCCTGGGTGGCTACTTCAATTGTCCGGCCCTCTCAGACCCAGACTGAAGTGAATGGCCCCTCCATTCTGCATCTGTACAAAGGCCAGGTGCTCATCAAGGTTCCTGCCAACCGCCCTTGTCCCAGGTGGGCTGCTATTGTTATGGGTTCTTTGTCATGGAGTTCCTGCCTCTGCGAGGCTAGCTGCCTCCTGGTTCCTCCTACACAGGTCCCCCTAGTGTGTGTGGTTCCTGGGCAAACCAGTTTCTTCCACTGATTTCCACAAGGCTTTCAGTGGTGGAGGCTTTACCTTCAAACAGAGCTTACACAAGGTGGAAGATGGGGTTCACCATGCCGCTAAAGCAAAATTAAAAACCCTGTAGGACTTATCTTTATTTTCCAAAATGCCCACCAGAGTTCCGTCATCATGTCATTGAAGGGCTAAGCTAAGCTGCTGAAACAACAGTGTATTCAACTCCAAAACCCATACCCCCCCAAACAGACACCATGGTGCTATCATCTCTCTTTCAGGCCAGAAGTGAGCAGGCCTGGCTGTGTGGCAGCTCTATCCCAGAGTCGCCCAGACATGGCCCTGCCTCTCTGCGTTGCCATCTGGGGGTCATGGCTTTGTCATGGTCAAATCACAAGTGCAAGTCACCCTTCAGGGAAAGGAGGCAGGGGAGGGCCCGCTTTCCTTCTCCACAGATAAATGGCTTCCATTTGCATCCTTGGCTGAAATGAAGCCTGGGAAGTGGAGTCTCTAACCCGACAGCCATGTGCCAGGGTGGATGCTATTACCATGCAAGAGGCAGGGGTGAGACTTGGGGAGATGATAAATGGTTGCTCTAACCATTTAGTCGGCCTTTGCTTCATCTGTAGACTCTGTCCAGCTTCCCTTTATCTCAGCTCCATACCTTGGCCCACCCTCACCCCCACTTCCACCCTCTCCCTGACACCTACTCCTGCCCCCACCGTTATTTCTAAATAGAATAGTTCAGCCATTTTTCACGATCCTCATTCTTCCATGTCCTGGGGTCTCACTTTCAATCTCAAATGACCCATAAAGCTATTGTCCTAATAAAGAAACTCCATCCTTAAATTGGAAGTCTGGTACCAGCTGTTGAAAAAAAATTTTTTTTTGTCTTGCTATAGGATAAAAACAAAGCACCATGTCATTTTAAAACATTTTCCCTAAAAACCACCGAGCAGAGACGCAAAGAAATCCATTGATCTGTAACATAAACACCCTAACTCACAAGCACTATAGCAAACCCCCAAGCAGCCCAGGCTGCTCGCTGTCGGCAACAAACCAATTTCATAGTACAGGAGAGTGTAAAATCTGCATTTCCAAGAAGAATTCTTCTCAAGGGGCAGCTGCTACTCTCAGGTCTTGAAGAGTAGAAAGATCTCCATGGGAGCGTTCTCCACACTCGCCACGGGCCACGGGCTCTCAGCTCAGAACCCCAAAAGCATTTAGAGTCCCTGCCAAGATAGATGAATGCCTGCTTGGTTCCGTGTTATTGGACAAAGCAAGTTATGTGAACCAGTCCCCAAATCAATGGAGCAGGGATCAATACTCCCTTTTGGGGGTGCCATGCAAGTCACAGGCAGGATGTACACGTATGATCTATCATGGGGAGAGGGTAAAGGATGCAGGACAGTGATCTGTTTGACAGAGGCCAGAAGTGGAGCCTGAATGGAGGACAGGCAGATCTCAAAAGGCCAGGCTATGTCATTGGGGAAGGAACCGTTGGAGCAGAATGGCGATGTCATCATCAGAGTTACGCTTCAGGAACTCCAATTACGATCACCACCTGCTCTGCTTCCTGATCCCACCCAATGCAGAGGAAGCCATTTACACCCACCCCTTCCTTATTCTTCCCCCAATCCTTTCTCCTATCTATCCATGTGGGCAATGGAGCAAGCCTCCACATCAGTGTTCTCTAGAGTAGCAGAGCCAGTGGGCTAGTTCTGTGCCCATCCATACATTCACCCACCCACCCACCTATTCACCCATCCACTCATCCACCCACCCACCCATCCGTCTGTCCGTCCGTCCTTATGTAACTACCTACTCATTTACCCGCCTCTCTAGCTAGAGGGATTTATTTTGAAGAATTGACCACATGGCTGGGGAAGTCAATATTTGCAGGGTGGACTGGAAGACTGGAGATCCCAGGAAGGACTGCTGTTGCAAAGTGAGGCAGAGGCATCTGCAGACAAAATTCTCCTCTTCCCCAGGGAGTTATTTGTAACTAGAGACTGCTGGTTCATTTTCTGGCTGCCCAGATCTGAATAATCACACAGAAACTATGCTAATTATAACACCATTTGGTCAATAGCTTAGGTGTATTCCTACCTAGCTCTTATTTCTTAAACTAACCCATTTCTATTCATCTGTGTGTTGCCATGAGGCTGTGGCTTACTGGAAAGATTCTGGGGGCATCTTTCTCCTTTAGCAGCTACTCAGCCTACTCTCTCTCTCTTCTAGCCTGGCTATATTCTGCCCTGTCATAGGCCAAAGCACCTTTATTCGTTAATCAATAAAGGCAACACATATACAGAAGGACATCCCACATCAATTGTTCTTTTTCTCTAAGACCTTCTACAGACTGAGGTCCAACCCATATGGTACAGGCTCATCCCTGTACTCAGAGTGCACTGATGTAAAAGCAAGTTGCATTTCTTTAAAAAATTGTCTTTCACAACTGGGCAGGTGAGTTGTGAGCTTGAGGCAGGAGGATTGTTCCTACATGCACCTATCATTTCTATCTCGGATCCTTGTTTTCTATCTCTGGGAATGCCTCCCTTTCTATCCTTGGGATTCACTCACACCTTGCTGTAGACTGAATGTGTATTCCCCAAATCCATATATCAAATCTCTAATCCCCAGTGAGATGGTATTAGGAGCCAGGCTGCTGAGAGGCAGTTAGGTTGTGAGGGTGGAGCCCCGTGATGGGATCAGTGTCCTTAGAAGGAGAGGAAGAAATCTTAGAGTTCTCTCCCCACCATCACCACCCCACACCTGTGGTGGGAATACAGGATGGTGGATGCTGGGGTTCCTGGCTACTTCATCGTAGATCTCTGCTTCCAGAACCATAAGGGAGGCGTGTCCATTGTTACCTGGTCCATGGAAAATTTGTTATAGGAGCAGGAGAGAAGTCATTTCCCAAGAACCTCTACTTCCTGCAAGCCAAGATGTGATGGAGGTGGGTCTTGTATTTATCTGTTGTTTTCATTGGTTAATTAATAAAGAAAACTGCTTGGCCCTGATAGGACAGAAAATTAGGTAGGCGGAGTAGACAGAACAGAATGCTGGGAGAAAGAAGCCGAGTCAGTGAGTTGCCATGATTCTCCTACTCCAGACAGACGCGGGTTAAGATCTTTCCTGGTAAGCCAGCTTGTGGTGCTACACAGAATATTAGAAATGGGTTAATCAAAGATGTGAGAATTAGCCAATAAGAGGCTAGAACTAATGGGCCAGGCAGTGTTTAAAAGAATACAGTTTCCGTGTAATTATTTTGGGTATAAAGCTAGCTGTGTGGGAAACCGGGTGCCAGGAACTTAGCCCGCCGCTCCTATTACTACAAAGATGCTGTGCTCTCCATAGGGTACAGGAGCGGATGGAAGAGTACATGTTTAGATGGGGGCTTTCTCCGTTAGATAATCACAGGGATAGTTTCTTATCTCCTCCATAGCTGGTGTAGTTGGAGCTTAAGGCTTTCCCTTGCTCTGTGTCTCTGCCTCGGTCTTTGTCTCTCCCTGCACCTCTCTCTCTCTCTCTCTCTCTCTCTCTCTCTCTCTGTCTCTCTCTCTCTCTGTATGTATGTATGTACATGGATGAATGATTGAAACCAGTCTTTGGATAAAGACCGCATCCCCCCATATCTACCTTGAGCACCAGCCCCTCCAGGAAGCCCATCATAACTGCCTTGTCCTCACCGACCTCCAGCTCCAAAGCTCATGGACCCCCAGGTACCCAGCATGTCACATGGCTGAACATTAATCTATTTTCCAAACTTCCTTAGAACTAAAATTACCACTACATTTAAAGTACTTACAAAGTTATTCATAATCTTGTCTTTGCGGTGACCACTTAATCTGTTGAGTAGTTACAGAGCCCATTTTTTTTTAATCAGTGAAAGAAGTATAGGCTTGTTATAGGGTTATTTGAAAGTATAGAATATAAGTGGGAAAAATGAAAATCTATAACCCCACAAGCCAGAGACACTACAGTAACTCTCTGGCATCATTTCTTTTCGTCGTTTTACTGCCTGAGTATGTGAGTGTGAACTGTTGTGCTCACTAGCCTTCACTAGGTGAATTTACCCAGTTGTCTAAACACCCTCATCACATCTTCATTCCCACAGTTCTTTAAGGAAGCAATTGCTATTAATTCCGCTTTGGAGATGAGAAAATTGAGACGTACTTAAAAAAAAAATCTATACAACACAATTAGCAGGCTAGGAGAGCCCCATGCGCGTGTGTGTTTATGCGTTTGTACTTATGTGAATGTGTCCACTACTCATTTGTGCAGTTGCTAAGGACCACGGCTCTCCACATCCACACCACAAACGTGAGGATGTGATCAGCTCCCACAGGAAGCACTTGGCGACTGGCAGATGGTTCATAGACCTGAGTTTGTGCTTTGTTAATTTATAACCTGTGTGCTGGAATAGGCAGGGATCAAGGCTCTGTCTCTCTCTGAGCTCAGTCCTGCATCCCATAGATCTTTGAGGGTAGATAATGAATCATCCCTATAGTTGATGGCTTAGAGGTCTAAATTACACTTCTCAGGCTTTGGGAAACTACATGAAGAGACTCATATTTCTAATCCTAAATAAATAAATTAATAAAAAGTGATTATTCTGATTCCTAAAAATATCTGGTAAGCTTTTGACAAAAATTATATCTCCTGAAAATAAGTGTCAGACTACTGGTTCTAAAGAATCGGAAGTCAGTCAGACATGGTGGCACACACCTTTGATCATAGTGCTCAGGAGACAGAGGCAGATGGACCCCTGTGAGTTTGAGGCCAGCCTGGTCTACAGAGAGAGTTCTAGGAGAGCTAGAACTGCACAGAGAAACCCTGTTTTGAAGAAACAAAAACAAACAAGGAAAGAAACTCATTAGTAACATAAAGCTCATAGTAACCAACAGTGACCCTTAAGCGGGTTGGTGGTGATATGTACCCTAGTGCTCTATTGTTTAGCATATTCAGTGACACAGAGATGCAGTGTTGTGTACAGCTCCTTACTGGAGGCAAAACACAGCCATCAGTTTTAGTTGATTGGGCTCAGGGATCACTGGTCCCAGGTGTCTCTCACGATGTTAGTCAGTTGTGACAGAAGCTGGGGTCATTCTCAGACACTGGGCTTGTCCCACCTGTCAGTGAGAACGGAAGAGTAGCCAACCCTCCTTGGTAACGTGCTTCGGGAGTCTAACAGTCTTATAAGTTTATCTCTCAATGGTGGGTAAGGAAATTAGCCTCTTTTTTCTTTAGTCTACAGATTTTTTTAAACTTATTTATTCTTTCACAGCTTCATATATGTATATTTTCATCCTCGCCTACAAATGTCTTACAAATGAGAAAACTGCGGCATGTGGTGGCGCACGCCTTTAGTCAGTGCTTGGGAGACAGCGGCAGGGAAAGCTCTGTGAGTTTGAGGCCGGCCTGATTTCCACACGGAATTCCAGGCCAGCCAGGGAAGCATAGTGAGACCCTATCTTAAATGAACAAATCTCAAATAAATAAAAAAAAGTACTGGATTAAAGAAAGTGGGACGAGAAGATGGTTCAATGTGAGAATATCCACTCCTCTCATAGGAGACCTGGGTTGTTCAATGTGAGAATATCCACTCCTCTCATAGGAGACCTGGGTTGTGTCCCCTGTGCCCATGTAAGGTGCCTCACAGCTTCCTGTAACTCTTCCCAGACCTCCAGCACCTCCTCAGTGAGCCTCAGTAAGCTCCTGCACGCATGTGTGCACACTCTCCTCATGTACATGTAATTAAAAATGAAGTAAATGTTAAACAAAAGAACAAAAACGGGCTAGAAAGATGGCTCAGCGGTTGAGAGGACTGGAGTTCAGATCCCAGCACCTGCATTGGGTAGCTAACAACCACCTATACACAGCACACACACATACACACCACACACACATAACACACACCATACACACTGCACACACATCACACATACACACCACACACACCACATACACACATAGACACCACACACACAACACACACCATACACACTTACACACACATACACACCACACACACCACATACACACATACACACCACACACACATAACACACACCATACACACATACACACTACACATACATACACACATGTACACACAACACACATACCAGATATATCACACACACATACACACATATACATCACACACACACACACCCAACATTTACCCACAGTGACTGGGTGACTTGTCCAAAGTCACATACCCACCAGCAGTAAGAGACTGGATTTGAACTCAGGTATGTCTGATCCCAAAGCTTGCAAAGTGGTTGTGGGTTTGAATGTGGGGCTCTGATCGCTTGGGCTGTGTTACTTCCATTAGGTGATCTTTGACCTTTTTTTCAGTCTCATGTATGCTAGGCAAGTGCTTGACCAGCAAACTATATCATCAGCCCTTCAATTCTTCTTTTTTTCTAGGCAGGGCTTTGCTAAATTGTCCAAGCTGGGCCGGACCTTGTAATCCTCCTGCCCCGGCCTCCCAAACAGTAGGATTGGAGGGCTGTGCCAGCCAGTAAGGCGGTTAGCATTCAGCCAATGTTGATTGTTCCTCCTCTTCTGCTTGTGTGTGACGGAGATGCTGATTTACTCAGAAGAATACACGGAGGGAAACTGCCAGAAACTCAGGTCCAAGAAGGTGGGCGAGACATCTGCTAGCTGTCCACGTTTGGCCACTTGGAGCTGCTGTCTGCGAGAGGGCACAGGACTGGCATTCAGTGCCGTTGAACGAGGTCCTGAGACATTTCACTTCTGTCCTTCCTCTTTGCCCGGCACCAGATACATTTGGCGGTCTTTCACCAAACCAAATATAAACGATACAGCGTGAAAAATGAGTCAGGAACCCTGAGGCAGTAGGGGGTTGGTGAAAAACTGTGCCTCATCTTCTGCCCAGAGAAGGGCTGGTGAAGTGGCTCACTGGGTACTCTCGATCTACAAGCTTGATTACCAGAACCCATGTAAAGGTTGTAAAGACACTCCGTAGAGTTGTTCTATGACCTACATACACATGTCATGGCGTGTGCCTGCCTTGCCCTCTCACGCAAGTGTGAACACATACATGCATCCTAAAATAAGTAAATAAACAAACAAACAAATTTAAATACTGGTCAGCTTAGAGGGGGGCCAGACTGTGATTGGTCTTGTCTTTGGGGTGATTTATTCCATGGATGGTGGAGGTACAGTTTACTTTCTGCAATGTATTTCTCTTGCATCTAAGCTACGTGATCAGCTGCAGCAAGATTTTAGAAAGTAGCCTAGCAGGAGGGTTGGTATATACTAATCCATCCAAGTCATTCAGCCCTGCCCAGTGCTAGCCTCTGCACCAAAAGAGACTGGCGGGTTTTGAGAAAGGCCCCGCTGCACTGATGTGTGTGGTTGAGCCCCCCCCCCCAAGGGCTGGTTTGTGAATGTGCCGAGCCCTGCTCACCTAACCACAGAGCTGTGTTTTGTTTCTTCACCGGATACACCTGCCTGAAGGCAGGGTTCACTGGGGCTGCAGGCTTTGCTTGGTTTTACTTGTAAAAAGATCGTACCCTCTAGATAAACCAGCCCATGTTATGGTACATTGAGGCCTGCAAGACCGAAAAGGAGTGAAGCTGGTTTCCTTTAATTTTCTCTTGGGGGTGCAGGATGATCAAATACACCTTCCCTCATTTGAAAGGACGTTCTTCACTCTTGTGTGAGTTCCTGTTTCCTAATGGGTCCCATTCAGGAGTACCTTAGAGACATGAGGACACAGTGCGGAGCATCCTTGAGGAAGTTAGACCCTCTTCTATGTTTTCCATCTTGTTGACCTTTGGTGCTAGTACATCTTTAATAGTGACTGCTTGCTAATATCCCTTTCTTTAATTTAAAACATGCATTTATTTTATGTGTATGTGTGTCTATGGATTGTGTGCTGATGGAGGCCAGAAGTCATCAAGTCTTCGGGGACTGGGGTTATGGAACGTTATGAGCTCCCATGTATGTGCTGGGAGTTGAACCCGGGTCCTCTAGAAGGGTAGCCAGTGCTCACAGCTCATAGCTGCTGAGCCATCTCTCCAGCCTCTAATCTCCCTTTCTGTTAGAAAAACGAAACAAAACAAGGGGCCATAGTTGAATCTCAGTGATAGAAGAGGTGCTTAGTTTCTGCACAGCCCTAAGTTCGGTCCCCGGTTGTCAAAACACGTGGAAAAACAAGTGTTTCCTCAGACCTGTCTACACGTATCAATGTGTAAACAAAATCAGGCTTCAGATTTGGACTCTTGTCGGATATGATCATCTATTTAAATGTTACCATACTGACTTGTACGTGATGGTACACACCTATAATCCCAACACTCAGGAGGAAGAAATGGGAAGATCAGAAATTCAAGGCTAGCCTTGGCTATGTAGTGAGTGTGAGGCCAGCCTAGGCCACAAAAGACTGTGCCTCAAAATAAAGCAAAGCGAGACAAAAATGGCAAAAGTTATACTATTCTTATCAAATATTATAGTTATCAAATAAGGTTTGATACTATTGTTTTTATTACAAGTACTTTTGCCTTTAATTCATGGTGAGGAATAAAAGCCCACCATTTATTTTTTAAGGATATCTTGTTTCTATTTAAAATTAAGCATATTTTAAAATTTAAATGTCAGTTTATTTGCCTCCTTCTTTCTCTCTCTGGTACTGCATTATTAGCTAAGCTACAGTTCTGCTGCTGCCCTCCGTCTTCACCACGGTGCCAAAGGATGACAAAAGGACCAGAGAGCTGGCCAAGAAGGACAAAGGTCTAGGACACAAGGCACTAGCAGGCCCCAGAGGAAGTGCTCCAAAGGCAAAGTTCGGGATAAGCTCACCAGCCTTGTCCTGTTTGACAGACTTGGTTAGACATTCTGTAAGCGTCTCACCCCAGCTGTGGTCTGCAAAGGGAGGCTGAAGATTCAGCAGAGGTCTAGCAAGCCAGGTCACCCCAGAAAAACGAAGAGTGAAGTTGCACGGGCAGGTTCAAACCAGCTGTGCTATGTAGATATGGAGAGTTTAAAATGAAAATAAACCCCAAACAAAACAGTTCTTTTAAGCTGGGTGTGGTGACTCCTGTTCGCAATCCTAGGACTAGAAAAAGCAGAGGCAGTAGGATCACTGTGAGTTCAAAGCCAGCCTGGGCCACAAAGTCAACCCTGTCCCAAGGAAGCAAACAGCAACAACAAACCCACAAGAATCAGCTGAAAAGAAGCGAATGACTGTCCCAGTGTTGTTCCCAAATGAAGTCAGGAAGACAGTATGTAGTGACATTTAAACATAGCAGAATTGGAAAGGAGTACACAAATATTTGGTGAAGAGCAGCTGAACATTGGAGCTGAACATATTTGGATTTGAATCATTGCCCACCACCTCTTGGATGATGGCTTTGGATAAACTTGTTCCATACACAAAATCTGGAGAACTATGTGTTACCTACTTTGAGGGCCGTACGGCTGTGACATGTGGTCCTTGGACATAGTATGTGATCAATAAAATTAGCCATTTGTTACTATCACGGGGGATCAATTTATACGCGTGCATGCTATGGGTATTTAGTGCCTACTCATTATTATTCCTGTTATGTTGGCTAAGGACTGCCAAGAAGTAGATGTCAAGATGGCATTAGATGTGTGAAAGAAGGGGAGGAAGGACAGAGAGGAGGAAGAGGCAGGAGGATGTGGTTTAAAAAGCTCTGACATCTGTGCCTGGAGTGGATCAGGAAGGAGGCTGAGGGAAGTCTCAGGTTTACAGGAAATGTTTGGCCCCGGCTGGAAGAAGAACATACATGTTCTCTCTTTAGTCTCCTGTTGGCCAAGAAATGTGAATGTGTCAGTGGGTCTAGAAGGGCAGCATCAGGGGCAGTTAAGCCCCAACAGCATGAGACAAAGGGACAGATACCTTTTCGTGACTGACACAGGACCTTCTGTGTCTGTTTCCTCTAATTCATGCATCGTTGTGAGCTACTCGACCATTTTGACCCCTGAAAGTGAGGTTTACTATCTGAAGGAGAGAATCATGCCTAACTCCTGGTTTTCTTTTGTTCCAGGGCCAGGCTCACGAGCCAGGCAAATGACTTGTTATGAAAGGTTCACAGGTCTTTGCTCACCATGTATGCCTTGTAACTCTAATTTTGTAGTTCAGAAACTTTGCATTTCAGGCAGAGATTTAAGCACATTTGGCACGTCCGTGCAAATCAGATCTAATATGGGGCCCCAAGGGGGAACTATCGGGCCGCATCCAGTCAACAGACACTAACTTTCACAGCGCTTTCAAAAAATATTTTTAAACCAGTGTTTTAAAATTAGGGGCTCTTATCTGGTAAAAGACTGGGGGTTTTTGCTTTGTTTTTCTTTACTTATTTTGAACCTCAGCAGATGTAGACACTAAACCTCAACTTTTGCATCATAGTATTATGTAGGCTGAAAGAGAGATCCCTTAAAATGGGGTTTCTGGCTCAGTGGGTAAAGGAACCCACTGTCACGTGTGATGTCCTGAGTTTGAGTCCCATGTCCCATATGGTGGAAGAAAAACACCAACTCTTACAAGTTGTCCCCTGACTTACACATACGCCATGACATCTATATGCTCCCACAATACACATATGCAATAAATAAATAAGCATAATTCTAAAATAGGGGTCTCCCATCCTTTATGGCTTACCACCATCTAGGGCATGCCTATGTCCTCATACTTGGCAGGATTCACTGACTTACTTCTCTGTCTAGGCTTTTGGGCAGAGAATGTTACCTGTCCTCTATTAATACAACAGTATTCTAGATAGACTTGTGACTGTCCAACTAGGACTTTTCCCAGACTCCCTTGCAGCTAGGTGTGGTCATGTGACTAATTTTTGGCCAGTGGAGTTGATATGTGGAACTTATTGATAATGTTTTTTTTTGTGTGTGTGTTTTCTTAAAGAAAGGTTTGTTGTCATCTCTTGCTCCTTTTCTTCTCCTTGCCAGCTGGGATATAAAAGCAATAGTGGGAGCTGGAGCCGACTATCACAAGATAAAAGCTGTATTTTGGAACCTGCAGAGCCAAACGATAAACAGAAACTGAATCTTTGTTATTCTGGATCACCATCTCCATCACCAGATCTATAATAAAATTTGCTAGATTCTGTCATCAGAAAAATAAACTCTGGGTTTGGGGCAGTGTTTCAGGTGGTAGAGTGCTTGTCTAACGTGTATGAAGGCCTTGGGTTTGATCCCCAGGACCGTGAAAACCAAGCAAAGTGGCACACCCCTGGAGTTCCAGTATGGGGGAGGTGAAGACAGGAAGTCATCCTCAGCCATGTAGTGGGTTTGAAGTCAACCTCAAAAGCTTAAGACCTTGTCTCAAGAAAAATAGAAAGACACCACTTATTAATTTATATTAAAAATATACCCTCCATTGCATCTATTTTGAAGATTAATTTTTATTTGCACATGCGTGTGCATGTGTGTGTGTGTGTCTACCACATGTATCCTGGTACCTACAGAGGCCAGAAAAGGGCATCAGATCCCCTAAGTTGGAGACAGTTGTGAGTTGCTTGACATGGTTGTTGGAAGCCAAACTTGAGTCATCTAAAAGAGTAGTAAATGGTCTCAAACACTGATCTGTCTCTTCACTTCTTTCTGTTCTATCTTAACTAATACATTCCTGTTTGCTGTGGAATCGTGGTCCATGGGTTGGACCTAGAAACTTGGGAACTGGTTTACAAAGGAAAAGACGCTTCCTGATACTTCAAACCATTTCTGCTCATAAATGAGGCCTGTGTGGGCAGCATCAAATCAAACTGCCCTGGGAGTTGAGGTGAGCGCCATTTTTAGCATGGGAAATGCAAAACCAGAACACTCCATCTTGAAGACTCTGCTTGTTGCCAGCTCATGACAGCTGGCTGTAGACCTGTTTGTGCGGACGGCTCCTCAGGGACTGCCGTTCCTCACAGCCACTTGTTGAGGATCACAGACCAATGGACCACATTCTCATTTATTTTTCTCCCCCGACCTAGTCTTTAGAGGCCACACTTGAGCAGGCAGCCCTCCTACTTCTCAGAAGCGGAAGTGAAGTAGAAAGTTCTTGCTTGGTACTTTTCTGATCCCCAAGGGACTGAAACACGAACCCCTGAAGACTCTGATGGCTTCGAGCTGAGAGGACCTTGTTGTGTTACATGAGGACAAAGAGCCAGTTATAAAAATGGCCTGTGCAGAAGGGTGTTACTGTGTCCCCAGAGGCAAGCACTCAAAGTGACATGTTCATGGTTCTTCTGAGTAATGAGCAGAAGTAACCAATGAAATTCAAGCTACCTTACTAACATCTGACTATTAAGTACAGTCATATTAAGTACAGTCCAAGGGCCTTCCAAGCCAGGACTATTTGGGGGAAAAAAAGATTTATCTAAGGAGCACCAAATGTGCTGTGGAGTTTATGTACATTGTCCTACTGAGTTGTGTCAAAAATTCTATGGGGTAGGACATTGTAAATGTTCTTTAAATTACCTTTATTTGTGTTTTTATTTCTTTATTCACTCCTCTTCAGAAGGGTGGAAGTAACTGACTGAAGAGAGTTTGTAATGGGAGCGGGAGATGAAGACAGAAAGCGAGACAGAGACCTTGAGAACCTCAGACACCTGCACAAAGTCATCCTAAGCCCCACAGTGCCCAGAGGAAAGTCCGCGTGCAGCTGTGAGCTCTGAGGGGGAAGCGATGGTGCCCCGGCAGACAGACACGGGAGGGCTCACCGACGGCAAGCTAAGCCAAAGCAGTACATTGGCCACACTCTCACGGAAGGCTTTGCTGAGTGACTGTAGATGCCACCCGGTGCAGAGAAGGGTTGCGATTTGAGAGTTAGGGAGAATAGTTAGCAGTCCCGCACATTTAGGCAAGTGTGTTTCACTGACTCCTGGCAAAGTCATTTTGAATTACCCAGCTTGCTTTTTTTTTTCTAAAAACAGATTCTACGTCCATTTCTGTCTTGTCAAAAAAGGGGAGAAAACAATTTCCAAATTCAGGGTTTGGAGACACCAAATACCAAGAGGAACTTGGTCAATTTCCCTTTTTAATTAGTACTGCTGTTATTATCTCTTATCTTTTACCTCTTTATTTTCATTTAGTGATAAAATAGTTCCTAAGCGAAGTCAGCACAATTCCATTCCAAACCAACGACCAGCTCTTCGGACGAGATAAACACCAGCTCCCGTGGACTCCAGGGGACCGTTAACCTAGCATTTGGCATCGTTTCTTCCTCTCTCTGCCACAGTCGGGCATCTCCCAGTTCTAGACGCCAGTGCTCTAAGGAGCTAGACAGATACGGCTCTCGTAAACAGAGTAGAGGTGTGAGATGTGGCTGCTGACAAGGCAGCCTGGCTGGGGTGAGCGGGAGGGCCCAGGTGTCTGTATTTGGGTGGCAGCCCAGCAACACTCCACTCCAGTCCTGAAGGATTAAACCCCTTTTACAGAAGGAGTCTGGGAAGACTGGACTCTCTGGACGGGAGTCGGGAAGGTATCAGATGGGAACCAATGGAGCAAGTACTCCAGAGGTTCCTGGGACCATGGCGGAGACCGACCTGTTTGAATCAGAGAAGATGGTCCTGGAGACCAGGCAAGGCGTCATAGGAAATGGTAGTGGCTATGACAACAGGCAACCTCTGGTTTCCTTTTTACTTCCTTTCTTTAAAAAAATTATTTATGTGAGTGTTTCACCTGCATGTATATCTATGTACATGTGTGTACCTGGTGCTCATGGATGCCAGAAAAGGGCATCCGATCCCCTGGAACTGGAGTTACAGATGGTTGGAAGCCTGCACATGGGTGCTGGGAATTGAATCTGGAACCTCTGGAAACGCTGCCAGTGCTCCTAAGCACGGAACCATCTCTCCAGCTCAAAACCCGGTATTCAGGTTTCCTTGAGCTGATTGCATTGCACACAAATTCCCGGAACTGGCCTGTGGCTCGTGATGTTTTCTTTTGCTCCCCACTACTTACTCCATAGCCAACCATCTTGTAGTGTCCTATGGTAGGCCTTAGAATGGTAGTAACATTGCTCATCATGTGTGTGTCCGATTGGGACTTGGGAAAATGATGACGTACTCTCACATGAGGCCAGGAAATGAAGTAGAAGACCCGAGGCTCCTTGAGTGTCTGACTGGAGTGGACAGAAGCAGAAGTGTAGCTCTCAGTGTTGTGGCCAACAGCTCTCCAGCTGCGATGCTGCGGTGCTTGGGAGGAAAGAAAATTAATTTGAACCAAGAGCATCTTTCTCTCCTGCTTGCTTTTCCTGTGAGCCCTCAGACTCTTGTGGATATTAGGGAAAGAGAAGCAGAGAGAAGCAGGGTCTGAAGTAGGAGTTTGAGACAGGAATAGGTCAGTTCAGCAATTTTTTTCTTGCCTTTGGAATCAGTCTTTGACCTTATCTCTTTTTTCCCCTTTCAGGTAAAATCTGCAAGTAGAAAAGGCAGTATTTGCCAACTATTGCTATTTACCTGAAGTTGACTGGATTCTTAACATAAAAGTCCTTTTGGCTTTTACAGTAGTTTAGAAAATAGTGGTGCTGGGGGAGATGGCTCAGAGGTTAAGAGCACAGACTGCTTTTGCAGAGGATCTGAGTTCAGTTCCCAGCACCTACATTAGGTGGCTCAGAATTCCAGGTGATTCAATGACCCTACCATTGTGACATCTACACACACACACACACACACACAAACACGCCCCTGCTGTGGGATAATGCTTTTGTACCCTGTAAAGATTTGTCACTCATACTGGTTTAATAAAACACTGATTGGCCAGTAGCCAGGCAGGAAGTATAGGCAGGGGGACCAGACTAGGAGAATTCTGGGAAGAGGAAAGGCTCAGTCTGCAGTTGTCACCCAGACGCAGAGGAAGCTAGATGAGAATGCTGCACTGAGAAAAGGTACCCAGCCACGTGACTAAATATAGACAAGAATTATGGGTTAATTTAAGCTGTAAGAGCTAGTTAATATTAAGCCTGAGCTAATAGGCCAAACAGTTTATAATTAATATAGGCCTCTGTGTGATTCTTTGGGACTGATGGCTCAGGGTGGGACAGAAACTTCTGTCTACATTCGCCCATCACATATTTTTTTTTAAGTACGTTTTACACTAGTTTATGGGTTCTTTATTAGTTGTCATGATAAACCTCTGCAACAAGAATTGCTATCCTCCCACAGATGAGGAAATTGGGAATGGAGAAATGACTTGCCCAAAGTCACACAGCCAGCAAGTGGTAGAGTTCAGGGTTTCTCTTCCTGTCTCACTTGTCACCATTATTCTCAGGGATGAGAAGTCACCTCGACACATAGTGCAGGATCCAGTTTAGGTTGTAGGCCTTCCTCTGGGCCGTTTCAGACAGCTGCATTGTGACCCTGTGAGGGATATTCAACTCCTTAACTTTGCCGGTGTGGCCAGGGCAGACAGCGACCTCCTCCTCCTCACCTAAATGAAGACAACCTTTCCCCCAAATTGACTTCCATTTCTGTTATGGAATTGGCAGCCTTGACTCATAAGGAATGCATTCTGGAGTGTTCTGGTTTGGTGAGAAAGATTGTCTTCTTTGGAGACAAAAGAGGAAGAGGAAAAAGGAGGAAGCAGAGAGAGCCCAGATGAGGAGAGAGAGCCCAGAGGAGGAAAGAGAGCCCAGCTGTAGGTGAGGGATGTTCTAGCAGGAGTGGGGGTCAGCCCCACTTTCCTCTGACCCTGACAAGCAGGCGGTTTCTCTGTCTCCTGTCTTGAGTCATAGGGGCCTCTTCAAGTCAAACAGTTGAAAATATCAAGTTGGTTAGAATACCAGCTTTTGTGAAAATTCTCATGAAATCTGTCTAACTTGTTTGTATCTCAGTTTCCTGTCTGGAAGATGGAGATTGTAATGTCACCTTCTGCACTGGATTAAGGAGGAATTAATAGATTAGTTAACTGGTTGCGGCAATTTGACTTTCGGCTGAGAGGCGCTATCAGTGTGATAATTTATATACATATTATATCAGTTATTATTTCAAAGACTTTAATAGCACAGGGAAGAGGACTTGAAGAAAACATTGAACATGAAGTAGCAGTGGCAAGAATTGTATTGAAGGGAAAGAAAGGCCTTGGCCAGCATATAAAAACGAATGTGGACCCAGCCTTCTCTGCTCAGGAAGTGACTCTATCGGACAGTTTTGGCAAAATGACTTTGGACATAGAAACGCAGGAGACACAAGTCTATACGAAGACTTGAAGCCATGTGCCTATGAAGAGCCCTGGACAGTCATCTCCTGCTGCCCTCTGCTGGTCAAGTGCAGGTTCTTGCATCCCGAGAACAGGTTAGAGAGTCTGGTATACTAGGCTTCACGGCCCCTCACCTCTCCTTCCCTGTCTCCAGTGGTCCTACTGAAGCTTGGCCTATAGCCTTTCTAGTGCCCCCCCCCCCTTTTTTGCAGCACATCCAAAGCCACCCACTTCCACTTCTCCCTAAGTTCTTGTAAGCCAGCTGAGGATGCTGGGATGCTCAGGGGTAATCCACCAATGTGCGTGTTTTCCCGGAAAGCACTAGTTTTAAAGAGTTTAAAGACTTTAACAAAGCAAATGAAGCCAGTCTTGGCAGTACATGCCCGTAATCCCTGCATATGGAAGACTGAGGCAGAAGTTTCACTCTAAGTTTAAGGCCATTGAGTTACATAAAGAGTTCTAAGCCAGCCTGAACTAAAGGGAGACCATGAGACTATGTTAATAAACAAAAACCAGATGAACTCAAGTCAGTAGGAGGTGAAATGGATTCTGTGTGTGTGTGAGCATATCACATGAAACTGGAATCCAGCTTCTCTGTATTTTATATATAGGGAATCTGGTTTTCAATTGTATCAGTAGAATATCTCTCTCTCTCTCTCTCTCTCTCTCTCTCTCTCTCTCTCTCTCTCTCTGTGTGTGTGTGTGTGTATGTATATTTTGATTTTTTAAGACAGCTCTGGCTGTCCTAGAACTTTCTGTGTAGACCAGGTTGGCCTTGAACTCACAGAGATCCATCCACCTCTACCTTCTGAGTGTGGGGATTAAAAGCATGTGCCACCAAGCCCAGAGACCCTCTTCTTTAAGTTGGACTCAAGCTCTTGGGGAGGAATCTTCCTATTTCTTGCCAGGTAATTCTAGAAGAAAATTTCAAAAGAAAGTTTTATTTTTAGCATTAGATTGATTTTTACGCCACTTGAAAATGAAAAGCTGGAATTACTGGGTTTCTAAAAAGAAGAAAAAATTTAGGCTTCTAACTTGCAGATCCAGGTGGTTGTACCAGCTCTAGAGTCTGAGTCAGCATTCCGGTCCCTAGTCAGGAAGGAAGGTCCCAAGAAGTGTACTCTCTGGTCCTTTAAATGTGAAACCTCAGTAAGTGTTCTCTCACTGAGAAAGACTTGGGCAGGATTCACTGTAAGACATATTGAAATTTTATTCCCAGGCAGCCATGGTACTTCTCACAGTTGACATTTATTGCTAAGAGTGGACAGGTGGATTTGGGGATGAGTGACATCTTGCAAGTCTGTTGCTGAGACTGTGAGAAACATTTAGCTTCAGGTTGGACCAGACTGAAAGTGGGCTCCTGCTTTCTCTTCTGCCCTTGTGGAAGTACAGCTGGACCTGGTGGGGTGGTGGAGTCAAGGCTCCCAGAGGAACAACTCAGTGCTACCGGGTCACTTCCTGCTCCCACTTCACATTACAGTTGGTGTTGAAACGTCTCCTAGTGCCTCACACAGGGAAGCACAATTCAGAGAGGAGTCTAACCAAACCATGCGGCAGAAAACTGATTAACACACATTGTGACTTTATATAGTACTGTCTTGCCATTGTGAACCAAGCAGTCAAACAGAAGACGGGTATACCGCAGTCCCTGATCTAGAGTTTGGTTTTTGTGACTTGTGTTACCTGCAGTTGGCTGTAGTCCAGAGATATTAAATGGTGTTACAGGACAGAGAGTCAAATTAGACCTGGCCTGAAAGCTTCTTCCCTAATGGCCGGCTTTCACCTGAGGCTGCTGGAGGAGAAAAGTCATTCGTGGTTTTATCCAGCAACAAACTATGGACGCTGCAAAACTGACCTGCCAGGCAAGATCTGCCCACTGGTGCAATGGTGCCCTGCCGGTCAGAAGAGGTGAGCAACCACTCTCTGATGGGAATCAAGGCCTGCACCACAGGAGGGAATCTGTGCGTCATGATACTGCAAATCTGGCCCCAAGTCCATGACTCTATGGGGAACCTGCTACTGCTGTTTTGCTAAATGGACATGTTGTCAAACCGTCTTCTAAATATTTATGCTTATATTCATAGGTCAGTGCTGCTCCCAATCCTGGCTGGAGGAACTTCTGTAGCAGGCATTTACTTCTGCAGAGGCTCATGAAGAGCGAAAGTGCTGAGGATAAGTGATTTTTGGGATGCTCGACCTTAAATAGGACGTCTGTATCCATCTCTCTAAGGCTCTAACATCATAGAAGAGAGGGTGGAAAGAGTGTCAGAGCTGGAGGCTGGGAGGGGATGCTGCGAGGTGCCATCTTCTGGGCACTACATAGTCATTGCTCTCGTAAACTGACTGTGCTTATGGTTGTGTGCATAAAGTCAAGTCAGCAGAGTGCTGGCAGGCAGCACCAATCGGAGCAGAGGGCTCGAAAAATTAGAAAAGGAGAAAACATGAAGGGAGAGAGGAGGATGTGCTGGGCCGTCTGGGGGTCGGAGTGGAAGAGGAGAGCTGGGGGTAGGGATGGGCCATGTGTGTTTGGACATATGTAAAAATGTCAAAAATTAATGAAAGATGAAAAACATATCAAATTTAAAGATTAGAGATAAATTCATAAATTTCAAATAGACTTTGTTCTTGGTAGCATAGTAAAATCTTGTGCTGTCCTGCCAACCAGGAGGGGAGTCACCCCTCTGTCCAGGGTAGCCCTGCTGTGTATGCTCCCTGCCCACGTGTCAAACAGTAGCCAGCACAGTTGTCAGATCAGCTGTTCCAGTACCAAGGTGCATACATTTAAGTACCTCTTACGCGTTGATGCTAATCCCAGCACTTAGGCATTGCAGAATCTCACAGTGCTGGAAGAAGAGCAAATACAAAATATATTCAGGAAGCTGGGCTTGCTGTCTCACTCCTGTAATTGTAATACTCAGGAGGCTGAGGCAGGGGGATCCTTCTGAGTTGAGGCTGTAGGGTGAAACCTTGTCACAGAATGACAAGAACTGTTTATTTTGTTTTGTTTCCAGAAAGAAATTTCATTTATATAACTTTTATTGGGGTGCATTGTTACAAAGTGTTCTATTTTGTTAATGTTAATTTTGTCTATGATTAATTATAAATTACTCTTTTACAAAAATTGCTTATGTTTATCATCCTAATTATGTGGGCATGCATGAATATGTGCACGTGTGTGCAGGGACTGCAGAGTCCAGAAGAGGACAGCAGTCTTACAGGCAGTTGTGAAGCTGTATGTGGGTGCTGGAAACCAGGTTCTCTGGAAGAACTACTCATGTTTCAGAGTTGCCCTGGAGGTCTTGCCGTCTCCTCCACAGGTAGGAGGGACTGATGTGTCTGTTTTCCTTCTCCCGTGAGTGTTAGAGGCTGTAGATACTTAGGACAGATGAAGGCCTTTTAACTTAGTGCCTTCCGTAGCACGCATCACCTTCCTGCAGGAGCTGCCTAGACGTGGGCTCCTTGGCCAGGACATCCTCTTTGTTTTATCATAGGCCTTTGGAAACGGACAGTGTAGAGTAACTGATGAAACCCTCCCGGTTGCAACGTCTCTGTTTATATCCTGTGGTAGTGTCTGTGGTCATCTATCTCAAACCACGGCGGGGCAGGAAGCTTCTGCAACCAGCTGATAAGGAGGGCACCTGCCACGATAATCTTGAGGAACTGGGGAGCCCAGGGCACCTGGATTAACCACACAGTGAGGCAACCTTTTAGAACTCTTTCAGTTGCTCAGTTACTCAGACTTGCTGTGTTTGGGAAAACATCTCCTATCCCACCCAAGGAGAAAAGCTTTATCTGCTGGAAGTCGTTTGACTTCCTGAAACACAACCCCTGGTCCCAGCAGCTAGACTTTTAAGAAATAGCTAGCCTGCACATAAAAGCCTTGCTGATTGCTTCTTGAGGCCAGAGCATGCACCTATGTGCTGGCTGGTTGCTGGGGCTACGAGATCCTGCCTTTGTGTTCCGTTCCTCCCTCTAGCTTCTTCTTTTCCTTGTACATCATCCCCCATGACATAGCAACACATGCATCTTTCAAACCTTACTTCGTCTTGGTTGGGACTGACCCCCTGCCCATCTTGACCCCACCTCCTTAGACTCAAACTCCTTACCAAGCCTGTCTTGTTTCTTTCCAGGCACAAGCATTGGGAAACTGGGCAACCAGTCCAGGGCTTGTTGAATGAAGAGTCAGCATGGTGGACAGCATGGACTCTGGAGCCATAGGGCTCTGTATGTGACGTAGTGGACGAGCTGGGTGGTGGTAGGACATCCTGTGACAAGAATGTCAGCCTCTCCTAGGTGGACAGAGCTATATGACATTTTCCTTTCAGTAGGCTGTGCCTTAGGGTCAGGAAGATCAAACCTGGAAAGGGAAGGAGTCCAGAAAGTTCTGGAACAAGGCCGAATGTATCAGGAAGGCTGGTGAAAATCTGTCTGGCTTCAGTCAAGCAGCAGGAGTTTCCATTCTAGGGCATTTGACCTCCTGTTTGACAGGTGGTTTGGATCCTCCACGTCAGTCAGTGTTAACAATTGCCTGCCCTTGGCCCGAGCCATCCGACACAACTCTTCATTCATTTTTAGGTGGTCAGTTTGACTGTTGGTGTTTGCTGGGGTTCACTAGGTGTCAGGCACTGTTCTCATAGGCTTTATCCTCTCTTATTATTTTATGTAATTGTGTCTTAGTTTGGGTTACTATTGCTATGATGAAACACCACAACCAAAATCCACTTGGGGAGGAAAGGGTTCATTTCACTCGCAGTTCCATAGAACAGTTCATCATCCAAAGCAGCGAGGGTAGGAACCCACGCAGGGCAGGAACCCGGAGGCAGGAGCTGATGCAGAGGCCATGGAGGGTGCTGCTTACTGACTTGCTCTCCATGGCTTACTCTGCTTGCTTCCTTATAGGACCCAGGACCATCAGGCCAGGGATGACACCACCTACAATGATTGGATCCTCCTGATCAATTACTAATTAAGAAATACTTTACACATGGATCTTAGGAAGGCATTTTCTCGGTGGAGGATCCCTCCTTTCAGATAACTCTAACTTGTGTCAACTGACACGAACTGGCCAGGACACATTGTGTGACAGGGATGTCACCACTGTACCACATCCCAGCTTTTTGCTTTTTGAGGTAGAGTGTTATTATGTAGCCCAGGCTGTTCTCAAACTCATGATACTTCTATCTGATACTCAATGTGTTTTTAAAAAATTTAATCTCATGATTATGATTACTCTCACTTTACAGATCAGGCAACTGAGCCAGACTCTCAGTTATAGTAGGAGGCTGCTTGTTTGTTCTCGGCTGCTCAGCCCCAAAATAACCACACAGAAACTGTATTATTTAAACCACTGTTTGGCCAATCACTTGATTGTATTGCTAGTTAGCTCTTACATCTGTAATTAACCCATTTTCATTCTTTTATATTTTACCATGAGGCTCATGGCGTATGGGCAAGGTTCCAGCTGGCGACTTGGTCTGTCTTCAGCGGAGGCTCCATGTCCTCCCTTCACTCCACCTTCTTTCTCCCAGCATTCAATTTAGTTTTCCCCGCCTAGCTCTACTCTACCCTAACTTAGGGGCAGATTCTTTATTCATCAGCCAACAAAAGCAACACATATATAGAAGGGCTTCCCACCCCACTCAGTGACTTAAGGCCACACAGCCAGGTCATGGCACAGCCCCATTGCTGCCTGGAGCCTGGTGCCCTATTGTTCCAGAGTCCATGCTGTCCACCATACTGCCTCTTCATTCCACAGGCCCTGGACTGGCTGCCCAGTTCCCCAGTGCTTATGCCTAGAGAGAAACAGGACAGGCTTGGTGCAGAGTTTAGAGTCTAAGGAGGTGGGGTCAAGATGGGCAGTGGGTCAGTCCCAACCAAGACGAAGTAAGGTTTGAAAGATGCATCTGTAGTGAAATGCTGTCGCTATGTCATGGGGGATGATGTACAAGGAAAAGAAGAAGCTAGAGGGAGGAGCACAAAGGCAGAACAGAAAGCAGAGCATCCAGAAGCATTCGTAAAATAAATGAAATGCTGCCTGCATGACCAGGGACACTGGGCGGGCTCACGGAGTGTCCGGCACTGAGGTGAGTGCTCTACCTGTACGAACTCATTCGGTCATTCCATGCAGTCAGCCAGCAGCACGGCCAGTACCCTCAGCGTCTAGATGGGGAAGTGAGACAAGCTACTTCAGATAACTTGCTAACGCCACACACCTGTGAGCCGGAAGAGCTGGGTTCTGATGCAGAGAGTGGGGCCCCAAGTCTGCGCTCTGGGTCACTGCTTTGTGTGGTGCTCATTCGCCTTTGACCCGGGGGCTCCGGCTCTCTCTTCCTCGGTACTGAGGCCCAGTGCACCGGCTGGCCCTCAAGCAGAGTCCGTAATTCAATCAGCACATACACAAGCACTGTGTTCCCCGCTAACAGCCTCCTCATGAGAGATTCCCAGCCTGTCCTTTCTCATCTCCAAAGTCAGCGTGCTAATGCTTCCAGAGAGTTCCCAGCAGCTATTGCTAAAAATGGGCCCTTCGTTTGGGTAGCCAGCGAGGATCGGAGCTTTAGAACAATTTAAAGCAAGTATTCAAAAGCCATTGTGAGAGGCTTAACAGCCAAATATAGCACAGTTTGGGCACCCAAACACTCGAGGACAGCAGTGCATTAGGAACTGTTACAACACAGAGCCCACGTGTGTGTACTGACAGCAGTGGTTTAAGGGGATGGGAGGGCTCCTGATTGCAGTAGAATGTGGAGTGCTAATTGGCAAACGTGCTAGGATTGAGAAACCACCATCTGCAATCATCCGAATGAAAACCAGCTCAGGCAAGACTGTTATTACTGCGTCTGAGCAGACTTTTGTTCGTGGTGGTGGTGGAACCTATGGCCGGGTGCAAGTTGTACCACTGAGCTACAGCCCAGCCTTATGTATTGTATGGTCCAGAGAACACTCTATGGTAGCCATACTTTAGGGTTTTGTTTTCTTATTTTATTGTACGTGTATCGCGTGTGTGCGCCATGTGTGCGAGAGTCTCCAAGGAGGCCCTAAGAGGGTGCTGGGTCTCCTGGAACTGGAATTACAGGTGGTTGTAAGGTGTCAGATAAGAGTGCTGAGAAAGCTGGGCAGTGGTGGTGCACGCCTTTAATCCCAGCACTCGGGAGGCGGATCTCTGGGAGTTCGAGGCCAGCCTGGTCTACAAGAGCTAGTTCCAGGACAGGCTCCAAAGCTACAGAGAAACCCTGTCTCGAAAAAACCAAAAAAAAAAAAAAAAAAAAAAAAAAAGAGTGCTGAGAAATAAACTCCGGTCCTCTGGAAGAGCAATAAGAGATCTGTCTCTCCAGCCCCATTGTTGCAAATGAATGAGTTTATTAATTTATACAACAAGCCAGTGTATAAGAATAAATAGCAAGGAGCACATGGGTACAGAACAGTGCATTATCAAATAAGCATCTAGTGGAAGCCGACCGAGGAAGCCTTGTCAAGGCAGCCTGCGGGAGTTCCCCACTGAGGGTTCAGGGTCGTGCAGTGTGTCCTCTCCCTCCAAAGAGGCTCTCAAGAACCAAGAGCCACAGACAGACGACATCATCCAGCAGAAACGAACTGGGGACATTGAAGCAGTCATCTCGCGTTCCCATGGCTGAACTTGAACCCTTGCTTTGCCATGGCAGGGGTTTTTGTATCGCAAGGGGACAACAATAAGCTCTTTGGGAACTGGTTCACCTTCTAGCTGTTCCCCCAGGAGAACATGTATTCACGTTTCAGCTTCTTTCTGTGCCCTCCCTTACCCAGCAGAGGTAGAGGCCTATCCCATCCACAGGTAAGGGAGGACACAATGGGCCTGAAATGGGAACCAATCCCACTTTCAGAGCCTGCTTCTTAGTGAGTTCAGAAACCAGGTGATAGTTTGCTAATATACATTGCACCTCACTAAGCGGGAAATTGTGTGCACATGTGTGCAGGCATGTGCTCGGGAGTGTGCGTGTGTGCAGAAGCCATGGGTTAACCGTGGGGTGTCTTTCTCCACTTCTCTACTTTACATTTTGAGACAGGGTTTTTCACGGAAGCCAGAGCTCCTCATTTCAGGGAGGTTCATTGGCCAACAAGTCCCCAGGAGCCACCGCCTCTGCCTCCCAGTGCTGCAGGTACAGCCATGTTCTCTCGCTCCTGGCAGCTTATGAGAGCGCCGGGGAGCTGCTCTCAGGTCCCAGCAAACATTTCACCCGTCAATCATCTCCCCGGCCCCGTACTTTCGGGAGTGACGATATATTTGTACAGCCTTAATGTGCCACCAACCAAGATGATTTTGCTTGCAAGGCAGAGATAACTGTGCTGTGGGAAGTCAAAGGCCATCTTGGCCAAGTGATCAAACTTTTGCGGCCACTAAGGGGTGGAAGGACCTGTGTGTTTCCAGTCATGATAGGCTCTAAAGGGCATAGTGTTGCTCGTGTGACATCCTGGCTAGGAATGTATAAGCCGAATCTAATAACAAGGAAACACCTGAAAAAACTCTTAAATGAGAAAAATTCTACTTAAAAACAGAGGGGAGGGGTGGTGGAGAGATAACTCAGACAGAAAAGTACTTGTTGCTCAGCCATAAGGGCTTGAGTTTGAGCTCCAGACATCATGCAGGAATGGTGGTGTGCTCTTATAATCCCAGTGCTGAGGAGGTAGAGACGGGCCAGCCAGCCTAGCCTACTTGTGACTTAGTAAGGAACTGTTAGTCGGTGTTATATTGCTGTGAAGAGACACTCTGACCACGGCGGCTCTTATAAAAGAAAGCATTTAATTGGGGCTGGTTTATGGTTTCAGAGGTTAGTTCGTTATCATTACAGTGGGAAGTATGGCCGCACACAGGCAAACATGATGCTGGAGACATAGTTGAGAGTTCCATGTTAGCAGGAAGAAGAGTGAGACACTGGGCCTGGCTTGAGCATCTGAGACTTCAAAGCCCATCCCCAGTAACACACTTCTTCCATCAAGGCCACACCTCCTAGTCCCTTTCAAGTAGTGCCACTCCCTTGGTGACCAAACATTCAAATATATGTGCCCATGGGGGCCATTCTTATTGAAACCACCACAGAAACTCTGTCTCATAAAAAGATGCCAAGGCTGAGCTCTGGCCTTCACACACATGCGCACATGCACGTACTTGCACTTGCATACATGAACACACACACAGAGGAAAGAAGGTATTAGTATTCTCCAAAAATACTATATCAAAAAAAAAAAAATAACGATGGTATAAGATGTTTTAAATCAACAGACACAAAAGTCATGGCAACTAAATCCCATATCAGGTTCTGATCCTAGACTTGCTTCTGTACTAAAAACAATCAAACGACATATAGGGCATTAATAGGACAACTGGGAATCCAGAAACAACAAGTGTTGGGCAGCTACTCTATCAGCATTCCATCTAGTGAGGCTGGTGGCTATAGTAGGGGTATGCAAGAAAGCAGGGCTGTTCTTAGAAAAGACACACTGAGGGAGTTCTGAGTAAAGGCCAGAGACATAGTAAGTGGGCAGACAGACAGATAGACAGACGATAGAAGGATGCGTAGATAGAGAGGTAGGAAAATAATAGAGGAGAGAAACATGAACTACTGTTGTTCCTTTAAATATGAATTCCACTTCTGTGCATTCGACAAACCACAAATCAAAATGCTGAGGGGGAAACCTTTGTCTTTCTGATACTGGTATTTTTGGAGAAAACTAATCTTTCCCTGTTTTACACTGAACACATGCAAGACCTTTCTCTTGTCATGACTTCCTAAACAACCCAGAACGATGGCTATTTGCATAGCATTTACATTATATTAGGTATTATAAGCAAAGCAGCGATGACACAGTATGTGGGAGGATTTGTGCACAGTATAGTCTCTCTACCGTGTAATGCCAGGGACTTGCGCATCCTCAGATTTTGATACACATGGTGGTATCATCTGGTCCCCCACAGATACCAGAGGACAACTGCCTAGGTGGATATGTGGTGCTGGGACAGGCGTTCTGTTACTGTTCTTATTCTTGCTGTTGTTCTATACATTTGAATTTCTTCCAAACGAAAGTGCTTGAAGGTACAAATGCCCGAGAGCTCCCCCATGCTGCAGGGATGCCAAGGCTGTGGAGTGTAAATGTCAGGGAACACAGTCAGGCTGTCCCTAGAACAGTGTAGACCAAAGACGATGATGGCTTAGACCAGGGGACGAGATTTCATGGGGGTCTGTGGATGTCCTACAGGTAAGCTGATGGGATTTGTTCATGAATTCCATATGGAACCCGAGAAATGGTCAAGGAGACGTGGGTGGGAGACGCTCGCGGTTTACCTGAAGTTGGTAAAGCCTAGATGGAGAAGAGGTGGAAGCGACAGTTTGGGTGGACTACTGCGAGTCAGGATTTGCACATGGGAGTCAGGATTGGACTCAGGGAACACAGTGTCTGATTTAATTAAGCTAAAGCTCATAACGTGTATAATTAGCTTTAAAAGATTCCTGCAGAGCAACCACAAATCAATGGTAAACTTAATGCAAACACCAGAAGGTTGTCACTTTTATGGATGTGACTCTGAACGTGGTTTAGAACACTCTTCTCTGCTAATAGCTCCTTGGCTAGGTTTGGGGACTCAGTAGCTCCTCCATCATTTTTAACTGGCTTGATCTTGTGTGTGTCTTGTGTGGGTGTCCAAGCTGCTGCTCATATGTGTTCAAGAGCATGTCCTGTCTAGGGGACAGCATCTCACCTCACCCCTCCCCTTCCTCCAGCTTCCTTTCTGCCTGCTTTTCTTTCCTGCTCCCGGAGTCTGGGCAGAGGGGGAGTGAGGTTTGATAGAGATGCCTGTCATACAGCAAAGTCAATCAAGCGTTTGTCTTTAAAGAGCTAAAAATTACCATTGCTATTCTTAGTATTGTGTTTTATATAATGTATTAGCATAGAAACAAATGATTTTAATGTTATTCATTTTATCTTTAATTCTGTTCATTAAATGTCTTTTTGGGTTTTGTTGCTTTGAAATAAGATTTTCTTATGCAGCCCAGGGTGGTCTGGAACTCACAATTTTCTTGTTCAGATTCTAAAGTGCTGGGGTTACAGGAATATTCTACCATGGCTGGTGATTGTGTTTATTTTTGTGCATTTTTTGTCATGAAGATAATAATATATTTATGAAAATATAGATGAACATAATTTACACATTAAAAATACACATACCTGGAAGTACTTGATGAAAATTTTAATTGAGAACACAGAGAAAGACTCTTGAGAAGCCCACAACTTGTGTGTGTATGTGTACATGTGTATGTATGTGTACATGTGGGTATGTCTGTATATGTGTGTGTATGTCTGTGTACGTGTGTATATGTGCGTATGTCTGTATGTGTGTGTATATCTGTATATGTGTGTGTGTTTATGTGTATGTGTTAATCTTTCTCTGATAACTCATGTGCCTGAATCTATGTTTAAAAAAAATCTCTCCTTAATAAACTCCAACTCTCAACTCTGCTATTACAAAAAACTAAAAAATACAGCTAGTTCAGAAAAACGTTGAAGACCCCTGGGTTAGGCCATAATAGTAACTCCAACCAGGCTTTTTGTTTCCTTTGCTACACTCTGTGCCTCAGCAAGGAAGAAACAAAGTAACCATCTCCACAAGAGTAACCCTCCCGCTGAAAGAGGATCCTGTGCCTCTAGAGGCCCATCTAGAATAAATAAATGACGGATGTCATCCAAAGGAATGTTCCAGCACTTCTCTTTGGAAAGATGTAGCAAGTGAAATAAACACAAGATGGAACCAGGTATATTGTCAAACAAAGGAAACCTGTGGTGGCAGTGGCCATCTCAAGGGAACTGTGCTAGCCAGGGGAAAGAGGGGGCCTTGCTTTTTAATGTACTTGAGATGTCATGAGGCTGGAGAGCTGGCTAGTGGGTAAAGCACTAGCTACGCAAATGGGAGCACCCTGGTTGGGTCTCCAGAAACCACACAGAGCAGGAGTAATATCCCATCGTGCATCTGTGATTCCCATGCTTCTACTGTGAGACCGAAGAATGTCTGGGAACTTGGCAGCCAACTAGCTAGCTGTTTGCAGGATGAGTCCTTTTCTCAAACGCCATGAACTAGATGGGCTGACTCCTGAGGGTCTCCTCTCATCTTCACACACATGTTATAACACGTGAGTCCTTGTGCTCATGTATATGAGCTCAGGCTCGTGAGACAGCTCAGCAGGTAAAGGCCTTGCTGCCAGCCTGGCGTTCTGAGATCGGTGCCCAGGACTACACGGTGAAGGGAGAGACTGACTCCCACCAGCAGACCGGCTGTGCCATGACGACACATATACAATAAATAAACAAATGCAGGAGAACTCTTACCCTTACACATGAATAGGATGTGAAGATAAGCATCCGAAGGCCGGATACAAAGCTCGGTGGTTTGAGTTTGAGGTGTGGTTTTTATCTCCAGTGCTCCTCCCTCTCAATACATAGAGTCACAAACACATATTAGTTTAGTATTTTAAAATGGCTATAAAATGTTCAGGATCTCTGAAACTCCTCTTGCTTTTTGCTAGTCAGGTATAGTAGCAAAACGTATTAGGGAGGTTGGGGCAGGAAGATGGCAAGTCCAAGACCAGCCTGGGCTACTACATAGAAAACTATCTCAAAAAAATAAAAAAACAACAACAATAAAAATGTATTAAAATGACCCAGAAAGCACTTTAAATGGTAATCGTTGGAAACAACCAAAATGTTTAGCATTCAGAGATCAGTTAAGCAAAGAAAAATGGTTTGCTTTATGATGTAGATTTAAAAAAAAAAAGTTGGAAAATTTAATCTTAATGTACATGCCAGAATTATTTTCAATGATGTTTAACATTTGGAGGCTGTCTCACCTCAGAGTGCCCAGAGGCACTGGACAAAGACGGAAGGAGAAAAGCAACTATTCGGATGTATTGTCTTCCCTCCGTGTGACAGCTGCGGCACACTCCTCTCTCCCCGCCTCCACCACATCACACGCAATAGTAAGTAGGTAAAGACATGTTTAAAAGAACGTACCCCCAAAGGGCTGTGATGGCTCAGCAGCTCAGAGCACTCGCTGTTTTTGCAGAGTATCAGGGTTTGGTTTCCAGCACCCACTGATGGCTCCCGTCTGTCTAGAACTTGCTCACAGAGGATCCAGCGTCCTCTTTTGGCCTCTGAGGGCACCAGGAGCACATGTGGTTTGTATACATGCATGCAGGAAAAACACAAGTAAATAAGAAAATTAAAAATAAAGAGAAAATATCCCCAAGAGACAACAGTGTTTGTCTCTGATAATGAGATTATACGAGACTCTTTTGGTTTGTGCCTTCTAGACCTTTCTTCTGTTTTCATATTCCTCTCATTTTTTTTTCCTGGAATAGGTATGCATTATTTTGTGATGTGAAAGAAAATAAAAAGCAAAACACTGAGGAAGCCATGCCATGCATGGCTGGCCTGAGTCACGGGCTGAATTCTCATGTTTAAATTAGTTTCAGAAACAAGGAGTGGTTCCTAGGCAACAGGCTTGGGAAATCATGGTCATTTCCATCATTGCTACAGTGTGTGCGTGCCTGTCTGCGGGAGACTTCAGAGATAAAGGCTTGTGCAAGCAGACTCCTGCTAAGGAGAAATGAGTTTTGCCACCCAGTTTTGGTCACGGGGACTTGAGTTACTGTGACCCCAGAGGCAGACAGGAGCCAGAGAGTTCTTTATTTTTTTTACTTTTTTACTGATGAATGACTGAGTTAATGAGAATTGCCATAGGTCAGCATAGTCTAAGTCGTTTCTGAAGGTGTGGGAAACTCAAGGGCCAGAAGGGAGCCAAAGCCAACGCCCCCACGCACACCGCAATGGTTTTGCTCTGAACTCAGACAGTGTGGGGCTGAGCGAGACAGATTGCATCTGAAGATGTGAAAAGATTGCCTCACAGTCTCTGGAGCCATTCACTGTCATTACAGACAATCCCGGGCAGCCAAAGGGCTTTTAATCAAGAGGAACATGGAAAACCGGAATCAGGGCAAAGAAAGCTTCGGCCCTGCTGACTGGCTCTGGAGGAGGGGCTGAGCCAAGGGAGCCTTCCAGCCTCCTGGGAGAGGTGTTCTTCCCCAAGTGCCTGCAGAAGGCATTGCTCAGCCCAGGAGGCATATCTTCAACGAGAAAAGGCGATTTCCCGAAAAAGATAGTGTCGGAGCATGGCCCTCTTATGGCTATTGTTGTTTTGTTTTGTGACAGACTCTCACGAGGTTCGGGTTGGCTGGACTTCTCCGTGTAGCTGAGGATGATCTCGATCAGTCTCTTGCTTCCATGGACATCTCTGATTCATGTTCTTTCTCTCACTGTGTGACGCCATCTGTCGAGTTATGATGCAACACGAGCCTCTCGTGAGATGGGGCTGCTTAAGAACTGTGAGATACACCAGCCTCCTGTCTTTGTCATTTATCCAGCCCTAAGTATTTGGCTAGAGTAGAGCAAAATAGATTTAGTCTCCACTGCTCTTCCTTAAGTGGTAATTCTTCAGACAGGTTTTTCCATCTTTCTACTCCAGAAGCACTTATTAGAAACAGGCCCTACACATGCTTGTGTTCATCCTCTCTCTCTCTCTCTCTCTCTCTCTCTCTCTCTCTCTCTCTCTCTCTCTCTCTCTCTCTGCCAGTGATAGGAATTGAGCCCAGGTCTTTCTTATTCAGGGCAAATACTAAATACTCTACCACTGAGCCACATCCCCAGGTTTCATGGTCTTGAGTGATATATGGAGCCTGTTACAGTGAATGTTCCCCAAAGGTTTATGTTGGAAGCTTGGCCCCCAGTGGGACAGTAAAAGATGGCATAGAACCATTGAAAGTGGGTGGGTGGGTGGCTGAGCCGTTGAGTTATGTGGGTGCTTCACTTGGAAGAAATTAAGGTCACTCTTAAGGAACTGTTCCGTGGTTTGTGGTAAAAGCTGAGTCCTGGCTCCTAAGTCTCTTTCTGGCTTCCTGTGTGCCGGAGTGATTGCTCTCTGTGGAATCCTTCCATGGGGTCTCTCTAGAACCCGACAGACACCAACACACCCTTGGATCTTCAGAACTGGAGAACTAGCCAGGTATTGGTGGTGCACGCCAGCACTCGGAAGGCGGAGGCAGGCGGATCTCTGTGATTACAAGAGCTTGTTCCAGGACAGGCTCCAAAGCTGCAGAGAAAACCTGTCCTGAAAAAACAAACAAACAAAAAAATAAAATAAAATGGGCAGCCTATCATATCAACCCCAGGATGGGTGTTCCGGACGGTGTCCTGGTGAATATAAGACTTCCCTTCCCCTTCTGAAAGATGCCATTGCAACAGAAAAAGAGGTCTCCTTCAACAACCTGAGGTGACTGTCCTTGTGGGCTCCACGCCAAGAAGAGAAGGCATAGAGAGGAAAGGCATAGAAAGTAAACGTGAAAATCTTCAAAGTTCAGGGTGCGGCCTTGGAGAAATATGCCCAGTAATCAGCTAAGGTCATTGTAGCAGGAAACCCAGTCAACACCAATTGTCCAACAGCCTCCAAGTCAGCCCCATCGATCTCCAAGGAGAGCTTCAGTTGCCTGAGTCGGTTGGACCACAGCCTAGCAGAATCTCAAATTGCTCTTAAATGTGGTATAACTGACACAAAGAAGGTCATTATCTGGGAAGAGCATCCATCAACTCCGTATCCGGATGTCAATCAAGTTAGGGTGAAACTGCAAGGAGAGGAAGCTGGTGGGTGTGACGCCCTAAGAGACGACACCTGGCTCAGGGGTGAGTTCGTCACAACTGTGTAACAACATGGTACCACTCTCTGCAAGACTCAGAAACTGTCCAGTGCAACGTCTGCCCTGAAAGCCATCTCTGGCCACATCAGAGGGAGCGCTTGTGCCCATGGGCACTGTCTCTATTGGCAACTTCAAGAACAGGTCCTGGAAGCTTGTTGAAGGCCTCCCTATTAACGATTTCTCGTGTGAGAGAATGGATCTTACTGCAAAGGACCTGGCAGAAGAAAAAGATACTGCTTTTGACTTTCTTTCCTATGCATGACCAGGCAACCGTGCTGATGTCAATAAGTATACCGAAGCTGGGGACACGAAATGATGTCTTTGAGCCTAGTACCAAACAGTGATAATGCTACCCTCAAATTGTGCACAGCAACATATTTTAAATATTATGTACTTCGTGGTTCAGATTTGTGAGAGCCAGTCAAGCTGTTAGTACTGCAATCTAAATAAAAATACAGTCGAGTGAGAAAACAGCAGCAGCAACAACAGAAACATCTATGCAATGAGGCTGGGAAGTAGAGGTTAGAAAAAGAACATACAGAAAAGCTCCAGTTCCATGGCGATGCCTCCAAGTCAGGGACACACCATCTTCATCATCACCGAAGATGAGGGCTTCCGTAGACGGCCAAGGAAGTCTGGTGACACATTCTTGGGAATGTGGTGGTAAGATGGGGGTGGGAATGAGGTGGCTCTCAGGTTCTGTCCTGGAGGCTGGATAATGGTGACTCCGTTCATGAAAATCAGAAACACGGGCAGGAGAAGATTGAGACTATGGTGACCTAAATTTTGGCCATACCTAAGGTGGGGACATCCAAGTACAGCTGTGTGGTCAGTGGTAGGTCTGTGGGTGTCGGAGTTTGGGGAGGACCCTGGCTTCTGACAGAGAAAGGCTGGGTCGAGCTGCTCTCTTCACAGACATTCAATCAACATTGTTTTGAGCCACTAATGAACGATTCCAGGGCACTGGGGAAAAAAGGGGTGCCGCCTGCGAGTACGGACGCTCTTAGAGTAATGGGCTGATGGCTGCAGAAAAACTCAAGCCAAATAACACTAATTTTTCAGCTATAAATAAACCTGCCTCTGCAGTCAGGGCTTTCAGTAACTCAGAGAAGAAGAAATGTAGCCATGGAAACGGGAAAGAGGGCTCTGTGGAGGCCACATCATGCCCGCAGGGCGAACATGTCAGCGAGTTCCAGCCAAGAGCAGCAGAGTGGTGGGTGGTCTGGCCGGTGGGAAAGAGGCTAACCTGATGTCTTGGGTTCAAGTTCAAGCTGGGTGTCTATAATAGGTTATTGGATACACGTGAATGAGCCTTTGTTCCTGTTTGGAGACATTATCCCTGTTTGAGATCTTAATATGTATTCCTGAATTCAGTCCTCAGAACTACCTCATAGTGTGGCTTTTGTCCTTTAGAGACAAGTAAACTGATTCTGGCAAAAACGTTACAGTTCCGAGATTTGAACCCAGGTAGTGTTCATCCAGATCCTCTCAGGGTCTCTTCACACTGTTACTGGGTTCACTTCCAGAGGCTTTTGCATTCTTAGCAGCCTACAGATTTCATGATGGGCAAGCAGCATTATTTATATTGAGGTCTAGACTATAGGTGTATATTTACCCGTCTCGTTCCTCTCAAGATTGGTCCTCCAAGGAAACAGCGTGGAAATACGTGTCCCAACTCTTCATAGTTCTGAGAGTCCCTATCTGCAGAGAGCAGCAGAGGACCCGAGCCAGCAGTGATGTCATCAGCGTGGGAGATGACAGCTCATGGAACTCGGTGCTTCTGCCCTTGTGGGCTCACAAAAAGAGACGCTTTTCTCCCGCTCCTGCCCTGTGGTGCAGACGGGTTACTTACAGGCTCGCCATGCCTGCTTCTTGCAACCTCCCAAACCCTGGAAACTCCACACAGGTAGAAAGATTGTGGTGGACAACAGCCCTTGCTGTCATGGAAGTCACCAAGTCAGAGTCACTAAGCACGTGGCGTGGAAGTTGGCATCAGAGATTGGGGGAAGTGCATTCTAGGAAAAGGGAACTTAAATTTTGAATCGGCAGGAAATGATGTATCTGCCACAAGATCAACATGACTTTCTCATAAACTTATTAAGCAATTGCATTTTTCTAAGCAGTATTTTTCCACCTACATTGTACACATATAACTAGTAAAGTGAAATTAAGGATTTAAAAAAATAATGACTTTTATGGTAAGCAGAAGATACTGCTCATCATAATTGTGGAAGTGATGGTTTTGAACATGCTACTACCATGGGTTGAAGATCATGACATAGGTCTGTCACCCTGGAGCCAGCTCTTACTCCCTTGCCTCACTGCATGTCCGTCAGAACTACTAAGAATTCCTATGGCACACACATAGAGAGGAGGCCCGGGACCCAACCTGAGAAACCCAACGTCGAAGGGGCACACAGACAAGGAAGATTTGACTGAGAAGTTAGGGTGAAAACCCAGAGAAATGGCCACACAAGGACAGTTTCTAGCGTGTTCTCTTCGTAGGCTTATGAAGCCATTGCAGGTACTCTGTACCAAGACCAGCCATTGCTTCTGTGGTTCCTTTGGAACAGAAATTCCTAAAGGAAGAAGGGCATTGGCTTGGGCAAACTAGAGAAGCAGAAGGAACATGGTCACTGCCATTTCCCAAGAACCGTTGCAGGAAGGGTTGTCTTACTCTTCTATTGCTATAAAGAGACACTACGACCGAGGCCACTAATACAAGAAAGAACTTGACTGGGACTTGCAGTTCCAAAAGGTAGTGGAGTTCATGACCATCACGGCAGGGAGCACGGCAGCAGTCACAGCACCAGAGCAGTAGCTGAGAACTCACATCTTGATCCACACGTAAAAGGAAAAGAGAGAGATAGACACTGGGAATGACGGGAATCTTTTGGAACCTCCAAGTCTCCTGCCATTCCCAGTGACAATATCTCCTCCACCAAAGCCACACCTCCTAATTTTCTGGAGGCTGCAACACACTCATATGAGTCTATTCACCCCACAAATGGAAACCATGGCAGACTAACGTACTGTCTAGTTTGGTGAACCAATGTTTTGGTGAACTATGAGTTTTTCCGGGGTTTGTTCACAGGCGTGTGGGTGAGGGTTACCGGAAGGAACAGAGAAGATTCCAAAATGCAGCTGCCTCTCTGAAAAGCCCACCCCCTGACAGCTGATGACTCAGAAAGCTGCAGGCCTGGACACTGCACAGCTCGCAGGCAGCTTGACAGGTCTGAGAACTCCCTTTGCAGCTTGGGTGGCTAGCATCTTCTCCCCAAGCCATTGTTGGCTGCTCTCTGAAGTTGGGGAGAGGCCTTCCAGAATCTCCTAAGTTTCTACTTGACCTGATATGTGACGTTTTGTTTATCTCTGGAGTCTCACGAGCCTCCTCTCTCTTCCTAAGGGAGTATTTCAATCTGCTAAACCACACCTACCTAAGAGTAGACACACACACACACACACACACACACACACACACACACACACACACCATTTAAATCCCACCCTTAAGAAGTGATTGAGATTCAGTCCTCCAAAGCAGGGGGGAATAATTGCTCCTTTGAGAATGTTCTGGAATATTCTGTTCCCATCTAACAGAATTGTGCTTGGGTAAATATTAATCTGGCTGAGGTTGAAGAAAGAGAAAGTGGGAATATTGTGGAAAATATATTGCTTAGGACAAATAGACTCCAATCTATTTCTTGGCTTAAATCAATTGTTAGATTTTTATTGTCATAAGCCTTTGACTATTAGCCAGAAATCCTAGATGAATGGGTGGTTTGCTGTAGATGTGGTATTTCAAGTGATTGTTTGTCAGGCTGGTTTTTTGGAGCCGTTTCTTAGGTGGGTTTAAAACAGCAGGTTTCCCTGATGACAATTTTCTATGCCCTGTACAGAGTTTTGCAGGGAGTGTACAGCGACACCTGGTGGCCGGCGAGGCAAAGTACCTTGGCTTTGTTAGACCATTATGAATTTGAAATTCTCAAATTTGATTTGCTGGTTAAGAATTGCATCCTTTGTTCCAATTCTTATAGTAGAATTGTTGTTCTATATTTAAAACAAATAGACTTCGATTCTGTTAGATTATTTCTAGAGTGTCTCAACTTTTTAAAAAGATCATTCATTAGGTGAGTTAGCCAGGTCTGTATTGAACTAAATCTTACTGGGGTCAGGACCAGGGGGAGACAAGAGAGGCGTTTAGCGTGAGTGAAAATCTAAGGGATGAAAAAACAATCTTAGTAATGAATAGAGATGAGGATGATGGTAGTGATGATGATGATGATGATGATGATGATGATAATGATGATGATGATGATGATAATGATGATGACTGGTCAGGGTTTTGCTAGTTAACCCTAGCTGGCCTGAAACTTAATATGTAGAATAGAGTAGCCTCCAATTCCTGGCAAACTTTCTGCCTCTGTCTCCCAAGTGCTGGAATTGCAGGTGTGCCACCATACATAGCTTTATATGGAATTTCTCCCTCCTTCCTCTTTCCTTTTCTACACTAGTGTTACTTGGTGGCCTCAACCAATCCTCCTGCCTCAGCCCCCCAAGTAGCTGGAACTAACTGTGCCTGGCTTAATGCATTATTTTTAGAAGCCAAATTCAATGCAATGTTTCAGTATAAGAAATATAGACATTTTTATGCGTATGAGTGTCTTAGTCACTCTTCTGTTGCCATGACAAAACCCCCTGGTCAAAGCAACTTACAGCAGAAAGAGTTTATAGGGGCTTACAGTTCCAGAGGGCTATAGTCTGTGACCATCATGGCAGAGAGCATCGCGGCAGGCAGCTTACATCTTTTTTTAAAAAATATTTATTTATTTACTTATTATGTATACAATATTCTGTCTGTGTGTATGTCTGCAGGCCAGAAGAGGGCACTAGACCTCATTACAGATGGTTGTGAGCCACCATGTGGTTGCCGGGAATTGAACTCAGGACCTTGGAAGAGCAAGCAATGCTCTTAACCACTGAGCCCCATCTCTCCAGCCCCTGAGAACTCACATCTTGAAGCAACAACCACAAGGCAGAAAGAGCCAACTGGGAATGGCATGGCCTTTTGAAACCTCAAAACCCACCCCCGTGACACACCTACCCCAATAACACCACACCTCCTAATTCTTTCCAAATAGTTCCACCATTGAGGACCAAGCACTCAAATATATGAGCCTCTGGGAACCGTTCTCATTCAAATCCCCACAATGAGAGTCTGGTGCCCAGGGAGGTGAGAAGAGGTATCAGACCCCATAGAACTGGAGTTACAGGTGGTTGGGAACTGGGAACGGAACCATGGTCTTCCGCAAGGGCAGCCAGGGCTCTGAACTGCTGAGCCATCTCTCCAGCTCTGAGATACCAACGTTTTAATCACAGAATCAGTGTTGCTGATTTTCTCTTTCAGCTTAGGCACAAACAAGGCTCTGATAGGGAGTGAGAAGAGCCAGCACACCGAGGGCCTGGCCTCTGCCTGTTTCATCCACTTCAGTGGTGGCATTCTGGTTGCCCCTGCCGCGCAGCTGCCCCATCTTGCTGTAGTCTTTCCGGTCTCCTCTCTCTCAGCACAACCGGCATCAGTGCAGTGACAGGAGAGACTAAAGGGAGAACGGAATGTCACAAAGTGACCAGAAGGGGGGAAATCCAGAATTAGGTCTCCCAGTTCTGCTTATTTTCAGGATGCCACCCCCACTTGCTTCCCCAAGGGCACACCTTCTTCCTGCCCCTTCCTCCCTAGAAGCTTCTGCCTAAGTGCTTTTGATTTTAATGTGTGCCAACGCCTTGTGTGTTGGAAACCTTATTTTCTCTATGTTGAACTAAATTTTATTTATCCGTGTTGTCTGTACAGGTTGGGCGAGGGACACACACAAGCTGTAGGGCATTTGAGTAGGTTAGAGTGCTCAGTGGAGTCAGTTCCCTCCTTCCACTTTACAAGGGTTCCGGGGATCGTACTGAGGTCATCAAGCTTGCTTAGAAAACGGTTTACCCACTGAGCCATCTCAATGGGCCTTAATGTTCGTGTGTGTGTGTGTGTGTGTGTGCGTGTGAAAGAGAGAGAGAGAGAGAGAGAGAGAGAGAGAGAGAGAGGAGAGATAGTGTGTGAGAGAGAGGGCAAGCGAGCGAGAGAAAGAGAGAGAGGAGAGATAGTGTGTGTGTGTGTGTGTGTGAGAGAGAGAGAGAGAGAGAGAGAGAGAGAGAGAGAGGAGAGAGAGAGAGAGAGAGAGGTGAGAGAGAGAGAGAGAGAGAGAGGAGAGAGAGAGAGAGAGAGAGAGAGAGAGAGAGAGAGAGAGAGGAGAGAGGAGAGAGATGACCACTTCAGGTGTTATTCCTCCCTCAGGCAGCCTTAGCCACTGCTTTTGAGAGTTACTGTCTGGCCTGGAGCTCTCTCAGACTAGACTGGCTGACCAAAAACTCCTATGAATCTGTCTCCTCAGGGCCAGGATTACAAGTGCACACCACAGCATCTGCTGGTTGTGTGTGTGTGTGTGTTTAAAAATGGGTTCTGGGGATCTCAGGTCCTCACACTTTGTGAAGCAAACACTTTACCAACCAACCTGAAATGTACCTCAAGAATTCACAGGCTAATGGTGTCAGGAGGAGGGCCTTTGTGGTTGGATGAGGTCTCTTAGTGGGGAGTAAAGATTACTGTCTTTACAAGGGGAACCTAGAGGAGCTAACCAACAAACTCCTCCTTTCTTGTCAGAAGACACTCTGTGTCACACTGTAATGTAGTAACAGGCCCAGAAGCCGGCACCAGGCTTTTGGGATTCCCAGGCTCTGAAGTGTGAGAATTGGCTGGATTGGCTCGTGAGTCACGCAGGCTGATCTACAGCAGCAACAGCAGCAGCACAGAACGGGCCAGGGAGGGTGCCTATGGGCTTGTGTTGCTGTGAGAGACACCGTGACCATGGCAACTGTAAGAAAGAAAAGCATTGCACTGGGGCTTGATTACAGTTTCAGAGGCTTAGTTTGTCATCATAGCAGGGAGCATGCAGCACGTGGGCAGACATGGTGCTGGAGAAGGAGCTGAGAGTTCCTCTGCAGGCTGCAGGAAGGGATCTCCAAGCCCACTCCCAGTGACCCACTTTCTCCAACAAGATACACCTCCTAGTCCTTTTTCTTTCTTTCTTTTTACAGGATTTTACTTTATTTTTCCTTTTTTTTTTATTTTACATTCCAACCACAGTACTCCTCCCACCTCTCCTCCTGCCTCCTTCTCCCCTCCCCCAGGCCTCCCCCCATCCATTTCTTCCAATGGATAAGGGCTCCCATGGGGGAGTCAACAAATTCTAGTGCATTTAGTTGGGGCCAGCCCCTCCCCTCTGCATTAAGGCTGAGCATGACATCCCACCATAGGGAATGGGCTCCAGCAAGCTGGCTCCTGCACCAGGGATAAATCCTGGTCCTACTGCCAGGGGCCCCTCAGACAATCCAAGCTTCACAACTGTCTCCCACACATGGGGGCCTAGTTTGGTCCCCTGGAGGCGCCACAGCTGTGGGTCTCGAGTTCATGAGTTTCCTCAAGCTTGTTTCGGCAGTCTCTGTAGATTTCTCTGTCATGATCTTGACCTCCCTATCCTAGTCCGTCTAAGTTGTGCTACTCCCTGATGACTAAGCATTCAAATATATGAGCCTCCAGGGGGCCATTCTTATTCAAGCGGCCACAGCCACACTAGAGAACACAGAGAGAGGGACTGGGAGCTAGTCACGAAATATCCTGGGAGCGAGTCAGTTTGGTTTGCCTGTTACTGTCTTGAGTTTCCTTATATTTCCTCCCTGGGATTAACAACTTTGACGTAGACTGGTCCTGTGACAAGACAGGAGGATCTGTCTCCCCCCAGACACATCATCCTCCCAGCTGTCACCAGAAAGACAGTAATGGCAATCAACGGGGCCACACCGTGTAACTGTGACCACACCGTCTGCTGTGAAAAGAGGAAGTAGAAGCGGTGGGCTAAGAAAGGATTGGATACTCAAGAATACCTAATAAGACATCTAGAATGTTCCCAAGGAGAAGTGCTTCTCAGCCTGCAGTGAGGAGAGACCCCAGACTGTACAGGGAGACACGGACACCCACCTTGCTCAGCTCTGTCCCCTTAGGGGACTTCTGGGTGAACAGTGTGTGTCTTTTGACAAAGCACAGACATCAGAGCCTGGTGTGCTCCCTCAGCTCACTCACCTGGCCAGGGCAGGCACCCGGGGTCATGTTTCCACCATCCTCCTGACCCAGAAACTGCCCGGCCCTTAGTGCCAGCTCACATCGCTTCATGAATTTGGCTCTTTTGTTGGCAACTAAATGGAGTTTTTACTGACTCCTGGAGCCTGTGTGGCTTAACAGGGGACATCTTTTGTCAATAGCTTGCCATGTGTCAGGTATATGCTTGCAGTTCATCTGTTTTTTCTTGAATCCTTACAATAACCCCTTTAAGTGAGTATCATGCCTCATGCTCAGAAATGTAAAAATGAGGCTCAGGAGTTATTACTCAGTGATTAATAGATGATGGGCCCACGCCTTGATCTTGGGCCACGGGACTCTGCTATGTCCTAACATTCTTTCTGCTGCATCAGGGTCAGCAGAGATAAGGGGGAGCTGCCTCTGGGCCCAGCTCTGCACTGAAGGCATAGACCTTGGAGGTGGCTCCCCTTGAGGAAGGACTGACTGTCTACGATACATGGCTGCACACAGAAGAGTAAAATCTATGTTCATGTTCTCAGGAAAATTTGCCTGCTACAGCTCAAAATATTACAAAGCTGAATGTAAGGCTAAATAAATACCTCAGTGTAAGTGAGAAGAAGGGGGGATGAGGAAGAGGAAGAGAAGGAGGAGATGAAGAAGTTGACATCTTCTTGTAATCTTAGAGATAATAAGAAAGGTATCTGCTATTTTTCTACTGTTCCTCCAGCTTTTTATTCCTTAGCTCCCCTTTCTTCTTCCACGCATGACTCATTTGTATAATCCATAGATAACCGATCAGCATAGAACACGTCATGGTCACGTCTGTCCTGGAACCAAATTTCCAGTAGGGAGGCAGATGATAAATAAGCAAGGGCATAGACACAGCACACACCTCGGCTGCTCTTGGGTACGAGGAAAAGGAAAACAGGAAAAAGGAGGAGGAGATCTGGGGTGCTGTGCAGTACAGGGACCTCAGGAAGAGGCTTCCTACATGGAGGCATAGCCGCTGACCCAAAAAGGCAGAGAGGGAGCCAGCCAAGAGGATGTGGCTAAGGAAACCCCTGATAGCTGGGACAGAAAGAGCCAAAGACTGGAATAGGAGGGGCATAGTGTGTCTGTGGGGCATGAAGAAGGCCATCGAGATGAGTGGGATGCGTGAGGGAGAGTGTTGCAGTGGAGGTGTTGTGAGCGCAGTGCTCCTCTCTCAGATGAAAACCCACTGAGCTAGCTCAGTGGATGGTGGTGGAAAAACCACCCGTGGCACCATGTGGCTGTTAGAGGCAGGCATGGAGGGGCTGGTGGGAATTAGTGGACAATGGCTCGGACCAGGATGAGCGGTGAAGAGCAGGAGAGGTGGCTGGATTCTAGACGTGTTATAGAGGCAGGACCGCTAGAATCTGTTGACAGTTGGATATGAGCATTAGATGTTGAACTGCGTACTCCCAAATGCATGTTTGAGGTCCATGTTTGGGAGGTAGAGGCAGAAGATCAAGAGTTTGAGGTGTCCTCTGCAATGGGGGAGACCAGCCTAGGCTACTTGAGATTCAGTACAAGATTTAAAAAAAAACAAACTTTAAAGTGTGGGAGAAAGGAATTCTGAACCAGGCAGGAGGGCACAGGCCAGGTATTTTGAATCTAATCCAAACTTCTTGGTGACCCCAAAAAAAGCAGTTATGGCCCCCGCACACAGGAGGAAGGCTGTGGGAACACAGGAAGAAGACAGCCATCTATAAATCAAAGAGAGAGAGGGAGATTACAGAAGAAACCATCCATGCTGACATTTACAAAAAATTAGTGTGTGTGGACATTTTGCCTGCATATATGTCTGTGCACAACGTGTGTGTCTGCTGCCCAAGGAGGACAGATGCGAGGATTCTTTGAACTGGAGGTACAGATGATTGTCAGCTGTCGTGTGGGTGCTGGGAAGTCAAACCCAAGTCCCCTGTAAGAACAGTAAGCTGAGCCATCTCCCCAGCATCGCCCCCTTTCAACTTGACCACAAACCTCTAGCTCCATAAATAAAGCTTGGCATAGAATTGCTTCTCTAGTGTTTTGTGGTGGTAGGCACAGCATGAAGCAGGAGAAAAAGAACAGAAGCCTGGCAGTTTCACCAAGGTTATTTTAGGCCATGAGGCTTTCCCTTCACGATGCTCAGATGCCCCAGGCAAGCCAGGCTTGCTGGGTTTCAGCAGAATGGGGTGCCCAGTCCATTGGACACCTCCAACATCATCAGGCACTGTGGGAAGAGTGTTATTTAGATACCTGGAGCTATAAAGGTGGACTCTACAGCCAGTGACGATGCTTTCTGTCCAATGCAATATGCACCCCTGTTTCCGTGTTCCAGGCCACCCTCCTCATTCCCTTCGGTTCTGCTCTACCTGGCAGTCCCCCCAAGACAATGGATTGGGGTATAACTGGGGGACATCTGGAGGGGAATCACAATCCTGGGAACAAAAGAGCACCCGGTGCCCGTTCCCTCCTCCCAGCTTTGGGCTCTGATTCCTGGGGCCCCAGAGAGACTCCCACTTCCGGAACACTTAAATTTTCTCAGCAGCTGCCTATGCTTGGACCAGTTGTACACAGTTCCTAATATCACTGGGTATATAATCAATATTGGAGGAATCTAATTCCTCACCTGGTGCTCTAATGACTATGACGGGTTTGTACAGCCTCTGCACATCACACGGGGCAGGGGCTACCGTGTGCTCGTTGGTCCCATGTATTTCTAACTCTTCGTTAGAATGCTTACTATATTTGGAGCCTGCATGGAAGATGGTGTGAGGTACTGTCTCCCCTGGCTCGGCCCTGCACCTTACCATGCCAGGATGGGCACTGTAACTCTCTCCTACCTGCCGGCAATGCCCCTTCTTCATGGGGCACGGAACCCCAGCACATTGCCCAAGTACAGCTATGTGGATTTGTGAATTCAGTGACCTGTACCAGCGGTCATGAACCATGCCCCACTGCCTGTTTTTGTAAATAAGATTTGTTTTCCTCCTCTCCTTCTTGTCTGTTTATGTTTTGAAACATGTCTGTCCTGGCACCTGCTGCAATACAGAAATCCTCCTGCCTCAGTCTCCCGAATGCTGAGATTGCAGGCCTATGAGTCAGTGTGCCTGGCTGTCAATACGATTTTCTCAGGCACAGGCACACTTGTTCACTTTGCCACTCATCTGCTTTCACGGTGTAACCTTCAGGAAGAGCGCTTGTTACAGAGACCAGATGGTGCGAAACTGGAAATATTTGCCTTTCAGTTTTTGTTTTTTTTTTTTTTTTTTTTTTTTTACAGTAAGGGTTTGCTCATCTCTGTGATAGGTTTAGACTGGGTAACTCACAATGTACAGGCGACTACCACTAGGCTTACTGGCTCATACCTGTAATACTTTGTCTACAAAAGAGTTCAGGGTTGACCTGGAGCTACATAACACCCTGTCTCGACACCTCCTATACGCTGTACATATTATTACAAAAATAAACAACTCTAGTGTGGACTGATAATAATATTTACATCACTGTAGAATAAAGGGCAACCATGAACTGGAAAGATGGCTCCTTAGGTAAGGGCACTTGTTGCCCTTCCAGGGACCAGTCTCTGATTTTAGCACCCCAGCCAGATGGGGTTCACAACTACCTGGAGCACCCTCTTCTGGCCTTGGGAGGAAAATACACAGACACACATACACATTCATATAAACAAAAATAGTCTTTAAAAAGGACAACAAGAAAACAGCAGGAAAGAAATTCTCCCACCTAAAGTACAAACTATTTGTCAAGTAAAGCAACTGTTCTCTAGCAAGGTCTGTTGAGACATTTAAGGTTGGAGAAAGACACACAGAGAGACCCAGAGAAGGAGAGAGGAGAGAAGGGGAAGTCTTATTGGAGAAGAAAGAATTATAAATAATTAACAAAATAAATTTTAGCTATAGCTTATATATATGTATGTATTTATTTAGATATAGATGATATAAATATAATGTGCTTTTCCCAGTAAAGTTTGTGTGTGCACGAATATGTATGTGTGCACAAATATATGTGTGAGTGCTGGTGCACGGCACACTTTTGGAAGTCAGAGGACAGCCTTGGGTGCTGCTCCTCCTACCTTGAGACAGGGTCTCTGCTCCTCACCGCTGTCCCATGAGCTCTGGAGAATCCTCCTGTTTCCACCTCTTAGGAGCACAGAGATACAGATGTTCACTGTATTGCCTGGCTGTCCTGGAACTAGCTCTTGTAGATCAGGCTCGCCTTGAATTTACGGAGATCCACCTGCCTCTGCCTCCAGAGTGCTGGGATTAAAGGCATGCACCACCACCACCCAGCGAGAAAAGATCATTTAAAAAAAATTAATTAATTTTAAAAAGAGAAGAAACTTAAGAAAAATAAATACAGAAAAAAGTAAAAAAAAAAAGTTTACTTTGTATTTGTTAGCAGCTTGGCCTCAAGGAACATCTCAATCCTACCAAAAAAGCAATTAATTGACTAATTAGTTAAGTGTTGGCTTAATTGGCACATTGTTAGCATTAAGAGGTGACCATCAGTTTTCTTCATCATTATTATTATTAGTAGTAATAATTCTAAGGGACCCACTGAATGAGCAGAGTGGAGCATGAGTAACCAGAATCAGCTACTAGGGCAGCAGGTACCCAGTGTTCTCTGAGCATCAGTTACCAGAGCCTTCTCAGAGGACTGTGGGGAGTAAAAAAAACCAGGAGGTCAGGCAGAAAGAGTTTTATCCCGCAAGCAAAATACCACTTCCTTGCATCCAAAGTCATACTGTTAAAAACCAGGACAGGCACATTTATGTTGTGAGCATAATAGTTCATTCAGGTAGGTGGCCTGGATCCCATCACTGGCCAGTAGGTGCTGGAAGCAAGCCCATATGCATCTTGGGATCTTGGCTTCCCCATAGGATAATTCAGGGTTAAACAAAACTCCGAAAGCACCCACAGCCTTGGACACTGGAGAGCAGTGGTTTGTTGAAGGAAGCATGGTCCCAGGGCCTACGACTTGTGCCATTGGATGACTGAGACTGGACTGAGGGAGAGATAACGTCTTCTCAAAGAACAGAGGTAGGTGGACAATTAGAAACCCTCTCAGCTGGCGGCTTGGGTGTCTGTTCCATATGGGAGGTGTATTCCTGCACAGGGATGGGGTGACTCATCAGCTACCTGTAACCTGATCGAATAGAGCTATCTCATTTCCTTGCTTTGACCCTAGGCAGCCAAATTGTCTTAATTTGGTTTCCAATGCAGCTTCCTTAGACAAGAGAACAGTTGTGAACCTCCAGACTACAGATGCGATTGGAAATTGGCGTGTGTGTATGTGTGTGTGTGTGTGTACAAAATTAGTTATGTGAAAAGTGAATGAAATTATATAAAATAGCGTTTTAATGAAACCTTTTCATTGAAAAGTGTGGTGACAGCATGTGGTTAGAAGCTAGTCTCGTGGGATCTGGTTAGCCTTTGAACCCTTTGTTGTAAGTGCTGGCAAAGCCTGGTTGACTCAGTAAATGGAGACAATCTGAATCTGCGAAGCTGAGCTGAGCGCGTCCTCGATGCTGTCCTGGCTACATAGCTGGAGACTGGTAGTTTTGGGGACAGGGCTTATTTTCCTCATCAGTTTGCTCAGGAACACTCTAGGAATGACCAGGAAACTTGTCCAGACTTGGGGGCCAGTAAAAGTTCGAGTTAGTCTCTACACTCAGGTGTCTGACTCCAGCCCTTCTGGGGTCAGGTATTGTCTCCCATTCAGCAGACCCTGTCACACGTATACTCTTGCCCATTTTCTCTGTAAGATCTGTACCCAGTGGGACAGAGGAAGAAGGGACCAGAAACAGGGAGGGAAGAAACTCAAACCTCTACTTGTTCTAGAGACCAGGCAGCCGCGTCTCCTCCCCTTTCAGATGCTACCAGAAGAGCCGGGGTGGCCTCTGGATGTCAGCTCTGTGTCTATAGTCAGTCATTCAGTGTCCCTTAGACTCTGTACCCAAACTGAACCCACCGTGGCAGGTGTAGCAAGCCCCCATTTTGCTAACATGGGGTCTCTAGGCGTCAAGTGTGCCCTTGGTTCCTGCTTCTATCTTTTCTTCTTTGGTCTGGATGGAGGGTAGCTATGCGCTAAGAGGGTGCTGTGCCCCAAGAGCAGCACTGCCTAAACCCCACCCCACCCCCAGCTCCTACCATCACAGTTACCAGAGCTGCAGTCTCGGCTTACATGGCGGGGAGGGGGCAGGAGCAGGGGCAGGCAGTTTCCATCTCTTATGCGACTGTGGCAGTGAGGGCGCTTTGTGCCCTTCATAGATGGAAGTGGAAGTCCTCGTTATCTAACTGGGGCGTTCTAGAGGGTGGAAAAAGATGAACCGGCTCCATTCTTACCTCTCCTTTTGCTGGATGTATTTCGCTGCTTCTGGACTCACAGGTGAGAGTCTAGTACCATGCTCCCTATGGGATCCTCTGGAGCCTTTTCTTTGGTGGGAGATGGGGTAAGGTTGGAAAGACAGGGGAGCAGATGTGCGTACACAGGTATGTCCGTATCCCTTTCTGACTCACGATGATCAGAGTAAGCAGCACCAGGTAGAGGATGAACTCATCCACCTGCTCCGATGTTCTGGTCTTGAAATGCTGATCCGGGTCCTTTCTTTGAGCAGCTGGAGAAGCAGCAGATGGAAAATATGCTCAGAAACTGTTTAATGATCTTTTTGAAGATTACTCCAATGCCCTGCGTCCAGTAGAAGATACGGACACGGTTCTGAATGTCACCCTGCAGATCACGCTTTCTCAGATCAAGGACATGGTGAGCGGCATGGGAGGGTGACACCTTGGGACCAGCACTGCAGTGAAAACAAGCCTTTGCTTCTAAAGGGGATGTCTTAAGGAGACCACGGGAGAGAGTGACATGGGCAGCTCTGGGTACAACTTGCAGGAGGAGAGAGAGCCAGGAAAAGGAAGCTTTCTACTAAATGAGTCATTTCACTAAATACTTTAGAATGTCACTAATGCTGCTGTCACCTACAGTTCTGGCCAGGAGCACTAGTAGCCTAAAGCAATGAAAAGAAACAGTGTCGCATGTGGTATGATTCTCTTCATAAAGTGTTCAACATAGGTCTGTCCGTTCAGAGAGAAAACAGTGTTGGTTGCCAGGGACTGGTGGAGGGACCAACGATTGCTTAATGGCTATGTTGTTTCTCTTAGGTGTGATGAAAATGTCCCTGAGTTAGATAACTGAGATGGATTATACAGTGTGGTAAATTACCGGGAGCCACTGACAATTATAAAATGGCTAAAATGGAGCTTTTTAATATCTTATTTTAACTACTTGTATATGTGTGCCTGTGTGTTCTCTTGTGTATATTATTTCAGTGACTGCAGAGGCCAAAAGACGGCATTAGATCCCCTGGTGCTAGAATTATAGGCAGTTGGAGCTGCCTAGCATGGGTTCTGGGAACTGAACTTAGGTCCCCTGTACACACATTTAACTCCAATCTCCTAACATAGTACTTAGATGTTATGTGGATTTAATCACAATTATAAAAAAGGTAGTGTTTTAAGATGACATGGCTGATTTCCTGCATATAAATATTTAATTACACACTGTTATGAGAGTTGAATGATGTTTTCTTTTGCACACGGTAGATATTTCCCAACTCCTGACTCAAATGTATTGGTAGTTGATCCATTTTCAGAGAAAATTGAACAGTTGATTCATAGAAAGATATAAAGTCTTAAATACCTGTCTCTTTTACATTCTGCACACCCATCAAGGAGGCATTAGGTGTAGCCTTGGTAATCCATCAACCAGATAGAATTTTGAAAGTTCTCATTTGTGGGTGGAAAGAGAAGAGATGGGCTTTCTTGAGATTCCTGCTATCAAGAATAAGTGTCCTGCAGCTGAAAATCTATACTGGATAAAGTGATATCTGGCTTCATTGCTTAGGACGAGAGAAATCAGATTCTGACCGCCTATCTGTGGATCCGCCAAACATGGCATGATGCATACCTCACATGGGATCGAGACCAGTATGATGGGCTAGACTCCATCAGGATCCCCAGCGACCTCGTGTGGAGACCCGACATTGTCCTGTACAACAAGTAAGTACACCTCGGACCAGATGCTTCCCTGCTGTGAACCTACAGATTTAGTAGAAACTTCAACATGACGTCAAGGAGACATTTAAAACACACATGGAGTATGAATCTGTGTTCCTAGTACAACTCTCAGACGATAGGAGTATCAGCTCCGGAAAGCCTAGAGTTGGAAGGAAACTATCAAACTCTATATTCCGCCTTTCAGGTGCAAAATCGGAGGCCATGTTGGTTTCCTAAGAAGTAAGCTCTAAGCACAGACTGGGCACTTGAAGAAGAGACACTTGTCAACTCACACTTTGGAGCAGGAGAATGAAAGTGTTAGTGGGATCCCTTCAGGAGCCTATTCCGTGCCTCTGCCCCAGCTTCTAGCGTTTGCTATTCTCTTGAGGTATAGAAGCAGCGCTTTGATCTTCACCTTCATCTTCATGGGGTGGGGGGGGCGTCTCCCTCTGTGTGCCCCATGCCTGAATCCCCTCTCTCGGACACCCTGTTCCAGCCTGATCTACATCTTAACTCAGGGCATCTGGGCACCTGCCGTACCATTCCTCCTCCCCTCCTTCTTCTCTTCCTCTTACCAGGTTTGTTTGTTGATGGTCCTTTGTTTTTAAAGACAGGATGCTCGAGTTGTCCTGGATCTGGCAATCCTTCTGCCTCAGCCTCCCAAGTTTACCACCATTCCAACTGAGCTCTGTTCTTCCATAAGCTCGCATTTTGGGGTGCTGGAAAGCTAGGACTTGAATGTAAGGATTTCTGGAGAAACGATTTAACCTGTTCATGGTCCAAAGATTATGTGGCAGAAATGCCACCAAGATTCAACAGGATGGGCCACCTAGAATTGTCCTATGGATTTCAGACTATAGAGTCAGGGGAGGATGGGATCTTGGGACTGTTTTGACTCCTTTTTCTCAGAGCAAGGGCCTGCGTACATAGGTATGGGTCGTGTTTCTCAGACTGTAAAGTATACTTGAAATCACCTACAGGTCCTGATAAAACTCAGACTTGAATTCAGTAGCTGCAGAGCGGACCTGTTGTCCATTCCTCATTTTAAGTGAGCAGGAAAATGTCTCACATGCCTTCCAAACAAGCTAACATTTAAGAACTGAGACTTTATTACACTGATCTACCCTCTCTCCTCCTTCTCCCTCATTCCCTACCCTCTTTCCATGATGAGTCACGGATCCCTCACCGCTTTCATCCACAAAATAAGCTCTGAGAATTTCGTTGATATAAATGATCTTTCAGTGTTTTCTGGAGGTTCTACCAGTTCTCCGCGGGGATCAAGCAGAACAAACAGGGCTCTCCCTACCCTCTTGGCTCTAGTGGGCACCACAGTGCACAGCTTTGTTGAAATTCTTCTTTGCACACATACACAGCCGCTAAGTTAAACCTGCGCCAGCGACTCTGTACTGGAGCAGCAAGCTATGCGCTCACGAGCTCATACCAACAGTACCTCTGCCTTATAGTGACAGTGGAGGAAGACCAATTCCCTAAAGAAAGTAGAGTTCTCATACCTAGAAGTAGTAGGGGCCGATGTTGACAGAGTAAGAGAAAATACCCTGGGAAATAGTGAACATCCGTACTATTACAGTGAATGACTTTTTCTTCTGTGTTTTCAAATGAACACACTCACCTCTGAGGACAGCAGCAAAACCAGAGAATCATATTTTAGCCCTGACAGACTGCCTTCTTTTCTGGATGTTTAGATCATGGGCAGCAATGACGTGGGATGGAAAGAACATAGCAGAGATGCTTTACAGAAGATGGTAAGGGAAGTGGTCCAGATCGTTTGCAGGAGGTGGAGGAGAAGGTACCATGGAAGTGATTCCAAACTCACATGCTAGAGGGACAGAGAAAGGGGACCCACTGCCAAAGATGCTGAAGTCATAGACACGGGGTGATGAACTGTTCAGGGGTAAGTCAGTAAGGCTCCTTAGCAAGCACCTGTCATTGTCCCCATCTACTCTCCAGGGCTGACGATGAGTCTTCAGAACCTGTGAACACCAATGTGGTCCTGCGGTATGATGGCCTCATCACCTGGGATTCACCAGCCATCACCAAAAGCTCCTGCGTGGTCGATGTCACCTACTTCCCCTTCGACAGCCAGCAGTGTAACCTGACCTTTGGTTCCTGGACCTACAACGGCAACCAGGTGGACATATTCAATGCCCTGGACAGCGGTGATCTCTCTGACTTCATTGAGGATGTGGAATGGGAGGTCCACGGCATGCCTGCCGTGAAGAACGTCATCTCCTATGGCTGCTGCTCAGAGCCGTACCCAGACGTGACCTTCACCCTGCTCCTGAAGAGGAGGTCCTCCTTCTACATCGTCAACCTCCTCATCCCCTGTGTCCTCATATCATTCCTCGCTCCCTTGAGCTTCTATCTCCCAGCAGCCTCGGGGGAGAAGGTCTCTCTGGGAGTGACCATCCTCTTGGCTATGACTGTGTTTCAGCTAATGGTGGCAGAGATCATGCCAGCCTCTGAAAACGTGCCTCTGATAGGTGAGTGTATATGTTTAGCTTTGTAGCAACTGGGAAGGTGTGCTTGCTTCAAACTGAAGCAGTTGGCCAAATGTTTCCACAAAGTCTCTTCAGCGCCTGCAGATGGCATCTTTGCCTATAGGGATGGCTGTTGGCATCAAATGGTTCTTGTGATCTCCGGGTTTACAAGGGAACAATTGTTTATTTTATAGTTATCTAACTTTGGATTTTCAGACAGGGTTTTATAGCGTAGCCCAGGCTGGCCTCAAACTTGTTATTTACCCAAGAAGGAACTGAATCTTTTGATCCTCGCTCCCTCCACCTCCTGAGTGTTGGGATTGCAGATCTGTTCCACCAAACCCAGTTTACTTGGTACCTTGGTGTGGAGATCAAATCCGGAACTTCATACATGCTGTTCACAGTTCTAGGTCTTTCTTCTCCAAAGGAGGCATGGTAGCCGTGACAGGAAGACACGCCGGAGACTCAAGTCAGACCTCCACCCTGCATAACAGAGACCACCCCTCACACACTTATTAGAACAGAGGTTCTAATAAGGATTTGCTTTGTCAATCTTTTTAAATACTAAATGTTTTATTTTTAAAATCTAAAAGAAATGTGTTAGCAACATTGACCAGGATTTGGGAATCTGGTCATCCTGAAGCAGAATGCATTTTCTTATGTTTTGGTTGTGACAGCCTTTGACAGCTGAGCCTTTTCTCCGGCCTGCAGAACGCGTTGTCAACAGTCTGCAGTAATGTAACCTGCAGCCAAGGGTTGAAGTGGGGGCTGAGGCTGCCATGCCTGCTTCTCCATCTACTTTGTTCTGAGACCCCTCCACTACCTTTGACACCTCCTGCCACTGCCACCAAGGAGACCCCTCCAAGCTAATGCCTCAACTGGCTGCTATAATAGGTGCTCATTGGAACCCAAAGTAAACCTCATTTCAGTTTCTCAAGATAAGACACAGGAGAAGTACAGGACTCGGGGACATAGAGAACACTTGTCACCGGGTGCTGTGTGACCCTTTGTTCACTACAGAATCCACTTATCCAACATTCAGACAGTGATGTATATCAGTTTCTATAGAAACATCTTCCCTTTTTATTTTTGTTTTTTGGGGAACAAGGTCTCATATGGCTCAGGCTGACTTGGAATTGGTTCTGTAGCGAAGGTTGTCCTTGAATTTCTGATCCTGCCTCCACCTCCCAAGTTTTGGGATTACAGATGGCGCTGCCGCACCTGGATACCTTTTCCCTTGTATGTCTCTTTGAGAAAACACAGACACACACAGAGACAGACACATACAAACAGATACATACACAGGCACACACAGGCACAGATACACAAAAGACACAGACACACACAGATACACACAAACACAGATACACATAGACACACACAGATACACACAGACATAGACACACACAGATACACACAAACACAGATACACACATAGACATACATAGATACACACAAGACACAGACACGTGCACAGGCACAAGACACACACACAATTTTCCCCCTAAAATAAACACAGGTTTTCTTCTCCACTAGTAAAGGAAAGGTTTAGGTATCTGGTACCTTAATTACTTCTCTGAAGACAGAAATGAGTGTCATGGTGACAGACACCTGTCACCCTGCACTCAGAGGGAAGACTGGGAGTTCAAGGCCTGCCTTAACTACACAACGCAACAGTGACACATGCCCCTGGCGATGCTGAAGCATGCATGGGCTACACGTTTATGTTGGGTTTCACGGTCTGAGTTGACGAGGATGACTGACCAGTTCTCTTCCTCAAGGAAGAGGTTCCAACAAGATGTGAACTCGGTTCGCTGGATTCGGACTCCAGAGTGTTAACCATTACACCGTGAGAGCTGGTGCCAACTACACAATACCCTTACTCAAAAAAAACCCAGAAACCAAGCCAGGAATGATAACTCTGTCTGCAGTGAGATCATTGACAGGTCCCTCTCTTCCTTAGCAGTGACATTCAATCCCAACTGACGCATTTCTAAAGAGAGATGACTCACAAGCATTTGGGGAGCATTAATTGTTTCTATGGTAATGTGGGACTTGTCTTTCTAGAAGGTGTATACACAGATCTTGAGAACATTTGTTAGAAGTGCCAGCATTTTATTTGTAGCACCTGTGAAATGTGCCCCTGCCTTTGGTTGTCATTGTTACAGGGACAGCATCCCACCATGCAACCAGGCTGGCCTTGCGCTTGGATTTTCATCTCTCGGCTTCCCGAGTGCTGGAAGCCACCCTGCCTAGCTTTGAACTCCCGATCTCCCCCTCCCCAGCTCTGTCTCTCCTCCACCTCACCCTGCGCTTGGAGACTGAACCCAGGACCTTGTGCATGTTAGACAAGAGCTACAGTCCCAGCCTTTTTGCTTCACAGTACACATACATGTTTACACTTTCTGAATGACGAGTAGCATTTCATGTATGTTCCTGGCCCGTGTTAATCTGGCGTTTTTAATAAATAATAAGTGAATGTTCAACATTATTATGAATGCCGTTCTGGGATGGATAGCTGTGCTGAGCTATCCTAGCCTTAGAACAAGACTGTGTTTGCTTCAGGTCAGGCTGGATTGAAGATCAAGGCCGCTGCAGCCTCAGAACACCAGGAAGAATTAATCATAGTGAGTCAAGACTGTAAATTCTGAGCCTGGTTCAGCGTTTAGAATAGGAGGTCACAAGGAGCCATTTCTGACTTGTGGCAAGACCAGAACTGCCTCAAGGCCAGGCTATTGCTAACCACAATGTACCTGGAACTCCGTGACACTAAAACATGCCTGCCTGTCCCCGCAACTCCCCACCACACAGAAGCTGCCCCTGGCCGGCATCTATGCAGCTTTTCTCTCTGTCTGGCCAGCTGCAGCTGTAGATCCGTTTTATCTAACAAGCTCTACTCTGCCTTCTGTCGTTAGCAAACTCATTCGCAACTCCTTTGTCACAGGCCTGCCAGTGCTGTCCGAGGCAAGGCTTTATCAAGCCTCCTGTCAGCATTTATAAGATAACTGTGTCAGTTTTCTCTTTCACCCATTAACACAGTGAATTACATCAATAGGCTTTCCCGTATCGAAATTTGGATTCCTCAATCAGAACCTCTTTATCATGATATTTCAAGATACTCTGGGGAGCAGGGATATGTGCCAAGGGAAGAGCACTTGTCTAACACACAGAAAGCTCTAAATTCAATCCTAAATACGGAAAAATAAATAAAAAGACACCATGGCGATGAGGGTAGGGCACTTGCCTAGCATGAATGAGCACCTCATGGATCCAGGCTGGGTGACGCCTGGCCATGAAAATCCAGCCCGGGTGATGCATGCCCATGATAATCCAGGCCGGGTGATGCCTGCCCGTGATAATCCATGTCGGATGATGCATGCCTGTTTAATCCAGGCCAGATGATGCATGCCCACGATAATCTAGGTCAGATGATGCATGCCCCTGATAATCCAGGCCAGGTGATGCATGCCCCTGATAATCCAGGTCAGATGATGCATGCCCATGATCCCCAGCACTTAGGAGGTGGAGACTTGAGAATTTGAAGCTCATAATCAACCTAGGCTGCCTGACAAATCCAAGGTCAGTCTGGGCTAACACGAGACTCTAGCTGAAAAGTAATAAATAAATAAATAAAGATATTTTAAAATTCTATTAAAAAAACTTTCCAAATTCATCTGTAAGAAAGATGAGCTGCTATTTCTTTTCCTACTATTTTTTCGAATGAAAGCTCCTGCTCTCCTCCTCTTCTCTCCCCACTCTGTTCCTTTTTGGAGAAGACCCCTTTCTAATGTTGCACAGGCTGACCTTTACCTCCTGGGCACAAGCATCCACCTCCACCTTCCGAAGCTGGGATTACAGGTGCAATCACTGTGCTCATCTTATTCCCCACTTCAAAAGCTTCCCTTGGTTTTATTTATGGAGGATGAGGGTGAGGGTGAGGGTGGGCCCGGGGGTGGGGGTGGGGCTCATGTCCATACACTCACACTCGAGGTCATGCTGAGGCAAGAGCAGCCCCCCCCCATTTTGCTCTCTATCATTCTGCCCTGAGGCAGGGGGTCTCCCTTAAATGAATCTGTCCGTTTCAGCGAGGCTGGCTGGTCAGGGAGGTTTGGGGCTCTACCGGCCCCTGCCCACCAATGCTGGGATTATAGGCACAAAGAGCCTTAGGCGCCTTTTTACATGGATGCTGTGGACTCAAATCAGGTCCTCATGCTTGTAGAGCAGGTTCTCTTTCCCGCTGAGTCATTGCCCCACCCTTCGGCTCTAACTACTAGTTTGTTTGTTTCTGCTCTTCATGAATCTGTGCCCTTCTCGTGCCTTTCCTTCATCTCCCCCTTTCATGAACATTTAAATGCCTTATGGAATCAGATCACATCTAAAGTCAGTGGCACAGCATCCCCTTTCTTAGACAATTGTCTTTGTGTCCCGTAACAATGAGGCCTGGAGGTGTTCTAAGAACAGGTCAAAGGCTACATTTGCTGGTTTGCCAAGGTTGTGTGTGTTTTCACATCCTGGTAAACATCTGTAAACCTTTTAAATTAGAGTCAAGGATGGTACTGAAGACTTTACAAGGACATTTATGCTCTACCTCACCATATCGTAAGTTGGACACTGCTATTACACTTGTTTTTTAGAGCAGGAAGCTGGAGTTCATCACAGTTTCATGCTTAGTTCTGAGTTTAGTGGGTGACAATGCTGGACTTCAGATTCAAAAGGTACCACTAGCGTGAACCAACTTCTTAGGAAGGTGTCTGTTTCTTTTTCAATCAGAATGGAGAGAGTATGAAAATGAACTTAGCCAATGCCACTGTCATTCCAGGTAAATACTACATTGCCACCATGGCCCTGATCACGGCCTCCACGGCCCTTACCATCATGGTTATGAACATTCACTTCTGCGGGGCTGAGGCCCGGCCAGTGCCACGTTGGGCCAAGGTGGTCATCCTGAAATACATGTCCAGGATCTTGTTTGTCTACGATGTGGGTGAGAGCTGCCTCGGCCCCCACCACAGCCAGGAGGCGGAACCACTCACGAAGGTTTATAGCACACTCCCAGGGGCCAACCTGAAAACATCCAGAAACAAAGACCTTTCCAGAAAGAAGGAAATGAACAAACTCTTAAAGAATGACCTGGGGTGCCAGGGCGGGAGCCCCCAGAATACTGACGGTTCCTGTGCACGTTATGAAGTGCTGACTAGAAACATCGAGTACATTGCCAAGTGCCTCAGAGACCACAAAGCCACCAACTCCAAGGGCAGCGAGTGGAAGAAAGTCGCCAAAGTCATAGACCGGTTTTTCATGTGGATTTTTTTTGTTATGGTGTTCGTCATGACCATTTTGATCATAGCAAGGGCAGATTAGGAGAAAAGAGAAGGAGTGGGCTGGTTGGCATTGGATATTTGGGAAAAAAAATTCAATAAAATGCCCCTGTGACCTGTTCCAATGTTTGAGTCCAGTTGCTGTTCACATACAACTTAGGAGATGTGTTGTGTGTGCTTTTATTTTTAACTTCAATCAATAGCATAGCTTTGTGTCAGGTTAAATAAGGCAGGAGATCTAAACCGTCAAGGGGAAGGGGATGAAGGAAGTGAAGATGGACCTTTTCATAGCCTCCCATAATGGTGAGTGGCAGGCCTCAAATTTACACAAATCTCTATCTCTTTATGAACAAAACAGTGCATTTACACATAAAATTTAAAGCAAGAAAAGGCAAAAACATGTTAATTTTCTCCTAGTCTTTAAAAAAAGATTTTTTGCAAAAAGAAAAGATTCATGTAAATTCAATCTCATAGATGCCTTGGGGTACCTTATTTGGATGGGGTGCATTATAACCCGGGTCTCAAATGGCAAATTAAAGATTTTGTCCTGGCTAGTTTATAGTGACTATACCACACCCGTAATTCTAGCACTGGAGAGGCTGAGGCAGGGGGACCACCACAAGTGTAAGGCCAGCCTAGTCTATAAAGCTATATAATAAGATCCTATCTAAAATAGATAAATAAAACAAACACAGCAATAACAACTGCAAGGTTTTTGTCTCACCAAAAGTCTAGTCTCAGGTATTAAAGGGAAAGAGTTTTATTCATAATAGTGATGCCATGAGTGTTTGCAATTTTGTACTCTAAAGATAAGGCCTTTGCTATATCAAGTCTTTAATTAAAATAAGATAGATGAAGTTGTGCTTGTATTAAGTCTTTGATCAAACTAAGGAATCAGCAGTCTGAGCTCCCTCATTAATTCACTTCCTTAAGCACTGTCTGTTTATCACCTACCTGCATCCCTCCCATCCCCCACCCCACCTCCTGCACATAATAAAGGTATGACTTACATTTGCATGGGTGTCAAAGCAAAGCTGTACAGATCCCTGGTCAGTTCTGATGGTGACAATCTTATGACCTAGGCAGGCAGGCATCGACTTTTCCTTCTCAGGGAAAGAAGCTGGGGCGGGGGTTTAGGAAGTTAGTGTTTGCACATTTGAATGACACCCAAGCTAAAGTTCCACTCTCAATACTATGGATTCAAGTTGAACCACGCCTGCTAAGGTTGTGACAGATTGTAGAAGAATAAGAGACTGAAAGATTCTTATTCTTTGATTTTTTTATTTGTTTAGTTTTTGTTTAATGTTTCTGGGACTGATGTGGGAGTGTCATATATCAATCTGTCGATTTCATTGGTTAATTAATAAAGAAACTGCTTGGCTTGATAGGTTAGAACATAGGTGGGTGGAGTAAACAGAACAGAATGCTGGGAGGAAGAGGAAGTAAGAGAGACACCATGCTGCTCCGCTCCAGGGCAGATGCAATGAAGCTCCAACCCAAGATGAACATAGGCTAGAATCTCCCTGGTAAGTCACCACCTTGTGGTGCTACAGACATTAATAGAAATGGGCCAAGCAGTGTTTAAATGAATACAATTTGTGTGTTGTTATTTTGGGGCATAAGCTAACTAGGCGGCCGGGAGCCGGGGAGGCAGGAACGCAGCCCACAGCTCCTTCTACATGGGACAGGGTCCTGTGTAGTCCAAGCTACTCTCAAGCTTACTTTGTAGCCAGTGTTGACCATGAACACTGCCTCCACCTCATAAGTGCTAAGATTGTAGGTGTGTGCCACCAGGCCTAGTTTCTCATTCTTAATTCTAGACTTTCTGCTTTATTTCACTTTCCTTAAAAACAACAACCAAAACAAAACTACTTTTAAAACTTCTGCTTTAAAAACAAAAACCAAAAAGTTCACAAAAAAACCCAACCAACCAACCAACCAACCAACCAATCAACCAACCAACCAAAAACCTCATCAGTCTTGGCAGCAAGCATCTTTACCTACTGAGCCATCACACTGACCCCTAATTTACTTTCTATGGATCTCAACTGCTTCCCTATTTTTAATCAAATGTGTCTTCAAAGATGGCCATGCCCTAATCCTCAGAATTTGCCAGCGTATTAAGTTACCTGGCAATAGGGAATCACCACCACTAATTGAACAACCCCAGAACAGACTTTCCGTGGGCTATCCAGATGGGCCCAGTGTAATCATAGGACGATTGTAAATGGAAGAGGAAGAACCAAGGAGATGGCGTCTAAGAAGGGCCCAGGCCACACATCTTGAGAACTGGGAACTCTGGGCCTACAATGTCCAGCATCTAGTAGCTTGAAAAGCCATAGGCACAGGTTGTCTGACCTGTTGAGTGTTGACGTAAGCACACCAAGGCCACCTCACTCTTCAGCCCCTCCACAGCTCTAAGGTGAGCAGATATATATGTTTGTGGCAATTTAGTACAGTAGATAAAGAAAACCAATGCCCTAGCCAGCATGAGCTCTCGTGTTCTGTGCTTTAGAAATGTTCAAATGGGTTTTCTCAAGATTCATTTGTTAGTGTCTCGGCTTCCAGGGTGGTGATATTGGAAGTTAATGGGACCTTTAAAAAGGGGGACCTAATGGGAGGTCCTTAAGTCAGTTGAGGGCAATACTATGAAAGGAATTGTGGGGCCTCTGTCTCTTCAGCCGCCTGTTTGGAGATGTGTTTTCTTGGTGACCCACATGCTCTTGCCACTACATCTGCCATGAGGTGATGTAGCCAGAGGGACCCTCACCCGAACCTGTGCTGTGAGGATCGTATTACAAACTTTTAAACCCCTGAGCGAAATAAACCTTTTCTTTATAAAAATTGCCTGCTTCAGGTGTTTCACCGTACCACACAAAACTACCTTTTGTTCATTTTCCATAATTTACTTTGTTTAGTTGGGATAGATTTGTCTGTAGTCAGATCGAGGGGATCTTGTTGAGTCTTGCTTTTTTTTTTTCTTTAAAGAACTTTACCTAAGAAGTACTAGGGACATCAAAAAAAAATCTTATGTAAGAAAGTTATGCCATCAGGTCCATGGTCCAGGAATAACGCTGCCCTCATAACTAAAAGACTGTAGAGAGAGAAGAGGCAGGAAGAACTGTCAGGTCTGTCCTTACTAAGGCAGAGAAGTTGTGATGATGGCTTTGACACCAGAGAGAAGAGACAAGAAAATAGAAGATCACAGATCACAAAATAATGTGACCAAGAGTACATAAACTTAGTGACTGGTTGGCTCTGTATTGTGTTGTGGTGATGTGGGAGTTCCCTCTGTGTTCTGTGATTACCATTAATGAATAAAGAAACTGGTTCATATAGGGCAGAACTTAGGTAGGCGGGGAGGACTGGACTGAATGCTGGGAGAAAGAAGGGTGGAGTCAGAGAGATGCTACGGAGCCATCGCCAGAGTCAGACATGCTGAATCTTTGCCGGTAAGCCACTGCTATGTGGGGATATACAGATTAATAGAAATGGGTTAAATTAATGTAAGAGTTAGTCGATAAGAAGCTAGAGCTAATGGGCCAAGCAGTGATTTAATTAATACAGTTTCTGTGTAGTTATTTCGGTTCTGGGCGGCTGGGACAAACAAGTGGCACCTCTCAGCAACATTGTGGAATAATCTTTTTGTACGCTGTGTAGATGTGTCACTTGGATTGGTTTAATAAAAAGCTGAATGGCCAATAGTTAGGCAGGATTTTCAGGGCAGAGAGAATGCTGGGAAGAAGAAGGACGGAGCTGTGTAGAGATGAGGAGGAAGCAGGAGAGCAGGATAGACTATATGTAGATGAGGTAAACAAGCCTGGGCAGCACATAGAATAGAAATGGGTTAATTTAAGTTATAAGAGCTCGCTAGAAACAAGCCTAAGCATCAGCCGAATTTTCATAATTAATAAGTCTCCATGTCGTGATTTGGGAACTGGCTGGTGGGACAGAGAAAAATCCACTTACAAAACTGCCTAGGAAGCAGAGTTTGAACAGATCTGAGGGTGTGAAGAAATAAGTTCAAGTTGAGTGTTGAGGAAACTGCTCAGCTGTAGGCTGGAACTCAGGCTCCGAGGGAGAACAGGGTTGAATACATTTGCGAAAGGGAGAGCAGATCTGCCGGGCGGTGGTGGCACACGCCTTTAATCCCAGCACTTGGGAGGCAGAGGCAGGCGGATCTCTGTGAGTTCGAGACCAGCCTGGTCTACAAAGGGAGTTCCAGGACAGGCTCCAAAAGCTACAGAGAAACCCTGTCTCAAAAAACCAAAAAAAAAAAAGAAAGGGAGAGCAGGTTTGCAGGATGGAGCAGTGCCATCAAAGCGGTCAAGCTGACGCACACAGCCTGCTTATACACAGCCTGGCAAGACTTAAAATGCCACCAGCCACATTGCTTATTGCTCAACTGCCTTGGTGAGGTGCCCTGGGACCTCCCGAGGTCCTGGTCTTTGTTCGTTCTCCTCTGCTGCCTCTGTGTCTACTTTTCCATCCACTGAGGGCTCAAACCAAGCCTTGCCAACACAGCCCTGGGCAAACCTGTCTTAGGCAAACTGGAAACGCAAGTTCTAGGATCCTTGAAGCAATGGGAGTGAGGCCACACTTATAATGTCACAGGGTACAGGACCAGCAAGCAGCTGTATTCCTTCCTCTCAAGTTACACCTTTGAAACAGGACCCAGGCACTAGACGTTCATGAGCTTGCCAATAGAGCTAATCCTTCCTAGCCCTTCAAAAACAAACCTGGGACGAAGCTTCCCTGGCCTTTGTGTTTCTACCTCTCTTCCTCTTAGCCAAAGTTCCCCTGAGCACGTAGGACTCCACCAGACAAATGCCATGTTCCACACAGGATAAGCCAACTGGGGTTGAACAAAGGACTGTCTGCGGCGGTAGAGACACAAGAGTAGATAGAAGCAAATCACCAGCCTGGCAAAGCAGAGCGATTGCCACTAGAGCAGAGAGGAGGCGGGAGGCCATGGTCACCGGGAGCCAGGACTCAGAGCAGTGAGTTCTGCTTAAGCACGAATCCCATCCCACATGAAAGGACTTGAGAAACATGTACCCCCGCCCCCTCCCTGCTGCAAGCTCCTCTCATGACTCGCCAGGGCAAATACAACAGTCCAAAAAGACTGTGGATGTCATCACCACGTCCTTGGGACAGAGAGCTGAGCAAGGACAGGCAGAGAGTGAGGGACCCTTGGAGGCACCTGGGCCAGCTCCTCACTCTCTGCCTTCACTGTATAGCTGGGACTTGACTCTTCTCCCTGCTTGAGTTTGCAGTGGGCTTGGAAGTCGCTGAGTGCCCCAGAGACCTCTGAGGTCTGTCCTCAGCCTGTGTCACAGCCCACAGCTTCCTTCTTGGAACACTTCCTTCTTAACTCTCTATGTGGATGGTTTCTTAAGTGGCTGTGTTCCCCAAGCTGTCCGGTCCTCTCCTGCTGCTGCAGCTGCGTAGCGCCTTTCACTGCTCTGTCCTCGGCTCTCCTCCCTTGGTTTTGACCATTATATCTGTCCTGGGGATTCTAAATCTCCCTGTCCAGTCTCGGCCTTCTACTACTGTCCACCCCCAGACAATCGCGGTGTCATCTGGGGCACCCTGCCCCCGACTTAAACATCTCATGGTCTTCAAGTTCAACAGATCCCAAATGAGACTCACAGTCCACACCACAACCCAAGTCTGTTCCTTCTCCTCTGTTCTCTGTGTTTAGCTCTAGAAGAGGTGGGAGGCCGTGACCATTCGAAGCCAGGACAGAGAGCCCAAGTTCCTGACCCCATATGAAAAGACTTGGGGGTGATATACACCCCGCTCACCCTCCCTGCATCAACTCCATTATCCAGGCTAAAAGTCAGGCAGTCAGTCGCTCTGGATTCTCATCCAGCCAACATCGAACTGACCCCTGGTCCTTTTCAGATCTGCCTGGTTCTCTGGGTGCCTCTGGCAATGGCCTCGTGTCAGGCCTCAGGCATCTTTGAAAGGCCCCACTGGCTTTCACCCCTCTTTCTGCTCCATCTTCCTCCCTACTGCCAAACTCGCCTTGGGACTCTTCCACTCAAAACTTTTACATGGCAAACCGAATGCTTACAGGATAAAGGCCAACTTCCTTAAAGGGAGAGAGGGTGAAAATATGGGTTTTGTTTTCCGACGCTCCAAGACGTGTCCCTGTGTTCACCCCACAGGTGTTAATTGTCTTCTTGGAAGAGAAAGCGCCCACCGTCTTGGTGCCTCTCTTGCCCTTTGAGGTTCTGAGACATCTGGGAAAGCAGTCAGGGTCTTTGTCACTCTTGCTGTTTGCTGGTGAAACCGAAACAAGAAGACTGGTTTTCCAATCTGAGTTTGAAACGCAGGTTGAGCATTACATATATACTCATCGACTCCGAATCTTGACGTACGTGTGGACAAAGGCATAGCAAAGACCCAAATGCCAGAAAAGGGTGAAAAGGGTGACAGCAAAGCCTCTCCCTTGAGAAGAAACTGAAGGTGATGGCAGGAAAATCAAAGTGAAATCCGGGTCAGGCCTGGTGGCTCACATCTGTATTCTAGCACTGGGGAAACTGAGGCAGAAGGAAATTGTGAGTTGGAGACCAGCCTGGGCTACATATTGAGACCTTGTCTCAAAAACATACAAAAAAAAAATGGAATTGGGCTACAAATCTCCCCCCTCCAATTTAAAAGAAATGAATAGAGAAAGCAGAAATGGATCTCAGTCTATGTAAGCATTTAATTATGAAAATGGGAGTAATTTTACTCAGTGAAAGAAGGCTACCTATCGGGAAATAAAATTAAAAGGTCTTTGTTACACAAAAATTGACTTAGGATTCTCTAAGTCAAGGGTTCTCGGCCTTCCTAATGCTGCAACCCTTTAATACAAGCAGCTCATATTGTGGTGACCCCAACCATAAAATTAGTTTTGTTACCTCATAACTGTAATTGTGCTACCATTATGAATTGTCATGTAAATATCTGATATGCTACTCCTGTGATAGGGTTGTTCACGCCCCCAAAGGGGTCACGACCCACAGGTTAAGAACCACTGTTCTAGCCGGGCGATGGTGGCGCACGCCTTTAATCCCAGCACTCGGGAGGCAGAGGCAGGCGGATCTCTGTGAGTTCGAGACCAGCCTGGTCTACAAGAGCTAGATCCAGGACAGGCTCCAAGGCCACAGAGAAACCCTGTCTCGAAAAACAAAAAAAAAACAAAACAAAAAACAAAAAAAAACAAACAAACAAAAAAAAAAGAACCACTGTTCTAAAGTTTCAATTGTAAAAATCAAAACATTGGGGGCCGGGGAGATAGCTCCATCTGTAAAGTCGCTGCCGTGCAAGCCTGAAGAGCTGAGTTCCGGTCCCCAGCCCCCAGGTCCAAGCGGAGGGTGGCGGTGCACATCTGTACTCACACGGCAGGAAGGGGCGAGGGTTGCAGATATCCACGCAGTCCTGAGAGTCGCCAGCCAGCCTAACGCAGCTAACGAGTGAGGGAGTCTTTTATTAGAGACAGCATCAAGTGGGAAATACACGACCAAGGTCGTCTACCAAAACAAAGCTTTTAACATCGACGGACAGGAAGTAGCTCGGTGAAATACATTGGAGTCACAGGATGGAATATCATCTAGTTACCAAGAAAGAGTGATGAAGAGAGACACGGAAAATGTTTTTAATATGACAGAATTTTTGTAAAGTGAATAATGTCATCACACACACATATGAATACACGATTACTAGGAACATGTGGAGAAAGCAAGGCCCAGGCTATCAACGTTAACCAGGGTGGAGGGGATATCGACTGCTACAGACCGAGAGAGGAGATAATACAGGAAACCAAGCAAAAAGGGGAGAAAGAAATCATTCAACAAGACTGGTGTTTTTGTCCATAAAGAAAAAGCAAATATAAGGAACTTAAAGTTGTTTTTTTGTTTTGTTTTGTTTTTATCCGACAGAGCTTCTACACGCTACCATGCTACGTCCAAATGCTTGTCTGTGGCATGTGTGGATCTCATTATCCATATTTAGGACATACTACTTGTCATTTTAAAGTGTCATAGCTGCGTCTTCTCTTAGACTGTGGCCACCTCGCTGATAGGGATTGTGCAGGGGCGGCGGGGGGGGGGGGGGTGTTGTTATGTTTTCACGTCACGTCTTCACACTAACCTTTGCCTGATGGTTATCGAGACCAGGTGCCACCAGCCAGTGACTTAGAGCAACTGCAGTTTATTTCCTCATGGTTCTGGGGGCTAAAGTCAGAAGCTGCTGGCAGGAAGCGACTCTCTTCTGTTTCCAGGGCAGAGCCCTTGCTTTGCCCAGCTCCCAGCAGCTTCCCACAATCCTTTGCGTTCCTTGGTTTCTAGCTCGCTTACCTTGGTCTCTCGATCATTTTTTTCATATTGTGTGCTCCGTAGTTGTCTCTCTATATATAGTTACAAATTCTCTTCTCACAAAGGACAACGGCATCAGCATGACCTTATTCTAATGACCTCATCCCGAAAGACCGTATTTCTGAATAAAATCACGTTTGTAAGTTTATGTTGAGGCCTTCAACCTATCTTTCGTGGTGGTTTCTAGTTTCACTCCTGATGCTGTGAGAAAACACCCTGGCCAAAAGCAACTTAGGGAAGACAGGTTTTATTTAAGCTCAGAATTCCAGGATACGATCTGTTACTTCAGGGAAGTGACAGGGACAATAGCTTACAATGTGGGTCATATCACATCCGCAGTCAAGAGCAGAAAGAAATGAATGCATCCACACCCACTAGCTCGCTTGCTTGTGCTCAGCTTGATTTGCCCACATTAATATAGTTCAGCACCCCCTGCGTTAGGGAATGGTGCCGCCCTTAGTGGGCTGGGTCTGCCTACATAATTAACTTAATTAGGACAATCCCTCACAAACATGCCCAAAGACCAACCCAATGACTATCCTTCGTTGAGACCATCTTCCCAGGTAATTCTAGGTTTTATCAAGTTGATAATTAAAGCTAATCGTCACAGAGAATACAGTTTGATTCATATCAGATATAGAAATTTGATGCGAAATCTTTATGATCTGAAGAAAAATATAATAAGAGTAAAATGTATTTATTCATAGCCAGCAACTCAACTGTGATAGGAAAATTAATAACAATAAATAATAATAATAATAATAATAATAATAATAATAATAATAATAATATAGGTAAGTTGGCCAAGCAGGATGTGCTCAGTGGTGCAATAGTGGAAGTCTGTCATGGGGTAGCTAGCTTCTTTCTGATGTGATCTGAGGCCTGCTCTTCTGGAAGGAATTCACATCTAGTATTGTAAAGCTTGTCAGAAGTTTCCGGCTGGGGAGGTCATGAGTCCCAGTGGAGAAACTGCTGCTGTTGTTTTCTTGAATGGACATGATGTGCCCGTCAAATTGCTTTCTAAATGATTGCATTTCTCTCCATAGACCAGTGCTGCTCTTAGCTTTGGTCAAAGAGCTTCTTTTCGCAATGAACGGTGACAACCACAGAGACTCATAACTGCTCAAAATAAGGAGAATAAGGGACCACAGAATGCTTGAGCATATATAGGAAGGCTACATCACCCCCCACCCTGCCCCTAGGCTCAGAGAACATTGCAGAAGAGAAGAATGTAAGAGCCAGAGGAAGGGGTGAGGTACTGTGGAGTACTGTCTTCTAGTGCGACATGGCTGTTGAAATGCACAGTAGCTCTGATGACCCTCACTGGCCCAAGACTGGACCCATCAACATTGTGTTATGGAGTGGGAAGGGGCTCATGAGGCCCCATGCTTCCCTGGGGTTCTATAGGTAGTTAATGGTTGATGGCAGAATGGACAGATATTTTCTTCAGTGATGTAACTGCTTATAAGGTGCCCAAGCTCCTGTAAAGAACCCTGCATCCATGCTCATGTAAGCAACCGTACTGAAGCCTATTGGGTCATCAAAAGAAAAGGAAATACATGGGATTAGAAGGGGAAGCTGAGAAGAGGAAAGGGATCCGTAGAAGTGTGAGGACGGGAGGTCAATGACAGATGAATATGGTCAAAAACCATTGTATACATGTATGACATATAATAATGAGCCCATTATTGTGTTAAGCAACACACTGATAAAAACACTTACTTAAAAAAAACTAAGTGTAATGATGTAAGGATGGAAAAATTAAGGAAATAAGAGAATTTTTCTCCTCTTCTACATATTTACTTTTTTTTTGATTTTTGAGACAGGGTTTCTCCGTAGCTTTTTTGGTTCCTGTCCTGGAACTAGCTCTTGTAGACCAGGCTGACCTCGAACTCACAGAGATCCGCCTGCCTCTGCCTCCTGAGTGCTGGGATTAAAGGCGTGCGCCACCACCGCCCGGCTTACATATTTCCTTATTCGAGTCACAGAAACAGAAATATAATAAAAAAAATTTTCTCCTTTGCAAGCTTTGTGCCTTAATTTTATTTAGAAACAAATGACTCACCACAGATTGTAAGGACAAGGATTAAGATTATCCAGGACTTGAGCATTTTCAAGTCAAAAAGGGAATGCTTCCTTCAGGAGACCCAGCAGATGGGAGAAGTGACTTTGGTTTAGAAAAGCATACTCCATATAGCTATTATTTTCAATAATCAAACTCTTGCTGGTAGAAACACCCAGAATCCTGAGTGTGAGAGCCTTGATGGGAGCCTGAATGAAGAAGGAATAGAAGGTGGAGAAACAAGAGGAGGGAAACACTGGCAAGAAGGGACGGGGAGGTGACTTAGCAACGCAAACTGTAAACAATTCCGTATTCTCACAGGAACAAGGGAAGTCATCATTTTCTTTGGGTTTGGAGAACAGCACTTTGACAGCGTCTCTTGGAAGCTTCCATTTTGGGTTGTGACCAGGAAAAGGGTGTTTCTCATGCTGTTTCTGTCCTGAAGTGGGGAGCGAGAACCTCCTTGATTGGTGACCCATTTACACATTAGTCCCCAAGGTGAGAAGGTTGAGACAGAAACCTGAAACTTGAAACTGCTTTGCTTGAAATCTTTGGCCCTTGAAGTGGAACTCTCTGAGGCTGTACCCTGAGAGTCTTGGGTCAAGGTGAAAAGAATCCCCGGCTCAGAGGATGCCGCCATCTTTGTTTCCTTAACTAATTGGATTAATAAGTAGTGCACAGCCAAACATTTGCAAAGGTCCAGATACAGCCCATAGGAGCTCCCATAGGGCAGAAAACCTACCTGCAGAAAGGAATTGTTCTTGCTCTGTGCCAGCTGTGTTGAATTCTTAATGTCTGGTTTAAAGGGAAGTAATTTAAGCCACAAGCATATCTGAGTCTTCAAACCCAATATGGCCATAGAACAGGCAGCAATTGAGATCCTCCTATCAGACTACCCAGGTCAAGGGTCATCAAGAGAGATGGCCAATATCCAGGTGTTCCTTGTTCCCAGGAGTGCACCTTGAGTAATCTAGTTCCCGCCCCAGGTTGGGCAACAGCCATGGCAGCAAAGATACAGAACCCCAGGAGTTCTGTCTTTCTGCAAGAACCAGCCTTAACAACTGGCTCAGTATTCTTTTTTTTTTTTTTTTTTTTTTTTTTTTTTTTTTTTTTTGGTTTTTCGAGACAGGGTTTCTCTGTAGCTTTGGAGCCTGTCCTGGAACTAGCTCTTGTAGACCAGGCTGGCCTCGAACTCACAGAGATCTGCCTGCCTCTGCCTCCCGAGTGCTGGGATTAAAGACGTGCACCACCACCGCCCGGCTGACTCAGTATTCTTAAAGAGAATTAGTCAAGAAATGTTCTGAAATTTCTATTTTAAAAAAATTGTGGGCCAGGGAGATGGTTCATCCTAGCTACACAGGCCCAATGGCCTAGATTCAGTACCCAGAACATAAGAGGCCACTGGTGTTGGTGTGCAGCTGAAATCCCAGCACCCCTACAGCAAGGTGAGAGGTGGAGCTAGGAGAATCATCTGGAAGCCGGCTGGAGGGTCAGTCAGCCCAGAGTATGCACAGCCACAGGAGAAACGAGAGCAAGCTTGCCTCAGTGAGGTGGAAGGTGAGAACTGAGTCCTGAAGTCCATAAATAAATAAGTTCTAAGCACACAGACAATAAAATCAAGTTTTAAAAGGTTTTTCAAGTCAGGGATAATACACACCTGTAATTGCAGCATACTGGAAGCTGAGGCATGAGATTCTTAAGTGTGAGAGGTTAGTCTGAACTACATAGTGAGACCCTGTCTTAAAAGAAAAAAAGTTATACGAAGGATTATATAAATTCTTACTACTTTGATCAAGAGACAAACTCTGTTCCGGAGACTCCATTGGTCATTTTATGTCTCATCAGGTAGAGTTAGTCACATATGCACTCCTAAATCCAATCCCTGACAGAGATGTGGATTCCACTTAGCACTGGGAGGTTCATTTGTTGGGGCTGAGGGAGAACGCCCTTTCCCTTACCCCACTGCTGCTCTCCCTGGACAATCATGGGCATGGGAGATAGACATGGCTGTCCGCAGTGCAGAAGAATCAAACAGCAGAGGCAATTGCTTTAAGTAGAGACCCTGGCTCTTCGTGCAACAGCGCAAAGAACACTTCCCTCTATCTTACCAAGTAGATACAACCTTGAACGAGAAGCAAAAGTCTTCTCTGGGTTCCTGTTTGTTGCAAGAAGCCCAGCCATCGGTCTGACCATCAACTCTGAGATCAATATAAATAAGAGGCAGTGGTGTAAACAACAGAGGTGTTGGTGTTCAAGCTGGCCTCAACCACAAGCCCAGCCCGTGTCACTCCCCTGTGAACTTCACTGACTTCTCCCTATTCCCAGTTCTCCAGTGCTTGGTTACAAATAGAAACCACCTCTCCTAGCTTGTTGTCTGTGTTTAGTTTGTCACAGATACAGACACAGGGTACCACTGATACAGGATACCACTGATACAGGGTACCACTGATACAGGGTACCACTGATACAGGGTACCACTGATACAGGGTACCACTGATGATACAGGGTACCACTGATACAGGGTACCACTGATGATACAGGGTACCACTGATACAGGTGCTATTTATACAGGGTGCCACTGATACAGCGTACCACTGATGATACAGGGTACCACTGATACAGGTGCTATTGATACAGGGTGCTACTGATACAGGGTACCACTTATACAGGGTGCCACTGATACAGGTGCTATTGATACAGGGTACCACTGGTACATGGTACCACTGATACAGGGTGCTACAGATATAGGGTACCACTTGTACAGGGTGTCACTGATACAAATTACTAGCCACTGATAGAGGGTACTACTGATACATTATACCACTGATATAGGGTACCACTGACTGACACAGGGTACTAGCTTGAAGTTTGTTTTCAAAGTTTTGTCCCCAAACTAACAGTAACATACAAATTCTAGAACTCTAACCCAGACATGATGCATCAGAGACCCGAAGAGGACCAGCGCTCAGAGTTTTAACAGATCCTTCTGGGATTCTCGTGTCTCCTCTTGCCTGGGAATCACCGAGGAAGAGCAAGGGCTGGATCTGGTGGCCCCGGTGTGAAACTGGTTCATTATTTTCTGTATGTGTGACCTTGAACAATTTAAGAGCCTTTTTTTGTTCCTCAGTTTCTTCACCTTCACAAGGATATCAGTTCCATCCATCTTTGAGGGCCGATGAAGGATCAGTTTAACTGTTACTCGTCAGGGGCTTCACAAAATCGAGCCCTAAGCAGTCTGATGATGACCGTGAATAAGGATTAATGTTCACTTCCTGCTTTCTGTTTTGGGGAGGGGTTGTTTGTTTCTTCTGTTTTTGTTTTTCGAGACAGGGTTTCTCTGTGTAAGAACCCTAGCTGTCCTGGAGTGCTGGACTTAAAAGGTGTGCACCACCCACCTCCCAGTTCCTGGACTAGGCTAAATGGGGTGGGCAGACAGGCTCTGCTCATTCCCACCCAAGCTGGCTTGAGAAAGCTTGGGGACAGTAGGGACATATAAACTAACAATCAAACAGATGTTTACAAAGAAGTGTCTTCCTTCGTCTCATCAGGAGGGTCACCTGAAGATCGGCTTCAGTCATGTTGGAATTGTTTGCTACTGCGCATTGTGGGTATTAATGCAGGCCAAACTCCTCCTTATGTCGGGCAATGATGGTGCACGGCTTTACTCCCTCAGGAGGCAGAGGCAGGCAGAGCTCTGTGAGTTTGAGGCCAGCTTGGTCTACAGAGCTAGTTCCAGGACAATCAGAGCTACACAGAGAAACCCTGTCTCCACTCACCCCCTCCAAACAAACAAACAAGACTGTGAATAAGTTGTTAGTAGTGACAAGCTCTGTGTGACCAGGCCATGCCTGAGAAGACAGAAGAGAGAAGAAAAAGAAGAACTTGCATTTTCTACCAATGAGCTCCAGGGATCTTCCTGTCTCCACACCCCCAACCTGAGCTGGGGTAACAAGCACATTTCTCCACACTCTACTTTTATGTGCTGGGATTCAGGTCCTCACCCCGCAAAGCGACTATTGTACCTTCATGCCGCACCTCCAGCCCCAACTCTGTGACTCTTGATTTCAGGACAATGCTTCTTTATCTAAGTCTCTACCTAAAGACTTGTCCTGGAGGCCTCGGCTTTTTACTTCCTGATTTAAGGAACTTGTTTTTCACTGAAGACCAGATTTCTAACCAGTCTGACTTTGAAGGCTTTAAGTAGCCAAAGACGGTCTTGAACTTCTGACCCTCAAGCCTCTGCCTCTGGTGTGCTAGGATCACAGGTCTGTGCTAGCACACCTGGCTTACAATATCTGGGTATTTGAACCTAGGATCTCGTGTAGGCTAGGTAAGTACTCTACCAAGTGGGATGAATTCCAACCAGAGAAACTTCTCATTTATTTGCTTTTGTATTTTCTAATATCTAATGGCTGCATTCCCTCGAGAAGCCATCACAAAGCTCTAGTGATGTTCAAAGTCTTTGTATCTAGTATTCCTAGTTTTTTGTTTGTTTGTCTGCAAATGCATTGCATCTTTATTAGGAAAAGTAAAACTCATGACCCTGGGCTGAAGATGTGGAGCACCCCCCCCCTTTAAGAAAACAAAAAGGTGGTGTTTTGTCCTCTGTGAAGGAACAGCTGCCTGGGGAGGGAGCTGGGCGGGTGCTATGGGTAGTGTGTCTTCCTTCCAATAAGCCACCTGATAGCATGTGGGCATTAATACACCCACAGCAAATTAGACCTGAGATGTGGGTCCCACAAAAGCAGGCCAGCTTGTTGAGGTTCCATGACCTAAGGTCCATCTACTCCACCCATGGCTCCTAGAGCCTTCTGAGACCACTTAGATTGTTCGCATGGGATCCCTATTCCCTATGGGGCCAGGCCCACCCAGAGGATCTTCAAAGTCCTGTTTTGCTTGTGACTTGCGCCAATACTCCCTTCCCTCTTCTCCCTTCAGCCTCTCCCATACCCCTCCTGACTCCCTTTCAAACTGGTGGCCTCTTCTTTTTTCAGTGTAATTTTTATTATTTTATGTGTATGAGTGTTTTGCCTGCATGTGTGTCTGTGTATCACATTCATGCTTGGTGCCTGAGGAGGTGGTGAGCCTCCATGTGGGTGCTGGAAACCGAACCTGGGTCTTTAGAAACAACAAGTGCTCTTAACCACTGTGCCAACTCTCCAGCCCCTCCTTTTCTTTATTATTGATACATATACACACATACATACTTACAAACACACACACACATACGCACACATGCACACACACCCTGCTGAGTTCATTTAGTATTTCTTGTATGTCTATATTTTCAGGGCTGACCACTGGGTATTGGAGAACTGATTTAAGAACCCATCCCTGGGGAGACAGATTCTCCCTCTCTTGGCAGTCGTTAATTGTGTGCAGCTCTTCTTTGGGCTGTGGGTCCCCCTGATACTCCCCCTTTCACATTAGCACGCCTGTTGGTGCTCCCAGCATGGTTCAGGTCTTGTTTAGCAGTTGTATTGTCAAGAATGCATGGGTCTACAAGAGCTAGTTCCAGGACAGGCACCAAAGCTACAGAGAAACCCTGTCTCGAAAAACCAAAAAAAAAAAAAAAAAAAGAATGCATGAGTCATTTCATCCCTGTCATTTCTAGGATACTTCCTGTTCCTGCTCCTCATACAGGTTCTCATTAGTTCTGAAACTCACTCTGTAGACCTTGCTGGCCTCAAACTTGTAACAGTCTTCCTATCTCTCCTGAATTCTAAGATATAGGCATAAGTCACCGTGTCCGGTTAAAGCATGGTGGGCAGACATTTCCCCCAGTGCTAGAGATTAAACCCAGGGCCTCACGCATGGGAAGTGAATGCTCTTCCATTCTTCCATTGACCTGTATTCTCAGCAGTGCTAGAGACAACGCACAGTTTTGGACATGCTAATCAAGTGCTCTACTGCTGAGACTCCCAGCACCTCCGTGAGTTTGTTTTCAATGACTAAAAAGACATTCACCTGGGCTGGAGAGGTGGCTCAGCAGTTAAGAGCACTGGCTGCTCTTCCAGAGGTTCTGAGTTCAATTCCCAGCAACCATAGACTGCTCACAACCATTTGTAGTGAGATCTGGTGCCCTCTTCTGGCCTGTAGGCAGACATACAGGCAGAACACTGTATACATAAAAAAATAAATAAATTTTTATTTTTTTTTTAAAAAAAGACACTCACTTTCTAGTTTCTTCTTGAGCTCTAGAGATGCTCTTTCTGTCCAACTAAATTCCTTTAACAATAGCAACTACAAAACAACATTTATATTGAATTCGTGGCTATTAGTAATCTGGAGATGATTTTAAATACACATGAGACTTGGCGTAGTCATACACATCTGTAATCCCAGCCTTTGGGAGGTAGAAGCAGAACATAGAAACAATCAGGCTTCAAGGCCATATTTGGCTACAAGAGATTTTATCTTCATATAGAAAGAAACCTTGCCGGGCGGTGGTGGCGCACGCCTTTAACCCCAGCACTCGGGAGGCAGAGGCAGGCGGATCTCTGTGAGTTCGAGACCAGCCTGGTCTACAAGAGATTTTATCTTCATATAGAAAAAAAACCTTGACCTGCTTTGAAACATAATCTTTAAACCAAACATTCTGACAAATGTTTATAGTCCTTCACTTGGGAGGCCGAGACAGAAGGAGCCTGGGCTACACAGTGAGTTCCAGGTGATGCTGGGCTACATAGCAAGACTAAGACTATCTCCACAAAGCAAGACAACAGAGGCCCAGAAAATTAAACAGCCAGGACCCTTTCTCAAGAATCTCTTAGGAGCTTCAGTAGTTTTACAAAGTCATTTGCAGAGGTAGGACTGACTCCCCACGAACATGAGGTGCCAAGAGGCCATCTATGTACCGCTACTCTAATGCCACTGAGCTTCTGGGTCACAGTATTCCCATTATCTGGGATATCCCACTATCCCGTTATTCTAGACACGCCATAGGGATATCAGTGGGTCGGAAGTCAGCTTTGCTGATTTCATTCCACCTGTTAGTGGCATGATGGTTAGTTTCAAATGTCAACTTGTCACAACCTGGAGTCACCAGGGAAGAGCACCTGAATGAGAAATCAGGTTGGCCTCCTGTCACATCTATGGGGGACTGTCTTGATTGTTAATTGATGTAGAAAGATGTCCCAGTGAGGGCAGCACCATCCCTAGGTAAGGAATCCTGACGTATAAGACAGGAAAAAGCTTGGATAGATGAGAGCTAGATAAGTCAGCCTCTATGCATTTATTTCTCTCTGCTCTTTATTATAGATATGATGTGACCAAATGTCCCAGGCTCCTGTCTCTGTGACTGGCCTGCAATAAAGGACGGTGACCTAGAAGTATAATCTAAATAAACCCTTCCCTCTCCTATGTTGTTTTTCCTTAGAGATATCCATCAGAGCAACAAAAACTGAACTAGAAAGCATGGGTTCTAGGGACCAAACTCAAGTTGTGAGGCTAGATCAGCAAGCACTTTCCCCACTAAGTCAGGTGCACAAGTGCCCTCAGAGATTAGAGGAAGGTATGGAAAGTCCTGAAACTGAAGACATAGACTCTGAGCACCAAACTCCTCTGGAGTTTGAGCAGCGTGAACTCTTAATTGTTGAGTTATGCCTCAGGCCCATTTTCTGAAATTCTTAAGAAAGGAATCCTTAAAAGAATGGAAATGGTCTTGTCTTTGGGGGTAGCTAGAATAAGTTCTTGCTCTGCAACCATTTGGGATAGGATAGAGGAACAGCAAGAAATCCAGAGTGCGAGATGTGGTGACATACACTTTAATTCTAGAACTCCATGAGTTCGAGGCCCCACCTGTTCTACATAAGAGGCTGCAGGCCACCCAGAGCTACATAGTGAGGCCCTGTCTTATAAAAAGAAAGAAGAAAGACAGACAGACAGAAACAATGAAAGAAGGGAAGGAAGGGGGAAGGAAGGAAAGAAAGAAAGAAATGCATAGCATAGATGGGAGAAACAGGAAATAGAACGAATCCCTGTTATTGCAAAGAGGGAAAGGAGATCCTAGGGTCATCATCTTTTATGATCATGTCTATTGGGGGATATTAGGGACTATGACTCTACATCTTTCTCAGCACCATTTGTAAATCTCAGGGTGGCCTCCTCCTCATGTTCCAGTCAGAAGTAAGCCAGAGAACTCTAGCTCTCCATGCTCTGCTGTTTATTGGATTGAGGAAGTCCTTGAAGCAGATTTTATGGTCTGAGCAAGACCTTTAGCATCTAAGGCACCTTCTCAAGAGGAACAAAAGCTCCTTTGCGTCTCAACATTTGAAGACCTAACCGACTCCACCACTCCCGAACCTCTGCTATCCTGCTAGCCAGTTATCCCTGGCCCTGGTTCTGACTTGAGCATGGGTCTGAACTCAGTGGAGCACAGCAGCATCAGAACCACAGTCATTAGTACCTGTTGGCCAGTCTCCCTCCCAGCATGCGCAAGCTGTGCTAGCAAATGTGACCAGTGGTTCAAATGTCCTTCTCAACATGGGATGCGTGAACCTTTCCATCTTCTGTTGAGTGTGGTTTTCAGTCAAGGTACATGCTAGCCTTCTAAAAGACCTTGGTTTCTCCTGCTGCAGGTAAGATTGAGCCTGCATCAGCCAGGTAGCTGTAGTTGGCCAGTCATTAAAGAAGGGGAATTTATTTAAAGAACCAGTTAAAAAACATAGAAACTAGGCAGGACCATGGTGGAGCACACCTTTAGTCCCAGAACTTGGGGGGCAGAGGTAGATGAATTTCTGTGAGTTCGAGGCCAGCCTGTTCTATAAGAGCTAGTTCCAAGATAGGCCCTGTCTCGAATCCCCCCAAAAGAAAGATAGAAACCAAAGAAGGGTGGTAGACAAAATGTGTCCACCATCACCAACCATAACCACAATTTTTGTTCATTGTTTATTTTTTATTTATTTATTTTTATTTTTATGTTTTTTTGTTTTTCTGTAGCTTTGGAGCCTGTCCTGGAACTAGCTCTTGTAGACAAGGCTCGCCTTGAACTCACAGAGATCCACCTGCCTCTGTTCCACAAGTGCTGGACTAAAGGCGTGCACCACCATCGCCCGGCCTTATTTTTTATTTTTGACAGAGGATCTTGCTGTGTATCCCAGGCCAGTGATAGAACACTCCAGACTCATATGATTTCTGTCATTTTAAATGGTTCAGAATCATGGGAGGTGATGTCCTAAAAATCTACATGGTCTCCTTATCAGCCAAAGAGATGAAGGATGAGGCTTTTTACCTTTTAGCTTCTGAATTGTTTATTTGTTGGAAGATAAATGGGAGATATGCGTGTAAGAGCAGGGTCTCTAACTCAATCTTGAGATTCTAATGCAGAAAGAGTGACCATACTCAAGTTAGCAAGGGATTTAGCTCATGGCCAACTTCTCCAGTCAGGGCCTTTGCTTTGCCCTCCTCCCGTTTCTCTTGGGTTGGGGTCAGGCCTGCCCGAGTCCCGGCATGCTTCAGTGCTAAGCAGGTGCATCTGGTCCCTTCCTGTGTCTGGAGTGCTGCCATCCATTGCTCAACTTCAACCTCTTGTTTGTACGCTTGGCCTCCATCCTCAAGGTTTCTCCTGGCGGAAGTTCTTGGAGTCAAATTCCCTTTCATTTTACAAATCACCCCAGGACTAGCTAAGCCAATCGGAGCTCTTGAGGCTTGGATAGAAATGACTTTTGCTTTTTTCCCCTGCTGGACTGGTCTCTCTGAAGGTCTCCTTCCTAGTCCCTTGGTGTAGGGAAGGAGTTTGATAGGAGGAGCAGGGAGTGTCAGATTCATCATCTGGGAGCACAGGCAAAAAAATCTGCCTTCATGATCTCCTGGGCCTTTATCTGGAAGGAGGAAGGGTATATCAGCTGGGATTTCCCCAGCTGCTGAACCCCAGTGATCAAGATTTTAATTCCATTCTAATTCTTAGTCCCATGACAGTCCAGTTCCTGGTTCTGGTCTGCCTTACTCTACCCCTTTTGTTCATTCAATCATACAAACACCAAACATACTAGTGAGGGAGCTAAAGGAAGAATGGAATTTTCCACTCAACACACCCTGCCTTAAATCACCCAGCCCAAAGTCAGACTTTCCAGGCCCCAGAAGAACCCAGTAGAGGGACTGGACACCCAGCGTGGGATCCCCACCCTACAGGGGGGAGTCAAGGGTTCTTTGCCATTTTGGTAGAAACCCAGATGGTCCTGTCACCCACGAGCATGGGCGGCAGTGCCTTTGTTCCCGCCCTTATCCAGAAGGAGGAAAAGGGCCACACAAAGCCATCTTTTGTTCATCTTATACACCAATGGTGCCTCTCACAGATTTTTCAGCTTTGCTTTCCTTAGGTTGTTTTGTTTCTTTGGGGCTTTTGTTTTTAAGATGGGGCTCATAAAAATGGGCACAATTTATCCCTAACTGGCCAAGTGGAAGCCTCTATGACAGGCTTGTGCAATCTCCTATCTCAGCTGACCCAGGAGGGAGGAGCTGATGCTCTCTTTCCACAGAGAAGGAAACGGAGGCTTGAAAAGGCCTATTGGCCATTTCCTTTCCTTTCCTCTTCTTTACTTTTTTGGTTTTTCGAGATAGAGTTTCTCTGTGTAACAGCCCTGGTTGTCCTGGAACTAGCTCTGTAGACCAGGCTAGCCTCAAACTCACAGAGATCCTCCTTCCTCTGCCTCCCGAGTGCTGGGATTAAAGGCGTGTGCCACCACTGCCTGGCCTATTGACCTTTTTCTTAAGCAGTCTTTTTGACAGGCTCTAGAAATGACAAGCAGACCCCTGAAGTCCCAACCCCCTCTCCCCGGGGACCCTTCGACTTCCACAGCTTTTATATTATTGGAGTGGAAGAATGTTCACAGGGGTTGAACCGGCCTCTCCCTAGAAGTGCACAGAGTTGCAGCCTGTCGGCAGCATTGCCAAGAAGGGTTGGAAATATGGAGAAGCCAGGTACTCCTCGATACCGTACTGCTGGTTGCGCAGACCACAAGCCAAGTGTGGCCTCGAGGAATGCAGGCTCATGAGCTGTTGACCACAGGCGCACACCAGACTCCAGAAAAAAGGCTCTGTCGTCATCTCTGGCCTTCTTGGGGGAAGACTAGGAGTAGGAAATAGAAGAGATTTGTAGAGTCCCCGGACTTCATCCCTTCGTCTTTGGTATGGCTTCTGTCCCCCGTCTGCTTCCCGTGTATGATGGATTGTGCCCGTGCTCACTCTCAGAGTTCTCAAAATGCTCTGCATTTCTTCTTTCTTTTCCTCTTTTTATATTGAGATGGGGCAGGGGCAAGTCTCACCACATAGGTCTGTAACTCATCACTGAAAAGAACACACGGGCTTTAAATGTGATGCAGTCCTTACACTTCAGCCTCCCAAGTGCTGGGGTTACAGGCCAGAGTCACCATACCCAGCTCAGTTTCCGGGGAACCAAGTTTCCTTTTTCTCCCCTGTGTTGAAGAATAGGGAGTGATTAGTTTTTATCCTTACGAAGCTAAGTTCCTTTTTTTCTCTTCTCTAAAAATAAAGAAGTGACCTTGTTCATTGTTGAGCATACAAACTGCACATGAGGTGATAAGCGGGGGAGTAGTGTGTGTGTGTGAGTGAGTGTGCATGTGTGTGTGCACATGTGTGTTTCTTTTCTCTATATTGGCCAGGTGACCAATCTTTTGAAGGGAAGAGGTGATCAGAACGGCTGATGAAGAACATCAAGAGGAAGTTAGTATTCAGTTTTGGGCATCAAAGACAAGGTTTCAGGGTAAGATGTCAACCTGAACCCTAGATTTGAAACAGGAGGTAAGATTTTTATGAATCTCTTTAGCTCCTCCTTGGTTCAGACCATAGACCAGCTCCCATAGATAGAGAGGATAATTGTGTTTATGGTTTAGGTGGAGACCGTAGGGTCAGGAATAAGGAAGCTACGAATCCCAGGAAGTAACTAGGTCTGCTGCCTCTTCTGGAGACTGTGCAGAGTGGGGGTGAGGAGGGGAAGCTGTACAGCAGGGAGGGAAGCTGAGTTAGCAAGTGAGGCGAAGGCCCTGATGTCCCTTTGAAAACATGTCCCCACAATGCCAGGATTCTTCCCCACTCCCCGTGTGGGACTCTGGGGGGGAACCCTGGTAGTAGACTGTGGTCTGGAACAGGAGGAGAGAGCAGTCCAACATGTAACAGGCAAATCCCATGTCAGGCAAAGGCCTATACTATTGCCCCATTTGAGGGCCAACCAGCCGGCCCTGGGGCCCATGGCACTGGATGGCAGAAGAACGGAGGAGCCCTGCTAGGTTCATTGCTCCAGGAAGAGCTGAGGGTGAGGAAGTAGGGTTTAATCCTAAAAAAAGGGGGGGGGGGCAGGTCCAGGAGTACACTGGGAGCAAACTGAAGTAGGTGGCAACCATTCCAAACTGTAGGAGCAAGTGCTCATCTAAGGATTCGCATGTGAGCTCAGACACCTTCTTATGTGGCATAGGGTGGAGCACGCAGTACCAACAACCGTGAGAAGAACAAATGGACCAATAAAACTGCTGTATAGGGCTAGGGTGCTGAGCACTGAATTGCATTTCTCCCTGAGCATGTCAGCTGTGTGGAGAGAATAGTTAAGCCTGACGTTCTATGTTTCTTTTTTCAAATGTTTCTGTTTATTGGTGGGAGTGGGGTCATGACACAGCACGCATGCAGCTGTCAGAGGGCGACCTGCAGGATTCAGATCTCTCCTTCTATCATGTGGGTGCCAGGGATCAAACTCTGATCACCAGCTATGTTGCAAGGTGCCTTTGCCTGCTGAGTCATTAGCTGGCCCCATCACCCCACATTTCAGTAAAAGAAAATCAGCTCCCCCTTTTTTGATTTTGTCTTTTCCTTGTGTGTGTATGTGTGTGCACGCGTCCGTGTGTGCAGGTGCACGTGGAGGCCATAGGTCATCCTTGAATGTTGTTCTTCAGGAACTGTCTACCCTGGTTCTGTTGTTCATGGTGGCGATTGTGGTTTTGAGATGGGGTCTCACATGCATGCCTACCTGGTCTGGAACTTGCTATGTTGGCCAGGCTGGCCTCAATGAACAGAGATCTACCTGCCTCTGTGTCTAGGGTGCTGGGATTCCATCTGCCCTGTCTTTTAAAAAAGGGTCTCTTAGTGACTTGGTGTAGGCTGCTGGCTGGCATGCCTCAAGGATCCATATGCCTCTACCTCCCAATACTTGTCCTCCCAATCACTGTCACTCCTGTTTTATGCAGGTTCTGGGGATTGAACCGGGGTCCTCATGCTTGCCCAGGAGGAATTTTACCAACTGAACTACCTCCCTAGACCCAACCAGCCTTTCCTACATCCGGCCCGTGATTTTCATTCTCTTAACTTTTCATCTTTTTATATTCTTGGTTCTGGCTGCCAGCCTAGGTAGCTCCTGGGGTTCTATGCCCCTTTGGAACTTGAGAGTTTCTCTTCTTTCTTCTCTCCCAGCAACAACAAACACAGAAAAGCGGGAAAGCTCGATGCCATTGTGCTGAAGGTGAGGAGTGGAATTTCTTGCACACGTGAATAAAGAAATGTAATCTTGAGCATTTATTCATTTATTTATTTATTTTGGATTTTTCAAGACAGGGTTTCTCGGTAGCTTTTTGGTTCCTGTCCTGGAACTAGCTCTTGTAGACCAGGCTGGCCTCGAACTCACAGAGATCCGCCTGCCTCTGCCTCCCGAGTGCTGGGATTAAAGGCATGCGCCACCACCACCCAGCTCTTGAGCATTTATTACAGGACAAGCTATATGGATGGAGAAAATGCCGGGAAGCTGGTCATTTAGTAGAGACATTCCAGCTGGGAAGGGGACCTAAATCCAGGAATTGCCATCTGAAAGCCTGGGTTTCTTAGGCCTTTCTTGATGAGCAATGAGTTCTCCTAGGTGCAAAGCAGTTTCTTGATTGTCATAAAAAAATTACTATGGGAAATTGGGGTGTAGCCAAATAAATCAAGCTCCAAAACATTCTCACATCATGGAAAATGAGCCCTATATATAATTCTAACTTTTCCATTAAAAATATGTTTTGCAGCCAGGTGGTGGTAGTGCATGCCTTTAATCCCAGTACTCGGGAGGCAGAGGCAGGTGGATCTGTGTGCGCTCAAGGCCAGCCTGGTCTACAGAGAGAGTTCCGGGACAGCCAAGGCTACATAGTAAGAGCCTGTCTTGAAAACAGAAGAAAAGAAAGGAGAAGTTCCGGCAATGAGTTAGCCCCAAGTGTTTCCTAGCTGCCCCAGGACCCAGGTCAGACAGAGTCTCCTCGGGCTTTTGACTAAGGTCTAGCATACTGTATGCATGGTATTTGGTCCATGTGTCGTTACTGAGTCAGGGACATCGGGACATGTGGAGAATTATTCCCCCCAGCTTTCAATCTCCCCTCATTTCCTCCAGCCAGGATACCTAAGTGCCATTTTTAATCTCTTGTTTTAGAACAACCCTTTACAGGGCCCCCTCCCTTTTTAAAAAGAGGCCTTTGTCTCATGCAGCCAGAGTTCAGGGAAAAAAATCTTCTGAAAGTGGGGATCTGCCTCATCTCCCCAGTCCTGTCTATTTGGGGCTCGGATCCCAGGAACTGCTGCTGGGACCTTCTGTAAACCCTCACCTTAATTCCCTTTACCACACCCAGGCTTGCTGCCCAGTACCTAACCTTCTTTTCTAATCCTGTGCCCCTTGTCCCACAGCTTTGGAACTCAGTTCAAGGGGAGGGAGCGAATGAGCCATCTCAACTGTCAAAGGTCTTCGCTATCTGAGCATTGCAAAAGCAAACGGCCTAATCTCTGTGTAGATAGGCAAGGCCAGAGGGAGGCAGAGAATCTTGTTCGCCAGAGAAAAACAGAATGGGAGAACCAGATGCCTCCAAGATCATCTGACCCAAGGTACACAGAGGAGGAAGCTTAGACCCAGAGAGATGAAACAGCTTGTCCAAGGTCACAAAGACCCGTGTAATACCTGCACTTAGCTACTCAACTATTAAATAATTAAGCTACCATGCTACCTAGTGTTAGGCAACACTTTTTCTGTATGATTCTCCTCACAACAATCTTGCAGGATAGGTACCATAATCTTTGATTCACAGATAAGAAATAGAAGCCGGGTGAGTTGTCCAGGTACCCCCTAGGTAAGCAGGAAGCCAGGTTTCCAACACACTCTTAGTTACCCCTCCTGTAACTATGAGCTGTGAGCATACTGCACCGTTTGTGTCTCAAACATGATTGGTCGGTGGTAATTGGTGTTTCATAAGTGACCAGTACCCTGGGGGTGGGGGTGGAGATGGGAGAATGACACCTGGGCTCCCCGGGGCAAGAGGATTATGTTGCTAGATTCATCTTTCCACAGACCTCTCCAAGGGGCCTGGGAAATGTTGACAGACCAGTTGAGGTTGGATCGGGTGCCAGGCACACCGGTGCGTTTACTTCCTGCTTCACCATATCGCTGGCATTTTGCGATGGAGGACACGGAAGACTCAAGAGGATGTGAGCATTCTCACAAAACGGTGTGAGCTCCGAGGAGTGGGGGACAGGGTCACATTTCTCGGCTCCTTCCCTCTCCCCGATGCCCGCCCGTTTCCTTCTTTCTCCTCCTGGTGTCCGTCAACCCGGACCTTCACCGCGGGAGCCCTTGCCAGACCCTCCTTCCCTCTGTCACATTAAATGTTCTTTTCAGCAGACAGCGCCCTGCCCCAGAGGCTGCCTGAGAAGGTGACTCATGTGTGGCGCTCACAGGTTGAAACCTTTACTCCCTTTAGGTAACACGGTTGACATTTAAAGGTTAAACCGTCACGTTTCCAAGCGAGGAAGGGGGTTACACTAAACCAGGCTCATGTCCCTGTTTCTAGGGTTGTAGGGAGACAATGCTCCTCCTTGCACAACCCCTGAGGAGTGAGGCTTCCAGAGTTCTGCCCATGCAAAGTATATAAGCGAAACTTATTTGCATCTAGTCCTCAAACAAATGCCATACCTGCCGGACATTGGATAACTCCCAATCACCCCTCCTGTCCCAACACGGAAAGACTGAAGTCATGATTAAAGCAATAGAGCTTTAAGCTGAGTGTGGGTGGGGTGAGGACACATGACTTGAAAGTTTCCGGGTTCTTCTGTTCCACGACAAAAGTTGTACCAGACTCACAGGAAACGTACTAGAAACCGTTGATAAAGGCAAAGCGTCCGAGAATGGGAGTGGGCAAGCGCTAGTGCAACTGTGCTCTGAGAGACCCCCTCCCCAGGAGTCTTCTGGTCCTTCCTAGGTCATTTGCATAGCACCCGCCTCTCTCTCCTTTGTGTATTGGGGCTTTTCTCAGGCACACTCTGCTTGTTATGTGCCAACTGGCTTCTTCTATATATTGATTTTTTTTCTTTCCTTTATAAAAAAACACTGGTGTGTATGTATATGTGTGTATGTGTTTGTGTGTGTGTGTGTGTGTAGGAGTTGGTTCTTTCCGCCAACCCCATGGGTTCTAGGGATTGAATCAAGTACTTTTACCCACTGAGACATCTTGCTAGCTGCTGAAGTTAATGGTGATCCCCAGTCCCTATGCTCTGATCACTGGCAAAGGAATAACCATGAACTAGCATTTTTGAGCACCTGTCCTGCATGAGATTCTATGCCCTTCTCTCCAGTCTTTATAAACCCCTGGAGAGATGACGATCACCGTTCCATTCATTCGGCTGGTGAAGAAACCGAGTCAGTGGCATGCCTGAGTTCTCACCCCAGGACAACTGAGGGAGGTCTGTCTGCTCCATTGCCCAGTCTCTCCCTTTGTCACAAGCCCAGCTCCCCGTCTGCCACTGGCCCACGCTGCTTGGTGACAAATGGCTGTTGAACTTCCAGAAATCATCAGATTAGTTCATAAACATATCAGTGATTAAAATTCAAGCTATGAGGGACAGGGAGCTGGATGGCTCAGTGGGTAAGAGTGTTTGCTGTTATTGCAGAAGACAGGAGCTGTGTTCTCATCCCCCATGTTGAGAAACCCCAGTTCCAGTGGATCCGACCCCCTCTTCCGGCCTCTGAGACCATATGTCCACACACATAACACACACACATAAAATTAAAAAATCTTTAAAAATTTATATACTTTAATATTCAATAACATTTAATGTTCATTAATATTTTTATTAATTTCATTAATATTTAATAAAAATTTCCAATGTTCTATTCTTGCCCTACTTAGGAGGCAGAGACAGGTGAATATCTGTGAGTTCAAGGTTAGCCTGATCCAGGATAGGCAGGACTGTTCTTACAGAAAACCAAAAAAAAGAAAAAGAAAGAAAGAAAGAAAGAAAGAAAGAAAGAAAGAAAGAAAGAAAGAAAGAACAAATGCTAAAGGACCAGGACCAGGGCTCACCTCTGGGAAGGCTAGTTAGAGCTATTGCTCTAAGCCATTGTTTCCATTCACAGACACCCGACTTTTGACCTTGAGTCATTTTCTAGACATTTTATATATGTAGCAGATCTTCAGGACTGGGCAATGGGTAGGGCTGGGGCTGTAGTCCAGTCAGTGATTGCTCCCTTGCTTAGCATGCACAAGGCTCTGGGCTCTATCCCTAAACCCAAGATAAGCAAAGAAAACCCATAGAGGAAGACTAATTTGCTGGTCTCCAGACTTTTTTTTTCACCCGAAAGTAAAGCTGTTTTTGTCAAATGTCAGGCGGCAGCATATATGTGAAATGGCGGAGGGTGAAACTGGCCACATCTTCCTCTCTGAGGTGCTGAGGCTAGAGCCCACCGCCTCACGCCTGCCAGACAAGAGCTGTACACTCATCTCAAGCAAAATAAACAAAACCAACGAAGAGCAATTTCCCGGTACAATGGACCAGTAAATAGTTAAACACAATTGCTTTCTGGCTACTCTGACTTGCACAGTCTGTCACCTTTACTTCTAACCACTGGTGTCTGCTTCCTGTCCAGTCCCTTTCATGCCACACCTTCACCCGCTGAGTATATATGTGCAGATAAGTGCAGAGGGGGGTACTTTCTCTCTGTATATATATATATATATATATATATATATATATATATAGAGAGAGAGAGAGAGAGAGAGAGAGAGAGGTGGTTTCTCTAAGAGGCCAACAAACAGCACCCCATTTCCCCTTTCAGGTAAGCTGAAAAATGAAAAAAGAGCTGGAAATGGACACAAAAACCTACAGAAACCAGATTCATTCCTCGACTTTAGGAGCGGACAATTCAAAACTCAAGTCTATGCCTGCATTTATAACCACACCGGGAAGAGCACAGTGCTTAGGACCGAACCTAATAAACAGTGCTGACAGGAAGACCTGAGTCTCAATGGCACTTAGTGCTGGCGGGGCGCTGGTGGGGTGCAAGACTTGATTTTGCTAAGCAGAGTAGCAAGCCCCACCGATGTGGTCTACAGATAGGGCGCACGCAGGACGACCTTAACAACCTTCCTTTCCTTCAGCAATGGGAAAGCTGATCCTAAAATCCATACAGACCTGCAGCGCACGCCACACAGAAGAGTTCTGTAGAAGAACGGTCTTAGAGAACTAAGTCTTCCTGATTTCACAGTTTTGAGCTAAGCCGTGGTGATCAAGACGGTGCTAAAAGCAAAGGACGATGAACAGAAAGAAGCCCAATTCAGAGGTCACTCCCTTGGAGGAAAGGGTGCCAAGACCATTCCGGAGGGAAAGAATAATCGTCAATAAATGTGTTGAGGCGACTCTCCACGAGAACGAAGCTGAGCCCTACTAGGGTCTGAGGTTGGTTTGCTGTCACTGCAGCTCAGGTTGGAGTTTAATCCCCGCTGTGAGGTGTTATAAGGGTGGAAACTTAATCTCACTACATTGTAAAGAAATGGAGCATTTGGGGCTATGATTAGGATTAGATAAGACATTTAGGGTGAGTCCCCCACCCCCATGACTGAATCCTGGTGGCTTTGTAAGAAAGACCAGAGGACAGACCTAGACATGTGGACTTCCTGTCATGTGTTGCCCCGAGCTGTGTCAGGACTCTGCCAGCAAGAAGGCTGTGGGGAGACTTGGTCTCTTCACCACGGGCCAGAACTGTGAACCAAAATAAATCCCTTTATACTTTACCTGGTCTGTGATATTGTGTCATTAGCAACAAAAAACAGGCTAAGACAGGCACCAGTCTCACACCAGATGCAAAAGTCAGTTCAAATAGTGGCCCAGGGGTTGTCTTAGTCATTAGAGAAATGCAAACCAAACCCACAGTGAGATGCCACTATCTAGCCACTCAGAAGGCTGAATTCAGGGGAAGAATGAAAAAGAAAAGAAGAAAGACTGCTGCTTAGGAAAACAGATTGTCCGTTCCCTAGAAGCCAAACGGAATTTTCAGGTCACCCTGCAAAATGCCCTCCAACAGAAATCAAAGTATGTGTTTCAGCTGGGCTGTGGCGGAGCACCACCTTTAATACCAGCACTCCGGGAGGCAGAGGCAGGTGGATCTCTGAGCTCTTGGCCAGCCTGCTCTACAGAGAGAGTTCCAGAACAGCCAGAGCTACACAGAGAAACCTTGGCTTGAAAACCAACCAACCAACACCAACCAACAAACAAACAAAAAAAAAGTGTTGAGACAAAAATTTGAACAGGAATATTGATAGCAACAATATTTACAAGAGTGGAAGCAATATAGATTTCTATCAACCATTGACTTGATAAACAAAAACTGCATATTACTCAGAGATAAAAATAAATGAAGTTACTGACCTATGCAGCCGTACTGACGGATGGGAGCCTCTAGTAGGTGAGAGAATCTAGCTGTACCTGCGGTGCACTTAGTCTATTTCTGTGACTGTCCTGATAGGCAAGTCTACAGAGACAAAACACAGGTAAGCAGGCACCAGCAGCCATGGGTGTGAATGCTTAACGTGTGTCTTAGTTAGGGTTTCTTTTGCTGTGAAGAGACACCCTGACCACCTCACTTCTTATAAAGGAAAAACATGTTGTTAGGGTGGCTTCCAGTTTCAGCGGTTTAGTCCTTTGTCACCATGGCAAGATGTGGTGGTGTGCAGGCAGATGTGAGTTCTGTATCTTGATCTGAAGGTAACAGCAAGTGAACTGTGTATCACACTGAACATAGCTTGAGCAAGAGACCTCAAAGCCCACCCCCACAGTCACACACTTCCTCCTATAAGGCCACAAATATTCTAACAAAGCCACATCTGCTAATAGTACCACTCTTTTAAGGGTCATTTTTTTTTTTCCAAACCACCACAATGGATGTGGGGTTTTTTTGAGAAAAAAGATGGTGATGTTCTGGAAGTATATGGTGATGATTGTTATACACAAACATAAATAAAAATGACTGAAAGGTGTGCTTTCAACAAAACAAAACAGTAATATTTATGTTAATTTTACTTCAATAAAAATAAAGGTTAAAGAATGCTGTTTATCAGTTATGGAGATTGGAAGGGGTTGGAGGACAGTGATTGGTATAACAGGAAAGAGAGCCCCAGGGTTGGGCAAAGGCACTTCACTTTGTCACAGAAAACACAGGCCCTGGGAGACCCAGGAGGCAGAACAGAGGACAACCAACCCATTGTGAAGCTTCCTCTCAAGGGAACAGGGACATGATCAACCAAGGATGCCCCGTGACAGGTTAATTTGACTACATTTATAGCCGCGTGGACATACACGACTAGGTATGGCAATAATGGCATTTCCAGAAAGGATTAACTGAAGAGGGAAGACCTGCCCTAAGTGTGGACAATGTTACTATCAATAGGCCATGGTCCTGGGCCAAATACAAAGGAAACAGCTAGCATTTGTCTCTCTGCTTCTTGACCGTAGACACGATGTGATCAGCTGCCTCACGCTCTTGACACCACACCTTCAAGATCATGATGAACTGTGACCCAAAATAAGTCCTCCTTTCCTTAAGTGGTTTTTGCTGGGACATTTTTGTCACAGCAATGGGAAAGGTAACCAATACATTTGGGTATCCCCAGGTTCACCAATCAGACATGAACCATTGGGAGTGAAAGGGGAAAGCAGCAGAGAAAGGCTTCAGGTCATAATTATTAAACTCCTTACTTGGCCTATGAAACCAGTTCTTGCAGAAAGAATAGCATTGTCCCTCACCCACTGGAAGATCAGAAGTAGGTACATAAGCCAGAACAAACCCTCTGGTCACACGGCACTTACTTAGTGGAATTCCATTAACCTGTGTATGATATATACACTCTTTTTGAATTTTCAAAACAGTTTATGTTGTATAGGTATTTTCTGCATGTATAAATGCGCACCATGTGTATGTTAGGTACCTAAGGAGGCCAAAAGGGCACCAGCTCCTCTGTAATTGAAGTTACTGTTGGTTATGATCTACTACATGGATACTGGGAATCGAACCCAGGTCCTCTGGAAGAGCAGCCAATGCTCTTCATCACTGAACCATCTCTCCAACTTCTGAGTTTGTTATTTCTTAATAAAAACAATTTAAGAAGCAGGGCCAGTGAGATTTCTTAGTAAACAAGGTGCCTGCCACCAAGTCTTGACTTGGGCTTGATCCACACGATGGAAAAAGTTGTCCTCTGACATATGCATGTGTAGATAGACAGATACAGGCAGACAGACACACAAACATACACACACACAAAAGAAATACAATTTTGAAGTTTAAAAATCATTCATATAAAATGGATTTTGTGTGTAAGTGTTAGTAAGCAGTAAGTGTTCTGCTGGCATAGAAGTCACTGTGAACCAGGCATGATTGCTGGTGAGTGGTTACCTTAAGATTTTTAACATTATTTCTAAACATATGGGGGAAAAGGAGCAAGAAAAAGCAATGTTTCCAAGGGAGGCCCTGACTAAACCTCCTAATCTTGGGGCTAATTCTACTGAAAGGCTTGGAAATTATGCTAAATAGGTTATTTTTGTCCATTTTTTCTTATTTTCAGAAAATTTTTCTCTGTTGTAAAAGCTGGACTATGTTTAGAATCAGGTTTCATCTCTAAAATGTCTATGTGTGTGTGTGTGTGTGTGTGCTTGTGCACTGAGTCAGCATAGCACTTTCTATACAATTGAGGAAGTGTCAAACAGTCAGATTTGAACTGGGGTAGAGACGAGGTTGGTGAGGTGGGAATGAGAGCTTTGTCCCATGATACACTCAAGAGTTTGGAACAGAAGTTCCAGAAAGGAGAGGAAAAATCCCAGCCAAAGCAGACTGGCACGACGTGGTGTTATAATCCCACAGCTCAACACATCTCGACCCCTGCACCTCAGGTTCAGTCCTTTCAGGAACAATTAGGCTTCAGAGACACGTCCTTCCTGCCTCAGAATGACTAAGGCCTATTTAAGCCTCATGGTTGGTTAATCAGTAATGGAGATTTTTTGACAAACAAAGCAGGGCAAGCCAAGAAATAAGGGTGGCTAAAAATTAGCTCGAGAAGGTTGTATTTCTTGCAAATACAGGATCTGGTACTGCTTTCAAATATGGACGTCTGTGTGTGCTGGAGAACTCAGAACAGGCCTACTGAGGAAGCCTGTGCGTCTTGCGACTCGTCTTGGGACTCTCCTCTTTCTGTCATGTTGAGGGACAGAGGCCAGCAATACCTCTGCAAAGGCCTGTGTTCCTGTGCCATGGTTGGGGTGGGGGTGGGGTGTGTGTGTCTAAGTGTGGTGGGGATGTCCTGGCAGATGCAAGCAGCTGCCATAGACCCCAGAGAGGAGAGAATAAAAGATCCTAGAGGCTGGGATCTGGAACAGGTAGAGGATTCTCCAAGCTTTGGCCATGCTTGAAAACTGTGGATCAAGGCTGGGCTTGGCTGATGTTCTCCCGGGGGACAGGAAGCATCAAACAGGGAGCAGTTAAAGACACACCTGCAGGTTGATTGACATGGGTAAATCCTGTTTGCTTGTAGTTTTGGTGGGAGGGGTGCACAGAGTGAGATGGGGATTTCGCTACATTCCAGGCTGACTTCGAACTCACTGCTGACTGACCTTGGATTCTTAGCTACCCCTCTGCCTCATCTTCCTAAGTACTGGGATTACAGACATGCACCATCACGCCTGGCCCAAGGACCACCAGTTTTTGTTTTGTTGTTTTGCTTTTTAAACCCTGAAGCAGAAGGAATGTCAGTGAACCCCAGCCTCCTTGCGACAGCTGCCAGATCGCTTCCCCTTGCAGTGACTCCAGGACAAGGCTGCCCAATGGTTAGGGAAGGGGGTGGGCCTTACTACCTCTTCCTCCTCAGAAGCAACGTCCCTGAAGCTCCCAAGAACACAATTCTCGAGGTGCTTCCTCAGCCCCTGCTCCTCCTGTACCTTGCCAGCACACTTGGCTTCCTGTCCAAGCCTGGGGGTGTAGATGTCCCTGCCTCAGAACACTGTCACCTGCAGTGCTGGGAGGAGGCAGAGGGTCAGTTTTGTTGGCTCCTGTCTTTCCTTCTGAACTAACAGAGTTGGCACTCAATAAATATTTACTGCATAAATGATGAATAAAAGAATTCAAAGGTTTGGGCTGGGGAATGTAACTCAGCGATGGCGTGTTTTCGCAGCATGTGTGAAGCCCCAGCCAAAAAGGAAAAAGAAAGAAAAATCCCCAAAACACAACTCAGGCTTCAAATGGAAAGGTTTAAGGTGTTGCATGCAGAGGAATACATGTTCATCCCAGGGCTCAGACCTGTAAGGGGGTCTGTAACGCTAGCTACTGGGGAGGCCGAGGCAAGGGGGTTGAGAATACAAGACCTGTCTGGACTACCAAACAAGTTCAAGGCCAGCCTGTGCAAACCAGAGACCGTCTTCTCAAACACAGTGAGAGCTGGGGCTGTAATTCAGTGGTGGAGCCCTTGCTTAGTGTGTGAGGCCCTGGGTTCAATGTCCAGGGCTGGGGGTGGGCTATGTGTACGGGGTAGGAGTAGATGGGGGTCAAGGATGGACATAGTCATATGAAAATACGCCTACAACATATCAGGCTTTTAAGATTTGTGAACTCATTATAACCTTATGTGGTCAGGTGACCATTTTTTTTTCCAAGATCAAGTGACTGGAAGATTTTGTTTTCTTCAAGGTCATATGACTGGTAAGAAGCAAAGTTGGGAGTTCCCCAGACACTCTGATTAGAAACCCAAGCTGATCAGAGGGACACTCAGCCTGCTTGTAGAGGGAAGTGTCTGAATAATCATTTTCTATGCCTAGTAGCATGAGGGCTTACAAAACAGAAAAGCACTGCGCACTTCGCAAGGGGAGGGCACAGGAGAAAGGGAGACAGCTGTCCATTGGTGTTCAACCTTCCGAACGCTGCAACCCTTTAATACAACTCCTCACATTGTGGTGACCCCCAACCAGAAAATTGTTTTTATTGCTACTTCATAACTGTAACTTGGCTACTGTTATGAGTTGTGATATAAATATTTTTGGAGACAGAGGATTGCCAAAGACAGGGTCAAATGCTACAGAGAAACCCTGTCTCAAAAAAAAAAAAAAAAGAAGAAAAGAAAAGAAAAAGAAAAGGAAAAAAAGACCTTGGAATGAAAGGAAAACAGGGAGAGCAGTCTGTAGATAATTGGGAAGGTTTTTTTCCTTATTAAACCCAAACTTCCCTTTTACTGTGGGCTCAGAAATGGGATCTAGATCAACGAGTAGGGTGGAGGGGTATGTATGTTTGTGTCCTCTTATCTGGTGGTGTCTTGAAAATATGTTTTAAAAGGGGGCTGACAATATCAAAGTCGTTTCATGGAGGCTGGAGAGATGGTTCAGCAGATAAGAGCACTTGCTGCTTCTCCAGAGGACCCAGGTTCGGTTCCCAGCACTCTATGTCAATTTACAGCCAGTTCCAGGGGATCCAATGCCCTCTTTGGTCTCCTCCAGCATCAGGCAAGCGTATATACACATACACATACATATATATACACACACACAAATACTGCACACATATAATAAAAGTAAGTCTTTATAAAAAACATCATTTCAGGCTATAGAGGTGGCTCAGCAGTTTATAGCACTAGCTGCTTTTTCAGAGGACCTGGGTTCAATTCCCAGCACCAGCATGGCAGCTCACATTGCCTGTAACTTCCATTCCAATGGATCTGACATCCTCTTCTGTACTCCACAGGCAACAGGCCTGATATACATATATAGATATACATGCAGGCAAAACATCCATACACAGAAAAAAATTAATATAAATTAGTAAAAAAAATTGAAGATGTCATTTCACTGGACCAGCTGTGCCAAATGTCACCATTCCCACCACCATGAGAAAAATCAAATTAACGCAGGTGGTAGTGACACTCGCCTTTAACCCCAGCATTAGGGAGGCAGAGATATCTGAGTTCAAGGCCAGCCTGGTCTACAGAGCAATTTCCAGGATAGTCAGGGCTACACAGAGAAACCCTATCCCAAACCACCCAGCCTCCTTCCCAAATTAATTAAAATAGAAATAATTTTGATAGAAAAACTGAGTGTCCAGGAAAACTTTACAATAAAAATACTACACAGCAGTTGAGGTTATATACAAAAAAAACAAGACAATGCTAATTATCCCGACTTTTAACTAAATAAGTATCTGCATATATTTTTGACAGGTATTTATGGAATATCTATTCTTTTTTAAAAGATTTATTTGTATTCCTAACCACTGAACTGTCACTCCAGCTCTCTATTTTTTTAAAAAAAAAATATTTTATTTCTGTGTCTGTGTGAATGTATGTCACCTGTGTAAGGGTGCCCTCAGAAGCTGGAGGACCAGATCCCAGCGGAGGACACTAGGTCCCCGAGAGCCAGAGTTATAGGCAGTTGTGAGTCACCAAACATGGGTGCTGGGAATTGAACTTATGCCCTCTGAAAGAGGAACAAGAGTTCTTAACTGCTGAGCCATCTCCCCAGCCCAGAGAGTACTTATTCTATTGAAGAACCAGAGAACAGCTAGGCATGTGGTCCTTGCCTCACCTCACCAGAGTGCAGGTGGCAGAGGCAGGAGGATAACAAGTCTGAGGTCAGCTAAGCTTCGGCAGGTCAGCTTGCTCTATCCCTTGAGACTCTGTCTCAGACAACAACAACGTTTCCACCCCCAAACCCCAAATACTAAGAAACTGAAATAAGACCAAACCACCACCAATCAGGACATAGCTGAAGACCGGCTTACAGAACTGGAGTGTGTGCTTAGGGTTGGTGTGGCCCTGGGTTTGATCCCTGGTATCAAATAATCAGACAAACATGGAAGAGTGGAACTGATTTCCTGACACCGTGGTGAGTCTCTGTCATATCTTTGGGGCAGCTGGTGGCTAGAAGGCCTTTCTTCTTTTTCTTCTTTTCTCTCTCTCTCTCTCTCTCTCTCTCTCTCTCTCTCTCTCTCTCTCTCTCTCTCTCTCCTCTCTCTCTCTCTCCTCTCTCTCCCTCCCTCCCTTTCTTTGTTTTGTTTTTTGTATCTTTAACTTGCTCTTATAGACCAGGCTAGCCTCGAACTCATAGAAGCCCTTAAAGGTGTGCCCCACCACTACACAGCTATCCTTGAACCTTGTAAACAGCTTGACCAGCCAGCCTTATGCCGTTCTCTTCCAGGGACAGCAGGAACTTCCAAACATTCTGTCTTCCAGCCCCACTCCTCACACTGCACAGGGAAGCACAGAACAAGGCAAGCGTTTCTTTTCCCTGTGGACTAGGTGGGCTCGTCAGGGAGAACCTGGGCCTGGAATGGAGTCTGGGCTGCTCACCAGCTCTGTGGCCTCAGCTAGTCACCATCTGTGACACTCACGTCACTGCTTATCATGTGCTCAACCACGGACAATGGAAGCTGGAGTTGGGGGTTCACAGTCATATCTATCCTCATCCGGTGTGCCCCCCTTCCGGTGTTCTCCACCTCAGCAGGGCAGCTCCACCAGAATAAGGGAACAAGGCTGCAGCTGCTACAATCAAGCCTGTAACAGCCAGGAGAGATGCAGGGCTGCTCTGCACGGGTCTGAACTGTCCCAGCATACTATCAGAGCATGAGGACTTTTTTCCTTAAAGAAGGACAGTAGGTTTTGTTTTTATTAACACCGCCTAAACCACAAGTGATGTTAATCCCAGCTCTGAGGAAGCAGAAGGCAGAGCATCAGAGGTTCAAGGCCAGCTTTGGCTACAGAGGAGCCTGTCTTAAACAAACAAGCAAAGGAGTTGAACAATTTCTTTTAACAGCAATGGGGCTGGAGAAATGGCTTGAGAGATAAGAGTGTGATATTTCAGAGGGCCTGAGTTCAGTTCCCAGCACCTACATTGGGAGGCTCACAACTGCCCCATCACTCCAGGTCCAGGGGATACGATGCTTTCTTCTGGCTTCTGTGGGCACCCACATTCATGTGACATGCACGTGACACACACACACAGATACAAAACAAAACAAGGAGGGTGGAGAGATGGCTCAACAGTAAAGAGCATTGATTGCTCTTGCAGAGAACCCACCCAGGTTCAGTTCCCAGCGCCCATGTGGCAGCTTACAACTGTCTGTAACTCCGGGATTCAACATTCTCACACAGACATACATGCAGAAAAAATTCAATGCACACAAAAGAAAAGTAAATAGATAAATAACAAAACAAGCCAGGTGGTGATGGCATGTGCCTTAGATCCCAGCGCTTGGGAGGCAGAGACAGGTGGTTCTCTGAGCTCAAAGCCAGTGCCTTATCCCCCAGAGTTGGAGTGGCAGGCAGTTGTGAGCTTCCCCAACTGGAAATACTGAATTTGTCAATCCCTTCATTGTTGAAAAAAAAAAAAATTAAAGGAAAGAAAGTCTGGAGACTGCTTTAAAGAAAGCTTTATTTACCACATCCATTTTAAGAATGTACTCTGTAAATGCAGCGAGGTCTAAAAAGCTTTTACAAATACGAAGCTACAAACTAAACTAGTGGCATGTCTACAACTTTAAAACTCTTAAAAACATTTATATTAGTTTGTTCTTAATCCTAAAAAAAAAAGTTCACATTTCAAGTTATAAACTTACCTCAGTAGTGTACATGAAATGGTTGTGAAACGGTAGGCGTAGGTGAGACCACAGACAGCAGGGCCGCTGAAGCTTAACTGGCACCACTGCCGCTTGTTCTTAGGGTAGTTGCCACGTTAAGATAGTGCATTGTTTCCTTTTATTATTACTATGATAGTAGTTTTCCCGGCACTTGTAAAATACAGCAAGAGCATGGGGACAGTGTTTCACCTGAGGACCTCTGTGGCTGTCCTTGGCACTTCTCTCACACAGTCGAGGGAGGAGGGCCTGATATGAGTTGCCTTTAATGTAGGCGTTCATCCCACCCCGTCCGTGCGGGTGCAACTCAGAACATCGCAGAGCTAGTTTATGCGGTTCAACCAGGATGGAGAGGAATGCTTAAAGGCCTCAGCAGGCACTGGACAATTTAATAGAACAGTTAAATAAATATCCTTATATATAAAAATTCATCTCTTCAAGAGAAGGGGAAAAAGAAGACATTCGGGGATCTCTTAATTTAAAAGAAGAGAAAACAATTAAACAGCTATCTAGGAGCATTGGCTAAGGGCATGATCCTAGGACCAATCTACAAATAAGAGTTAAGCCCATTAGCCAACGCTGGTGGGAAGATTTGATGGACTCTGTTATGACATAAAATACAACTGTACCTTATGGTGCACCTTATTGCACGCCTCACGGTCCTGACTGAGCCTTTTTAAAAAATGCACATTGATGTAATTCATGAAGCAGATGACGATATTAGCATTTTCCTGTATTTTACATTCACTCTGTGAAAGAGAAGCCTTTAAACAGGCACAAAACACTGCATCTGTGTTTTTACTCCCTAAAAAAAAAAAACAACACTTTTAATAATATTGAGATAAAACAGCTGCGTTTGCATCACACTACACACCATGAGCTTTGGCAACACAAAATGACTACAAGCAAGCGTCAGAAGTTATCACAAACGCCCCTTTAACTCCTACAGGTCGCTCCCCCTCCTGGATGTGTATGCCCCGTGTTCATCTACCAGACGCAGAGTGCCTGAGGGAAGCCTTGTTCAACAAATGCTTCCAACCTTCCTGATGATGACAGACACTCTGCAAGAGACACAAGAAGCGCAACTTCCTGTTGGCAAATCTTGAAGGTCTTGTCTATAATCTTATACATTCTTGGCCTCCAAAAACTCGGACTCCAAAAATGAAAGCATTAGGAAGTTAAAAGTCCCATACTGAACAATTTAAACAGCTATGCCTTAAGAAAAACATGGCAAAATCGTGCACTTCCATGCATTCTGCTACTGAAAATGCATAAAGAAGGCGATACCCCCCAAACAAACTAATAATAATAATAATAAAAGACCCCGACAAAATCCCAGGAAGAAGTATAAAAGGCATCAGCTGTCTTCTCTATCAGAATTATCCATTTTTCTTAGCTATGCCAGACTTCAAAGAGATAGGAAGGAGGGGAGAAGGGGGCGGGGAAGAAGGCACATTGATGAATACACAGGGAGAGAGCCCAAGGGCAGGGGAGAGCTTTCCAGTGTTGAGACCCTGGGTGTGACGAGTCTTTTCCATGTTGACTTAAAGACAGATTGTTAATAAAACAGAACAAAACAAAACAACCCCCAAAACAGAAACCATGGTGAGAAACCATGGCAATATCGTCAACCCTTAATGCCAGCGGAAATACAGCAGAGATTTCCACTCCTTTAGAAACTGCACTTTCCAGTATCACCTTTAAAAATAAGGTTTGTGTAGCATTTCAAAGCACTACAGTTTGTATCTTTAAATATTGAATATAGTTTTTAAAATAGTTCCCTAGATGCTCGGATGTGCTTCTTTATTTTAATATATATATATAGCTGATATATTTTGAAAGGTTCTACAAAATAGAAATCTCTGGAGTGCAGAAGTTAAGAAAATAACCTTCATACTGAAAATATATCCTTAAAAAACAAAACCAAACCTCTGTACAAATGCAGTAGGGCGTACAAATCTTAAAAGATGGTATTAAGGCGTGAGGCGTTGCAAGTCTCTTAGAAATGTATGAACGAACGCGGGCCTGCTAAGTTGAAAAGTCTTTAAAAAAAAGAAAGTGAAAACTTCATGGATATAAAATATTTCAGTGTGATAATCGCTAACATTCTTCACTTGCAGGTTTCGCACGTGTGCCAATTCGACACGTTCTTTCTTCATAAATAATAAAGTGTTCCTTCAGCGGTGTCTGGTGGCTTGCTTGCCTTGGCTCTGGTCCCTGGTCTCAGTAAGTCTGGTAGACGTCGTGGATGGGCACCTGGAGAGCAGCGGGGAAGGCCTGAGGTATGTAGCCGGCGTAGCCCCCGTACACGGCGGCCGCAGCGTTCTTCTGTAGCGTGGCGATGGTGGCAGTGGCAGGAGCAGCGAAGGGAACGTAGCTGGCCCCGTAGATGCCGGCGGTGGGAATTCTCTGAACATTTGGTGCCACGGTGTACACAGGAGTTATTGGGCGGCCCTGAGAGAGAGGGAGAGAAAAAAAAATCCTTCCTGAGCGCATGTGCAGGTTTATCAAATCCTCGAACAATGAGCATTCGGTGTGGGGGGGAGATGAGTACCCCAGGGAGTGAGGGAGAAGATGAACACCCCAGGGAGTGAGGGAGAAGACGAATACCCCAGGGAGGAGAGAGAGAAGATGAACACCCCAGGGGATGGGAGAGAAGATGAGCCCCCCAGCGGGAAGGGACAGAAGAGGTCTATGCAGGGAGGCAGAAAAGAAGGGTAACATTTGCTGAAGGAGAAAGAGATTACACAGAACAAAATGTCATCTTTGAGGGGCTTGATGGGTTCAAACCTGTGTCACAGGGGGAGGTTGTAGAAGATCCCAGAGTTGTCTTACGCTGGGATCTTTTACTGGACCTTGCATTCTGCCAGCTCACAAAGACAGGTAATGGCGAGGCTGTGAATCTATCTACCTTAAGATCACTAATTCTAACCCGTCTAGGGCTGTCCCTCCTGTTTAAAAGTGCAATACACCAGGCTGGGTGGTGGTGGCGCACACTGTTAATTCCGGCACTCGGGAGGCAGAGGCAGGTGGATCTCTGTGAATTCCAGGAAACCCAGGGCTAAACACAGAAAAATCCTGCCTTGAAAAACCAAAATAAACATAAACAAACACCATCATGAATTAGATATCCATATAGATATATTTTGTGCATAATATGTGCATGGAGGGGTAAGTTGTGCACCACAGGGCACTGGTCGAGGGGTCTCCCTCCTTCCATCATGTGGGTCCTGGGGTCAGGCCATCGGGTTTGGAAAAAAGCACCTTTATCTGCTGATATATATATATATATATATATATATATATATATATATATGGCTCATACACATGCACATATATATGTACACTGTGTATATGTACATATCTATATATGTATATATAGAAATACATATCTACATATGTACTTTTTTTTTTTTTTTTGGTTTTTCGAGACAGGGTTTCTCTGTGGCTTTGGAGCCTGTCCTGGAACTAGCTCTTGTAGACCAGGCTGGTCTCGAACTCACAGAGATTCACCTGCCTCTGCCTCCCAAGTGCTGGGATTAAAGGCGTGCGCCACCACCGCCCGGCTCTACATATGTACTTTTTTAAATAATAAACTTTAAAAAAAATCTTTGTAGAGATAACCAATTTCTTTCCTGTTATTTCACATTAACTTTTTAAAAAATATCATTGCACAGAGTATATTCTCAGTGTTGAATACTAATAAGTCTATGATTGAGAGAGGCTCCATATATAAATGACAGTGGCCACGGCAAGAACTCTACCTGGAAAGGTGGCGGTGTGGATACCGCAGGAATGACAGCAGCATGGGCAGCGGCAGCGGCGGCCGCAGCGGCGGCAGTGGCGGGGTCAGGTTGCACAGCAATGGGGCTGATCATGTGTTCCATTGTATGGATCTTGCCATCTTCAATTATCTTAGGGGCTGGGGCTGCCTGGAACATGGAGTACTGGGCACCGATGGCAGGGATGGCCACTGCAGGAGAAGCAGGAAGAAGACAGGCTCATCACTCACGATCACAGAGGAAGAGCCTTCGCTTGCTGGTAGTTTTTGAAGGCCCAGGTTCATAGTCATGCAGCTCTGTGCTGCACATTGGCCTGGCTCGGCACCCGCAGATCATCATGCAGGGAGCGTTAGAGTGAGGCTTCTACACTGCTGTTTTCTAACACGTGTGAGCGTGCAGCCTGCTTACTCTCTCCTAGGCTACTCACCACCACACAAGCCCTTTGCCCTTTTCACAGTGTTTCAAGAAGCAGGTTGAGCGAAGGTCTCATCCTGACAGCTTGGAGATGGGAGTACATTCTCCCCACCTTTTATCTCACATTAGTTACATGGATCCAGTTGGAGGGGCTTTGAGTCAGAAACGGAAAAATCTCCAGTGTGCTAATAATCCATTTATAGTGGTGAAGCAGTGGGTAATTGGCTTTTTGCTGGAACCTGCCAACTCAAATAATTTCTGTGAGTAGAGTCCAAAGGAACGGCTTCCAGCAGAGATTCAAACAGACAGAGTTACTGAATGTCAATGTGCGGTATCAAGAGATCAAAAGGAAGAGATGCTAGCCCCGATTTGAGAGAGCTTGTGTATGTGCATGCTGTGTGTGTGCTGAAAGAGTAAGCAGGACCATGAAACGTACACACAAAGAATCCTTTCATTTCTGTTTTCTCTCCAAGTGTAGGCTTGTTTATTCTACTAAGATGGATACGATCAAAGGTAAGGAGACAGAACGGCCATAAGATAAACAATGGCTTGGCCATTTAATAAAAAACAATCTAAAATCTTAACCAAATATCTTTACCTGCCATCCCAACCAAATCTTCCACCAGTCCTGGGCCCAAATATGTTAGCTTGCCCTGGTATCTGTCAGAAGGACAAAGATGTACCTTCAAATGATTCCGTACAGCTAGGGCTACTGGTTGAAGCCATGTGGGGGCTGTACGGAATAACTGCGTTGTTCTGGCTGCCAGCCTGCAGAACTCTCTACCCCTGGACACAGGACTTCACATGGCTAAAGACTGTTTGGTGCCAATGACATTTCTAAGGCATTCCAATGCCAGAAGCCACTATATTGTAAAGATGGCAGGGCTATTTCCCCAGTTACCACAGAATTCCTTCAACACGTTAAGCCCGTGTTCCAAACACACCAATTCCTTGCCTCTCAGCTAGGAAAGAAATGAGCAGTTAGGAAAGGAGCAGGCAACCCTCAAAAGCTCTCCCTCCTACCCCAGTGAGGCCAATAGGCCAGGGAGAACATTACTCTGCTTATCCATGGAAAACTCTCCACAGACTCAGAGGTTAGGGCGTGGAAATTCTGCGTACCATGCGTCTGCCAAACTCACTAAAACAGTTAAAGCTTATCCTTCCTCATAGTGGGTGACCAAGGAGCCACCAAATGCTGGTAAAATAACTTTGTGAGGCCTGGTAGTAAAAACAAAGGTCATGGTCCCTGACTCAACGGATTGAGCATCTCTACTCTAAATCTAGAGTTCCAGTTGTAAAACCCTTCACCTCTGCCTTGTCCGAGAATGCTGGCGCCTGTCAGACCATCCAGGAAACCTGGCACTATTTGCTCTGGAAAAGAAGTTCCTATTTTCTCTGAGAACTGGTAATACCCGTGCCCTCTGCTTTTTGGTGGCTGAAGCACAGACGACACGCAGCTCAGTGCTTATGTTCTCACAAGGAAGAGTTGGGTTCTAGGCGACAGAAGAAGCGGGAGCTCCATTCCCTTCCACCCTTTCCTCACGTCTGCCCGCTTGGTCACAGACAGAGAAATAGCCAGACGACTGGCAGCTAACACCTGTGTGCAAACTCCCCGACAGCCTAATGTGAATGTGGCCCAAACTAGACCAGTCCCCTAAATTCTAGGGGGTCAGGGTGTGGGAGGTGGGGCCATGACATGCGGATCTTCTTTTTGCAGATGGATTCAAGAGCCAGGACTCACGTCAAAGAGAGGGTGGGGGGTTTAGGGCCAAATGATGCGTTTGCCCTGGTTTATACTGACCTGCGCCGGGTTTAATGGCAACTGGGTTGACAGTAGAGATTTCCAAATTTGGCACAAGTTCATATCCTTTCTCTTGCTGTTTGCCTTTGCCTTCATGATATCGGCTATATATACCACGGCCAGCAGAATATCCTCCGAGGTAGGAACCCCTGGGCCCTGGGGCTCTGTTTCCAGCCGCACCTCGGCCTCGGCCTCTTATGCTGCCTGCTTATAATACAACACAAAGAAGGATGAGCCGGCAGCAGTGACGGTCAGGGCCTCTGGCCTGCCCTTGGTCTAAGTGGCAGGTGGCCACAACTCTGGCCTAAACGGACTAATAAGACGCTCCTGACATTCTACTTCTGCCTACTTTGCCATTCTAATCTGCCTGCTTAGGGCAAGGTAAGTTTCCAGGATTACAACTTTAACTTCAGTGATAGAGGGGAAAACAGATCTGGAAAGGGATTGTGCCTGCCTCTCTTCCTTGTTTAGTGCGTAAGGAAAAAGGCAGGGGATATTAATTCAGACCCAGAGAACTGATAGTGGGTCCCTGGACCTGTTATGTCTTCTAGTGTCATGCTTGGTCTTCTATCCTGAACGATCTTAAGGAACTACGGCTTCGCCAACCAATACCCTAAGATTTAACTTCAGAAGCAGTAGCCCAGGAAGCCTCAAAACCAGGCATCCTCTTGCCTCCCCCTTTAGAAGGCTGGCATCACCACCTGCCACCACTATGCCGGGGCTCAGGAGCAGAATTTACTTAAACCCCAAGGGATAGGCAGACCTGCTGCTCCATATGGGTTAAGCCATAGCAAGGGGCAAAGTATCCCAAAGATTTGACTGCCCAACCAGAGACATGTTTCAATACAATAGTGACTGCGAGCCAGCATTTAGAACCTCAACCTAAATGGGTAGGGCCTAGTATTTGCAGCCATGCTCAATCTGACACCTGTGCCTATGGGGGCTGGACACCCGGGGGCCCTCAAGAAAAGAGTCTCCACTAACTTTTCACGAAGTAGTCCCTGTTGGGCCCGATGAGCGCGTTGTAGGGGTAGCCATAGTAGGCCAATGTGTAGGGGTCACAGGAATACACGTAGCTGGGCTGCTGGGCTACCACCTCGGCTGTGCCACCACCGCCCTTGGCCGCCTTCTGGTAGCGGGAGTACTGCTCCTTGTCCACAGGCTTGGCCAGCGTGACCTCCAAGCAGGAGCCCTCCAGCTCTGTGCCGTTGAGGTTGTTCATGGCATGCACAGCGTCCTCACGGCTAGTGAAGTGCACGAAGGCATAGTCGCGGATCTTCTTAACCCGTTCCACGCAGCCTGGGTTGAACTGGCCAAAGCTCCTCTTGATGGTCTCCTCGGTGGTCTCGATCATGAGGTTGCGCACGTAGAGGATCTTCACTGTCTGCATCACATCCTCGTCCACATCGATCTCGGGCTCGGCCCAATCCACGGCGATCTGGTGGCCCCACAGCTGGATGCGACCTGGCATGAGCTTGCGGCGGGCCATCGCTGCAGCGCGATGGCTCTCGTACTCCACGAAGGCGAAGCCTCGGTTTTTCATCTTGTCTGCGGCACTGGCGTAGACGATCACGTTGAGCACGCCTTCGGTGACCTTGGCGATCTCTTCCAGGATCTCCCCACGCTTCTTCATCTTGGGGATGCCACCGATGAAGAGGCGGCAGTTGTCTACGCTGCAACACACTCCTAGCAGGCGGCCCGGGCGGATCTCGTAGTTGTTGAGCTCACGAACAGCTCGCTTGGCCTCATTCTTGTGGCAATACATGACGAAGGCATAGCCGCGGTTCTTGCCGTCGAAATCCATCATGAGGCGCAGTTCATAGATGCGGCCTACGGTCTCAAACACAGGTACCAGCTCATCTTCATACACATCACGCGGGATCTTCCCCACGAAGACCTCGCAGCCTCGCTGGGGATGTGGACCCTCCCAGCCGGGCGGAGGTCCACCATACTTGCGCTGCCCATTCTCCTGTACCATGCTGTAGCCGGTGCGCTCCATCAGGGCCAACAGTGCAGCCTCATTGGGCGCGCCCGCCACGCCCTCTGGCACCTTGGCCGAGGACCCAACTGTGGGATCGCTGTTCATGGCTGTGGTGGAATCCTCTGCGGTCATACTGTCAAAGGCATCCACGGCTGGCGGTAACCTACGGAAAGAGAAGGGAGGAGTGTGAGTGGGAAACCCGGCAAAGACTTGGTCCTGAGCTCTCCTCGGTTTCTGCTCACACTCTTTGGCAAGGCATGCTTGTGAACAGGCAGGTCATTGCGTGCTGAATTGAGATTATTAGATGGAAGAGGCCGCTGTGGAAATGCAGGTGGTCTTAAAACAGTCAAGCTGTGAGCGCCTGCTGTCGTCTTAGGGGGAAAATCTTAGCTCTCGCAGCAAGCAGTGACTTTCGTCTAACCCCTGCACTGTCAACTCGGATTCCATTTCTCTAGGTCACTCTGCAAACTTCACTTATTTCTTTGGTGGTCACAGACTTTTTATTTATTTTCTCAAAGGCAGACCTTTTCACTGCACCAATAGAAACTGGATGACATAATTGCCCCCCCCCCCCCCCATGGTGGCTCGGGAGTTGTTGGGGAGGCGACCTAGGGCCTGGTGTGAGCTAGGCAAGCAATCTACCACTGAGCTATGTCTCCAGAGCTAGAGCAATGTAATTATTAGAGTAAACTTCAAGGAGATGTTTTCCTACACGGTGGTTACTTACTGGGGTTTTTTTGTTTTGTTTTGTTTTTTTTGTTTGTTTGTTTTTTCGAGACAGGGTTTCTGGAGTTTTTAACAGGAAATGGGATGTTTCCACTGCTGAGGAGCTGGCCTAGTAATGAGTCCGATTTTTACAATATTCTGGCAAAATCTTGGTATGAACCATTCGCAGATTGGGGCTCAGTTCATAGAGAGTCATGTTCACTCAGGAAGCTGCGAGGCAATGTTTCTATGGGGAAAGACAGCCCTGGCTAAGAATTGTCATCTCTGCTCTTAGCTCGCCTTCCCAGCCTTCGGCCACAGTCGCTGACTTCATTTCGACTTGCTTGGGGGAAAGAGAGGCTGAAGTTGTGTGAACTGCCCCAGTTCACACAGGAACCTGGGTATTTGGCTCCAGATTCCATCTTTCTTCAGAACTGTGCTGTGCAAAACAAAATTTATTTCTTTAGGCAGGGTCTCGCTCACACTAGCCCTAGGTGACCTGGAACTTATTCTCTAGCCTAGGCTGGTTAGGATCTCATGGCAATTCTACCCCAGGCTCCTGAATGCTGGGGTTATAGATGTGGGCCATCAACCAAGCCCAACTTTTGGTTTTATATGTTCTGTTTAAAGACCAAGTCTCCATAAGTAGCTTAGTGGTCTTGAACTCACAACCTCCTAAGGTCTGGGAATAGAGGTAAAAGTTACCACACCTGACTCAATACAGTTTGGAGGAGATGATGTCACTGGCCACCTGGGACTAATGGAGCTTAAATAGGGCATAAGAAACTAAATTAAAGTTTTTCTTTAAATTAAGTAGCCATGGGTCTGAATGGTGTCTGCCTTCATTCAGAGAGCACAGAGTAATGATGCCATTAAAAGTTACACACAATACTCGTGTAATGAAAAGGTGATGTAGCCCTGGCTGTCCTGGAACTCACTTTGTAGACGAGGCTGGCCTCCAACTCCAGGAGGTCAGCTGGCCTCTGCTTCCCAAGGGCTGGGATTAAAGATTAAAGGCATGTGTCACCACCACCGACTCAGAATAAACTTATCAAACAGCAAAATTTATTTCATTATTGGACAAATGAATTCTATAGGAAAATTAAGAACTGGTTGGAGGGATGACTCAGCAGTTAAAAGCACTGACAACTCTTCGAAAGGATCCAGATTTGATTCTCAGCACCCACATGGTGGCTCACAACTGTCTGTAGCTCCTGTTCTAGGAGATTTAAAACCCTCCTCTGACCTCCGTGGGCATCAGGCATGCACATGGTAAACAGACATACATGCAGGCAAAATACCCATACACAAAAAATAATAACAAAAAAAGAAACAAGAGTCACGGCTGAGTGCCCCCCTAATGACAGTCACCATAGAACTTCCCCACCGTTTTCCTATCTTGCGGGCTAGTGTCTGAGACATGGCTTCTTTCTCTTTGCCGCTTCCTGTTTAGAAACATTCCCACACATTCTCATGCTTTGTAAAAATGTCACTTTAGTGATAGCCTAAGGTTTCATCATTCAACTAGAACCAGGAACACTGTTTATTTTTAAAATGTTGAACTATGACCTGTGCACGAGATTATTCAGAAAAATTCAAGAATGATCAAAGTGGCTGAGGATGGACAGGACATTGGACAGTGCTTGACTGGCAGGTGAGAGGGGCCCCACACAATACCCAGCAACACAAATTAAAAAAAGAAGAAAGAAAGCTAAGTATGACATCATACATCTGTAATTCCAGTACACACATGGCAACAGGACTGTAGGTTTGAGGTCAATATAAACCGTAAGCCCAAATACATTTTTTTCCAAGTTGCTTTGGTAATGTTATCTTATCACAGAAACAGTAAAGTAACTAGTGTAGACACTCCCACTTGCTGCCCGGCAAGGCTTTGAACTCATAATCCTCCTGCCTCAGCCTCCTCAGTGCTGAGATTACACAAGCATGCACCACACCATACCCATCTTGAATAAGGAACTCTGCTCTATGCCCAGAACACTGTAATAGTTCAAGAAATGCGATATTACCTTTGATTCAAATTCTGGTGAACACTGCTCAGATCAATTTTTATTTGAATTTTAGTAATTTTTAAGATGCATTTTCCCCCATATTTTAAAAGTATTTTTAAAATTAAAAATTCCTATATTGTAAAAAAATACCTTTGAGGGCCTGGTGAGATGGTTCAGTGGGTAAGGGCACTTGCCACCATCATGACCTGAGTTTGAGCCCTGGGGCTTATAGGGTGGAGAGGACCAAACCTTGCACGTTGTCCCCTAACCTCTACACACATGCCCGCTCCCCTACCTACACAAATAAATGTCATAAAGAATTTAAAATGTATCTTTGGATAGGTCTTCCTTCTATTTGTTTATCTTGTTTCCTTTGTGCTTCAATGCTCATAAGTTAGCTTGACAAAAGCTCCTTACCGTAAAGATTTTTTTTTAGTGTACATTTCGAATGATACATTGGTTCCTCTAATCTCAATGTGAAGATCTCTCTCCTTCCGAATGGAAGGTGAGCACATGTAGTTTAGGGGACCATTTAAAATCTGTGACCTGCAATGGAGGATGCCAAATACACATACAAGCATAGGCATGATCAAGAGGGAGATTCCATGTGCTACAATACAGACAACATGGAACTGGTGGATGGTCACAAAAGTGGAACTTATGCCTTAGTACACACATGCCCTTTAAAAAAGGCAAATATATCAGAGACGAAAAAGAAAAACAAAAGACAACAAAATTGGGATTCTGATAAAGGCCCTTAAAAATGATAGGCCTTTTAAATGTATTTCTTCTTTATTTTTGTGTGTATGTATGTGCCTGTGTGTATGTACGTGTGTGTGTGTGCATGCAGGTGCTTATGGAGGCCAGAACAGGGAGGGTATCAGATCCCGTGGAGCTGGAGTTACAGGTGGTTGTGAGACACCTGATGTGTGTGCTGTGAACTGAGCTCAGATCCTTACAATAGCAATAAGCCCTCCTAAGCACTGAGCCATTTCTCCAGCTTTCCCAAACATTAGACCTTTCAAAAAGGTATACTTGCTTAGCACGCATGAGGTCTTGGGTTTGATCCTCAGCATTGCAAACAATAAGTTAATGAGATACTGGGGCAGTTTAGCACATTTATGAAAATCTTATAGTCTACAGGCTCTGCTCTCTCTAGCTTCACGCCACAGGTAAATAAGTTATATGCGATACTGGTTTGTAAATTTGAGGCCAAAAGTTTAGACATAATAAAAGGTAATCACTTACTTAATGCCCTAAAAATGACTTTTTCTCTCCAAACCCAATAGCAGATTGAACTTAAAGCAACTGTAAATGCTTTAGATGGGGCTCAGCAAATTCCAGCTGCGGACCAAATACTGTCTGCCATTTGTTTGAGATAAAACCCTATTTATAAAGCCATATCCTTAACATGGGGTCGGGGAAGAAAGGACCATGGATGATGGCCATGGTGGAGTTAAGGAGCTGAATAGTTGGGTTACAGGCAGCATGGCCCACAAAGCCTATTATGCTCGCTCTCTAGCCCAGTTCCTGGTTTGGGTGCAGAGCCAATCACTACACATAGATGTGAAAGTGTCAGCGTGTAGTGACGTCGCCAAGCTAAATCATGAAGATTTGACTGGCTAAGTCCATTAACTTTCGCTCTCTCTCCTTCCCAGGTTGATAATGGATTAATTTCAAGACCTCTGTGAAGATTCTAACACATCGACTTTCTGTATCTTTCTGTTCGTGTTTGTGTGTATGTGTGTGGGCAGGTGAAACTCTTACATAGTGACTTTCTGTATCTGTGTGTATGCGTGTCGGGGGTGGCGTGTAGAAGCCAGAGCTTAAAGTTGGATATGTTCCTCAGCTGCTTGGCACCTTATTTTTGAGGCAAGATTGCTTACTGATTTCACTAGACCGGCTGGCCAGTAAATTTCAGGGAGCCACCATTCTCTGCCCTCTAAGCCCCAACCCCTAGCATTGAGATTGCAGCCAGTGCATTGCCATGTCCAGCTTTTTGTGTGGGTGCTGGGGTCCAAATCCATATACCACCCACCTATCTATCCATCCATCCATCCATCCACCCATTTATCCATCCATCCACTCACCTACCCACCCATCCATCCACTCATCCATCCACTCATCCATCCACTCATCCATCCATCCATCCATCCATCCATGCCTTGTATTTTGGGCAACCTCTACTGGTTCATCCTGTGCTAGCTGCAGGTGGGCCTTGTCCTCAAGGAACTCACCTTAGCTAGCTGATTACACTTAGCCACAAGGAAGCTGAAGTCTAAGGTACTTTGCACTCACGCTTACTGACCAGGAACTGCTTCAAAAGGGTCAGACTTTAACATTCTTAACAAATTGCTTCTAATAAGGTTACAGTCCTCAAGGACAATGCCCAGACACCTTCGAATTTTGCTTTTAAAAATTAGTCATGAATCTGAGGGTGAACAAGGAGGGCTGGGTACATGAGGGGGATTAGAAGAAGAAAGGGGCCGGGTGGTGGTGGCACACGCCTTTAATCCCAGCACTCGGGAGGCAGAGACAGGCGGATCTCTGTGAGTTCGAGGCCAGGAACCAAAAAGCTACGGAGAAACCCTGTCTCGAAAAATCCAAAAAAAAAAAAAAAAAAAAGAAGAAGAAGAAGAAGAAGAAGAAGAAGAAGAAGAAGAAGAAGAAGAAGAAGAAGAAGAAGAAGAAGAAGAAGAAGAAGAAGAAAGGGGAGGGGGAGATGGTGAGGAGATGGCTTTAATGGTTAATGGTGCCTGTGGCACAGCCGTGTGAGTTGGCTGTCCTGTAAGCATCTGTAACTCCAGCTCTGCAGAGCCCACACCGCTTCCTGGCCTGTGCACATGTATGTGCACATCTACTCCCACAGACACAAACATACACAAACAAATAAGCAAGCAAACAAATATAATCCATTTAAAAAAGAGAGAAATTAAAAATTAGCATTGGGCCGGTGGGCCGGGTGGTGGAGGCTGAGGGAGAGGGTCACTCCTTCTAGACTAGCCTGGCTACAAACAAAATGACAAAAATAGCCTAGAATATTCTCTTTAGAAGGGAAGAATAGGAGTACATGATAGCACACACTGAGACAAGTACTGAATATTCAATGATGGCAAGATCCCCGCTTACGGCAGAGGTACGGACGCAATAACAGACTGCAGAAGCTGACTCTCGGCTATGAGTAAACCAAACATCTAGAGTCCAGATTCGAGATAAATAGCATAGACTTTCTCAGCTTCATTTACATGGCAGGAAACTGTTTTTCAGGCCCAGGTAGAGCAACTCAGGCTTCAGAGCACACTAAATAAAAGGAGTCAGAGTGAGCAAGGCCCATTCTGGCTCCTCCGGTGGTGAGCTGCGGGGGAGACCCTGTAGACTCTGAGAGCTCACAGACTCATCTTCACACCCTACTGTGTAGCAGACAGAGTGCTGTGCTCTGTGGATATGGATGTAGAATATCTCACTCCAGCCCTCCTGTCTACAGGGGGTATTATTAGGGTCCCTACCTTATGGACAAAGAAACGAAGACACAGAGCAAGTAAGTAGAGTCTCAGGTAATGAACATCAGTAATGGTGTCAGCCTGGTTCAGAGCTCACACTATGGGTGCCCCAAATTATTGGGCATGATAGGGCAAGGATTCAATGAAATGGTTTGTGAGGGGCTCCTAGGGCAGAGACTCAAAAAGTGTGTGTGGGGGGAGATCGAGGAATGTCACCACAAAAAAACTGAACTTGAACGTGAGACAAGAATGCTGGCCCTGTGTAAGATTCCGGTGTTTACAGGAAAGCAAGCAACAGATTCCTAGAACCAGTTTTAAACCGGTCAATGTGAGAAGCCTAGCCTGGGAGTTCCAGTGGAGACTGGTGTGTCAGCCTCCCAGGTGCCATTCGTCACAGGTAAGCTGGCCGGCTGTGGCATTCTCCACTGATGATGTGGCCCAGGCATCTCAGTGTAAATCTGTTTCTCACCTAACCCTAGTGCACTTTGCCAAGGCTGTTCCAGAAAGAACCTGAAGAGACTTGCCACCCTGGATGCAAACGGTCCAGGCATCCCCAGATTCCTGGGGAGGCAGAACCCTCCCAACACATGCTCCCTTTGCTCATGCTGAAGACACATTACGTCTCTCTGGGGGCTGCCAGCATCTAGTGTGCATGGCAGAATATCTGAAGGAATCCATTCGCTCAGCTTGGCATCTGCAACTGCATGACAAGATACTTTCCAATTAAGCTATCATTATTCTGGATTCCGTTAGAATTTTTGCCTAGGTCACAATTGTACTTACAAGGGAAACTCACAGTGGAAATCTTTAAAGATTTGAATTATATTTTTAGTGCAGTTCAGAATATCTTTCACTCAGATTTTAGCTTCTAACTGATCCAGCAAAGGTTGCTAATATACTTAGAAATATTTCTAGGGTTCAAAACCCAGTCTTTACGGTCAACTATGATTTTGTTCTAGAATTACTTGGACTAACAGTTAACTTTGGTTCAAAGCTCTGTAAGCTGTGTGTGTGTGTGTGTGTGTGTTGGGGGGAGTTAAACTCTGAATGTGTCCCTTCTGTGAGGTCTGTGTGTAGTTGTACTTTCTCTGAGGGGTGTGTGTGTGTGTGTGTGTTGGGGAGAAGTTTAAACTACAAATGTGTAGTTTCTATGAGTTCGAATCACGTGTGTGTCACTTCCCAGACCTGTCCCATGAGTTCTGACTTCCAGTCTCATACTCACCGCTGAGGTGACTTACACAGAAGCTGAGAGGATTCGGTGACATTTGAAGAAGCCTGACTCACAACACGTCAGGAAGGTTAGCAACTGCTATTGTTGTTTTTAAGACTGGAACCACTATTGAGTGGTTCATACCTACAAGGCCAGCACCCAAGAGGCTGAAGGAAGGTAAGAGTTGAGAGTCGACTTGGATGACAGAGATGGTGTGTGTGTGTGTGTGTGTGTGTGTGTGTGTGAGGGCAGACACCGTATGGGCTGGGAGGGAAAGAGAGACAAGAGAAGAGGTGGGGGGAGTCATTTTAAGCCAGAATTCAAATTTTAGGAAGAGCTTTGTCACTAACGCTGTAAATAACCCCACAGCTTACAGAGACTCTGTGTGAGAAAGAGGGAGGAAACCAGGAAAGGAAGATTAGCTTCTGCAGAAGGCTTCTAACATGTGGCATCCAGGCTTTTGCTCAGTGCCAAGTCACTACCACCCACTCGAGTAAACAGCGGGGAGGCCACTCCCACTCTGTCTGTCCTGTCCCACGTCTGTCAATCCTAAGACTTAAAAATCAAGAAGAGCTCCACTCAAAACGTGGCCACGGTCAAGGAATTTACCTAGGGGCCCAAACAATAAGTGGGGGACAGGCTCATCCCACATCCCCCACACCTGCTTGCACACAGAAAAAAAAAAAAAGAAACTTCTTTCTGAGCCTCCTTGCTGCAAGGATCCTAAAGGATGAAGAGACAGGAGCCCACGGCATGCTGACATGCTGGGTCTCTACCTCTGGTTGCCCCTGACTGAGGGAGAACTCGCATCCCAGGGCTCGGCCATATTGATGCTGGTACAGGCTTTGTTATGGCAAAAGACATCATTCAGTGAAAAGCTGTGCTTGATAAACAGAAGCAGAGCCAAGAGGCTCAGTTTTCCCAGGCGCTTCTATCAACACGGTCCTGAAAAGGAGGCATTTGCTGTGGGTTCCCAGGGGTGAAGCCACTTGCCAGAAGGAGCAGAGTAGGGGGACTTTGACAGCACACTCTGCTAGGAATCTATCATCCGGGCTTCTTTACAGGCATCACACACTTGACACTTATTCTTAGCAAGTTCACTGGGCGATGCTGAAAACACGAACAAACAGTCGCGCAGTGCACATGAGCCTCCAGGGCTATAGACCACACCAGCGAACAATCGGAGGGGCTTATCATTTCCTCCTTATTTCAGCTCTACAGATCCGAACCATTGAGAGATTTGGCAGCACAGCAAGTCTGACTGGCAGGCAGGCGCCAGAAGAGAGAAAGCTGCTGCCACGGTTTCTATCAGATGGTGTCACTTGCAGAGACGTGGAGTTGTCATTTCTTTTTTCTTTCCACACATGTGGTCCCATTTCACAGAGTCCCAGACTCGGCTGCACAGGGACCCGAGGTATCATTTAATGTAGGAATTTGAACCTACATTTCAGCTGTTGTGAGGGGACACGCTTGGCATTGTTGGACGCTTGGCAACATTCTGCCCTCTACCCACGAGATGCACAAACACATGCCCCTACAATGTCGTGACAACCTGAAGTGTCTTCAGACACTGAAAATTTGTGGGGTAGGGAATGTGCGGAGCTGCTCTCTGTGGAGAAGTGCCGTCGGATCTACCTTGGAGCAGCTGCAGCTGTGTGGCTGTAACTGGCAGAAGCTGGATCTACCTCGAAGCTGCTGCGGCTATGGACATAACCAGCAGAAGTTGTTATTTCATGCTGTCTACCCTCAACCTAAGTCTGGTGTCTTTCTTTCTTTCTTTCTTTTGAACTCTTCCCCACTCACCCACCTCCAAATCCCTCTTGAGACTACAGAGGGTCCTAGTCCAAGCTGGCCTAGAACTCACTGACCTCCCTGCCTCTACCTCTTGAGTAGCTAGGATTACAGGCATGTACAACCTGACCAGGCCAACCATGGTACCCTTGATCTGGCTCTTATTTTCAAGGCTGCTAAGCCCAAGACATGTGCAGTGTTATTCAAGGGGATAGGTCAATATCTGTGATAGTGCATTACTTATTTAATAATGTGGCTGAAATGCTATCAATTTTATTTTTCAAGTGCAACAAATACCATCAAACACTACTGTCACATTTTGTGGTCTGGCTACTTTGTCACCACAGGCCGACGGACCACAAATGAGACTTCTGAAATCGGGTGAATGGCCTGCCAAGCTATCGCAGTGTCTCATTTAAATTGAGAACAACTGCTTTCAGTACACCTGAGAACAGCTGGCAGCATAGTTTCCAAGACTTGGGGCATTCTCAAAATTCCCCACTGGCTTCTTTAATGACATAACAATTCTCACGGAAGAGTCACGTCTTTTAAGGCAAACTATGAACATTCACTGAAAATGTGGTCTTGGACCACAGTCAGCTCGTTGGTACTAAAGTCAACCTCATTAGGTACACGCTGTGTACTGGCTGTGCTAGGTGCTTGGGCATGCAGCGGTGGTCACTGCACCATGTAATCTTCTCAACTTACCGGGGGGCCACGCAGAAATGCTTTGCACAGAATAAACCTGGATTTATTAATCCGGTTTGATTGGCTTATTACTTCAGCAGCAATGGATTTCCAATAACCAGGGATTCAATTTAACAGAAACCAAGAGTGGGCTTGAACTCCTGATCTGCTTTCTTCTACTTCCTGAGTACTGGGACACAGACGCCACTGACCGTCTAACTTAAATGGAACCCATACAACCTAACTTTCATAATGGGGTACGGGCTGCACACCTAGTAGTGTGGGGTGTCTGTACACCTAGACCCCGAGTTATATGCCTTCCCAACCTTGCTCCATCCTTGGGAAACAAACACAAAGTCACTCAGTACTCCCCCAGCCCAGGTGGGAGTTTCACCATGAAATGCTGATAATAATATTAACTAAAGAAGTTATGAAATATAAGGGTCATCATAAGCTTAGCGAAAAGTCATGATGTTAGGGGTAGAACCCAGGTTCTTAAACACGGCAGGCAAACACCTTACCACGGAGAGACACAACTAAATTGGGGATTATAATTTAGTAAAGATGCTTAACTTCTGGCAGTAATGTCAATTTACATTTAAGATAAAACCAGACAGTCTGAAAGCAACAGACTTGGATGTCTTTTTAAAAAATTAAAAACTGGTGTATTAAAACGTATTTAAAAGAAAGACCACACACATAAGAAAAAGATGAATATTTTTTATGTTTTTAAAATTAATCTTTCAAGAGATGTAGGAAAAGCACTTCCCCAAATATAAAGTGAAGTTGCTCTGAGGGTGTGTGTCAACAGCACTCTGTCTTCCCACTCTGAACTACCCAAAGCTACACAGTGAAAACATGGAATACTGTTACAGTTCTATGGTCTATGAGCACATGCTCCCTGGAGCATGTCCTAGTATGACCTTGTGACGATCTATGTGAAATAGTAGTTTATAAGAATCTCACGGGTCTCTTGGTAAGAAACATGGCCAACTGAAACGAAAGCTCTGGAGGGGATCGACACCGTCAAACATTAGCCCAGTGTTGGGTGTGTCCTGGCTGTTTGGTTAACATTGGTCACTGCCGTTCCAACTGTGAAATAAGACCTGCTCCCATTGGAGCAGGGGTGACATAGATCCTGCTTAAGGTGGATGCCCTAGCATTTCAGTGACTTTAAGGCAAGAGTCCCAGTGAAAGAATTTCCAAGAACTCCCCACAAGAAGGGGAATAAACCAAGGACTTTTTGTGTGTGTGTGTAAATGAAGGTTTTTGTTTTTTTTTTTTTTTTTTTAAATTGCAGCAGATGGAGACACATACAGAGATCTATCACTGGCCAAAATACAGAGAATAAGTGATGATGGGGCTAGACCCAGGATGCCACGACACAATCCTTACACATTAATGCTGAGAGAACTGCAAGTTGGGGAAGAAAGATACTGAGCGCCACAGGGCAAGAATGCTTGCTGCTGGACAGCACCTTCTCGGCACACCAGGGAAGCTGCACTCGTGAAATCTCAACCATATGGCTGCCTAAGCAAGACCTACGTGATGAAAACACCAGTTGACCTGCCAGCGTGGGCGGGGGACGTTTCACGAGGTCCTGCCCCAGAAGAGGAGCTCTAGGCAATCAATTAGCTTTTTTCAGGGACAAAGTAACTCCAATAGCTTATCCAATCCCAAGTGGTCAGACCCATGTACATTGAAGGACGCTGCATGGACTCAGTATGTCTCGTATGTGTGTAATTAGAATAAATAATGAGGAGGTCATAAATTTGAGAGGAAGTAGGAGGGGTCATGGAAGGAGTTTGAAGCGAGGAGGCGTGGGTAGAGATAATGTAATTACAGTAGGTATATGTGAAATTCTCAAAAAAAATGTGTTTAAGCTGAGTGTGAGGTATTTTTGAAGTTAAAAAGATTCCATTGAGCTGGAGACATGGTTCAGCAGTTAAGGGCAGATGTTGCTCTTATAGAGGACTCAGGTTCAATTTCCCAGCACCCACAACTCTGTAACTCCAGTTCCAAAGGTTTCGAAGCCCTCTTCTGACCTCCACGGGTACTAGGCATGCATACGGTACACATAAATACATTCAGGTAAAACACTCCCAAATATTAAATAATAAAATAAATGCATTTAAAGCATTAAAACATTTTTGAGAGACGGCACAGAGAATAAGAACACTTGCTGCTCTTACAGAGGACCCAGGTTTGGTTCCCAGCACCCACATGGGGTCACAAAGCCATTCACATCTTCAGTTCTAGGAGACCCAACAACCTCATGACCTCCACGGGCACCAGACACACACGCTGCCCATACATACATGCAGGCAAAACATTCAAGCACATAAAATAAATCTAAAAACATAAAATAAATCCATTTTCAAATGCCATCACTGTATATAGGACACCACAACTAGAGTCTCTGCAGAAAGGAAAACAGGGAAGTAAATGTTCTCGTGAAAGACAAAAAGCTGGAATGTTCCGGAATGGAGTCTGAGCGACCTTTCTTTGGAATATTGCTGCTGCTAGGGAGTTCTCTAGCACATAGTGGGGGACCTCGCTGGCAGTAGCTCACAGGTTGACCTGATAGCAACCATACAACGCAGAAGCTCACAAATGTCCCTGTATGTGAGACCACAAAACCCCTGACCGTCAGCTTCCGTCACTAACACAGCCCTCTTTCCATACAGGGGCGAACACGCGGGGCCACGCTGAGGGAAGTGGGCTGGACGACCACTTTCTCGTGCGTCCCATCGCCGTGCATCCTCATTTGCCCTTGCCTTTTTTCGTTCATGCGTCCCCGTCCCGTCCCCCACCCCCACGGCTCCCATTTGCTATCTCTGATTTCCAACTGTAATGGCCTTGGTTAATTAGTACCCAGAGGAACAAGTGGGAATCGAGCTCTGTGGCTGTCTGAGGGCTACTTGCTTTTAGTGCTCATTGAAACAATTTATTCCAGTATGGTCACACACGGTCATGATCAGTAAAGGGAGGAGAGCTCGGCTATGAGAACCTAAAATGTCCGTTCATCTACAAACGAGTTCTGAAGGTCAGATGAGCATGCTATTTGGAACAAACAACTTGCTTCGCTTACTTCTGAGGCTACGAAAGTCACAGACAGGAGGAAGGGAAGAGAGGGGCGGGGAGAACCATTTCCCAGTCTATACAACTTACGTCTGCAGTAAAAGTTGAGACAACTGCCTGTATCAACAGTTCTAGAAAGTAAAGCAATAAGGAAGACCACCACGAAATATCCACTTAGTACATGGGTGGAAGGAAGCAGAAAACATGGTTCACTGCATGGTTAAGAAATGAGTGGTTTGTCAGGGCTCTAGAAACAGGTGTTAGGGTTGATTGCCGGCATGACTCATGAGTTCTCTGCTTTCACTGTGTGTGCCTGGAGTTAATATTTCAGCCAAAAGCCTACCACACAGATAAAAAACACCCCTGATTTGAGCTAATCATTTCTTCCCAAGCTCACATGGACATGTTGGGTGCTCTGAGTCACATGTGAATAGACTTTCAAGGGACAAGCACTATGCTAGTCTCACAAGTTATTTTTAGAAAGCATGGGCTATCTTATGCTGTCCAGGGTCAGAAAAGGCAATTTGCTCACTGATTTCTTCTTTTTCCAAATCCCCATTTTATGGCAAAGTGAGAATGAGAACCCACAATGGCCAAAACAGTTTATACCTTGTAAATCAATCCCAGTGAAAACCAGAAGAGGGGTGGGCCTGGTAAACCCTGTCCCGAAGACAACCTTAACAGATTTAACACTAACTGATTTGGAATTTGGACACGGACTCTCCGTGCCAAGTGTTTCGATGTTGAAAGTCTAACTGAATCTTGCTCTAACAGAGGAGCCTGAAACTGTGGGTTGCATAAACGCAGCTCTGCTGTTATCTCAAGCCCCACAGAGAGCAGGCAGCTCACTGCGGACCTTTGATACTAGGAGGGGCAGTGCACACAGCCACGGGTTTCTTTCTCCTCAAAATTCTGCCCAGGAAGGTGCCAGGTGGACTTCACGTTTTATACTGGAAGCACACATAGGTTCTGTCCACAGGAAAATGGGACCAGGGAAACTTCTGGAAACACAGCTTGCCCACAGTTTTGTTGGTAGACTAGTTTATAGTTTCTCTGACGGGGCCTGAAGAACAATTGATTTCTGTGCAAACGGTGTAGCCGTCCGCAGACAGCTCTCTGACCCCAGCCACACTGTCCATGTCCTCTCTCGCTCCTTCCGCTGTCAAATGTATCTCCTCATGCCACTCACACACAGCTGAGCACAAAACACGCTTCACATACTACCAGCTTCTGCTGTGATTTTCCTGGGAATTTCATCAGACAAAACACTGCTAGTTACGTGTGCGAGCTGTTTCCCCAGCTCTTCTCATCGAGCTGTGGGGCGAGGAGCCTGCTAGAAAAGTAACGCAGACAAATGTTGAATGCGAATGTCAAAGCCATCGGAGTAACTTACTTCCGGCCGGCGCGTGCTGTCACCCGAGATTTGGCGGGATTAAAAAGTACTTATTTACAAAGAATCCTGGCCCTAATTTTACACTATATGCAAAAACTAATTTAACAGAGGCCAAAGGTCTAAATCTAAGGCACCAAACTAAAAAAGAAAATGGAAGGAAAGGTTCATGGACTTGACATAGAACCATAGGTAGCAAAAGAAGAAAGAGATAAACTTCAACAAAGTTTAAAAAATTGAGTCAGGCATAGTGATGAGTTGGGAGATTGCTGTAACCCCAGCATGGAAGGCCAAGGTAGGAGGATCAGGTGTCAAGGCCAACCTGGGCTACAAGATACTGTCTCCACATAAATAAATAAATAAAATAAAAGGCTTTAAAACTTTAGCTGTGCTGTGATAGCACATGCCTGTGGTGGCCTCTGAGTTCAAGGCCAGTTTGGTCAACAGTTTGAGTTCTAGGACAGCCAGGGATACACAGAGAAATGTGTCTCGAAAAAAACAAAACAAAACAAAAAAACTCCAACCAATAAATAAAGAAAGGAAGGAAAAAAGAAAATAACCACAAACAAACAAAAAAAAAATCAACAAAAACAAAAACCAAAAACCATGTAAAACTCGACTGCGATGTGACTCAGTGTCAGAGCACCTGCCTGGCATGCAAAGGCCCTGGGTTCCATCCCCTGTACTGATGGCAAAAGAAAAAAAAAACATCAAATCTTGTTTATCATAAACAAAAACAGAAACAAAAGGTGCCCCACGGTGCAGGAAGAAAATATGTGCAAATCATCTTCTGGTAAAGGACTAGTGCCCAGAACCCACAAAGAACCACAAAGCCAGCAGGCAATGGACGGGGGACTCGAACACACATTTCTTCAGATACAACAGATGCATGAAAAAAATGAGCATCATTAATCGTTAGGGATGAGAGAATCAAAGCCATTTGACACACCATTTTATACTCATTATAATGGCAGTCATCAAACAAACTCTCACACTATAGCCAGTTAAAAGGACAAACTGGACCTCTTCGTACAATATTGGTGACAGTGTAAAATCATGGTGGAAAATACGTTGGTGCTTCAGGAAAAACAAAACCTATAAATACTTTGAATCCACCAATCCCATTGCTAGATGTCAATCAAAATAAAGGCAGGAGTGAGAGATGTTCGTGAGAGTCCCATTTACAGCAGCCCCAAACCAGAAGCAACCCAGATGTCTGCTGATGAATAAAAGACGAACAAAAACTTGGTCTGTGTCTTACAACAGAATAACAGTCAGTCTTACAAAGAAATGAACATTCTATGAACCCTGAAGACATGCTTTGTGAAGTAAGCTGGTACAAAAGAAAGAACAAAATGTCATGAACTGGAAAGTCTGATGTGACAGTTATTTCTGCTTTATATAACAGGCAAGAAAGCCACTTTTTTTTTTGTTTTGTTTTTTTTTTTTTTGAGGTAGGGTTTCTCTGTGTTCAGTCCTAGCTGTCCTGGAACTAGCTCTTGTAGACCAGGTTGGGCTCAAACTCATAGAGATCCGCCTACCTCTGTCTCCCGAGTGCTGGGATTAAAGGATTGGGTCACCACCACCCAGTTTAAGAAGGCTAATTTACAGGGGGTATGAGGATGGCTCCAAAATCACAAATACTGTCACACTGAATCTTCTGTCTGCCTTGTACAGAGAGCCTCACTAGTGTACCAGGCATTGAACGATGTCAAAAAACTGATGGCTGCAGGCTGTGGTGGCGCCTACCAGTAACCCCAGTACTTGCCTGGTGGAGGCAGGAGGATCAAGGGTTCAAAGTTATCTTGAACAACAAGAGACTGTCTCAAAAACACACAAAGAAGCAAAGCAAGAAGAAAAAGAAAGAAAAAGAGAGGGAGGGGGAGAGAGAGGGAGAGAGGGAGGGAATGAAGGAAAAGAAGGGAGGACAGAAAGAGGAAGGGAGGAAGGAAGGAAGGAAGGAAGGAAGGAAGGAAGGAAGGAAGGAAGGAAGGAAGGAAGGAAAAGAAGGAAGGGAGGAAGGAAGGAAGAAAATGTTAATGCCCTCTGAGAAGTCAGAAGCAGACAGTAAGCAGCCTGAATGACTCTCTGTCTCTTCCAAGAGGCAAACAGGAGAAGATATGTCCTCTCAAGCCACAAAGATATGACATGTACAAAGAAATAAGGATCTGTAGCGCAGCCTCAGAGTGACCCACCATCACGTGTAACGCACACTAATTCACAGTGTAAACACACATCAGGCCTATGGTAACTGACAGCAGATGTGCTGTTTGATAGGAAGGGAAACTGTGTTCTTACTTAAGAAGGAAAGGATTCCAGGAAGTGCACTCACTAAATGTCACCAATTCAACCGCTCCTGGTTCTTTCTACGGAAGGCAGAACAGGGGAATGCAGGCCGATTCGGGCAGCTTGCTTGGGGTTTCTCTATTCAGTTCTTGAAGAGTCCTTTGAGACAAATCCTAAAGGGTTGAAGAAAAAAGATGTTAGAGAATGTTTCGTTTTGCTCTGTTTCAATGTCGGTTTCACATGTGCCTGGAAATCAAGGAGGTTTTCTTCAGAAAATAAACGGTCACTGCTCCAGTTACTCAAGAAACCATTACTCTTATGTTCTCAAGAAAGCAAGAAATATAACTCATTATCTGACCCTGGAAGAAGTGGAAAATTGCGACAGGAGTGTTACCAATTTCTTTCACGTGGTGTGTTTTGACCTTTGGAGTAGCTACGACTTAGAGACATGCATACTGCTTAAGAAGAGTACAGATGCAGCCCAAAAGAGACACGCCTCCTGATAGACACATACCTAGCTGGTGCCTTGCCCCTGCTCTGTGGCGCAATGCTGCCCCCATTAACAAACCATCACTCCTGCCCGACTGCATCCCATAGCAGGTCCGCACAACCACGGAAACAAGGCGCTCGTGATCCACCTCCAATGAGCGGTGCTTACTCTGTCCTGAAGTCAGTCAAGACTTTCGAGGATGTTTCCTTTCAAGGCGAGGGTTGTGAGAAATGAGAAGTACTAGTTCTGGTTTTAGGTTAATCGTGGAAGCCACAGTACAAAAATATTCAAGTGAAGGGGACGTAAAGCTCCAGTTAAACACTGTTCAAAGTACAGAGTATCACAGTATATCTTTCCTTTACTCCATGCCTGGAGGAGATACACCCTATCCAGCCTTTACAACCACCGACAGACCCACTCAAGCTACCTGAAGATCCAAATGGCTTATGGTCACATTTCTAAATGCAGTATGGCGCTACAATTGTAACACGAACTGGAAGCTAGGTGAGACTTTTAACTCCATTATGAGCATATCCTGGTGTATGTGTGTTCTGAGACAGACTGAGGCATGCTATCTATCCCAGAATGGCCTGAAATGTGCATCCTCCTGCCTCTTCATCTAAAGCGCAGGGATTACAGGCACAAGCCACCACTGCCTTGACCCGCCATTGTCTTCACCTCCATCGCGCAGCCTTTCACTTGTGTGCAAGTGCAAAATACAGTTCAATTGCCAGGTTTTGAAGAGCTGTGTTTGTCACTGTTGTTTGTTTTGGGGTTATATATTTATTTATTTGTTGAATTTTTGGTTGTATAATGCATTCTTCCACCAAAAAATAAGCTAAATAAAGACACAAAACCTAGAAAACAAGAGCCAGGGAATTCATGGGGACATTGGAGGACCTTTAGAGCTCTGCAGAGAACAGTTTGGGATCTTCTGGATTGATTGACTGGCCTCTAAAGTCAGTTAAAATGCAAAATTGTTTAACCACATTTCGATTGGAATGGCTGGTGTTCTGTAGGAGCCATGGCTTTACAAGAACACAAGTGACAACCTCAGCAGGACCCCAAGTCAAATCTGAAGCAACAAGGGTTTTCTCAAAGAGGAAAAGGCCACACTAAAATTGGAGGGTAGCGGATGTTTAACACGTGACCTCTCAATGCACAGTCTTTACCCTCCTGAAAAACATGGCCCCGGGTGTTGCATGATGGATAACAACCAATCCAACATCCCAGTTTGATAAAACCTTGGAAATTAAAGTGTAAATTATAAGCCCTGTCTTAAATTAGTTGCAGCGTCAAGACAACAGAATAAAATGTGGACTCCAATGCCAAGCTCTCCTGAGATCTTTCACTGGAAATATTTATGAAGTCCAGATATCTTCACAGAACTTTGAGGGCTCCCACTTCCATAATAGTAAAAGGGCCCCCTTAGCAAGGCAATATCTCAGAAGTGGACACAAACTCTGTAATCTGAAATCAAACTATTAATGTATACTGAAACTTGGGGTTCACGGTTTTATGCTGTGCTTTAGGGAAAGAAGGCTCACTGAGGGGTGGTCATAGCTATTTAAGTCAGAAAATCCCTTAAAGTATAACATGTAGGCTCAATTGTATACTTCCAGAAAATTCAGACTTTCTACAATGAATCTAAATAGAATTCATTTCATAAAAACTTCAGTATTTGCTATTCCAATTGCTCACAAAGATCTTCAAATAAAACCCACAAGCTTGGCTTTATACATCCATCTTCCTTCCTTCTTTCCTTCCTTCCTTCCTTCCCTTTCTTTCTTTCTTTCTTTCTTTCTTTCTTTCTTTCTTTCTTTCTTTCTTTCTTTCTTTTCTTTCTTTCTTTTCTTTCTTTCTCTCTCTCTTTCTGGAGTAAGAATCGGAGCTGCTTGGGGCTTCCAGCAAACGAGGTGGGATCTTCGGCTGATGCCGGATGTCACCATTTTTGCTGTCTACCCTGACTTCATTTCAGCTCATATTCTTTCTGTATTTGGTCAGAGTACACATAGCTTGTTGGTTTTGGTGGCAGTGGTTAGTTGGATTTTGTTCTGGAGACAAGTTATTACACCATATGCCAGGCCTGGCATCCGTAATAAACCCTCTGCCTTATACTCATGAATGTGAAAAATATATCGATATAAAATATAATTATAGATATAAACCACTGTGCCTGGATGCCACACTGGGATTCTTTAAGTATTTTTATTATTATTAATTATTGTTACTATTGCTACTATCATCTGTGTGTGTGTGTGTGTGTGTATGATGTACATATGTGCGGTTCTTTGTAGAATTCTCTCCTTCCACCTCCATGTAAGGTCTATGAACTGAACTCCAGCAGCAGGCTTGCAGCAGTCAGCAAGAACAGTTATCTGCGGAGCTACAGCGAAGTCTCACACAGTAAAGCAAAAACGACAACAAAAAAAAAGAAAAAACCCAACCAAACAAACAAAAACTTTACAACTCTGTCCTTTTCCTTTCTTTTTTTTTTTTTTTAAAAAAACTTCTCTTTAAAAGATTTCATTCTTATTTTTTTCATTTTATGAGTTTGTTGCAGTAAATAGGGGCATCATGCCCATGCAGTACTCAAAGAGGCCAGAAGAGGGCATTGGAACTATGAGAACTCCAATCAGAGATGGTTGTGGGTGGTGACATCGGTGCTGGGAACCGACTCCATGTCCTCTACAAAAGCATTAGATGATGAGCCGTCTCTCCAGCCCTCTGTGCATGTGGTCTTTAAAGTCGTTTCAAATTCACTTTTTGGAATGAGGCATGATACACTAATATTCAAACAAACCAACAATCTTACAAACTAATAAAAAAAAATCTCAGTCTAAAGTCAAGACCTGCGCTGCTTCAACCCTCAGTCACAAGCTGAGGCTAAAATTAAGATTCCCACCCCTACTCTCCACCAGCTTCTAGAGACATGTACTTAGGGGGGTGTAAGTGTGAGCAGAGGCCAAGAAACGACTAAGGAGCTCGTGAGCATAGAGGGAGAAATGAGATTTTTCAGGGAGATGGGGGAGGATAAGAGAACGTTGTAGAGAAAGGGGCAGGAGAAACAGAGTGGGGGGACAACAGAACGGAGTGTGTGTGGTGGAGGGGTGAGAATCAAGCCAAACCAGGTGTGGATAATGTCATAAAGAAATATGCTACTTTATCTAGTAATTAAAATGAATTAGTAGCAATCACTTATGTCTTTCATTTTGTAAGACTGGAGCAGCTTATGTAGCCCAGGTTAGTCTCAAACTCAGGACAAAGCTCAAGACGACCTGGAAGGCCTGATAGTTTTGCCTTAGCTCCCAGTACTGTGTTTGTAGGTGTGTGCTACTGCCGGGCAGGAATACTTTTTATTGGAAACAGATTCCGTCTTAAGATAAATCACTTGCCCACTCTTGAGGAGAAAGTACATGGAACAGTGCAGGTCAGCCGTCAGATTTCTGCCGGCCACTGGGCTTCTTGCACTGCTGGACCTCGGACATGGTCTCAATGGTCCAGGCCTCCGCCTTCTCGGGTGTTTCCCGAACTTGAGTATCATTACATGAATTAAAGCTCTTACATTTGGAAGCATACTGCAAACGGCCAGCCCTTAGCTTCTGTAGCTTCCTGGGCGGCCTTTATCCTGCTCTCTGCTGCCCACTGTGATTCCAGCTCTCACAGCAGACAGTGGCCTTTAAACCCACACCACTCGGTCCCATCAGCCTCTTGGTGCTATCTTTAGAATAAAGTCGATATCCTCCCAAGATGTGAAGAGCCTCACTCCTCACCCAGCTTCATGTCATGCCTCAGTTTCCCTTACAGATCATTCCTGGTGCTTCAGATCCCCTCAGACCCTCTCTGCCTGGCCAGGCTGAATTTCAACTTCCCTCCTCCAGTGAAGCAGACTGGAAAGGCTCCTGAGACTTGTGCCCACCGTGTTATCTAACATTCTTCCTGATACATAGGAAATTGCCACATTGAGAACAAACATGGCAGAATTTTGGCATATGGTTTAAGCTTACAATAACTGTTAGAACCACTCTCATCTTCAGCTAAGTTAAAACTTTACCAGGGCAGAGTCTGGTCTGACTCACATCTAGACAGAGCAGGTGTTTAATTACCGTGAGATGTCACTGTGACTTTTTTAAATGCTAAGTACTTAACATTGTCACTGGTAGTTAAAAATCATGTTTTAATCCAAAAGCCACTATATTTGATAATAATAAAGAAACAGAATGAGTAAATTCAAGGAAACATTTCACATCTGGCATTTTTGCAAAATTTGAAATCAGTAAATATAACAATTTTGTAATGCATATCCCCCCCAAGGATAAAATCCAACCTATCCGTATAGCATTATTTATGAACTTATTTTAAGTCTCAAATGTTTCTCACTGCTTGGAAGCACAAAAAGAGCTTGCAAGGGAAATTAGAGGTTTGGATTTAGCAATTAGCTAAGGAAACACAGCCTCCAAAGAGTGGTAGAGCTGGACCGGGCATTTTAAAGCACCCTTCTGCCTGATAGTTAGAAGAACGCTGCTTGAGACCTCTCACATTATTACCTTATCCAACATACACGTCTGTGTCTACCTTTCCTGAAATGAAGAACCCAGGGGAAGGCAAGCTGGGATGGAATGGAGGGTGGGCAAGGCTAAGTCAGCAGCTAGGAGCCAATGACGACAGCAGCGGCTCAGTCCTTGAATCCTCATTGTACATCAGTATTGTGTTAAGCATCCCTTGTGCGACATCATCTTACTTGCTGCTACAATAAGGAAGCAAGAACTATGCTCCTACTCTTTGGGGAGTCAGAGAACCAGCACAGAGAGGCTGACCAAAGACTATGGCAACACTGAGATTCGAATGTGGAGGGTCGGAGACCAGAGCCTGAGCTCTAAATTAGTGTGTTCTCTGAGGGAGTCCAATTGGTCCGGGATGGGAGAGCTGAAAATTCCAATTGGGAAGAGAGAGAGAGAGAGAGAGAGAGAGAGAGAGAGAGAGAGAGAGAGAGAGAGAGAGAGAGAGAGAGCGCTATGGTTTAGATAGTCAGTGTTTCCCCAAAGGCTCACATGTGAGAGGATCGGAGGGTAGTTAGTAAGAGGTAGGACCTCATGGGGAGTCTTGGACTGTTTGAGAGTGCCCTGACAGAGATGGTGGGGTCCTAGGCCCTATCTTTATACTTCCTGGTATTGAGGGAAGCAGCTTGGATCCACCATGCCATGTGTCCTCATCACAGGCCCAAATCAACAAGGCCCGTCAATCATGAACTCTAACCTCTAAAAGATCAAGGCAAGATAATCCAATTCATTCCTCTTTTTTAAAGGTGGGCCTCACCCCGTAGCCCAGGTTGACCCAAATCTTGGCAATCTTGCCTCAGTTTTTAGAGTGCTGGAATTACACCTCTTGTTCCCTAAATTCTTTTTTTTTTTCTTTCTGAGACAGGGTTTCTCTGTGTAACAGTCCTAGCTGTCCTGGAACTAGCTCTTGTAGACCAGACTGGCCTCAAAATCACAGAAATCTCCCTGCCTCTGCCTCCCGAGTGCTGGGATTAAAGACATGCACCATATCACCTGGTTTGTTCCCTAATTGTTAAAATACCATCACATTTTGGAAATATTTTGAGAAAAAGATCCCATGAAATAATTAAGCCGTGTCTACAACTTCACTTTTTACTTCTTGGCTAAATAGTCCCTAATCAGACATCTCTTACTTGTTAACGTTTTACAAAGGGACCCATCTTTTGAAGACCGAGAAAATGAACATGTTAAATTTATAGCACAGAAATAGAAATTAAACAAACTAGTGGATCTCTAGGTACAGCTCATAGGTGGTGTTGTGAGACTGTCACCTCCCACCTCCTTCGTCTTTGCACGCTGACATCTGACCCTTTTTATAACATGCACCTTGTACCAGTGAAACCTAAGGCACCAGCTAGTTACTTATTAAACGTGGGGGCCAAAGGCTGACTCGTACAGATTACACTGTTAACCGCCCAGCCCGGCCCGTGTGCAGGACTGGAAGCGAGCAATCCATAGCTGTGAAATTCTGTCGTATTGGCAGAATTCAGCTCCAAACTGCAGCAATCTGTGTCTGACCTATGATCTGCGAGGTTCATCTGAACCTTCGGAACCTCAGCTTGAGGTTGAGAAACAGGGAGAGGATGGTTACCAAGTATTAGCCAAAGCCAGGTAAATAGTTAACACTGTAACTGTTGCTGGCCCTGCCCCCAAGCCTGATCCCTGAAAGATCAGTGAGAACCAGAGCTGAGTCACTGAAGGCAACGTTTAGAGCGAGCTTCAAAAAAAAAAAACAAAAAACAAAACAAACACGGCATTTCGAGCGAACCTTGTAAAAAATAGGATATTTTATAATGAAAACATCTTTAAATAAATACATTGAACCAAGAAAAGGGGAATCTGGGGCCAGAAAGAAGGCTCCTTAGGTAGAGCACTTGCTTCACGACCCTGACATCTGGCTGACCTCCAGAGCCCTGATCTCCAGAGCCCAAGTAGAGGCAGGAGAGAACCAACGCCATTGAAGTTGTCCTCTGATGTATACAGGGCACCATGGCATGAACACACACACCTTTAATATCCAGTGATAAGCACACTAGTATTCTCTTTACAAATTAGACAAAAATAACACATTAAATGCTTTTGTAATGTTCTTATCGAACAGCACAATGCCTCAGCCTATTTTAGATTAATGCACCATCATGTTACAAAATACAAACCCACTTTGAGCCACTTTCCGAACAAAGTAGTCGTGGAAAACCAGTTACAAATATTACAGACAAGTATACCTTTGACACTGACAATACAGTAGCCATGAACAAGGCTGACACTAAGGGCTGATGAATGAACTCGCGGGCACTCTGAGCCCCTACTGACTGATCACAGTGAAGAGCTTCTTCCCGTGATGGTGGAGGAGGGCTCATTATGACCAGAAAGATGTTCTTCTTGACGGTTAGCTTTCACTTTAAGTGCTATCCAAATTGCTTCATTTTAAGGTAGAAAGGTGAAAAAGGATTCTGCTTTTCCAGTCGTGATTAATATTAGAATGGACCCATAAAGTATAGAAAGTATTAAAGTAAAAAAAGCATAGCGTCTACAGTTAAATAATTTCATTTCTTAAACTTAACTGACAGTTTGAAAAAAGTGACTCAAACAAGAGGAAATATCACTGGTACAGTTTTATATATTATCATAATGCTAATTCCTATGTTTAGTTATCGTACTTTCTTCTCTAAAGACTGAGACAAATTATTGCTTATACTATATGGTTTAAATTGCCAATTATAATTATATATTTGTGAAGACCTAGATTTTTATCAAGTATATGAAGTAAAAAAAGCTGTAAAACTAAAGAATGCTTTTCAAATCCCACCCATAACTAGAAAGCTGGAGTTTTACCAACAGTAAGGCAAATGAGATAGTGTTTAAGATTCTTAAGAACTTAAGATGTATATACCACTGTTAATTAAAACAAAGCCAAAACAGATTGTTTGGTAAACCTAATAATAAATTGCCTTATGTGACCACAACCACCTTCTTCATACCTCAATGGAAATAAGTAAGGTTTCCCTACCTTTCCAGTCTTGAAATCTGGACGCACAGGCTCATTGTCACCACAGCCAGGCTTCAGTAACCTTTGTCCCTAACTCCAGGAGCAACGTGACTCTGCTCTACCTGGTTCCTGGTTCTTCACTGGCCAATGGGTTTGGGCTTTGGGAGTCATTTGCTAAGGACATTTGGAGTGAGTTTGAAGGTGGGGCTCAGAAGGCAGGGAGGGGTCACAGCTGTCACGTGGAATGCTTAATAACCATATGGAAATTAGTGCGAAAGAAACCTACTCCGACCAAAAGGAAATTGGGGAAAGTCCAAGGCAACAGAGACACTGGTATTTCATAGAAAAGAAATTTAACTGAAAGATTTCACCCAAGCTCCAATCACGACTAAAAGGAAACCAATGATTTTCTTTCCAGTCACCCTTCGGAGAATCGTGTGTGTGTGTGTGTGTGTGTGTGTGTGTGTGTGCCCGTGCGCCCGTGCCCTTGCTCCATAGTAATTCCTACCTCACACAGGGCGCGTGTGGATTAAATAAATAAATACGTTTAAGTGAGCAGAAAGGTTTCTGGCAAAGTAGAAAGCACTTAAAAATGACACTGTCTCTGGGACACTGGACAAGGTAACACACAGTTCGAATCCCAGAACTTGGGAGGCTGACGTAAGAGGCTCAACGATTCAAGGCCAGTCTGCTTCATCGAGCAAGGCGGCCTCAAAGTCTTAGACAAAGAAGAGGCTTCTGGGAAATGCGGTATTTTTAGCAAACATTGCTTTCCCTCCACCCCGCCTTTATCTTATCTCAGGTAGATAACCTTGGATACTGGGCACTTTATCTCAACCAATCACTACCAAAAATCGTATTTATAAATGTGATAGAAAAAGAGGCAAAAATCCCACATGAACTAAACCCTCCTTTTATTTTGTTTATTAATTTGAAGCTGAAATAGAGTGACCGAGACAAGTAGTGGGGGCACAGAAAGACAAAGAGGCTGGTGAAATGAGCCCCTTCGTCTAGAGGGACCAAGAGATGGAACTGCAAAAATCCAAACTCCCTCTGCAAGTGGAGTTAGGACATCAGAGAAGGAGGGAGAGGAGAAACTGAGAGGGCTCTTGGCACCCATGTGACATCCAGCACTCTCCAAACGTGGATGAAGATGAGCTCCAATAAAGAAATGAAAACCTGGGGACTGGCGAGACGGCACAGTGGACCCGGGGTTCAATACCCAGCACCCACATGGCAGCTCACAACTGTCTGAAGATCCAGTTACTGGGGATCTGACACCTTCACACACATAAAATAAAGTTAAATAAACCATAAGAATATTAAAAAAAAAAAAAGAAATGAAAACCTGTCTCTCTTCCTAATGCAGCCTTTGGGCACAGAGCAGTGGCCCTGTATATGAGCGCAGCACGCTCAGGGCCCTGGGTAGAGTCCTCAGGTGTGAACAGGGAAGCTGCGTGCAGGGAAGTGCTCTCAACAAGGCCAGCACTGGGGAGGTGGTGGAGTCAGGAGTTCAAGGCCAGCCTGAGGTCAGGAGGCCACGTCCTAAAATACCAACTAAGCTGTGACTGCAGGTTTTCCCTTAGAGGTTACTGTGCCTCTGCCCAGTTCACTGCATTTACGACAGTTTTGAGTGGACAGTGTGGGAGATCAAAAGTCCAGGGGGACAAGTCTGCATTTGGTTTATTCTTCTATCCCTATTTTATAAAGGAAATTTTATTGCTCCTATATAAAGTGATCAATACTGAGAAAGATTAGTAACTTAATAAAAGGTCAAAATCCTCATGCTCGGGTGAGTACCCAGGCGCACAAACTGGACTCATGTTTTTTTCTTTTGTTTGTTTTTTCATTTTTGTTTAGCAGGGAGAGGTCACAAGGGTGGGGGGCGGGCCTGGGAGGACTGAGAAGTGAGAATGATCGGGGTACATAGTGTGAAATTCCCAAATAGTCAACGAAAATATTACGAAAAAATAAATAAAAATAGTCAAAATTCAAAACAAATCTAAGATTATAAAATGTCAACTATTACATGAAACCAAATTTCTAGGCTAACCAAAGGGAAAACCAAAAGTTCCTTAGTTAGTAAATCAGTATATTAAAAAATATATTTTAAACAAAATTTTTAACAACAAATAGGACTGAGAAATTTGATTTTTTTTTCTTAACACTTATTTATTTAGGGTGTCTCATGTGCCTCAGTGGGCATGCGGAGGTCAGAGGGCAACTCATAGGAGTCAGTTAGTGCCTTCTACCATGTGGGTCCCAGGAATTAAACTCAGGTTAGAAGGCTTGGTGGCAGGCACATTTACTCACTGAGACTTAGACTCAGAATTTGCTTTTATGTAAGAGCACCTTGGGGTCAGACAGATGGCTTAGCAGTTAAGGGCACTTGTCCGTGTAGAAGACCAGGGCTAAATTCTCAGCATCTATAAGAAGGCTCACAACCCTACCTTCAGCTCCAGAGGATCTGATGCCCCCTTCTGGCTCCTGTGAGCATTGCATGCACGTGTTATAAAAGACATACATACGTTGCAAAACACATTTAAACATAAACGAAAATAAATACATCTTTAAAAAACAGTATACCTTGTAAGAAAAAGTCCTGTGCTTACAGGGTGTTTGGAACATTAGATCGTATTTCATGTTTGGAGGGGTTTTTTAAAAAGTGAGAATGTGCATATTTATGCATAAGCACATTAAAATAAACACTAACTTTAAAATACAAAACTTTGGGAAAAACATTTAAGGATGGCAAGTTTGATGGTAGGGTGGGGCCTGAGTCAACCTGGAGCGCTTTCTCAGCAAGTGCAGGGCGCTGGAGTTCAGAAATAAAAGAGCTAGTTAGGCGGTGGGACCAAGTGATTCTCACAGAATACTTAAAAGCAGTAATTATGACGCCAATTATAGTCTGCCTTCAACACGAAAATAAGCCAAATCCTCGTGCTCTGACTCTGAGCAAAGTGGCTTTAATAAACTCAAACAATATAGGGGGAAAAAAACACAGAAAAAAGCAGAAGTTAGCTCTCTCATTCTTGTGAGCATTGTTCTCCTGCTCCACGCAGCCCTCCAGGAGAGAAAATGCATTAAAAACGTGCAAGGGTCTCTCAGAGGCCATGGTATTGCGAGCCAGTCTGGATCCAATTGGCTTGCAGCAAGCAGTTAGGCCCTTCTGAAGAAGTGGTCCTCAGCTGCTACAAAGCACTTTGGCTTTAGAGTCTAAATAGGAGGAAACCACACAAACGTGTGCCAAAGCACAGGGTGGATAGACTTGGTTATGGAGAGGAAAGAAACAAAACTGAGCCTAGACTGGGGAGGGGAGGCAGAGACATGCTATAAAGTTACATGGGTTATTTTTATTTATTTCGGGCTTTTTAAAATTTATTATGGGGTGTACAGGTATGATACATGTGTGAGTCGTGTGGTGGGGGGTTGTGAGGGGACAAATTTATTTATTTTTCTTTTTTTATATTTATTTATTTATTATGCATACAATATTCTGTCTGTGTGTATGCCTGCAGGCCAGAAGGGAACACCAGACCCCATTATAGATGGTTGTGAGCCACCATGTGGTTGCTGGAAATTGAACTCAGAACCTTTGGAATAGGAGGCAATGCTCTTAACCTCTGAGCCATTTCTCCAGCCCCGACAAATTTATTGAACTTATTCTCTCTGTGATGTTTATGTGGATCCTGGGACTTGAACTTGGGTCGGCAGGCTTGGTGGCAAGCGCTTTAGCCTTTGTTGTTTCTCTGAGACTGGGTTTAATATGTCCAAAGCTGTCTCCAGACTGTCTGTGTAGCTGAAGATGAACTCCTGATGCCTCTCTCTCTGTCTTCCAAGCGCTAGGACACAGATGTGTGCTCTCTCTCTGTCTTCCAAGCACTAGAACATAGGTGTGTGCTCTCTCTCTGTCTTCCAAGCTCTAGGACACAGATGTGTGCTTTCTCTCTGTCTTCCAAGCGCCAGGACACAGGTGTGTGCTCTCTGTCTTCCAAGCGCCAGGACATAGGTGTGTGCTCTTTCTCTGTCTTCCAAGCGCCAGGACATAGGTGTGTACCACCACATTCAGTGAGGACTGAACACGGGACTTTCTGCAATTCCCAGCCCTTCAAAGACTGTTTGAAATACAGGGGGTATCTGATCAGGCCAAATCAAACACTACAAAGATAGAATGATTTTTAAATTTTAATTCATCTATGGGTTAAAAGAGGACCAATGGAAAGACCTTGCCAGTAGGCATTTGCTTTTACATATAACACTAATATACTGTTTCTAGAAATACATTTGGCAATATTTAATTATTTTCGGTAGGGGGGCATGAATGTGTGGAGATCAGGGGATAACTTGCAGAAGTAAGTTCTCGTCTTCCGCCCTGAGGTTTCCAGGGGTCTCAGGACATCAAGCTTGGTGGCCCGCGCCTTTAGCCACTAGGCCACCTACCTCATCAGTCCATTTGGTACTACTTTGATTTCCAAAAACTTTGCTGAAATTACTGCCTATATCAACGCATGACTAAAGTATAAGAGGAAGAAATTGCTCACAAGCACGCACGCATGCACACACTGAACACATGCACACACTTCATACATCGCATGCATGAAGTGGTACTCCGTACCAAACATTGGCACTGAAGCCACAAAGCTGTGTTAATAGTGCTAGCAGCAGTTGGTCACAAAGCTAATTATAACCTGTAGGAAAGGAGAAGGAATATTCAGAAGTTCCCACAGACCGGAATGAACAAAGGCCCCATAGTATTCTTCCCGAAGTTAAAAACTGAACTAAAGCACAACTCAGCACAGAATGCAGTATATGCTGGAGGAAAGCCCTGAGGTATTTCAGCTTCAAATTTAAAAATGGGGGTCAGGGGGTTAGCTCAGCGGCATGGTGCTCGCCTAGCACGGTCAACAGCCTGGTTTGGAGCCTCAGCACACCAAGGTTAAAAACTGACTGGCTGACCTACTAACCAAACAAACAAACAAACAAGCAAACAAAAGCACAGAGGTGAGCTTTAGTCCCAAAGATGATTCTCTAAACTACTTCATTGCACTGCGTGGATTTACAAAAACTTAAACCCAAGCTGGGCATGGTAGCTGTTCTAGTTTGCTCTCTGTGGTTGAGATAAACACCACAGCCAAAACTAACTTGGGGAGGGAGGGCTTGTTTGGCTTACACTTCTGCATCACAGTCCATTGCTGAGGGAAGCCTGAGGGTGGGAGGTGCAGGCAAGAACTCAAGTAGAATCCGGAAGCGGGATCTGAAGCAGGGACCACGGAGGGATGCTACTTACTGGGATGCTCTCCGTGCTTGCTTGCTCAGCCTATTTTCTTATACAAGCCAGGACCACCAGCCCAGAAGTGGCACAGCCCACACTGGGTTGGGTTTTCCACATCATTGCGGTGGTGTGAATGAGACTGGCCCCCACAGGCTCATAGATTTGAATAAAGTTCAATCCCCAATTGGTGGAACTGTTTAGGGAGAATTAGGTGTGGTCTTGGGAGACCGCGTGGCCTAGGGGGACAGTGGTCACTTCAGGGTGGATTGTGAGGTTTCAAAAGCCCGCACCATTCCCAGTTAGCTGTCTCTCCTCTCTTCTCCGCTCTCCTCATACTTGTGGATTAGATGCCAGCTCTCAGCCACTCTTCTGGCACCATGCTTGCCTGCGTGGCTCCTGCCACACTCCCTGCCATGATCGTGAAAATGAACTGATAACCCGCTGAAACTGTAAGCCCCCAATCAAACGCTTTTTTTGTAAGTTGCCTTGGCCGTGGTGTCTCTTCACAGAAAGAGAAAAAAAAAATAACTTAGGATAGTCATTAAGAAAAGACCCACAGGCCAATCTGATGGAGGTGATTCCTACCATTGAGGGTCCCTCTTCTCAGGCAACTCAAGTGTGTGTCTAATGGACAAAATCTAGGCAACACCGTAGCACATCCCTGGAGTCTAAGTGCTTGTAGGGTGAAGACAGGAGCATCAGGAGTTCAAGGCCATCCTGGGCTACAAAGGGAGTCAAAGTCAGCCTGGGCTACATGAGACTCGATCTCAAAATCTGACCAAAAGAAACTAAATTTATCATCCAAGCGAAAAGTCTCCAAACTTAAGATTGATTTTAAAATAAAGAAAAAAAAAAGATACTGACTTCTTTAACGGGTAAAGCAGTGATGGATGACAACTCTGTCCACAGCGCTCTTCCCGTCTGACTGGGACTGGGGCTACCGCAGTGAGCAAAGCACCAAAATCCCACTCTCATGGGGAAACAGCGAATGAGGTCATCAGTAGCGTGATAGACAGTGAAGTTGGGCTGTGCAGGGCCAGGAGGAAAGACACAGCAGGGAAGGAGAGCAGGAGTGGGGAACTGGAGTGTGCCACCAAGTCCTCAGACATGTGGGAAAGAATATGTACGAGTTACTGCTTATACAAATTAAGAATGTGTGCCAGGCCTAGCGACCCTGCCAGTAAACCCAGCACTTGGGGAGGCTACATGTTTGAAGCAAGCCTGGGTTATACAGTGAATGTCAAAATTAAAGTGTGAGGTCCTGTCTCAAAAACAGGAACAATAACACAGAGCACACAACGTGAAACTATCACAGCATGCATTAATCTTCTCACGGGAGGCGCTGTTCATCCAAGCAGATGTCATTTAGTTAGCGCACACTCAGATACTCGCTGTTTCCATGGACACGTGAGGCCGCAGCCACTGGGAATACAGTAGGAGCCGTACCTGTTCCTAAGACAGTGAATCCAGGCGGCTGGAGCGGTGGACCAGAGTGCAGTACACTCACTTTTGACTTTTTAATTCCAAATTTAGTCTTTCAGAAAGGAAATCCCACCCTCCAAACCAAAACCCATCTTTATCCACGTACCAGGCTTCAGGGAACTGGTGGTTTTCACCTTGAAACTAATGGATTCTTTGGCTTGTTTCTGGACTTTTGAGACAGGGGCATGCTCTATGTAGCCCAGGCTGGCCTCAACTCACCAACTGCATCACCCCAAGTGGCAGGATCGCATGTGTATTCACCAAACCCGGGCACATTTTAATTTTATCTGAAGGTTTCAGAATAAGGAACAATCCAGATACCTTCACTATTTTCCTTGTGGTAATAGCATGGTCATTGGCTGCGGGATGAGAATGGAACTGTATGCATTTAAAAGCCGTTTCCCGAAAGCACAGAGCAGCTCCGGCTGCGGACTCTCAGACAACAGAGCTTCAATGTCAGCTGGTGAGTTCAGAGGGGCATGGCCAGCCTTATACAGAGAAGGCCAAGTACTGGAGACCTAAATTAGAATTTCTTTTTCAGTGAGTACCATTTTCATAATTTATGGACCCCGCCCCTCGGCTTGTTTAAGATTTGTTTAGGGAAATCCATTTCCTGCTGCTGTTCATCGTTGTTTCACCCTGGATGGGTGATAGGATAAGAGCAGCGGAGCGGCTTAGCGGGCGGCCAGGCTGCAGCTGGAAAGGCGTCTCAGCCAGGCCGTAAAGGAACATCAAGGGCGGTGACCGAGATGAAGCAGCCAATGGAAACACAACTCCACACTCGGTAGCTACCTGTGGTGTCAGCTCATCATCGGCTTGTGTTAGTGCAGTGCCATTAAGTTAGGGACAGCTAGGCAACAGTAGGCATTTAGCCGCTGCCAACTTTGGGCTTAATGTCTAACCCCCACAATGACCCCCATAGTGACCGTCTTATTCTATAAATAGAACACACGGAAGGACTTAGATGCTCTGCTCAATGTCTCCCAGTTGTAGGTGGCAGACAGAGAACTCTCACCCAGTCAACAAGACCCCAGAACCTAGGCTTTGGTCCTAGGACCACTAAGCCGCATGGACTCCATCACAGCGGAGTGAGAGGACAATGGGCCAAGTCCTCTGTGTGCCGCTTGTCTGTACAGGGAAGTCTGCAGGCTCCCACTCAGCGTTAGCAACGGTCGTTCATACCCAGACTCCTGCAATGGGGAGTGAAGACAGCAATGGGGTCGGTGATGACCTAACCTTCTGCTTTCAGAAAACAGAAAGAGAAGGGCAAGCAGACCATGAGCCTCACATGGAAGTAAAGATCAAAGTGGAAATAAAAGTGGTTAGAAAAGCAAAAAAAGCTGGGCTCTGAGGCACATACCTGTAATTCCAGCACTTGGGAGGTGAAGGCAAAGACTTTTGGGAGTTAAAGGGCACCCTGGGCATAACAGCAAGTATCAGGCCAACCAAGGGTGCCCAGTAAGACCTTATCAACCCCAAACGTCAAGCTCCAGGTGAAGGTCGCACGTCCATGAATATAGCACAGCACAGACAGAGCTTGATGAGTGGTAAACAAGAAAAAAAGGTGGTTAAAAAAAAGTAAGAAAAAATAAAAAGAAGCCGGGCGGTGGTGGCGCACGCCTTTAATCCCAGCACTCGGGAGGCAGAGGCAGGCGGATCTCTGGGAGTTCGAGACCAGCCTGGTCTACAAGAGCTAGTTCCAGGACAGGCTCCAAAACCACAGAGAAACCCTGTCTCGAAAAACCAAAAAAAAAAAAAAAAAAAAAAAAAGTAAGAAAAAAAGAAAAAAAGGCACAAGGTTGGTTGGGTAGTGAAGGAGGGGAGGATCTGGGAGGAGTGGGGAGGGGGACAAGGGAATCCGGTGAAAACTCACACAAAATTTTCAAACGACTAAAAAACACAAAGACGGAAGAAAAACAATGAAATTAACGAAATTCAAAAGTTAGTGGATTTTTATTTATTTTTTGTTTTTGTTTTGAAATAACAACATTGACAGACATGTAGCTAAAATGACAAGAGAGAAAACTCAACCTACTAGTGTATGCCAGTTAATTCATAACCTGAAATTAAGAACCTAGAACATCTGGAGATGTTCTGAGAGTTGGCTCAGGAGGTGGGATCGCTTGATGCTCTTCTGGAAGACTCAAATTCGGCTCCCAGAACCCATAACAAGCAGCTCACAAGGCCCCTGCAATTTCAGCTCCAGGAGATCTCTACCCTCATCTGGCATCTCCAGACACCTGAGATCAGCCAGGGTCCCGTTCCGGCTAACTGCTGCTGGCTGCCCTGGAATCATGCACTCTCCCTCTAGAACCATAAAGCAAAATAAACTCTTCCTTAAGTTGCCTTTGGTTTCAATATCATCACAGTGAAAAGTAACTCATACAAGGCAGGCGGATCAAGAGTTCAAGGCCAGCTTAAGCTACGTGAGACCATCAACCCAACAAAAAGGGCTGGCATGGTGACTGAATGGGCAAAAGGCCTGGCACCCTGTGTTTGTTCCCAGAACCCATATGTTGGAAGGAAAAAACTAGCATCTTTAGCTCTTTAGCTTGTCCTCTCTGACTTACACACAACACACACACACAAAAAAAAATTAAAAAAAATAATCAAAGTCAAACCAATTTTTAAAAAGTATTATGCACCATGACCAAGCATGATTTATCCCATGGGTTTACCAGATGAAAAATATCAACCAACGAAAACACACAATACCAAAGATAGAACTACAGTATTATCTAACCAGACATAGAGAAGCGTGATACAATCAACAAACTTTCATAACTCAAATAATCAGTAAACTACAACATAAGAAACTTCTGCCATCTGATTAAAAACAAAATAAAATCTTACAACCCACAGTTTCATTGTAAAAGACTCACCCCACCTCCCCAATATCAGGAACAAGATGAGAAAAATGCATTTTATTCCACACTGTACTGGATGCCCCAACCAAGGCAATTAGGCAAAGAAAAGAAACACAGGTTATATCCAGAGGAAACGCAGAAGTAAAACTATAGATAGATGAAGTGCCCGACACAGGAAGAAAACCAGTGTGTTCAACGCTCTGTGCAGGACACAAAACCAACCCCACACCACCACCAACTGCATGTGCACACACTCAATAAACAATCTAAAGTAAGAAATAGCAATAGCATGATGACTAAAGGGGAGAATCAGCTCCTGAAAGTTGTCCTCCAACCTCCAAACAAGTGAGGTGACACGTACCCCGGACCCCCATAAATATATACATATAAAAACTGTGGGCTGGGAGTTGTAGCTCAGTAGTACAGCACTAATTCAAGGCCTTGTGTTGAAGGCAAAAAACAAAACAGGTGAAACAAAAAACCCCAAGTAACTAATTAAAAAGACAGGCTATAAAATAGGAGAAAACATTTGCAAAGCATATTTCTGATAATAGCTTATCTACAATATGTAAAGAGCTACTATAAATTAATAACAAAAAGACAAACTAATTTAAATATAGGTAAAGAAACCACATAGACTTTTCTCCAAAGATCCATCCACAGCCAAGAAGCACACGGGGCTAGTTAAGTCATTCAGGGAAATGCAAATTAAGATCACAATGAGATTTACTCTATATCCACCGGAATGGCTATCATTAAAAGATAAAAACAACCTATGTTGACCAAGACAAGAAATCAAAACCTTCATACACTGCAGCTGGAGCTGTCAGGTGCACAGCCGTGCACACACTGCAGCTGGAGCTGTCAGGTGCACAGTCATGCACACACTGCAGCTGGAGCTGTCAGATGCACAGCCGTGCACACACTGCAGCTGGAGCTGTCAAGTGCACAGCCGTGCACACACTGCAGCTGGAGCTGTCAGATGCACAGCCGTGCACACACTGCAGCTGGAACTGTCAGGTGCACAGCCATGCACACACTGCAGCTGGAGCTGTCAGATGCACAGCCGTGCACACACTGCAGCTGGAGCTGTCAGGTGCACAGCCATGCACACACTGCAGCTGGAACTGTCAGGTGCACAGCCATGCACACACTGCAGCTGGAGCTGTCAGGTGCACAGCTGTGCACACACTGCAGCTGGAGCTGTCAGGTGCACAGCCATGCACACACTGCAGCTGGAACTGTCAGGTGCACAGCCACACAAACACTGCAGCTGGAGTTGTCAGATGCACAGCCGTGCACACACTGCTGTTGCAGCTGTCAGATGCACAGCCACACACACACTGCAGCTGGAACTGTCAGATGCCCAGCTGTGCAAATTGCTGATGGCTCCTTCAAATGCTGAAAAGACATTTACCACACTATCTAGAAATCCCATTAAGAGAAAAAGAGCCATAATGTCACAAAAATCTAAAAAACAGGGCTTGGGGAGACAGTCCAGTGAATAAAGGGCTTGTGTAAGCATGAAGTCCTGAGTTTGGATCCTCTGCAGCATAACAAAAGCCGGACACAGTGCCTACACCGGCAATCCCAGCAGCAGGGGAGAGGGGAGGCTGAGGCAGTCTGATTGTGAGGGTGGGGTTTTCCCTTTCTAGCCAGTCAAGCAGAAATGGGAAACTCCAAGTTCGTTGACAGACTCTCCAAATAATGTAGAGAGTGAGAGAAATAAGAGGAAGACACCAATGTTGCCTTTGGCCTATTCATGTATCCGCACTCACACACGGACCCACACACAGTGGAGAGCACACACACAAGCAATCACAAAACCTGCAAAGTCATAGTAGCATTACAATAGCTAAAAAGTGTGGGGGGGACCCTCAAATGTACCTAAACAAATTATAGAATATTCCTTTGCAATAAAAAGTAATGAAGTATTGACACACAATTCTGTCCCAGAGTCAGGCAGTGCTGTCACACGTCTCCAGCTCTGGGGGATTCAGCACCCTCTCTGGGCCCCCATGCCCCTAGTCCCCACTGCAACGTACATGTAAATAGAAAACTAAAACTAAATATTTTGGGGTGGATAGGGAGATGGGGAGAGCAGGGGGTTGAGGGAAATATGATCAATATATTGTAGTTAAGAAAAATATTAATAAAAAAATTTTTAAAACAATATTTTTAAAAGAAAGAAAATAGTATACCAAGTGACAGAAGACCTCATGATACAACTCCATATTGTAAAACATCCATGTTCATGAAACACACTGAGACAGAAGATAGACTGTCGAGAGAGCCGAAGCCGCTGGTAACAGACACGGGATTTTCAGGGTGAAGACCGTCCCCTGAAAGACCCGCACTGGTGATGACATAGTTGTGAGAGCACACGCAAGTCCCCTGGGCTGCCGCGTTAAACAGGTGCATTGCATCCCAAGAAAGCTGTTACTTTAGAAAGCTGTACAATCAAGTTGTGCAAGTGGGAAAAAACTCACCGAGTTGCCACTGACCATCCGCCCTCAAAAGGGAGGCTTTCAAAGTGTGCCTGCTGACCACCCGCCCTCAAAAGGAGGCTCTCAAGGTGTGACCACTGACCACCCATCCTCAAAAGGGAGGCTTTCAAAGGTGTGCCCATGACGCCTTTGCTCCACCATTCTTCCAAGGAATGAAATTCAGGTGCGCTGTTTCGTAAGCTGGGAGACTCGGGTTAGATATTCTCCCGCAGTCTTGTTTCAGACTCAAACCCGTAATACTTACCATGCAGAGGAATATCGGAGAATCCTCTACTTTGACGCTATTTTTATGTCTGGGCGAATGGCTAAGGGTCCCAGCTCAGTCATGCTCACAGTGAATAGAAGTGCAACGAAAGGCTTTCTCTGGTCTGTGTTTGCTCAGCAGCCCAGTGTGACCTGTCCCTCCAGCCCCCATGGTGTCCCTGTGCATTCACTGACAGTGGGGACCGGTGGGGACAGGAGCCCAGAGTCAGGGCACTTCTGTGGTAACTGGCCTCTCGTTTGCACCTCAGCCAGATGTCCCCTTCCTCATCTTTCCTTCCTGTCCTTCTCCAGCCTCCTAATCTCCCCGGCAACGCTGCTCTCCAATATTCCTAAGAGACCGACCACACACAGCAAACGCATGACCAAGACATAGAAAGAAAACAGGCTTTGGAGGATGGTGGGCGCTGAGTCCAAAACCTAACCCTCCCCCATGCTACTCGGTTATCTTGGGCAAACCTCAGACGTCAGAGCTGCCCAACAAAGACCACAGAAGCCCCCCAAACAATGCTAGAGTTGCCACTCTGAGCTGGAGGCTGAGGGCACATAACAGAGTCCCACACAGAGCCAAGTGATGGGCCGCCTGGAGACAGTAAATGTGACCGGTGATGAGGAGAGATGGAAGCCATGGTAGATGGCACCCTAGAGGAAGCATAGGCTGAGGAGATACGAGACCTCACTAGGACAATGTGTCCACGGATGGATACCTTCGGTTGACACCTGGTCACCGACCCTCCTTCATGGGTCACCAAATGACACTCAGCACAAACTTAATTTGAGTAGGAAATGCAAAGCCTCCTCACTAATTATGTTGCCGGGCAGAACGGAATGGTAGCTGCTAAAGGTTGGGTGTTTTGCCGTTGGGTTTAGTTCTTGAGACAAGCTCTCAGGTAGCTCTCTGGCTGGCCTTGGATTCCCGATTCTCTTCCTAAATCCACCTACCAAGGACAGGGATTGCGGTGGGGTGCCGCCACCTCCCCCAGCTACAAGGACTTCTCCAGTGAGGTAATCTTGTTGACATTGGTCTTTTCCTGGGTGGATTTCTCCAGTATTCTGCTCATTTCAGGAATGAGATAGTCATAAACGGGCTCCTCCCACCCTCCAGGTGAGAATAAGAAATAATAATTCGTCAGGAGAGACAAGGCTCAGCTGTGAACACTTGCGGAGCCAGCAATGCCATGATAGGACAAGGACCAAGGTGGAGCCTGTGGCACGGGATGAGAAGATTCCTAAACCTGAGATCAATAGCATCCGCACAGAGAGGGCCCTCGAGGGGCAGAGACAGGTGGATCTCCGTGAGTTTGAAGCCAGCCTGGTCTGCAGCGCGAGTTCCAGGGCAGGCTCCAAAACTACAGAGAAACCCTGTCTCGAAAAAGAGGTTGATATGAATCAGAATATGAAACCTGTATCTGGGCCACCTAGCACCCTACTGGCTCTACCCTACAGGCCAAAAGTCGTGGCTCATTCCTGCTGGGGCCCCAGAGCTTGGGTAAACTTGAGAAATATTTGATGAACTAAATAACACATTTGAGACTTCCTAGTTCAAGCCTCATTTCCTGTTGGCGACCTACCCAGTACCTGGCAGCACTAGGGGAAATATAAGCTATTTGGTAGCTCGTGCTGTCTATACTGTGGCAATAGGACTAGCGGCCATCACATCAGACATTTCTCCGACAGAAGATTCTGGGCGGTTAGACTCAGAATCCTTAGAATACTACACCTGTTCTGGTGGAGGAGCTGGAATCATCCATGCCTTCCATGAAGGTAGGAAGAACACATCTCCAGTGCCATTTAGAACACTATTAAATAGCTGGCTTTTCTTAAGACTCAGTCAGTGGAAACTAGACAGGTGACACCATTGTTAAGAGCATAGCACCTTCTGCTCCTACAGAGAACCCTAGTTCTGTTCCCAGCACCCACATTAGACAGCTCACAACCATCTGTAACTCCAGCTCTAGGGGGATCTGACGCCCTCTTCTGGCCTCTCTGGGCACCCCACGCACAGGCTCAAGCACACATATACATGCAATTAAAAATAAAGAAGTATTCAAAAGATGTTTTAAAAGATTCAATTCATGGTCACATAAGAATCAAATGAAACTCCGTAGCTACAGCGACCGTTTTTTTCCCTGTTGTTTAGTGCTTCCTCTCCAGGGGCAGTGTGCGCTTTCACATCTGCTCCTTACTCAACCACAGTCACCCCACACGCTACACACATGAATACGTGAGGGCGTAGAGGGCGCAAGAGCGGGTGCACGCATTCTCTCCCCCTCTCCCCATCTCTCCACCGCCACCCTCCTGCTTTCCCCAGTGTGGTTTTCATCTGTACAATCTTCAACAGGAAAATGGTCCGTAGCAAACACCCTGACGCTGTCCAATCAGCACACCACAGTGAGTTTCCACCAAGGTCAAATGCGTTTTATAAGAGTTCCTGATACCCTGGGAGGCGACACTGCCTGCCTCGTTTCTTGGATTACAGGGGTGAACGGGCCATGTTGGACATGCCACCTGTTGTCACTGTAATCACGCTGACACTTTTCCCACGGCAAATGATATGTCCTTGCTGCTTTGTCCACAGAAAGGAGGACAGAACCTCACTGGATGGATCGAGCCTGCTCTGAATTGAGGGGAAGTCAAGCATAAGGAGGAAGTGAACTGAACCCCACCCACCCTCTACCACCCCCAGCGTTGCTAAGAAATGTTTGACCCAGCTAAGACCATGCCTTTCCAAGTGGTTGGCTAGGAGGGTGGAGTGAGCAGAGAGAGGCCAATTACTGCACCTGAAACAGAAACCCTTTGATGGCACGGAACTTGACAATGTTAGCATTGGTTAAGCCTGGTCACGGGGTGGGGTTTTTACCTTGGATTTGGAGCCGGTGGTTAAAGACTGGTATTTTTATCTCCCCTGTCCTTTTTTCTACTCTCTCCAGTTTGAAATATGCACTTTAAATAATTGAAAGTCAGAGTGAGAAGAAAAAAAAGTAATAGAGTAATGTGGGTCTTTCAGGGCAGGGGACCTCTCCCCAAGGGTGCTCGCAAGGCAGAAGATGGTCACAGAGAGAGATTCTGCTGGGGTTTAGGGTAAGGGGTGCTGTGAAGAGAAAACAGTCTCCAGATGGTGGGTGAGAGGAGGCTTGTTGATGAGCAGTGGCGAGGTTTGCCTTTGAAGGAGGGGCCAGGTCGGTGGTGAGTACCAGCAGTCTAGAAAAGCTACAGACAATTCGAGGGTTTGAAAAGTCCTAGCGGTGAACCACAACTAGGTGGTTAGAAGTCTTCCCACAGGGTGGGAGAGCTGGCTCAGCAGGTAAGAGCACTGGCAGTTCTCCCAGAGGACCCAAGTTCTAGTCCCAGCATCCACTGGGCACCTCACTACAGCCATAACTCAGTTCTAGGGGATCTGATGCCCTCTTCTGCCTTCTGAGGGCACCAGACACACAAGCAGATAAACATCTATGCATATAAAATAAATTAATAACAATAATAAAATTCTACTCAGAGTCACTGCTCTCCCCGTCCCTCAACTTGGTGCTTAGTGACTATCTTACAGATTTACAAACAGGCGCATGTTAATAATGTTGGAAATTTTACTTACATAATACATTATGTTGCTTCTGAATATTCTGGAAATCTGTGTAAGCCATCGAACTCAAGAAAAGCCAAAGTAGAATGGTAGGCTATCATACATACACACACATGCACACACACACACACACACGAATGGCTAGAGCTTCCTTATAAACTATTGAAAGAGGTGGAAAGAGGGATATTGAAAACCTCACGCCTGTGACCATCATCTTGTGATGGGTGGAACCAAGCTGTCCAGATTCTGGGAAGATGTCCTGTGACTGTGCATTCCATTTCCAGAGCTCAGTCCCATTAGTGGATTCTCAGGTCAAGCACTGAAGTCTGTCTCTCATGTGTAAGGGTGTTGACCTCCACATACAGACTTCAGCCTGAGTTCCCAAGTCTTTACTAAAAGGGTCTTCTTGGTTCTACGTGTGTATATGTGTTTTTAAAATTTATTATTATTATTATTAATGAAAAATGTTTGGAATAGGAGTAGAATTGGAGAAGGGGAGATTTTTGCCTTATTTGAGGTTAGAAATAAGAGTACAGAGAACCATAAATGCTTATACTTTTGCCTAGAATCTCAAGGTTGTCATTTTTTTTAAGATCAGAAATAAAACAATTCCCATACTAAGTTGCCTTTTTTATCCACGAACCAAGTTCAAAGAGTATAGAGGAGGCTGACCATCCAAGCCCCCTGCCTGCCTCTCCCTTGCTGGGATTATAAACCGGCGCCATCTCCCAGTCAAACAGTCCCAGGCAAACACTGTCTGGGCACCACATTCCTGCCTGCCGTCCGCAGTTCGAGGCCAGCCTGGTTTACAAGAGCTAGTTCCGGGACGGGCACCAAAGCTACAGAGAAACCCTGTCTCAAAAATCAAAAAAAAAAAAAAAAAAAAAAAGTGGGTGTTAGATACACAAGACCTGGAGTTATAGATGGCTGTGAGTTGCCATGTGGGTGCTAGGATTGAACCGGGGTCCCCTGGAAGGGCACAGCGTTCTTAACTGCTGAGCCGTCTCTCCAGACCCCCTGACATACACTGCCTCTTGTATCCTTTCCATAGAGTACAAGGCAGAGGAAACAACTGGGCTCATCAGCAGGAGGAAGTAGTGCTTCATCTGAACTCGCGGGTTATCTACAGTAATTTTCTCACTTAAGCTGCAAGCCACAAATGTTATTTAGTGAATTAGACTGCTTGTACTTCCTCCTCTGCCTCCCCACCTCCAATTCTGTGATAAGGTCTTGGCAGAAGTCAAAACGGGCAGGGCAAACAGTGTTCTTTCCCAGTGGTCCTTCTCTCACTGAGGACAATAGGTCAGCTGCGGGATGAGCAGGAAGGCTTATTTCTAAATGAGAACTGTGAAAATGGAAACAGCCCTCTAAAATTTCCTTGTATCTTTGGGTTTCAAAATAAAACCAAAAACTCCCCCCCCCCTTCCTCTTTTTCCCTTATTTTCTTGAAGTAGAGTCTCACTTTTTAGCCCAGGCTGGCCTCGATCTTACGCTGAATAATCCCTACTGCTTCAGCCTCCTAAATGTTAGGATTACAGGCGTGAGCACCAAGCCTGGCTAAGACTCTTATTTTTAAACAATACTGCACTGCCAGGTGTGGTGGCACACACCTTAAATTCCAGTACCCAGGAGGAAGAGGCGGGTGTATCTCTGGGAGTTCAAGGCCAACCTGGTCTACAGAGTGAGGCCTTGTCTAAAGGGGTGCTGGGAAAAAGATGCTCCACCATCATATAAGCGAGCACCTCCGGATAGTTAATTTCTCCATTAGAAACACACTCTCCAAATCACTATTTTTTCAAATCTATTTTTCTACAGTATAAACAACAGAGTGCTCAGAGAAGCTTAACCCTCACAACAGCTGAAGGAGTAGGCAAGAATGGAGGGAAGTTTCTCTAAATCCCCGGCCTAGAGCGAGGAAGGCCCAGAGGTGAATCGGGTCCCTCACCTGGCTATGTGTTCCCTCAATAGAAGCCACTTCCTGCCATTTCTTCATTCAAATTCTTACATAGCACAAAAATCGTACAAAAAGTGGATTCTAGTCAAGGGTGAGTATCCTTCGGTCTCCATCTTCATGAAGAGCTCTTGCTTTCTCAGGCATCAAAACAACCACAGAAAGGGCACTCAAATTGCTCGAATTTTCTTGTTAAACAAGGAAAGATACCCAGTTCTCTAAGCCCAACACTTGGGCGGCTAGGGCAGGAGGACCATGAGTTTGAAGCGACCCTGAGTTCCAGGGTGAGTGAGATTCTGTCTTGAGCAGCTAAAGCACGGCAAGCAGGTGTTTCCTGTGCTCTTACTGAAAGATGCATTATTGGGAAAGCAGAATGAAATTCTTGTTTGGTCTCTTCCCAGGCTTTGCATGCGCAGCTGACACAGAGAAGGTACTCATTTAACAGTGGTTAATTTAAATGTTGGGGTTTCACATCGTTAATGGAGGGATAGGCCACACGGACCAATATTCAGTCGACTGAATTCACCATTTAGGAGCCCAGGTTCATTCATGGTCACAAACTTCCTTCTAGGAATCCTGTTGGAAACGAAGGCCAGCAAACATCACTGGACTCCATCGGGGTGCCAGAATATGACACAGCAAACACTACCTCAGCAATGCCCCCTAAACCCACCCCATGTTGATATATTTATGGAAAAAAGTTAAGTGTCAAACAGAAAAGGCCACTGTACTAGGGCAAAGGTCCCGGCTGCTAACTGGTTTTTTACTATAAAAACCAGACTAGAGAGGCAGGAGGTCAACCTTGGGACGATGGCTTTTAGATCCCACCAACATCCAAGGTACCTCGCTAGCTGCCCGACAACTTGGAGACCATTCTGGTCACCAACCGCCTCTTTTATTACTTGGCGACCACTTGATTTCAGTTCTGCTATTATCCCAAACAGGAAAACGACTCACAGAGATGAACAAGAAACAATTTAGAGGCACCTCTGCCATTTCCTTCATAAGAATCCTAAAATTAAAAGAGTTTCTGGGGCCAGGTGGTGGTGGTGCACGCCTTTAATCCCAGCACTCAGGAGGCAGAGGCAGGCGGATCTCTGTGAGTTCGAGACCAGCCTGGTCTACAAGAGCTAGTTCCAGGACAGGCTCCAAAACCACAGAGAAACCCTATCTCGAAAAACCAAAAAAAAAAAAAAAAGAGTTCCTGGGATCAGGTATGGTATGTGCTTGCAGTCCCAGTGTCCGGGAGGCAGAAGAGGACGGCCACAAGTTCAAGGCCAGCCTCAATTACATAGCAGGGAGTAGGCCAGCCAGAGCTACACAGCAAGAACTTGTCTCAAAATATCAAAACAAGGGATCTGGGGAGACGGCTCAACAATTAAGTGTGTTGGGCACTGCTCTTACAGAGGACTCTTACAGAGTGTTGTGAGCATCCATATTGCATATCACAACTGTATGTAAGTCCAGTTTCAGAGAATCTGATGGCCTCTTCTGGGCTCCTCTGGTACCAACTATACACATGATGCACAGACATTTATGCAGGCAAAATACTCATACATAGAAAATAAAAATAAATCTTAACAAAAAGAGGGATGGGCAGACGGCTCAGTAAAACGCTGCTTACTGTACGTGAGCACAGATGTTCACCCTAGAACCACGTTAAAAGGCAATGGTAAAGGACTTTTGTGATCGCAGTGCTGACGAAGACAGGAGGATTCCTGGGGCTCACGGGTCCACCAGCCTAGCATTTCAGCAAGACTCGGGTCCCGGTGAGAAACCCTGCGTGGTGGCTTGAATTAGAAATGTCACCTATAGGTTCGTGAATCTGAACACTCAGTTCCTGGTTGGTGGCCCTTGTCTCAAGAAGGTTGTGAGACTTTAAAGAGGAAGCGTGTCCCTGGGGGGGTGGGCTTTAAGGGTTGTTGTGCCCCCCAATTTGTTCATATTTTGTATATATATATATATATATATATATATATATATATATGAATGTTTTGCCTGAATAACAATATAGGTGTTCTATAAGGGTACCATATGTGTTCTTTAGAGGCCAGCAGAGGCTGCTGGATCCCCTAGAACAGAGTTATAGACACTTGTGACTTGTGAGCTACCATAGGGTGGAAAGTCCTCTGAAAGAACAGCAAGTGTTCTTAACTCCTGGACTTGAGGGTTTCTTTTTTAGCCTGGCCCTACTTCCTGCTCCCTCGCTCTGCTTCCTGTGTGATGATAAAATGTAAGCAGGCAGCTTCCTGCTTCTGCCACCGTACCTGCCTGTTACCGTGCCTTCTCCGCCTGACCTCTGGCCTCTACATGTAAACACACACACACACACTCTTGGGGATCATCTGACCCATCTCTTGCCCAAGGAGCTGCCTTTTCCAGGGTCCCCCAAAGAGGTCATTGGTCCTGTTGATGAGCAGGCTCTCTGGTCTCATAGCCACTGACCCTGGTTTTCCTATAACCCTGCAAGTTAAAGGTTAATTTTAAAACTGGATCTAACCCAGCATCACATCTACGTCTGGTTACAAAGAAGACATCTCTTCATCAGGAGGGTGTGGTTGGGTATATCAAGACTTACAAGAAAAGAAAAGTGTCCCAGGCTTCCTGTATTGACCTCAAATGTAATGACGAAGATAATGGAAAAACACAGCTTTTGGGCCTGTGCCGGGTGACATGGTGGGCATGGAAGCACTTGTGACAGAAGGCAGGGAACCAATCACCTGCCAGCTCGGGGCCTTGGATTCCTCTGTGATGGGAAGGGGTGAATGGTCCCGAGCTAGCAAAGTTGTATGGGAATTGGGGATGGAACACACAAAGCACTTGGTGCAGTGTCTCATGTACAGTAAGTACACAGTGAGTTGTGTGATCTGGTAATGCTGACACAGCTCACCACACACTGTGTGGGTGGCAGTGGGGGGCCGTTGAGAACAGCTGGGCTCTGTGGAGATGGAAAGTCTGCAAATCAGCCTTTTCCTACTTAGAAATATGATCTGGGTTTCTCTACTTCAACCTTCTAGAGCTAAAGATGACATTTTTAAATATTGCAAGATTAAAACAAAGGGTAAACATGGAAATTGAGAAATTGATTTTTAAAAAGATCTGTTTTATTTTAAAACTGAATTTACATGTGTATCTGTGTGTGGGTATATGGTGAAGTTGCCTACCGAGGCCAGAAGAGGGTGCTGGATTTACAGGCTGCTGTGAGTCCCTTGATGAGAGCACTGGGAACTGAACTTGGGTCCTTTAAAGGAACCACTGAGCCACCTCTCCAGGCTAAGAAAGTGAATTTTTTTAAAAAAAAACTGTACAACTACAAGATGTAATTCCTGTGGTTGTTCATAAAGTTAAAGAGGATTTATTCAAGGCAAGTTAATGATTTTTAAGTGGTGCCCATGAAAGGCTCTTTACCAATAGAGAAAAGAACAAAGCCCTTGTTGAGAGAATGTGGACACCCTTGCCCTTTCTAGAAGTGACCTGAAATATCCAATGGAGGCACTAACAGCGGAGTTTCAGGGATTCCACCCACGAAGCCTACCTGGCCTCACTGGAAAGGTCACTCCAACACATAGGCTAGGTTAATGCAACATTGAAAACATGACCTATCATTTGCAGTTAAGAAAAAATACTGAGGGGCTGGAGAGATGGTTGTTCTTCCAGAGGTCCTGAGTTCAATTCCCAGCAACCACATGGTGGCTTACAACCATCTGTAATGAGATCTCGTGCCCTCTTCTGGCCTTCAGGCAAACAGGTGGGCAGAACACTGTATATGTAATAAATAAGTAAAATCTTAAAAAAAAAAAGAATACTAATTTGAGGATAACCGACAAAAATAAATAAATAAAAAGAAAAAGGAAAAGAAAAAAGACTGAGAAGGCAATGCTGTCTTTTGTTATTCTAAGCAAAAGGCCCCTGGACAAGAGTCTAGTAACTCTCTCCCTAGAATGCACACTGCCCTGAACTCTACTCACTACCACGGACCCTTGGGACCCTTGATATCGAGCCCAGCCAGCAAAGCCCCTGTGAGTTTGCCTTGGAAGCATTTCCTCGGGTTCCACTTTTGGCCTTGCAGGAAATTCATCAGCACCCTGCACTTAACTCACTTACCTTTCTTCCGGGGGTTATTCTTTGTCTGTGCATACCAAAACTTTATCTTACAGTTGCTGAATATGGGGTTTAGAATACATAGCATGCATATGGAAAAGTCCTGAGCAAAAAGGGCTGGTGAGATGGCTCAGCACAAGGTACTTCAGTCAAGCCTGTCGACCTGAGACCAATTCCCCGGACCCCCGCGGTGGAAAGCGTGAACCAACTCAAGCTGCCCTCCATTTTCCACACGTGTGCTATGGTGTGTGCCCCTGCCCCACGCACACACAAACAAATGAATGCAGTAAGAAAAATTCATAAGCAAAACAAAAGTTAGAACCCAGAAAGACTTATCTTTAAAACAAATGAATTACTGAAGCGAGGGAAAGCTCAGGCCAGTGACTGGCTTTCTATCAGAGGACCTGCGCATTTGTACTAGTATGTAAAGGTTGGGCTAGGCTGGGGTGTAGCTCCAAGGCCTGGAGCTTGCCAAGTGGGAAAAAAAACCTGGCATCAACCACGAGCACTGAATGGGGGTAGGGGAGTCTTAGGGCATAGTGGGGGCCAGGTCAGCAGTCTTTTCCAGGACAGGCTTTCTCTCTAGTATGGTGAGCAATTTTCCCCTTGAATTCAGCTCCACTGTAACTCACACAGCTCCTCAGGCCAGCCTCCTCATAGAAAACTGTGGCAGTTGCTCCTGAGGGAGGTGCTCCGGTCAAATAAATGGGCCATGCAGAGCACTTGGCAAACACGCTCCCTGAAACAGACCCCGCATCTGCCCTTTCAGGAGGTAAACACTTCCATCCCATCCTTTATGCGGTCACCTAACTTTGAAGAGCAGGCACACAGAATGGTGTTTTAGCTCACACACTCAGATGTTTCACTCCTGAATTTTAAATTGTGGTCTGTTTCTACAAAGCAATACTAGAGAGCAAATAAGAGAATAAATTTGAGCTACACGTAACTCAGTGGATGACCTTCACAGATGTAAGTGCCAAGGGAGTGGAGACAGACACTAGATCAGAGACCGCCAGACTCCATTTGTGTTGAGTTCAACTGCAGCCAAAACTAAACTGGTAGAAGAAACTCAAAGGAGAAATACTTAAGAACTGAAAATAAAATTGGGCACGGGGCAAACACCTGTTGTCTCAGAATTGGGGGGACTGAAGAAGACTGCCACTAATTCAAAGGCAGCCTGCGTGCGCAGGGAGACCCTGCCTTAAAACAAAACAAAAAAAGAACTGAGAGATAAGAATACCAGCCCAGAGCACACGCCTTTAATCCCAGCACCTGGGAGGCAGAGGTAGGTGAATGTCTGTGAGTTCAAGGTCAGCCTGGACTATCAGAGCTAGTTCCAGGACAGACTCTTAAAACTACAGCGAAATCCTGTCTCGAAAAAACAAAAGAAACAAACAAAAAAAGAATACAGCCCAGAATGAATCTTTAATAAACAGTTAAAGGATGGATGGAAAGATGGATGGAAGGATGGATGGAAGGAAGGGTGGATGGATGGAAGGATGGATGGAAGGATGGATGGAAGGATGGATGGAAGGAAGGGTGGGTGGATGGATGGATGGAAGGATGGATGGATGGATGGATGGATGGATGGATGGATGGATGGCAAGGAGGATGGGTGGATGGGTCTGGTAAAGAGGTATTACTCACTGACAACCAGAGATGTTATTGAAAGCTAACTATGAAGTGATACACTGATTTATGGGCACAGCAACAAGTCAGTAGGACTCATTGCCATGTTCCTTTAGCAGAATAACTGTAGGTTCCCCCTAGTGCCCTTGACTTATCTAGTTTCAGGTCCTGGTCCATGTTAGCAGTGTGGTATGGGTTTCATCTCACAGGCTGGGACTAAATACCATCAAAAGGTAGTTGGCTACTCATTCCTGTAATCTCAGTACTTGGGAGGCGAAGGCAAGAGGATTAATGGAGGTGGAAGTGAACCTGGGCTATATAGCAATTTCTAGGCCAGCTGGAGCTCTGGCGTGGTACTCTGGGTGTGGTATCCTACACCTTCTAATACCACCGTGTAGGAGGCAGAGGCAGGTGGGTCTCCTGAGTTCTAGGCCAGCTGAGCTACATCGTAAACTCCAGGCCAGCTACGACAACATACAGTGAGATAACACTTCAAAAAGGAAAAAGAGTACAAGCCCTAGCATGGTGACACACACCTACAATTCTAGCAACCCAGAGGCTGTGGCAGAAGTTCAAGGTCAGCCTCTGCAACTGAGGCTCAGCTGGTAAGCCTGCCTCAAAAGAACATAACAAAACAAAAAAGGAGTAGTGCAACCAATCTTTTGTAGAGTGGGCCGCTACTCATCGATAACTTGATATAAAAGCATTATCACTCCATTTAATAGCAGCAAAATTTGTCATTCAACAAACTGATGAAACCCTAAGGTGTAAAATAATCGCTGGTGATCAACCACTGGTGTTCTTATTGCCACACTTGAGAATTATCTAGAAAAAATTAAAAGAATGGAACCCCCTCACCCCCGTGAGATAAAAGACAAAAGGAAGATCTAGGAGTCTCTTGAGTGGCTCGTGTCCAAGCAGGCCCTTCCCCAGAGCCTTTCTGTTACCCAAATCACACTTCAGATTTGACTCCTTCAAATAAAATAAAGCTTCTTCAGAGAGTCTTGTGTGAGCGACACACAGACCCCTCCGCTGGCCAAAGTCTCCTTTTTGGATTTATGAGGTACCTCAGACGGTCTAGCTTGCACGTGGTTGTACAAGTTGGGTATGCCTACGTGGCAGGATAGTTTTCAAAACTGTTTTGAAAAAAAAAAAATCTCCCCAAAACAGAGTTCCTCTGTGTACCTGGCTGTCCTGGAACTTGTTCGGTAGACTAGGCTGGCCTTGAACTCAGAGATCACCTGAATTTGCTGGCCTCAAAGGCATTTGCCACCACACCCAGCTGGTTTTGAAATCTTAAAGGGGGGGGGTGGTATAAGAAAAGGTTAATCCGCTTTTCGAAGGTTACGTCAAAGCAGTTGAATGACTGGCTATTCCACAGATGTAGCGGTGCTCCATCGCTCCCTGGAACTAGGTCATTTGACCTCCATGGTTGTCAGACCAGAGCCCTATCTGCCCAAGCACACAAAGCTAACCCGGAAGCTTTAGCAGAGGGGGAAGCTTCCTCTACACTGGAAACCGTCATCTCTCCCAGATCTTTTACAGTGGCTAGAAACTGTTCAGAGAGCCCTTGGTTTCATGCCACCCGCAGCAATGACAAAACTGACTCGGATCACCTTCCAGCAGAAGGGATGAAATTCTCACCCATTAATCCTGACCTCACACTACCACCCCGGAAGGGCCCTTCAGCTCCATACGCCCGCTGCACTTCATATACCGCGACACCATTCTCCAAGAATCAACACCCACTCTTTTGGTGCTGTACTTTTCAGAATTTTGCTCTTTCCTGTTTGGATTTTATCCACAACTGTAAGTATCCGCGTCCAGCATAATCACGATGACACTTGATCAAATGCATACAGTTCAGGGTCCCTCTTGATCACATTTTTCTACCCCCGCCCCCTAATCTTTACAGTATAAAGACTCAGTATTCCCAAGGCATATTAACTCAGGAAATTCCCAAGTCCATTGCCGGCAATAGAAAGAGACTCTGAAATCACTGTGCCTAAAGTCCAGATCACAAGATAAAGCCTTTTTCCACGCTGACCTTTAATTTGTACTTATCTTGTCTAAACTTAACACAAGAGGGACGGGGGCGGGGAGAAGGAAATTTTCAAGTATTTTCATAAAATCAGAGCCACCGTTTAGCAAAAGCTTTTCAATAGGTACAAGGCACAAGGTGACACCTGGTTGGTCTCTCAGAGTCCCTGGGCCTGGCTCCCTGCTAAAGTCCACACAAAGACTCAGGCCACCGGGAACTCTCAACCCTCTCCCCAGGTCAGCCCTCTAGTAAAACCGAAAACAGCAGCGGAGCGGACTCCCAGCCCTCAGCAAACTAGAATTTACCAAGAAATTCTTTCCGCCGGTCCACCCCACGTACTTCCCACTCACCATTCCCACCCTTACAGGAGGAGGGGGTCTGAGGTCAACGCAACCCATGATTTTAAATATTAATAAATACCAAAGTATGAAACCAGTACCTGCCAAACACCTGGCGCTCTCTTTCCCCTGCTCGCCCTCGCCTCCCACGCTCTGGCAACGGAATGCCCTTCAGAACTATGGCTCAGTGCTTTTGGTAAATGTTTTACGAGACACTAAACAGCCTTTCGTCCCACCCTCAGAGCAAACACCATTGAGAACACAATATAATGGTAGCAAAGCTGTCTTGCAATGTACAATAATGTCAATGAACAAGCAAATTTCCACACTTCCCTTTAAGAAGGGGAAATAAACCCAAATTTGTAGTGTGTGTGTGTGTGGGGGGGGGGGATTAGCAGGCAGAGCTTCTAGAGACGCTAGGGGCCTGAGAGGTTTCCTTCTGTTTTGTTTTGAAGGTGGCATTACGATCACCTTGTTCTAATCCGCAAGCAAGTCTCGGCTTGTCAAACTGAAAAGGTGTCTAAATTAAGAGTTAATAAAGGGAGACAAAGGCTAGAACTCCCCAGCACACCTGCAGACTCGGCAGCAGCCACGCATTTTTGGGGAAGTATTTCTATTTACTGGGGAGGCGGTACCTGGAAAAGGCATCCTCCCCAATGACAAACTTGCTCCCTATTTTCCATAGCCCCAAAGCCAGTCACAGTTAAACAGCAACTTTGCTCTGAACCAGAAGTTTGGCATTCCATTCTGGTTAACAATTAGAGCTGAGGGACAACAGAAACTGGCACCAAGCGATCAGCACCCACCGCGTGTCAGGAGCCTCCTAGAACCTGGGTTAACCAAATAGAGAAGGAACCGGGAGCTCCCTGGGCCGCCTGGTCCAGAGAACCTCTGTCCTGAGCCCATGTGGGAGAGACACACACGTACCTGCTCTTGGCGCTCTGAGGTGGACAGTGAGTGAGGAGAGATGATTATTTCGCTACCTATGGGCCTAAAAGGAGAGCAAATCCGCCTCGAGAAGCCAGTTTGCTTTGGCAGACAGGTTAGGCAAATAATAAAAAAAAAAAAAGTTTTTTAATCCCCACCCCCGCGTCAGCCATCAGTCCCCAAGAGTATTTAGAATCTAGTACTTCTTACTTTTAAGTAGAGATATGGAAAATTGACTGAATGCAGGCCTGGGAGCCTGGCTTTCTATACTCTGTGACTTTCTAGACTCTGTGACCTTGGGCTACTATCTCCACCTCCCAGTGTTTCAAACAAACAAACAACCTTCTAGAGCCGAGGAAGAGACCTCAAGGAGCTGACAGTTCTCCAACTGGGATCTTCAGAACACGGTGCGAAGGGCTGTGACGTGACAACTGCCCCTTCACACCCATGTGTGTGAACCCCTTCTTAGTTTCCTTTCCTTCCGGTTACGGAGGCTTCAGCTCAGCAGTGAGTTTCTCTTCTCTGGGGCTGGGGCTGTCTTGGGTGGGTTTCACAAATGACCCTTTATCTGCCTGCACAGGGGTGTGGCAGCAGGGCCGGCCAGCCCAGGGCAGTCTTCTGCAAGCTTACACAACAGATCTGTGCACACTGCCCTCTAACACAATTAGTTAACCAGTCCTGAACCCACACACACACCCCTGACTTTCCTACCTCCTAAGCGTGCTGTGTTGTGTTGGAGAATGTGGATTCTTCAGCTCAGGCAGGCCTTGAACCTGTGATCTTTCGGCCATAGCCTCTTGCTGTGGTGTTCTTTTGTTTTTCTTTTTCTCCCTCCCGATCGGTCTTTTCATCTCTCTGTTCTCACTCTGGGCTCCCAGGCTCAGTTTCCCAGTTTCTCCTGACCTCTAAGACCTTTCTCCTGGACACTCTTCAGGCACCCCAATGAAATCACACCCTCAACGGCCAAACCTCACAGTGGAGGGAGAACCATCCCATTCCCAGGGGTCTTTCTGACATACCCCTCTTTGGGGTACCCCCTTCCACTCCGGCGTTCATAGATTTCAGAGGAACGTGTCCCCTCTGCACCCCTGGCGTGGAGCCAGTGCTGGGTCTGACTGGGCGGGAATACACTTGACTATTTCGTTGTCTGTTTGTTTTCGTGTTTTTGATTATTTAACTTTATGTGCATTGGTGTAAAGGAAACAGATTCCCTGGAACTGGAGCTACAGACAGCTGTGAGCTGCCATGTGGGTGCTGGGAATTGAACCCGGGTCTTCTGGAAGAGCCCTCAGTGCTCTGAACCGCTGAGCCATCTCTCCAGTCCCTGTATTCATTTTTTATATAGGGTCTCAATCTGTAGCCCACACTAGCCTAGACCTCAGTTCAATAGCCAGCCTAGACTAACTCAAATTCTCACCAGTCCTCCCACTTCAGGCTCCCAAGTGCTATGATTCTACTTCACCATGTTTGGATTTTGAGGAGTAAAATGTGGAAATGTCTAGTTACAAAGGAATACTCTGTTGGTTAAATCCCAGTAGAAGAAAAGGCCACACTTGGTAAGAAGAATGTAGTTTCTTTTCATATACTATATTATAGCTATATTAATGTACAAAGTAAACTGTCAATGATAGCAAATGAAAGAGCCATTAAAACCAAGCATCGAGCCAGGCTCAGGAGGGTGAGGTAGGAGGATCATTGCCAAGTCTGAGTCTAGAGTGGGCTTTGAGACCTTGTCTCAAAAAAACAAAAAGCAAACATCCAAAGCTAGGTATAAGTGGTTTATGTCTAGAATCCCAGCACTCAAAAAGCAGAAGCAGGAGGATTGCCAGGAGTGAAACTAGACTGAGTTACGTAGAGTAGACTCTATTTTAAAGAAACAGAAACTAAAACCAAACTTTATTTTATGGGTGTTTTTCCCCATGTGTTAAGTGCACTCTGTGTGTGTGTGTGTGTGTGTGTATGTGTGCAGAGGGGGCATCAGATCCCTGGAACTGAATTACAGATGGTTGTGAACAGCCGTATAGGCGACAGGTATCAAATCCAACTACTCTTAAACACTGGGCCATTTTTCCAGTCTCTAAACATTAGTTTTTGAAGACACAGTTTTAGACTGGAGAGATGGCTCAGGAGGAAAAGGCACTTGCCATAGCCCAATCAGTGTTTAGTCCCACGACTCAGTGAAAAGTTAGCTGACTCCCAGATTGTTCTCTAATCTCCCCATGGTTCTGTGGCATGCACGCGCGTGTGCACACACATACACACAATCAACAAATAAATGAACAACAATAATTAACATGCTATTTTAAAAAGACATAATATTGCTGTGTAGCACTTGCCTTCCTTCTGCCACAGCATCTCGTGTGCTGGACCCAAGCGTGGTTTATTTTTTTATGTTTATTTATTTTTGTTTCTTTGCTTTCTTGAAACAGGATTTCTCTGTAGCTTTGGAGCCTGTCCTGGAACTGGCCTCAAACTCACAGAGATCTTCCTGCCTCTGCCTCCCGAGTGCTGGGATTAAAGGTGTGCGCCACCAGTACCTGGCCCAAGTGTCATTTATTAATTGTCTACAACTCCAGGCACTTGATTATGTGAGGTCTCCCTTAGCTCAGACTTATGGGAGGACAGGCTGAGAGGCAGCATAGGGGCACAGCGCTGTGCTGATCGTAGAACTGAGAATGACCAGTCTCTAGGCTGAGTCCCAAGCACATGCCATGCACACCGTAGCCTCCCCTAGCAAGCATGCCTATTGCTAGTGGAGATCCGCCTCCTCTAGTTTTGGCCCCTCTATGTTCAGAACCCACTGGACCCCGTTCTTCATTCTATTCTGCGTGCTGCCCACCCCGATACCTTCCCTACTCCTCCAAAGATCATCTGTACTACTGAAAACCTATGATAGGGGAGGGGCCCTCATTTGACCACAAAATCCAACCAAATAGTATAGACTCCCCCTCTTCGGTTTGCTCCCTGTGTTACAAATGTGATGTTTAAACCCGGTGGGCCGTCTGCGGAGAGATCTGCCTATCATTGGACCTGCTGCGACTTCCCTACGCTGTCTCATGCTGGTCACAGATTGATCTGTGTCCCTGAGAGAGGCCCATGTCCCCCACAAGCACATGTTTTTCTTGTTTGGTTGGCTTTTTGCTTTGATTTGTTGCGGTAGGACCCCACTTTGTATCCCTAGCTAGCCTCATACTTCCCATCTCCCCATTCAAACCCCCAATCCTAACACTTCCAGGGCAAGGTTTTACCCCGTGGTCCTCAGGGCACCCATATGCCAGGGGTCACTTGGGTTTGTTTTGCTTTGTGTTTTTGTGACGTGACCTTGATGTTTCAGAGACCAGACTGGCCTTGACATTTCAGAAGCCCTCATTCCGATGCCTCTGGACATTTCAACTCCAGAGTTCTGAAAAGGCAGAATATTCCATGGAGGGGGTGCTGCTCACTTCCAAGACACCTGTGTGCTTTGGCGGCCCAGCTCTGCCCCAGACACCGGTGATCCTCGTGTATATTTAACCTGTAGAATGGCTTCAGATCTTTGAAAGGAGTATTGAGTTGGGGAACATTAGGGGACAGATAAGAAAGAGAGGTAGGGGTTTAATCTAGAAAGAAGGCTAAAGTTCTATCATTCCAGCTCCATCAAATATCAGAGAACGGCTTCAAGCAGTAGGGTGCAGATGGCCTTGGAAGCTGCCTGTCGCACGTGCTGGCCTCAACCTACACCCTAAAGAAGGCCTCAGTGACTTTTGGTGTTTTCCCAAATTATCCAAGAAGCACAAGGCTGCGATGGGAGCGAGTACACCATGAAGCTACACCGTCTGGTCCTGGCTTCCACGGCGACTTCTGTCACTCAAAGTGAGACTCCAGGGACCCGGGGAAGCTCACCCAGAAAAGTGCCTATTTGGTCACGACAGTTGTCTCAGGGGGATCACCCGTGTGACTGAGATGCACCACAGTCTTGCCACTTCCCTCCCAGAAAGCCATTTGTAAGAGAGAGCATCAGCTACAGCTCTGCAACTTCGGGCGCTTGGCAGACGCTTTCTAGCAAATGAAAGAAGTAAGCCTGCCCTGGCGCTTCACAGACTGCAGCTGCTTCTAATTCTCGCTGTCAAAGGAGAGTTAAAATTGGGGGTGGGGGACTGGTACTGCTACCATGGGCTTGACAGCTTGCCAGTAATTATGGGCTGCTTGTGACAGTAACAAATTTCAATGCGTATTATACAATAAAAATGTGTCAATGTTTTACAAATAAGTAATCCAATATTTTCCAAATGACCATGATGGTTTAGCATCATCCTATGAGAGTTCAAGTTAGACCAAGAACTTCAATGAAAAAAAGCATGAAAAATTTCACTGATGTGTTTAGAGATTTTACAATGCAACTCAGCTTTTAGGAAACTGCCTCTTATTAGGCTGGGGATGACGTAGGTCAATGGGAGAGCAGTCGCTTAGCATGCTCAAATCTCTGGGTTCGATTCCTAGGAACACATATGCACACAAAAACTGGTAACTTATAGAGTTTGAATTTAGTATCAAATAAGAATGTTAGGGGACAAGATGAGGAGTGGTGTGTGTGTGTGTGTGTGTGTGTTGTGTCCGTGTGTATGTTTGTGTGTGTTTGTCTGTGTATCTGTATCTGTGTCCCTGCATGTGTCAATGTCTCTGCGTGTGGGTGCCTGCAACACCAGCTCTAGGGAGTGGACACAGTCAGATCCCAGGGGATCCCTGACCAGCTCCTACATCAGAATTACTGCGTCCCAGGATTAGTGAGACCCTGCCTCAAAATATGAGGCAAAAAGTGATGATGATCTCCAAATGTGTATGAACAGGTGAATGGACCCACAAACATGCACATACGACACATACACACTCATACATACACACTCACACACAGGCACATACAGATACACACACATACACAGACAACCAGATGCACACACGTATATGCCCCTCACAAAGGAGTCTCCTAAGTTAGGTCTACAATTCTAACTACTCAAGAAAAGTCAGGGCCAGCCTGGGCTACAGGCACTTCAAAGCCAGCAACTTAGTGAGACTGATTCAATGTTTTTTCTTCTTTTAAGATAAAAGAAGGGGCTGGAGAAAAGGTTCAGTACTTAAGAGCACACATTGCTCTTCCAGATAACCACAGTTTGGTCGCCAAGACCCTGTAACTCCACCTCCAGGTAATATGATGCCCTCTTCCAGCCTCTACAGACACCTGCACCTGTGGGTGCACTTGGCCAGCCCCCAGATACACAAGAAACATAAGTAAAACTGAGTCTTTTAAAAAGAAAAAAAAAACCATATTGAATGAGAACTTGAGCTTTAGCTCAGTGTTTGACTACTTGTCTAGTATTGAATCCCAATCTGGCGAAAACAAAGTATCTTCACAGGTTTCTGAAAAGTCTAGGCTATCCAACAAGACACCATCTCAAAAGCAAACAAAAATAAAAACATGTTTGGTTCCTTTCATTTTTAAGAACATAGAGTTAACAGATTTAGCAAATAAAAAGGTTATTTTGTATAATATGTTCTGTGAAATATTTGGGACATATTTATACTAAAAACTGTTGTACTTGTGTGAGCTCTCTGGGGAACTGGGCACCCAACTACATTTTATCCATATTTAAGACATACAAAGACAAAAGCTTTGAGAAACACTGCTTAAGCTGCACTTCTCAAGCATTGCAATAACACAAATACCATCCTTTTTTTTGTTAATTTTGAAACAGGACATTTTGTAGTCAAAGATGGTCTAGAACTTGCTACTTAGCCAAGGATGGCCCTAAGCTACTGATCTTCCTGTCTCTACCTCCCAAGTTCTGGGATTATAGGAGTGCTAAATTTTTCTGTTAGTTTTTAATATTTTTGTGATTATAATTTAATTGTATCATTTCCCCTTCCCTTTCCTACATCCAAGCCTACATCCTACATCCTACATCCTACATTCAACACTCCTCATTCCCAGCCCCTGCTCATCTTCAAATTCATGGCTTCTTTTTCTTTAATTATTGTTACGTGCGTGTGCGCACACGCGCTAGGAATACACATATTCCTAAATATATAAATATAACATGTAGCCGGGCGGTGGTGGCGCACGCCTTTAATCCCAGCACTCGGGAGGCAGAGGCAGGCGGATCTCTGTGAGTTCGAGACCAGCCTGGTCTACAAGAGCTAGTTCCAGGACAGGCTCCAAAAAACCACAGAGAAACCCTGTCTCGAAAAACCAAAAAAAAAAAAAAAAAAATATAACATGTATAGGGTTTTCAGGGCTGACCATTTGGCACCGTTCTTTTTTATTTTTATTATTTATTTTGGTTTGAGTTGGGTTAGATTTTATTGTTTGCTTTTGGGGGCTCAGCTTCACTCTGTAGCCCAGGCTAGCCCAGAACTCCTAGTGATCGCCCTGCCTCAGCCTCCTGTGTGCAGTGCTGGGATTACAGGGACAATCTACCTGCCTAGCAGTAAATTCTAGACAAAGGCCGTCAACTCTTCTGTGTCAAGTCTACTTGTAACTCTGATTTCCACATCCAAATGAGAAAACTAAACCCCCAAAGAAACCAAAAGAAGCTACTGACTGGGAAAGGAAGGCCTGGAGCTGCCGGCTCAGACGCCAAAATCTCAGCGTGGAGCCCTTAGGCTTCCTTTCACTGTCTTTTGAATAATTCAGGTTCCCCAAAATGGTTGGCTTTCCCGAGTTATTTGCATCTCAAATTTCAGTGAGCCAACCTCTGTTGCTCACCTGCCATCTCACAGCTGTGCTTTCTGCTATGAGTAACAGGGAAACCCAAGAGGTGGGCGTGTGCGCTTAACTAGCTACCCAGAGCTGGCACAAGGGTTTAGACTCAAGATGGACTTTCCTAACCAGCGCTACCCTGTGTGTGATGACCATCTTGCTCTGGGTTGGGAGTCCCACCATGGAGAGTGGTTCAAGGATGCCACTCCTCACTATTGATGGGAAGCCACCAGGAACCTAAGCTGAACCTAGATCAGCCTTGGGAGTGCACTGGAAATTTTTCCAGATTAGTTGGTGTGGGCCAACCAAAGCAAACACAAGCATTGTTATAAACCAAAGTCCTGCTTTTACATCATCATGGCCCTGGCTGCCAGGTAGACTTGATAAGCTTGGGCTCCATAACAAAAAAAAAAAAAAAAAAAAAAAAAGTAAGGCTTGCTGTTTTTTATTTTTGTTTTTGTTTTTGTTTTTCTGCTTTTTAATGATTCAGTAAGAGGGGAAGGAAGAATATGCATGCCACTATTACATGATCATCAAAGTAATAAAAAAATAGAAATGGATTTGCCAGAAGTTAAGAAAAGGGGGGCTGCTTTCAATGACCAACCAGAGAGAGGCACCCCCTCTTTCTCTTGGGAAAGATTTTCTCTACCAAAGGTAAATCAACTCTCTTCTCAGGTTTGGTTTTATGTATGTGAGACTTTGCCTGCATTTGTCTATGTGCACCATAAGGGTGCTTGAGGAGGTCAGAGGAGGATGTGAAGTTATACGTGGTTGTGAGCCACCATGTGGGTGCTGGGAATCAAACCTGGGTCCTCTGTTAAGTGGTTGTTGCTCTTAACCACTGAGCTGCCTCTCCAGTCTCAAACCCTTCCTTCTTTCTCTCTCTTCCTTCCTTCTTCATTTCTTTCTTCTTTGTGTGTGTTTGGTTTGATTTGTTTTTTTTTTTATCATTAACAATGGGGTTCTATCGAAGTTGGATTATGCTAACAGCAGTTTTGTACCCAAAAGCCACGTTAGGTGAAACAAGGACGGGAGAAAGAAGCTTACGGGGAGCAGAAGCCCAAACTGGAGTCTTAATGAAGAGGAGCAAGATTAGCATCCTTGGCTAAGAGGAACATTTTAGAAGGAAACACTTAGTATCGCAGGAGAAAGCAGGTTTGGGGAGGGGAGGAGGACAGCCAAGGGTTCTGGACACAAGGCCAATGAGCACCAGAGAGGAAAGTACAAGTCATTAAGAGAAGCCCTCTGGCCCAGGCTGGCAGTGTTGCTACCTGAGTGAAGACCCTGGCTCAGCACTGCCCTGTGCCTCCCGAGAGAGGCCCCTTATCTGCTCACTCAATTTATATCCTCCAATGTTGACAACGGAATTGGGCAGGCTGAGCTCCCTCTTTGGTGACCTCATACAACCAGGTGTTATTTCTTGTCTTTCTCCTTCAAGATGCCTTCAGATTTGATTCTTGGGGCTGCTGACTACCAAGGACATAGCCAGAAACTGTGACTCATCGAATCCCCAAGCCAAGAGCAGAACCATAGTCTCTGGGCTTCCTGATCCAGTCCCAGCACCCTGCCTGCGCTCTAGACTTCACGTACAGCAGTGAGGGGTCCCAGCGCCCCTACACTCACCAGCTAGGCAGGGTGCCTTCGCCTGCTGTCAGTGTTGTCTAAAACAGAGACAAGAATTTATTTATTTATTATTATTATTATTATTATTTTGGTTTTTCAAGACAGGGTTTCTCTGTAGCTACGGAGCCTGTCCTGGAACTAGCTCTTGTACACCAGGCTGGCCTCAAACTCACAAAGATCCGCCTGTCTCTGCCTCCCGAGTGCTGGGATTAAAGGTGTGCGCCACCATCGCCCGGCCCGAGACGAGAATTTAAACTGTTGTGCAGGAGTCGCTGATTTGTCCTGGAGAGTGGCCAGCATCAGTTTAGTGTGGTAGTTCATTCTTGTAAGCCCAGGAAGCAGTGGCAAGAGGACCTGCCACAAGTTTGAGGCCAGTCTGGGCTATATGACAGGTTCCAAGCTAGCCTGAGCTTCAAAATGAGACCTTGTCTCAGAAGGTGAACGACAATGATATGAAAAAGAGTAATGAGGTAGGCCAATTCACAGGGAAGGTAACGAGGCAGGCCAATTCGTAGGGAAGGTAAGGAGGCAGGCCACTTTGTAGGGAAGGTAACGAGGCGGGCCAATTCACAGGGAAGGTAACGAGGCAGGCCACTTTGTAGGGAAGGTAAGGAGGCAGGCCAATTCACAGGGAAGGTAATGAGGCAGACCAATTTGTAGAGGCAGGCCAATTTGTAGGGAAGGGTGACGAGGCAGGCCAATTTGTAGTGAGTGTTTCCTCTGCTCAGAGTCAGATGATGGCAGGCTCAGAGTCAGTTTACATGATGGCAGGCCACACAGTTTCTCTTACATAATTTTCTTCCTTTTCTCCCAATTCAGCAAAAATGTAAAACAGGGTGGGGAGATAGCTCAGTAGGTGAAGGACTTGCTACACAAATGTTAGGACCTGAGTTCAGATCCCCAGAACCCAGACAAAGCTGGGCACAGTAACATCCTCTAGAACCCTATAACTTCCACAGTCATGGGGGTGGGCAGGGAGAAAAGTCCTTAGAAGTTTGAGGGACAGGAAGCTGCACACAACAAAACAGAACCAACACAGAATCTGACCTCCATCTGCACACCTCAGCACATACGTGCCGGCATTCCCACATGAACATTCGCATGTGTACATACACAGAAAACAAACAAACAGGCAAGCAAACCAGGCGGCTAGAAAGATGGCTCAGTGGCTGGCACAATTTACTGCGCCACTGTGAGGACCTGGGTGACAACTCTGGGGCAGGGACAGAAGGGTCACTGGGACTGCTGGCCGCCGGCCTAGCTAAAAACCCAGAGCTCCAGTTCCTGTCTCAAGGGAATAAGGCAGAACAACAATGCACAGCCGTACGTATGTGCAAACACACAATGACGATAAATCAAATCCAATTTTATGTGTGTGTGTGTGTGTGTGTGTGTGTGTACATAGATATCTAAGGATGACAACCATCTAAAATCCACTAGAATGTTGATATTTAGATGCATGGTCTTTCAGTTTTTCTTCTTTTATTGACTACTGCAGTAATGAGGGGTGAAAACTATAACTTCAGCTGCAAAGGTGATTACAGAATCAAGAGTCCTAAGTTCAAAGCTTGGCTAGTACACTGGGCTTTGGCCTTAATTTCTTTTTTTATTTTAAATATTTATTTATTATGGATACAATATTCTGTTTACATATATCCCTGCAGGCTAGAAGAGGACACCAGACCTCATAACAGATGGTTGTGATCCACCATGTGGTTGCTGGGAATCGAACTCGGGTCCTTTAGAAGAGCACACAATGCTCTTAACCACTGAGCCATCTTTCCAGCCCCCTGGCCTTAATTTCTTGATTTTAGAATCAATTAGTGAGTCTACACAAAAGTCTTAATCTTTTCTCCTGATATTTAATGAAAGGTAAAATGGACTCTGTGGTGGTCTGAATGTAATTGATCCCCATAATCTCATAGGGAGTGGCTCTATTGGGAGATGTGACTTTGTTGGAGTGGGCATGGCCTTGTTGGAGGAAGTGGGTCACTGTGGGGGCAGGCTTTTAGGTTTCCTACACCAGGATACTGCCTAGAGTCTCAGCTGACTTCCTGTTACCTTCAAGATGTAGGGCTCTCATCTATTTTTCCAGTACCATCTGCCTGCATCCAGCCATGCTCCCCGCCATGATGATAATGGACTAAACCTCTGAACTGCAAGCCGCCACCCCAATTAAATGCTTTCCTTTGTAAGAGTTACCATGATCATTGTGCCTCTTCACAGCAATAGAAACCCTAACTAAGAATCTAAGAGCTATTTTCCCCCAAAATTCAACCTATTTGTCTGCATCCTCTTGATTTTTTTTGGAAGAAATATTTTGTGTGTGTGTGTGTATGTGTATGGAGAGAGAGACTGTCACACACACACACACACATATCCCAGGCTACCCTCAAACTCCCTGTGTGAACTCCTGGTCTTCCTGGCCCCTCCTGAATCTTGTTATTGCAAGCATGTGCCACTCACCAGAACCTTACTGTATTTCAGGTGAACATCACATTGAGGCTGTTTCAGTAGCATGTAGCCCCTTGCAATCTGCAGAGTTTAGTTATAAAGTAACTAGTTCTATGTTCTGAGCAATGTTGTAAGGATGGTTTCTAAAGACAATTTATTTATTTTTATGTGTCTGAGCATTTTTCCTGCCAAGTGCACTGGTTCCTTCAAGGGTCAGAAGAAGTCACTGAATGCCCTGGAACTGGGGTTACAGTTGTAAGCCACCATATAGGAATTGAACCTGGGTCCTCTGGAAGAACAGGCAGTGCTCTTAACCACTAAGCCATTGCTCCAGCTCATGTGGTATTCCCCTCTGTATGCTATGAATATCATTGGTTAATAAAGAAAGTGGCTTGGCCTGATAGGGTAGAGCAGAGCTAGGCGGGGAAAACTAAACTGAATGCTGGGAGAAGGAAGGCAGAGCGAGGGAGAAGCCATGGAGACACTGCTGGAGACAGACATGCTGAAACCTTGCTGGTAGGCCACAAGCCTCATGGTAAAACATAAAATAATGGAGATAGGTTATTCTAGATGTAAGAGCTAGCTAGCAATTATGCTTAAGTAATTGACCAAGGGCTGGAGAGATGGCTCAGTGGTTGGGAGCGTTTCCTGCTCTTCCAAAGGTCCTGAGTTCAATTCCCAGCAACCACATGATGGCTCACAACCATCTGTAATGAGGTCTGGTACACTCTTCTGGCCTGCAGGCATACAGACAGAACATTGTATACATAATAAATAAATATTTTTTAAAAAAAGTAATTGACCAAGCAGTGATTTAATTAATACAATTTCTGTGTGGCTATTTCAGGAGTCTGGACAGCCGGGAACAAACAAATGGCCTGCTTACAACATCCAGCCTCTTGTCAAGAGGATTTTTTGTTGTGGTTCATGGAACCCGTATAAGCAGCAGCTCTATGTTAGGGCAGAACTCCACCATCCTAGGCAATGGCTTTTTCCTAGGAGTCAGAAGGTTTTCAAAGCCAGCCCCACCCATTTCCACAGATCACAAAGGAAACACAGGAAAGAACAGTTTGCCAGGCTAGAACGCAAGAGTCTAAACTGCTGGCTGGGCGGTGGTGGTGCATGCCTTTAATCCCAGCACTCGGGAGGCAGAGGCAGGCGGATCTCTGTGAGTTCGAGACCAGCCTGGTCTACAAGAGCTAGTTCCAGGACAGGCTCCAAAACCACAGAGAAACCCTGTCTCGAAAAAAACCAAAAAAAAAAAAAAAAAAAGAGTCTAAACTGCTGTTCGCCCACATGGGACGTGCTCAATTGGTCACATGGGACGTGCTCAATTGGGGCGTCTTTAAAATTACCGATGTCTAGGCTCCTATCAGAGCTAACTCAGAGGTGTAGGTGGTTGGACACAGATTTGAAGTCCAAAGCACAGCAAGATGCCCATGGGGCAGAGGGGTGGGGAGGATCCAGATCTGAGCCACCCTGGTTTACGGTTCTAGGCAGTTCCCTGATGACCAAAGGCTGAAGTTCAAGATGAACCTCGCGGACTTGTCACATTTTACCTACTGAGCTCTGGCTGCCTGGTTTTGTATCTCAGGGTCTAGACTCTGTCGCCTGCAGCACAGTTTGTCATTCCCACTGATGCAGGCTAGAGAACATCTGGGGTTGGCTGGGACGCCCAAAGCGTGTCCTTTCTGGAGGTCCCTCAGCCTTCTGAAGAGCGAGTGGTTAAAGAGCACATTCTCTAGGCTCCTGCTGCCCTTGACGTGTTCTGTGCTTTGAATATCTTCCTGGAATTCACGGTTCAGAACCATTTTTTGAAGGGGCGTTGGGGGTTAAAACAGGGTCTCACATAGCGCAGGCCGGTCTTAAAAGCCTGTGTAGCCAAGGCTGGCCATGAACTCCTGGTTCACCTGCTGCTATGCTCTGAGTGTTGGGACTGCAGATACACGCCAGCAAAGCTGGTGTTTGCTTATTTTGTTTTGCCGAGACAGGGTCTTACTGCATAGCCAGGCAGGCCTTGAGTTCTTACTCTCTCCTCCTGCCTCCAGCCCCCTGTACTGGTGTTACAGGTGCATGCCATCATGCCCAGGTCCCTATCCCTCTTGGTGGGATTAGTGTAAGGATAAGATGACTCCAGCCAAGTGGGAGAGATGAATAAAAACGTGTGCCTGGCACATAATCAGTACTCAATGCATTGATTTTTGTTAGTCTCAGCATCTCTAGGGCTCCTTCTCACGCCAATACCCCAGGGCTTGGACAATCGCTTGGTGATGGATTACACATGTGGAAATGGAAAAACCCTCAGTAAATGCTGACAAGGTTAGGTTTAAAGGCCTAATGAGTAGAACCACCACTCATTCCCGGCACCTGGGGCTGGCCAGCTCCCTCTTTGCTTCCCAGTGCCTTGGGTACTGACGACCTTGGGTCTCAGTTTCAACAATGCCCCAGGATGCATAATTTTGTCATTCTGGATGAAATCAGTGTGGCTGTCCTGTAGCTGTCTTTTTCCCCCATCTAATTCTAGCATTGATACCAGTGAGCATGGTTGAAGTGCAGGTCGGGAGTTCTGTTTGTCCGTCCTTGATGTGGGAGCCACAAACATATCTGGGAGCAACCTGTTTTCGGATACTTTCAGGAAGTCTTGAGTCTGGTGCACTCTAATGACTGACATGAAGACTCCTGGCAGTTCCTGGGAGCTTCAGGGCTGACATTTGTGGTAGTGGGGACTGAACCCCGAGCCTGCTCCATACTAGGCAAGTTCTCTATGACTTAGCTATGTTCCCAAGCCCACTGCTGACACTTGAATGTCACCCATGAAATGTGCCTACAGGGTTGCTGCTGACCTTACCCGAATTATTCAGCCTCATAACTTGGGAGTTGTTTTCCTACTCTCCAAACCATTAAATGCACTTCCACGAAGCATGGAACCACCAACCTGCTACTCTGCCAAGAAACACACGTTTCGTGGGTGCCCAGTTTTCCTTTTCCTGGGCAGAGTGGAATGAACCTCTTCCTTGTAGAAGACAGACTTCCACTGTAAGTCAACATCCCCTTGTCTGCCACATGACTGGGTAAGCTGTGGCTCTCCTATCTGCCTTTCTGTCATTTTCATTTTGGAAATGGGCTATCTCACTTGGTGACAAGCAAGTCATCAGAGAAGAGGTGGCTAAAGGAATTATAGGAGCTATGAAAGTTTTGTGGATGATTTTTTTTTTAAATAAAAAGGGTCTCTAGGATTTATCCGTAGTGCTTGAACTGGATTTTTGGAGCCTATTCCTTGTGGAGGGATACCTTGCTCAGCCTAGACACTGGAGGGAGGGCCTTGGTCCTGCCTCAAAGTGATGTTCTAGACTTTGTTGACTCCCCATGGGAAGCCTTACCCCCTATGAGGAGTGGATGAGGGAGGGATGGAAGGTGAAGGGATCAGGAGGAGGAAAGGGAGAGGGAACTGGAATTGGTGTGTAAAATGAGAAAAGACTTAAAACTTAAAGAAAAAATAGGGTCTCTATATCCCAGATTAGTCTCAAGCGCCTTATGAAGCCGAGGATGCTACTGTTCTGGTTGGCTTTCTTCCACCTTCCAAGTGCTGGGATTGCCGACCATGGACCACTGCAGGTAGCTTTGTGAGATGCTGGGGCTAGGGCTTCATAGTGCAATGCAGTCTACAGTGCAGCTGCATCCTCTTCCAAGAAATGCACATGAAGGCTCCGAATATTTACTTTGGGGTGCTGTTAACACTTAATGTTCGTACTTCCTATTAACTTGTGGCTTTTCTTGGATCCTGCCGCAGAGACCTTGTTTGCTGGGATAATCCCCTGCACAGTCCTCAGAATCTTGCCTACAGTGGGCCTGGGCAGGTTTCAAGTTGAACTGAGTCTTCCCCTCGCCCTTTCTTTGTATTAACGTTACACTGTATATAGTAAATACCACTGCTGTGTGCTAAGCAAACAGCTATTCTGTTAAAACACAGAAGCAGACGAAAATTTGCTTCTAGAACCTCTCTTCCGAGAGTGTTTGGAGCAACCCAGGGACATTCTGTGACAGGACCCTCCTGGTGCACTCTAAACAAAAGACAGTCTGCTCAGTTCTGTCTGACCTTTGGGGATGTTTGCTCTTACCAAGTTTCCCTCGTTATAAGCCACACGGATTGTGCAACGTGAGGGCCCTCACCTCCAGATGCCTTCTGGAAATGAAAAGAGAGGGTTGTTTTCTGAAGAATCGTTCTCCAACCGAGTTTAGGGGTCGTATGGAAAGCTGTCCTGAGAGCTTTGTCATTTCACTGGCTGAGCTTCAGTTCGGGACCACAACCAGTCAGCCATTGAACGACAACCACCACCACAGCAACAAAAATCCTGGTGACGCGGCTCAGTGGCTAAGAGTGCTTGCCACCAAGCCGGGGGACCTGAGTTTGATCCTGGGACCAAAATGATAGGCGAGAAGCACCCCGAAAGTGGTTGTCTGACCGTCACGCGAGAGCCACCCCGAAAGTGGTTGTCTGACCGTCACGCGAGAGCCACCCCGAAAGTGGTTGTCTGACCGTCACGCGAGAGCCACCCCGAAAGTGGTTGTCTGACCGTCACGCGAGAGCCACCCCGAAAGTGGTTGTCTGACCGTCACGCGAGAGCCACCCCGAAAGTGGTTGTCTGACCGTCACGCGTGACAGGGCATGCATGCACATGCCCCTACAAATGCACACACACAAACACACAAAATTTAAAAAAAAGAACTGTCCTATGTGCTCACTTTTTCTCCATTTCAAACACAACTCACATTTTCAACTAGTAGATTACCTATCTCCTAATCCATGAATTTCCTTGGAACGGCGGCATCTAAAAGACAATTGTTTGGAAAGGGTAAGGACTCAAGATGTTCAACTATGTAATCTGAAGTTCCCATCAGGAACTCTGACTCCCCTTCCTCTCTCTCTCTCTCTCTCTCTCTCTCTCTCTCTCTCTCTCTCTCTCTCACACACACACACACACACACACACACACACGGTATTGTTGTTTAAGTTACAACCAAAGAAGAAACAAATAGTTCATAATAAAAGTTCAGGTTTTCTTCTGCTTGGAAACTGATGGCTCTGATCTCAGACTAAGGTAAAATTCTCAGAGGCAGGTGCTGGAGAGAGATTATAAACATGCTGAGAAGATCTAGCTTTGATCAATGCCAAAGAGCAAAGGAACCCTCAGATTCATCGCTGCCTTAGAAACTGTCAGGCTTGAGAGGATCAATTCAGAGTGAGAGTCCCCCATCCCCCTTCTCTCTCCCATATTCATGTTTTAAGCATATATATGGTGGGGATAGAATAGATAGATAGATAGAGATAGATAGATAGAATAGATAGATGGATAGATAGATGATAGATAGATAGATAGATAGATAGATAGATAGATAGATAGATAGACAGATTGATAGAATAGGTAGATAGAATAGATGGATGGATAGATAGATAAAATAGATGATGGATAGATATATAATAGATAGATAATAGATGATAGACAGACAGACAGACAGACAGACAGACAGACAGATAGATAGAGTGTTCCTTTTTTGGAACAGGGTTTCACACAGCTCATTCTGGTTTTATAACTGAGGATGGCCTTGAACTCCTGTCTTCCTCTCTGAAGTTCTGGGATTACAAACCTGTGCCACAACATTGACTTGAACAGTGCTTCTGATGGACGATACTAGCATAGAGCATTGAGGTGGAAAACAGGCCCAAGAGGCAGAGTCAAGGAGTTGAGGGCAGGTGCTCCACTCAACACCATTGACTTTTTCCCATGCAGTCTTTGGTGGGGATAACTGGACTAAGCTAATGAACACCTTTGCCGGATTCCATTAAAACAGAGTAAATCAGAAAAAGGAGCCCATGGTTGGCAAGGCAGACCTCTCAGTAGAAGCTGGCTGCTGTCATGAGAGAGGCAGGTGAGGGGAATTGAGAGGATTCACAAGAAAACCAGATGCGGGACCCAGCTCCAGGAATAATGGTGACCGACTTGGAAAGAGTTCTGTCTGAACTCCAAACATAGCAGCGACAACATCTGAACCATGGCTTGAAATCTGTCTTTTGAAGGACATCAAAGATTCTTCCAGAAATTTAACTCTTGTTCTACACCTGAAGCCACTCTGCTCCACCTGGACCCATTAGGTTTGTGTTACTCCTTGCTACTGGTGCTTGTGGTTTATGCTGTGATCCTCACGTGACTGCCCCAGTCAGTGTCACCAGTCCCCAGCCCTCCTCTCCCTATTAAACCATTCTTTTACCTCGGAGTCTGCTGAAATGTCACTTAAGTTCCGGACCGTCCCTGATGGTCAACCTCTGGCTCCGGACATCAGAACCTCATTTGTTTTCTTTCTCCACTGTGTGCGTGTAGTCTGCAGGCATGTATGTGCATGTTTTCGTGGGCTCCTGTGTGGGGGTGCATGGGTAGGTACCTGTGTGTGCATGTGTGTGAGGCCATGTGATCTGGAAGGGCCTGCTTATTCTACAGCACAACTCAGCTGTCATTTTCCACACCGCTAGTACCGGTTTTGCTTCTCGTACTAAAATTTCCACTTGGTAAGCACATGGCTCCCATTAATTCAGTCAGCGCGGTAATGTCACCTCTTGAAATTTAAGTACCCCCCCAAAAAAGTGCACTGCACCCTATGAACACTTCATGTGGGTTATTTAAGGATTCCCAGAATCTAAGTCTCCATGAGGTACGCCCCAATTGCAAACTTCTTGGGTTGATTGGTAGGGGTGTCCTGAGGGTGGCATTGCCGAGTTAAGGCTAATCCAATGAAAGTCAAAGTATGAACTCACCACTAAATGTGCCCATTAAAACAGTACTAAGCAAAACAGACAAATCATTCCTTTTTCCACTCTTATTGGGACATTGGTGTTTACAAACATACAGGGGACTGCGCCTGGGATGTTTAGTAAAAACAAAACAAGGTGATTTGGGTGTTGCAGGACATCTGATCACACTGTGAACCATGAGATTGCGTTATTTAAATAAAACCAACCATGGGTCAAGAGGCAGAGTAAGCAACGAGTTGACTGGAAGTAACCATGTAGAACGAGGGGAGGTTGGGAGGTGGGGTAGGCACAGGAAGTAGAAAGGAGGGACATCAGGTTGAAGGAGTTTTGTTTCAAACAGCATAGGAAAGAGTCCTCTTTCTGGGACACTGGCAAAGGAGGAAGGTCAGCTGGGTATTTTCTCTGCCTCTCTGAGCTAGCAGGTTTTCACCCCAGCATCTGACTCCCAAGACTTTATTGATAAAAGAAAATGATAGAGACTTAGTTGAAAAACTGGGGAGGCAGCTGAGGCAGCGGCAGAGGCGACAGTGGCAGGACACTTGTACTATGTTCATCCGAGCAGTGGTCAAGGCGACGCCACTTTAACTTACCAAACTTCAGTGAGTTGGGGAACTGCCAAGTGAGGCTAGGTGGCCCAGAGCAAGATGTCCTTCTAATTTCCTTGTTACCTGAGCTGTGAAATGGAGAAGATGACATTAGTAACCCAAACATGCTAACGAGGAGTCTATCAAGAACCCCTGATAGGGGCCAGCAAGATGGCGCAACCAGTAAACTCAGAGAGTAATGGCGCTTGCTGTCAATCCCAACAGGCTGCATTCAGCCCTGAGGACTGATCTGATGGAAGCAGAGAACTGACCCCTCCTCTTCTGAGTAGGCCATGGAACACGCTCCCCACCCTCACCCACCCCACATATTATACATGGAAAAGAAATGTAATAGAAAGCTCTTTCGTTTGATTGCTTTTTTTTAAAGAACTGCTGATAAGAATGGCAGAGAAGAGAAGCAAAACATGGTGTTTTCATTCATACCAGGAATATAGCCAAGCATTATGAGACTTTTCTCCCAAGAAAAGAAATGACATCCTTTTGACGGGTTTACAATGCTACTCATATTAGCTGTATGACATTCAAGGGGAAAACGTCTCACTCTGACAAGGAGAGGAAGAATCGAGAGGAGAACCCTACAGATTCAACAAGGTGACAAACTCAGCTCTACTGCCTGCAAACTGGGTAGTCTTGGGCATTTGTCTTATCTTGCTTTGATTTGTGACCAGGTCTCATATAGCCCAGGCTGGCTTCTGACCTACTGTGTGGTGAGGCTGGCCTTGAACTCCCGATCTTCCTGCCTCCAACTCCCAAGTGCTGTGATTGTATGTAAGAGACATCAAGATGGGTAAGGGGTCTATACAGTCCTCCAACTTTGCGTGCCCTTTACAAGCAGGCTTTTATGCTCACACAGAGAGGCCTCCCTAACTGTTCAGCATTTTATGGCCACTAAAACCCTTTTGAGTAGCCAGGTTCTGTGCAGCAGGTTTTATTTTATAATACCACTCCACCGAGAATGAATTGATGTGGCAAGAGCCTCACTCCTGCTCACTCCTGCAGCCAGCCTCTGAGGAAGAAATTATGAAGTGTGATAACTCCCGCTCCAACTCAGTAATCATTTATTCCAAAGTTCTCCCCAATGCAGGGGCCAGGCTAACTAAGCTTGAACTTTTGATTAGCATACTGTTCTTGAAAGAACTTTGACCCACAGACATTTGGCAAGGCCTCGCTTCTCTGAGTCCAACCTGTGTCACGAGTGCCCATTTGAAGGGTAATAAAGAACCCGACTGTTTGCTTACAGCAAACGGAGGTGGTGCCATGTCATTACTTGGCTTTTATCTCCCAGTCCACCAAACCCTCGACAAAGGAAGTGTGCAGCCCACAGGTCAGCTTCCCAAAAGATCAAAACAAGGGGACAGATTTCCAGACAGAAAAACACCAAAGTTCTACCCGGCATTTTGATACATTAGTTTCTTAAGATGGTCCCAAGACCAAAGCACTTGGAGAGAGATAATTTGACTGGAAGACACTGGGCTCTCCCAGAAGGTTCCTGGGCTCCTCTTTATTGACATGTTATAAAACAGGAATTGGATACAAGGAAGCAACCACAGGTGCTGAGAGTCAGTGCCTCTGCCTTATACAGGATACATAGTCCTGCTGCCAAATTGGCTGAAGCCCTGCCCCTGCCTCCTACAGGATACACAGTACTGCTGTCTCATTGGTGGAAGCTGAAGCCCTGCCTCACAGGATTCAGTCCTGCTGCCTCATTGGCTCAGAAGGGGGACTCAGTGGCTCAAAAGGGGGCTGTATAGAGATCAGATCCTAGTTAAATAAGATCCTGGGATGAGTCCTGACATAACGTCTGGAGTCCTTAGAAGAAAAAGTTATAAGGACACCAGCCACCAGATGACACAGCAAGAAGACAGCCATCTTGGGTCATCATGATGGTTCATCAAGTACTACCAGAACTGAGTTTGATCCCTAGGCCCCACACGGTGGAAAGAACTGACCTCCATACATGTCCTGCCACCCAACAACAAATAAATGTGTTTAAAAAATATTAAAGAAGGTAGCCATCCACAAGCCAAAGAGAGGACACTGGAAACCCCAATTTGTGAACGCTCTGATCTTGAATTCAAGCTTCGACAACTATGGACATCGACTCCTGCTGTCAAAGGTCCTCGTCTAGATATCTTCTTCCTATACCCAAAAGAACCAATCAGTGCCAACTTCCCACACTCCCACAGCATGTCTCAGGACCAGCAGGCCAACAAAGATGAGCAGAGGGGGCTGAGTTTGCAATTAAATGACTGGGGTGGAAAGCAGGCAAAGGAAGGGGACACACTCTATCTGCAACTATTAAATTTAGAAACTCTGTGGTACCATAAGGTCATATAGAATATAACCTTGACTTGATTACGGTGATGGCTCTTCAATCCACAATTCTCGGACTAAACCATTTCAGGACATTTAAAAACACCCACCACTCACACTTTTAACACATATTAAATGAACTCCGATCATACACCAGGCCTTTTTGCCAAACCCAGGGAACAGCAACTGTGGATAAAATGTATATATTTTCAGGTCCTAGGCTAGAAATGTTGAATCAGAAAGACAAAGTCACTGCTCTCTAGGCAGGAACAGATGACTAGGACAAAGAATTTCAGGGAGGCCATTATAAAACTGGGAGGCCAGCTACCATGCACAAGGAGCGCGGAAGGACACCAGGAAGGCAGGACTTCTCTAGCTGGACTAGTCAAGGAAGGCGAGAGTCAAGTCCTAAAGGATGAGCCAGGGTGTCCAAGAGACAAGGGTGAAGGGTGGGTGGAGAGAGGACATCTTCCAGAGCGCACGGGGGAGGGCAGGACAGAAGAGAATGGTACCCACTTAGGCAAGTGGGATGGACAGTGGGCCGGAATGAGCGGAGGAACCGGAGTTCCTATCTGACGGCACAGGAAGCTGCTGAAGACTTCTAACTGAGAAGGGAGACTGGCTTCCTGCAGCCGCATGGAGGAGCATGCCGGCCACAATGCGGAGGAGAGCTGAGGTACACGGGCACAGGGACACTTGGGGTCGAAGTTAGAGATGTGGAACTCAAGAGGTCAGTGTGTTCGACCATAGCAGTGCATACACTGCCCAAGGCATCATAGGCAGATGTGGGAGCATTGCCTTTTACAGTAAGGGGGAAAGAGAAGAGAAAAGAGAAAAGAGGAAGAAAGGGAAGGAGAAACAGACGGAAGGAAACAAATGCGGGAACGGCCTTGATTATTAGCCCAGGCTAGGATAGAACTATGTAGCTGAGGCTGACCTTGAACTCCTGTTCTCTCTGTCCCTCCTCCTAAGTGCTGGGATTTTAGTCATGTACCCATGTGGGAAAATGTATTTCTTTAAAAACTACCTTAGCCATCAGAAATAAATGTCCTTTCTTCCCCCCCCCCCCGCCACTCAAGCGTGACTGTGGCCTCTTTTCCTCACGTATCTGTCAGTTTGCAGGGCAGAAAGCAGACTTCCCTCATAGGAAGGATTCCTAGAGTTAATTAGTCTAAATATGTAAGTGCAACAAATGCTAATTAAAGCACAGATAAACATTAAACAACAAATGAGAAACTAATTATCGTGTAACTAAAGATTGTTCTCCCTCTCAGTGAACACGAGCCAGACTAAAACAACAAACAAGGTAACAAAGGGTTAAAAACCTAAATATTGTCTGGGGATATGCTGGGTTTGATTTCCTTGGGACTCTCCCAGGTTCTCAGCATTTGGGCTAAGATCACGTGTTGAAAAGTAAGATTTGCGAATGAACATAGAATTTTCAGACTAAAGAGAAGCCAGGCAAGGAAGCTGGCATTTGCCAGGCAAGCACTGGAAGGCTGAGTCAGGAAGGAGACAGTACATTTGAGGCCAGCCTGGGCTACACAGAGCTCCAAGCAAAGCCAAAGCTACAAGGTGACACTCAGCTCCCAGCACTCTATATAAAGCCACAGACACTAGTCACCTTAAAACGTGGGGGAGGGGTAAAGGGGCGCGGAAGAGTGGGCAGAGAAAGGCAGATCCCGGCGTCTACTGGTCAGCCAGTCTAGCCAACAGAGTGCTGTGCTGTGTGTAGGGAGAGACCCCCAAAATGTGCTGTCTGCAGTGATAGCCTCCAAAAATGAGTAAGACAAGCCGGGCGGTGGTGGCGCACGCCTTTAATCCCAGCACTCGGGAGGCAGAGGCAGGCGGATCTCTGTGAGTTCGAGGACAGCCTGGTCTACAAGAGCTAGTTCCAGGACAGGCACCAAAGCTACAGAGAAACCCTGTCTCGAAAAACCAAAAAAAAAAAAAAAAAAAAAAAAACCAAAAATGAGTAAGACACCTGGCTTTCAGGTACAAATGCTCAGAGAACACACGCACGCACACACACATGCACTCACGCACACAATGTATGAGCTATAAACGATACCGCAATAAAGACTGAAGGTAAGGAAGATGGGGGTGGGGGAGAACGCCACGTGAAGAGGTGGACATTTATATCCAAAGAAAGGGGGAAGTATATGCAGGAAAGAGCTCTTCTTAACCTTATCCTGAGCACATCCTCTCTCTGTGTGCACAAAAGTGACTTGTGATGTAAAAAGGCTTCCTTGTGCAAGAACCGTTTAGAAAAAGTCCAAAGTCTCTTCCACCCTCGGAAGAACAGTACTTTCTTACCTGGTTTCTCTGGGCAAGCTGCCCTCTTGTGGTTCCTGAACACAAAAGCAGGCGGCAAGCTCAGCCTGTGTACCGATGCCCACCAGGAGGCCTGAGGGTGGGGAGGCCACCTGCGTCTCTGTGAGGGACACGCCCTATTGTGGCTAGGGGCATTTGAAAACTGGGTTGTCACAAAATAATATGGGTTGAGGTTGACAGATTGAATAGATGATTTAATCTCAGTGTTCACTGCTATTGAATTGGAATATTTGGATAGCTACTTTCACTTTGGCAAGGTGGAGCCAGACAGCCTATCAGAAGCAAGCACGGAGCCCAGGCAAGTCAGTGCCAAGAAAGCAGAATTGCACGTTCCGGTTCCTTCTGCGGGTGTGACTCAGGAGTGCCGAGATACCTCTGCACCCAGGAAACAAAAGTAACCAAGTGGTACTCAACTTTGTTTTTAAAGTAACCTGGGGAATCCAGGTGTCACGGGCAATGCTTGACATTAGTTTAGGAAGCAAAAGACGGAAGCCTTGTTGGTGTCCAGGTCTCTAACGCCAGCATTTAGAAGGTGGAAATAGACCAAGAGTTTAAGTTTATGCTTAGCTACAGAGTTTGAGACCAGCCTAGGCTACAAGAGACTCCGGTCCCCTAAAACAAAACAAAATAAATGTACACAAAACGAGGGGGTGGGTGGGAAGGAAGAAGGGAGGGCCAAATTGCTCATCTTTCTGAAAAATGCACCCTAAACAAACTCCACAAAAAAAATAAATACCCCAAATAAAAGGTCTCATGCATGTAGCCTAGGCTGGCCTTGAATTGGCTGAAGCTTGCCTTGAACCCCTGATCCTCATGCCTCTACCTCCCAAGTATCAAGATAACAAGCGTGCCCCACCATGCCCAGCTGAACACTCTTCAAAAAGGTTTTTGTTAATTTTTATTTTATGTGTATAGGTGATTTGTCTGCATATATGTCTGTGCACAATACATGTGTCTGTGCTCAGGGAAGCCAGAGAGGAGGTCAGATTCCCCGAGACTGGAGTTACAGATGGTTGTAAGCCCACATGTGGGTGTGGGGAATCGAACCCAGATCCTCTGGAAGAGCAGCCAGAGGTCTTCATCTCTCTAGGCCCTTAACAACTGTTTTATATGGAAAATGTTACTGAGGGCAATAGCACAGACTGCATGTAATCCCAGCAATTGGGGAGGTGGGGGGAAGGGCTGAATCAGAGGGCCCTGAGTGGGAGGCCAGCTTCACAAGGGAAGAACTGGCAAGATGGCTCAAAACCCTCTTACTGTGCAAGACTGAAGACCTCGTTTGGATTCCCAGAGCCCGTGATGGAAGGAGAGCTCCTGAGAGCCATCCACTGATTGTCACGAGCCTGTTGGCACACACACACGGAGGTTTGAGTCACCACGCTGGCTTCTCACTACTCTTTTTAGTGGTTAAGAGCACTGGCTACTCTTCCAGAGGTTCCGAGTTCAATTCTCAGCAACCACATGGTGGCTCACGACCATCCTTAATGAGATCTGGTGCCCTCTTCTGGTGCGCAGGCATAGTTGCCTGCAGAATACTGTATACATAATAAATAAATCTTTTCAAAAAATTAAAAGAGCCTGTCAGCTGGGCGGTGGTGGCACACGCCTTTAATCCCAGCACTGGGGAGGCAGAGGCAGGCGGATCTCTGTGTGTTCGAGGCCAGCCTGGTCTACAAGAGCTAGTTCCAGGACAAGAACCAAAAAGCTACAGAGAAACCCTGTCTCGAAAAAATCAAAAATATAAATAAACAAATAAATAAATAAATAAATAAAAGAGCCTGTCAATACGCCCTATGGTCCTACACTCCGTTCCTTCCCACTCTTTCCTCGTCTTCTTACATAGAAATTACCATAAGCATGCATATTCATGTATCTATCTGCCCCACCCCTGAAGCAGGGCCACCCCTAGTCAACACTTAACATTTGAAAAGTGGAAGGCTCTCGCTTGATCTGACTTCAATCCTTTAATTAAATTAGTTTCAACAACACCCTCAAGTCCTTCCTTAGGTCTGCCTCAAGTCCTTCTTCTAATAACAAAAGCTCATGTATTTGTCAAATCCCAGAGTGACCGTGGTAGGTGAGCAACCTCTGCAAGCCAGTCTCTGAGATCAGAGGCCCGTGGGGGCCTTTGTTCTGCCGCTGAGAAAGCAGGTGTATGAGGGATCTGGTGTCTGTGAGTTCACACAGAAACAATGGACTCCAGAGAGCTGTTCCACCAGCTTAGGGGTTCATCTCAGTTGGGAGAAGCGCAGAGTTGGAGGCTGGGCTACATCACCAGATCTTGTGTCAAAAAAAAAAAGTGTCTCTCTGAACCTAAGGACCAAAAATGTTTATGGCACAAAAAAAAAAAAAAAAAATCTCAGAAATGTGCTAAGGGACCTCAGTCCCACCTTGAGTGTCCCGTGATCCATTTTATCTCATCACCATCCCAGAGGTGACAGTTGACAATCTAGCAGCCACACCCAGACATCCCTTCCTGTCTCCTTCCCTCTGTACATGTTTTATTCTTCTGAGACAATGTTGCTCATGTGGCCAAGACCGGCTTCTAACTTGATGTGTATGTAGCAAGATGATCTTTAATTCCTGATCCTTCTGCCTCAATTGCCCAAGAGCTGGGGTTGCAGGCACCAGCTGTCAAATCCAGCTTGAGACCTCTTTCTTTTAAAGAGCAACTTGGCAATGTATCGGGCACAATAGTGTATGTGGGTGTTGGTTGGATTCTGGCATGATTCAAATAGCCCCACATTGAAACGACTTGGGGAAATGCCAAGTGTTGTGATAGATGCCTGTAATCCCAGCACTTAGGAGGATGGAGAGTCTAAAGAGCTAGAAAGCCTTTGGTCAAAAGAACGGGAGGGAGGAGAGGGGAATAGGAGAGAAGGAAGAGAAGAGGCCAAAGGGGAGAATGGTTTCCACTGTTGCCCAGTATGTAGAGACATGCCAGTTTGGGACTCATCTTTGATTTTTTTTTATTTCTATCCTCTAAGCTAATCATTTGTAGAAATGAAAGATGCTGCTCTGTCCTGTCCACTTCTCCCAATGCTTAGACAGGCCGATCTTCCTTCCTGCTTCTAGTCTGAGTCTCTTACCTTCCCCTCTCTCTCCTGAAGAGGCAGCTACTGCCTCCCCTCTCCCCACTTCTCCCCTTCCCCCTCTCTGCCTCTCTCTGCTCTTCTTCCTTCTTCCCTTCCCTCTTTCCCCCTCACTTCTTAACTGAGAGCCAGGTCAGGTGACCACGTTCCGCCATCTTTACTTAGGTATTCCCTGCCTGGTCTCCCAGTGCTGACTCTGTTACGTTACATGTGTGTTTTACACAGTGGCATGCCTTTGTTAGGGCCACAAAGAGTATCCACTTCGCCCAGTTCCTGTTCACTGTGTCTTTGTATACATGTGTACATAAATACACCTATGTTTGCTGTTAAATATTATAATTGTCTGTTCACTGTATCTCATTCCAGACTACAAAATAATAAGTCTCATGTTTTAAATTGGTTTGTACTTTTAAGTCTCTTACAAAAAACCACTATATATGTAATCCAACCCTGATTTAAAATGGATTAAGCTGTTCTCTACTATTGTCAGTTCTGCTATTAACCTATTGCAAGCAGTTTTTTCTTCTTTCTGTCTTTTTACGAATATAAATCTTACCCATTAATTTGAGAGCCAATGCGGTCAAGCTCAGACCCATTAATTTGAGAGCCAATGCGGTCAAGCTCAGACCCAGCTCTCCAGGTGGATTCTATACTGTATACTATATAGATGAATTATATATATAACTCATCTATACCTAGCAAACAGCCTTTGACTGTTCAGAGATCTGGGGAATATGGCATTTAAGTATTTAATTATTAAAACTTTTCATAACAAAAAGGGACAGGTTGGCTCCTAGCAGCAGCATTCTAGTTCCTCCAAAGAAGACAGAAGACAAATGGGCACAAAACGTCCATTCACAATTATTTTTCAACTGCCAAGTGCTGACCACTGGGAAAAACTGCCTTTCATCTAAACTGAAGATCTCCAGACAGTGGACAGAATTGCTGGAATCAACAGCCTAGCTGCTCAGATAAAGATAGGTTTGTCTTCCTACAGATTTCTTAGCTCACAGGATATTCTGGAGCCTGGCAGGCCCTACGCTAAACAGCAAAAGGCAAATTCAACCCTCAGTGGCCATGGAGGGCCCTGAGGAGGAGTAGCTCTAGGTGCCAACCAAGTTAAGTTCTCTGTTGTTTTTTAATCAATAACCCCTCAAGTAAAATTTTATCCTTCTCAAAGATCTTTGATGCAGTTCGACAGTTGAGAGGTTTTGTCAGTTTAAAAGGACAACCTCAACAAACAAATTTCAGTAAAACACAAATACAAGTTATTAAGGTGTGTGCCTGCAAGTTATAAAGGTGTGAGGACAAACACAAGCTATCAAATTTCTCTCTCATGCTGCCTTTCATAGTCTTAAAAATACTTTTCATTGTGCAAAAACATCTGCCACAGTCATTCTGACATAAATATGCTACTGTTTATATAACGCATATGTTTAAAACTTATGTTTCCACAAATCCAAAAATTCTTGTGAGTTCCAGGGAGCCAAATTAAAGGATCCACCTTAAACAGGTCAGATACACCCCTCTCAATTCCCTGGTCCTAAATTTTTTTTTTCCTAAACTTAACTTTGTCCTCTGTTCTGCCAGTACCTTAAACAGGTGTAAGAGGCACCAGACATTTCCATACCACAAACCAGGATGTGACCAGCACCCAGCTTTCTCAGGTTCTCCCCTCAAGACGACACCCACAAATAAGCAGGAAGCAGTCTTGAGAATCTGCTGTTCCAATTTCTTTAACCTGTTGTGCCTAACCTCCCGCATTTTTATTATAAAAAAGAGATGAGAATGTAATGGTCTGTCCTGTCCCTTTAAGAGACAAACCCCGCCCACTCCCTCCCATGTCCACCAGCGAGGCAGGCAGATCCTACTTCCAGTCTGAGTCTCTTCTCTTCCTTTCTGTTTACACTCTTTTGAGCTGCCTCGCTCCCTTCTCCCTACTTCTCCCCTTCCCCCCCCTTATTTCTCTCTGCTTCTCTCTCTGCTCTTCTCCCTTCCCCCTTTCCCCTCCATAACCTGCTAAATAAATATCCAACTTCACTCTGCATGGCATGCCTCTCCATCTGTCTCTCACCTGCCACATGGCTCCCTGCCTGCAATCTGGTGCCTCTCATGGTCCGTGGGCCACTTGGGGAACCACTGCATTTTACCACCACAGCTCCTCGTGGCCCGCTGCTCACTGCAGCCACTTGGGGACCTTCTACCATAACACGGTCAGCAGCATTTTATTTCACCAGTAGCTAGAGCTAACTCAACTCCTCCAGTCTCACTCAGTCAAATGCCAATTGCTCAAAGAAGCCCTTTCCTCCCAGCCAAAATTGGGTACTCTTAAATACTGGCCAAGTTCAGTTAGTGCTCAGCTGTCCGCAGCAGTGGCCTCCACGGAATCAGAGTTATTGTCTCTGTTCACTTCACCTTAGCATTCCTGGTGGGATGGCACGGGACACAACCTAGTAGCTCAATAAAATCACAAGAGAGAGTCAGCCAAGAATGAAAAGTCATGGCCACTGTGGAAAGCAGGATGACCACCTGACCCAAGTGGCCTCTAAGTAAGCACGCCAGAGAGTCTAACCCATCTGTGTTAGTTGTACCACCATACTCAACAGCCAAACGGAATCATTCTAGATACCCAGCCCCAAGCAAATCGATAAAGAAAAGGACCTACATAGATGCAATGGAGAAAGAACAGACAAATGTCATTTGCAGGAGTGATGAAACTCGAGATAATGATGTTAATTAAAATAAGCCAGATACAAAGACAAGTACTTCATTTTTTATGATATTTACATGACATGAAAGCAAAAACAGGACTATTTCGGGAAAGAGAGGGTGTAGTGATATTTATTTGTATTTTAATAAATAAAGTTCATCTGAAGATCAGAGTGCAATGCTAAACCACTAAAGGCCAGGCAGTGGTGTCACACACATTTAATCCCAAGACTCAGGAACAGAGACAGAGGAATCTTTGTGAGTTGAAGGCCACCTGAGCTACACTTGATTCAGAAACAGATCCAGGTGGTGGTGGGTCACACCTTTAATCCCAGAATTTAGGAGTCACACACCTTTAATCCCAGCACAAGGGAGGGGGAGACAGAAGCGATATGACTGGACAGAGAGAGGAGTATAAAGAGGAGGAAACAGGAACTCACTGGAGTGTGCAGTCTGAGGTTTGGTGGAGACACAGTGCAGTCTGGGCAGTCTGAGGACCCCCTTCAGTCTGAGCAGTGGTCGATGTAAAAGGTCTCTCTCATAGCTTACTGTTCTGCTTCTTTGGTCTTGAGCTTTAACCTCTATATCTGGCTTTGGGTTTTGAATATTCATGCTACAAAAGGGGGCTGTGGGCAGAATATGAGCAAAATACAATGGCACGTATGTATGAACACGATGCCAGGCATGGTGATGCATCCCTCTAACCCTGGCATTAGAGAGGTAGAGGCAAGAAGATCAATAGTTCAAGTCCAGTCTGTGCAGGATGAGATTCTACCTACAGAAAGGAAAAGCAACACTGCTTTGGACACTAAAGAAAAAAGAAAACTAAAAAAAAAATGAAAACAGAAGTTGTACCATAAAATTTAATTGCAATAATCTAAAAAAAAAGCAAAAAAGAAGAAGGAAAGCCAGGTGTTGAGCCAGTGTTTACAAACATCTCCCACTTCAGAACTGTAGAGGCTGTGCCCAGACAATCCTATTTGGCAGTTCACCATGGGCAACCAGCACCAGGGCAAAGTCCTGACTCAGCAAAACCCGCCTGAAGTTCATTGGCTATCACCCCATCATCTTGCAGGGCCCCACCCAAATCGGGAAGATGCGTTAGCATGAAGGGGGGTGGGTTGTGGCCTTCAAAGTCAGCATTTACGGTGGAAGAAAGAACGCTTGCCTGTGATTCCTCAGTTCCCAGTTCTGTCTGATGGCACAAAAGAGGCCCCAAGCTGATGCTCATGCACAACAAACCAAAACTAAGTAATCTTAAAATTTAAAAAAAAAAAAAAAAAAAAAACAAAAAAAACCACATGGTTAAGACTATCTTAATATTTACCTTTCTTTTCCCTTCTAAATTACGTCTAACTGGACAGCCATGAGAATCACGTCTGTGAAATCACTCCCAGCCACCCACCCACTTTGGGAACATTATCCACCCAGTAGCTCCCAACCACACGCTCACTTTGGGAACGTTGCCTTCGCTCTGATTTTCCTCCAGACTCCAGAGAGGCACACAGTTGAGAGCCTGATGAGTCAGCCAAAATGCTGTTGGCCAAACACCCGGAGCCCTTGTAGTTTGCACAATTCTCCAGGAATTTCCTAACAGGGTCGGAATCTGACAGAAATTTCAGCAGCATAAGACAATCTGGATTCACCACATGGAAGATGCAGGACCAGGCTCAGGACGTAGCTCTGTCTACAGAGTGCTGGAAGTCCTGGGTTCTAACTCCAGCCCTACACAGCACCTAGTGAGATGGTGCACAGTAGTGAGCTCAAGGGTAGCTTGGGCTACGTGTCCAAAAGAAAAAGGAAGAGGAGGAGGGAGGGAGAAGGAAGAAGAGGAAGGAAGAAGTGCAGAACCCTAAGCTCCCTCTAAAAGCATTCAGAGCTTCCTAAGATCAACATTTAAATTACAAGAGCAACCAGCCAGGCTTGGTAGCTCAGGCCTAGTTCTAGCACGAAGAAGCAGCCCGAGAAAGGATGAACTTCAGTTGAAGTCAGCCTGGGCTACACAAGACGGAAAACGTAGGGGTTCTGAGCTGCAGTTGCCTCCCACTTTCCCCAAGCACAGATGTTTCTGGAGAGTGAAGACACACACTGCCTGGAACTTCTATCTCCTCACAGATACCAGTAGAATTCCACCCACCCTCGACCTGCTCCACGTAGAAAATGAGCTAACTGGAACGCAGAACGCAACACGTTCCTGTTCTCCCGGAGAAGCCTTCAGGAGGCTTCATGCCCAAAACCAGATCCCTCTACTGTGAACTAGGAGATTAGCTCAGGCTACTGAAGCAGGAGCATTACAGGTCCCCTCTCCTTCCCAAGATTAATTCTGTTTTCACCCAGCAGGATTCTTGGCTCGTCCCATCTATCTTAGTCAGGGTTACTATTGCTGTGATAAGACACCATGACCAAAAGCAGCTTGGGGATGAAAGGGTTTATTTGACTTATATATCTGGAAAACAGTCCACTGGGGGAAGCCAATGCAGAACTCTAACTGGGCAGGAACCTGAAGAAAGAAGCTGAGGCCATGGAGGGGTGCTGCTTACTGGTTTGCACCTCAAGATTTGCTCAGCCTGCTTTATTTATTTATTGTTTTTTTTGTTTGTTTGTTTGTTTGTTTTTTTGGTTTTTCGAGACAGGGTTTCTCTGTGGTTTTGGAGCCTGTCCTGGAACTAGTTCTTGTAGACCAGGCTGGTCTCGAACTCACAGAGATCCGCCTGCCTCTGCCTCCCGAGTGCTGGGATTAAAGGCATGCGCCACCACCGCCCGGCTATTTTTATTGGTTTTTTGAGACAGGGTTTCTCCGTGTAACTAACAGCCCTGGCTATCCTGGAACTAGCTCTTATAGACCAGCCTGGCCTCGAACTCACAGAGATCCACCTGCCTCTGCCTCCCTAGTGATGGAATTAAAGCCTGTACCACGGCCGCTAAGTGAGATCTGGTTATCAAAACAATAAAAACAAAACACAACCCAGCAACTAAAGTCACAGAACCTCAAACCTTGCCTCACTGATACCTCATATAACACAGGATTTTGGAAACTCAATTAGCGTCAGGGAGCCATGTCAAATGGCAATAACTACTAAGCCATCCTTAGTGCAATGGGTACCTAGTGAAGCAATGTGCAGTGTTTTTCCCAGCGGCTCAGTTCAGGTCTTTCCCAGTAGGAGTCTGCAGATTAGCTTATACACAACGCACTGTTTTCCAGGTAATAGGCACAGATGTATACACCTTGTCCATAAAAGGTGTCCTTCCTCTGCATGACTACAGAACACAGGTTTGTCTATAGACGTCTGGGGAGATTCATTCCACTGAGGGTGCTTTTTTTGGTTTTGTTTTGGTTTGGTTTTTTGTTAACCTGAATTCCTCTGTTTAACTTCTCTGTTTGTCTCCTTAGTTCCCCTCTAATCAAATGTCCTTCTTTCTTAGAAAAACTGTAATTAAACTTGATCTTCTTATTAGAAATTTCACTTCCTTTCACGGTGTTTGTTTTACTCAGGCTATTTCTGAAATAATGAATTTATCTTTTAAGTAAAAAAAAAATATGTTAGTTTCTTCTACTCTTGAAGAATATTCTAAGTCCCCCAAACCTAATAGCCTATGGTCCCCACAAAGGTTGAAGAACAGCCTGGGTTTGTCTACCTTGTGTGGTCACTACCGTCTTTCTCACTCATGTGACAAACATTCTAAGCCCTGCTCTTCAGCTGCTCTCATCCGACCTCCCATTTAGCTCTGAACAAATGAGCATTTTAAGCTCAAAATGTTCAATAATATTTTGATATTTTACAAAAACAAGAAGTCCATATTTCTGTAAACTTTTTCATTTTTTTTGCAAAAAGATTTTGCTTATTTATTGAGTTACTTTTTTATGTGTGTGAATGTTTGCTAAGTGTGTGAGAGGCCGGAAGACAGTGTCAGAGCCTCTTGGATATGGAGTCATAGACAATTGAGACCTACCATGTGGGTGCCAGGAATTGAAGCCTGGCCTTATGGAAGGAAGAGCAGCCAGTGCTTTTAATGTCTGAGCCATCTCTCCAGCCCTCTTTTCCAATTTTTAATATTCTTAAATATTCTTCCTTTTCTTAAGCACTGAAGATAATTTCTCTTTACAACATTTACATCTTTGTTATAATAAACTCTAATCATAAGAACCATGAGACACAAAGGAGAAAGCAGAACTCATCTGAAGTAGCTGTTTGGAGGAATTCTTTATTTAGTTAGTTTTTCTTTTGCCCACTAGACATTTCTTCATTCTTCTATCAAATAAGTCACTAAGGTACGCTAACTCCGAAGTACCGTGATGGCTCACCGAAGAAAATCAAGTACAGAGTCGAGCATGGTGACTTACAGTTTAACCCCAGCACTGGGGAGGAAGAGGCAGGTGGATGTCTGAGTTCAAGGCCAGCCTGGCTTATAGAGTGAGATCCAGAACAGCCAGGAATACGTAGGGAAACTCTGTGTCAAAAAAAAGTAAAAAAAAGAAAAGAAGGTGTAGTGCCCATTTTACAGAAGGAGAAACTAAGGCAAGCCACCAAGAAATGAGCTCTCCCAGGGTCAGAGAAGTGATGACTATTAGGTTCAGACAGTCTACCCTAAGTTTCTTCTACCCAGGAGGAAAACAGGAGTTGCTCAAGTGAGTGCCCCTGGAAAGGCCATGAACTGCTGACTCCCAGCCTAGCTAGTCCACACTTGGTGGCCTGAGGGTCATGTGATAGGAAGCAGTCTGGAGTGAGCTGCTTACGAACACATGACTGCTCAGTTCCTTGTGGGCTTCCTAGAGCAGAGCTGAGCCAGGGACCCACAGTGGCTCCAGTTCTGGGAAAGAGAGGAGGCCCGTCTCCCTGGTTTCTGAGCCCACACGCAGCTCCCTGCATGCCCTGAGCAAAGCCAAGTTGTTGCTACTTCCTCTATTAACTGTGCTCACGAGGGTTCTCCTCAACAGCTGTGAGCACACTCAGCATCCCGTGGCCCTGGAGTTAATCACGGTGAGACCAGGCTCCAGAGAACAGCCTGGGACAGCTCAATGACAGAGAATGAATGGCTTTATTTGTTTATTTATTTATTTATTTACTCAACTACCAGCCATCCATTATTTATTTATTTTTGAGACAGGTTATCACTGTAATCCCTGGCTCAGTGAAGAGCAGGTTGGCCTCAGACTCAGAGATCTGCCTGCCTCTGCCTCCAGGACATTAAAGGTGTGCACCACCGCACAGGGCTGGTCTCGACTATTGGAAGTCTTGTTTTCAAGAGCTGGGTGTGGTTGTGCATGCCTTTAATTCCATCTTGGTTTACGCAGGGAGTTCTAAGAAAGCCACAGCTGGGCAGTGAAATCCTGACTCAAATATTTTAAAAGCTTATTTTCTCTTTTCTGGTCTTCATTTATTTTCTTTTCTTTTGCTTTTCTTCCTTTTTTTTTGTGCATTTCAGACTCTTTTTAAAAAAAAAAAGTTATTAAACCCATGCTTAAAAAAAACTGCAGTCAGATTTTTTAAAAAAGTCTTCCCACCAAGTTTCAAACTCAGCATTAGTCTCCTCCGTAGCCCCATGGGCACCAAATGAAGATGAGACAGAGTGAGGCGCTGTGTGAAGAGACCAGACAGGCTTGTGGGAGTCTCCATCCTGGAGCTTAGGAGATTTCTGTAGCCTGCAAGGCCTCCTGCCTGCATGTCTATTTCATTCACTTCAATCGCCTCAAGATTTTCTTCCCACATCCTTAGCTGGTTTAGTAATTTCAATTACTCTGCCCTTACACCTGCAAACTTACCTTCTGGGAGCCTGTTCTGTCTCTCACCCTCACATTATCAGGATTCTCCAGGCCTCAGTTCCTCATCAGGCTTTGACAGGATACAAAGTTCTTAACAAGGAACCCGGTGGTGGCGCACACCTTTAATCCCAGCACTTGGGAAGCAGAGGCAAGCATAACCCTGTGAGTCAAAGCCACCTTGATCTACACAGTGAGTTCCAGACCACCCAAAGCTACTAATAAGACCCTGCCTAAGAATTTAAAAAGCGCTTAGCAAAATGTTTGGCACACAGTAGATGCTCAAAACATCATAGCTGGAGTCAATTCTAAATCAAATAGACAGGACAGTGGTGTATGCTATAATCCCAGCACTTGAGAGGCTTAAAGCAGGATTGCTGTGAGTGGGAGACCAGCCTGGGCTACACAGATCCTGATTCAAAATAAAAGGGGGGATGGGGTGAAATCACACCCTACATGAGATGTAGAAGCCACTAGTTCAGATTCTCTATATAGGTAAAATTCTGCATATAAGTTGTTAAAATCGTGTGCCTTAAGGGAGACCTGGCTTCTCTAATTTAAGACGCCTGAGGAAAATTCACACACACACACACACACACACACACACACACACACACACCCCTTCTCACACCAGAGCAACCCCACCCCCATGCATAGAGCCACATTTCCAAGGAGCCCTGGCAGGAACCTGCAACACATTCTTCCCTGGTGGTCTTTCTCTGCGGCCATCTTCCCAGCCATCTTGGAGCAATGGCTCTGTTGGGAAGAGGACTTAGGAGAATTATTGGCCAACAGAGCTCGGAACACTTTCTCCCAAACTAATCATTCCATATAAAAAAAAAATCGTACTCCAAGTCCAATATATATCATTTTTTTTGAACCCAGAAATGCTTTTTGAAGATTCCAAAATTCTAATTCACTCTAACTTCCAATATAGCGATGTCCCTGACTTCTGACGAAGTCATCTTCCTACTGAACTTAGTTTAAAGAACAAAGCCACAGGATGCCACTCCGTACGGATTTGCTAAACACATTTCCTAGTACTTTACAAAACAAGCAAAGGAACAGAGACTGTTAGGACTGGCACCCACATTGTTAGTAACCAGGCACACTGTGGCCCTGTCCCTTGGGAACGTGGCACAGTGTGTCATGCCCTGTGTCCTGTGTCACCCCTCCATGCATGGCAGACAGCACCCTGTCCTTTTAAGAGACAAGCCCACCTACTCCTGCTTTCTCCCACTTCTGCCATTTTCTCTGAGGACACGGCTTTCTGTCTGTCTTTCTCTCTCTCCCCTAGCTCTTCCCTTCTTTCTCCCTCTTCTTTATCCTTCTCTCAATAAACTCCACACTCAAGCTCGGCCTGCAAGCCCTTTTTGTCTCCTGCCCACAGTCCTCACCCGCCATGGGATCCGCCAAGTTCCCACTCACACTGTAATCATAACATGGTACAGAGAACTGATTGCCCCAAATCGCCCTCTGATTCCCACATGTGTGCCATGATGTCACCACACATATGTACGTAGGTGTACACACAAGCTACCTACATACAAACATGTAAAAAGTTTAATGTAGAATCCACGTGACTTTCTCTGACCATGTTCCTGATCCAAGTTACTACTGTAACTGTCCTTTTGCTGTAAAGGACAAACAAACATATCAGAGTATATACAGGCAAAAACTCCAGTGCACAGTAAATAAGCAAATACAGTTTTAAAAAGAAAGATAATCATAACAAACAAGTGACATTTGTTTCTCCATTTGGAACCTACACTCTACTTTTCTCCTGACTTCAAGGCTCTGAGAATTCCTCGGAACACAAGGATAACCTTGTAGACACCAGATAGGACTCCCGTGCACAAGGGTTGGCTTAGGTAATCAGATGGATGCCGCAGAGGAGACTCACCAACCATTGTCAGTGGCAACAGGCCTACAAGCTCTGGGAGAAGAGGCAGTACAACTGTGAACTGCTTCACTGGCATCCTCTGGCAGGGACATTGTCCTCTCCTGCCCCATCATGGCAAAATAAATGACTCATCGGGACAGTCTTCAGTTCTGTGTTACCAACAAAGCAGTTCCACAACCCTGCGTTCAACCCACTTTAGGCTGCTGAAGATGGTTCCAACCTGGGCAATCCTAGACATTGTCTCAAAAAGAGGATGGTGGAGCATGCCTTTAATCCCAGCATTCAGGAGACAGAGGTAGGTTGATCTTGTGAGTTCTATCTAGGCCAGCAGGGTCTAGATAGGAGTTCCAGACTAGCCCAGGCTACATAGTGAGAACCTGTCTTTAAAACACACAACAAGAAAGTAGAACAGGACTATTAGGAATGTTGTCGGGAAGATAAGACAAAGTAAAAGAGGGAGATGAATATGATCGATGCCATAAACTATGTTACCTCTCTATACAATTCATATATGCAAATAATTTTTAAAGGTCAAAGCAACACACCCAAGGACCATTTATTATAGCGCATCCCGGACATCTGGGTAGTCCAGGGATGTTCTTTTTTTTTTTTTTGGTTTTTCGAGACAGGGTTTCTCTGTGGCTTTGGAGCCTGTCCTGGAACTAGCTCTTGTAGACCAGGCTGGTCTTGAACTCACAGACATCCGCCTGCCTCTGCCTCCCAAGTGCTGGGATTAAAGGCGTGCGCCACCACCGCCCGGCTACAGGGATGTTCTTATGGAAGGTTAAATTGCTAGGGTTTACACAAAACACTGGCTTCAGAATGTATTACCTAGCAAGCTTCCACACACAATTCAGTTAGGTTTAGAACAGGACACACAGAATGGATCCCTCTCAGGGCATTCTAGTCAGGGGTGCAGACACAAAGACACTGTCAGAATGGCTCCTGCTCTTTACCGCTCTCCTGTTTACATCAGGTGAGCAGATAAATGGTAGCAGCCAGGGAGGCTAGGCCTCCCCACTCCTTGTCCTTCTTTGTCACCTGCAGGCCAATCCCTGCAGAGTCAGCTCTCCTGACCTGGAGCACAAAATGTTGAGTCGGTGGAGACCCAGACAGAAGAGGTTGGAAGTTTATTTCCAGGTTCCCGCCTTCTGGCTGACAGCAGGGTGGCTGTAGCTATATTTGTTAGGGTCTTTTATTTTTGGTTTTGTTTCTAAGGGTTTTTTATGTAAATGGGAGCTTGGGGTGTGTGCACATGTGTTCTGGTGCCCTTGGAGAAGACCAGCTTCAGATTCTCTGGAGCTGGAGTTACAGCCATTGTGAGTCACTTGGTGTGGGTACTGGGAACCAGACCCAGGTCCTCTGTTGGAGTAGCAAGTGTTCTTAATCGCCGAGCAATCTCTACAGCCCCTTTGCTGGGTTCTTAGCAGTACTTTTCATCCCTTCCTTGAAGTACCTGGCCTGAGAATTATTTTATTTAGTTCCTATCAATTACCCTGCTTGAGCCTGCATTTGTTTCTCTCTGAGAGTCTGGCACTGGGAACATAGCTCAGGAGTACAGTGTGTGGTGTGTGTTGAGGCTCTGGGTTTCCTCCCTAGCACCACAGAGAATGAGGCAGAGAAAGCAAGACAGGGAAGGTGTGGGAGGAGAGAAAATGGATATTCTCTCTCACATCCAACTTTCCAAAGTAACTAAGCAACCATTGCTTGGAATTGTGGAATGCCGCCTTAGTTGAAGGTTGTTTCCCCGAAGCTTTATGTAAGAATCTAATGAGCATCAAACATGTGAGCACACTTGCAAGTACTAGGTACGAGGTGCTGAGCACACAGGAATCCACACTCTGTTGGAGAGCTCTGAGAGCGTGCACTGGGTGTATGCGTAAATCAGAGCGCTGGCACGGGACATCAGACCCAAGGGGAGAAAGAGAAGCAACAATGGATGCCGAAACCCTGGTACCTCGGCTCCCTTCCCTCATTCTCTCTCTCCACCATGAACACACAGTCGCTCTCATCCCCAGCTAGAGTCCTTGCTGCCAGAGAGATCTTTCCCAAACGGAGATTCTGGTGTGCTACTCGCTATTAGTAAAGCATGGTGGGACCTATCCTGTCTGACGTCTCCAGTCGGTCTTCTGTCATCTTGGCCCTAATCCCTACTTTCATGCCATGACCCCACTCTTATTAAACATGTTCAGGCTCTTTCAGGGTTTATCTTCTTCCATCTGCGCCCTACTCACAGTTAGGTCCCGACTCGTTCATCAGAACAGTTCGGTGCCAACTCATTCATCAGACCGGTGCGGTTGTCACATCCTCTGCAGCCTTCTCACCTGCTGGGCAGAGGCCACTGCTGTCCCTGTCCCTGCCCACACTGTCCCGCACTCTCTCTCTCACCACTTTTAGGGCACCAGGGATATGTGAGCGCCTCAATTAGACTCCCTTCAGGTTAGCCAGCCCCTGGAAGTCGGGGATTTTATTGTTCATATTTGCATTCCTAGCACCAATCAGAGATCCTTGCCTATGACAGGGGCTTTATACACACCGACAAATAAAACTTTGCAAATTACATGGACTGTGCCAAGTTTGGGGGAGGGGGATAAATAGAAGCAAATCCAGGACTGTAGGCTAGCGGTGAAATGGGGGCAAAGAACGACAAAGGAGATCAAAGCAAGGTACGCTCAGGTCATTAGGCTTGGCCACAAGAACGTACACTAGTAATTTTTAGAAGATTGTTTTTTCTTAAAATGTATGAGTATGTTGGGGTAGGACTTGTGAGTATGGTTGCACCGGGAAGCCAGACAGAAGGGGTACCCAATCCACTGGGGCTGGGATGCCAAGCAGCTGATAGCTACCTGACGTGGGTGCTAGACTCAGACCTCCCGGCCTCTGCAGGAGCAACACATTCTTAACCCTGAGCCATCTCTCTAGCCCCGGCTTATAAGTACTTTTAACATCAAACACAAAATTCAAATGAACAAATCCAACAAAGCCCTTCAAGGACCAATGGAAAAGGACAGAGAGTGATTTTTTTTTTTTTTTTTTTTTTTTTGGTTTTTCGAGACAGGGTTTCTCTGTGGCTTTGGAGCCTGTCCTGGAACTAGCTCTGTAGACCAGGCTGGTCTCGAACTCACAGAGATCCGCCTGCCTCTGCCTCCCGAGTGCTGGGATTAAAGGCGTGCACCACCATCGCCTGGCGACAGAGAGTGATTTTGGGAACACTGCTGAATACTTAGATACTAATAGCCAGGTGGTAGTGGCACATGCCTTTAATCCCAGCACCTGGGAGACAGAAGCAGGTGGATTTCTGTGAGTTCGAGGCCAGCCTGGTCTACAAGAGCTAGTTCCAGGACAGGCTCCAAAGCTACAGAGAAACTCTGCCTCGAAGAAAAAATAATTAGAATGCTAATAGCACCACCGTTGGGGATAGGACAGTAGCTCAGCAGATGCTCTGCCTAAGAGGTGTGAGGCCCTCAAATCAATCCCCAGGACCACACAAACTACAATGACAAAACCTACATCATCTGGAACAGCAATCACGAGAAAACAAAGGTTTCTTGTGGGCTGAGTATTTTACATGTTATATCCTTTAGTCTTCACTCAGACATTATAAACTAGAGCCTATTTACTATACCATATTTTTTCATTTTTCTTATGCGTGTGGGTGTTTAGTCTGTGTGTATGTAATTTTGTGCCTAGCGCCCATAGAAGCTAGTAGAAGAAGACATCAACGTCCCTGAAACTGGAGTTAGGAGTTATGGTTGCATCCTGCCACGCGAGTGCTGAGAATCAAAGGCGGGTCCTTTAGAAGAGCAGCCAGTGCTCTTAGCCGAGGAGCCACTTCTGCAGTCCCTACTGTGGCCTTTCACAGGCAAGAAACCCAAAGGAATCTAAAACACTGGCCCGAGGTCAAATACAGAAAACAGAAGGTTTGATAATTAGGCACAAATGTGCTTGATTCTAACCCTAGCTTCTAAACGTACTTACAGGGTGCTGATAGCATAAACACACCACGGATTTTGTTTGTTTGTTTGTTTTGTTTTTTCAGATAAAGCCTCCCTAGGTAGGTAGCGCTAGCTGTGCTGGAACTCCCCATGTAGACCAGGCTGGCCCACAACTCACAGAGATCCACCTGCCTCTGCCTCCAGATGTGTGCCACCATACCCAACCCATGACTTGTCTTTAAATGGAAATTAATATAGATTTGAGCTGACCCAGCCATGCTGACCAGACCGCACCATGACATGCGGCTACTGAACTGGACAGCCCACGGCTTTGGGCTTTATTTTCTCTCACAGGCTAAACATAGAGGGATCTGAAAGCTGAGCGGGCATTAGGTAATAACGTGAAGTGCCTGTTCCCTCTGGACTAAGATCAATTGTTCACATTCACCGTTTCCACTGAAGTTGTTCAACCTGTGGTTGAAAATTAGCCGAACAAACAAGTGTGGGAGACAGCGTTAAGCCACTGGTTCGCTGTTCCCGCAGCTTTCACTTGAGGGTCGCTACGTGAACACCTAGTGCACGTGACTGACTACTTAAGGATTCTTAGCCCAACAAATCTTGGCTTGCAAAATCAAGAGAACTAAGAGGATTAGGCATTTCCATGTTAGTTAAACTGGGAAAAAATGGGGTTTATCATGTTTACTTTAAAACGTAGCTGCCTACAGCGGGGGTGGTTGGTATGGAATGGAATTCATGTGCCAAATGAAAAAGAAAGGGGGGGGGGGGTGGGAATCAGGACCAAGCTCCTCTGTGAGAACCAGAACCGGGCTGGGACCACAAGTTTTACTGAAGTCAGAAGGCAACGCAATTACTCCATATTCATCTCTAATTGTTTCATTAGACTCTAATAAACTGACCTTTAAAGAGCTGTAAAGCAAAGGTCTGTACATCCCCCTGCCGGGGATCACCTCGCCTCACGTGGCAGTCATACTCCTCCAGAGTAGCCACAGTGGTGTTGATTCTCAAATCCCAACTCATCTTAGCACCCACATTCCTTATCAAAAGTCAAAGCAAACTCAGGCACCTCCACAGATGGCCATTTCAGCACGCGACCACACAAAACCGTTAACTCCCTCTGACAAAGATCCTGACAGGGAGTCATCTAAGCAAGACACTGGGAGGGCAGATGCTTGTTGGTTGCCCATGTCCAAAACCAAAGAGAATGCCAGGCAAACAGCGGGTATTCTAGAAACAAGTTTTGAATGAGGAATGAATACATTTTAGGGAGAAGCAGAGTGGGTGTCTTTGGTGGGGTGGAAGGTAACAGGCAAGGTGGCATTTCTTCTCTTTCTTTTCTACCACTAGAGCCCGGTACTAAATGCCCAAGAGAGGTGATTTCCTTAAAAACGTGGCATGTTTAAGGGAGAAGAGGGATTGGCACATCTCTGGTGCAATGCCCCTTCTCCAAAGTGTGGGTGCATAATGATACACGGTTGCACTGCATTCTGGACGGCTTTGCCTTTGGAGGCGTGGTGTAAAGGATGCCGCAGAATCAGCCGCAAGCAAAGATGAGAGGAGCTCATCCCAGGAACCGATCTCTAGCTCGCATCACATTCAGTGCTGGCTCCATCTCCCCAGGCACCCTGCAGCATCATTCCAAAGACGCAGGGACAACTGGGAGAGTCATCCCGGGAGAACGGGACTTTTAAAAACAAGAGTAGCTGCTAGGCAGACCAGGCCACCCACTGGTGACTCTCTCTCTCCACTCCCAACATTTTAAGGCAGATGCCAGAATGATGAGCTAAACAGAGGGGATTTAAATGGCTGTGTGCAAACAAGAGACATTTATTCTAGATAGCATCATGCATAATTCTGTACTGATCACATGACTTTCTTGGAGCTTGGATTTTTTTTTTTTTTAATGTACTCCATGTACTAAAAGCCCCACTGCCTATTTCTGGGTGAGCTAGAGCCCTAAGATCAGATTTGGAATGGATAGTAATAAGAATTTCTGTCTTGCCAACAGCTATCAACCTAAATATTCAATATGTCACATGGACTAACACTCAGAGGATGAGTCTACCTGCAGAGGCAGCTGGGATGGGCTTCCCAGAGAGGAGAAAGAAGACTTAGAACAAAGACAGAGCTAGGATTGGCAAGTCCGTGTGGTGTGTTTGGGGGACCTTCACTGATTACTGTAAGGATGCAGTTAGAGTGGCAGGGACTAAGGCTGAAGCTGAGACCAGGGTCACAGGCAGTACCTCAAAGAGGAACTATGTGGGCAGGGATGACGCTTAACATCAAGAAGGCGATCACAGCCAGGTGGTGGTGCACTAGCCTGCCTTACCATGGATGAACTTGAAGAGCTGATGCTAGGTCCAAAAAAAACAGGCACAAGGCTAGTGAGACAGTTCAGCAGGTGAAGGCACTTGCCTCCAAATCCGACAATCTGGGTTTGATCGCCCAGGACCCACATGGTAGAAGCAAAAGTCCCACAGTCTGTTCTCTGACCCCCAGACATGCACCATTGTCCATACTGCAAACCCAGTAAGTAAATGTAATCCCAAAGGTCAGACATACAGGGTCATAAATTGCATGATTCTACTAATATGAAATATCCAGGGTAGGCAGAGAGCTTCTTTGTAGTTTCCTGAAGCCAGAGGAAGATGAGAAAGAAGTGATTTTTTTTTAAAAAAGAAAAACGTTGTAGAGGTTTCCTCTAATAGAGATGAAAATGTGTTGGCACTATGTCCTTCAAGATGGTGGGGAGGATAAAGGCACCTGCCGCCAGGACTCATGACCCAAGGTCAATCCTGTGGTCCACACGGTAGGAGGAGAGAATCAACTCCCACGAGGTGTCCTTTGACATCCACAGAAGCATCATGGCGGCACACAACCACCAGCCACCACCCCCCACACAAAGAAATACATTAGATGTCGTTTCACACTATTAAAATCGTGTTAGAACTAAATAGAAGTGACAGTTGCTCAACTTGCTGATGTCCTAAGTGCTACTGAGTTGTACACTTCAAAATGCTAACCGGGGGCCCAGATTACTCAGTAAATAAAGGCACTTACACCAACCTGATGCCTAAATCTAATCTCCGGGATCCACATGGTAGAAGAAGAGAATAGATTCTTACACATTCACATGTTGTCCTGGGACCTCAATGTGTGCACACACACTCACAGAATAAATAAACCTAATTAAATAAACTTAAAATTTTAAATAAAAACCAAGTTTTAAAATAAACTTAAAAAGTTTTAAGCTGGGCGGTGGTGGCGCACACCTTTAATCCCAGCACTCAGGAGGCAGAGGCAGGCAGATCTCTGTGAGTTCAAGGTCAGCCTGGTCTACAAGAGCTAGTTCCAGGACAGGCTTCAAAGCTACAGAGAAACCCTGTCTTGAAAAACAAAAAACAAAAAAACAAATTTTATATTGTACCAATTTTACTTGAACTTCCTTTCAATTTCTCTTTCCTTCCTCTCTCTCTCTCTCTCCTTTCCTCCTTCCCTCCCTTTCTTCCTTCCAAATACTAGGTCTCAATAGGCAGACCAGGCTAGCATCAACCCAGAGATCCGCCTACCTCTGCCACTAGAGTGTTGAGATTAAGTCACTGCAAGGGGTAATATGAGGTGGTACAATCACTGCAGAAAAGGACATGGACACTTCTTTAAAAATGAAAAAGAATTACCCGTAGAGCCAGCACACACGTAAGCAGAGCCTCAGGGAGGCAATCATTACCAACATCCACGGGCCTGGGACAACAATTCTGGTTTTTTGTTTATTTGGTTGGTTTGGTTTGGTTTTTCGAGACATGGTTTCTATGTGTAAAAGCCTGGCTGTCATGGAACTCGCTTTGTAGACCAGGCTGGCCTCAAATTCCCAGAGAGTGTCAACAGTTCAAAGGTAGAAACAACCACCGTTTATGTGTAGACACAAACAAAATGTCTATACACACACAGTACATTACTGCTCTGCCTTAAGACGAATGAATTTAGGACACAGGCTGTTTGAAAGAACGTTGAGGGCTTTATGTTAAGTGAAATACACCAGTCACAAAAAGATTAAATATTAAACTGAGCTTGGTAACTCAAACCTGTAATCCCAGCACCATACCTTGGGCAAGAGAATCTTAAAGCCAGCCTGAGCTGGACAACCAGACAAGAAAAAAGAATTTAAAAAGAAAAAGATAAATAAATATAACTGCTTATGAGAAAATGGGGTTGTCAAACTCCTCAAGAAAAGAAGTAAGCCGGGTGGTGGTGGCGCACGCCTTTAATCCCAGCACTCGGGAGGCAGAGGCAGGTGGATCTCTGGGAGTTCGAGGCCAGCCTGGTCTACAAGAGCTAGTTCCGGGACAGGAACCAAAAAGCTACGGAGAAACCCTGTCTCAAAAATCCTAAAAAAACACAAGAAGTACCATGGCTTGCCAGGGGTGACGGAATGGCTTTGATGAGCTTCAGTCTGGGAGAAGACAGCGCTCTGGGGATGGACGGCGGTTATGGTTAGACAACACTGTGAACAGGTTTGCTACTCTTGAACTTTGTTCTTAGTAAAGGGTTGGTAGAGGGGAAGCAAGATGGCTCCGTGTGGAAAAGCATCAGTTACCAACGCTGATGTCCTGATTTCGATCCTGGAACCCACATGGTAGAAGCAGATTATTAATCCCTGTAAGTTATCTTTCACACTTGTCTACACACAAATAAAAACATAGAAGTACGGATCATTTTTTCTATTTTTAGAAGACTTATTTATTTTTATGTGCATTGGTGTTTTGCCTGCATGTATGTTGTCCAGGGTCCCCTGGAATTGGAGTTACAGACAGCTGAGGTAGGCTCTGGGAATTGAACCCAGGTCCTCTGAAGAGCAGACAGTGCTCTTAATTACTGAGCTATCTCTCCAGCACTAGAAATATGTATAATTAATATTTGCAGATAAAAACATTAAAATGTCTAGAGAGCTGGTAATAAATATATCTCAGTGGCCAAGCACTTGCCTGGCGTGGCGGAGACCCTGGGTTCTGTTCTATAAACCCAAAGGGAAGCAAACCAAAAGATTAAGTGATAGATTTTCTGTTATGTATATTTTTCTACATAGAAAAACTTTTTCAAAAGAACTGTTTTCCCTTGAAGTGGCAGTCAGAATAGAGATCGCCCTACCCGTATCTGGAGGCTGGCAGCACACACCTATAATCTCAACTACTCTGAATGTTGAGGCAGGAGGATCACAGGATCACCGCCTGAGTGTAGTGGTTTGAATGAAACTGTCCCCCTATAGGGCCAGGTATTCCAACACTGGGTTCTGGTTGGTGGCACTGTTTGGGAGATGGGATGACCTTGCTGGCCTTGCTGGAGAAAGGATATCACTGGGAGATGGACGGTGGGAGCTCATAGCCTGCTCCAACTTTCAGTTCACTCTCTCTATTTCACATTTGAGGCTGAAGAACATCTTTCAGCTTCCTGATCGGGCTGTCAGCTGCCACGTCTCTCCCACCGTTATGGATTCTCCCTGTGAAACTGGAAGCAAAATAAAAGAAAGAAAGAAAGAAAGAAAGAAAGAAAGAAAGAAAGAAAGAAAGAAAGAAAGAAAGAAAGAAAGAAAGAAAGAAAAAGCCTTCCTTCTAAAAGTTGCCTCGGCTGCGGTCATCCATCACAGTATCACAGCAGCAGAAAAGTAAACAATGCTCTGGGTTACACAAGTTCAAGGACAACCTGGGCAATTTAGTAGTAAGACCCTGCCTCAAAATAAAATATAAGAAGAGATTTGGAGGTATAGCTTGGTGGCAGATCATTTACCCAGAATAAACAAGACCCTAGGTTCAATCCCTAGTGTCTCTCTCCCCCCCTTCCCTCCCTCCCTCCCTCTCTCTCTCTCTCTCTCTCTCTCTCTCTCTCTCTCTCTCTCTCTCTCACACACACACACACACACACACACACACACACTCACAAACACTTCTGAGACTTTGCAACCATATCCCTATTTTGCAGGTCTGGGATTCTGGGATGGGAACTTGAAAGTTTAGGACTAGTCTGGTATCACTTTGATGCAAGGGTTCACAGAGAGACCTTCCTGTTCCTTCATGTAGATTCCCAAACAGCATTCTCAACCCTAGTTGCTACCCAACTTAATGTCAATGAAAACGACCCGGGGCACACTTTATAACACACACATTAAGTAACTTTACACTCTATGATCAATCTGTACAAAAGTATCAAACAGTACCTTAGTGAGGGAAGGCCCCACAGAAGCCACGCCACAGGTGCCAGCACAGCCATCAAAGCTCGACGCTAATGGGCCAAGGGAAGGGCTTGGGAAAGAAACTGTTCTCCTCTCCCCCACGCCCACTCACTTCAAATGTGACAGCTTCGACCGCGGCCTCTTTCACCAGCTCAACAGAGGACATGTTCTGCTAGGCCCGAGGATACAAAAGCAGAAGCACAATGCGGTTCTTTCTGCCTGTTTTGTAAGACATCTTTTGAAAGGAGATAGCAAATCTGCCTGGAGGGACACTGGACCAGGACACCGAAAGTCAAGGCCTCTGTCACCCAGCAGCCCTGCAGAACTGAGGTCAGAGCTCAGCAGGGAAGACTTGGTATGTGGGTACATGAAGCAGCCTTGCCAAGACAGACCTCAACCCCACTCTATTCCTTCTCCCCTTTGAGGGTGTCAACCAGCACTGTTGGCTCCCTGCTTCCCATGTACAGCCTGATGGATCTCTGCTTTGTTGTCTCTGTTCAGGCTGGCCGGAGCCCAGAACATTCTCATTGTACATTTCATATTGCTCTACATTCCTGTGGTTTTCTTGCCGCCTCCTTCAGGTGGCCCCCTCCTTCACCTCCATCCTAGTACCCTTCCTATATGACCTTCATTGCTCTGGACCTTGAGTGCTCATCTGGGAGCCTCATCATTTTCTGTGTTCACAGTCTTACGTCACTTAGCAACGCTTCAAGGTTGCTGCCTGAGAATTATCGTATGACTCATCTTTGCAGGCTCTCTGCTTTTGGCAGGCACCTTGAGGGTCCCTAGAAGAGCCATTCCTCTTTCCTTTGCTAACCAAACACCAAGGTCTCACCGCTCACAGATGTGCAGCCTGGCCCCAGAGCCCCTGTGAACCTCACCGAAGGATTATCACTGGGGCTTATCACTACACATTCCTCAGCTAGCCTTGGAAGATGAAATCGCCACAACCGCAGCTGCAGAATCTCAGTAGGAAATGCAGAAAACTCTCAATTACAAAATAAGGATGGAATATTACTCAGAATCTGCATTCTGATTTACTCGCAAAAGGAACTGAAATCACCTCATCCCCGCAGACTCTTTAGTTTGTTGTTTGTTTGTGCTGTTTTTTATTTTTTTCGTTTTGTTTTGTTCAAGACAGGTTCTCACTATGTAGCTCTAGAATTCACGCCGTAGACCAGGCTGGTCTCAAACTCACAGAGACTCTCTTGCCACTGTCCACCCAAGTGCTGGGATCAAAGGCTTGCACTACGAGGCCTGGCTCCTGCAGTCTATCTTTAAAAGTTTATGTGCTCAGTTTCGCCATGCTGCTCTTTCTGCGGCCAGTGTGAACACAGTCTCTGCCAGCAATAAGCCAAGAAGCCGAAGAGACAAAGGCCAAGGCAAATGCACGGGAACATGGTGTGCCCGGTTGGAGTCAAAGGAGACACGGGCGAAGCCCACAGAGCACTCTCAAGAGGGGCAGGCAACCGTCCTGGGAGCCGGGCTTTCTGTCACAGACAGGTGGAATTTGCTGGCTTGTAGATGAGAGGATGGGAAGATGGAGAGCAAGAGGAAAGAGGCAGAGTGGTAAGAGGCGGTGCTCTGGGGACGGATGACGGGAGAACAAGTCAGTGAGTCCTCATCTCCGAGAATAAAAGGACCAGGAGAATTCCTGGTTTTTAAAAATAAAGACTTTGTTCATTTCGGCCTCCCCCTGGCCCAGACTTCCCAGCACTCATCCCCTAACCGGATTACTGGTGTGTGTGTGTGTGTGTGTGTGTGTGTCTCCATATGCCAACAAGAGATGGTCATAGACAGTTTAGCCTTTTTTAAGCCATACAGCTTCTATCAGAACTACTCAGATCTGCTGGATATGTAAGACTTTCATTCCCCACAAGAAAAATCACTTATGGACACCGAAATGTGAACTTCAGATGGTTTTTAAGTCACAAAAGATTGTTCATCTACTTTTCCATGTATTAAGAATGAAAAGGGTTTGGGTATATATCCAAAGGTTGTTCAATCATGCTACAAAGACATCTGCTCAACTGTGTTCATAGCAGCACTGTTTGTCATAGCCAGAACCTGGAAACAATCTAAGTGCCCCTCGACCAAAGAATGGATAAGAAAAATGTGGTACATTTACACATTGGAGTACTACATATCAGGAAAAAGTAACAACCTCTTGAAATTTGCAGGCAAATGGATGGAGCTAGAAAACATCATATTGAATGAGGTAACCCAGACCCAGAAAGACAATTATCACATGTACTCACTCATAGGTGGTTTTTAAACGTAAAGCAAAGAAAACCAGCCCACAAATCACAATCCCAGAGAATTTAGACAACAATGAGGACCCTAAGAGAGACTTACATAGATCTAATCTACATGGGAAGTTGGAAAAGACAAGATCTCCTGAGTAAATTGGGAGCATGGGGACCTTGGGAGAGAGTTGAAGGGGAGGGGAGAGGCAGGGAGGGGAGCAGAGAAAAATGTAGAGCTCAATAAAATCAATAAAAAAAAAAAGAAAAAAAAGGAATGCAAAGTGAGTGGTGATAGTGGCACACACCTTTAATTCCAGAACTTGGGAAGCAAAGGCAGGTAGATCTCTGAGTTCAAGGCCAGCCTGGTCTACAGAGTGAGTTCCAGGACAACCAAGGCTACACAGAGAAACCCTGTCTTGAAAAAACAGAAAAAGAAAAGAATGAAAAGATTGGGCCTAGTAGTATAGGCCTGGAATCCCCGGCTGCTCCAGAGACTAAGGAGTGCAAGTTCAAGGCTAGCCTGGGCTATAGAGTGAGTTCAAGGCCCACTGGGAAACTTAGTAAGACCCTGCCTCCAAATAAAAAGTAAAAAGTAGGGCTGTGGTTGTGGCTCAGTGGTCGAGCTCACCTAGCCTGTGCGCAGCCCTTGGGTTGATCCCCAGAACCACAAAAATTAAAAGACAAGAAAAAAAAAAAAAGAATAAAGAGGCCTACAAATTGCATGTGGGTACAAATAATATGTAGTTCAAGCAAAAAGACAAGCGTGGGTAACACAGTCGTCATGGGTAGGAGTAGCCACTCCAGAGACAGTTCCAGAGGTCTGCTCTCTCTCTAGCGCTTCATGTCTCATTCTGGCTGGGGACAGAACGTTTGGGGTTCTAGTCCCTGTAACAGTTAGTCCAAAATAGCTCAAAGGAGAAAAAAGAAAAAAAAAACTAAATTCAATACACGAAAGCAGCTGAGGAAAATGATTGCTGTGTGTTTGAGGCTAGCCTTGGCTAAACAGCAAACTCCATCTTAGAAAGCAAAATCAGGTTGAAGAGTGAGCTCAGTGGTTCAAACTGCAGACCACTCTTCCAGAGGACCCGGGCTCGGTTCCCAGCACCCACTCAGGCAGCGCAGAACTTATCTCACTCCGGGGGACACGACAACACCCTTGTGGACCACGCTTGTACACCTAATCCACCACACACACACACACATAAAAATATCTTCAAACCAAAAACAGAAAAAATAAATATTAAAATCTTGGTTTTTAAAGGGTAGCTAAAATGAACTTACCAAGTTTAGAACTCTTTTTTTTTTTTTTTGGCAAAAATGACCTTTTTTGTAAAAAATCAAATAAACAAAGCCACCATGCCTGCTTAGGAAAAACTCTAAAAAAGCCTGTCCTGGAACTAGCTCTTGTAGACCAGGCTGGTCTCGAACTCACAGAGATCCGCCTGCCTCTGCCTCCCAAGTCCTGGGATTAAAGGCGTGCGCCACCACCGCCCGGGTTAACTCAGGTTCTGAATCAGCGCTCTATCACGGAATTTCTTCCTCAGTGTCTCCAGCAGTAGAAAGCAAAGCGTCCAGCAAAACACAGACTGCCATCTCCAGTGCCAAGACGTCCCTTTCTCCTGAGCACACAGCAGCTCCTGTTTTCTACACAGCCCTCTGGGGCCAGAGTACACACCAGCGCCCAGCTGAACTCCGCACAATGGACTTTAAGGCGGAGAGCTACACGGAGTCCCCGGCACCTTCTGAAAATTCTTCAGTGTATTATTGCATAGCCAAATAGTGTGACAAGGATCAACAGATTAGAAACAAATGGACTCCTTCAGCTGACACAGCTAGAGACTGCCCCTGAATCCGGCCGCTGCTTCTAACGAGAAACAAAGCATACCAACGGGAGATTTATGACTGACCGAAATCGTACTTGAAAATGCAACATGGAAGAGTCAAAGCCGGGTGCGGTGACTCAAGCCTCAAGTCCCAGCACTAGGGAAGGAGAGGTACAAATTCCAGGCTATGCTGTTCTACATAGCAAGTTCCAAGTTAGCCAGGGCTAGGAGGTGGGATCCTATCTCGGAGAGACAGAGAACCAACGCGAGGGCTCAGAGGGTGAAAGTGCTTGTACCCAGCCTGATGACCTGGGTTCAGTCCCAGAGACCCATGGGAGGAGAAGAGCCAGCACCTGAAAGTCGTGACCTCCACACACAGGCTGTGGCGTGAGCACACACACATACACGCTAAACAAATAAATGCAATTGATAAGATCTTTTTAAAAAGAAGGAAGGAGGGGCTGGAGAGATGGCTCAGTGGTTAAGAGCATTGCCTGTTCTTCCAAAGGTCCTGAGTTCAAATCCCAACAACCACTTGGTGGCTCACAACCATCTATAATGAGGTCTGGTGCCCTCTTCTGGCCTGCAGACAGAATATTGTATACATAATAAATAAATATTAAAAAAAAAGGAAGATGAAAGGATCAAATGCTTTACACAATGATGAATAATTAAAATTATATAATAAACTTTGAAAGATATATTACTGATATGGGTATTTGCATTCTATATTTATTTCATGGCATCCAATCATTCTGTCCTTGCTATGTAGTCTGGATGACCTGGGGCTCACTAGGTAGACCAAGACTCACAAAGATCTCCTGCCTCTGTCTCAGGAATGCTGGGATTAAAGGTATTTGCTGCCACACCCCACTTGTCTGACATGGTCTAGCTACAAAGCATTAGCACAAGATCTGCCACGGTAGAGGGCACCTATAATCCCAGCTACTTGAAGGCTGAGGCAAGAGGACACCCAGTGAGCTTAAGGACACCCAGAAAAATTTATCCAGACCCTATCTCAACCAACTTTTAAAAGCCTGGAGATGGGGGCTGGAGAGATGGCTCAGAGGTTAAGAGCATTACCTGCTCTTCCAAAGGTCCTGAGTTCAATTCCCAGCAACCACATGGTGGCTCACAACCATCTGTAATAAACTCTGGTTCCCTCTGGTTCCCTGCAGGCATACACACAACAGAATATTGTATACAAAATAAATAAATAAATATTAAAAAAAAAAGCCTGGAGATGTTTGCCTGGCGGTAGAGCACTTGCCCAATACAAGATACCCTAGGTCCTGAGAGGTGAAAAACCTATGCTTGGATAGTGGATATATTATTCCTTCCATAAATAATTCACAATGATAAAAATTGTGATATTGGGATGGGGAGATGGCTCAGGGGTTGAGAGCACTGGCTATTCTTCCAGAGGACCCAGGTTCAATTCCCAGCAGCCACATGGCGGCTCACAACTATCTGTAACTCCAACTCCAGAGGACCTGAGGACACTTTCACACAGACACACATACAGGCAATACACCAATGTCTATAAAAATAAATAAATCTTAAAAGAAAAAAATGTGATATATAACTAAATAGATTATTTAAGAAGAATTCTCGAAAGTCCAAATGCTCCAAAATAGTTCACTAAGAGGACTTTCAGAAAAAAAAAAAATATTTACTGCCCACAACCAGGAAAGCGGGATTAGGAAAGATTTGTTTGGTGTGTGGCAAATTCTGCTGTTTCTCCCGCGGACGCTCCAATGAACCCGGGTGGATGCTGCAGCTGCTGCGGCTGCTGTGACCTGGAACTAACACTGATCTACTTCTTGTTTTCTTTCTGTTCTTTTCTTTTTCTCTTTTTCCCAGTTTTTTGAGACAGGGTTTCTCTAGCCCTAGCTGTACTAGAACTCACCATGTAGACCAGGCTGGCCTGGAACTCAGAGATCTGCCACCCACTACCTACTAAGTGATGGAATTAAAGGGGTATGCCTACATGACCAGCCCTAAAAGGGAAAAAAAAACTTTTTTAGAAGTTCATCAATCTTGAGGGACAATGTTACGGAGATGTAGCCATCAAGAGACAAGTTGTTGCTGCTTGTCATACCTAATAGGTGGTTTGGTGACACTGGGAATCACTGGAGCCCCAGAAACATTCTGTGAACTAAACCAATATAACTCTTCACCTTCCTGGAAGGGTGGCTTTCATCCCAAAAGAGATCTTCCTTGTTATTAGTCTTGCAGGCAGAAGTAGGCAGAACGGATCAAAGTTATATGAGAGAAAATTCTAGCCAAGCATGATGGTGGCGCGTCTATAATTCCAACATCTGGGAAACAGAGCGGAAAGATCATGAGGTCAAGGCCAGGCTAGACTACAAAGCAAGACACTAGTTTTTAAAGGGGAGAGAGAGGAACAAGCCTTTAATCCCAGCACTTGAGAGACAGAGGGAGATCCTTGTCTACATAACGAGTTGTAGGCCAATGAGGGCTACGATCCTGTTTCTACATAAATGAGTAAGATGTCCTCGAGACTGGGTCTGTTTGGGTCTAATTGGATGCTCGTTTTAAGGGAAAACTATTTAGTTTCTCTGAGTCTATTTGCTTTTCTGTAAAATAAAGTCACTAGACTTTAGAACAGCCGTGCCAGGGAACTGTGCACACAGGTACCAGATCTGAGTACCACTAATTCTGGAGAAGCTTCTCTACTCAAAATAAAATGTTAAATCAGAAATCCCCTGTGGGCCTGTCCAACTGAAAAACATGCCCTCTGACTCCACAGCCATTCTGGAAAGCTGGGGTTTACCCAAGGCCCTTCCAACCACATCTTAATCAAGTCAATGACATTCTCTTTCTGGTAACTTAATTTGGTCACTTAATTTGTACTTAAGACCCTTAACTATATCTAAGGAAAAAAGAAAGAAGGAAGGAAGGCGAGAGGGAGGGAAAGAGGGAAGAAGGGAAAGGAAAGGGGGAGGGAGAAGGAAGGGCAGGGAAGGGCAAGGAAGGGAAGGGAAGGGAAGGGGAGGGAAGAAACAAAGGGTTGAACTCATATACATATTAGTGGTAGATGTAGTAAGTTACAAAGCTTCCTCTGAAGTTCTGCACACCACTTACCATTGTTCTACACCTTAAACAACGCCCTCTTTCTACTACTCCCAATTCCCAAGATCAAAAATAGCCCAATGCAACTCTCCACCCAATGTAACCCCGAGTTACCACAAAAAGAACAAGGCCTAGAGGAAACTGTTTTGATTCTGGTATCACCTAAACTAGAGAAAATAACGTTCTGTAGACTTTGGTTTTCTTGTCTAAGGAGTGAGGATAAAGAATGAGTCCTCCGCTAGCTTCATGGCACCTTCTGGTACTATGGTACCCTGCTTCCAAGGGAAGGAAGCTGCCAATAATCCCACCCATCTGGAACACCTATGTATCATGACAACCAGCATAGTATGATAACTCTAGGGGTGCAATAGCAGGACTCATATTTTGGTGGCAGCCAACAGCTCTCTGATTGAACTTAAGATCTACCAACAGGAGGGAAATGAAGCCTGGTATCAGAAAGCTAGCCAACCATGGACTATAGAGACCATGGATATTGGAGAACCTACTGCTTCACTTAACCGTGCACCCAGGTGTAGAACTCTCAGCTACCTCTCCAGCACCATGTCTGCATGCATGCCGCCATGCTTCCTGCCATGATGATAATGGACTGAACCTCTGAACTATAAGCCAGCCCCAATTAAATGCGTTCTTTACTAAGAGCTGCTGTGGTCATGGTGTTTCTTTACAGTAATAGAACACTGACTAACACAAACCACTGTCTCAAGAATCCAAAAATGGGACTGAAGAGATGGCTCAGTGGCTATGAGCACTTGCTGCTCTCCCAGAGTACCCAGGATAGTTCTAACAGCCACATGAGGCAGCTCACTATTGCCTACAACTATGGATCTGAATCTGTTCTTGAGAACCCACACAAACAGCACACTCAGAGAGACATGCCCAGAGAAATTTTTTTTTTGGGGGGGGGGTTCGAGACAGGGTTTCTCTGTGGTTTTGGAGCCTGTCCTGGAACTAGCTCTTGTAGACCAGGCTGGTCTCGAACTCACAGAGATCCGCCTGCCTCTGCCTCCCAAGTGCTGGGATTAAAGGCGTGCGCCACCACTGTAGTAAATACAAGTAGAGCAAAAGTGATCGGCTCAAAGAAAAATGAAAACAGTTGTGTGGTGACAGGGATCAAATCAGGGCCTTACACAAGCTAGGCAAATACTCTACCAACTGGGCTACATTTGCCAGCCCCAATATTTACCCTTTGTTACTTTAAATTTTTATTTACTTATTTTATGTGTATGTTTTCCCTGCATGTTTGTCTGTCCACGTTTGTGCTGCTGCCCAAGAAGGCAAGGGAGGGTGTCAGATCACCCAGAACTACAGTTACAGACAGGTGTGAGCTATATGTGGGTGCTGGGAACTGAACCTGGGTTTCTCTGGAAGAGCAGACCATGCTCTTAACCAGTGAGCCATCTCTTCAGGACCTGAAATTTACACTTTAAATGATGAGTTTTATCCCACGTTTATATGTGCAAACAAACAAATAATAAAAGTCCAGCTAAAAGAAAATCTGGAGCATTTGGATTCCATTTTAAGTTCACTAAGGATTAAGCACCTGTCTCCGTGGAGCCGCATTGTCCGGCAGTGGGACAAGGACTGTCACAGGGGTCATGAAAGGAACAGGTGAGATGATGTTGGGAAACAGAAGTACACAGACTTGCCATAGGGTTCAGAGAGAGCTATGTGAGAAGAGTATGAACGGGCACTCAAGCTAACACACATGCCTACAATCCCAGCATTTGGAATGTAGAGCCGGAAGGGTCAGGAGTTCAAAGTCACCCTCCACCCCAGAGCAAGTTCAAGGCTAGGATGGGCTACAGGGGACCCTGTCTCCGAATATGCACAACAAAAAGCAAATAAGGTTCTTTGGGAAGTCGGCACCAGCTTATTTTCCTGATAGTTTTTAAAGCTTCCATTTTTCTTTGCTGTCTATAAAATGTCTTTTCCAGAGGGTGAGATCTTTATAACCAAGTTTCTCCCTGTGTTTTTAACCTTGTCGCTCTCTGAAGCCCAGGGATTCCCCAAAGATGGAGGGACTTTTTGAAATGTTTTTAAAGCACATCTCTGAATCTATTTCAAGACTCACTCAAGAATCATCTCTCATTCTGGTGCAAAATCGCCTGTATTAGAAAGAATCCTGACTCTGCCCTTTCCAGTTCTGTAACACAGAGCAACTTAACTTTTTGGGTCTATCTTCCCATCTATAAATAAAGATAATAACTAGGTGAGCTTCATAACAGATTAAACGAGACCATCTTTGCAAAGTGTTTGGGACAAAACCAGGCACGTAACAAAGGCTCTGCAAGTGTCAAGTATATGAAATAGGTTCCTATAGACGTCTCTTCAGGTGAAACAGATGCTACTGATTCCTACCACAGCATCTACAATAGTCCATAATAGTCAGCCTCTCTGTAGTAGAACACAGCAACATTAAAACAGGGGGTCTTTTCTTATTCCAGGAGGTCAACGTAGTCCCAAAATGTAAACCAACAGATGAAGGAATGAGGACTCTAGCACAGAAAGCACGAAGGACTTTTAACCTCGTTTGCTGCATGTCTCGGCGCCTTTGCTACCCAGAGCATCCTCTACACATTTTATCTCTAATGCTGGATGCAGGATGCCTGATACAGAACCTGTATCCACTCAATGAAGAAGTGTCAGGAGTGATTACTACCAAAAAGAGAGGGGGAAAAAAAGAGAAAAAGGAACGGGGGCTGGAGAGATGGCTCAGCGGTTAAGAGCATTGCCTGCTCTTCCAAAGGTCCTGAGTTCAATTCCCAGCAACCACATGGTGGCTCATAACCATCTGTAATGAGGTCTGATGCCCTCTTCTGGCCTTCAGACATACATGCGGACAGAATATTGCATACATAATAAATAAATATTTAAAAAAAAGGAATGGAAGAAGGAAGGGAGGAGGAAAGAAAGAGGGATGGGTGATAGACAAATACCACCCAGAATCTTGCAGAAGAGTTTTTTTTTGTTGTTGTTGTTGTTTTTTTTTGTTTGTTTGTTTTTGTTTTTGATTTTTCGAGACAGGGTTTCTCCGTAGCTTTTGGTTCCTGTCCTGGAACTAACTCTTGTAGACCAGGCTGGCCTCGAACTCACAGAGATCCGCCTGCCTCTGCCTCCCGAGTGCTGGGATTAAAGGCGTGCGCCACCACCGCCCGGCAGAAGAGTTTTGATGACAAAGTTGAATCAGTATTCAAGACCTGGGCAAAAACACAGAGCATCCCAGATTAATTGAGACAAAAATGTCGCATCTTATGAATGATAGTAATGCTGTCTGTGAGAGCCCACATCTTTATCCCAGCATCCAAGAAGAAAGGTTTCTTCAACAAGATATATGAAAGAAGTGACCCCCGATAATAAGGTGTGAATGCTCCACACAGGACTCGGGCCTCCTTAGAACCGAGAGATGAAAACTGAGAAGGAATGAGATTCAAATATAAAAGTATAAGAAGTCAGCACTGAGATACAGTGCAGCAACAGAACACTTGACCAGCAAGATGCGGTGCTAGGTTCAATACCTGGTAGTAGGAAAAACAAACCAAGAGTTCCAATGAAGTTTAAGGAGCTACCTGTAAAGTGTGAAGGCCAGTTTTTGAGGACTGAACAAGACATTCCCAGAGAAGCTGAACAAACTCACTGCTCAGACACCTGTAATGCTTGGCATGAGGATAAAACAAGGCACTTGGAATCCATATCCAGCGTTAAATTTGCATAGCTAAAGCCAGGGGTGGTGGCGTACACCTTTGATACCAGCACTCCAGAAGCAGAGGCAGGAAGATCTCTGAGTTCGAGGTCAGCCTGGTCTTTAGAGCAAATTCCAGAACAGCCAGGGTTGCACAGAGAAACCTGCCCCCCCCCAAAAAAAAATACCAAAAAACTCTGCACAGCTAAAACCTCAGTGAATGACAGAATCCACATATGTATACATTAAACCCTGCTGCAGGTGCGCACCAGGACGAGACATGCTCTAATCCGATCCAGTGAGGAGTCTGTCACAATTGCTCTGAACTTAACTGGCTTGGCACAACACCAAAAGTCGTGAAAGAATTTCTCAGAATCTCAGTACACACTGCTTTCCCATCTATTCAGTCTAAAGGGACATAAAGGGACACTGGGAAAATGGCTCAGCCTGCCACACAAGCGTAAGGACCTGAGTTCAAATCCCCAAATCTGGAACACAGAGTACATCTATAACTCCAGTGCTGGTGGGAGCAGAGACGGGCAGATCCCAGGAGCTCACTGGCTGGCCAGACAAGCCAAATCTGTAAGCTCCAGGTCTTCCATCTTTGATTATAACTATTTTTCTTGTTGGTGCTTTATCATACTTATTTGCTATGTGCACACACGTCTCCTGCTACCGTGTGGGTTCCATTTAGGTTTGGGGACAGTGGCCTTTACCTGTTCAGTCATTTCACTGGTCCCGTTTTGGTTTTTGAGATAGGGTCTCACTACAGCCCCTAGCCAGTCTAGAATTCCACGAGTAGAAAGACTTGTTTCACATTTGCCTCAATCCTCCTGCCTCCACTTCTCAAGGGCTGGGAATATGGTAGGGCTAGCTATAATTACTTCTTTATAGAAACAAGGTAAACAATGAAGAACAAATGTGTTTATCTCTCTGTCCCAAATCTACAGGACATCAAATATTGACCAAAACTGTTTCTTCAAAGGATAATCACCTGCTTAGTCCACAGAGATTGTTTCTAGCTATCCTTGGATGTTTGCTGTTTTCATAAAGATGTTGACCACACAGCTCCATCCAGGCATCTACTCATCTCCTGGAGCTCTTCTCCTGGACTTGACAGTGCTATTCAAATAGCTTTCATGTTACATGATATCATCATCAGTTTTGACAGGACAATTTCATTCTGCCTTACCCAAACCTTTAAGCTTGAAGTGTCCTTAATTCTGAAAGGATGCTAATACTTTTTTGGAGGCTGGCTCCATTTGGGATTTGAAAAAACAAACAAACAAAAAAAAGTCAGTCGTGGTGGTATATACCTTTAGTTCCAACACCCAGAAGGCAAAGTCAGGTGGGTCTCTGAGTTACAGGACAGCCAGGGTTACACAGAGAAATCCTGTCTTGAAAAATAAAACAAACAAACAAGCAAAAAACATTTTGGTAAACCCCAAATGAAGCTGAAGCTGTTGGGCAGGAAGCAGATGCTCAGAGCCACAGTGAGCTACCCAGTGAGTTAAAAGGATTGCAGTGGAGGAAATAAGAGAAGGGGGAGAGGGAGTACGAGGTGGGCACAACCAAGGTGGGGCTTGGGGCAGGGGTGATGCTCTGGGCTTATCCTCAGCAATAAATAAATAAGCATAAAACAGGCTGGAGAGATGCTCAGTAGTCAACAGTACATACTGTTCTTGTGCTCACAAATTCCTTTCATTCCAGCTCCAGGGAATCTGATGCCCTCTTCTGGCCTCCACATGCACTTGCACTCATGTGCACATACATAATTTTTTTTTCAATTTCTAACCTCCCCATTTAAAAATATTTTTAAAAAATGAACGAACAGTCCTGGGAGCATGCGTGCAGCCGTGGCCCCAGTGAAGACTCACCGGGAAAGCAGACTCTCACTCTCCACACTGCTGAAAGAGAGGAGAATTCTGGGCTGGAAGTGGCTCTGGGGTACACTGTAGTACTGATATTTAAGCACATGCCAGCCTCTATCAACTCTCTATGAGGAGGAAAGCTTGGTCCTCATTTGCCCTAAGAACACGGCAACCAAACTGTCTCCCGACTTTGTCAAAGGTTCTCTGGAAGACAAAACATCCTGTGGAAAACCAGTGACTGGTGTTACCCTGCTCCATACACCAGCAATGCCAAGTCTCACATAGGATTCAGGTTTCAGTACCCAGCTCTGAAAGAATCTTGTGAGATTTAGAACCAGTCAGCTAGCCTAGCAATTCCCTTGCCCCCATTCTCTCCTCTTCTGAACTTCCCCTCGGAGACACACGAAAGACTCGTATTTGAACCATGGAAACAAGACGACTTTGAGAAAAACGTTTTAGAGCTGTGTGGTTAGCAGATCTAGGTGAGAAGACCTGGTCTTGCTCCAAGGATCAAGTTTTCCCAAACCTGACCTGGTTAAGGAGGCCTTATAAGTAGCCTGGGTTCTGGCCAGCGTTTACAGTGGGCAAGTTACTCAACACATCCTTGCTTTGTCCCAACACCTGACACATGGCCTAAAGCGTGTAAGCAACTCATTAGGGGTGATTTTGTTAATCAGGTTAGGTAACACCTGGTATACAATAGGCACTTAATAAATGCTAGACATTACTATTTGTTCTTAACTTTCTTGTAAAGCTTCCTTCCTGCCTTCCCTATTTCCTTCCTTCCTTCCTTTTTTGAGGATATCTTACTATGCAACCCAAGCTGGCTTCAAACTCATCTTCCTGCCTCAGACTCTTGACCAAGTGTTGGCACAGAGTTATGCCAGCCTGTCTCGTTAACCTCATCAATCACTGCCCCTCAGGTCCGCAGGTACACCCTCCTCACCGTGCATTTGGTTGCTGTAGGTGCTCGCTAACCCACCTTTCTTACCCTCAAACTGCTAAAACAAACTTGAAATAACTCCAGGGAAAACTCCAGGCACTATCAACCCTTTGGAAATGAACCCATCTCGGACAAAAGCAAAACCCACACCACTTGACCCAATTAAGCAATAACAAACTCAATCGCTACCCAGGCTGCTCTGGCATTGACATAGAGCTTGCTGCAACTACCCAGGGTTTCTGTAGCTGTGATTGCAAAACCACATCCATCCCTAACCTCTCTCCCACTCCCAGCCAGCTCGAACAGCTGGGAACATCTTAAACTCTTTATTCCAATGGATCTGGAAGCATAAGTGTTTTGTCTTAGAATGACTGCTGTCTGGAATGGCAGTAGGTACCTGTGATCTGAGAACTCGGTAGGTAAATCAAGGGACTCAGGGTCAGCTTCAGTCACATAATGAATTAAAGGCCAGCCTGGACTTCCTGCAACCTCGTCTTTGAAGACCAATGATAAAACCTGATTTTTTTTTTTTTTTTTTTGGTTTTTCGAGACAGGATTTCTCTGTGGTTTTGGAGCCTGTCCTGGAACTAGCTCTTGTAGACCAGGCTGGTCTCGAACTCACAGAGATCCGCTGCCTCTGCCTCCCAAGTGCTGGGATTAAAGGCGTGTGCTACCACCGCCCAACTGATAAAACCTGATTTTGTCGGAGCCACACATCAGCCTCCCATAACTGAACACATTGGACGGGTCTCAGTTTTTACCCAGCACAGGCACATGTGTGGAGACCTTTTACAAAGTTAGTAAAGAAAAGGCAACACAGGTGTTTAGATGTCCCAAATGTATCTCCTATAAGATATCGATATTTACAGCACAAATCTGCATCCCTTTGATTAATTGGAACTAACAAGGGAACTCACCACTTCGTCCTACAATATCTCCTTGCATCTTTTATAATGTTGAAGAGATGGTTTTTGTTTATGTAACTATTCATACTTAGCTTTCCCTGCTGTTTAAGTGTTATTTAATATTGTAAATTATGTAAATATATTAAACAATATAAAACAATGCATATACTGAAATAATATCCAGTACTAACTATTTATGGAAAATACAATATTTGATATAAAAGTGAATAGGTTTATACTACTATGAATTATGCATTAAGTTTAATAGTTTCTATTGCTGTCATAAAATACCCTGACAACAGGCAATTCAAGGGGAGAAGGGGTTTTTGACTTGAAATTCCTGGTGAATCTATCACCGAGGGGAAATCAAGGCAGGAACCTGAAGCAGGTCACATCACATCCACAGGTAAGAGCAGCAAGCAACAAATGTATGTAGCCTTGCTTTCTGCTTGCTAGCCCTCACTACACACTGTTCAGGGCTTCTACATAAGAATAGCGTGGGTGATGCATGCCTGTAATCCCAGCACTCAGGAGGCAGAAGCAGGTGAATTTCTGTAAGTTTGAGGCCAGTCTAGTCTATAGAGAAAATTCCAGGACAGCCAGGATTATACGGAGAAACTCTGTCTCGAAAAAAAAAAATTGAAATAAAATAAAATAAACAAAAAACCAGAAAGAGAGAAAGAAAGAACAGCATGGTCCATGATGGACTGGGCCGTCCCATCAGTTAGCAAACAGGACAGTTCCTCACTCCCGAGCCCACAGGCTAACCTGATGTAGAAAGTTCCTCAGTAAGACACTATTTCTAGATGGTTACTGGTTGCGGTTGTGTCTACCTGGCATTTAAAACTAATCAGCATGTTAAGTATATAATACAAATATTAAATGTTTAATAAATCCATGTGATTATCTCATATATCCCAGACTGGTCTGGAACTCATTTTATAGCCAAGGACAACCTTGAACTTCTGGTCTTCCTATTTGTACCTCACTACAAGTGTGAGCCACCACTTCTAGTTTACACAGTGCTGAGATCTAACACTGACTTTTTGTGCATGCAAGTTAGCGCACTAGCAAATAAGCTACCCTGCCATGTGTGTGTGTGTGTGTGTGTGTTTGTGCGCGCGCACACGTGCGCTACATATATATATATATATATATATATATATATATATATATATTCAGGCATATGCACACCCCTGCGGCACACCACGCCTGTCTGGGCTCTATGCACCGCCAAACCATTCTTGAGCAGGGCAAGGAGATTGAAACACACAAAGACTCACAGACAGAGAGACAGGTCATCCTTGAAGCCAGAATGCCCCCAAGAATGCTCCCTTTATTGTATCCAGAGGCAGCTTATATAGGGATAGCCACGCCCCAGCCAAAAGCACCAGAAACCACTCCCCTGCCATCAGGAACTCCTGAGGGTCTTGTGCTCAGAGCAGCTGTAGGCACTCAGATCAGGGGAAAACAAGTTGCTTACAAGAAATTCAGGATCTGGGGGCTCACTGCTCCCAACATATCCCCTGGAAACTGCAGACAATTGTGACTGCCTGCCATGGGTGCTGGAAACTCAACTCGGGTCCTCTAAAAGGGCAGCAAGGACTCTGAACTGCTGGCCAAACCCTCTCTCCTGCACTCCTTTTCATTTTTGTTCTTATCTTTGAGACAAGCCTCCCTCAAACTCACACTCCTCCTGCCTCAGCCAACCAAGTGCTGCTATTCCAGATGTGCGTCACCAGGCCCAGCTGGAACACCCTTTCCAGGCCATCCCAGAACACCCCAGAGTGCTCTATTTTCAGGGGCTGGTTGATTCTGCCAGGCACCATCTCCACCACGGAAAACAGCTTCCTCACAGCGGACAATCTTCGTGCACCACTTCGTAACTAGTGACTACGGTCGGACACACAGTTCCAAACCGTGAGTCTTGCATCCAAAGCGGAGTGTCAAGGAGCACGGCGGGAATCCCAGGATTTGGGAAGTGGAAGCAGGAGGATCAGGAGTTCAAGACTAGCCTGGGCTACATGGGGCTGTGCCTCAAGAAAGACAAAGTTGAGGTTCTCTTTACCTAAGAAAAACAGGCACCTTCAGTGTATCTAGATTAAACTAAAAGTTTGATATCTATTCTATTTGTTGTAAGCCATTACTACAGGTTCCCTTTATAGTATTTTAGCTTTGTGTCTGTTTCGTAAGACAGTCTTTACATAGTATTTTATTAAAGAAAAATCTAATTTCAAATTTACATGCAATATAAATTACCCCTATCATCCCATTCAATATACGTGATAAGAAATAAAATAAATGGCAGAAAAAAATGAAAATATTAGGTAGGTATGAAGATTTATGCCCATAATCCCAGCACTGGAGAGCCGAGGCAAGGAGAGTGCCAGGTTAGGTGACATAGCAAAACCCTGTCTCAAAACAATAACAACGACAAAACTATAAATATTAGCTAATAACCACAGGCATTAGCTAGCAACCACAGGCTTCTACCAGCCACTGGGGAAGCCCATTTCAGTGAAAACAAGGAAGGGCAAGCAAAGGGGAGCGGAGCCTCAGAAAGCAGAGAAAGTAGCTGGGGATGGGCGTGCACACCTTTAATCCCACACTGGCAGGTGGATCTCCGTGAGTTCAAGTCCAGCCTGGTCTACAGAGTGAATTCCAGGACAGCCAGGGCTACACAGAGAAACTGCCTCAAAAAACTAAAAAGCAGAGAAAGTGACCAAAGTAATTCTATAAGGGAAGGAGAAACAGAGCTAACGAGCTAACAGTTAGGATGGTAGGACAGACCAGAAAGATGTTTGCCACTCATCAGTAAAAGGCAGGTCCAAGGCCTCATGCAAAGGTTCTCCAGCAATAGTAAAGATACCAGCACTTCTGTTGCATGACAGGTCAAGGCGAAATACCTAACTGAAGGGCTGCCGGGGTGAGGGGGTGAAGGGGTGAGGGGATGGGGTAGTTGTGGTAGAGTGTGTGCCTGGCATACACAGGTTCAATCTCCAGCACCACACACATGCACGCACACACACACGCACCATAATGGAGAAAATCCATTAGCAGCAGTTGGCACTTGGCAACACCTCAGAAGCCAAAAAAGACAATGAAGAACACTGTCAACAGTTACTTTCAGAACCCATTCATTCCAATTAAACAACAGGAAGATGTGCTAATTAATAGAGCAACAAGAGTTAGTCGTCGCGTGCAATTATCCGTGGGACACGCAATTCACAAGACCAGCTCCACGCGGAGGACTGGGACTTAAGTGGAATTCACAGGGAGACAGCCAAAGGGGCGGCTTTGATTTGGAAATGGGGAAGTGCTGACAGGATTGAGACATCCCAGCTCTTGGCTCTGCCCCGGATGTTATCTAGTCATCAGACTCTAGCAAGAGCTGGTGGACACAGAAAGTAATGAAACCACAGGAAACAAACATGGCAGCTTAAGAGAGGTCGAGTAGAAAACACACGTTCATTGAGAAGATGTACCCGTGGTTGTGTTTTGATGATTACAAACAAGGTATAATACATTTGGGATCATGCTTTGTGCTAAGTAAAAGCCTGGCTGTTTTACTCATTCATACAAGTATCTATGGAGCCCCTTACTCTGTGGCAGAGGACACCGCTAAGGTGCTTGGGATATAGCAATAAATGAAGTAGGCAAGGCATTCCAGTCAGAGAGTCAGAGACAGAGAGACAGGGCGAGAGAGACAGACAAAGAGAGAGACGGACAGAGAGAGGGAGGGAGAGAGAGAGAGAAAGACAGACAGACAGACTATAAGCTGCACAACTGTGCAGCATGCTGAAAAGTGATAAATAGAGGCTGGATAAATCACTCGGTGGTTAAGTCTGCATACTGCTCTTGCAAAAGGTCCAAGTTTGGTCCCCCCCCCCGCACCCACATCAGGCAGCTCCTAACCACTTCAGCTCTTGGGGATGCAATACCTTTAAAGTCTACAGGCATTCAAGTGCGCAGACAACCACACAGATACAGACACACGTAATTAAACCAAATCTTTTTAAGTGGAATTGGGGGGAGTACAGGGGTCAGAAGAGTGAGGAGAGAACCAACATGAAAGACAGAACTGCTGTTTTAAACAGGAGGCTGTGACCGGGGCAGGTAATCTGCACCTACAGTGCCAGCAACTTAGGAGACTCGGGCAGAGGAATCGCTGGAACCTGGGAACTGGAGCCAAGCCAAGCCTGGCAACACGGTGAGAACCCATCTCAGAAACAGACAGACAGACAGACAGCACTTCTGCGGCGGAGCATGCACAGCCCTGAGCTCAATCCCTAGCACCATATAAAACATGGACTTGGTGGCACATACCTGTAATCCCAGCACTCAGAAGGCTGAGGTGTGATTGATGGACCAGGGCCTACACGGGGAGGGGAGAAGGCAAGGGAGGAGTTCGGTCAAAGTAGAAAGAGCCTGTCTGTGGGATGTGTGAGAACACAGGTCACAGGCACTTCATTTCAGGGCCCAGGTGCTATGAAGGGTCCAACTGGCTCACTACCACCAGCTCAGCTGGTGGTTTCTGTTGCTCACTGAAAAATCTCCATATACCTCGAGGTAGATTCTGGAAAGCACAATATGAAGTAAAAAGCAAAAGAAGTTCCCTGGGCAGTACTCCTGCTTACTTGAGGTGGCAGGAACTGGCTCTCACTGGTTTCTCTGTGCTCCGCCAACTCACTAGAGGTAGCTCCCCTGACTTCCCACAACCACCGTCCTTCCTCATCCCTCTTCAGCTGACAGTCACACCTCCAGCCACCAGAAAAGCCACACTGGTACCCAGGCTCCTGGGCTGGGACAGTCACCCAAGAGTGACCTTCCTCTTTGGGATTTTCTCAAAATTAAGTTGAGTCTACCTTTTTCCTAATAATTATCTAAGAAGCATTTCATAATTATGAGGAAACGTCTTTTTTCTCCTTTTCTTAACTGTGCATCAGCAAGTAGAGGGGCTGGATGTGTGGAGGTTTAGCTGCCGGGCACTGAGTGCTAAAAAAAACAAAACACAGAACAAAAGCTCAGCAACTTCAATATTTTAAAGACTGCTCCTTCAGAACAGGGTAGTGAGCACGGGAGCTGAGCTCCACGACAGTCCCCACCACACCCCTTCGGCCATGGCTTCAGACGCTTAGCTGCTACAGGGTGATCTCGGTTCTGGCTCCTTCCCGCCTTGGCTCACTGCAGCAACCTATCTTATCTTTGACAAATTTTGGTCAAATGCTTTTGGAAGAAAACAGAGGATGCTATGTGGTAAGTGTATTTATTTACATAGAGCACATATCTATGAAATGCAAAAACGTCACTTTAGATGATAACGTGCTTGGAGGAAACGTCTGCTTTTTGTGTCAGGGCCCTCACAAACCTGAGGGATGTGACTATTACTCAGACGCAAACGCTGCCTGCTTCCCGGGAACTTACTCCACGTTCCGGAGAAAGTGCATATGTAAAAGTACATGGTGGTCCACACCTTAACCCCAGAACTTGGAGGGAAAGGCAAGCAGATCTCTGTGAGTTCAAGGCCAGTCTAATCTACATAGTGAGTTCCAGGCCAGTCGGGGCCACACAGGTCCCATATAATGATTATGGCTAGTTAATGCTAGCCAATAAGGCCCAATAAGAACTGTACGAGTTTGAAGTATTTTAATTTTATATAAACACAACATCTAATTCATATTAGCCACCTCCAGAACGGAGTCCACTTTCAATAATACACTAACAGCTAACCGGTATCATTCCTGTACTCCTTGGTGATTCCTAAACAGTGTTTTTCTTTATAAGTAGCACAACTACAATACCAAAAAACTAACAGGAAAAATGTTAAGTAACAATTTCCTCTGAGATTGAAACATGAAGCTACTTAAACAACTCAAAACAGCTCCAGGAAGTCCCCGAAACTGACTAGATTCTGCTAGAACAAGCAATTAAAGCTAAGAGTCCCCCTCAGACTGAAGCTGAGTTGGGAAGACTCTAAGGCCAGACAATCTGCCCGGAAGAGAAAAAGCCAGCTGAGTCATTTTGAAGAGGTTTAGACCAACTGAGGCAGCTGGAGAGGATACTCTCCAACCTGTGATCTGCCTGCAGGCTCTTAGAGCTATGAGCTGTCACCCATGCCGGGGTGGACTTTGGTGACGCAGCTGCCTTTGAGTCATTTCTGCTCCTGTGAGTAACCCCTCACCCACATTCCTGTAAGTAACCCCAATGAAACTCAGTGGTTCACCAAGTTGGACTTTGGTGGTGTTCAAACTTTGGTGTGTTGTGGGCTCCCTATGTGGGGTGAGTAAGTGCTGCATTTCCCCAGGAAATTTAGTCACACAGCAACAGGGTCTAAATACATTGGCAATGGTCTTTCAGTGAAAGCTGCATGTGACATTGGGAAAAGAATTATGGATCCAGCTAGGAGAGACCCCAGAAAAAAGGGCTTTCTCAGAGGAGGATGTGAGATAAAAACCCAAGAGCTATGTGCCAGGCCTGGAGGTATTGGCCTATGCTCTCAGCAGGTGGATCTCAAGTTCAAGGCTGGATAGCTGTTTGTCATCTAGACAACCCCATGGTGAATCAACAACCAAGGACTTCTTCCCTGGGCAAGTCTAAAACAGCAGGGTTGTCTACGTAGAGAAAGACCTTGCAGGTCTTCGCTGGTAAGATGTCAAACAAAGAGACAACGTTAGGCATGGGATCCTCTGTCAACACAGCTGCAGTGCCCCATTGAGTTCTCCGTGGCACCAAATCCTCCTAGCTGTGCTTACAGAAGGCAACTTTGTCTTGAGAAGGTGGGCCTACCCTTGGCAAGGGCTTGCTGTCCTGAGAACCATGTCATTATTTTTGGAAATAAAGAACAAAAAGAAATATTATTTTAGCAGGAATCCAGTTGACCCGAGGGAAGTATATTAAAAAAACAAACAACAACAAAAAGCCTTGCTGGTGTGCTGGCACACACCTGTAATTCCAGCACTCGGCAGGTGGATCCCTGCCCCCCATTCCAGTCCAGTCTGATATCCACCGTAAGTTCAGGATGGCCAACGTTGCAAGTCTCTGTCCCAAACACTAAAATTCTGTTCCATTACTTAAGGTTGATTTGGGGGACAGGGGGAAGAGAAGTATTTTGTTTGAGGCAGGGTCTTGCTATATACCCCTGGCTGTCCCAAAATTAACTATAAAAACCAGACTAGCTTCTGATTTATGGCGATCCCTGTGCCTTTGCATCCCGAGTGCTGAGATTACAGCCCTGCACAACTACACCTGGCAATATTTTTCCTTTCTTTTGACCTGTGAAATGCTTTTTGAAATGAGAGCTATAAGTAGAGGAAATAGCTCAGTTGGTGCAGTGCTAGCTACAGAGCCATGGATCCCTGAGTTTGGATCCCTGGTATCCACATAACAACCCAGGAACACATGCACTAGGAGGATGAACACAGGAAGATCCCTAGAGCTGGCTGGTGGGGGAGGCCAGCTGAATCAGTCGGCTCCACATTCAGTGAGAGACCCTGTCTCAGAATGTAAGGTGGAGACTGCTGATATCTGACATCGAACTCAGGCCTCCATATGCATGTGCACACACACACACACATATACAGAAACACACATCACCACACACACACACACACACACAGAAACACACACACAGGACTAAGCCAGATCACAGTGCTAAGAAACAAAGACATGTAGACACCATCTGTGAGCGTGTGTGCATGTCTATATCCACGTACAGAGGATAGAACCCAGAGCTCCCCACGTGTGAAGTACCTGTTCTGCCACCCAGCTATGGCCCTACCCCCAAGGTAAATAATATTTCTGTGATAATTTTTACAGTCTGGCATTTCCTTGTCAGGTATAAGCGCCCTGTCCCCATTCATTGCACAATGTGCAGTCTTCATTGCGCACAAGCGCACATGCCCACATCATCCCGGAACACATAGATAACCCTTGCTCACCCATGCAAGGCTCACCCATCCTTTCCGGGAGCGGGCTGTCTTCTATCCGTTCTCAAGGAGTATGACCAAAACTGGCCAGGAGATAAAGTGAGGCTCTATTAGGAATCTAGGGACCCCTATCATCCAGACATTCACCATACCCATTACTTCATTCATGAAAACTAGCCCCAAAGACAAACGTTGTGAGCTGGGGAGACTAGATGGATACTGTCTTCTTGATTAATGGACCTAACTGTAATCTCAAAATGAAGTACAGATTTTTAAAACAGGAAACCAAAGGACTGCTACATTCCCAGTACACACAGGGTTTCAGGGCACTTTGTGTTCTAATGATAGACACCTGGTCTTGATGACCTTCAGCACGATCGTGACTGTGCTTCTGGTCCCCACCACCCCTCACATGGAGGGTTTCTCTGTATGTAGACCAGGCTGGCCTCGAACTCAGAGATATGCCTGCCTCTGCCTTCCTAGATCTGGGATTAAAGGCGTGCGCCACCACCGCCTGGCTGTGCTTCTGCCTCTTCTCTCCTACCTGCATACTTACCTTATACTGTTTGATAAACGTCTGTCACATACATTTAAGCACACCCACAAGTCATTTTTATACAATCTAAGTTCCTATGATGAGCAAACGCTGTGGGAGGACTTATGCCCTTTGCAAACAGGTCTCTGGTTGAATCTTGAACTCATCTGAACTGGTGTCTATGGCAGCCTGCTAGGAACATTCACACAGTAGGAGAGGGGCGGGAGCCAGGTACAGTAGCCCACATCTGTAATCCCAGTACTCTGAGGTTGACACAGGAGCTCGGCAGCGATCTTAAGGCAAGTCTGGGCTCCAGAGTGAGACTCTTGTCTCAAAAATCAAAACAAAGGAAGGAAAAAAGAAAGCCACAAAAACAGACAAGGACATGGAAAGGAATGGACACAAACAGACAAACAGAGAGGCAGAAAGGAGACAGTCCAGTCCCGATTTCCCACAGTGGCCAGTTTGCCTGCAGTAGTTGACGGCATTGGTAATCTCCAGGTGAGCTCCTGGTAAATGCCACAAGACTGGCACACTCAGCAATCACCTGTTTCTCGGTCGCTTATTTTTCCAGAGACTTTCCTTTCTACTCTCAGTGGAAAATTCCACCCCTTCATGGGTTTTTTTTTTTTAGACTATAAATTCTGTAGCTTTATAACCTCAACTTTTCAAGGGGCTAAGGAAGAACTCTAAGTTCAAGGCCAGCCTGGGAAATTCACCAGGACTCCCTTTTCAAATAAAAGGAGAACAACTGAGAACCGTGGCAGAGTGTTTGCCTGGCATATGCAAAGCCCCGGGTTTAATACGGTGTACTGAGGGAGAACCAAGGGGCATCTATCTCCTGCCCCCTCCCCTCTGGTACATGGTTATTGACAGAACACAGGAGAAGCAACTATCAGAGAAACAGAACCAATGAGGAGTCAAGCTCAGACCTTTTCTGGAGTGTTTTACTGACCTGGGGATTCGGGGCCACACAGAGAAGGTGACAGGGTACTAGTTCCACCCAGATCTCTCAGTCAAGGGTGTTTCCAATAATTTGAGGCGACAACTGAATAACCAAGCTCATTTTTACACCAATTTCTGTGGAGGGGTCCTCCCCACCCACCAGGCCTCCTAGTTTGGAACCCAAGTCATGTATACGCTGCTGCTGCTATGGGAAATCCATAACTAGCTGTTCTCTGGAGGACTTAGTCTCGGCAAGTGGTTGTCTTGACTAACACACACACCTTGTATGATATTAGACCAGAAAATCCACATCATCACAAGATACAGAGACTGCTCCCAAGAGGAAACATCTCTCTCTCTCTCAATCAGGCCAGAAATCCAAGGGCTCCAATATGACCTTTACTTTGGAATCATTCTGACAAGCCTTTCAAGCTGTGTTTAATGTCTCCATTGTAGATTCATAAAAGTCTGCTATGTGCATTCTCTACTCATGTAATTATATATATATATATATATATATATATATATATATATATATACATACATACATACACATTTTTTTCAAAGTCCTATGAATTACCCTCAGAGCAAGACTTTTTTCTTTTTCCCCTTACGGTTATATCCTACCATAGAAAAATTAGCCTAGGTCCAATTTTAAGGAAAATTCCATTCCCTCACTAGCATCCAAATATTAACCCTTGACAATCCAGAAAAGCAGGAAGAAGTCTTGAGTAAGAGCTATCTCACACAAGCAGATCTTTTTCTATGCCAGTCAAAGCTCAATTACTTGGAATGTAATTTGCTTTTGATCTTGAGCTTAAGAGTATTAATTCTGAACTGGGCAGAGGTGGCACATGCCTTTAATCAATCCCAACACTCGGGAGGCAGAGACAGGTGGATCTCTGTGACTGCGAGGCCAGCCTGGTCTACAAAGAGCATTTTCCAGGATGGCCAGGGCTGTTACACAGAGAAACCCTGTCTTGAAAACACCAAAAAAAAAAAAAAAAAAAAAAAAAAGTAATTCTGGGAAACTGGGCTAGCCTTGACTAAGGAGGGAGATTAACAAAAATTGGAGATTAACAAAAAAAATCAGCTACATAGTGAGAACTCACTTCAAAAGAAAAAGAAACACAAAAATCGACAGTTTTAAGGATGGAGAGAGGGGGTGGTTCTGTGGTAGAGTGACTTGTCTACTGTCTTTCAGGCCCTGGGTCGCCCAGCACCTGGGAGTAAAGGGCATAGAAGATGGAATGCGAACCCAATCATTATGTAAGAAAAATGTTATTTACATTAACCTTTAAAAAATCATTCCTTAAAACAGTTGTACTAGTAAATGAAAAGGTTTAATCATCATATTTAATCATCATATTCTTGTCATTTGAAAAAAATGAACGTAATCTTTTAATTTGTTTTGTTTTGTGACTACCATGTAGCCCAGTATAAAACTTTCAGTCCTGAGTATAGAGACAAAAAAAAAAAAAAAAGGGTAGAAACTAAGTTCTAAAAGTACTGAATAGGTGAAGAGACTAAGCCCTAAGTACTCAATAAGTGTAGAGAACATGGATCCAAAAACATTGTTGCCTTGATTTTTTTTAAATCCTCAGTACCACCAACTGCCTTAGCCACAAAGTAGAACTCTGTCTCCTAAATAGAGTGTCTCCTAGCACTTGAGCAGCAGAGGCAGAACCAGATGTTGTAAGCCAGCATGGGCTAGACTGTGAGACCCTGTCTCAAAAAGTCAGTATGCTGATTACTTAAACTACAGAGGGCAGGAGAGATGGCTTGGCAGGTAAAGGCGCTGTCAACATGGGTGCAGTTTCAGAACTCACGAAAAGGTGCAAGAGAGAATTAACTCCACAAAGCTGTCACTTGGCCCTACATAGACACATACACCAGGGCTTATTCATGCACACACACACACACACACACACACACACACACATGCGCACCCACAGAAATTAAATTATTTTAAAGAAAACTGTTGAGATGTCTCAGGGGTTAAGAGCATATCAGGACCCCAAGTTCAGTTCCCAACACTCACACCGAGTTGGTCCCAACTGCCTGTAACTTCAGCTCAAGAGAATCTGCCTCATTCTCTTCTTTCCTCAGGTACCTGCACACTTGTGCACATACATACACAAACAAAACAAAACACTGCACAAGCTGAAGTGGGGGCCCAGAGGTCAAGAGCTCTTGCCGCTCTTCCTAAGAACTTCCAGAGTTTAGATCCTGGCCCCCACAGTGAGCTCACAAATGACTCCTTCTGATCTCCTTAGACGCACATGCAGCATACACACACAAACACACACACACAAATAATGTACGACTTGGGACTGGAGAGATGACTTACTGGTTAAGAGCACTGGCTGCTCTTCCAGAGGACCTGGGTTCAATTCCCAGCACCCACATGGAGATTCACAACCCTCTAGAATTCCAGTTCCAGAGGACTCAACTCCCTCTTCTGGCTTTCAAAGGCACCAGATACATATGTGGTGCACAGACACTCAGGCAAAAATCTCATACACATAAAATAATAATAATATTAATAAACTTAAAAAGTCTTTAAAAACTAAAGACTGTCATAAAATAACACCGCTAAATTCTGAATCCTACACATTTCTGACAAGGCAATAATGGACAGAAAGATAATTCTGTTTATATTAAGAATTTGGATTTAAAAAAAATACACTTGCTGGCACAAGTGTTATGCACATTTATAACTCCACCTATTCAAGAGCCTAAGACAGGAAGTTCACAAGTTTTGGCGAGCCTGGACAATGCAAAGAACCCTATCTCAATAAATATATAATGAAATTAAGACTGCTGGGAATGTAGTTGGTGGTAACACACTGGCCTGGTGCACTAGATACCCCGAGTTCAGTCCTCAGATGAGGACAACATCTCCTGTGTGGCACTGGGACTCGGACTGCAAGCGCTCTAGATGAAACAAGTGCATTCTCTCTAGTCAGGCGAGGGTGGGCCAGAGGCCTCCAGTGTCCTCAGCAGAGCAAGGGGAAGGTCAAGGAGAACATAGAAAATACAAGAAGCCAAATTCTCCTTCCTTTCTTCTGTAAGTTGCCCCCCGACAGCTGTGTTTTCAGCAGCACCCCCAAAGCCATCACATATGGCTCTGAGAGACGACTGTATAAACGAATGGCTGCCTGAACCCCACAAAATTCTACCTTCTCCCCTTGGCTGGGGGCTCTGGTCCAGCTAGAGCGGTGGTTCTCAACCTGTGGTTCATGACCCCTAAGGGGATCGAATGACCCTTTCACGGCAGCCCCCCATCACACACTTACATTACAATTTATAACAGTAGCAAAATTACAGTTATGAAGCAGTAACAAAATAATCTTATGGCGGTCATTACATCTGCAATTCTCAAACACTTCTGTTCTGGTGACCAACCACCCCTTGGTGATCAAACCCCCACCCTCCAAGTTGTGTGGTCCGCCCTTTGCTTTCCTTAGGCTGACTTTGGCAGTAAGACTCTTAGTTACTATTTGTTTGGTTGGTCTTTTATTTTATTTTAAATAAAATCTATTTAAAATAGAGTCTCAGCCGGGCATTGGTGGCGCATGCCTTTAATCCCAGCACTCAGGAGGCAGAGGCAGGCGGATCTCTGTGAGTTCGAGACCAGCCTGGTCTACAGAGCTAGTTCCAGGACAGGCTCCAAAACCACAGAGAAACCCTGTCTCGAAAAACAAAAAAATAAAATAAAATAAAATAAAATAAAATAGAGTCTCACTGTGCAGTCCCAGCTGGCCAGGAACTTGCTTTGTATTCCAGGCTGACTTTGAATTCAGACAGATCCTCCTGCCCTTGACTTTCAAGTGCTGGGGTTAAAGGCGTGAGCCCCCACGCCTTGCTTTCCAGCGGCCCTAAACCTTCCAAATCCCTGCCTTGGCCTGCTTAGTGCTAGACTAAAAGGCATGAGCCACCATGCCTGACCTAAGAATACATCTTATTATTTATTTAATTAAATTTATTAGTTAATTGGTTGATTGGAGGGGTGCCACTACCGTGAGTGGAAATCAGGGGATAATTTGGACACCATGGGGTAGGAGCCTCAGACCTCACGGGCCTGAAGCACACAGGAAAACTCCTAAGTGAGTCACTGACATGCTAACTGGAAGGGAAAGAAGTTTGGCTTTTAATTCAAATAAGCAATGGAAAACACAAAAACAAATCAAAAGTGGCCCGTAAGTGCCTAGAAGACCGTATCTTTTTTATCGCTTTGATAAGACTTAATAAGGAAGCCACATCCCAAAGTGCCTTAGGATGGTACTAGCTTGCCAGTCAACTTTTACCTAATTAGAGAGTCATTTATTGGAAAAATTCTACTTCCATTCATTTGCATGGATTTCTTAAACACCCCGGAACGGCAGACCTTGTCAGCTGTCACACTCGTTTCTCCAGATTGAATTTTCCACTGAAAACAACAGCAAAGCGGAGACCTTCAGAGGTGAAGGTCTACAGGAAGACCCCCCTCTGTTTTGGTTAGCACTTAACTCAGAAGCCCCAGTCACCTGAAATTCCGAAATCTCACGCTAATAATCCCGGCTAGTCACCTGTGCCTCAAAGAGGCCCCCCCTTTTTTTTTCAAGGAGAAAAAAAACCCAAAAAACTGTTTTTTACTATGGAAAAAGGCTCATTTCTACAGGAAACATGAAGCGGCTGACTGTGTGATTATCTGCTTTTCCAAAAGCTGACGCTTTAAAAATCTATTTAGAAACCCTTTAACTTCCCACTCAAGAAGGAAGGCGGTCAAATGAGAGATAAGTACTAAAGAAGAAAGAAAAAGAGAGAGAAAGACAAAAATTTCTGCAAAAATCAGGACCCTATGGAAGATTCGGGGACAGTTGTCAAGACTGCCAAAAGTCCACCTTACCTTCAGTAAGTACTTGGTGTCGCCCACTTCAGAAATTAACACCTTTCACGGCCAGGCTAGGCAGCCACCTACAACATCTTCTCTGGCCGCCCTCTTTTAAACAGAAAACCAAGTTTAAGGAGCCTCCAAGCTCCTTCCCACCGTGTAGCTTAAAGCAACAGATCGCTCGCTCTAGGCTTTAACTCTCTCGGGCTCTGGGAATTCCAGATTGTCACAATTTCTTAACCTGGGCGACCTGAGGAGAGAAACTCCCCAACCCAGAGCGTGGCTTCTCGGGGTCCCGGCGCTCGGCGACCTGCGGGACTGGGTTGTACGGGCGGGCTGTGGGGCGGCTGTGGCCCGGACAGAGCGGCGCGGGGTCGGATCCCGCGGAGCGCGCGGCGGAGTCCGGCAGCAATCTGTGCCTCTGCAATCCCGGCTCTTCCCGGTTCCCTCCCTCCGCCTCCTGCCCTCCCCCAGCCGAGGCCATTCGCCTCACAGTAGCAAGGTTGTCTAGTATACTCCCTTCCCTTAAACTCACCAAACCAGATTTTTACTCCCAACACCGGCAACTTCCCGTAAATCTGTACTGAAATTTTATCCAGCTCGCTGAGCCTCCGCTGGCCGAAGGCCAGTGCAACATTCCTGTTGTTTTAGGAGCGCAGATACCTTAGCTGAAGGTTTTTTTAAAAAGAAAAAAATCATGACGAACTGGCCCCGATGAAAAGATATAGGAACTTTGGCCGCTTAAAAAATTCGCATCCATTTCAGACATCCAGAAGGGACCCCAGAAGTGGCACCTGCCCCACACGGGGACATCTGGGAGAGTGGTTTCCGGCCGCCTGGGGCTGTACAGAGTAAGCCACCCGAGGACTAAGGACCCTACGCCGCCTGGATCCCAGGCGAGCAGTACTACCCCACCCCACCGGCCTCGCGGGGCAGGAAGGCGCTGAGCAGGTAGGGCGGCAGCAAGCCCCGCCGCGGGCCTGCAGGAAGCCGGGACCTCCCGAGCTGTCCTTACCTGGGGCCGAGCTTGGCTTGCAGAGCACCAGCAGGCACGTCACGGGGCCCAAACCCTGACCTTTGCCGGGGCCTTCACAGCAGGGCCTGGGGCCTGGGCGCCGCACGTTCAAAGTGGCTCATTCTTAATGCGCTCTGACCTAGTGTTACAGCTGGTTTCTAGAAAGGGAACAAAAACAGTGCCTGGAGAAGCTACAGCCAAGCCCTCTCTTAGCCTTGCCTCTGATCACTGGGAAACTGGCTCCAGATCCGACCCCATTCCCACTCCCACGAAACCCACCCAAGGGCCGCGGTCCCCGCCCCACCCCTCGGGTTACCTGTTTATACAAGAATTAAGGAGCCCCACGCATTTCAATAGAGCGCTAAGCCTGTTTGCAGGCGCGGAATCGGCCAACAGGAATCGAATTCTGTGACTAAACAAACTAGAAGAGGAAGCGGGCACCACCAGGAACCTCAAGTTGTGATTTCGGGTTGCAGTGTCATGCAACTGAGAAAGAGACAGAAAATACATACATACATACATACATACATACATACATACATATATAGTTTCGCAGGGGGCTACTTTAATTTAAAAAATGCTGTACCATTTCCCCCCCTCTAGTTAAATGGATTAACATGAAGTTTAGAAGACTAACTTCTAATAATAATATACAGTATTAGCCGCCATTGTTAATGATATTATTGTGTATTATGGCTTTTTTTTTCCAGTAGAGAAGGTGCAGTGAGATTAGGAGACTCCAGCCCAACGCTGTGCCTCACTATCTGTGAGGATACGAGCAAATTATTTAGCCGTCAACCCTGAGTTTCTGGAAGAGTCTACGGGTGGGAGTTTTGCGTTCATTGTGGACAGTCTTAGGTAGAAGGGAAAAATCAAGTCTTTGTAGAGGGGTGTACAACTCAATTTTCTCTGCGGTCCACGACGTGCACAAGTGGACTCTGGGAAAAAGTGCCTGTGTCACGGTGCATAGTTCTGATTCAGACTTAGGCACCGGCCTGCAGGGTCCTCCTGCGATTTACTCTGTTGGTTAAAAGTCAGTGCTAGGTAACAATGGACCTCAGAAAATGCTTTGAGAACTCATAAATAGCAATACTAAGGCATACTGGAGGCTAAAAGGGAATCCATGCCTCTGCCCTTTGGCTTCCCAATCTCCTTATGCTGAGGCCTGTGTTACACGTTCACCCAGTTCACTTCAGGTCTGTCCCAATTCTGGAGGTGAGACACTGTCCGTATAGAGGTTAGGTGATCAGTCCAATTTTCCCCTGAGCGCGCTGACCTTCTGGTCTAATGGAAAAGCAACGTCTTAACCCCATTGACAAAAGTAATTCTGAAGCCAGTCAGGAATTCTGAAGCTTTAGCTCCCTTTTGCGCTTTTATCTTTTTAGGCAACAAAACGCAAGCCGGACCAGTTTAACCGGGTTCCGGATTCTAACTCCAGAACTTTACTTTTGTCAATTGGTCGCACGGGTGTGCAGGGAATCACTGACCGTAGGACCCCCAGTTCCTGCACTATCCGTTCCTAAGGGTTGATACAGCCAGGCAGGAACCAGCACGCAGCTGTGATGGCTTGGAAACCCAGCTCTGCAGTAGCCTGAGTGTCCTTGCCTTTCTGTCAGGACCTCAGCCTGAAGAGACTCGTTAGCGTCAGGGACATTCTGAACTGGAGGACTCAGAATAGGTTTAAACCTTGAGGAGCAAGGACCATGAATAATAGACTAGATTAATAGTTCTCAACCTGGGCATTGAGGCCCCTTTGGGGGGGTCACCTATCAGATATTTACATTAAGGTTCATAACAGTAGCAAACTTACAGTTTGCTGGGGGTGTGGTCACCACAACATGAGGAACTGTATTAAAGGGATGCAGCGTTAGGAAGGTGAAGAACCACTGGAATGAAGTCCAGCAAGGTGTCTTTTAAGGTCAGGAATATACACAGCAAGACCCTGTGTCCACAAGAAAGGAAGGGAGAGGAAGGGAAGAAGATGGAGGTGCCATAGCTCAGAGGTTGAGCACTTGGCTAGGAGGGAGGTGAATGTGTGAAAGCCGGTGGTCTAGAGCTAGCTGCACCTGGGAGCAGAGCCCGAGGTTCCCAGAAGCCAGAAAGCAAGCCTTCCTAAGTGCTTCTGAGTCTTCCCGCCAAAATGCTCGAAGGCGACCTGAACGTCCTTGCCTGTTGTTCTGTTCTGCCCGCTGGCACAGTGAACTGGGTAGGCCACAGTTTGGCTCATCTGTGAAACAGTGTGGCGCTGTAGTCCAGGCTGGCCTGGAAGGCGCTATCTTCCTGCTTCGGTTCCCAAGGGCTGGGATTGCATGCATGCACTTCCAAGTGGGCGCAATTCCTTTGTGAGTTTTGTTTTTGACTGGGGAGGGAGGGAATTGAGGAGAGGGTTGAGACAAGATTTCCTGTAGCCCAGGCTGGCCAAGCAAAACATGGAAAATTCTTTATACTACTCTCCATTCCCCTCCCTGGGAACATGGTAAAGGTAACACAGACTCTGTTTGTTTGTTGTTGCTCTGTGTAACAGCGCTGGTTGTCCTGGAACTAGCTCTTGTAGACCAGGCTGGCCTCTAATTCACAGAGATCCGCCTGCCTCTGCCTTCCGAGTGCTGGGGTTAAAGGCGTGCGCCATCACTGCCTAGCCAGATTTTTTTTTTTGATTTAATAAAGTTTTATTTTTCCAAATGTACAGCTGATTGAACCTGTTCATGCATCTTCACCAGCAGCTGGGGCATCTCCACCCTTTGTGTTTCTGGTGTAAATTACTTGGGCTCTGTGCTTTGAAACCAGCTTGATAAGCCCTTTACTAAGGAGCTCCTGAAGAGCTGCCCTGGCCAAGGAACCACGAATCTTCAGTCTCTCAGAGACCACGGCTGGAGTAATAAGTTTATAGTTGGGAACTTCCTTACAGAGTTTGTCGTATGTAGCCTTGTCAAACAGGACTAGATTGTTGAGCTTGTCCCGAACTTTGCCTTTGGACCACTTCTTCTTTTTGGCCTTGCCACCGGACTTACTTACTGGGTCTTTGTCTTTTTTGGCCGACTTTCCGGCATCTTTCTTCTTCTTGTCATCCTTGGGCGGCATGATGAAGTTCGGAGAGTGGCGACGACCGCTGCAGCCTCCCTAAGATGTCGGGGGAAAAAGGAAGCCCGGCTCGCCAACAGTCCCAGAAACCTCAGCCCAGATTTTTTTTTTAATTAAAAAAAAACTATTTTTTACGACATTGCCCAGGCTGACCTTGAACTTATATACTTAAGTCACCTTCCTATGCCAGTGCAACGACGCCTGGCTAAAATAAACTTTTTAAATGACAGACTATGGAAAACTAAATATAAGCTTTTGTTATTTCTGTTTTGTAGCTGACCTTCCTGCCTGCTGAGTCCCACTCTCCGAGTCATTTAAGGCTTGAGACCCCTGACTTGGGCCTTCCACCTCTGTCCGATCCCGCCTCAGAGGCGGTGTTCTAGAGCGAGCACCAAGAACACGATTTGAACCCTGGGCTGGGGAGTTGGCTCAGTGGGTAAACACTTGTTGCACAAGTGTGGCAACCTGAGTTAGAACCCACAAAACCCACATAAGCCAATGCTGCTATGCTGAGACAGGAGGCAGGAATAGGAGACTCCCCCAGAAGCCTGCGGGCCAGCTGGCCTGTCCCTCACCATGGCAAACAACAAAGAGATTGTGTCTCACACAAGTTGGAAGGTGAGGCCCAACACCCAGGGTTGTCCTCTGACCTCCACGCATGCTCATGAACATACACACATACAAGCTTGATCATACATACACAATTCATATATGTATGTCAGACGCACGTAACGCACATACACACAGAGAGATTCGATCTCGGTTTAACCTCTTTGCCGCACAAACGGCTGAGCTACTCTGAGCTCCAGTTCCCTCGTCTGTGAAACAACATCTACCCTCTGGGTCTTTAGGAGTTAAGTGAGAGGTGAGTTCTCAACATGGTTCCTGGCACTTAGAAAATACACAGGAAATGTTATTTCCCTTGATACCTGGAAAACACCTACTCCAGAACTCTCAAAAGAATTGTCTTCCCTATATTTAAATCTTAGCCCAGTGCTATGCCAAGACATTCTCATTAAAGAGGCAAGCCTCGGACCTTTGTAAAGAACCACAATATAATAAGAACTACACATGCACAGCAACACTTCCAAAGACGCATTAATTATCAGTTCTGATCACCACAGCTGTGTGTAGTAAGATGGGCAAGGCACAAGTCGTGCACGTGCTCAGATAAGAAGACTGAGGCTGGCGGCGATTCCTCCAAGCCTCTACCATGTGACTGAGGCCGAGCTGCGGTTTCTCACTAGTCCACGCTATGGAAGCTGTGGCTGCTTTTCCTGCACCCAGTTGAGGAACAGATGAAGGGAGCTGAAAATGGTGGCTTTTGACCAGGTGTGCTGACCAATGCCTTTAATTCTAGCACTCGGGAGGCAGAGAGAGGCAGGAGGATATTTAGGAGTTCAAGGCCAGCCTCACCTACCTAGTCTAAACAGCAAGCTCCAGGACAGCCAAGGCTACATAGTCAGTCCCTGACTACTACGTCCTAACTTATTTTCTTTTCCAAACGTCACCTTATGGATGATGGCAGAATCTATCTGTTCACTTTGAGGATTGAATGGCTACACACATACACAGAGTTTTTACTCACCAATCACTTTGATTTCTATTCTCTTACTGCTGGGGAATGAAACCCAGGACTCCCTACATGCTTGACAGACATTCTACCACAGAGCTACATCCCTTAGTTATTTCCCTTAACTGGTCCGTGTGATGCCTAAGGGACTGTGTGCAAAGAGCTTAAGTCGGTGCCTGGAACAGGGTATCAGTGCTTTTGTTTCTCTACATAGCAATATTTTGCCATAATCACGATGAAATCATGATAAATGACTGTGTTTATTGGTTGGGCTAGGGTAGGGACACTTATTTCTCATGGGAGTTGACTATATCATCAAGATATAATAAAAGTAATTTTATTTCCTTCTTCTCACTTTCATTTCTTTCAATTTTATCTGAACCAGAGCAAGTTTTGGTAGATGAGATAAAACCACCCACCTGGGCCCCAAACTCTATGGAGACTGGTAATATTTTCCTCATCATTTAAAAACTGAATCCAACATTAATGTAGAACATGCAACCAAACTCAAAGTCCTCTCCTCCCTCCTCCCCATCATAAAAAAAAAAGAAAAAAAAAACACTTAATATCCAACTTTAATACTAAATCCCCCACTGGATCTAATATGTGCAAATACAAGACATATTATCCCCTCCCCAAACACTCTAATCCAAAGGATTAAAACCAGTGGCCAAACCCCAGAGTGCGAAGGGCCATTCAGGAATCTATTAGAAGGAGTCTGGCTTGGCAGTTTTCATGGCACACAGTAGGAGGGCCTCTAACTGAATTTTAAAAATGTACTGAGTTCACAGAAAAGAGAATTAAGTATAGCAGGGGTTCCCTCTGAACATTAATCAGAAGCCCAATCCTTCATTTTGCAAAAGGACTTCAAGACGGGAGTCCCTTGACCTTCGTCCCTCTCGCACAAATGGCTCTGCCAAAGACGGTCCCACTGAGAGGAGGGAGCACTAATGTAAATTATAGGCCCTTGAAGACCCACTCAAGACCAAAACAAGTGCCGTCAGTTCCTTTGTATCTCTTTAAGACTATTCTCCCACCAGATCTCCAGTTTTCTGCTTATTTTATAAAGGAAACAGCCACACACAAGAATTCAATAAACCTGCAGAACTTACCAGAAGAGACTGCCAGTGTAAATTTGCTAATATTTATTAACAGTTTCTTCAAGTGTTTGCCAGACAGTATCGTGTGCTTTACATAACTAACTATGATAACCTTACAGGAATGCCATGAGGTAGAGACCACTGTGATGTCAGTATCGTGTGCTTCACATATACTATGTAAACCTTACAGGAACGCCATGAGGTAGAGACCACTGTGATGTTCCTGTTAATAATGAAGACATCAGCACACAGAGCAGGTAGGTGACACAGCCAAGGACCCACAGCTGGAATGCGGCAGAGCCAGGCAGCCTAGCTCGTGGTCCTAACCGGGCCATCCCATGGCCTCTCACAGGACGCCATGTTTGTCTAGGACTGCACCATATGAATCCGGGTGGCTATCCTCCCGGCTGTATCCAATGGGGCCAAGCAGAGTGCTCGAGTGAGGTGTGGTGGCACCTGCTTGCAGTCCTGATTCTTAGGAGGCTGAGGCCAGAGATTGCTTCCAGATTGAGGCTAGTAAATTCAAGGCCAAGTACATAGCAAGACCCTTGGGAATGGGGGGAGGGTATTGTGGAATATTATTTTGACTATGTAAAGGTGTGTTACGTTCGTTTATGCTGCATTTGTTTAACGACGGAAAGATGTATTGCTTTGCCTGCCTAAGGCACCTGATTGGTCTAAGAAAAAGCTGAACCAACCATAAGCTAGATAGTAGAGAGATGGGCAGAGAGAATAAGTAGTAGGAAGAAATCTAGACTCAGGGAGAACAAGGAAAGAGGAAGAAGGAGAGGGAGACACTGGGGGCCAGCCAGGGAGACAAGGAGTAGGACACACAGAATGAAAGGAAGGTAAAAGGCAATCGAGGCAAAACTTAGATGAAAAGAAACAGGTTAATTTAAATTATAAGCCGGGGCCGGGCGATGGTGGCGCACGCCTTTAATCCCAGCACTTGGGAGGCAGAGGCAGGCGGATCTCTGTGAGTTCGAGACCAGCCTGGTCTACAAGAGCTAGTTCCAGGACAGGCTCCAAAACCACAGAGAAACCCTGTCTCGAAAAAAACCAAAAAAAAAAAAAAAAAAATTAAATTATAAGAGCAACAAATGCGCCTAAGCTAAGGCTGAGCATTTATAACTAGCAATAAGTCTCTCTGTTGTGATTTGGGAACTGCTAGGTGGCCCCAAAGAAAACCTGTTTGGCCGGGCGATGGTGGCGCACGCCTTTAATCCCAGCACTCGGGAGGCAGAGGCAGGCGGATCTCTGTGAGTTCGAGACCAGCCTGGTCTACAGAGCTAGTTCCAGGACAGGCTCCAAAGCCACAGAGAAACCCTGTCTCGAAAAACCAAAAAAAAAAAAAAAAAAAAAAAAAAAAAAAAAAAAACCCTGTTTGGTGGGGGTAGGGGGAAGGGGCTGCTGCTGGGGAGGCAGGACAGGACACAACTAAGATAGTGCCTAGCACTGAGTAGAAAGTGTGGCTGCACATCTGAACAGTAGGGTTCCTAATGTTCCAGCGGTGGATCGGGGAAGTGGAGTCTAGTTCAGCTCAGCTCTGGCTTAGGGTCGTGTGTGAGAATGACTGAAGGGTGATTTCAAGGCTCTGACTGTAACTTACAAATAAAACGCTTGGCTAGTTGTGTTGCTTCAAACCCTTGGTTCAGTTTTCCTAACAACTAAAAACAAACAAACAAAAAACTTCCAAGGCTGAGGAGTGTGTTCTCAAAGGTTTTAATCTGACGTATACTATAGGAAATGACCATTTTACAGAAAAGAATTAGTTGGACATATGGCCATAAAAACCACATTAAAATGATGTGAACACTGTAAACACTACCAGGCATGGTGGCCCATCCCTATAATTCTAGGGCTCACATTCTGAGGCAGGAAGAGCTTGTTTGAGGTCAACCTTGTCTGTGAAGCAGAGACTCTGCTTCAAAGTTTTGTAAAAGATGGAGCTACAGAGATAGCTGGGTGCTAAAGAGTGCCTGCTCTTCCAGAGGACCCAAGTTCAGTTCCTAAGACCCACATAATGTGACTCACAACCGCCTTTAGCTTTAGTTCTAAGGAATCCAACATCCTCTTCTGGTTTAAGTGAGCACCCATAATGCATTCCTGCATACACACACACACACACACACACACACATACACATACATACACATAATAAAATAAAAGTTTGAAAAAGTACATTTTTAAATTTTTTATTTATTTTTATTTACTTATTTAGTGTGTATGTGCATTGTGGGGGCACTTGTAAAAGTTGGGGGGCATCATGTGGGAGTTAGCTTTCTCCTTTCTCTATGTGAGTCCCAGGGATCAAACTTGGGTCATGTGCTTAATACATGTGCCTTTACCCAGGGAGCCATCCCACCAGCCCCCAAAGTGAACATTCTTATCTTTGCTTCTATTGTTTCACTGCTTGGAATACCTTTGGTTTTGTACTCTCCATCCATCCATCAGCATAATTCATCCCATTTGTCCATATGCAGGGTATACTCCATCCGTCCATTTGCAGGGTACACTCCATCCGTCCATCAACAGGGTACACTCCATCTGTTTACCAGCAGGGTACACTCCATCCATCTGCAGGGTATACTCCATCCATCCATCTGCAGGGTACACTACATCTGTCCGTCTGCAGGGTACACTACATGCGTTCATCACAAGGTACACTCCATCCATCCATCCATCCATCCATCCATCTTCAGGGTAGCCTCCATCCCATCCACAGTGTAAGCACAATAGTTAAGAACACAGTTGGCCAAGTGTGGGGTCACACGCCTGTAATTCCAGTTTAGGAGGATCAAGAATTCAAGTGTGCCCTGGTTCCCTGAGACCCTACCATTTGACCTTCCTTCCAAAAGAACACAGTCTAGAGCCAAATACCAAACCTGTTCTCTGTCCCAATGCCCTATGATTAAGTCTCTTGACCACTGGGGTCTTTAGACTCCTCATTGCTACCCATCTCATTAGAGAGGTTCCATGAATGGCCTACAGGGTGCTGGGAACAGAACCAGCTGAACTCCATCTTGGCATTTTGTGTTATGATTGTTTACATGACCTTAAATCCTTTGTTTTGTTTTGTTTTGTACTGAAGGAATCTTTTGCTCTTGTTTTGAGATAGAGTCTCAGCCAGCCTAGACGAGCTAGCTTCAGAGAATGAAGGATGAGCTTGAACCCATGGACTCTTAATTTTCCTGCCTCCACTTACATCAAATGCTAAGATTGCAGAAGTACACTACCATGCCTAGCTCCATCTATTCTTTTATCCCCCAGTATTTATCAGGTGATACTATGTGTCAGATTCTATACATCATGCTAGAGATAAAAAAGAGAAACGAGACTTGGCTCTTATCCTCAAGGAACGCATATATTTAGAGAGAAATGAACAACCAGCCAATGGCCATACAGCCTGGAAGCCCAGGAGGCTGTGAGAGGACACACACATTCTAAAGAGCCAGTTTGGGGAGACGAAAGCAGAGCTGAGAAGCGTGAAGGTAGCCTAGGAGTTAGCTAGGTTTAAAAAAAAGGGGGGGAAGTACCTTCAGCAGGCCACCAGGAAACCAAAGAGATGCAGGACGTGAGTGCGCGGTGGAGTTCTCTGGGGCTAGAGGATGAGATGACAGTGGAAAGTAAACTGAGAGAGTGGTGGGCTGGTGGCCATAAGGAATCCTGTCTGCCATAATGAGAGTGCAGAAGGACTTACGGCTCGCTTGTTTTAGGACAGGGTCTCACTATTGTAGCCCAGGGTGCCCTCAGGTGTGTTATGCTTCTAACCTCTGCCTCTCAGGTTCCAGGACTACAGGCAGACAGCAACACACCTGTCTACAGAAAGGTTTTCTTTTGTGTGGGTGTATGTATGTATGGTGTATGTATGACTGTATACATGCATACATGTGTAGGGTAGATGTGTGTGAGTGCACACATGGAAGTCGATTCATTGCCACCCCATTCGACCCCACTGCTCACATGTTAGAGTTAAAGATACACAGATCACATCTGACTTTGTTTGTTTGTTTGGTTGGTTGGTTTTGTGCGTATGGATATTTTGTTCACACTCACGTATATGCACTATGTGTGCCTGTTGCATCCCCTGGACTGGGAGAACTGGGGTTACCCATGGTTGTGAGCCATTCTGGGGGCACTGAGAATCGAACGCAGGTCCTTTGCCAAGAGCCACAGTGCTCATAACCACTGAGCCATCTCTCCGGCTCCCCCTTTAACATGGGTGCTAGGGATCTACAATTGAGTCCTGTGCAGCCCCAAGGTTTTCATGTCCTGCTGGGTTGGGGGCATGGTATCAATCCCAGGACTCAGAAAAAGCCAAGTCAAGAGGATGTAGGCTTTGAAGCCATCCTGGGCTACATAATGAGACCCTGTCTCCAAAACAAAACAAAATAAAATAAACATATCGGTGTGAGCCCACGGTCGTGTCAAACTAGAGGAAGAAGATAGGATTCATGATGTACGTGAGGGTAAAAGTCACAAAGCGTAGTGACCAATCAGGTCATGGAGGAGAGAAGAGATGGAAGATTAGGAGAAATACTGCATCAGTTACAGTTCATGTTGCTGAGTCACAACACTATCGTTTCTCCTTGCCCAGTGTTTCCACTTCCTCTTCCCCTTCTTTTTTCTTCTCCTCTTCTTTTTCTTCTTTGTCTTTTTCCTCACACAGGCTTGTTTGATGGGCAGCACAGGATTACTTGAACTCCTGCCCCTCTGTCTCTACCTCTTATGTATGAGGATTCCAGGCATGACCCAGGCATGACCCAGGCATGACCCAGGCATGACCCAGGCATGACCCAGGACTCCCGCCTGGGAGCACTTTTTGAAGTAAGAATTTAAGAACACTTATAAAGGAAAGGGAAAAGCTGGTCCAGCCAGGCACAGTAGAACACACAAGTAATCCTGGTACCTGGGAGGTTGAAGGAGGAGGGTTAAGAGTTCAAAGCAACTTTATTGACATAGTGAGGCCAGGCTGGGCTATGTAAAATCTTTTCTCAAAACAAAATAAGACTTGAGGTCCCTAGCTGGGCAGTGGTAGCACACACCTTTAATCCCATCACTTGGGAGGCTGAGGCAGGCAGGTCTCTGAGTTTTGAGGTCATCCTGGTCTACAGAATGAGTTCTAGGATGGTCGGGGCTACACAGAGAAACCCTGTCTCAAAAAAACAAAAAAGAAAAGAAAAGAAAGAGAGAGAGAGAGAGAGAGAGAGAGAGAGAGAGAGAGAGAGAGAGAGAAAGAAAGAAAGAAAGAAAGAAAGAAAGAAAGAAAGAAAGAAAAGGAGGAAAGAAAGAGTTGAGGTCCCTAAGACACAGGAGGATTCATTCATTTACCCGCCCATCTATTTATTTAGTATACATTTATTATCTACTAAGAATTAAACACTGAGGATACATAGATGAAAAAAGCAGCAAGATCCATTATCTTCATCATGGAAGACAAACATACATAAGTGCCCATCATACAAAGTGAGGAGACCATAGCAGTGGATACAAAATGCCAGGTGGAATTGAATTGAGTTGAATTTCTTATTTATTTATTTATTTATTTATTTATTTATTTATTTATTTATTTATTTTGGTTTTTCGAGTCAGGGTTTCTCTGTGGTTTTGGAGCCTGTCCTGGAACTAGCTCTTGTAGACCAGGCTGGTCTCGAACTCACAGAGATCCGCCTGCCTCTGCCTCCCAAGTGCTGGGATTAAAGGCGTGCGCCACCACCGCCCGGCTGAGTTGAATTTCTTAGAAGGGTAACATGTGCTTTTGTTTTTTGAAACAAGATCTATACATATAGCCCAAACTAGCCTCAAACTCTCAAGTCTCCTGCCTCAGCTTTTTAAATGCAGCAATTCCAAGTCTGCATCGCCCCTCCCAGCTGAGTTGGAAACATTTGGACTGGGAATTCAAAGTGAGAAAGCAAAAGAGCCACAAGACACTCTAGCCAGGCCGGGCGATGGTAGCGCACGCCTTTAATCCCAGCACTCGGGAGGCAAAGGCAGGCGGATCTCTGTGAGTTCAAGACCAGCCTGGTCTACAGAGCTAGTTCCAGGACAGGCTCCAAAGCCACAGAGAAACCCTGTCTCGAAAAACCAAAAAAAAAAAAAAAAAAAAAAGACACTCTAGCCAGGATACTCCGGAACAAGAAGTGGGTAGGGTGGAGTTAAAAGGCGGTGACTATCTTCTGTGACAGAAGCTTGACCCTGTGATGAAGTAGCAGGGTTGCCAACTGGAGGGGAGTAGGGACCAGACTGGAAGATTTGAAAGGATGGTGATCCTTGTTCTTATGAGTTGAAAAGATTTTTTGAGTATTAAGTTACATGATCAAGGGTGTGTTTTCAAAAGAAAACTCAAACACAACTTCTGGGTAACAAAGCTTTTCCTAGTGAGATTAAAGACACACATTTACTCACCCAAATAGGGGGCCCATGACAGACTGAAGTATAGATACCACCAAAACAAACCAATAAACTTTATTGAGGATGCTTACAGAAGTATGGACGAGGGGTTACTTACAGGAGCAGAAATGACTCACAGACAGCTGCAAGGCTCACCCCAGCATGGGTGACAGCTCACAAAAGCTGTCACTTTCTTGTGGGTCCTGCATGTCCAGTTTATATAGCATACCATCGAGCAGTCCAGACAAGAGCAGTTTCTTGCCCTTGTCACACTGAAGGCAATTTCCATGACTTTTTTCAGTGCCCATTAACCTCTCTGAAGTAATTGGTGAAAAGTTTAAGTTCTTTTTTTTTTTTCATTTTCAATTTATTTATTTATTTATTTATTTATTTATTTATTTTTGGTTTTTCGAGACAGGATTTCTCTGTGGTTTTGGAGCCTGTCCTGGAGCTAGCTCTTGTAGACTCATTTTATTTATTTATTTTTATTTATTGGTTTTTCAAGACAGGGTTTCTCTGTAGCTTTGGAGCTTATCTTGAAACTAGCTCTTGTTGGCCTCAAACTTACAAAGATCCACCTGCCTATGCCTCCCAAGTGCTGAGTTTAAAAGTGTGCCCCACCACTGCCAGGCTAAAGTTGTTTGTTCTCTCTCTTTCTCTTTTTTAAAATTCTTATTTATTTGTTATGCATGAAGTATTCTGCCTGCATGTATGCCTGCAAGCCAGAGAGGGCACCAGATCTCATTATAGATGGTCATGAACCACCATGTGGTTGCTGGGAATTGAACTCATAACCTTCTGAGCCATCTCCAGTTTCTTTCTTTCTTTCTTTCTTTCTTTCTTTCTTTCTCTCTTTTTTCTTGTTTTTTTTTTTCAAGATAGGGTTTTTCTGTGTAGCCCTGGCTATCCTGGAACTCACTCTGTAGACCAGGCTGGTCTTGAACCCACAGAGATCTGCCTGGCCCTACCTCCAAAGTGCTCAGATTAAAGGTGTGTGCTACCAAGCCTGGCTCTCTCCAGCTCTTAAAACCTTTTAAATGCCATATTCTGTAGGTCTTTGAAGTGTTGAAGGACATCTATCTAATTGAAATAATTTCTATATATCTAGAAAATCTCAACTATCATAATTAAAAGCTTGATTATTACAGATGACTATATTAATCTGTTTTTCTTAACTATACATTATATATATATATATTTTTTTGTTTGTTTGTTTGTTTTTCGAGACAGGGTTTCTCTGTGGTTTTGGAGCCTGTCCTGGAACTAGCTCTTGTGGACCAGGCTGGTCTCGAACTCACAGAGATCTGACCTGCCTCTGCCTACCAAGTGCTGGGATTAAAGGCGTGCGCCACCACTGCCCGGCCTATACATTAAATTTTAAATGAGCTTCACAAACACCTTAAAAATCAGCTGAAATACATATACACAGTGTAACAATATTGACCTTAAATATATATCAATAGATCAAGATCCATACCAGTGCAAAGTATTCATCTCTATATCATATCCCCCTTGTTTTTCTTAGAAATTGATTTTGAACATTAATCATTTTTTATGATTTATTTATCTTTATGTGCATTGGTGTGAAGGTGTCAGATCCCTGGAACTGGATTTTCAGACATTTGTAAGCTGCCATGTGGGTGCTGGGAATTGAACCCCGGTCCTCTGGAAGAGCAGTCAGTGCTCTTAACCGCTGAGCCATTTCTCTAGCCCCCCCATTAATCGTTTATAACCAACCTTTATAAAATGAAAATAAACATTTTTTCCCATGATATTTATTGAGCTCTACATTTTTCTCTGCTCCTCTCCTTACCTCTCTCCTCCCCACTTCAATCCTTCCCCAAGGTCCTCATGTTCACAATTTACTCAGGAGATCTTGTCTTTTTCTACTTTCTACTTCCCATGTAGATTAGATCTATGTAAGTCTCTCTTAGTTCTCTATGTTGTCTAAGTTCTCTGGGATAGTGGTTTGTAGGCTGGCTTTCTTTGCTTTATGTTTTAAAAACCACCTATGAGTGAGTACATGTGTTAATTGTCTTTCTGTGTCTGGGTTACCTCACTCAAAATAATGTTTTCTAGTTCCATCCATTTTCCTGCAAAATTCAAGATGTCATTAATTTTTTTCTGCTGTGTAGTACTCCATTGTGTAAATGTACCATATTTTCTTTATCCATTCTTTGATAGAGGGGCATTTAGGTTGTTTCCAGGTTCTGGCTATGATAAACAAAGCTGCTATGAACATAGTTGAGCACATGTCCTTGTGGCACGATTGAGCATCCTTTGGATATATACCCAAAAGTGGTATTACTGGGTCTTGAGGAAGGTTGTTTCCTAATTTTCTGAGAAATCACCAGACTGACATCCAAAGGAGTTGTACCAGTTTGCACTCCCACCAGCAATGCAGCAGTGTTCCCTTTACCCCACAACCTCTCCAACATAAGTTGTCATCAGTGTTTTTGATCTTGGCCATTCTTACAGGTGTTAGATGGAATCTCAGAATTGTGTTTTGATTTGCATTTCTCTGATGACTAAGGATGTTGAACATTTTCTTAAGTGTCTTTCAGCCATTTTAGATTCCTCTGTTGAGAGTTCTCTGTTTAGGTCTGTACTCCTTTTTTTTTTTTTATTGGATTATGTGATCTTTTGGTGTCCAATTTCTTGAGTTCTTTGTATATTTTGGAGATTAGACCTCTGTCTGATGTGGGGTTAGTGAAGACCTTTTCCCGTTCTGTAGGCTGTCATTTTGTCTTGTTGACCGTGTCCATTGCTTTACAGAAGCTTTTCAGTTTCAGGAGGTCCCATTTATTAATTATTTCTCTCAGTGTCTGTGCTGCTGGGGTTCTATTTAGGAAGTGGTTCCCTGTGCCAGTGCATTCAAGTGTACTTCCCACTTTCTTTTCTATAAGGTTCAGTGTGGCTGGCTTTATGTTGAGGTCTTTGATGCATTTGGACTTGAGTTTTGTGCATGGTGATAGATATGGGTCTATTTTCATTTTTCTACATGTTGATATCCAGTTATGTCCGCACTACTTGTTAAATATGCTTTCTTTTTTCCATTTGATATTTTTTGCTTTTTTTTCAAATATCAGTGTTTGAAGATGTGTGGATTGATATCCGGGTCTTTTATTTGGTTCCATTGGTCCTCCTATCTGTTCTTATGCCAATACCAGGCTGTTTTCAGTACTGTAGCTCTGTAGTAGAGTTTGAAGTCAGGGATTGTGATGCCTCCAGAAGTTCTTTTATTGCCCAGGATTGTTTTGGCTATCCTGGGATTTTTGCTTTTCCAAATGAAGTTGAGTACCATTCTTTCAAGGTCTTTGAAGAATTTTGCTGGGATTTTGATGGGCAACACTCTGTTATTTCTAAGAAAGATGTCTTACCTGAAGACATTTTTGATCCTTCATGAGATGAGATGAATCTCTTCCTAACATCACTGTAGTAAAGCTCTCAATGAAGCAGGGCAGTGGTGGTGCACACCCATAATCCCAGCACTTGGGAAGCAGAGGCAGGTGGATCTCTGTGAGTTCAAGGTCAGCCTGGTCTATGGGGTGAGTTCCAGGACAGCAAGGGCTAGAAACCCTGTCTCTAAAAAGAAAAGGAAAGAAAACAAAACCAAACAAACAAACAAAAACAAAAAAATCCACGCAATGATTTAAGTTTGATTGTGCCTACAGTAACAGAGTGGAGTAAATCACACTGCCCCCGCCCCCCCAACATTCATGGACTCTGTGACAGAAAAATCCTGTTAACTGGATCCCCGTGACCTTGAGGTCTGTGTTAGAACCACTGGGTGTGTAGCTCCCTTCAAGGAAGGATTTCTGCACTCTGGATGCTTCTGTTTTCCCTTGTTTACCATTAGGATATTTCCTTTTCCATGGGGATTTTCTGGAAAAGCCACACAACCACTTCAGAAAACCATCCTGTTGTTGAATGACAGGGATAACTTCTGCTCGTTGGCAGTCAGAGCAACTATTATCCATCTACGGAGAGAGAGCGCTAGGCCACTCAGTTGGCCAAGGCCAAAGGGAAAGTCCAGGCACCTCTGATGATGCCGGAGCTACAGCACAAGACCTTGCAGGGAGTTGCCCATCAGGCAGAGCTCCACGGAGGGCTTGCTGGAGCTACACAGGGGAAAGAAAGGTGCTCTGTGGGGTGAGGGACAGGAGGAGCTACAAAATTCTGCATCCTGCCAGCCCTGCCTTTCCAGGTCGCTTCCAAAAGACACATATACTAGGCAATCTAGTGCTCTTTGGCATCTGATAATCCTTCAAGGTGCACAGGGAGAGACTCCAGGTAGAATACAGACCTATCTCTCAGCAATCTCCCTAGTCCCTTCAAGGCGAGCTGGGCTCTGGAAAATGAAATCACAATACAAGCTAGGCGTGATCGTTCCTATCTGTGATGCCAACACTCCGGAGTGAAGGCAGGAGGACAACGGTAAGGTCAAGACCAGCAGAGCCTGTCTCAAAAAGAAAAATGTTAAAATTCAAAACAAGAAAAGGTAGAGTGTGGTGGTGGCTCAGGCCTTTAATGCCAGCACTTGGGAGGCAGAGGCAGGCAGATCTCTGTGAGTTCAAGGGCAGTCTGGTCTACCTAGAGAGTTTCAGGGTAGTTGGAATTCCACAGCGAGACTCTACCTCAAAACAAAGAAACACTATAAATAAGTAAATAAATAATAAAAGCAAGGAAGAAAATAAAACAACAACAACCCAGAAATCACAGCTATAAGCCATTGTTCTGGTCGGATAAACACAGGCAGGTAATAGTGGCTGAGGTTTCTGAACTTCTAATGCATTCACACCTTATAAATGCTGCCAATGAAAAAAAAATAAAAATAAAAATAAATGCTGCCAATGGATCCATCCTGTGTGTTGGTGGGGCTAATGCCTGTGTGCCATTCTGCATTCCGAGACACAGCCTATGTGTTTCTGAACTTGGCACTCTGCTCTATAGATCCCTTAGTGACACTGTTTGCTATGAGCTGAAGGCCAGCCTGGTCTACAAAGCGAGTTCCAGGACAGCCAGGACCATTACACAGAGAAACTCTGTCTCGAAACCACACCCCCCCTCCAAAAAAAAAAAAGAGATCCAGCTCCTTAGCAAGTCCAGTAGCTTGGAAAGTTTGATCCCTGTCGCTTCAATGGCCTACCCCTAAATATGGCGTCCCCTCCTGTCTCCAGGTCATTTGTTCTTCTTAGGAACAGTCAGTATGGCAGCCGCTCCCACATCCGGCTGCATTTACTTTACACTTTAAACGTTGCTTTGGGGGCAGGTGTGGCTAGAAAATGGCTCACTCGGGTAAAATACTTGCTGTGCAAGCTTGAGGTCCTGAGTTCGAATCCTCAGCGCCCACATACAAGTAGGCAATTACTTGGGGGGCGGCGGTGGCACACACCTTTAATCCCAGCACTGGGGGGGCAGAGATGGGTGGATCTCTGAGAATTCAAGGCCAGCCTGGTCTAGAGAGCCAGTTACAGAACAACCAGGACCCTTTACCTCAGAAAAAAAAAAAAAAGAAAAGAAATAAAGAAATGAAAGAAAGAAAGAAAGAAAGAAAGAAAGAAAGAAAGAAAGAAAGAAAGAAAAGAAAAAAGACAAAGAAAGAAACAATGAAAAGAAAAGGCTGGAGATTTCCATATGTGATTGTTACTCTAATGCTGGGGCCTAGAAAGAGACAGGAGGATCCCAGAGACTTCCTGACAGTCAATCTAACCAAAAGGAAACCCTGCCTCAAAAAGAGAAAGCAGAGGAAGACAGGAGCAACGGCCCCTTGATAGTAAAGGGCTGGAGCGATGGCTTCTTGGTTCACATCACCAACTTTTCTTGCAAAGGATCTGCAGTCAGTTCCCAGCTGCCACAACCACCTTCAGGTCCAGGTCTAGGGGATCCAGGGCTCTCTGGCTTCCACAGACCCACACTTGGTGTGTGCACATAAACTCACATAGGCATCCAGTGTACACAAACAAATAAATAAATCTTTAAAAATAAATAAGGTGGACGTGCCTAGAGAAAGACACGTGGTGTCCTCTGGCATCCACTCACACACGCGTGCGCACATACACGCCACACCCAGAAAGACGAAAAGAAAATAAACGCCACCAGTACCCACGTGCTCTTCCTGCGGCTTTTCTTTGGAGCAACTCCCCACCCAGCTCTGCCCTCCTGGTGACCTTTAGATGTGCTCCACAAGGACTCCTGTAACCTCCCCAATGGCAACTCGGGGCTGCTGCTTCCTGGGACCGTCTAAATGAGCCACGGCACTGCAGTCCTTGTTCCCAGGCCTTCTTCCAGGGATTCCAAACCAGCAGCCCCCTTCTCCCTGGCTTGGCCCTTACGTCATTTATTTCCTGAGCTTCCCCTTCTGGAAGGTTCTGTGACGTCATATCCCACCCTTCGAGTTCCATCATCCTTGGCTTGAGGGCTTCCTCCCCCTAAGGTCCTGGGCCTTCACACAGCCTTCTACCTGCAATCGTCTGTGGGCGTGTTTGACTTTGCTCTCACTAGAAACTGTGACTTACTCGTCTTTGTAAACCAAAGCCTCAGCAGGATGCTTTATACAGAGTAGAAGCCCAATAAATATTTTATGAATGAATAAATGAGTCCTCAAGCTTCGCGGATTTCCTGTGTAACTCTGCTCACAGAACGCAGTCAGAAGCCCTCTTCCGGACCCACAGTCCTGGCCCGGGGCATTCTTCTCATACCTGGAGAAGAGGTTAGAACTCCGAGGCTCCGCCCACAGGGCCTGCCCCTAAGATCTGAGAGGACGTGGACCCTCTCCTTCCTGGCCGGGTTGGTCTCCTGGCTGCCTTGCCCAGGAATCCAGGGAGTAAATTGCAAGGGTGTGAAGGAAGCTACGCCTGAGGGCTAGCACAAACAGTGGGCCCACTTTATGAAAATGACTGTAGATAAGACTCAGGCACCTAAAGGCCTTCAGTCCTCAAAGGGAGCTGCTGTATTTGTAGTTTCTATCACTGGATGGTGGTAAAACCCAAACTTGGTATCAGCTGAGGCTGGGTAAATAGCCCCAAGGGGGGTGCGATCCTGTAGAGGCATCCAAAGCAGTTGGTGGGGCCGCAGCTGCAGCCGGAGGTTCGCACACCCGCACACCCGGTTCAGCTGACTTTCTGAACCTAGCCTTGGGGAGGTTTTAAATGTTTGCTGCCAAGGGAGACCTGATGCCCTCTGAAGACTTCAGCAATAGGACGGGATGGCATAGGCCCATCCCTGAAACAGGAGACTTCAAACAAACAAACAGAACCATGTCTCCCGAGCCTGGAGAAGGAAAGTGGACCTTCCCTGCTGGGCAGAAAGGGAGAAGAACAAACAGCCTGAGGCATAGGAAATAGGGAGCCAGCAGGGCAAAGTGACCAGAGTTCAGCCATGCTGGCTGTGGGGGCAATAATGCAGAGTATAGCAAGGCAAATAATTAGGTAAGGGGACAGGGGGTTGGCATTTGGGGCTGTCATGTGACAAGCAGGTGGCACCCATTTATCCCACAAACCAACCTTTTGAGCTCTTGGAGTTATCCTACAAATGAAAAAAATAAAGAGACCCAGAAAGGTTAAATGACCCATCCCAGGCCTCCCTGCTAATAAGGAATGAAACCTAGGTCAAAATAATTCATATGCAATTCAATACAAAGCACATGATAACTCTCATGGTTTGATTTAGGTCACGTGTCCAAAGTCCTAACTCAACACTGGGCACATGTTTTTTTCTCCCTTTGCTTTTGTAAGTGCCCTGCCCTTGAGTGCATTGGAAGGCAGACACTACAACTGCAGGGGGGCGGGGGGGTCAGAGCTGAGTCTAGAGCAGGGTATAGTTCGGTAGGAGAGTGCCCACCTTGCTTGCTTGGGGCCTTGGCTTCCTGTCCCAGAATCACACATGCACGCAATAGACTTTTGACTCAACTTTTGGGAAATCTCCAAAAAGAAGAGAGGAAGTGGGGGCAGGGTAAGGATGGCTCGCACTTCTACACTTGGTTAGGACCAGAAAGACCCAGTGAGAGGCAGGGAGGGTGACGCACTACCCTACTTTCGGTTCTGAAGTCTGAAGGAGGAAAGCTTAGCTATGTCACGAGAAAGCCTCTTACTGCTGTCCTAAGAGCCAAACAGAAACGTGGGAGGAGAGTCTTGTCTGGAAAGCAGCGATTTTCCAAAGAGGCCTTGTTACTCGGTCGTAGGACTGTGCCGTTTCAAGGGTCGCATTAGGTGACCTGCTGATGTTAATACCAATTAGTGAGACCCTGTCTCAAACAAACAAGAAGAAAGGGCTGGAGGTATAGCACAGTTGGCAAAATGCTTGTCCTGGGTTCAATCCCTGCATAAACCGGACATGGCATCTCATGGCTGTCATCTTAGCACATCAGAAGTAGAGGCAGGAGGATCAGAGATTCACATTTGCAGCTAACCTGGGATGTAGAAGAAAAACTAAAGTGAAAACGTAATCCTTGTATTTATCCCGTTGGATCTGAACCAGATGTAGCTAATAATACTTCCCAGAGAACTTTGTGTGCCAGGCACTGAGTTGGGCTCTTAGCATTCTATCTGTAGATTCATCTCCAACATTATAAATCACACTTGGCAATTCACTTCTTAGAGATGGGGACATTGAGACTGAGCAACTTGAAGGTCCACCGGGAAGATCAGAGCGGCAGCTTCATCCAGCTTGGTATATATTCCCCCCACCATTACCACCACGATGGGATCTCATACAGCGCAGGCTGGCCTCAAACTTGATAGATAACTGAGGCTGGATTTGAACTCTGCCCACATCTCACCATAAAACCACTGGGATTACAGATGTGTGTTGTTTGTTACACGGCCTTTATCCGAGCTATAGGGAGGATTAGTCCCAAGTTTGAGACCAGCTTGGTCTACACAGTGTGGTCTAGGTCAGTCAGGGCTATGTAGTGAGACCCTTTCTCACCCTCTTCCCCGCAAAATGTGAGCGTGACTAAGGAAAATATGTATAATTTTCTTTGACTGCTTAAACAGGGTCTACGTGATGCTTTGAGGCTACTCTGATGCTGGTGGTGACCCACACCAATTTCCGTCATAGATGGTCTGTGTTTTAGGATTTATAAAGTGTTTATTGCCGTGTGGTGGGTGCACACCTTTAATCCCAGCACTTGGGAGGCAGAGGCAAGCAGATCTCTGTGAGTTTCAGGCCAGCCTGGTCTACAAGAGCTAGTTCCAGGACAGCCAGGGTTGTCTATGAGCAGAGATGCACATATATGAGGAAGAGTAGAGAGAAAATATAGAAATTCCTTTCAACAATTTTGTCACTAAGAGTGCCATCTGGCTAAAGTCATCAGAACGCCAGAACATTCCCAGAGATTAGCAACTGGCAGGTTTAACTTCAGAAAACAGAGCGATGCACTGGCTTTCCCATTAGTGGGACATGGGCTGGGCTGTAGTCAGAAACACATGCACTGTGAACCGTCCTGGTGAGTCATCAAGGCTAGAAAAGAATCTTTCTGCCCTCACCCCCTTTTAGTTAGTTTTTGAGGCACAGCCCTGGCTGGCCTGGAACTCACAGAGATCCTCCTGCCTCTGCCTCCTGAGTGCTGGGATTCGAGGTGTGACATCATGCTTGGCTTTTTTCTGGCCTTTTGGAAACTGACTTTGTTAATTAGACATTGATTGTCAGGGCAGAGGGACCAGGGTGGTTCCTTTAAAGAAGAAGAGAAGGGACAGCAAGATGGCTGTGTAAATAAGGCCACTAACAGCTTGAGTTTCGTCACCAGACTCCACGCCGTAGGAGGAGAGAACTGACGCCCAGAAGCTGTCCTTTGACCTCCATGGGTGATACATACACAAAGTAAAATTAATTTTATTTTATTTTATTTATTTATTTATTTTATTTTATTTTTTTTTTTTTTGGTTTTTCGAGACAGGGTTTCTCTGTGGTTTTGGAGCCTGTCCTGGAACTAGCTCTTGTAGACCAGGCTGGTCTCGAACTCACAGAGATCCTCCTGCCTCTGCCTCCCAAGTGCTGGGATTAAAGGCGTGCGCCACCACCGCCCAGCGTAAAATTAATTTTAAAACGTAAATTTTTTTTAATTAAACACACACATATATACAAAAATAATGTTCTGGGTACTGGCCTCATTTGCCTGCTGCCAAGCCTGATGACCTGAACTCATTCCCTGGTTTCCACACGGTGAAGGAAATACAGTGAGTCTGAAGCCATCCTGGGTTACAGAGGACCCTGTCTGAAAACAAAAGGGTGTGGGAAGCCTGGCTCTAGCAGGTGGTCCAGACAACCCCGGGAGGTGTGGTCTCGCCGTATCATCAATGCAAGGCTGCTGAGCCATCCCATTCCCATTGATTACTCCAACTTTTATTTGCTTATGGTTTGGGGTTGAGTTTTTACTCTCAACCTACTTACTCCAATTTCTTAAGATTCCTTGTAAAAAAAAAAAATCTGGCTCTAGGCTAGCAAACTGTGCCAGAGAGTTTTATATCAACCTCACACAAGCTAAAGCCATCTAAGAGAGGGGATCCTCAATGGAGAAAATGCCTCCATAAGATCAGGTTGTGGGTATTTTCTTAATTAGTAAATAATGGGGGAGGGCCCAGCCTATTGTGGGTGGTGCCACCTCTGGGCTCGTGGTCCTCGGTTCTATAGGAACGCAGGCTGAGCAAGCAGTAAGCAACACCCCTCCATGCCATGTTTGAGTTCCTGCCCTGATGTCCTTCAGTGATGGATGCTGAAGGATAAGCAGAATTCAGTCTTTCCTTCCCAACTTCCCTTTTGGTCACAGAATTTCATCAAAGCAACAGAAGCCCTAACTAAGACAGGAATAGAGCCTAGTGGTAGAGCTCTTGCCTGGCATTCACAGGGCCCTAGATTCCATCTTGGGACACACGAATGTCATGTGATATCTACATTCTAAGGCAAAACTGATTGCAGACACACTGAGGGAGGAAGGCTTTCAAGGCAGTTAGAGGTAGGGACATCCTTAATCATTCTTAACCCCTTCCTTCTTCACGGGTTGGGGATGCAGCTCTGTAGAGTGTGTCCTTGCTGGCCATGTGCGCAGCTCTGTAGAGTGTGTCCTTGCTGGCCATGTGCACAGCCCTGAGTTCAAGAAGTGGACATCAGATCTCCTGGAACTAGAGTTACAAGCTGTTCTGAGTCACCCTGTGGGGGCTGGGAACTGAAAATGAGTCCTCTGCAGGGGCAGCAAGTACTCTTAACTGTTGAGTGACCCCTCCAGCACTAAGCAACTTTTTGTTTGTTTTTCACAAGGCAGGGTTTCTCTGTGTAGCCCTGGCTGTCCTGGTACTCACATTGTAGACCAGGCTGGCCTCAAACTTAGAGTTCTGCCTGCCTCTGCCTCCCCAGTGCTGGGATTAAAGGCTTGCAACACCACCTCCCAGCAGTGATTTTTAGTATGTATATTTCACTACCAAAAGGGGTGAGAGAGAGAGAGAGAGAGAGAGAGAGAGAGAGAGAGAGAGAGAGAGAGAGTCCTAAAAGCCTACTGCAGTTGACAGAGAATATTGGTACAATGTTTTCCAACACCTCAGTGTGTTTGGGTCTAGAGTAAATATTTGACCCTGGTTTAAAGAAACATTTACTGTGTACCTATTGGATATAATGCAGGATACAGTGGACTACATCAAAGAGCTTGGCTGGGGCCATAGCTTGTGGCATGTGAAAGGTGGGGTTCAATGCCCATCAGTAGAAGAAAGAAAAGAAACCCAAGTAGAGCAAAACCTCAGGTTTGTCTTCAGCCGATATGGTAGTCTATATCTTACAGCAGGAATTCCTTTTCTTTTTCTTTTCTCTTTCCCGCTCTTTCCTTTCTTTCTTTCTCTTCTTTTGTTTTATGTCTGTTTATCTGGTTTTTTTTTTTTAAACAGTCTCTCTATATAGCCAAGTCTGGCTCTGAACATAGTGATCCTTCTGCCTCAGCCCTCTAGAGCTAGGATTACAGGCACAAGCCACCATGTCTGGTCTCTCCTGGTGGTTTTACATCTAGGCAACCTGAACCACAGTGAGGTTAGGTTAGCCTGATTCACAGCAAGGCTCCCTGATTCCAGAGTTTCTGCTTGTGATGGCCTTGGGGCAGATTTAGATAAGTTCCCTGTTTATTAAACAATGATCAAACCTCACTGAGAGAAAGTCACAAGACGAGGTTAGGGTAGGAATCCTCTAGAATGCAGCCCCACCCACTTTCACCAGCTCCGGGCAGTTTCCACCTGCTCCTAGCCAGTTGTTCACTAGGCCCAACTATTTTTTTTTCTGACTTTCTATTTCCTCCTTCTTAAACAGAAACTGCCCGATCTACCCAATCTGTAGCAAATGAAGATATAAGAGATAGTGCGTGGACCTTCTTCTTTCCTCCTCCTCCTGCATCTGGTTTCTCCTTCCTGGAACTTGCTAAGTAGACCAGACTGATCTTGAACTCATGAAGATCTGCCTCACAAATTATGGGATAAAAGACATGCTATTTTTTTTTTAATTTAAGCTTTTAAAATGTTTTATCTTGGGTTGGAGAAATGGCTCAGAGGTTAAAAGTATTGACTGTTCCTCCAGAGGTCCTGAGTTCAATTCCCAGCAACCCCATGCTGACTCCCAGCCATCTGTAATGAAATCGGATGCCCTCTTCTGACTGCAGGGAAGTCAGAAGCACTATATACATAACAAATAAAATAAATCTTAAAAAAAAATTATCTTATATGTATGAGTGTTTACCTGCCTGCATGCCTGGTGTCTGTGACAGCCAAAATAGGGTGGAATTTAGACCAACTGTGAGTTGTCACATGGGTGGTAGGAACCAAACCCAGGTCTGCAAAATTAAGGGCTCCTAACCCCTGGCCCATATCACTAACCCCTCTAACACTTTATTTTATTTTATTTTATTTTCTAGACAGGGTTTCCTCTGACTGTCCTATAACCTGCTTATTTCACTTTTTGTGTTTGAGTGTTTTGCCTGCATATATATATATATATATTGCTTGATTGTTGTCCAAGGAAGTCAGAAGAGGGTGTCTAGTGTAATGGTCTGTCCTGTCCCTTTAAGAGACAACCCCACCCACTACACACACACACACACACACACACACTGAGGCAGGCAGATCTTCCTTCTGCTTCCAGTCTGAGCTTTTTCCTTTCCATCTCTCTCCCAAAGAGGCAGCTTCTGCCTCTCTCCCTTCTCCCCACTTCTCCCTTCCCCCTCTCTCTGTTTCTCTCTGTCTCTCTGCCCCCTCTGCTCTTCTCCCTTCTCCCCTTCCCCCTTTCCCTTTCCCCTCCATCACCCACTAGAAAATATCCAACCTCACTCTGCACAGTGTGTGCCTATCCCTGTCTCTGTCTCTCACCCACCATATGGCTCCCTGCCCTGGGACGGTTGCCTTCATGGCCTGCCGTGGTCTCGGAACCTGCTGCCTGCTATAGCTACTCAGGAAACAACACAATTTTTACCATAACTTCTAGTTCCCTGGAATGTTATTGCTGATAGTTGTGAGTTGCCATGTAAGGTCCTCTGGAAGAGAAGCAGGGGCTCGTCATCAAGTCATCTCTCCAGTCCCTCACTTTTTCCTAATAAATCTACATTATTTAAAAAAAAAAAAAGTATGTGGTGTGTCCACTCTTTTAATCCCAGCACTTAGAAGTCAGAGACAGGCAGATCTCTGAGACTGAGGATAGCCTGGTCTACATAGTGAGTTCCAGATTTGCCAGTCAGGATTACATTGTTGAGACCCTGTCTTAAAACAAAGAAACAAACAAACAAACACAACAACAAAAACCACTATTTTTTTCCATTCAAGAAAGTAAAAAAAAAATAAAGAGTATATGAAAAGGTTATTTTCTTTTTTTTTTTTTCTTTTTCTTTTTTTTGAGACAGGGTTTCTCTGTGTAGCTCTGGTGCCTGTCCTGGAACTAGATCTTGTAGACCAAGTAGACCAGGCTGGCCTTGAACTCACTATGTAGCTCAGGCTAGTGTCAAACTTTTGACAGTCCTCTTGCTTTAGCCTCCTGAGTGCTGGGACTACAGGCCTGTGCCGCCATGTATGACTAAAACGTTTATTTGCCACATAAGAAATAGGAATTGGAACGATAGATTAGTTCCCCAAATTGTTGAATTTTTTCTTTCTTTTAAATATTTTCTTGATTTTTGTTTGTTTGTGAGACGGGATCTTGCTAGCCTATCTAAACCAAAGCGGCTTAGAATTTACTGTGAAGCCCAACCTGGTCTGAAATTCACCGTCTCCCTCCTCTTCCTCTCAAGCACTGGAGTTCCTGCCTTGGATCACCACATCCTGCTGTCTACAGTTTTTCAGTGGTGGCTCCAAAGAGCTGAGAAACGTACGCCTGACACCTGCTCTTACCCCACTCGACCTCAGCCACAGACCATACGTGCAGTCACCACGATGTTGAGCGTCAGCATTTGGCCAAACTGCCAGAATTTTCATACAGCATTTTTTGTAGCGTAGAATCAGAAATGATGCGAAGCTCTGTGTGTTGACTTCTCTATGTCTAAAATGAGAATATTAGGGCTGAGAACCTCAGTTGGTAAAGTGGTTGACTTCCAAGCATAACACCCTAGGCGTGATACCCAGCACTACATAAATGAGGCATGGTGTCAAAAGACAGTACTAATTCAGCGCTGGGGAGATAGAAGCTGAAGGGTTAGAAGATCAAGGCCATTCTAAACCACTCAGTGAAGTTAATACCAGTCTGAGCTGCATAAGATCCTGTCTGGAAAAATAAGGGGTTGGAGAGAGGGCTCAGAAGTGAAGAGCACTTGCTGCTCTTCCGGAGGACCAGACGTCAGTTCCAGCGCCATCTTCATCACTTGCTGCTCTTCCTGAGGATCAGACTTCAGTTCCATCACCATCTTCATCACTTGCTGCTTTCCATTCCTCATTTATAAAATCAGACACTTGCCGGGCGGTGGTGGCGCACACCTTTAATCCCAGCACTTGGGAGGCAGAGGCAGGCGGATCTCTGTGAGTTTGAGACCAGCTTGTTCTACAGAGCCACAGAGAAACCCTGTCTCGAAAAACCAAAAAAAAAAAAAAAAAAAAAAAAAAAAAAGAAGAAGAAGCAGCACTTGATGACAACTCTTGAGCTCTATATGAAAGCGCGTTCCTGCTGTGCTTCTTGTCCCGGACTACGCAGTGGTCCTGTGCCAGAGCTCCTTGCGCTGGATCTTTTTCGGGGGTGGTGGTGGAGATGAATTTCATTGTCTCTTGACTGGATTAAGACCTCATGTCCTGGTTAGCCTTAATTGTCATCTTCACAGAGCCTAGAGTCACTGGAGAGGAAAGCCTTGATTGAGAATTGCAGAGTTCAGGTTAGTCTACGTGCATGTCTTTAGGGAACTGTTTCACCAATTGATGCAGGAGGACAGGGTCCGCTCCGGGTGGCATCGCTCCCTGATCAGGTGGTTGTAGGCTATAAAAGGAAGGTAGTTGAGACTGAGCATGAGCAAGCCAGAGATTGAGCTATGAATTCCCTGATCTGAAGTGATGATACTGAATAAGATCAAGCAGCTGTGCCTTCCAATTCCTGTCCTGTCTTCCTTCAGAGGCGGACTGTGACCTGGAAGTGTAAGTCAAATAAACCTATTCTTCCCTTCCGCTACTTTTTGGTCTGGGTGTTTTACCGCAGCAACAGAGGGAAGCCAGAGCACCGTGGAAACATCCCTGCAGACATGTCTATGGGGCATTTCCAGGAGGTTTAACTGAGCACGGAGGTCACACCCTTAATGTAGGTGACACCATCCTATGGGTTGGGGACCTGGGACAGAGAGAAAAGGAGAAAGAAAGCTGCACACCAGCGTTCATCTGCCTCCGCTTCCCAGCTTCAGAAACAATGTAACCAATGTCTTGTGTCCCTGCCACAGTGCCTGTCCCACTGTGATGGACTGGCTCTGCCCGCAAGGTATGAGCAGAACTAAACCTTTCTCCTTTGGTCCTTCTTGTCTGATGTTTCATCACAGGAGTGAGAAGAGCACCCAGCACACTGAGTCTCACTGCTTTTTTTCCAGGTGACCTGAAACTTGCTATGCAGCCCAGGAGGACCCCAAAGTTGTCATTCTGTTCTTTGGAATTATACACTTATTTAGTGGCATACCTGGCTGGTATTAGCTCAGACAGACTATGAATAGCTGGTTCTTACACTTTCCAAGAATTTGATGAGCTGGTAATCAAACACAGTAATTACGAAAATACAATTATGTAAACTTGATTCCATAAATTACATTTAAAACAAAGTGGAAAATAGTTCATTGTTTTCACCCCTGATTATTATACCACAGTCGTCTGTTTTCCATTGTATTTTAGTGGTGGGAATAGCGTGACATGGTGTGCCAGGGTGGTGGGTGAGGAGCCTAGAATCGGCCATGCGCTAGAGCAGAATTACATGTCACTACAGAAGTCCAGAGACAATACAAAAACCAGCTTCTCCATCCCCCCAAGCTGTTGGTTAAATGTTCACCAGCACACTACCAGCTAAGACGGCATGCGCCAGCCCCACAGGGCTCTTGAATGAAATCCCCTTTACCCTCCAACAGAAAAACACACAATTATCATCTCATTGCACTGCAGTCGCAGCAAGTGATCCACGAAGTCGACCCCTCCTTTTCTAGACACGGCCTTCTCTATTTCCTTAGCCCAAATAAAATAAATAACTCCCAGTGCTTGGCCGGTAGCCAAAGACCTCTCAGGTTCAATTCTTCATCTTCTGCTTGCGAGAGTTAATTACAGTGAGGGGCATGGGAAGCAAGAGCTTTTTGTGCTCGGGGTGAAATAATGGCTTAGTCACCCCTGAGACGACAAAGGCTCAGGACTTCAGTTCAGCACAGCGAGCACAAATCCCAATCTCGTAGCATGTGACTTTCCTTTTCAAATGAACCAGACTTTATGAATCGACTTCTCGTCTCCCTCCCTTCCCCCTCTAGCCCAATCGCACTGCTTAACGTATTATTTTCTGCCTCTCTCGTTGAGTTGAGTCACCAATACTTTTTGTTTGCGTGTTTCCTCCGGACAGGAAGCTGGGGTCCCTGCTCTGTGCACTAGCTGATTGTATAGCACACATTTGCCTCTATTTTTGTTTAGAGAAAAAAGAAACAGAGAACTGAGCCCTGGTTTGGAAAAGGAGTCTTTTCTCCCCAGGTTTCAGGGGCAAAGGCAGTGAGCCCAGCAAGCCAAAGTCTCATGTGCCGAGGGACTGGGGGGATTTGAACTGCTCAGCAGACCACCACAGTTACCTAGGGCCTAAGGAATTCATGCTTGGTTTGATTTGATCTGGAGACACACATCTGACGTAATAAAGCAGGGTCTGGCTGCTGTTTCTTGGGAGGCTGAGGTAGGATGACTGAAATCTCAAGGTCTGTCTGGGCTACAGAGCGAGACATGTTTCAAAACGATAATAACAACAATGACAGCAGCCTTCATATCCTTCATCATGACATTGTCATGCATGTTTGGAACTGTTTTGATCATATTCAGCCCATCACTCTCTCTTGACCCCTTCTACCCTCGCTCATCTCCTTTAAGCAACTGGAGAAGCAAATATTCAGTAAAATCTGATCAAAGAGGCCTCTCTAGCCGTCCTTCCCTAATGCTCACATTTTATATAACTAGAGTTTGATGATGAAAGCCAGGAAGTCAACACAGATGCAAGTTTATTAGGTGAACTATGAACTTTACTTGATTCTCATCAGTTTCTGCTACTGCCCGTGGTCCCACACTGGCTCTTACACTGTATCTAGCTATCGCATCAGCCTGTTCATTGGCTTCACGACCATGACACTCAACAGCCCATTGTGGGTTTTTGTTTTTTGTTTTGTTTTGTCTTTTCAAGACAGGGTTTCTCTGTAGCTCTGGATCCTGTCCTGGAACTTGCTCTTATAAACCAGGTTGGCCTCAAACTCACTGAGATCCTCCTGCTTCTGCCTCCCAAGTGCTGGGATTAAAGGTATGTGCCACCACCACTTGACTCCATTGTTTTATAGAAGTCTCACAGTTGGGAGGTCTGGTACTTATCACTAGACTGAAACACACTATCCTGGCAGAAGTACCAGTTAAGCAAGTGAGATTGAGTTTGGGGACATCATTTGGGGATAAGTATGGTAGTTTGAATGAGACTGGCTTTCATAGACTCATATGTTTGAATACTGGGTCTCCTGATGGTAGAACTGTTTGGGAAGGATTAGGAGGTGTGGTCTTATTGGAGGAGGTGTGTCACTAGGGAAGGGCTTTGAGATTTCAAAAGACTCATGCTATTCCCAGTGTGTTTCTCTCTCTGCCTTGTGTACCTGGATCAAGATGTGAGCTCTGAGATGCTTCTCCAGCTGCCTGTTGCCACGCCTTTTTCTGCCATCATAGACTTGAACTTTCTGGAACGGTAAGCTCACTTAAGTACTTTCTTTGTGAAATTGCCTTGATCATGGTGTCTTGTCATAGCAATGGAAGAATAACTAAGATAATAAGCTAGGCGTCACTATCTCATTGTGATGGTTTAATTGAGAATGGCTTCCATAGGCTCACCCATTTGAATCTTTGGTCCTTAGTTGGTAGAATTATTTAGGAAGCATTAAGAGATGTGACCTTGTTGGAGGAGGCAGGTCACTGACGGCAGGCTTTGAGGCTTACAAAGCCCATGCTCAGTTGGATGTGGAGGCACACGTCTTTAATCCCAGCATTTGTGAGGCAGAGGCAGTTGGATCTTTGCGAGTTCGAGGCCAGCCTGGTCTACAGAGTGTGCCTGCTGTCATGCTCCCCATCATGAGGGTCATGGTGGCTAACCTTCTGGAATAATGGGTCCCAAGCTAAACTAAAAACCTTTTTTTTCTTAAGTAGCCTTGGTAATGGTGAGCTGTCATGACAACAGAAAAGTAACTAAGACACTTATTAATGATATTTGTACTGATTACTTATTTCACATTTCTTATTGCTAGTAAGAGTAGAATATAGAAAGGTTCTTTTGGCATAAGCAAATGTCTGTATGATACTCTAGATTTATGTCTGTCCTATGAAATATTTGTTACTGATTAGCCAGCTTTTTTTTTTTTTTTTTTTTTTTTGGTTTTTCGAGACAGGGTTTCTCTGTGGTTTTGGAGCCTGTCCTGGAACTAGCTCTTGTAGACCAGGCTGGTCTCGAACTCACAGAGATCCGCCTGCCTCTGCCTCCCAAGTGCTGGGATTAAAGGCGTGCGCCACCACGCCCGGCAACTGATTAGCCAGCTTTAAATGTCCTTTTGTTTTATATTTTTTAATTCCCCCTCCGTGTGTGTGTGTGTGTGTGTGTGTGTGTGTATTTGCACATGAGCTGGAGCTATAGGTAGTTGTGAGCAACAGGACATGGATGCTGAGAACTGAACTCAGGTCCTCTGGGAGAAGCAGCAAGCACTCTTAACTGCTAAACCATCTGTTCAGCTCCTATTTATTTGTATCTTTATTTTTTGAGATAGGGTCTTCCTATGTAGCCTGGCTGTCCTGGAACTCACTCTGTAGACCAGGCTAGCCTCAGACTCACAGAGATCCCCCTACCTCTGCCTCCTAAGTGCTGGGATTAAAGGTGTGTATCACCAAGCCCAGAACTCGTATATATGTTTTTAATTTTTTTTAATTTTGCTTTTATTTTGTTTTGTTTTGTTTTGTTTTGGTTTTTTGAGACAGGGTTTCTCTGTGTAACAACTCTGACTGTCCTGGAACTCGCTTAATAGGCCAGGCTGGCCTCGAACTCACAGAGATCCACCTGACTCTGCTTCCTAAGTGCTGGGATTAAAGGCATATGCGACCACCACCCAGCTTTTGTGTTTTTACTTTTTTGAGATATGCTTTCACTGTGTAGATTTGGCTGGCTTGTAATATGATATGTAGGTCAGCCTGGTCTTGAAGTCATGGAGATCTGCCTGCTTCTGCTTCCTGAGTATTGAAATAAAGGCAATAAAGATATGCAACTCTGTTCCTGGCCTTTTAATATAGTTATTTAAACAAACATACAAGCATATACATATATGATAAAATAAATATTTATTTAAAATAAAAAATTATATTTCAACTTTTTTATGTTTTAGTATTTTGTGTGTGTGTGTGTGTGAGAGAGAGAGAGAGAGAATACAGGCATGCACACATCGACATTTATGTAGAAGCCAGGGAGACAACTTTGGAATCATTTCTCTCCTTCCACTTTTACATGCATTTGGGGGTCAAATTGAGGTCATCAACCTTACCTTATGAGGGCTTTACTATCTTGCCAGCTCCATGCTTTTCCCAGTATGCTTCATTGTTTGACTTATTGTAAGCGAGACATTGCTAGTTTAAAATACAATTGGAGGTTTGGGGATTGAAGAGATGGCTTAGTGCTTGCTGCTCTTCTGGAGGACCAGAATTCAGCTTCTAGTGCCCATATCTGGCGGCTCCCACTCATCAATAACTTGGGTATCAGGAAATCTGATGCCGTGCACATGCTCACACGGGCACCTGAGCACACTCAACATGAATAAATATCAAAGGAAACCTTAAAGGGTCAGACATGTAGCACACACGGGATGCAGAGGTGGGCAGATCTCTGTGCGTCTGAGGACAGCCTGGTCTACATAACCAGGCCAGCTAGGATTACATAGTAAGATCCTGCTTCAAAAACAAGGACAGCGACTGGCTACAAAATCCACAAACAAATAAAAAGAAGAGTATTTTGTAAATAAGCAAACCGAGGCTCCAGAGTATGCCCTGTTTTTGGTGCTGAAATCCTATGTAGGGCCAGGTACTTGCCAGCGGGCACTGTGCCACTGAGCCTCACTCCAAGTCTTAGGAATGTTTTGTTATGTATGCGCCCATGTCTCATACGTAACAAGAGGCAGTGTCAAAACATGATGCCAGGTCTATGAAAATCCATGCCCTTCTCTCACCAGAAATGCTATTTAGTTTCCCCTTCCTAACCAAAAGGGTTTCTGAAGAGGGTCAGACCTGGATGTGGTGCTGTGTGCCTGTGATTTCAGCCCTCAAGGGTTGAGGCAAGGGGATGGTGATTTCAGAGATAGCCTGAGCTACAAAGAGACCCTATCTCGTTTAAAAATTATCACCACCATTACAACCACCACCACTAAAAAACCCAGTGTGCTAACACACACCTCTATTCCCAGTATTAAGGAATCAGATATCCATGAGTTCCAGCTAGCCAGGACTCCATAAATGAGATTTTTTTTTGTCTCAAAAAAAGTGCAGATGGGGGGGGGGGGCGAGCTCGAGAGGTGGCTCAGTGGTTTAGAGCACTGACTGCTCTTGCAGAGGACTTAGGTTCAGTTCCCAGCACTCACATCATACAGCTCACAACAACCCATGACCCCAGTTCCAGGGGAGCTAACACCCTCTGCCCTCCAAGTGCAGCTGCACATACGTGGTGCACACCAAGACATACATATACATGATAAGTAAATACTCCTTTAAAGACTGGCAGAGCATGAGACTCCAGGAATTAATTGGTGCTGCTGTTAGTTCTACAATTTATTACGGCTTTAGGCAAATTACAGGCACCTGCTCTTCCCCAGTGCCTGTAAAATGTGATGCAGGCAATTAACAATGGAGAACAATCATTATGAAAACTAATTAGTTGCTTCGAAGTGCTCTGAGCACCAGCGTTAGGGTTTGGATGGGGACCGTTCTCAAGGGCTCCCACGCAGAAACCAATACAGCAGGTTCAGAGGTCGGTCTGAGGTTGGGCAGATCAGGGGCTCTGCATCAAATTTAGAAGATGGATCCAAACTGATAGAATGGGTCCTGGAGGGCATGCCCTTAGGGATTATCTGTTGCTTCCTAACACCACCAGGACTACTCCTTTGTCATCTTCTTTGGTTTTTCAAGACAAAGTTTTTCTAGATCAGGTCAGCCCCAGACTCACAGAGATCTTCCTGCTTCTGCCTCCTGAGTGCTGGGATTAAAGGTGTGCGCCACCATCACAAGACTTGCTTGTTTGTTTTTGTCTTTTTCCTATTTATTTTGTGTGTGTGTGCTCACCTGTCTCCTCAGTAGCTAACCCCACCTCACCTTGCAGGGAGCTGCAGTACGCCGGCCTTTCCCACCCAGAGATCTTATTAGTCAGCCATGCTCACCCTTCCCTTTGCCGGGATTGGTCTGTCCACAGCTGGCTTTGTCTCGTCGTCTAAGGAAATGCTTCAGGAAGGTCTTCTCTGGTAATGTTCACTCTGCATTTCCTACCATCTGTGCTTTCACCGTCTTCTATTTCCTCCTTTAGCGCTTATCACTAGTTGAAAGAAAAACATCTTGTTGTGTCTCACAGAAAGAACACTTCTGACCCCTGAGGTGTGGGGATCCCCTTTGGCTTACTTTTGTTGGCCTGTCTGTTCTTGTTGTAGCTTGTTTCTTTTTTTCTTTTCTTTTCTTTCTTTCTTTTTTTTTTTTTGTGTGTGTATGTGTGTCTTGCTAAGACAGAGTCTCATCATAAAGCCCAGACCATCTTGAAATGCCCTGTCGTGGCCCCCATAGGCTCATAGGGAGAGGCACTATTAGGAGGTGTGGCCTTGTTGGAGGAAGTGCATCACTAGGGATGGGCTTTGAGGTTTCAGAAGCTCAAACCAGGACCAAAGGTTCCCTCTCCCTTCCTACTGCCTGCCAACCCAGATGTAGAACTCTTGTCTCCTTCTCCAGCACCATGTCTGCCTGCATGCTGCTGTGTTTCCTGCTGTAACAGTGGAGTAAAGCTTTGAACTGTAAGCCAGTCCCAATTACATGCTTCCCTTTATAACAGTTGCATGGTCATGGTGTCTCTTCACAACAATAGAAACCCTAAGGTATGCATTATGTAGCACAGGTTACCCTCCAATTTATGATCCTTCTACTTCCCCCTCCTGAGTGCCAGTACTGCCGGAGTGTTCCAGCACATCTGGCTGCAGGGTTCCTTCCTTCTTTTGATTCTTGCAGCATTGGAGGTCAAACCTGGGGTCTTGAGCACCTGTGCAAGCAGTCTACCGTGGAGCTACAGCCTATGAGTCCCACCCATCTCCACTCCCCCCACCCCCGGCTTGATCTCTCTTCTTCATTTTGTTTAGACAGAGTTTTGTTAGATAGCCCAAAGTGACCTTAAACTCACAGTTCTCTCGCTTCTACCTCCTCCACACTAGGATTACAAATCTCCTTCCTGGCGCTGGAGAGATTGGCTCAGCGGTGAAGAACACTGACTGCTCTTCCAGAGGACCTGAGTTCAATCCCCAGCACCCACAGAGCAGCCCACAACTGTCTGTGACTCCAGTTCCAGGGGATCTGACACCCCAAGACTGAAATACAAGCAGGCAAACACCAACGCACATAAAAAAATAAATCGATAAATTTTAAAACAACAACAAAAACAAGTCTCCTTCTGTCCTAACTGATAATGCACCTAAGTATCTTTTGGTGCTGGGGATGGAGCCTGCGGGTCTTACACATGCTGCAAGCTAGGCTCTGCCTCTAAGCTATAGCACTAGCCCTGTACATTTTTGCATGTAAGTGTATCAGGCTGTCAAATGCTAGGGAAGAAAAATTAAGCAGGGAACTGGGAATGTAGCTCAGCAGCAGAGCACTTGTCTGCAGATATCCAGCCCTAGGTGCAACCCTTAGTATTGGAATTAAAAAAAAAAACAAGACCCACCCATCTACAAAGCACCTGCAATTCCAGTGCTAGGATAGGGAGCCCCTAGGATCTGGGGCTCACTGGCCAGCCAATCTAGCCAAAGTGGTGAGCTCTCGGTTCAGTGAGAGAAGCTGTCTCACAAACTCCTGTGGAGGACAGAGGGAGATGCCAGCGTCAGGGTACTCACGGGCGTGTGGACACATTGGCACCACCCTTCCCAACCCCACACATATGAAAAATAGGGTGAGGTTATAAAGACAGGCAGCGAGCACTATTCACAGGCTACATGCATACTCCATATCTTATAAAAAAGTAAGTGCCTCTTGAGGAGATATTTGAAGGCAGGAAGAACTTTAGTTCCTCCCGTGCTTGGGTTAGTAAGGCTTGGCTACTTAAGGAGAGCAGGTAGGCCCTTTGACGGGAGGGGAGGGAGCGGAGGACCCTAAGGCGGAAGGAGGAAAGGTCACAGGAGTGGGCAGGTCAAGCTGGAGTTGACAAACTGCAATAGCTCCTCCTTTTAAAACTGACAGGTCTCTCTCATGTGTGTTTTCAGTGTGTAAATAAGACCAGCCATTTGTCTCCCTAGCTGCTTCTTGCTGCTGATCTACCTATGTCCATCCGGCTTCTTCAAGTGTAGACAACCAGTCACCTTGTGCTTTAGTTAAAAGAGAGACTAGTCACGCACCTTAACAAGCCAACACGGCCCCTCCCACAGATCCCATCCTTGCAGAAAACCAAGCTATTGTGCGGGATAGTTTTATGTTGGAGTCTAAAAATACGTAGGAATCTGACTCACCCCTTCCTCAGTCAGGGAGCACTTGATTTCTCTTTCATTATCTGCAATCAATGTAGGCAGGAATGTCTACCTACGTCAAATCCAACCTTAACTGATTCTTGCTGCTAATCTACCTAATCTAACCAGTTAAGTTACGTGAGCCACAGTTGCTTCCTCTGCGCAGTATCGACTCTGTAGCAGTGTTCCACATTATTAGTGCATACAGAGATGATGGGAGCCACACCTGTGTGTATCCTCGGCCTCCGTCTCGGAGCTCAGAAGTTTCAGTGGGCTTAACTGAGCTCAATGCTCAGTCTCACAAGGGGCGGGGCCTCTGCTGACACCTAGAGCTCTTCTCAGCAAGTTCTTGCTAGTAGAATTATCATCTTTTAGAGGGTAGGACCGAGGTCCTGTCTCCTTCAGGCTAAGCATCAGGGACCTTTCTGGGCTCTCTAAGGATGCCCACATTTCTTTCCTCCCTCTTCACCCCAGCAATTACAGCTACACATTCAGTCCTTATCCTTCAAATGTCTCTGACCTCTGCTCACTGTCAAACCCTGAGTTCAGAAGACTGAGGCAGGAGATCAACAAGGTCAAGCTCAGTTACGGAATGAGGGGGTGGAGAGATGCTCACTGGGTAAAGGGTTTTCTGTGCAAACACAAGAACCTGAGTTCAGATGGCCAGAACCTGTGTTAAGAAAAATAAAGTGGGGTGTGGCAGTGCATGCCTGTAACCCCAGCGTTGGTGGGACAGAGACAGTTGGATCCTGGAGGCTTGCTGGCCAGTCAGTCTGGTCAAAATGTGAGCTCACTGACAGATCCTGTCTTTAAAATAAGATGGAAATAGGACATCGACTTCTGCCTTCCACATATGCATTCACATGTATACACACACACACACACACACACACACACACACATACATTAAAAACAACAATAGTGAAAAGCAGGGGTTATGTGGGTTGTTCTTCTGTACACTGAGAATATGTGTTGCTTTTATTGGTTGATGAATAAAGCTCCATTGGCTTATAGCAGGGCAGAACATAGGCAGGAAAGTCAAACTGAAGACAGGGAGAAAGAAGGCAGAGTTGAGAGCAATGCCAACAGCCACTAGAGAAGCAAGATGTGAGGTAACAAGCCATGAGCTTTGTGGAAAATATAAACTAATAGAAATGGGCTCCTTTAAATGTAAGAACTAGCTAGTAATAAGCCTGAGCCATTGGCCAATTATAATTAATATTAAGCCTCTGAGTGATTATTTCATAAGCAACTGTGGGACAGGGTGAGACACAGAAAAGCTTCCAGCTACATAGGGTACTTGAGAGGAGAAGACAGGATGATCAGAAAGCCAAAATCATCCTCAGGCACATAGTGAAGTTGAGATCTATGTGGGCTACATAAGACCCTGTCCGAAGACAAGGACAAAACTAAGTAGACATGAATGCTTGTGTGTGTACTCAGACCCAGAGTTATCTATGGCAATTATTATTTTGCATTTGGGAAGCTAGAACCCAAGGTGCTGGACAAGTTCTCTGCTACTAATCTGCACCCAGGCCCTCTAAACAGTTATATTCTTTTTATATATATGGCATTTTGGTGTTGTTGTTTGACTCTTTTTGGGCACAAAGTCCCGTGTATCCCAGGCAGACCTCAAACCTATTGTGTAGTTGAGGATGACTTAGCCCTTCTGTTAACCTTTAAAGTGCTGGAGTTACATGCATGCAATACCACATCTGGTTTATGCAGTGCTGGCCAGAGCTTCATGCCTGCATTCCATGCACCAGAGCTATGGTTTTTATATCCGTGAAAGGCAACATACGTCTCTAAAGACTTTAAACTCTGGAGTCACTCTCCTAGAGTTCAAGTCCTATTCCAGAGATTGTTCATCTCTGTGACCTTGGGCAAATTGCTCAACCTCGCAGTGCCTCAGTTCTCTCCCTATTGGGTAGGTATGTGGATTTAATAAAATATGCTAGTGTTTACAGTGGAGACTGGATGGAGACAGAACTGTTTAAGTGCTGGCTGAGGGAATACATCTTCCCACCACAGTTTTCTGCAATGTTAAGGATTAAACCCAGGGCCTTGCACACTCTACCATGAGCTGTATCTCCAGCCTTCTTCATCATTCTCTCTAGAACTGCTGAGGGTATCAGAATGAGTCATTATAGCATCTCTCTTACTCTCCGATGGACTCATCTCTCTTATTCTCCAGTGTTCTCCTTTGCTCTTTTGCCTTTCTCTCTGTTTGTTTGTTTTTGCTATGTTTTTTTTTTTTTTAGATAGGATTCTAAAGTAGATTCAAACTTGATATGTAGCCAAGGTTGGACTTGAGCTGCTGATTCTTTTGTGTTTATCTCATGAGTACAAAGATTACAGATATGTACTATCATACTTGGTTTTCATATAATACATATCTCCAGAGAGAAAGAAAGTAGAGAATAGGGTGAATGATAATGACAGAAAAAACAAAGCAGCCGGGCGGTGGTGGCGCACGCCTTTAATCCCAGCACTCGGGAGGCAGAGGCAGGCAGATCTCTGTGAGTTCGAGACCAGCCTGGTCTACAAGAGCTAGTTCCAGGACAGGCTCCCAAACCACAGAGAAACCCTGTCTCGAAAAACAAACAAACAAACAAAAAAAAAAGATTTTAAAAATCTCCTTTTTTTCGAGGGGGAAGTGGTGCAGGACAATTCTGTATTCTGTCAATTATGTTTAAATAAATGCTGATTGGCTAGTAGCCAGGCAGGAAGTATAGGCAGGACAACCAGACAGGAAGTAGAGGCAGGTCAATGAGAACAGGAGAATTCTGGGAAGGAGGAAGCCCATTCCTCCCCAGTCCTGTCCAGACACAAGAGAAGGAATATGTGACCTGCCCTGCCAAAAAAGGTACCAAGCCATGTGGCTAACATAGATAAGAATAATGGTAATATAAGTTATAAGAGTTAATAAGAAGCCTGAGTTAATGGGCCAATCAGTTTATCATTAAAAAAGCTCCCTTTTTTTCTTCTATTTAAAACAATATCAAATCATTCCACTATGATGTTTCTGTGGAGCAATCTTTTTGTACACCATGAATATGCATTGCTCTCACTGGCTTAACAAAGGGCTAAACGGTCAATAGGAAGGAGGATAGACGTTAGGTGGCACTTGCTGACAAAAACAAGAGTGTGGGGATGAAGAAGGGCGGAGTCATCAGCCAGACACATAGAAAACAGGAGATAAATGTGCCATGTTGAAAAAGTACCACTACCTGGTAGAGCATAGAGAAGAAATATGGGTTAATTTAAGTTGAAAGAGCTAGTTAGTAACAAACCTAAGCTAGTCGTTGAGCATTTATACTTAATAATAAGTTTATGTATGGTTACTTGAGGAGTCATAAGTCACAACTACGGGTGTTATTTAATATGTAAATTGTATTCTAGACATAAAATAAAGCATGCTTTTAAAAAGAAAAGAAAAAAAGATATGCAAAACCAGATTAAAATTCACTTTTTAAAAAACTGTAAGGTATAAATTAGTTTTTCCATGTTGGGTTTATATATAGATGTATGCTTTGCATATAGATACATGCAGATGCATGTGTTATAAATAGATGTATGCATTATTCCCAGATGCCAGGACAGCCTGTTCCCAGCCTTGCTGGCAAGAGCTTATCAGTTTTTAAAATTTTTATCTTTGAGCTGAGAGTTCATATTTTTTGTTTTTTTTTGTTTTGAATCTTAATCTATCTTGAATGGAAGTTTGATAAAACCCTATTTTTTTCTCTTTTCCAGATAAGATTTGATTCTATTCCAGCTTTCATTAAATAGCATAAAACTTGCCCTACTTTCTTATCGTGACTGATGGCATTTAGCCTGTAAGAACTGATATCATGTCACATATAGGGAGAATTTAGAGGAAGCCAGACATGCATATAGCGTTTGCTTGCTTATTCCTAATTTGAACGACAAATGGACTGCCCCACCTCATCTTGAGCATCATCACAGGAAGATCCCACAGATGTGACAGCAACCACGCAGCAGCCCTGGTTTGCTAAGCATGGAGCATCAGAAGGGGCAGCTGGCTGACGCGGTACTTCTGCCAGCAGGTGTTCTTAGGCAGCACGAACCTCTGAGATCAGTATTTGTTTGGAGTTTAAGAGTCCACTCCAAGTCATCACAACTATATTCAGGGGATGGAGAGAAGGCTCAGTGGTTAACACATCTGCACTTGCAGAGGAACCACGTTCCATTCCCAACACTCAAGACCTATACCTCTATTTTGTTAAAAAAAAAATATATTTATTTATTATGTATACAATATTCTGTCTGTGTGTATGCCTGAAGGCCAGAAGAGGGCACCAGACCTCATTACAGATGGTTGTGAGCCACCATGTGGTTGCTGGGAATTGAACTCAGGACCTTTGGAAGAGCAGGCAATGCTCTTAACCTCTGAGCCATCTCTCCAGCCCAAGACCTATACCTCTAGTTCCAGGGAATCCACTGCCTTCTTCTGACCTCTTCTGTAGGCACTAGGCATGCGCTTGGTACACAAACATATGTGCAGGTAAAACACTCGCATGCACAAAATAAAATAAATGTTAAAACAACAACTGTGTAACCAGGCTGGTAGTTGACTCAGCAGGGAAAGGCATTTACCTCCAGACCTGGGCATCTGAGTTCAAGCCCTGAATCCCACGTGGTGGGAGGAGAAGACCGACTCCCAGAAGTTTTTCTCTGACCTCAACACACATTCATGGCACCCACAAACCTGCTTTGTCTGTTTAAGCAACCCAGACTCTGGCATTTGCTATAGTATGTCTAGCAAAGTAATCCGGTGGGGTCCACAGGAAAAGGTCCAGATGTTTTTACTCTTGTTTGCTTTTATTTTATATACAGTATCATACTTGTACATAGTGCACCGTGATCACATCAACCCCTCTACCCTCTCTCACTCCCTTCTCTCTCCTTGTTTTTGCTTGAATTTTTAAATTAAACTTACTTATTTGTGTGCCCTCATGTGTGTGTGCAAATGTCACATTTTTGTTTCTTGATACAAGGTCTCATTGGGAGCCCTGACTGGCCTGGATATCACTATTAGATCAAGCAGTCCTTGAACTTGTAACAATTCTCCCTAGTGTCTTCTGGGACACTGTGTGCCACCACAGGTGCCAAGTTTTGATGTTTTGAACACAAAGATCTCTTGGTTAGAAGATATAACCTTCTGAGTGAGTTGACCCACGTTTGATTGAAGGTAGTTTCAACAGAAAAGAGTCGGTCTGAGCCATTAGGAGCCAACACTCTGAACAGATTGCAGGCATGCAGGTCAAGAGAATCTGGACAAGGCATCTATGGTTTTCACTACATCGAATATTGGAGGATTGGTGACTTGGGCTTGCCATAGAAATGCCAGTTCAGGCCAGGCAGTGGTGGCGCACGCCTTTAATCCCAGCACTTGGGAGGCAGAGGCAGGCGGATCTCTGTGAGTTCGAGACCAGCCTGGTCTACAGAGCTAGTTCCAGGACAGGCTCCAAAACCACAGAGAAACCCTGTCTTGAAAAACCAAAAAAAAAAAAAAAAAGCCAGTTCAGGAGGAAGAGCATGTTGTCTTCTGTTTTAGGTGGACTTTCCATCACTGTAGCAAAACAGCTGACACAAACCGATTTATCCTGCTCACAATTTCAGGCTATTGTGGCTGGATGTGGGGGAGCAGCCAGACATCTGTGTCCCTGAGTACTGCCTTTTGGCCCCTTTATCCTGTCCAGCTTATGGGACAGTGCTATCTACATTCAGTTCAGGTTTTACCCCTAAGTTATTCCTCTATTTTATTTTCTTAATACTTTAAAAAAACACCTGGTCAGTTGCTCCATCTCTCTGACATTTTCATTTCTTAGAAGGAAATTTCAACACCGTACAGTTTCCTACCACATAAAGTGAAACGATTTTCTCCTTTAATTTGACCACACATGCAGAAAGGGCGAAAGAGGAACAAGTGTCAGGACAGGAGATAGGGGATCCCAAGTTTTGGAAATATCAATTTGAGCCAGCCCTGGACAGTTTTGAGTCCCTACTCAGAGGGACTTATTCAGGAAGACTAATAAATAAACAAACAAACAAATGTAGACACTGAACCTAAATGGGACCCAGGGCTGACCTCCAGCAGTTACATTGGGATCCTGTACACTGCCCCTCTGGCCTGGACTGGTTGATGGAGGAAGGTCATTGGTTAACTAATAAAGAAACTGCCTTGGCCCATTTGATAGGCCAACCCTTAGGTGGGTGGAGTAGACAGAAGAGAATGCTGGGAGAAAGAAGCCGAGTCAGTGAGTCGCCATGATTCTCCCACTCCAGACAGACGCAGGTTAAGATCTTTCCTGGTAAGCCAGCTCATGGTGCTACACAGAATATTAGAAATGGGTTAGATCAATATGTAAAAGCTAGCCAATAAGAGGCTAAAACTAATGGGCTAGGCAATGTTCAAAAGAATACAGTTTCCTTGTAATTATTTTGGGGCATAAGCCATGCAGGCGGCTGGGTGCCGGGGACGCAGCCCCGCCACTCATATTACAACAACTGGTTTCAGATTAATAACTTCCTTGAGTTGAGTCAATGGGTTCTCAGCCTGAGAAAATCTGTTAAACTGAGAGTTCAGGAGCTAGGACAATTTCATGGCTTCCAACATAACCATGATCTTCCATTCCTAAGGTTTAGTGTTCAACTCTTACTTAGAGACTTTTTATTTTGTTTTGGGGTGTATGTGTGTGAAACCCAAGGTCTTATGCATCCTATGAACATGCTCTATAACCAAGCTATACCCCAAAAGTCAGGGCTTGTCACATAACCCAGGTTGACCTGAAACTCATTATGTAGACCAAGCAGGCCTCAAACAGACTATGCCCCTGCCTCAGTCTCAGGAAAGTACCACTGCGCTTGCCTACTTGTAATTTATTCTGACCAGATCCTATCTCTGTTATTGTAACCAAAAGAACAATATGTAATATGCTGTCTATAAGCAGAAGACTGATCATGCCTCATATATAACTATTATATTTTAAAATATTATATTGCTAGCCAGATGGTGGGAGTGCACAGCTGTAATCCCAGCACTCCGGAGGCAGAGGCAGAGGCAGAGGCAGAGGCAGAGGCAGAGGCAGGTAGAGCTCTGAGTTTAAGACCAGCCTGATCTACAAAGTGAGTTTCAGGACAGCCAGGATCATCCCACAGAGGAAACCCTGTCTCAAAAGCAAAAACAAACAAAAAATAAAAAAGACTGTTATGTTGTCAATTAACAACTGTTAATCACTAACAGTATTGCTAATTAACGTGTTATAAATGAACGCTTGATAATGACTTTTTTTCCATTCCAAATTTTCTCAATAAATACTAAATGTCCAAATGAAGTAAAGATGTGCTGAAATGACCAAGGAGATTGTAATTAAGGAAAATGAAAGGAACTCTTGATCTAAAACTTTCTTTTAAAAATCAATTTTATTTATTTGTGTGTGAGTGTGTGTGCATGTATGTGTGACGTTTGGGGATCAAACCCAGTTTCTGTGTACTTGAGACAAGCACTTTGTCACTGAGCTACACCCCTACATCCCTAGCCTAGGTAGTAGCTCCTTTGATCAGAGTAAACCCTGAAACTCGTTATTAGTCGCCTAGGAAGCTGATGTTGGATACGCGCGCCATGTTCATGCTCTACTGCAGATCTAGTATTCATTCCTCTTGAGATTAGAGCGTTTTCGAGTCAGGATCTCACTGTAGTTCAGGCTAGCCTTCACTCATTACAATCCTCCTGCCTCAGCCTCCATATGGGCATGAGCCACTCCCTCGCTTGAGATTATAGATGTAAATGATTATAAGTATCATGAATATTTCATAAAATTCTAAGTGAACTATAACATGTGGTTCATTTTAACCAATTCATCTGTTCAATAAATGAAAGAGCCTCATGTCCTAATGTAAAGTTATTTGAAATTTTCTTTTTTATTTAAAGATCTATTTATTTATTTGTTTGTAGGGTATGGCTGTTTTGCCTACATGTCTGTCTGTCTACCACGGGCATGCCTGGGGTCTGCAGAGGCCAGAGTGCCTCAGAGCCTCTGGTTCTGGGTTTACAGACACTGGTGAGCCTTCCTATGGGCGCTGAGCATCAGAGCCGGGTCCTCTGGAAGAGCAGCCCAGGCTCTTAATCACGGCCTTCTCTCCAGGCCTGATTATTGCAATTTGAAAGATAAACTATGCATTTAAGTACATAAAATCAATAATAATTTTAGAAAAGTGAATTAATAGCCACACGCTATTTCCTCCAGCACCAGCTCCCCATATCCTGCCCTCTGCTTGACCCAGATGAGTCACAGAAGCAAACACTGAGCCCGGGAGCAGGAGCGTCAGTAACTGACTCAGAGGCCATGCTATGTGGTTGCTATGCCTGGCGCTCTGCTGAGCTGACCCCATCCCCTGCTCTAAAGGGACAATGTTGTCTGACCGCATTTTGAAGATGGACTTCCTTTACTTTTATTCTTTTCTGTAAAACCAAACACTACCAGCATTTCAAGGTGGCCTGGTTCTGCACTGCAGAGGATATCAGAATGTGGAGGTAGGCCACCAGTTCCAGCTTTTGGTATTCAGGATAATTTCTGAAAAACCCTGAGAGGTCTTTACCATCTGGGAAAACTCAGAACAAAGACCATTTCCTTCTAAGAGTGGAAAAAGTCAATTAGATTTTAACTTTAAAATGCAGATGCTCAGTTAGAGGCAATAAATGCTCTGCTCTTCTCCTCTCTCTCTCTCTCTCTCTCTCTCTCTCTCTCTCTCTCTCTGTGTGTGTGTGTGTGTGTGTGTGTGTGTGTGTGTGTAGATGCCTCAGTGGTTACGGGCACTTTCGGCTTTTACAGAACACCGGACTTCAGTTCCCAGCACCACACTGGGCAGCTCACAGCTGCCAATAATTCTAGCCCCAGGGGAGCTAATGCCTTCCTCTGGATCCATGATACCCACATGCTTGTGAGTGTACGCACATTCTCTCTCTCTCTCTCTCTCTCTCTCTCTCTCTCTCTCTCGCACACGCACGCACGCACACACACACACACAAAATAAAGAAATTAAATATTTTTGAAGAGTTGGGTTGGAAGAGGTGCTAGGGATAGAACCCAAGGCTTTATATGTGTTCATCCCATGTCCCACTGTGGTTGGATTTTTCCTTGGTCCACCAGTTGACAAATAATGACATGAAGACTTATTATTAACTATGAAAGTTGGTCTTAGCTTAGACTTGTCCCACTAGCTCTTCTATTTTGGGGGGGAGGGGCAGAGGGGGATAGTGGTTCAAGGCAAGGTTTCTTTTTTTTTGAGACAGGGTTTCTCTGTGGCTTTGGAGCCTGTCCTGGAACTAGCTCTGTAGACCAGGCTGGTCTCGAACTCACAGAGATCGCCTGCCTCTGCCTCCCAAGTGCTGGGATTAAAGGCATATGCCACCATCGCCCGGCAAGGTAAGGTTTCTATATGTATCTCTGGCTGTGATGGAACTCACCCTGTAGACTAGGCTGGCCTCAAACTCAAAGAAATATGCCTGTCTCTACCTCTCTGAGCACTGGGATTAAAGGCATTCACCACCACCTCTTGACTCCCACTAGCTCTTATAACTTAAATTATCCCATTTATATTAATTTACATTATATCACATGGCTTTTTTCTCTTTTTTTCTTTTTTCTTTTTTTGGTTTTTCAAGACAGGGTTTCTCTGTGTAACAGCCCTGGATGTCCTGGAACTAGCTCTTGTAGACCAGGCTGGCCTCGAACTCACAAAGATTCGCCTGTCTCTGCCTCACCGTGTACTACCACCTCCCAGCTATCACATGGCTTTTACCTCTCTTCCTTTTCGTTCTGCCTCTCCATTGCATCATTTGATCACCTCAGTTATCCTCTTCCTCTCTCTGCCTGGAAGTCCCGCCTACCTCTCCTGCCTGGTTATTGGCCATTTATCTTTTTATTACACTAATCACAGCAATATCTTTTCTCAGTGTACAAATAATCCCACAACACCCATTAGCTACATACTCAGTTCTCAATACGTATCATTTTTGTTCAAAGTTAAATTGTGCTGGGTGTAGTGGCACATGTCTTTAATCACAGCCTTCAGGGGCAGAGGCAGAGAAATCTGTGGTCTACAGAGAGTTCCAAGACAGTCAGGCTTGAGACAGAGAAACCCTGTCTCAAAAAACAAACAAAACAAAACAAAAAAGTGAAATTATATTTATTATATTGTATGCATGCTATGTGCAGGAGGAGGAGGCTTCTGTGTGGAGGTCAGACAACTCTGGGGTTGGTTCTCTCCTCTGATCTTCACTTGTGTTCTGAGGACAGACTGGTTGTTAGCTCACACAGCAAGCGTGCTTACCCTCTGAGTCATCTTGTCCCCTGATATAGATCTGGACCAGAGGAATATTTGACTTTCTTTTCCAGCTACCATGGCACCCCCAGATCAAATGATGACTGGCTAGAGCTGGGATATATCTCCATCTCTGAAACCCTAAACAAAATATCAGCAAATAATTTCACCAAGCCTGCAATTTCTATTTTTATCATTCATTTATATCTGAGATAAAAAAAAAAAAATGTCAGGTCGCTGGTCTTTTGCCTGAAATCTATGTTCAGAAAATGGACAACCAGCAACTACTTGTGAGTCCTAATCAACTGTACTAATCAACATTAAGGATACTTCATTAGTAAGACTTAATATTGAAGCTACTGAGATGGTTCAGTAAGGGAAGGTGCTCGCTGCCAAGCCTATGACATGAATTGTTGTGGAATATTACTTTAAGATGTCTTACATTTGCTTATGTTGTGGAATATTTGTTTAATGAAGCAAAGGTGTGTTGCCTTTTTTTATGTTGCATTTGTTTAACTCTATAAAGCTGTGTTACTTTGCCTGCCTAAAACATCTGATTGGTCTAATAAAGAGCCTACCCACCTATAGTTAGGCAGGAGAGGGATAGGTGGGGCTGCCAGGCAAAAGAAATGAAGAGGAGGAGAAATCTAGGCTCCAGAGAACAGCAAGGAGCAAGGAGCAGGAGGACACCAGGGGTCAGGCACACAGCAGCCACAGAGTAAGAAAGGAAGAAAGTACAGAGTCGCTGGCAGTGGTGCACGCCTTTACTCCCAGCACTTGAGAGGCAGAGGCAGGCAGATCTCAGTGAGTTCAAGGCCAGCCTGGTCTACAGAGTGAGTTCTAGGACATCCAGGACTGTTTCACAGAGAAACTCTGTCTCAAAAAACAAAACAAAAAGCACAGAGGCAAGTGTTAAAGAGAAAGAGGATAATTTAAGAAAAGCTGGCTAGAAACAAGTCAAGCTAAGGCTGAACATTCATAAGTCTCCATGTATTTATTTGAGAGCTGGGTGACTGGTCCCCCACAGGGTAAAAGAAAAGAAAAGAAAACAAACAAACAAAAAATAACCACACTGAGTCACACCTGGGTTCCATTCACTACATAGTGGGAGATGACCTTGAATGTCTGAACCTCCTGCCTCCACCTCCCAAGTGCCGGCGTCACAGTCCTGTACAGCTATATCTGGCCCTGGCTCAATCTGCTGCTGTTGGAAAGCATACTCTGAGCTCGGTTTCTACTGCGAATGAGCAGTTTTTTTTCTTCATAGACACAATATGCTAAACCCGGGCAGATCTCCTGGATAGCTGCACAGCTACTCAAACCTGAAACAGGTGCACGTGCCATATCATATGACATATTTTTCCAACCAACACTAGTACGGCTGTGTGGCTGCTCAAGCTCTCTTATCTGCAATCTTAAATCTTCTACTTTGCAGCCACTGACGATTGGCTGGAGCTGTCTTTGCCTTTGGGGAAGGGGTAATAAGAAAACAATAATCAAGGCCGGGCGGTGGTGGCGCACGCCTTTAATCCCAGCACTTGGGAGGCAGAGGCAGGCGGATCTCTGTGAGTTCGAGACCAGCCTGGTCTACAGAGCTAGTTCCAGGAAAGGTTCCAAAGCTACAGAGAAACCCTGTCTCGAAAAACCAAAAAAAAAAAAAAAAAGAAAACAATAATCAATTGGGGGAGACATGAATTTGAAAGAGAGCAAGGAGGGGTGTACAGGAGGGTGTGGAGGGAGGAAAAAAAGGGGGAATGACATAATTATGTCATAATCTCAAAAAATAAGTAATTAAAAAATATTGGCTGGCTATGTACACCTTTGATCCCAGCATTTAGGAGACAGATCACTGTGAATTCATGGTCAGCCTGGCTACATAGCAAGTTTTAAGCCAGCCAGAGAAATCCTCTGTCATTGCTTTCCAGAAGCAGTTTCTGCCTTTCTGTCCCCTCTGCTGACTGCAGCTGCTTACTTCTGGCCCAATGTGGAGCAAGCCGACCTGTTGTTTCTGGGGCGGAACGCTGAGTCATGCCTCTCCTAATGGCCAGCCTTCGTTCTCTTTTGTTCTGAAGTTATAACCTGCATAGGCAGTTTTCTGGGTGGACTTTTTCTCCAAGTCACTGGGAGCCCATGGGCTCTACTGCACATGGTAGTGCGGGTCTATTTAAAGCCCTGTTTCCAGACTCAGTTACAGGTCACCCTCCTCTCCATCCTTAGCCCATCTGGTCTTTGAGAGTCTTAGTGACTATGTTCATTATTCCTTAGGGCTTTTGAGTTCTCTTATTTTTTTTAATTGATATTTATTGAGCTCTACATTTTTCTCTGCTCCCTTCCTTGCTTCTCCTCTCCCCCCTCCAATCCTCCCCCAGGGTTCCCATGGAGTTCTCTTATTTAGAAGTTTTGCTATTAGATGTAGAATCTTGCTAATCTGATAGCAATGGACAATATAGACTCTAGAAGCTATTGTAATCCACACTGATTAAACTGCAAGGAAGAAAAAGTTGGTTGGAAATTCTCAGGTAGTGTCTTCCCCAGCCATAGGTCTGATGATGGAAGTGAAGTGGAGGTAACTGGTCTGAGAATGCTGGAGATGGGAGGAGGGAAAATGTGTTGTAGAAAGAGCAGTGATTCTTCAAGCCATGTTCTCCTTTCTCCTCCTCCCCTCCTTTTCTTTTTCTCCCTCTTCCTTCTTTTCTAGGCAAGCACTCTAGCACTGACTTATTCCCCAGTCTATCAAAGAAATTGTATTCTAACCATGGTTGTCTCTGTCTGTCTGCCTCTCTCTCTCCCTATTGTGTGTATGTGTGTGAGCACGTGCGTGCATGTGTGTGCATGTGTGTGTGTGTGTGCGTGTGTGTGTGTGTGCGTGTGTGTGTGTGTCTTTTGAGACAGTCTCACTACATAACCCAAGCTTGCCTGGAACTTACTGTGTAGCCAAGGCTACCTATGAATTTATAGTAATTTACCTGCTTCTGCCTCCCAAGAGATAGAGTTACAGATGCCAGCCTCCAGGCCTGGCTCATTCTGCTATTCTTAAATGGTGATCATGACTTACTTATATGTCTACATTTTAGGGTCTGTACTGTAATCTTCAAAATAAAGAATACTGAGTATAAAGTACCTTAGAGTGTGCTGCTTTTATTTTGATAATATTTTCTACCTTTAGGTTTGTTTTATATATAAGAAGATAAATTTGCAATTCCAACCATACTGATATTTTAGTAAGCGTTTGTTAATCCACTCTTTCAACAAACAGCCAGTAAGTACAGGGCTGGCTGATGCTCATGTTTGGTTTATGCTAATCACTGAGGATACAAAGACACACACTGGGTCCTTGCCATTGAGGGCCAAAGCCTAATGAAAACAGGCAGGCAAATAAATAATTAGCACAAAATAGGGAAGTGTTAGGGTAGACTCATAAACCAGGCGCTCTTTGAGCTGTTTTTCTGGGCCTCTGTTTGGAGACAGGGCCTCATATATCTCTGGCTCCAAGGTCTGGCTATGTAGTGAAGATGACATCTGACTTCTCATCCCCCTCCACAACCCTAGTGCTGGGATCACAGGCGTGTGGGACTACTGCCGGTTTATGTGGTGCTGAGGATAAAATCTGGGGTTCTGCGTGCATGCTGGGCAAGCACTCTACAAACTGAGCCACGTATCTAGCTTGTTTGAGCAGTTTTGAAGACAAACAGCCTGGTAGGCAAACGAAGAAAAGACACCGTCAACAGAGGAATGGCCTTTGATGACAAATGTCACAAACATAACTAGAGCAGGGTGGCTACTGAAGGCGATGGAATCCTAGGGACCTTGGGGTACCGGTGGGAGATGAGACTAGAGAAGCAGTCCCTCCCAGGCTGTGGAGAGCTGCCAACACCAGAAGAAACTGATGCTCTGTAAATGAGGAAGCTGCCTACAGATAGGATTTGAGTGTGTCCCCGAAAGGCTTATGCGCTGAACACTTGGTCCTCAGTGTAGCCAAGTTGGGAAGTGGTGGGACCTTGTGGGAGGTAATTAGTTCACTGGGACACTGTCATAAGACTGATTGATGTGGTTCCCAAGAGCTCCACCGTGAGTTCCTGTGAGAAGCTGTTAGAAAAAAACGTGATATGGTATCTCATGCCTAGAGTCCCAGCACTTTAGAGACTAAGGAAGGAGGATTGGTGCAAGTTCAAGACCAGCCTGGGCTAGGGAGTGATGCTCTATTCGATCACCCCCTCTCCTCCACACAGCCAAGCGTGGTGGCACAAGTCTCCTGCCTGTTTGTTCAATAAGATTATATTCTCTTTTAATTTGTTAGCTATGTTTACAATAGTTGCTTTAGTGTTCTTATCTGCTAAATCCAATCTCTGACTCATTTTCTGGAGAGTTTGGACCCAGAACCAGGCCTTATGACTGGCCTCTTGTAACAACATAAAAGGAAGAAGAGTCCACAATCAAAGACTTGGGGAAACTCTAAAATTCATGACTGAATGAAAGATAAGACACAGAAAAAGACAAGAGAAGGGGTAGTCCAGGAGGTGGGAAAGGAACCCAGTGTGTTGGGGACTGGCCTTGACAAAAATACCACTTGCCAGGGTAGGAGCATGGGTTTAGAAATGTAAGAGTTCGAAGACATGAAAATAATAAACCAGAAACCATAGAATAGTACCAGGAGGGAGTTCCAATGAATACTCAAATCACCCATGTTTGATTTCCAATTGCTTAAAATACCCTGACCCCAAGAGGTAGGAGTAAGATTTTAAAAAAAAAAAAAAAACTGCATTAACGTGATACAAGGAAATGAACAGATCAGTTGAAGGTCGCAGGCTACACTCATAGTTAAACATTCTTTTGATAGAACAAAATAAGGTGGCTCACACCCTAGTCCGAAACATTCTGTAGGCAAACCACTCCCTGGGTGGAATCCATTGTTATCTCCTTAAGGAGACTGGAACCTTAGTTGGATCCTTAGACTTTTGTTTGAGGTAGAAACATTTCTACTTCTCTATTTCTGAAATATAAGGTCTGGCTATTAGCCACACCTGTTGATAGTAACCTTGAGAGAGCAGAACTCTCTGGTCTAAATCTAGGTGGGACCTTTATAAGAGGTAGAAACACAATAACCTTGAAGGAATAAAGGTAAGCTCCAACTCTCTGACCTTTGGTCAAGGTGGAAATAGGCTCAGAATTTTGGGCCTGCACACAAGTGTTCCTGGAACCTTTCCTTTTCCGTATGCAGCCTGTGTTGGCTTCACAATCATGGCCCTGCTGTCAAGGTCTCCTGAGTGCTGCTATTACTGAACCCGCCTCTGGTTTATGAATCTTGTCAGAGCTTAGTTTTAGATTTTGATCACACAGAGTTAGTGTGTGTAGGCTTTTCTCTAGAGCAAATGGTTCTCGAGTTTTAGTTTGTGTCTGCCTATAGCAGGAAAGCCAGGTATAATGGCATATAACTGTCATCCCAGCACTTGGGAGGCTGAGGCAGGAGGATTAATATGAGTTATCAACAGTCAATATAGTGAGTTTTAGACTAGTCAGGGCTACAGAGTGAGAACCTGTCTAAACAAAATGTCAAAGAATTGCAGAAAACAGTTCTTTACGGCATGTATTTCCAGCCTTCTTTCTTTAAGTTTCTGATTCAGTGGGTCTGAAGTAGAGTCCCTGAATTTAAAAAAAAAAAGTGACATTTATTTGTTTGATGTGAATGAGTGTTTTTCCTACAAGTATGTATGTATATATGTATGTATGTATGTGTGTATGTGTACTGTGTGCATGCCTGGTGCCCACAGAAGAAGGTGTTGGAGCTCCTGAAACTAGAGCTATATGAATAGTTTCAGTCCACCTTGTGAGTGCTGGGAACTGAACCCGGATCCTCTGCAGGAGCAGCCAATGCTGTGCTGTGTCTCCAGTCTTGCCCTTGAGTTTTCATTTCCAATAGTGTCTCTGACAGATTTCCAGGGGACAGTGGCACTTCTCTCAAGGGAGAGCACTACAAGAAATATCGCTCTCAAACATCACTGAAACCAGAATCATCCGAGAGATGGGCCTCTGCACAAGCCTGTCTTACGTGGTTTAATTTGGGTGGGAAGACCCATCATGAATGTAGTTGGCGGTATCTCATGAGCTGGGCCCTGGGCTGAAGGGAAATGGGAGCCCAGCAACAAGCACACATGCATGAATTCATTGCCCTCTGCTCTTGATCATGACTATAACATGGCTAGCTGCTTCAGGCCCCTACCATCTTGACTTCCCTGCAAATGATGGTCTGTAACCTAGAATTGGGAGTCAAACAAACTCTGTCCCTGAAGCTGCTTTAGTCAGGGTACTTTTATCACAGCACCTGGGAAAAGAAAGGAAGACAAACATTTTCTGATGTTATCCTTCTGCCATCCCATCTAGATGCTATCAGTGAAGTGTTAATGTGGCTTTCTGCTCACTGAGCCACACTTCCAATGTCTCCATTTTTAATTCCGGCATCTCTGCTCAGCTTTCAGCAGATAGGAGCCGGGTCTGGTCATCTTCCACAGGTCAGCAGGTATCTAAGCAGTCTCCACGAGGCTCCCAGTCTAGAGTTCAGCAGCTCCTCTCCTCCTTCATTAGACCTCAGTTCATAGCTTTTCCATCAGGAGATTGCCCCAGATAGTGAGCTGGAGTGAGTTTCTCTTCTCTCAAGGACCACAGACTTGTCCTGTCTGTGGGCCAATTCCTGAGGATTTGAATCATGTATTCTGTCTGATTTAGTGAAATTGTGTCGGTCCTCCTGCCTCCCTAGTCCATCCTCTCTCTCTTGTTGCTTCCACAACCTTCCTCTACGCTCTGCTCTGCTTCCCTCTCCTTCCCCAGCCTGGTGCAAAGTGATGGCTAAAGATGACTTTAAATGATGGGTGGCCAGTCTGACATCAGGTAATACTCCATCCTAGGTGGAATTTTTAGGCCTTTAGAAACTTAGGAAACTTGGACCATTCAGATAAAGAAATGTATGGAGAAGGAAGAAGAAAAGGAGGAGAAGGAGAAATAGCTTAGAGATAGAGATTTGAAAGTAATTTGATCAAATGATGAAGAACATATGGAAAGTCATATTGTAACTGGGAGGAATGAGGAGTCCTCTAGGAAAGTTCCATGCGGAGTGCAAATGGGCCGCTGCAGGAGTCCTGACTCCAGGAGTGAGACTGTCTCCATATGCCTATGAGCGAGGTGAAGACAGGTTGAGTTCCTCTGTACTCACTTTTGACTAAAACTGTAAATAAATTCGCCCCCCCCCCCCGTATTATGCTATTTTTCTATTGATGCTGATAAGAGTTTGGACCCAGAGTCAGGACTTCTAACTAAGTTCATAACAAGATAAAAATGAAGAAGAGTCCAGAATCAAAGACATAGTGGACATGGGTGTGATCCAGAGGCAGGAAAGGAGCCAGAGGACAATCTGTTGTCTGCCCCTATATGCGTTGCGTTTCCTGGATCAATCTCTGGCTGTTGGGCATGATGACAAAGGCTATTACTGTTGAACCATCGTGCTGGCTCCCAGGAGCCTCTTTAAAACATATTTTGAGATTTGTGTGTTCCCTGTTAAGAGGTTTGTATTTTTAAATTTTCAATCAACACTATAACATAATATTATTATCAACTTCAAGACCGTTTTATAGATGAAGAAACTGAGTTAAATGACTCTGTCAAGGACGCAGAGTCGGGACTTGAACCCAGGCATTCTGCCTCTAATAAAATACTCTCTACAGCCTTCCTCCAAACTAACAGGCTAGCACTGCAGACAGCTAGGAAGCTGAGCTTTGCAAGGTGCTCAGGGACTAAGGATTAGAACCACCGGTGAGCTCAGAAAGAACTCCATATTAACAATAGGTGCTAATGAGCTGCTCAATGTGGTTGGCTCTGGGCCCCAGCCATTGTTTTGTGTCAGAGGAGAGCCATACAGAGGGCATCTCAGAGCCTCTGGTCCTCACAAGCCCATTGCAGGTTTAAGGTCAAAGGAAGCAAAGATCCCTCTCTAGGGATGCTAAGAAAACAAGACCTGAGACTCCAGCTCTTCAAGAGGGTGGAGGGAAGGGAAGCACCCATTTCTAAACTTGTAATCATTTGGGGACTGCAGACTTACATGCATTTAAACATAGCGTCAACTCAATTACCTCTGTGCAGATTAGCCTCCTCAGATCCTTAAGCGCCCACAGCAGTCTTCAGGTGCTTGGAGGATTAGCATGCAGAGATGCTGATCAGCTGGTCTCTGCGTCTCCTGTGAGCAGAACAAAAGGAAAGAAGCTTAAATGTCAGCCAGAGGTTTAAATGTGAGAACTCTATGAAGCTGGGCGGTCCTGGGCAGTTTCCAGCCTGCCTGTCTTACTTAGTGTTTGGATAAAAGTGAGAACCCAGACCCCTAACATCCCTATATCCAAGGACTCTGGGGTGTTTGGGTTGGAAGTGTCACCCCAGCCCCTGGCATTCATCCTTGGGGTGCCAATGGAGCACCAATGGAGCAGAAAGCTCCATCTCAAGCCTCTCCCCCTGGGAGTTGCCTTGGTCCGGACTCCACCTCTGGAAAAGCCCACCAAGTGTTGACCCCTTCCCAGGGAGGGTCAGGACCACTCCCATGGGCTATTTAGGCTGCCACTGAGAACATGGTTTTTAGGTTTTGTGTGTGGTACCCCCTTCTGTCTTTCTGTCTGTCTGTTTCTGTCTGTCTGTCTGTCTGTCTGTCTGTCTGTCTCTCTCTCTCTCTCTCTCTCTCGCCATGCTCCTGGCCACCCAGGAGCACTGCATTTATTAAACTTGGGCATTTTTTATTCAGTCTAATTTGGTCTGATTGGAATTATTTCTGTCAGCAGAGATGCTCATTTTAAGATGGTGTAGGAGGTCCTTCTGTTTATGTGTTGCCTTCATTGGTTAATCAATAAAGAAACTGCTTGGCCTGATAGGGCAGAACTTAGGTAGGCAGAGAAGACAGAACTAAATTCTGGGAGAAAGGAAACAGAGTGAGAGAGAGCCTCCATGGAGCTGCCAGAATCAGACATGCTAAATCTTTTCTGGTAAGCCACTACCTCTTGGTGATATATACAAATTAATAGAAATGGGTTAAATCAAGATGTGAGAGTTAGCCAATAAGAGGCTAGAGATAATGGGCCAGGCATGATTTAATTAATACAATTTCTGTGTGGTTATTTCAGGTTTATGCTAGCCTGGCTGCCAGGACCAAAAGCAGGCCCTCTCTCCTTCAACATTAAGATTATTCCTAACACTTAGTTCTTCTTTCTTTCTTTTTTTCTTTCTTTCTTTTTTCTTTTCTTTTTCTTTTTTTTCAAGACAGGGTTTCTCTGTAGCTTTGGAGCCTGTCCTGGAACTAGCTCTTGTAGACCAGGCTGGCCTCGAACTCACAGAGATCCACCTGCCTCTGCCTCCCTAGTTCTGGGATTAAAGGGGTGTGCCTCCAACACCCGGCCTAACCCTTAGTTCTTAAGTATTCCCTTCCGACCACACTTATTTTTATGTTTATTGACATCAGCAGTGACAACACTAATAACAGCAAATGCAGGACTGGAGAGATGGCTCAGTGCTTAAGAGCACTGGCTGCTCTTCCAGAGGACGGGGTTCAATTCCCAGCACCCACACTGTGGCTCACAACAGTTTGTAACTCCAGTTCCAAGGGATCCAGCACCCTCACACAGAGTATATATGGGCAAAACACCCATGCACATTAAATAAAAATAAATAATTTTTAAAAAATAGCAAATGCTTATAGAGTTCATTCTTTGTGCACCAGTTTTGCAGGGGGTTTTACTTTGTTTATCGGTGGTGGTGGGTAGGGGTGTCTTTCATCCTGTAGTCTGCAGTCCATCATCCAGAGAGGTCAGGGCAGGAACCGGGAGGCAGGAAATGAAGCAGAGACACAGAGGGCTGCTGCTTACTGACTTGCTTTTGTTTAATTTTTGAGAGAGGGTCTTACTATGTACTCTTGCTGGCCTGATCCCCACTATGTAGCCTAGTCTGGTCTTGAACCTGGGACAGTCCTTCTGCCTGACTATCCATAGTGCTGGTTTGACAGAGCTGTGCTGCTGGGCTTGGCTCAGCTGCTGTTTCCAAGTTTTCTTGTTTCGTCTTTAATTCACATCCGCTCTCTCCATCCTCACATCATCGTGACAGCATATATACTATCGTCAGATTCATTTTCTAGACGAGCGTCGATGCTGCAAGGAGCCTGAGATGAGCCTCTCTCCACAACTGTGTCTCCTCCCAGCACTTCGCACCCTGCCCCCACCCTAAACTCTCCCTCCCAGGGCCTGGGCTTCCCTTCCCTTAGCCCTTGATCACTGTGTAACTCAGTCATTTTAGCTAAGCCTGTCTCTTGGCCTCGACTTTCCCAGTGAGCGGCTCCCCATTAGCTCTCCCTTCCCCTCCTCTCCTCTCATGGTCCAGGTTAGTCTGCCAACCACGTTCAGCCTGGACCCCTCCCGCGGTCTGCTTTCTGCCTTACATCTACAACAAAGTCTGCTTCCTTTAGGGGAAGTCATGTCCTCCTCGCTTGCTTCATTTCCTTTTCCATTCAACAAGGAAAATGAAACAACACAGAGGACCAAGAACTTGATCCAGGTCTCGTGACAAATGGCAGAGTCCACCCTCATAGTCAACGACCCTGCTAGTCTTAGAGGGTGCATTAGAGCAGAATTCAAGGTAAGGGGACAGGGTGGCGAACTGAGACAGAGAGTGTGTCTGTAGACTGCCGTATACTGGCCTGAAGGGGCCACTGGCTTCTGAAATTGTAGGTCATTTGCTCATTCGTGGAATCTGTGGCAGCATGATGGCTTCATTGAAGCAAGGAGAGTTGTTGTAATTAATTTTATGGGACTTCAAGCCAAGCCTTAAGCGGTCTGGAGTGTCTCATCCTTCTTAGATCCTAATTGCCTTCTGAAGAAGTCGAAGCCTGAGTGAGAATGTGGCTCAGTAGTAGCCTACTTGTCTGGCACGCACCAGGCCCTGGATCGGCTCCCAGCATTGTGTAGAAAAAGAAGACAAAGAACCGTCTAGGCCAGCTAGTCACAGACAGAACACATGCAGAGAGGGGCCTCGGAGGCTGAGAGGCCTTCTGCTCAGAGTGCCCACCAACAGAGCAAAAAAGGACTCTCCTTGTCACACTGTCTCAAGAGACAGCAACCTGCGAAGCTCCGCCCACAATCCGATTCTAAGTGTTGCATTTCTAATGTACAAATTTTACCATTGCTAACGATCTCTCTACCACCGAGCATCCCCCAGGCCAGCTTTATTTATTTATTTCCAAGAATGCAGTCAGTCCAGTGGTAGTAGGTGCCCTCACGTTGCTGTGCCACCAACAGCGACATCAATCTTCGAGGTCTCCATCACCCGTGCCAAAGCTCTGTATCCATGAAGGCTCCCCATTACCCTCAGCACAGCCTGCTGGCCACTGCCCTACTTCTGTCTCTGTGGATCTGTCAATCAGGTTGAAGGCGGTTTGCTAGGCAACAGCATAACTTAATACCAAGTTTAACGATCACTTTTAGAGCACATCCGTGCGCTTGCTACTCTGCATCGGTGTCACCACAGGGTCTGGAACTTGCTCAGAGCCTCCGTCCACTTTGCCATTTATTCTATTGCATCATGGACTACAGCGTTATGAGTTATAATTACACCTAACACTTACTTTAAAATTGAGAGGGCAAGCCGGGCAGTGGTGGCGCACGCCTTTAATCCCAGCACTTGGGAGGCAGAGGCAGGCGGATCTCTGTGAGTTCGAGACCAGCCTGGTCTACAAGAGCTAGTTCCAGGACAGGCTCCAAAGCCACAGAGAAACCCTGTCTCAAATAACCAAAAATAAATAAATAAATAATAATAATAATAAATAAAATAAAATAAAATTGAGAGGGCAGCTTCACATTCTTTTCATATTTCATAATTTCTTTGCATTTAAATATCATTTTTGAGGATAAGTAGGTTTTCAAGGTATTATTTTTAGTTGTTTATTTGTGCATGGGTGGTGTATGTGTGTGCACACGTGAGTACCTGTCCACGTGCGCATACGTAGAAGAGGACATTGTGTCCTGTTCTGTCACTCTCTGCCTTCTTCCCTAGAGGCAGGGTCTAACGAACTGGAGACTAGATCCTTTCTGAAACAGCCAGCTAGAAACCAGAAATCCTTGGTCCCCACCATTTTCAGCACTGAAGCTGTGGACATGCACTCAGCTTTGTATGTGGGTACTGAAGATTTGAACTCAGGCCCTCTTGCTAGCACAGCAACTGTTCTTACCCATGGAGCCCTCTCCCGCATCCCCATCAACCATCAGCTGTAACGTCAGTGTAGTGACGGCAGCTCAGCCACGCACACAATTGTGCTTGTAAATTAAGCCACGTATATGAAAGGTACTTGGAATTCCTCTGGAATTAAAAGCGTATGGTCATGGTGATCTTTTGCTGTCTGAAGAAACATGAATGCCCTGTGGTTGGCTCCAATGCAGAAGGACAGGAGCTCCCAGACTTCGAAAAGTCACCTGGCAGAAGAGAGGGGAGCCCAATGTTTTCTAGTGCTGACTGTTGAACCCAGGGCCTCGTGGGTGCCAAACGGGCAGTCCATCATGCTTCCCCCTTGACCTGCTCTCTATACCAAGAGCAAAGGCGGGGCATTTCTCAGAGCAGATCAAAAAGAAAAAAAAGGCAAAAAAAAAAAAAAAAAGAGGGCTATATTTATGGTGCAGCTCAATCCCCAGGATTGCCAAACAGTTTTTCTGTTTGTTTCATTTTTTTTGTTTTGTTTTGTTTTGTTTTGTTTTTTGGTTTTTCGAGACAGGGTTTCTCTGTGGCTTTGGAGCCTGTCCTGGAACTAGCTCTGTAGACCAGGCTGGTCTCGAACTCACAGAGATCCACCTGCCTCTGCCTCCCAAGTGCTGGGATTAAAGGCGTGCGCCACCATCGCCCAGCTTGTTTGTTTCATTTTTAAAGAAAGGAAAAGAAGGAAGTCGGCAGCACAGGGCTCTGTTCTGCCAACTGTGGCAGCAGGGCGGGTACAGTGTTCCGAGTGTCCCCTCCATTTGACTGGGAGCCTCCATCTGCCTGGGACCTCCATCTGCCTGGGACCTCCATCTGACTGGGACCTCCATTTGACTGGGAGCCTCCATCTGACTGGGAGCCTCCATCTGACTGGGAGCCTCCATCTGACTGGGAACCTTCCCGCACCCACGCTTCTTGGTGTACAGTGCTGGCCGCTATACACAGGTGGGTGTGTCTGAGGAAAACACATTAGCTTTATAGCTCTGTCTGCAACTTCAGAACAGAGATCGTATTCATCAAACAGAATATTCTCGTGCGTTGAAGTTCCAAAGTAATGCTTTCAGAGATGATTTATGCAAATTAGTCTTTGTTGGAGGAATTTGACATGTTTGCTCAATTTCAGGAAAAAAAATTCTCTGACTGTAAATTGTGGTATGAGAAGAATCACTTGTTTGCCCCACCCCACCCCACCCACCCCACCCCACCCCACCCCACCCCTTATGGTGCAGAGAAATGTGCGTGATTTGATAGCTGGTTTCTTTTCGTGGTCATTTTTTAAAGGAACTTTAAACAAGACACTATTATTGTCCAACTCTCTGGATATGAGAGAAAAAAAGCACAGAAGGGTAAAATTGAAGGAGAAAGTAAGAAAAGATTAAAGGGCAAGGAATTATATTATTAAAACCAGTCGCTGTTCCTTCTCCCCCAACATACGCATGAACCCCAAGCCCACGCTATGTTAGCAAGCCAACAGAAATTTAATCTGGACCTTTGCTATATATTCAGTACATTCTGGCTGACATTTAAACCCTGTTTGAAACGTGGTTGGCTTCCAAGCACATGCAACACTAGAATGGAGAAATAGTAGAGATGACTATCTCATTTTTCTTTCTCTCTGAAACACTGACAATGATCCTTTGTAAAATGTCTCAGGTCACTGGAGGAAGTTATCAACAAACATTTTGCAGAAATCTATCTAGGACTTATTATTGTAATTTATATAATGTGGCTATTTTATTTCATAGGCTTGGTGTGTTGTATGATCCAAACACGCATGGAAGGCAACAGGGTCTCCCAGCTGCTGAACACAGGAGTGACCGGCACTCACGACTGAGTCCTGAGGGTGTTCTCAGCTCCCTTGAGGACAGAATGATGGCCTCAGGTGACAGAGGCAGGATTATCAGGCATGTGCTAGTCCCTCCCAGTTACTACAAACATGACCCAGCAGAACAGAAGTTTCTATCTCTTTGGTTTCTCAGAAGGCTCTGTGAGTGCCCTGGCTCCAGTGAGGAGCCCTTGTCGGCATTTCATGCTATTCAGATAAGGCCGATGTCTGGATTCCTGGAGAACCTCTTCTCCTTATGATAGCTATTTAGTTGAAGTAAATTTGCTTCACCAAACTGTAACCATGTACCGCATAGCCCAGGCCTCCTCTGTAGGCAGGCTCCTCCTCCTTCCCCAACTACAATCTGCCAACACACCAGCTGAGTCATGGCGTGTTAAGAAAACACAGAGGCCATGGTTCAGGACTCATATAGATGATAATTATTTGGCAGCTGACAACAGAGTGCCTCAGAAAGCCTCGTTATAGTGATACACAGGTGATAGGTTTACCTAATTCTCAGAATCAACCACCCAAGGCAAACCTCGGTAGGGAAGAGACACGTAGATCATGGGGGTCTTTTAGTTCAGTTTTACCCATGCCCACCTGCTCCTTTTATCCAGAAACAGCAGGGCGTTTGTAGTCTTCCTCTAGCTTACACAACAATGTCACGCTGGCAAATGGCAAACAAGGACACAACCAAGCTCATCCTCCTCAGCAAAGATGATGACATTTTCTTTTATGACATTGCACTTTAACACATCAATTTAATTAAACCATTTGCCTAAAATAAAGTTAGGTGGAGGCCGGGCGGTGGTGGTGCACGCCTTTAATCCCAGCACTCGGGAGACAGAGGCAGATGAATCTCTATGAGTTCGAGACCAGCCTGGTCTACAAGAGCTAGTTCCAGGACAGGCAAAGCCACAGAGAAACCCTGTCTCAAAAGAAAACAAAACAAAAAAAATAATAAAGTTATGCGGAGTAGCTAGCCATGGTGGTGTGCTGTGGAATAGAATGTTTGTTTAACCAAGATGTGTTACACTTGTTTGTGATGTGTTTGTTTAACTACGTAAAGATGCATTTGTTCCCCCTTGCCTGCCTGAGGCACCTGATTGGCCTAATCAAAAGCTGAATGGCCAATAGCTAGGCAGGAGAGGGATAGATGGGGCTGGTGAGCAGAGAGAATAAGTAGGGGGAAGAATCTAGGCACAAGAGAGAAAGAGGAGATGTTCGGGGGACAGCCAGCGAGGCAGACAGAGAAGGCAGAAAAGTAGGACATACAGAATGAAAGGAAGGAAAAAAAAACCCTAGGCAAAACATAGATGAAGAGAAATCGGTTAAATTAAGTTATAAGAGCTAGTGGGACAAGCCTAAACTAAGGCCAAGCATTCATAACTAATAATAAGTCTCCCTGTCATGATTTGGGGGCTGGTGGTCCACAGAAGCATGCTGCAGTGGTGTGCTGGGGTTTAGCTCAATGAGTGCTTGCTTGTCTAGCCCTAGGCTCCCCTGGGAACAATTCTCAGTTATCTGGGAGAGTGAGTCTTGTTGTGTGCTTCAAGCTGACCTCAACCTTGTGATCCTCCTGAGTGTTTGGATTCCAAGCATGAGCCACCATGCCTAGTTTATGGATAGACATCTAGATAGATAAACACTTCAAATGAGTGTGCACACAATTACACAAAGCAATCTTTTTTCTTTTGTATTTAGAAACTTCACATGTGTGTATTGTGTGTGTCTGGGGGTGGGGCACATCATGCCAGGATATGTGCGCAGAGATGAGAAAACAACGTGAGGGAATTGGTTTTCTCTCATCGGGCATCAAGCTCAGACCATCAGCCTTGGCAGCAGGCGCTTTACCTGCCGAGCATCTCGCAGGTGACATTAAAGGCTATTTTATTTTATTTTTTTATTAGTGCTGGGGTTCAAACCCAAAGTCCCCAGCATGCTAAGCAGGTTAACAGTCTTCCCCTGAGCCATATTCCTAGTCCCCCAGACAAATTCTTTTGTTGTTGTTAGGTTTTTTTGTTTGTTTGGGTATTGTTGTTTGTTTGTTTGTATAGTTCCTACTGGCTGGAACTTGCTATGTAGGCCAGGCTGGCTCCAAATGCATAAAGATCAATCTGCCTCTGTTTTCTGAGTGTCGGGATTAAAGATATATGAAACCACATCCAGTCAAAAAAATTCTTCCTAGAGATACTTTTGAATAGTTTTCACAGCTGAGAGTTTGTCTTTTTGCTTGTTACCTTCATCATCATCATTATTGAGATAATTTAGGGACTGGAGAGATGGCCCATGGGTTAAAAGTATTTGGTACTCTTATAGAGGACTTGGCTTGGTTCCCAGCACCACATCATGTCTTAAAACTGTTATAAATCCAGTACCAGAGGATCCAGCATTTTCTTCAGGCACATGCACCATGCAGCGCTCTTACACACAACTGGGTAAAACAGTCATATACACAGAATAAAATCATCTTTTTTAAAAAGAAAATTTAAATAATTTCTGGTAGTCAGTTTGTTCCTGCCATAGAAGCTGAACTGTAAATGAAGCCCCGCCTAGAGATAGCAGGGCTGAAGGTTTCCATAGGAACGAAAGGCTCCAACGTGCATAGAGCTTCCTTGACTCACTGAGCAGACTTGTCTTTCCTGTCCTGCTTTCATTCTGTGGGGCATTTGAGAGACGCACTTGCAGTGGTCATGTACATGTGCATCTCATACATGACCACTACTAGCAATGGTTTTCTTTGTAACAATCAGAATGGTGTTGCCGCTCACAAAATGTATGCTTGATGTTGCCTTGGGATCCCAGGGAGGTGAGCAGAACAGGAAGTAGGGTTTTAAAAACTGGGACACCGCCAGGCGGTGGTGGAACCCGTCTTTAATCCCAGCACTCGGGAGGCAGAGGCAGGAGGATCTCTGTGAGTTTTAGGCCAGCCCGAGCTTGTCCAGGACAGTTAGGGCTGTTACCTAGAGAAACCTGTCTCAAAGAAACATACAAATGAACAAACCAAAAGCTTAGGATTCCAAGGCCAGACGAGGTTTAGTGACGTACCGTTTGTTCATAGTGTGGCACATGCAAACTCATACCTTCTCGTTTGATTTACTCTCATGTCTATATACCATGCTTCAGCAAACAAAACATGCTGGTGTGCTTTAAGATAGACCCACACTCCCCTTTGCTGGTTCCTTTTCCGAAAGAAAACTCAGTAGCTCACCGGATAGTGTGGTGTCTCTACCTATGCAGTGGACCCTGTGTATTGGACAGCAGGATGGAGTCCAAGGAACAGCTTTACGGTGTGGCGGCAGCTGCCCTGTGCATATCCTTGGCATGGAGAAACCTCAGAGCTCTGTGGTTGGGCCACAGCCACCAAACGTTCCTTCCAGTCCAGCCCTGTGGCTCCCTGCTGTACTTGCCATGTTCTTATTGTCTGAGAGAATACAAGAGTGACCTGGGAAGAGCAGGTGCGGGGTGAAGGGTTGGCACAGCTTCTTGGAGATACTTGAGGTGCAGAGAGAAGCAGAAGATGGGAGAGATTGGACACAATTCTTGGAACGCGCCCCGAGGCAGAGAGCCAGGAAGCTTTTGCGCAAATATGGGGACATGAAGTGCCAGTCTTGGTTCAGCAAACTGTAGTCAGTAAGGTAGGGAGGAACTGGGGGAGCTTGTCAAGGCATTCATTCATTGGTTTAACGAATCATCATTGAACACCTAGGATTGATGATGCAGCAAGGAACGAATCAAGGTTGTTCCACAGAGTTCATACTCTAGAGGGGACAGGAAAACATTAAGTACAAAAGCGAAATAAATGGTGACAAGTGCCACAGGGAAAAGAGGAGGGTCTGAGACATGCTTTAATCTAGTTTCCATTACTGCAGCGAAATGCTTCAGGCTAGTAACCTCATAAAGAAAAGGGGCTTGCTTTACTCATGTTTCGGAAGGGCACAGAGCTGGCACAGGTCATTTCTAGTGTGAACCTTGCAGCTGACATCAAAATGGCCAGCACATGTGTATGGGGGAGAGAGGTCACATGGAAGGTGCCAGAGAGCAGTGCAGGGGGTGCAATGGTGACGTTTGCTCTTGCGTTGGTCCCGTCTGTGTTGCTGGGGATGGAACCCAAGGACTTTACACATGCCAAGCTATAGTATTTTATGACTGAGTTCCACACCCAGCTTAGTCTTACTCATTTTGTTGTTGTTGTTATTGTTGTTTCTTTGAGACAGGGTTTCTCTGAGTCACAGTCCTAGCTGTCCTGTAACTTGCTTTGTAGACCAGGCTGGCCTCAAACACACTGAGATTCACCTGCTCCTGCCTCCCAAGTGCCGGGATTAAAAGTGTGTGCCACCCTCCCCACCACCGCGGCTTATTCTTTTATAAGAACTGTTTGGCGTGATAATTCCAAGTCCCATGAGAATGACACCGGTCGATTCCCATATAGCATGCCCCAATAACCAAACCAAGTCCCACCACGCCACACCTCCTTTTGGACACATAGGGCCTATCTATGGACACATAGGACATGTCTCCTGCACATAGGGCCCTATCTATGTTACTGAGTGCTGATGAAGTGTGAGTCATTGGTGAAGCCATTTGAACAGAAATTTGGTGGAAATGAGGGAAGGAGCCTTGGAGATGTTTGCAAGATGGAGAAGCCTAAGCACGAAGACCAGCAAGTGAGAACTTTACCACAAGGAAATGCATGGCACCTTTAAGGGATACAGCTAGGAGGCCAATGACATTGCCGTGACAGGAGGCAGAAACTGAAGAGACAGGAGAGACTATGGGACTGGAGCTATGGGCTAGCCCTAGGCTCAGGTGACCCAGGGCCCACTGGAGGGCTCTAAGCAGGGAACTGGTAGATACCTTGGGAGTCCATCACGCACTTTGATGAAACCTATTCTTGGAAGCTATCCTGTATGACTCCATCACCCTGGTGTCTTCCAAGTCGGTTTGCCTACAACTCATGATCGTATCCTTTAAAACGCGCAGTTTGAACCCGCCATGTCACTGTTCTTTCCCAATCGCTAAAACGGTTTTTAATGGGTTTCACTTGCTCAGAAGGGAAAGCACAGTTCCGTTTCTGCCCCAGACTTAGCCCTTGCCCACCTCTGCTTCCCACTGTGCTTTGCGTGGCTTCCTCTTTCCACCCAGTCCTTGGCCCTAAGCCAAGGCCTTTAAGGCCTTCCTAGAACACAGCGTTCCCCTGACCACACTCCTTCCTGGCATGCTCTTCCTATGACCAGGTGTCTCGGTCATGACTCTCCTTTGAGGAGCAGGCTCTGGGAATCGGTTGGACCCACTCCATCAATCAACTGTGTCTGGTAAAGTGAAGTTATTGCTGGATCCACTGTTTGCAGTTATTTGTTCTGGAAACAGACTGGATTGCAATAATTCCAAAATTCTATGTAGTAGTCTTTTAAATTATGTCAATGGATTTTGTAATGAATATATATGATACCAATAAATTATGATTTATAATGTTGGTGGTTTCTGTCATGGGGGGGGCTTGCAAATTCTACCACTAAGCTATATCCTTTTTATTTACTTATTTTAAATTCTATTTTGTTATTAGTGTTGGTAGAGGCACATGCATGGATGTCAAGAACGACCTCAGGAGTCAGTTTTCTCTTTCCACCACGGGCTCCAGAGACTGTGCTCAGGCTCTAAGACTGGTATATGGCAAGTGATTTTACCTGTTGAGCAACCGCTCTGGCCCTATTTATCTATTTTTGAGTCACAGCCTTGCTACTTTGTAGCCCAGGTTGATCATCATAGGCATACACCACCACACCTGGATGTTATAGTTCTAACAGGTCCTCTTACATTAATGCATCAGGACAGCATACACACGCATATTTTATTAAATATAAGAAGATGTGGAAGAGGGGCTGGAGAGATGGCTCAGTGGGTAAGAGCACGGTCTACTCTTCCAGAGTTCAATTCCCAGCAACCACACGGTGGTTCACAAACATGTCTAGTAGGATCTGATGCCCTCTTCTGGCATAAAGTTGTACATCCAGATAGAGCACTCATACACGTTAAATACATAAATCTTTAAAAAAAAAAGATGTGGAAGAATATTAAAAGCATATTCATAAGTGAAAGACATCAATCTAGGGGCCAGTGAGATGGCTCAGTGGGTAAGAGTGCTCATAGCCAAGTCTGCTGGCTGAATGCAATCCCCAGAACTCACATAATAAGAGGACCAACTCCTGCAAGATTCTAACTTCCACATGTGCCACACTACACACACTACATCACACACACACACGCACACACACACACTCACACACACATGAGTTAATAAATGTACAAATTAAAAAGAGAAGTAAATCTGAAAAGATTACATATATTGTTGGGGAGGGGGAGAAAATGAGTAGACAACACATATAAAATATACTCTGTAGGATACTATAATGGTGAACATATTCATTTGCTCAAAACAAAACAATGCAAGGCCCAAGCCAGCGATCTCCACAGGACCAGGACCAGGCCAGTGACCTTCGTGGAACCAGGCCTGAGCCAGGGACATCCATGGGAGCAGGCCAGAGCCAGTGACCTCTGTGGGACCAGGCCTAAAGCAGCAACTTTCTCCAAAGCAGGCCCTAGCCAGCATCTTCCGCAGGGGCAAACCTGAGCCAGTCACCTCTGTTGAACCAGGCCTGAGTCAGTGACCTTCATAGGAGCAGGACTAAGCCAGTGACCTCCCACAGGAACAGACTCAAGCAATTATTTCCATGAGAACAGACCTGAATGACCTTCAGGATTGCAGAGCAACCTCCAGGAATGCTGAGTGACCTCCAGGGTGACTGAAAGCATGGCCCCAACTCTACCATGAGGAGCAACCATCTGAAACTTGGATCCACTGGCACCTGGAAGATTGATTACCAGAGATACAGCCCCACCTACAACAATCAGAGGAAGGAGATGGGTGGGTAGGCAAAGTAAGAACACACTCAATACCACAGAGAGCAACACGACACCAACAAAAACCAGTGGCTCTACAAAAGCAAGACTTGAACACGCCAAAACAGATGAAGCAGAAGAAAATGACCTAAAAATAACATTAGGAGAATGTTTGAGGCCCTTAAAGAGGAAATGAAAAATTCTCTCAAAGAAATGGAGGAAAAGACAAACAAAAAATTGGGAGAAATTAACAAATACCTTAAAGAAGACCAAGAAAAAGCAATCAAACAGGTGAAAGAAATAATTCAAGACTTGAAAACTGAAATGGAGACAATAAAGAAAACACTGAGGGAATTCTGAAAACAAAAAATTATAGGAAAAATGGTCAGAAACCACAAATGCAAGCATAAACAGCAGAATCCAAGAGATGGAAGAATCTCAAGTGTGGAAGATATGATAGAGGAAATAGATTCATCAGTCAAAAAAAAAAACATTAAATCTAACAAAAGTTGAACACAAAATATCCAGGAAATCTGGGACACCATGAAAAGATCAAACCTAAGAATAACAGAGATAAAAGAAGGAGAAGAAGCTCAACTCAAAAGCATAGAAAATATATTCAACAAAATCATAGAAGAAAACATTCCCAACCTAAAGAAAGATATGCATATAAAGATACAAGAAGCTTAAAAAAAAACCACCAAATAGACTGGTCCCAAAAAAAACGTCTCCTTGCCACATAATAATCAAAACACTAAACATAAAGAACAACAACAAAAAAAGAATATTAAGAGCTACAAAGGAAAAAGGCCAAGTAACATACAAAGGCAGACCTATCAGACTTACACCTGATTTCTCAATGGAAACAATGAAAGCCAGAAGGTTGTGGTCAAGCATTATGCAGCTTATGGATTAAGAGATCATAGATGCCAGCCCAGACTATTATACCCAACAAAACTTTCAATCACCATAGGCAGAGAAAGCAAGATATTCCATGACAGAAGCAGATTTAATCAATACCTAGCCATAAACCCAGACCTACACAAAGTACTTGAAGGAAAACTCTAACCCAAGGAAGTTAGCTGCATCCACAAAAACACAGGAAATAGATGTTCTCACAGCAGCAAATCCCAAAGAAGGGGAAAACACACATAATAACACCACCAACAATGAAAACTAAAATAAAAGGAACTAGCAATTACTGGTCGTTAATATCCCTTAATATAAATGGACTCAACTCACCTATAAAAAGACACATGCTAACAGATTGGATATGAAAACAGAATCTATCCTTTTGCTGCATATAAGAAACACACCTCAACTTCAAAGACAGACATTGCCTCAGGGTAAGGGTTGGGAAAAAATTTTCCAATCAAATGGATATTAAAAACAAGCTGGTATAACTATCCTAATATCTAATAAAATAGACTTCAAATTAAAATCAATCAAAAGAGACAAAGAAGGGCATTTCATATTAGTCACAGGAAAAATCCATCAAAAGGAAATCTCAAAACTAAACATCTATGCCCCAAATACAAGGGAACCCTTATATGTCAAAGAAACACTTCTAAAGCTTAAATCACACATTAAGCCACACACATTAATAGTGAGAGATTTCAACATTCCACTCTCGCCACTGGACAGGTCTGTCAGTCAGAAATTTAATAGAGAAATAATGGAACTAACAGATGTTATGACTCAAATGGACTTAACAGACATCTATAGAACATTCCATCCAAATATAAAAGAATATACCTGCTTCTCGGCACCTCATGGAACCTTCTCAAAAATTGACCACATACTCGGTAATAAAGCAAAGCTCAACGGATACAAAAAAAATCAGAATAACTCCATTTATCTTATTGGACCACCACGGCTTAAAATTAGAATTCAACAGCAACACTAATTTCAGAAAGCCCACAAACACATGGAAATTAAACAATGCTCACCTGAATCATCAATGGGTCCAAGAAGAAATAAAGGAAGAAATTAAAGACTTCCTAAAATTCAATGAAAATGACCACACAACATACCCAAATTTATGGGACATAATGAAAGCGTGTTAAGAAGAAAGTTCGTAGCACTAAAGGCCTACATAAAGAAGCTGGAAAAATCCCACACCAGTGAGTTAAGAGAACACCTGAAAATTCTAGAACAAAAAGAAGCAAACTTTACCCAAGAGGACTAGACAGCAGGAAATAATCAAATTGGAAGCTGAAATCAACAAAATAGAAACAAAGAAAACAACACAAAGAATCAATGAAACAGAGTTGGTTCTTCGAGAAAATCAACCAAACAGACAAACCTTTATCCAAACTAACCAAAAGTCAGAGAGAGAGTATCTAAATTAGCAAATTCAGAAATGAAAAAAAGAGGACATAACAACAGACAGGAGGAAATCTAGAGAATTATCAGGTCATACTTTGAAAACCTGTACTCCACAATATTGGAAAACTTAAAGGAAATGGACAATTTTCTGGACAATTATCACTTACCAAAATTAAATCAAAACCAGATAAGCAAATTAAACAGACCTATAACTGCTAAAGAAATAGGAACAGTCATCAAAAGTCTCCAGACCAAAAAAGTCCAGGACCAGATGGTTTCAGTGCAGAATTCTACAAGATTTTCAAAGAAGAACTAATACCAATATTCCTCAAATTGTTCCATACAATAGAAATGGAAGGAACACTGCCAAATTCTATTTATGAAGCTACAATGATACCCTGATACCCAAACCACATAAAGGCATTGCCAAGAAAGAGAATTACAGACCAAACTCACTCTTCAACATTGTTGCAAAAATACTCAATAAAATACTGGCAAACCAAATCTAAGAACACATCAGTAAAATTATCCACCATGACCAAGTGGACTTCATCCCAGAGCTGCAGGGATGGTTCAACATATGAAAATTTGTCAATATAATCCAACATATAAACAAACTGAAAAAATACCCCACATGATCATCTCATTAGATTCTGAAAAAGCCTTCAACAAAATATAGCACCCCTTCATGATAAAGGTCTTAGAGAGAGCAGGGATACAAGGAACATACCTAAACATAATAAAGGCAAGCCAATAGCCAATATCAAACTAAATGGAGAGAAACTCAAAGTGATCCCACTGAAATCAGGAATGAGACAAGGTTGTCCACTCTCTCCATATATACTCAATATAGTAATTGAGGTTCTAGCACAAGCAATAAGACAACAAAAGGAAATCAAGGGGATACAAGGAAAAGAAGTCAAACTCTCACTATTTGCCGACGATATGATAGTTTACATAATTGACCCCAAAAATTCTACCAAGAAATTTCTACAACTCATAAACACCTTCAGTAACATAGCAGGATACACAATTAACTCAAAAACATCAGAAGCTCTCCTTTATTCAGATGATAAATAGGTTGAGAAAGAAATCAGAGAATTGGGCGGTGGTGGTGCACGCCTTTAATCCCAGCACTCGGGAGGCAGAGGCCTGCGGATCTCTGAGTTCAAGGCCAGCCTGGTCTACAAGAGCTAGTTCCAAGACAGGTTTCAAAGCTACAGAGAAACTCTGTCTCGAAAAACCAAAAAAAAAAAAAAAAAAAAAAAAAGAAAGAAAGGAAGGAAGGAAGGAAGGAAGAAAGAAAGAAAGAAAGAAAGAAAGAAAGAAAAAAGAAACATCACCTGTCACAATAGCCACAAATAACATAAAATATCTCTAAGTAACTCTAACCAAACAAGTGGAAGACCTGTATGACAAGAACTTTAAATCTTTGAAGAAAGAAATTGAAGAAGACATCAGAAATCCAGAAAATGGAAAGATCTCCCATGCTCTTGGGTAGGTAGCATTAACATAGTAAAAATGGCAATCTTACCAAAAGCAATCTACAGATTCAATGCAATCCCCATCAAAATCCCAGTAAAATTCTTCATAGACCTTAAAAGACCAACATTCAACTTCATACGGAAAGGCAAAAAAACCAGGATAGCCAAAACAATTCTGTACAATAAAGAAACTTCTGGAGGCATCACAATCCCTGACTTCAAACTCTACTACAGAACTATACTGAAACTATACTGAAAATAGCCTGGTATTGGCATAAGAACAGACAGAAGGACCAATGGAATTGACTCGAAGACCCAACTATTAATCCACACACCTTTGAACACCTGATTTTTGACAAAGAAGCAAAAAGTATAAAATGGAAAAAAGAAAGCATATTCAACAAATAGTGCTGGCATAACTGGATATCAACATGTAGAGAATGAAAATAGATCCATATCCATCACCATGCACAAAACTCAAGTCCAAATGGATCAAAGACCTCAACACAAAGCCAGCCACACTGAACCTTATAGAAAAGAAAGTGGGAAGTACACTTGAATGCATTGGCACAGGGAACCACTTCCTAAATAGAACCCCAGCAGCACAGACACTGAAAGAAACAGTTAGTAAATGGAACCTCCTGAAACTGAGAAGCTTCTGTAAAGCAAAGGACATGGTCAACAAGACAAAACAGCAGCCTACAGAATGGGAAAAGATCTGCACCAACCCCACATCAGACAGAGGTCTAATCTCCAAAATATACAAAGAACTCAAGAAATTGGTCCTTGGCCAGGCGATGGTGGCGCACGCCTTTAATCCCAGCACTCGGGAGGCAGAGGCAGGCAGATCTCTGTGAGTTCGAGACCAGCCTGGTCTACAGAGCTAGTTCCAGGACAGGCTCCAAAGTCACAGAGAAACCCTGTCTCGAAAAACAAAACAAAACAAAAAACAAAAACAAAAAAGAAATTGGTCCTCAAAAGAACAAATAACCCAATAAATAAATGGAGTACAGACCTAAACAGAGAACTCTCAACAGAGGAATCTAAAATGGCTGAAAGACACTTAAGAAAATGCTCAACATTTTTAGTCATCAGAGAAATGCAAATCAAAACAATTTTGAGATTCCATCTGACACCTGTAATAATGGCCAAGATCAAAGACATTGATGTCAACTTATGCTGGAGAGGTTGTGGGGAAAAGGGAACACTCCTGCATTGCTGGTGGGAGTGCAAACTGGTACAGTTGCTATGGAAATCAGTGTGACAATTTCTCAGAAAATTAGGAAACAACCTACCTCAAGAGCCAGCAAAACGACTTTTGGGTATATACCCAAAGGATGCTCAATCGTACCACAAGGACATGTGCTCAACTATATTCATAGTAGCATTATTTGTAATAGCCAGAATCTAAAAACAACCTAAATGGCCTTCAACCAAAGAATGGATAAAGAAGATGTGGTACATTTACACAATGGAGTACTACACAGCAGAAAAAAATAATGATATCTTGAAATTTGTGGGCAAATGGATGGATCTAGAAAACATCATATTGAGTGAGGTAACCCATACACAGAAAGACAAATATAATATGTACTCACTCATAATTGACTTTTAGACATAAAGCAAAGAAAACCAGCCTACAATTCACAATCCCAGAGAACCTAGACAACAAAGAGGACCCTAAGAGAGACATACATGAATCTAATCTACACGGGAAGTAGAAAAAGATAACTGCTCTAAATTGCCATTAATATGTGTGTTTCTCTTTTTGTGTATATGTGCATATTTTTAACCATAAATTTTAGTTTGTCCATTTTGCTAATTTTTTGTTGATTTTTAAAAAATTTTTCTTTCTTTCTTCTCTTTCTCCTCCTTCTCCTCCTCCCTCTTCTTCTTGAAACAGGGCCTCTCTCAAGGGACCCAGGTTTGGTTCCCAGGTGGCTCACAACTGTCTGTAACTCTAGTTCCAGGGGGATCAGATGCCCTCTCCTGGTCTCTGAAGGGAAAGTACCACGCACATACACAGTACACAGTACATTTATGCATATATACACACATTTTAATTTTAAAGCTTATTATGTTGTGTGTGTAGTATGTTGTGGTGTGTATGTGTTTGTGTGCGTGTGGTGTGTATGTGTGTGTGTGGTGTTATGTAAGGGGTGCATGCATATGTCATGATGCATGGGTGAACGTCAGAGAACAACTCGTGGAGCCAGTTCCCTCCTACCTTTTTGTGGGTTCCGGGATCAAAGTCAGGCTGTCCAGCATCTCTGAAAGCACTTTTCCCTTCTGAACCATCTTTCTGCCCTCTGTTTTGCTTTTGTTTAAACAGTTTTGTGTGGCTCGGGCTGACCTTGAAGTCACAAGACAGCTGAAGCTGGTCTTGAATTCGAGACCTCTCATTTCTATCTCCTGAGCTCTGTGATTATTGTGTGTGTGCACCACCAAGCCTAGCTGTTACATTCTTAAATTCTTGGATTAGGCTGCTCAGTATTACCCTGAGCTAATAGACCAAACAGTTTATAATTAATATAAGCCTCTGTGTGTTTCTTTGGGACTGAATAGCTATGGGACCAGGCTGGACAGTAACTTCTGTTTACACTTTTAACATACTTCAATCTCATATACTTAGAAAGATTTATTTAAAAAATTAATTTATGTGTGGGTGTATCATGTGTGGGTGTGTCACATGTGTGTGGGTGGTTATGGAAGCTAGAAGAGGGCTTTGGATCCTCTGAAACTGTAGTTACAAGTGGTTGTAAGCTGACATGGATTCTGGGAACTGAGCTCAGGTCCTTTGGAAGAGCAGCAAGTGCTCTTAACCACTGAACCATCTCTCTGGCACAGATTCTGAATACTTTCAAAGGCTTTCTGTCCATTAAACAGAGTCTGACAGGGTTCAGCAAGTGTTTTCCATAAAGGACCAGTTGGTCAATTTTGCTAGCAGCGTGGTGATGTCAGGGGCTGAACCCAGGATCTTGAGCATCCCAAGTATGTGTATTACCATCAAGCTGTTCCACCACTTAGCTACATTCCCAAGTTTTCCTAGAGTTTTCATACTTATAGGGTTATGTGGTCTCTGCCCTAACACCCAATGCTATCATTGTAGCATAAATGCAACTACCTAACAAATTCCATAAACAGCTTGGTGACAAGCGTCTATAATTTCACTAGGAGGCTGCAGCAGGAGGACCAGGAGTCTGAAGACAGCCTGGGCCATATAAGGATAGCCTATCTTAGAAAAACAAAAGCAGAAGACTATATAAATTAGCCTGTCCTTTTTTTAATGGCTTATGGAATTTTAATCTTATGTATTTTCATGTGATGAAACATTGTCTTTTTTTAAAAATTGTTTTCAACCGTAAATCCAGAAACTATTAAAGCAAATAGTAAGATCAAAACTTGTGATATGTAGACTAGAATGGGTTTTGGTCCTCAGTTTATCGGCACTGATCTTAGAATGTGAAGTCAGAGTCTTAAGGAATGAAGAGAGTTGCTTAAGAATGTGAAGAATTAGTCTTTCCTTCCTCTTCTTCTCAGCTGACGTGGTTGTGATTATTGGAAGATATGTGAATAAGGAAAGCCATATGAAGATAATTTGAGCAATCTCTGGGGAAGGAGCATTTTAATGTAAAGAACTTGGGCTTTTTTGAAATAACTTTTTAAAAAGACTTTTTATTTCATACATGTGAATGTTTGCCTACATGTATGTGTGAGTACCACATGTGTGCCTGATGCCTGCAGAGGCCAGAAGAGGGCATTGGATCCCCTGGAACTGGAGTTACTGATGTTTCTGAGCCACTCTATGAGTTTGAGGCCAGCCTGCTCTACAGAGCAAGTTCCAGGACAGCCATGGCTGTTACACAGAGAAACCCTGTCTTGAAAAACAAACAAACAAACAAACAAACAAACAAACGGAACAAATCTGCCTCCCGAGTGCTGGGATCAAAGGTGTGCACCACCATGGCCCAAAGCTGATTCTTTCTTAGCAGGTGCTTCCAACACAGGCATGGGAAGCTGCCCAGCAGATGCAGGGAATCATTCACAGACCCTCTGTAAGGCAAGCTGTTATTGCTACAAATTAAAAAATACTTTCAACACTAGCAATATATCCACTGAACTTTAATAAACTAAAAAATTTGGGTTTTTTTTCCTAACCAGCTTCTTTTATTTCCCTTCCCAACCCCTTTGTCAATCAGTTAGAGGCAGTCACATGCAGAGTGAGGTGTAGAAGCACCCACTGGTAATCCCAGCACTCAGAGGCAGAGGTGAGGAGATCACAAATTCAAGGCCAACCTGGCATACAAAAGAGAAGCCACAGCACTCCAAGTGATAGGCCATGACTTAGTGGCCATCCAGGGTGGTGGGATGGTTAGAATGAAATATCAGGGCTAGAACTCATAGCTTCCACTTTTAAGAATCTCCCTTTACACATTATTTTTCCTGTTTAAAAAAAAAACTATTAAGCAGAAAGATAGCTTCATCTTTGAAAGTCAACTCTCTTTCATCCACAGCAGTTGTGTTCAAAGTAAGCAAAAACAAGGAAACACCCATCCCCTCTTCAAACTTTAATTCTATGAACCCAGCAAACAAGAAATACCAGACAGACCTGGAGTAACTGCTACACAAGCTGAACCCTTCCCTGAAAGATCTCTTCCTGTGGGCCATAAGTAACCACAACTGCAGTGTGGCCATTCAGCTGAGCCACTGGGTCATATGGGTGGGGCTGCCTTGAAGAAATAATCGCTTTGTCTTCCCATTGCTGGGCCCTACCACCTCCTGGTCTGAGCATGGAAACAACACAGCTGGTAAAACCCATGCCTTTATCCAGATGTATTTTTCCACTTCTGCTTTGTAGTATGGGGTGGCCGCTGTGTTAAGACTTTGCTAAGAGCATTTGGTGGCGAACTAAAGGCTAAAAGTACTAGAGTGGTAAGTATGGTGGGAGGGGCACCAGATCCATCCAGTTCTTCCTACTTGTAACTTTAACCCCAAAACTTGGTTGAAGGCTGGAAAAAAAAACCTGACATCCAGATGAAGAAGGCGACCAAGGACCACTGTTGTAGTTCTAATCTAATCTGGACAGACAGACCCTGAGATGCTGCATTTTCATATCAACTTTCAAGGTAGCTACAGGCTGGCAGGAGGGATCCCTTGTCCAGGTCATCTTCAAGCCTGGAGCTAACCAGGACATGCTAATCTGACAGACACTGAAAGTTGTTAATTAGGAGTGTCTCCTGCATTTTACTAACACTATATGGATATGGTTATTTCCTTTTCCCTGCATGCTATAACAAAATATCTTTCTTTAGTGAGGTTTTTGTTTTGGTTTTAGACAGAGTCTCAGGTATCACTGGATATAGCAATGACTTTGCACCTCTTACTTTCCTGCCTCAACCTCCTGAGTGTTAGCATTATAGTGATGTACCACTGCCAGAGCCCAGCTCCAGCGGGGCGTTCCCAAGGGGGACAGCACGGCTTCTGCCACACCAGATGTCCCTAGCGATCAAACCCAGGACTTTGTGTGTATGCCAGGTGAGCACTTTAGGAACTAAGCTACATCCACGGTCGTGTATCTAGTACCTAGTATTTTATGTCACCCTGAGACGCAGTGTCTTTTTCCCCACAATAATCTACTGCTGCTCCTCCCAACTCTGCTTCCCCTTGTTCCCTCCTCACTTCCCCTTCCGCAATCCTTTTCCACTCAGAACCTCCGGGCACTGTCTTCTACAGACTTCAATAGCCAGGACACCTATAGCCACCTAGTCTCACTTTAAAAAATAATCAACGTAGGACTGGAGAGATAGTTCAGCATTTAGGAGCATTTGTTGATCCTCCAGAGAATGGAGTTTGACTCCTAGCACCCACATCATGTGACTCACAACCACCTGTAACTCCAGCTAGGCTCCAGTGCCCTCTTCTGGCCTTGGCAGGCCCCTGCACTCATGTGCACATAGCCATATGCAGACACACAACAAAATAAATCTTTTCTAAAAAGCAATGAAAAGTCGACATAGTGCAATGAATAAAGTTTACTTGTGCACCAAGTGGTTGGGGGTAAAATGTGAAAACTGCAGGCACTCTGTGGATTGATGGATTGAGGTGGCATATCAACACCCACCACGGGACTTCGGAAGGATATTGAGGGATCGTTGTGAGTAAGCAGACACCCTGTTTTTGTGCCGTGAGAAAGAACTAAGTCACTGCCACTGGAGACCCACTTCTCTCATTAAGGTGGTTTATTAAAGTGTAGACGTATTTCAAGGGTGACCTCCTGAGATATGAGAATCTATTAGCACCTTGAGAAGCTAACTGTAGAACGAGGAAAGCTCTGACAGAGAAAACATGATCGAGCCGGGCGGTGGTGGCGCATGTCTTTAATCCCAGCACTCATGAGGCAGAGGCAGGCAGATCTCTGGGAGTTCGAGGCCAGCCTGGTCTACAAGAGCTAGTTCCAGGACAAGCACCAAAGCTACAGAGAAACCCTGACTAGAAAAACCAAAAAAAAAAAAAAAAAAGAAAGAAAACATGATCGTGAAGTGTGGAGAACAACTTGGAAATAGCTCCAAGGAAGGCGCCTGTTGGGGAATATTATTTTAACTAGACAAAGATGTGCTAATGTGTTTCTGCTACAGAATATTACTTTATGCGAAGGTGTGTTCCGTTTGTGTCTGCTGCCTCTGTTAATGATGGAAAGCTGTGTTGCATTTGTTTACTTTGCTTGCCTCAGGTACCCGATTGCTCTAATAAAAAGCTGAGTGGCCGGTAGCTAGGCAGTAGAGGGACAGCAGGGCTGGGGGGCAGAGAGAAGAAGGAGGAGGAGAAATGTAGGCTTGAGAGAAGAGAAGGAGAGAGAAGGAGAGGGACACGCCAGGCACCAGTCAGCCAACCACGAGAAGCAGGAAAACAGGACATACAGAAAGAAAGAAAGATAAAAAGCCCCGAGGCAAAACGTAGATAAAGAGAAACAAATTAAAATAAGAGCTAAGATAAGGTCAAGCATTCATAATTAACAGTAAGTCTCCGGGTCATGATTTGGGAGCTGGTTGGTGGCTTAAAAGACAGCCTGTAACGGGTGTCTGTGGAAAGCTGATGGAAGGGAAGGCAAGAGTTCTGCAGAACTGGGCATTTCCCTGAGTGTTCTTGTCTGTTCCTGATGAAAAGAGGGCCCTTCAGAGAGACATCATTGATGTCCATTATAAATACAATCACAATCACAGCCAAGTGCAGTGGCCTAGAACACGAACACACACACACACACACACACACACACACGGGGTAGGGGGTGCAGGCTAAGCTGGGAGGATCAGGAGTCCCAGGCAAGCCTGGGCAGCTTAACAAGACGTGTCTCATAATAAAATCAATAAAATTAGCAAAGGTTGAGGTGTAGCTTGGTGATGGAGCACTTGCCCGGCATGAACAAGGCTGTAGGCTTAATTCCTTTACTGCTCCTCCTACCAAAACAAATAAAGCAATGAGAACACTAAATTAAATTGCTATAGCCACATGTTAAAAAAAGAAACCTATAATTAATTTTATTTCATATGCCCACAATATTATTTTGATGTGTCATCAATATGAAAAGTAAAAATGTTCTACCTTCTTATTTTACTAAGTCTTTGAAATCTGGCATGTGTGTGAGCGTTTCATTTGGGCTGCACACAGTTCATATGTTCAGTAGTCACACATGGCCTGGAGCCATCTGATCATGTGTTCAGTAGACACACACAGCCCTTGGCCATCTGATCACATGTTCAGTAGGCACACATGGCCCTTGGCCATCTGATCACATGTTCAGTAGGCACACATGGCCCTTGGCCATCTGATCACGTGTTCAGTAGGCACACATGACCCATAGCTGCCTGATCACGTGTTCAGAAGGCACACATGGCCCTTGGCCATCTGATCATATGTTCAGTAGGTGCACACAGCCCGTGGCTGCCGGATCACGTGCTCAGTAGGCACACATGACCCTTGGCTGTCTGATTACGTGTTCAGTAGGCACACATGGCCCTTGGCCATCTGATCACGTGTTCAGTAGGTACACATGGCCCATGATCTCCTGATCATGTGTTCAGTAGGCACATATGACCCTTGGCTGCCTGATCACGTGTTCAGTAGGCACACATGGCCATGGCTGTCTGGTCAGTCAGCTCTGCTCTGTAGTGAGGACAGTGGCGTTGAACTTTCCTCTTGGGATGTCAGGTGGGAATTACTAGATAATTAACCTATTAATTTCCTTCCTCACTTGTCAGAGAGAGGATCTCACTCTGTAAACCAGTCTGGCCTGGAGCTAAGACAATCTTCCTGCCTTAGCCTCCCTAGAGCTGGGATTATAGGTATGAGACGCCATGCCTAGTTTTCAGACTCTTTTCTTTTTAAAATACACATGTGGAGGCAGAGGATAACCTTGAATGCCACCCTTTGGGACACCATCCACCTCCTTTGAGAGAAGGTCTCTCATTGGCTTTGGAGCTCACCAATTAGGTTGAACCAGCTGGCCAGAGATCCCGAGTCATCCTCTTGTCTCTATCCAACAGTAGAATTATGAACTCAGACCGCACACACAGATTATTTTTTGTTTTTTTTGGTTTTTCGAGACAGGATTTCTCTGTGGCTTTGGAGACTGTTCTGGAACTAGCTCTTGTAGACCAGGCTGGTCTCGAACTCACAGAGATCTGCCTACCTCTGCCTCCCAAGTGCTGGGATTAAAGGCGTGCGCCACCACCACCCGGCCACACACAGATTTTTAAATAGGTGCTAGAATTCAAGCTCAAGTTCTCATGCTTGAGCAACGGGGGCTTTGCTGGCTGAGCAATCTCCCCAAACCCTGGGCATCCTTTCTTAATGAGTCCTGGGCTCGTAACAGAGACAGACAGACCCTTTATAAAAATTGACACTTGGAAGGTAGGCAAACCTTGAGGGTTTAGGCGGGCAGGGGTCTGGTCTACTACAGGTTGGATCTGGAGGATTCCCCAAAGACCTATATGTTGAAGGTTTAGAGGATGGGACCACAGGGTATAAGATGGAACAAAGAGGGGAAAGAGTGTAAGAACTGGACCAGTGGGTCGCTGTAGAACCTGACTTCTGGCCATGACAGGGCCACCGTGCTCCTGAAGTCTCAGCAGCTGTGATTGCCTATGCAAGATGGGTCTCTTCAATACCCTGTCAAGGAGGGGTAGTGATTCACAAGGTCCCGTCTCCTTGTGAGAATCCATAGGCGGTTAAGGGATAGTGGGGGAGGGAGAGACTTTATCGTTGGTGGTACAGCCACTGGTAAGGTGTTTACGCATCTGTAACTCCACCCTCTCTTCTCTAAGCAACCATAATGAAGCTCAAGGAGAAGGGGTTCAATGGGAGGAGAACAAGAGAGGAAAATGGTACATGTATGAATCTGCCATAATAAAACCTATTATTTATAATTAACATATGCCGACAAAAACATTTTAAAGTACCAAATGAAGAGGGGAAGCTAGACGAAGGTCTCTTGGGATACTGGGGACAAATCTTTGAAGGGCAGTGGGATCTTGGCCCTTCTATCTTCTCTCTTGTGTCCCTGTCATAAGATGACTGTTTTAGCCATGGGTCACTTCCAATACAGGCTGCCTTGTCACAGGCTCGAGAGCATGGAATGGAACTTCCCAAATTGTCAGCCAAAATAAGACCATCTTCTTTAGGCATTTTATCCTAAGATTTTATTTTCTTATTTTGAGTGTGGTGTGGGGGACGGGTGGGTTTGTACATGAGTGCCTGAGGAGGCTAGAGGCATTGGGTATCTTCGGGTTGGAGTTACAGGCAGTTTAAAGTTGGGAATCAAACTCAGGTCTTCTGCAAGAACAGGAAGCACTCTCAAGTTCTCCAGTCCCTATAGGCATTTTCATTCAGAAAGCTGACTAACCCAGGATGTGTTTTATCTACTTCAGTGTCTTAGATTTGCCTGGCATGTAACGCACACTCAGCCATGACATTTAAATCCTAGTTGTATGGCTAGTGAGCGTAGCTTGTTCCTAAAAATTAGTGTCTGAGCATAATTTTTAAAGTTAAGTTCAAACACTATAATGAGAAAAATTTGAAACTTATAAATTAAAATTCTAAACTGGTCTTAAAATGGAAAGAAGCCATTTTTTTTCCTTTTTACACACACAGAACTATTGCTAAACACAGCAAAGGAATTTGTCCCATGACTGTTTTTTTTACAAAGCCTGGAGTCACAGTTTGCCAAATGTCACACAGTACAATTAAAACACTTGGCAAAGTTCTCTGTAATTTTAATCTATCTCTTAAATTCTTTATTTTTATCTTACATGTTTGGATGTTTTACCTGCATGCATGGCTGTGTACCACATGTGTGCCTGGTACCTACAGATGCCAGAAACTGGAGTTACAGACAGTTGTTTGCTACCATGTGGGTACTGGGAACCAAATCCAGGTCTTCCAGAGAAGCAGACAATGCTCTCAACTACTGAGCCATCTCTCAAGACCCTATTTCTTAAATTCCTAAAGTTTTTAAAAAATATATTACTATTAATGCAAGTGTGTGCGTACAGGTGTGTGTCATAGCATATGTACGTAGGTCAGAAGACAACTTCTTCCTGGAGTCCTTCCACCTCTGTATGGGTTCTGGGAGTTGGGTTGCCAGGCTTTGGGCTGCGAGGCTTGCATAGCAAGGGCCTTTACCCAGTGAGCCATCTCGCTAACCCTATCTCTTAAATTCTCTTAAGCACAGGATCAAATGAGCAGGCTTATTCACAACAGCTGATCTCATTTCAGATTCAAGTTATCACATTCTAGGGTTTATAAAATGTCTCCTAAGAACTGTATGAATTATGATCATCAACATTATTATTATAATAGCTAGCATTTGTTGGATGCTTATGTTCTGATACCAACACTAAGGCTTTCATATACATTGTCTCATTAAGGCTTGAAATAATGCTGATAATCACTTGATTAACATTACCCAGTTAGGACGAGAAATAACCCACATCAAAACCCCAATTAAAGGCAGTGGTGGTGAGTGCCTTTAATCCCAGCACTTGAGAGGCAGAGGCAGATGGATCCCTGAGTTTGACACCAGTCTGGTCAACAGAGCAAATTCCAGGACAGCCAAGGCTACACACAGAGAAGCCTCGTCTCGAAAAACCAAAAGCCAACTCCCTGATCTGCTTGATCTCTGAGCCTGTGCAGTTATGGAAATCCTTGTGTCCATGCAGCTAACACCACCTGCCCTGTCTCTGCTGGGGTTTAGCTCTCAGGGCGGAAGCCAGGCCAGGCCTCCCTGCCTTTCTTTTTGGATGACGTGAGTGTTCACCTGCTCCAGTCTCAAGGCCTATCCCGTGTAAGCCAAGCTTCCTACCAGTAAGATACAGCTCAGCCCTCCCAATTTCTGCGATTTTCCTACCACCACCTCTTCAGCCCGTTCTACTGGCAGGTGGCACTGTAACCAGCCCTCCCCGTGTTTGTAACAAGAACATACTGAACTGAGGGTTGGCGTGGCAAAGTGAGGAAAGGCATCTACTGCCAAGTCTTATTATCCGAGTTCAATCCTCAGGACCCACCTGTGGAAAGAGGAGCTACCCCTGCAAGGTGTCTTCTGACCTGGGCATACATATGCACACACAAAACCAATAAATTTTGCAAATACAATTTTTTTTAAATTTAAATTGTGTGGAACTCAGAAAAAAAAACTACAAGTTATTCAAGACTATACAGCTAGTAAATGGTAGATTGAGACGAAAATTTACATCCCTGACTCTTAGGGTCAGACTATTGCCTTTATAAAACACCAATCTGTATATAAGCAAAGAACAAGACACATAACTGATCTAAGATTTATTTATCAGTGTTTATCAGTGCTAGGGACCAAACCCAGGAGATCTTGCATATTAGATATGCATTCTACCATTGAGCTTATCCACAGCTCAGATATTTTTTAAAGATTTATTTTATTATTTATTTATGTGGATGTATGTGTATATGGGCATGCGAAAGTGGATATGGAGGCCAGAGAAGGGCGTCAGATCCCTTAGAGCTGGAGTTACAGGTGGTTGTGGGCCACCTGATGAGGGTATAGGGAACTGAATTCCAGAATAGTGCACGTTTGTAACCACTGAACCATCGCTCCTGTCCCCAAAGTGTGCTTATTTATTTTATTTTACCTTTTCTGGTTTTCTGAGATGGGTTTCTCTATATAGCCTTGGCTATCCAGGGACTCACTCTATAGATCAGGCTGGCCTTGAACTCACCGAGATTCTCCCGCCTCTGCCTCCTGGGTGCTGGGATTAAAGTTATACACTATCACTGCCTGGCCCCAAATGTTTCTAAAACCACCCTAACTACTTGGGTCCAGTGACATGTGCCTGGGAATCCCAGGTACTGTAGAGTGGGGAAGATCATGAGTTGGAAATCAGCCTAGGTAACCTAATAAGGCCTTCCCACCAAAGGGAGAAAAGAAAGAAAGAAAGAAAGAAAGAAAGAAAGAAAGAAAGAAAGAAAGAAAGAAAGAAAGAAAGAAGGGAGGGAGGGAGGGAGGGAGGGAGGGAGGGAGGGAGGGAGGGAGGGGGGAGGGGGGAGGGAGGGAAAAAAAGAAAGAAATATAAACCTAACCTACACAGAGAGAAAACTAGTTGTTATTGGTTAGTAGTCCATTTTCTCCATTAGCAAAGTGTCCTATTTGTAGCCAGGAAGGATACTGGAGAGCTGAGGGACATAATCACTGACCCTGGTCCCTAGCAAGTGAATTAGTCACTCTGTGAAGGCGGTGATCAGCAGTAACTATGGCAGCCACAACAGAGGACTCCCGGAAGGGCTCCTGGAAAGAGCACAGAAGCCCCTAGTTGGGGCTGAGAAGGGATGGTTTAAGGGAGAGAGCTGTCCTGGGCAGCTCACAGGTGAAAAGTCTCCCCCAAACCCCTGTAAAGGCCTCTTCGTCCACCCCTCTTTGACTCTGTAGCTCCTGCAAGGCTGGAGGCCAGGAGCTTCCCCTGGGGTTTCAGTTTTGGAAGGCAGCGGTACCTGTCAATCTCCCTAAGCCCCAGCAGAACTTGAAACAAAGGCCTCCTCAGTCCCGGTATTTGCCTTGGATCTCCTCAAGGCCACCTCCTTTTCTTGTAAGTCCTTTTTTATTGAAGGCAGCTGAATGCTGTCTTATCCGCATTAAGGGTTTTGGGGCTACTCATGGCTACAATTAGGTTTTTGTGTCACCTGAGCACAGGACACCATTATGACAGGTTTTCCACTTTGAAGTTCACAGTTAATTTAATTATTTTCAAAGTTTGTTTTTTTTAAAATTTATTTTATGTGAACAAGTATTTTTCCCTGCATGTATGTCTGACTGGACCCCAAGGAGGCTAGAAGACAGTGTCAAATCTCCTGGAGTCGGAATTGCAGATGGTTGTGAGCCACTGTGTGGGTTCTGAGAATCGAACCTGAGACCTCTGGAAGAGAAAGCAGTGCTCTTAACTATTGAGCTATCTTTCCAGCCCTGCAGTTACCTTTTGATCAACAAACTATTAGAAGAAAGGAAAACTTGAGCTGCATACAGCAGTCAAATGCTACCAGCATCGTACAGAAGGTCCAAGGAAATGTCACTAATAAACAACCACGGGATGACAACTCCCGTGTCTCTCTGTGACAGCTGTAACTGTTCCCATAACTCCCCTTGCTGGCCAGTGTGAAGAGTGACAAAGGAAAAACCCTTCAGGTCCAAATAATGCACAGTTAGAAAAAACACAACAGGAACCAGGCACAGCTCAGTGGTAGGGCACCTGCCTTATCATGTGAAGAGCTCTGGGATCAGTTTTCAGTGCTGAAAACAAAGTGGAATTTAAAAATAAACCAGACAGGCCAAGCGGTGGTGGCGCACGCCTTTAATCCCAGCACTTGGGAAGCAGAGGCAGGCGGATCTCTGTGAGTTCGAGACCAGCCTGGTCTACAAGAGCTAGTTCCAGGACAGGCTCCAAAACCACAGAGAAACCCTGTCTCGAAAAACAACAACAACAACAAAATAATAATAATAAGCCAGACATGGTCACACGTACGCCTTTAATGCCTGCACTCAGGAGACAGAGACAGACAGATGATCTATGAGTTCGAGGCCAGGCTGGTCTACAGAGTGATTTCCAGGATAGCCAAGGCTACACAGAGGGACCCTGTCTCAAAAACAAACAAACAAACAAAAAAATAAAAAAAGTAAATAAATGTAGTGGATAGCTTTTGTTTTCTGTTTGACCAGAGGAAGTCTGCTGCTCTTATAGGAAATAGAATGACATCATCACGAGGGTGAAGACTCTTGCCCTCCCCGTTGTGAACAGTGCATCTCGTTCACCTTCTTATGCTTTGTAAGAAAGGACAGGAGCTACACCGGCGAGATTTATCACCATAGCGCTGAGGAGCCTAGATATGTCAAAGCCGTGGCATCCAGCTAATACCAGGGTAGTGAAAGTGAATTATATTTGTTGAGTGTGACATAAACTGTGATAAACTTCACATGCAGGAATGCCATCGATTTGGTTATCTCACTGAAGTGACATCTTTAATTCAAAAGGAAAGTGCTGGCTATGGATACATAGTGAGAAGTTAAAGCGTCGGCACTACGGTCAAGGCACTAAATCCAACGGGAAAGTGACACGGGGAGTATAGTCTGCCGGCTACACAATTTTTTGACAGAATAATCACGAGAATATCAGGAGAAATGTAGGTAGGTATCTGCTAAATAAAAACGCATTGTCTTCTGAAATGAAAAGTAATAGTCCCCGCGTCTTGGAGACTCATCTTGTAATAGCGGATTTGTGCTTTCTTATAGCTCTGCCATCATTAACTCTCACCATTAAGTCAGCTTCTAATTGAATCTCATAAACAAATCCCATATAATAAAGGAATGGTTTTCTCCAGTGCTTGGCTAAGTGATGCTGAGAAAGCAAGCTTGAAGCCCCCACACACTTACTACTATTATGCTTTTATAATAATTTGCCAACTAATATCCATGGCATTTATACTTGCTATTGATGATGAGAAGTGGTTATTTATTGGCAGGCAGTTGCTAACACAGAGCAGAAGATTGCTAACTATGAGATAATTCACATTAAAATGTTAAAAAACATGTTTGTCTCTGTGTTATCTCATTTATCCTGTGGCTAATGAGTACTCTAAGTTCTTCTGATGACATTGAGCATTGTGTCCTTCAGAGGATTATATTTAAAATAAGAATAATATAGGCTGGCTGGTGGTGGTGCATATTCTAGCACTTGGGAGGCAGAGGAAGGCGGATCTCCGAGTTCGAGGCCGGCCTGGTCTGCAGAGCAAGTTCCTGGGCAGCCAGGATTACACAGAGAAACCCTGTCTTGGAGGGGAAAAAAAACCCAAAATAATAATAATAATTTGGTTTTCATCAGACCAAGCTGAGACATAACATGAGAAGGAGTGGTGCTTGGATCTGAAAGCCACCTTCTAAAATACTGCTAAATACTAAGGCCAAACTGAAAAAAATGAAACCAGGTAATGATTTCCTTGGAGAGAGGGAGAGGGAGGGAGGGAGAGAGGGAGGGAAGGAGAGAGAGGGAGGGAGAGAGAGTTGTAAAAAGAAAGACTGACCTATATGAAGCCAGGAAAACGGGCTCCTTCACCCGCTCCTCTTCACACCATGTCTTCCTCCAGTTTCATCTCTTTCCCTTTTGAACTTTAGATCTGGGGGACAGCATGGCAGCTGCCCTCGTGTGCTCATCCATGACTGCCAGGTCATTCTGGATCAACTTGGGCTACGCAGCAAGACTTTGTCTCAAGAGAAAAAAGTTCTGAACCAAATCACAGGTCCGTTTTTCTACTGAGATTCCCATGCTGAGCTTGCAGGCTCAAGGAAATGCATACATTGCTTGCCATAAACTCAAGGGCTCCAATTTTGATTGGTCCCTCAAAACCGCGCAACATATTTAGTGTTCTTTCAGCTGGCATTCTCTCTCTGTCTACCATGACTTGCAGAGTTCCACCTCCCGCCCTTCCTTCAGACTTCCGACACCAGCGTATGACTGAACCAGACAGAGCTGTTGACTTGCCCTCCCTGAAGTGGCTAGAATAAACACCCAATGACTGGCTCTCTGGGGGTCTAGAATGTGGGGACGTTTTCTTGTGGGCATGTTGATCTTGTTGCCCTAAATATTCTCAGTGTGGCAAGATTCCAGCTGCCAACGATCACATAGGTTAAACTTGTTAAAGTCCAAAGTCCTGCCAGTTTCATAATGGGCTGCTGTGAGCTGGTAGGAGCTGGTTCTAGCATCCACTGAAGGAAGCCCAGACACTCAAATGCACTCAAAGCGTCTTCCCCTTCTGTGGTGGCTTGAATGAGCAATGTGCTTCCCCCCACCATAGACTTATGATTTAAAAACTTGGTGGCATTTTGGGGACACGTGACGGAACTTTTAGGTCATGGGACCTTGCTGGAGGAAGTACATCACTAGAAGTTGGGCTCTCCCTATTTTCTACATGTGTTTAATTAAGATTTTTTTTATTTTATGTGATTGGTGTTTTGCCTACATGTATGAGGGTGTTGGAGCTCCTAGAACTGGAGTTACAGACAGTTGTGAGCCGCTGTGTGGGTTCTGAGAATTGAACTTGGGTCCTTTGGAAGATCAGCCAGTGCTCTTAACTGCTGAGCCATCTCTCCAGCTCCTCTACATGTGTTTAAAGGATGTTCTCGCAGTTTCTTGCTTCAGCAATCTGCTGATATGTCTCTACACCCATCATGGTCCCTCTACCTGTAAAACAACTAGATTCTTCCCTAAGTCAATTTTGGTCATGTTGTCTTTCCACAGTGACAAAAGGCAACTAGCATACTTCTCTTCCCTCTCTTCCTAAAGCCCATGTGCACCCCCACCTCACCCCCGCCCCTGTGTCTTACACAGCATCTTGTCCTATTAATCACAACTTTCTCTCCTGCATTTTTAGCATCTCTTCCTTGGTTTGTTGGCAACCTTTTACTGCTTAAACTCAGTTAACTCTGTGCTATCTTTTTTGTTTGTTTGTTTGTTGTGTGTGCGTTTAAAAAAATTTCATTGGGAAATGGACATTTCTTTCTGGCTATGCCACAGATCAACTTCTTAAAATAATTCTTGCGGGTGCCCTATTTTCATGTCTCTCATCTGCCTGTTGAAAATTAGATTTCCACTGAAGTCTTCAAGTTACCAGCAACTCCCTTGTTACTAGGAATTTCAAAAGAAGCTTCGCCTCTGTACCACTGACCTCCCCTCGGCATTGGGCATATTTCATCACCTCTTCCTCTCCTGGCTTCTGTGACACAATGACCCCACGCTCCTCCTCTTTCCTTCTTGGCTGGGCCTCTGTCTGCTTTTCAGGCTCCTTCCTTCTATCGAGTTCTTGCCTGCTGCTGTTCCTCATGGTCATGACCTGCGATTCCTTCTCTTCTCCTTCTTCCTCCCCCAAGGTCTCACTACTACGCCTTCACTATCCGTTTATTCCGCAAGCCCCCTGTCACTGTGACACCACCTTAGCCAACCTCAAAGGAGGAGAAATTTATTTAGGCTCAGGGATTCAGAGGCTCAAGTCCACGGTCTCTTGGCCTGTGATGTCCCAATATATCGTGGTGCAAATCCATAACAGAAGGAGACCTACTTACCTTGAGGTAGCAAGAAAGCAAAGGAAACAAAAGTGTCTCATCATCACGATAATAACTCAAAGAGGACGCCCCAGTGTGTGACCCAACTCCCTATAACTAAGACCTGCTTCTTAATGGGTTTGCCACATCTCGATACCACTGCAGGCAGAGGACCAAACTCTTAACACACAGGCTCTGAGGAGCATTCCAGACCCATACTCAAAGCAGTGACTCGTTTGTCTATGGCTCCAGGTTAACCTTCTGTGCTGCACACCTAGACTACCATCGCCTCATTGCCATATTCAATCAGATGTTTCCAGAAGCATCTAAGCCCAGCACGTCTACAACTGAAATCTCGGAATCTCCTCTCCTGTGTCCCCAAGACAATGAATGACCCCTGTGGCTCATGGCAGAAACTTGGAATAATCTTAGGCTCCTCGCCAACATTTTACTCCAACTGCTCGAAGTTTTGCCGATTCAACTTTTGGCACATCTGTTCCCTGGCCTTACTTCAGTGCCGCCACCCTAAGGCACACGGTGTTACCAAGATCACCCCTCCCCACCCCTAATTTTCCTGCTCCTAGCCTTACTTCACTCTAATCCAATCCATTCCCTGTTCTGTAGAAACTCAAATCGGATCAAGTCACGTGCCTCCCGAAAGCTTCGTGACAGTCCCCGCTGTCACGTGTGACCTGCCTCCCTTCTCACTTCTCCCTGTTTCCAACTCTGTTCCCACTGAACTGATCATCTCCCACACCCCAGTATTCTAAGGCTCCTGAACACACCGTTTACTTTGCCAAGGGCATCCACAATAGATTTCCTGCTCTCCCCAGCTTCCTCCGACTAACTTACCTGTGCTTAAAAGTCACTGCCTTTGAAATGTGTCAAGGACCTAGCTCTTTCCTTTTCACCCGTCACATTTTACAAACTGGGCTGGCGTGAGGGTTATTCCCGTCTTCTGTTCATAGAGACGCTGATCTCCACGAATACAGGGGCTGGATCTATCTGCTGCACCATTCTGCCTCCAATGAAGTCAACAAATCCCATATCCACCAACAATCAGTCCCCATTCCACCCGTCACTAGCCCTTGACAGTGTCTAGCCTACTAGGTCTCTATGAGACTTACCTCCCTCAGTAAGGTCCAACAGGTAACGGTAAGCCTTGGTCTACTGCTAACTTTTAAAATAAGAATATTGGCTGGGTGGTGGTGGTTCACGCCTTTAATCCCAGCACTCAGAGGCAGGCGAATCTCTGTGAGATCAAGGCCAGCCTGGTCTACAAGAGCTAGTTCCAGGACAGGCTCGAAAGCTACAGAGAAACCTATATATATATATATATATGTGTGTGTGTGTGTGAATACTGAGTAACTTTGGACAATTCTTAGACCCTCTTACACACATTTTCCTTAACCTCGAAAGGGTGCCTACTCACCCAAGGGCCTAGGGCCTAAGGTGAACCGCAGTTTTTAATAAATCAACCGTATATATTTTGACTTTCATATAAAATTTCACATTTCTCAGTTTCTCGGTTATTGTTGTGGTGTATTCATTCCAGTGAAAGTGGATGTCTACTGCAATAAGCCAAGCCTCTAAACTCGCCCTGAAGAACCTACCATGGCTGCTATGACTGGTTCTTCAGCTCTTTGCCTACCAGCCCCAAATCTCCTGTTCTCCAAACATGAGTTCCTTCCACTCTGATCTCAGCGAATTAGGATCATTGCAAACAATATTAAAGGCCACGTCTTTCAGTATCACAGTGTTTCTACATAAAACCGATTTTTTTTTTAGCTAATAAGTTAAGGCCTGTTTTCAGAAATACAGGATGAAAACTAGTAGTGTAAAAACGACAGTCAGGCCGGGCGGTGGTGGCGCACGCCTTTAATCCCAGCACTTGGGAGGCAGAGGCAGGTGGATCTCTGTGAGTTCGAGACCAGCCTGGTCTACAAGAGCTAGTTCCAGGACAGGCTCCAAAACCACAGAGAAACCCTGTCTCGAAAAACTTAAAAAAAAAAAATAAAAATAAAAAATAAATAAAAAAATAAAAACGACAGTCATTTCTTGACAGGATTGGTACAGCCGTCATTGTCAGAACTTGACGCTTGTTTTGTGACTCTTAGCTGGAAAGAAGGGCTGGGCAGGTAATCTTTCCCTCAGTCTCTGTATTTGATGTTAATGGAAGATTGCCTTACAATGCTAAGGCAACATTGTTACTTAATATAAAAACCAGGACAGGCAACCCAGCAAGGTAGAAGATGTCCTTTTCTTCATTTAACGGGTGAGGAAACTAAGGCAGAGAATAAATGACTTTCCCAAAGTCACACAGCTGGCAGGGACGGAAAGCCTCTGAGTATAGCATCTAGGGTCGTTTTTCCCGAGGAAGTGAAAAACGAAGTTAGACAGGAGCTAGTCTCATGTCTGTCCCCCTGAAAAACTCCAATAAATTGTTTTAAACTCACATTATTCCTTTTGGCTATCTTGATAATAGAAAAACATAAAAATGTGCTTAGGCGAGCCCATCAAGAAACACTGTGTTTCCTACCCACAGATTCCCAATGCCCTGGTTTTCCTTCCCAGCTGTTAATATGATTACCACAGCACTAGGGACGTTCAGTAGTGACAGAGCTGCTTACAGGTTTAGGTATAGTGAAATCCCTTCCTTTATCTTCCTTCCCATGATGCTAGCGACACATTGCTGAAGTTTTTTATTTTTGTTTTGTAATGAGTCAAATCATTAGAATTTAGATGTCTGTTCACAGTGGGCACTTACTAAATGCCTATGAGTAGATGATGTTTGCCCGTTGGAACTTTATCAGCCTGACTTCTGCAAGGAAAGAGTCACACAAAGAGGGCTTTAGGCTAAGTGGGTATCAAAGAAATGGAACTCTATGGGTCTAGACATATTTGCTTCTAAACGTTTAGCCAGTTGCTCCATAGCCGGTTCAGGCTACATTAGCCTTGTTTCCATAGCCAAATTTTACTTTAAATCTTTATTTTAATTCTTGTATTAGCCCCACTGAACCTAGCATACTGATGACCTTAGTAGGCGATTTAGCAGAATCCTTATCATAAACAATAAAGGTTTAATGAATTCAAATATGGCTATAAAATTAATTTTCATTTGATAAAATTATATTAGAAACACCAACAGATTTGTTTTCTAGTAAAAGGTGAAAGATTTATGTGATCTGAAGAGAAACTAGAGTATTATTTGTTCTTTCTAATATTTACAATTTGCCCTTTATCCTGTTCTCTATGGTTAGCACATGTATAGTAAGCAGTAGAGAGTGCTTTTCAAATTTCTTTATTTGTTTGTGTATGTATACTTGCCCATGCACGTGTGGGGCATAGCACAGGTGGAGAACAACTTGCTGGAACTGGTTCTCTCCTCCTACCATGTGGACCCCAGGAACTGAACTCCAGTCTGTCAGGTTTGGTTGTATCAAACACCTTTACCGGGTAAGCCATCTCACTCGCCCTTGACTTGATTTTAATTCTGGCAACTTTGACACTCCTTATGATTGTTTGTCTCGGAATCCTTTGTTCCATTGGGAACACTGACCCCCAAAACTCCAAACTACTGTTAAAGAAAGCACGAATCCATTTACATCTATCCCCCAACTATTTGAGAGAAAACAGAACCAGAAGATTATTCCCTTCTGAGAGGAAGATTTGAGGTGGAAAAATAACTTCCCTCGCCTGGAGGCCACAGGACAAGTCCTTCAGAGAGTACCTTGTGGGGCTGCAGGGCAGAGGGGAGAAAACGGAGGAGACCGTGAGGTGGGTCTAGAGCCATGTGTGTGAGCTGTGCTGAGGACGAGGAGGGTGGCCGGGCCTAGAGCCATGTGTGTGAGCTGTGCTGAGGACGAGGAGGGTGGCCGGGCCTAGAGCCATGTGTGTGAGCTGTGCTGAGGACGAGGAGGGTGGCCGGGCCTAGAGCCATGTGTGTGAGCTGTGCTGAGGACGAGGAGGGTGGCCTGCAGTGTGTGTGTTCAAGAAAATGCTAAATTATAAAGATTTTAAGGGCCTGGCAAGAGGACTCTGTGGGTGAGGGCATTTGTTTACCAGGCCTGGTGACATGACGTCATTCCCTGGAGCCCACATAAAAACGAGGAGAGAAAACTGACTCTTGCAGGTGCTCCTCTGGCTCCTGTGCCTGCACAGTGTAACAGAAAGCTTAGTAAGCAGGTTTGATTCCAGGTAGTGGTGGTGCTCATCTTTAATCCCAGCATTCCCAGGAGGCAGAGCAGGGGGATCACTGAGTTCAAGGCCAGCCTGGTCTACAGAATAAGTTCCAGGACAACCTGGGCTACATAGAGAAACCCTGTCTCACCTGTCTCAAAGTCTCAAAAAAACAACAACAACAACAACCAAACAAACTCAAAGCAGGTTCTACATAAGAGATACTATGCACTTGTACATGAAGATTTTAAAATTTTTATTACATTTATTTATTTACTTATCTATTTGTGTATGTGTGTGTGTGTGTGTCCGTGCCACAACATGTATGTGGAATCAGTTCTTTCCTCCTCCATGTAGGTATCAGGGTTCAAACTCAGGTCGTCAGGCTTGGTAGCAGGTACTTTTACCTGCTGAGTGAGCCATCTTGCCTGCCCAAGGAGCTTTTTAAATGTTTGAGAGAACACAGAGTAAACTTTCTTGTTAGAAGGACTTTCAGGCCGCAATGTCATTCTGTGACTGTCCTACAGAAGTCCCTACTTTATAAACCTTCTCTGTGCTTCTTTGCAGTCGCTGGTTAAGGGAGCAGCTGGAACACGGAGAGATGACAAGCAGAAGCACAATGACAGCTGTACAGGGCACACTAGTTTTGGCACAGTTGGATACCTGTTTCATGGTAAGGGACACACGAAGCTGACTGAGCTATGTTCTCTGTCCTCTGCAAGATCACCGCCTAGTTAAAAAGAACTAAATGTCATCAGACGTTGGTTACCGTTCCGATGTAAGCAGAGTTTATCGCGTAGACTCCACTAAGAGTCAAAGAGTTGCTTTCTAAGAAAGAAAACAGCAGGCTTTGATATACAGAGGCTGACCTTTTTCAGGTACAGCCAACCCTGAGTGTTCTCAGAAGTTGGCCTGGGACTCACAGCCCTAAATCTCCTATTGGGCCTAATCTCACAGAACACTAATGTCAGTCAGGGTCACTGTGAGATCACAAGGAAGTGAAAATGCGCACAAACAGAAAGGCCATTTCACAATGTCGTCTCAGCTCAGACACGGTCACCATGCAACCCCTACAATGTCAGCTCACTCCTCTCTGAACCGGTGGAGTCTCAGCTGATCCCTTCCCGTCAGATTTTCAGCCTCGCTTAGTCTACGCTCGATATAATTAATAACAAGCCACGGCCATAGATTGCCTTCGCTTTCTGAGAACATTTAACCCAGAACAAACCCAGGCATCTTTGGACCCTCCTACAAGCCCCACGGCCCGAGTCCAGTAGCAGGTCCTTCCTGTCTTCTACTGAGAAGTCACATAGCTGCTGGCAATGTGTGTTCTCCCCTAGGATGCACACATACCCGCTTTGTTCCTCTGCAGCTTCTGTCCTGGCAGACTCTGAATGGAGGCCGTTGTCCTGTCAAATGTTTAATTTTTAATTGGTAATTTATAGATGACTTAAAGGTTATTGACCTTTAATTCAGAATTCCAAGCCAAAAGTGGTAAAGCTGGGGCTTTGGGAGCTGCGTTCTACTCTACTGTCCTCTGCTCTCAGGAATGTCCTTCCTTATGGGGTCACCATCTCAAAGGGTCTTCGTTTCTTTCTTGTGCACACAGGAATTTCCAGGTACCTGAAGGACAGAGCTGGGTGACTTCGGTGCATAGCCTCTTGCATTCTAGAATGAGTGTGAGCATGTGCTTAGCATGAGCGGGCCCAGGTCTGACCTCTGGCCCCAGAGGAGGAATGTGTAGAGGTGAAAGTTCAAGAATAAGCTACGCATGCAGATCCCGCATATTGTTCCAAAACAGAATCGCTAGCTGAGGAATTACAGAGGACACAGTGAATTCTCTTTTGGTGTTTTATTCACCAAAAGAAATAGACCCAGGGTGCTGGAGAGATGACTCAGAGGTTAAGAGCACCGGCTGCTCTTCCAGGGGTCCTGAGTTCAATTCCCAGCAACCACATGGTGGCTCACAACCATCTGTAATGAGTTCTGGTACCCTCTTCTAGCATACAGGCATACATGCAGGCAGAACACTGTATACATAATAAGTAAATCTTTAAAAAAAAAAAAGAGGAGTAGACACAGATTGCTTAAATGTGACTCTGTAATGGGAAAGTGGAGTTCACACACTAGAAAGAAGTTGACTAAGAACAAGTAATTCCAGCGATGGGGAGGCTGAGATAAGAGGATCTAGAGTTCAAGGCCAGCCTGGACTAAAAAGCCAGACCCTGTCCTCAGAACAAAATTAAACAAACAAAGCCCCTATCCCCAAAGCAGCGGCAACATCAGAGCACACCAACAAGAAGTCAGATGTGAGGTAGGATAGGGGAGGCAACATTTTCCATGTTGAAGCAATGGGAACGGAGCAAGGTAGATTCAGCAAACCTAAATAACGGAGCTGTGTACAGCCAGGACTACATAGAGAGGCCTTGTCTCCAAAACAAAGGCAAAAGACAATAATCATGATGTTTGGAGTTCAAGAGACCTTTCCAGAGTCCCTCACAAGAGTAGATCAGGTGACAACGGTCTGTGGGACAAATACTGCGCTATCTTAACACACGGAAGTGCTGAGAAGTTAGTATCTGAGATTTAACTGAGCATTTGGTCAGTTTTCTGGAAACCCAAACAGTAAATCCACTTGGAAAAAAAAAAAAAATCAAAGACAGCTATTTGCCAGTAGGTGGCTCCCTGAATCCAGTGTATAATAAAGTGTGTGTTGGGCCTAGTAACAAATCCTATTGTTTGCTGTAGTTGTTTGTTTTGCTCTTTTTACTTCTTTTGGCTTTTGGGGGCCCACCACCCAGCTCCTCAATAAGTGCACAAGGAGTCTTATTTTTTCTTATGAATGCCCAGCTGTAGCTTGTCTTGTTTCTAGCCAGTTTTTCTTAAATTATTCTGTCCACCTTTTGCCTCTGGGCTTTTATCTTTCTCTATTTTTTTTAAAGATTTATTTATTTATAATGTATACAGTGTTCTGCCTGAATGGGCCCCAGATCTCATCACGGATGGTTGTGAACCACCATGTGGTGACTGGGAATTGAACTCAGGACCTCTGGTGTTCTTAACTATTGAGCCATCTCTCTAGCCATAGCCAGCTTTTCTTACCTTAAATTATCCCATCTATCTTTTGCCTCTGGGATTTTGTCTTTCTCCATTTCTGTATACCTCTCATTGCTTCTGACTCCATGGCTTGCTGTGTAGCTGGTGGCCCGTCCCTGATGTCCTCCTCCTTTTCCCTTGCCCCTCTTCTATTTATCCTCTGCCTGCCAGCCCCGCCTATCCTTTCTCTGGCCTCGCTATTTTCTGTTCAGCTCTTTATTAGACCATCAGGCATTTTAGATGGGCAAAGAACCACAGCTTCACAGAGTTAAACAAACGCAGCATAAACAAAAGCAACATACCTTTACATTGTTAAACAAATGTTCCAGAGCATAAACAAATGTAACACATCTTAAAATAATTTTCCACGACAGTTTGGAGGTTTTTGTTGTTTAGTTTGGATTAGTCAGTTTTTCATGGAGTGGAGGAATAGAAAATTTTTATTTAAATTTCATATAAAATGCTAAGTAGCCTTCCCACCATTGCATATCATTCTTCATGATCCTTCATGTCTCTTCCCACCATTATGCTATAGGGATACATATTGATGGAACACAACATGCTCCCCTTTTAAATGAGTGTATAATGTATTTTGATCGTATGCCGCCTCCACTCCCCTCTCTTGTCCCCCTCCACTCTCTCCGGAACCCTTGCCTTCCTGATGTTTCATGTATGTATAGTGGGGCCACTAGGATTTCCGTCTTTTACCGTTTATATTTGGACCTTAGTGCTCCTCTTCAACTTCTCGAATACATCCTAGCTTGTTACACTGTGTAATCCACCCTACCGTGCTGGATCTAAAAACACCCTGCCTCACAGTCCTGAGGTGACTGTCACCTGACCTCCACCCCTCTATTATACTGTCCCCAACTCTAGTAACCACTGTTATACTCTCTAATACTCTGAAATCAACATTTCTTAGCTTCAAATATAAGACAAAATACTCAGTACTTATTTTCCTGTGCTTGCTTCATTTCACTTAACACATTATCCTGTTCTGTTCATTTCAGTGCAAGTGAAAGGGTTTCGTCTGGTCTGATCCCATGCCACTGTGCGTGTTTGTGGGGGGAGGGGTAGCGTGTCTTCGTTTTGTCTTGTTTTCCCTTTTTCTGTGACATACCTTCTTTATTCAGTCACATGATCCTTAAACTTAAAATTCAAGTGAAAAATAAAGAGTAACGGTTTTTCATGTTTTCTTTGTTTAGTTATAAAAGGTTTTAAATGCTAGGACAATGTATAATAAGATATGATATGACATTTCACAAGGGACTCCTATATCCATTGGACTATATGCAAGGATCTTCACCAAAAAATTATATCATACTTTTTTCATAAAGTGAATAAAATGTAGATGCCAGAATATTTTGCTTTTTTTTTTTTAACCAAAACACACCCAGGGGTTAGAGCTCAGTTGGTAGAAGGCTTCTAGCATGCACGAAGTCCTGGGTTCAATCCTCAACACCATGTCAACTGGGTGTGGTGTGGTGTCACTCTTGCAATCCCAGCATTTGGGAGGGTGAAGGCAGGAGGATTAGAAATTCAAGATCGTCGTCAGCAACACAAGTTCAAGTTCAACCTAGGCTACCTCAAAAAGATAACTATGCATAGGCCATGCCCCCAATGAAATTATTATTTCAGGCAGAATCTTTAGCCTTGCTAAAAGAACAGTTCATTTTGAATCTGTTGGGTTTGTACAGGGCATTCTCGGCACTGGCTTGTTGTGTTTAGAATGTAATTACACAGACAATTTATTGGTATCTATTCCCTACTTCTGTGTTCCATGTTATTTTTTTCCCCCTCAATCCATGCAAATTTGGGTGTGGTGGTGCACATCTTTAATCCCAGCACTGGAGAGGCAGAGGCAGGCAAATCCTTGTCAGTTTGAGGCCAGCCTGGTCTACAGAGTTCCAGGACAGCCAGGGCTACACAGAGAATCCCTGTCTCGAAAAAACAAACCAAACCAAAACAACAACAACAGCAAAAATCTGTTGGAAATGTGAAAAAAAAAAAGTGAGGGCAAAAGTGCTCTAATGAAAATAAATCAGCCACATTCCAAGCACCAGGGCCTGTGCCTTTAGCCTCAGGACTTGGGAAGCAGAGGCAGACGGATCCTGTCTCAAAACAATAACAAAATACAGTAACTCTTTTTTTTTCATTTATTTTTTTTATTAATTAATTTATTTAATTATTAAAGATTTCTGCCTCTTCCCCGCCACCACCTCCCATTCCCTCCCCCTCCCCCAATCAAGTCTTCCTTCCTCCTCAGCCCAAAGAGCAAGCAGGTTTCTCTGCCCTGTGGGAGGTCCAAGGACCACCCACCTCCATCCAGGTCTATTAAGGTGAGCATCCAAACTACCTGGGCTCCCACAAAGCCATTACGTGCAATAGGATCAAGAACCCATTGCCATTGTTCTTCAGTTCTCAGTAGTCCTCATTGTCCATTATGTTCAGCGAGACCGGTTTTGTCTCATGCTTTTTCAGACCCCGGCCAGCTGGCCTTGGTGAGTTCCCGATAGAACATCCCCATTGCCTCAGTGTGTGGGTGCACCCCTCGCAGTCCTGAGTTCCTTGCTCGTGCTCACTCTCCTTCTGCTCCTCCTTTGGATCGTGAGACTTCAGTCCAGTGCTCCAATGTTGGTCTCTGTCTCTGTCTTCTTTCATCGCCTGATGAAGGTTAATATTCAGGGGGATGCTTATATGTTTTTCTTTGGGTTCACCTTCTTATTTAGCTTCTCTAGAATCACGAATTATAGTCTCAATGTCCTTTATTTATGGCTAGAAACCAAATATGAGTGAGTACATCCCATGTTCCTCTTTTTGGGTCTGGTTTACCTCACTCAGGATAGTGTTTTCTATTTCCGTCCATTTGTATGCAAAATTCAAGAAGTCATTGTTTTTTACTGCTGAGTAGTACTCTAATATGTATATATTCCATACTTTCTTCATCCATTCTTCCATTGAAGGACATCTAGGTTGTTTCCAGGTTCTGGCTATTACAAACAATGCTGCTATGAACATAGTTGAGCATAAAATACAGTAACTCTTTTCGAGACTCAATATGCCCGATGTTTAAGATGGCCCGTTTAACCCTTTGCATCTCATACTCCTTTCCGCATTTCTATAGCAAGCATCTGTGGAACTGAACACGTTGTCTATGTCCAGGTTAAATTTAAACAAGTAACCCAATTTTACATAGCTAAATTATACCACTACTCTAAGTCAAATGTAAGGAATATTAGTTTATGAATATTTCAAATATTCTACTTCCTGAAGGGAAAGCATTCTTCTAAACTCCTTTGGCAGGCAGGAAATCCTAGGGATCTAGTTTTGAATTCTATACCATCTCTACTCTAAAGTTCTGCTCATGGTACAGAGTGTCACTTAGACAAAGAATACCTATTTTTATTACCCAGCTTTCCCAACAGTTGAATCCACAGATTTATTGCCATGGCTACTTGTTTGCTCTGTACACTGAAATTTAATATGTTTTTCTGTAGCCTCCATTTCCAATACGGCAAGCCCACAATGAGGCCATAAACCTGAAGTAAGAACTAAGGAGGCAGGATTATAATCATTTATACACATGATTAAAATAACTACTAACCATGAATTTATTAACACAGCTACTTGCCTAAGCTTTACTTAGGAAGTATGAATTTTCCTATTCAATCTCATTTTCAGTGTTGCAAAGTGTCACACAATAACCTACTAAATAAAAACAAGTTCCTCAACTTCTTTATATCCTGAAAGCCTTACTTAAAAGTTTATAGCTATCTTGAGTGAGGTAACCCAGACACAGAAAAACAATTATCACATGTGCTCACTCATAGGTGGTTTTTAAACATAAAGCAAAGAAAGCCAGCCTACAAACCACAATCCCAGAGAACTTAGACAACAATGAAGACCTTAAGAGAGACTTACATAGATATAATCTACATGGGAAGTAAAAAGTAGAAAAAGACAAGTGATGGAGGAAGGTCATTGGTTAAAAAATAAAGAAACTGCTTGGCCCTCATAGGTTAAAACATAGGTGGGTGGAGTAAACAGAACAGAATGCTGGGAGAAAGAGGAAGTGAGCTCAGACTCGACAGCTCTGCTCTCTGGAGCAGAGGCCATGCTCCCCTTTCCTGGCCAGATGCGATGAAGCAAGCCGCCAGGTCAGACATGCTGAATCTTTCCTGGTAAGACTGGTGCTACACAGATTATTAGAGATGGGTTGATCGGGATATGAGAATTAGCCAGTAAGGGCTAGAGCTAATGGGCTAAGCAGTGTTTATATGAATACAGTTTCCGTGTAATTATTTCGGGTGTAAAGCCATGCGGGTAGCCGGATGCCAGGGACGCAGCCCCGCCGCTCCTATTACTACAGACAAGATCTCTTGAGTAAATTGGGAGCATGGGGACCTTGTGGAAGGACTGAAGGGGGGAGGGGAGAGACAGGGAGGGGAGCAGAGAAAAATGTAGAGCTCAATAAATATCAAAAAAGTGTATAGTTATCTATTGTTTCATATTTCCTACAGATTGTACTGTGTGATACATAATAAAATAAATTATGACCTCAAGACACCTTTCATACTTATAATCTGTGACAATAGCATTTTGCTAGCATCTTAGAATAAAAGGGTGTATCATAAAATGAAAATAAAGATCTAGCAAAACTATTTTAGAGTGTGTGCTCTGTATCTAGAAAGAGGGAGGAAGGTCAATATAGGTATGCACACAAATGTCTATAATAAAATTGAAGGATGTCAAAACATCTCTTGCTTGACAGCAGGTCCCTAGTCATGTCTGTATATTTACTTTTTGCTTTCAGTGCTAAACACAATGACACAGGAGATGTGACATATACTTGCTGAAGTCAGGGGAAGAGGTACGCAACAGAACATAATACTTTTCCTTCATTGCCAGTGCTCCCTTGAGTTTTAGTTGCTAACCTTTGTTACGTGCTTAACTCTGACCAATGGACAACAAGCAAAGGTGACGTGTGTCTTTCTAGTCCTGTCCCTGAAGGGCCTGGGCATGCCTTCTTCCTCCCCTTTTCTCCCTTTCTGTTGTCTGCAAACGGGCATGGGATGAGCCATCTTACACTACCTTGACAAAGACACAGTCCTCAGATGAAATCCCTCAGAGAAGCCTGGCTCCCTGATAACTTCATGCAGGAGAGTCATTAGACTAACAGGATGAGGAAGAGGAGAAGGCTTAAGATAGGGCCTTACTATGTAGTCTGGGCTGGCCGGGAACTTCCTGTATACAGCAGGCTGGGCTCTGAGAGATTTACCTGCTTCTGCCTCCCCAGTGCTGGGATTAAAGGTAAGCACCACCAAGCCAGTGCCAACAGGATTTTGAGTGAAAAACTTCTGCTGTGTTTAAGCCCACTGTGATTTTGGATCTCTTCTCAGTAATGAAGTTTCCAATCCAACAAAGGCAAATGCCAGACAAGGAAAAATTTTGTTGTTGTTTACCGGGTAGACAAAAGGAGAGACTTTTCAAGGCAAAGAGAAACCTCATGGGAGTGCAGGCCTGTGATCCCAGCACTGGGGAGGTTGAGGCAGAAGAATCAGGATCTGAGTTTGGAGTGGGGAGGCTCGGGGGTTGAGGGGTGTAGAAGGAAGAAAGAGGAAGGGGGGGAGGAGAAAGCAAAATCACAACGAGAAGTAATAGCTTGCAGGCTCTCACACACACAGACATAGACAGAGAGACAGAGACACACAGACAGACACACAGACAGACACACAGACACACACAGTGTAGGCAGGCTTAAAGACACCAAGCAATTAAAGATGGAAAAGTAACAAGGACCTTCTACCAGAAGACCTTGCCTTTTCAAAGGTTTGGAATTTACTGTGTACTAAGATACTGCATGGCAGGTGGGCAGCAGGATAGAAGATTCAAATATACTATCACTCAAAACAGGAGGGACCATCAATCTAGTTTATAGAAGGAGCAGAAAGCTCAAAGGCTTGATGGAGTAACTACACTAGACAGAGTCATACCATGGCCTTTGGGCTAACTGCACTGGGATTACAAGAATTACAGGCAAAAAAAAAAAAAAAAAAAAAAAAAGGCACAGTCTCGAGTCCCATACCCAGACTCAGAATCCTTGATGATAGGTCCAGAGATCTACATTTTAATGAGGACCTCAGGTGCCCGAGAATTAAACCACGGAGCTACAGCCTAACCAAATATCTCTAAGAGTTTATGAAGGAGATCGGTGAGTGCTCAGGGAGCCTGGCCTCGGTCTTCCAAGAGAGACTGAACTGGTATCACAGCACCCCTGAGGGGACAAGCCACTGAAGAGAGTCACCTCTGCCAAATCCGGTGGGTGAAGTCTGGAGTGTGGCGCCCTCCCCTCCGGGTTGCCATGGAGATCCGGGCCCTGCTGGGCGGGCCAACGCCACTGGGAACCGAGGCCTGGGCCCAGTGGGAACCTGACTCCCCGCTCCCTGCAGCCGATCCCTAAGGCGGCCTCCCGAGCTCAGGTGCGGTCTGGAGAAGCGCAGCCTAGAGAAGGACCCTAAGTCCGGGCGCGGCCTAGAGGAACGACCCCTCTAGGGACCCTGAGAATGGAGGGCGTGACCCGGCCCAAGGGGACACCACGAGAGTGTCTCCTGAGAGACCCGGAGCGCGAGGGGCCCCGAGGAGCAGCGTCTCCCTCCCTCGAGCGTCCCCGCTGCCCGAACCGGCGGGTGGTGTGGTTGCACTAGAAACAAACGGCCTCCGCGGGCCGCCGCCTCCCGGGGCTCCCGAGGGCCTGTGACCTCCCTCCAGCCCCCCAAGAGTGGCGGCTGCCAGCCCCGGGAACCATCCCAGCCCCAGACCAGGGCGGATTCGCGGAGAAGGTGATTGGGGCGCTTAGTCCCTTGGATGCTGATGATGCCAGGCCAGGGAGACCTTAGGACACTTGTGGGGGTCTGTCCCCTGTAGGCTGTGGTCAGATCGGCTCCTCTCAGGGGATCCAGTTCTCCAGCCGGCCCTCTCACCCTGAATGCAAGTTTTCCTTGCAGTTGGAAGTATGGGATGTTCGGGTGGATAGGACGTGCCACCCCCCTAGTCTCTAAGGTCACAGGAAGGGGACCGCCAAGAGAGGTGCTTCAGAAACAGTGATTTACTGGGACAACCTTTTCTTTCCGCAGAGACAATGCTTAAGACTACATGGACAGCACTCTCCCGGACCACCTGAATTGTACTTGAACCTTGAATTATGACAACAGGGGCAAACATGCTGGATCCCACAAGTGAACTAGAGTTTTTTACCCAAGAAAATATGGAGGAGATCTCCCAGCTGGCTTCCCTGGAGATGTTAGGGGATGTAGTCGCCATGAAAAAATCTTCAACCATTGTCCCAGAAAAACCTAGCTATCCAGACTCCGTGTACGTTATGGCAGCGAACATTTTTCAGAGTATTCGGGTCGAAAAGTCGCCAGACAGAGTCCTAATAAAGTACGGGAACGAACCCCTGCCGTCCTGGTCCCAATCTGAGGATGAAGCCTTCCAGCGCTCCTCCTATGAGCTGGCTTTCAGTGCCCTGAAGTGTGAGTAATTCCAGTCTGGAAGGTCAGCGCTAGGAGAAAATAGCAAAGCAGGGTGGTTTAGGCGCAGTTCAAGGTCACCCTGGGCTACAGGGTGAGATTCTGTTTCAGAACACAAGAAAAAAAAGAGAAGGGTGGTGAGGGAGAATGCAGAATGCAGCCTAGCCCCTCAAACAGTGAATTTTTTTTTTTTGCACGTGTATATGTTTGGCCAGTTACAACAGTCTAAACATGAGGGGGTCCTAGTGAAATTGTTCTTAGACAGGTGTAGTGCAGTCATTCAAATGAACGGGAGCCAGCTTGGTTGTACAGGCCAGCTGCTGAGCCAGGAGGATTTGCTCCTCTCTCTCTCTCTCTCTCTCTCTCTCTCTCTCTCTCTCTCTCTCTCTCTCTCTCTCTCTCTCTCTCTCCTCCCTCCTCCCCCTCCCTCCCCCTCCCTCCCTCTCTCTCCCTCCCCTCCACTTTCCCTCCCCACCTCTTTCTTCCTCTTTCCCTCCCTCCCTCCCTCCCCAGACAGGGTTTCACTACGTAGCTCAGGCTGTCCTGGAACACTCTCTGTAGACCAGGCTGGCCTCGATCTCACAGAGATCCACCTGCCTCTGCCTCCCGAGTGCTGGGATTAAGGTGTACACACTTCCCCCTGCAGCTTCTCTACATTCCTGCTGAACTCACAACTTGTATTTGAAGTTCACAGGGCATCAGAAATTTAAGGGAGACTGGGGAGAGATGACGGAAAGTACAGTCTCTAAAAATACTTTTTAAAAAGACAACAGTTAAGTCAACCCCAATCAAGATGACCTAATTCTTAGCCAATAGTTTTAATTTGGAATGCCAAATTTAAGGAGTGTTCTTCTTTCTAATTTGCCTCCAGAGTGGTAGACCAAAGTTTCCAGAGGCCTTCATGGTGGTTAACTGTCAACTTCAGAGTGTAAGGTTAACTGTGGGGAGGGCACAGCCAGATATCGCTTCAAGGAGGAGAGCTAGCAAAGGATGTGGAGGTTTCTTTCGTAGAATTACTTCTCTTTATTGTGTGTGTATGGATGCTTTGCCTGAATGAACAGACACCACATGTGTGCCGTCTGGGAGGAGGCCCAAAGAGGGCATTAGGTCCCCTGGAAGAGGTGGTTGGTTGGCAGCTGCTATTAAAGGGACCTAGATCATTGGGAAGGGCAACAAGTGCTCTGAACAGCTGAGCCATCTCTTCAGCCCTGGAGTTGTGTTTTATACTAATTGCTACTATAAACTTTATACTGGTTTGCAAAATTAAGCTTAGGTCCAGAGAGACAGAGCAGGAATGTTTGGACCATCAGCAGCGTGGTTCAGTGACGAGTGAATGACCACGAGGTCACTCAGAAGAGGCTAGGAGCATTTTTATGATTTCTTTAGTACTAGGAGGCCTTGCTGAGAAAAGGAAGTACGAACTTGTTAGGTAAATTAAAATACTCCTATTTATTAATTAGGCAGAAATATATCTTGTCTCCAAATGTGATACAGCTCAGCTCTGAAACCAGGAACTTGTCACCTCAGAGAAGACAATGTAGTGTCTAAAGCAATGGCTCCCACCTTGAGGGTAGTGACCCTTTCTGGAGTTAAACAGCCCTTTCACAGGGACTGCATATCAAATATTTATAGTATAATTCATAACAGTAGTAAAATAACAGTTATGAAGTAGCAATAAAAATAATTTTCTGGTTGGGGATCACCACAACATGAGGAGCTGTTAAAGACTTGGGTCGCAGCACTAGGAAGGCAGAGAACCGCTGGTTTAAAGCAGCTGCTCGTTCATTCTCAACTCCTTGTTTTCTTGTGCTCATGATTTTTATTCTGTTTTTGTTTTCTTGCTTGTTTGTTTTCTACACAGGGTTTCCCTGTGTTGTCCTGGCTGTCCTGGAACTCACTCTGATGACCAGGCTAGCCTTGAACTCACAGAGATCTGCCTGCCTTTGCCACCTGAATGCTGGAATTAAAAGTGTGCACCAGCACCTCCCAGCCTGATTTTTTTCTTTTAGATTATGATTTTGTCTCCCACACTTTCCCACCAGTACAGTTCTGTACTTTACACAGAGCCAATTTATGACTTTGCATTTTCTCCTTGGACAGTGAAATGCAGCTTGATCAGCTATGTTAGTTAGTTGGTATTTAATGTTAATCCAATTTTAGGTAGTTTTAATTCAAGTTTAAACAGTTTTCTTAATAGAATGTTGAACCTTATCTTTAGAAACCAATCATAAAAGCTTGAGTTTTTCGACATAAAATTAAATCATCAAGTACATCGTTGTAACATGGAGATGTGTTCTTCTGCCCCGTACCATTTTCTGTTTTATAACTGTCTTGTAACTACTGGATTTTTCTTACCCAGATAAGCTTTGTAATTATTATCTTGAACCTTTCCAACCTTCTTTTATGTCTTATTTATTTGTCGGGGTCTTACCATGTGGTCCAGAATATATGATAAGCTCTGGGGTTGTTGCCTCCAGCACCATGTTACAAATGAACAAACAAACAAATCAGAATTTTAATGTAGTGAGTTTTCCAAGATAAATAAATACCCAGTACTTTAAATTTTTTGAGAATTCTTATGCATTTTATTTTATCTTTTGTATTATCAGTGTGCTGCAAATCTTTTCATGTGTTACTGTGTACACTCCTGTGTACACTTGCACTCCGCTTTACTGGTTTAGGTTCAAAGTGTCACGGTTTAGAAAGTAGATTTCATTTGTTTTCTAGGAGTCTTGGCAAAGACAATCACTTCCATGCTGTCCTTGGTATTACTCAGAAAGCATTAGCTTTTGAGTATCTAAAATTTATATGGCATTCTTACCTTGAGATACCAATTTAAACAATAGCTATATTACACAAAACTATAACTAAACAATAATAGATACAATATGTTCTAGTGTAAGCTCTTTCTCTTAGCCACCTATGGTTCAGTATGATTCTTCTTCAAATGAAGACCAAGTAACCCCAAAGTAATCCACCCGCCTCTATTTTTGTTCTTTTTTATTTATTGAGACAGCTCTGGCTGTCCTGAACACACTATATAGACTAGGCTAGCCTCGAATCCACAGAGATCCTCCCTGCCCCTGAAAGTGCTGAGATTAAAAGCAAGCACCACCATGGCCTGCTTCTCAGGTCAATTTTTGATTAAAAAAAAAGATGAAGTTATTAATAAAGTCTGTTTTTATAAAATAGAAATTGAGAGAAGTTTGAGATTTGTCAAAATAGAGTTTGAATAATTTTAAGAAGAATCTCTGCATACTTCAAAGGAATACAGATTTCTTTTTAAAGAAGGAGTGGGAGCTGGCATGGACCTGTTATCCCAGCACTCAGGAGGCAGAGGCAGGAGGACTGCTTTAAGTTCAAAGCAAGTCTGTATTACATACCTATACCCTCTCTCAAAAACCCAAACAAACAAACAAATAAATAGATAGATAAGAAAAACCTGTGAAACAGTCTAAGAAATATATGAACAACAAATGAATGTTTTTAAAAGCTTGAGGAAGAGAAACTCCTGAAATTGCCAACTCTTTTGCTAAATTGTATTTCTCTAATTTCTCTAAGTGTATAAAGTTGTTGAAGAATTTAACTCCCACAAATTGACCATGGCATTAACCTGGCCATCTTGGACTTTCTTTTTTAACCTGCCAGTGAATAACCCAATAAGTACTTCAGGTATGGTTCAGTTCTAGTTTTTGTGAGTTAGAAATTATAGCTAAGGGTTTTCCAGACCTCTCTTCAACAGTTCCCTAAAAGGGTTTGTAGAACCCAGCAAATGTTTTATATGCATGGTTTAGTACAACAGAGGGATACATATTAAATCAGCAAGCATTATGCAGGGGGCAGAGTCCAGGAGAGAACAGATGCAAGGAACACATTGTCCTTTCCCAGGGAAGTCTTACGACAGCACTTGACGTCTGACAAGGGGAAGGAATCACTGCCAATGAGGGGCGCTCACCTTGGCCTTGCTGTGTAGAATTTTTGTTGAGATTTGCTCTTAAAAGAAGACATGCTCAAATGTGTGACTGACTGACTGGTTGCTCAGACTAACTTCTGTAAAGGTCAGGACAATGAGGCGTGACTCAGGGTCCAAGGTAAACAAAGACAGTGTGGACCACGCAAGTTATTGCCAGGGCTTAAGGCAACCGCCCATGAGCCAGTCAAGGACCCTGTCTTTCTTCATAATATGTAGTTTGTCTTCTAAAGCCTGCCGAGTTACTTGTTGACTGCACTGTGATTCATTAGGAAGATGAGCTAGAACTCCAATAACCTCCTATGCTTCAGCTATGACCCAAGAGTCAAGGCAATTCTCTTAAGCGACCGTAATAGTACTTCCTACTTGTTTAGCTCTTTTTTTAAACAAAGTATCTAATTTCATTTGATATAAATGGGAAGAATATTCTCATTTACAAATAAAAAAAATGGAGGAAGCTCAAGGAGATATTAAATGGTTTGCCTAAAAAGGCAGCCACGGGAATAAAAAGAGAAATGCATCACCTAGGTGGAAGAGTAGCATCAACACATGTCCATAATTCCAGCTTTCTGTGGCGCCACATTGTTTTACTTTGACTGTGTAATTATCTTGCATTTGTTAGTAGCTGTTCTGATTTTGCTCAAAGGACTAAAATAATTTTTTCAAGTTTCCTTTCCTTGCCCAGAACATAGAATACATTGAATAAAGTGTAGCTATTATTTAAACTGATATTTCAAAGTAAGAAAGTCTTGTAACTTTAGCTACATGAAGCTGATACCGTCTGCACAACACCAAAGGTAGTTGGAGGTGGTTGTTTCGGCAAGAGTCCTAGAAAGCACGTGTGATACTGGCAAAATCAGGTTCTGTTTTCCTTCATTCTACCCCTGTGGTCCCTAGTGACTCCAGAGGTCAAGTTTTACAGCCCACACACGTTCACTTAGAAGTCCTTCTTGGCTATGGAAATTATATTTTCTGTGTCAAAAAACTGACATTTATGCTGGGAAATTATGAAGTTGATAGGAATTGGTTTGCAAGTACTAAGGATGCAAAATGCTGAACTTCCTTTCCTTTATAAAGGAAAATGAGAGCATTTCTTATATCCAAAGCTGCTGGCTTGAATATGTATAATGTTTCCCAAAAGATTGCCTATGAAAATTGTAGTTTCTACTTCTAGATTAGTCTTCTTTGATTTTCTCATTTCCCGAATAAAGATAGAAATTCTGTGTCTACATGATAAAGAATAGGTTTTTCAAGAACACTGAACGAATCAAGACTAGGCCTTGCCTAACATATATATCAGAAACACTCATGAGTCCAGGGGAGAGTTGCAAATATGTTAAACCGTTCCCCCTGTCATGAACTGCTGTCCTTATCAAGACCTTTACGTGACCACTCTTGTCATTTGGTTCATAGTTAGTTCATCTGTGTCTTCACTAGTAAGTTTTACCAGATACTTAAGTTAAAATTATGTCTAATCAAAGTCCTGTGCATGAATAGAGGAAGATAAAACACTTCCCATTCATAAGGCTAGCAGGAATCCTGATAATTAACACCAGAAGGCTATTAAATGAAAATAACTTCACTCATAAACATAGAAAATCCAGAACAAAATATTAACAGTATTAATAACTAATATAACATACCAGGAATACTTAAAACTGAAGCTATCAAGGCTGTCTAACATTTTTCATGTTTCAACGTACCTGGCTGTTTTGCCTGCATATATGACTGTGTACCACGTGCATACAGTGCCATCAGAAGCCAGAAGAGGGCACCAAAGCCCCTGGAACTGGAGTTACAGCCAGTTGTGAGCCTCTATAGGGATGCTGGGAAACTCTGGAAGAGCAGCCAGAGCTCTTAACTGCGGAGTCATCTGTCCAGCCCTGCTATTTAATATTAGTTATATCTTTTTAATGCCTTTCAAAGGTCATACATTAAAAGTGAAAGTTCCTTTATGAATACATTGCTAATGCTTTGACTATGAGTCTCTGTAAAGCCTTAACTGTAAGAGCCCAGGACTCATGAAGATTATAAATATTTCACCTTGCCGGGCGGTGGTGGCGCACGCCTTTAATCCCAGCACTTGGGAGGCAGAGGTAGGCGGATCTCTGTGAGTTCGAGACCAGCCTGGTCTACAAGAGCTAGTTCCAGGACAGGCTCCAAAGCCACAGAGAAACCCTGTCTCAAAAAAAAACCAAAAATAAATAAATAAATAAATAAATAAATAAAAAATAAAAATAAAAAAAATAAAAATAAATATTTCACCTTGCTGTTGTAACTTATGTCTTTATGAGGAGCCAAGATACATTTTAGATGTGAAAGTAATTTTAGAACATTATTTAATGTATTTAATTTAATGTCTTTATTTTAAGATTTGATATTTTGGGTAATAGACTTTCCCCTTGTCTTACAGATCAAGATATTTTGGAAACTATATTAATAGACAGTACTGTCTTCCCAAGTACTACAATAGTAAGTAACCAGCTGTTAGAACAGTCTACCTCATTATTACTTTTTAGGGAATGTGAAAATTCCCTCAATCTAAATAATAACCTGTGTAATGTTGAGACCACTCTAAACTATGTTTTTTCCTACTTCTAATGCTTGGATTTTGACTCTGGCCCTGTCATTTTGACTCCTGTACCCCAAACTGTCTTTTTGGAAAAGTTCTATTTCTCAAACTAGATTCCCACCCCCCTTTTGAAGGCCTTCTCTTAGCTGGGTGGTGGTGGCACAAGCCTTTAATACCAGTACTCAGGAGGCAGAGGCAAGTGGATTCTTGAATTTGAGGCCAGCCTGATCTACAGAGTGAGTTCCAGGACTGTACAGAGAAACCCTGTCTCAAAGAACCAAAAACCCAAACCAAACCAAAACCCAAAAAGAAAGAAAGAAAAAAGGACCATCTCTATTTCTAAATCTAACCATACTGTGTGAAAGTGACTATGTTCTTATTCTGTTATAAAAAGTAAAGGAATATAAAATATTACTGTTATCCATATTCACTCCTATCCTCAGAGGATCAAACCCAAGCCTTCAATCAGGCTAGGCAAGCATTCTTCTCCCGAGTTACATCTCAAGCCTTTGGATATTGTTTCCTTAGTTTTCTTTATGTGTTTCTCCTTGGTAGCCGGATCATTTGAGCAGTCTTATTATTGTGATGCTGTACGATTTCCAAGATAGAAAATTTCAGCCCCGTGCCTTTCCCAATAATGAAGAGTCCATATCAGAAGTTCAAGAAGTGGAGACCCTGCTTAACAGGTAAGAGGAGGTAAAAGGACGTCCACCAAAACCCGCATTAGCTCTGTCCCTTATGGAACGTCTGTAGTGGAACTTAGTGATATCTGGGCCTCAAACATTTATGAAAGGATGTCAAAGTGTCTTGAGTTCCTTGGCAAACAGTCTTGAATAGTTTAAACAACTAATGTTAGAGCAGTTGTTAAGATGTGGAATAGCATGATCCAGTATATAAACATGTGGGGAATCTTCACAAATTTCCAATAGTTTCAGTATGTGCGTAAGCTAAACTTAATTTGAAACAACTAATGTTTGCTTCCTTAACTGATGTCTTTACAAAAAAAAAAAAACAAAAACAAAAAAACTAACACATAACAAATAGAAAATTCCAAAACTATACAAAATTCACTGTTCTGCCAAACGAAAAAATGCCTGTCTAGTTGAGAACAAACTGATGTGTTCAGTTTCCGCTTTATCCTAAATATCAACAAGAAACTGCCATGTGGATAATAAAGTATTCGTCTTGAAGGGAGGCAAGGAAAGATGACAGGTTAAGAGTGGAGTTGAAAGTGGGCGCACTGTGTGTACTGTGTGTCAGTGTTACTGTGTGTTATGGTGTCCCGAGAACTCAGATGTGGCGCCAAGTGAGAAGTGAATTGGCAACGAGGGCTTTGCCCTACAGGGTGTATCAGTGCCATCGTTCTTACTTTACCTTTTTTGGTTTCTTCTCCTTTTCTTTTGAGCATATATATATACACATATATGTGTGTGTGCGTGCATATATGTGAGCACGGGTGTATCTGTGTGGAGATTAGAATTACAGGTGCTGCCCCTGGATTTTTTATGTGGGGGCTAGGGGTTCTTATGTTTGTACAATATGCAATTTTCATGCTCAGCCATCTTCCCATCCCCTTTATTTTTCCTTGGAAATGGGGTCTTATGTACCCCAGAATGGCTTGGAACGGCTTACATAGCTGAGAATGACTTTGATCGCCTGACCCCCCCCCACAATCTCCTAAGTGCTGGGGTTATAAGTTTATGCACACACACACACGTACACACACAGACACTCATGCAAACGCATTTTCATGGCCATCATAACTTAGTCTCAGACTGGCTAACGGGAGCTCAAGTTAGCTGAGGTGTGCAGAGAAGTCAAAACACTCCAAGAAATGTCAGTGTATGGTTTCATCATTGAAAGACTAGGTGACGCTGCTAGCAGGGACCTGGATTATGAGGCCAGAGAAATCAGAAGGTTTTACTGCTTAGTAAGGGACTTCAGATCCCTAGATATCTTCTTTTCCTCATAATATACAGCATCCTCCTTTGGACCATAATGCAGATATGATTGCATGGCTACCCATATAACCCCCAGCCCCAACCCCGGTTCATATGAAACCAGATATGGTGGTACATTTCTGAAACACTGGGAGATTGAGACAGAAGGACTGTGTGAGCCAGGCCAGCATGAGATACACAGTGAGACCCTGGTTGTTTTTTTTTTTTTTTTTTTTCGCCAAAGTATTTTAATAAGGCTCTTAACTCTCAAACTGTCCTCAGTTAGCTTGAGCAAGAGTGGAAAATGTCCCGATAGAGGGAGTTCTCACCTGGGAGGAAATGGAAGTAGGAAAGCCAGAAGGAGTTGGCTCCTTTAACCCTATGCCCTTTATAGCACTTTTCTCTTGGTCTCTGTCTCCTTCTCTCCCTGTGAAGTTCTGTCTTCTGCTCCACTTCTCTAGCCCATGTTGGGAGAGCCCTGTTGCTGCTCCTGGTGTCTGCCGGCTAGTTTCTTTTCTTAGACTAACTTACTAGCTAGTTTCTTTTCTTAGACTAACTTACTAGCTAGTTTCTTTTCTTAGACTAACTTACTAGCTAGTTTCTTTTCTTAGACTAACTTACTAGCTAGTTTCTTTTCTTAGACTAACTTACTAGCTAGTTTCTTTTCTTAGACTAACTTACTAGCTAGTTTCTTTTCTTAGACTAACTTACTAGCTAGTTTCTTTTCTTAGACTAACTTACTAGCTAGTTTCTTTTCTTAGACTAACTTACTAGCTAGTTTCTTTTCTTAGACTAACTTACTAGCTAGTTTCTTTTCTTAGACTAACTTACTAGCTAGCTTCTTTTCTTAGACTAACTTACTAGTTCTGTAGCCGGATTCTAAACTCCTGTCAGAGAATTTCCACACTGTTCAGCCTGAAGTCTTCCATATTATAATTAAGGCACTACCATCTACCTAATATTTGTCTTAACTCATGCCTCCTCCTCCCTGCTCCACTCTGTGATAGCTAACACATCAAATCCTGTGACTCCAATTCCAAAACACATGTGAATCTCCTCATCCATTCCCACGTTTACTACACTTCCTTACACTGAATCCTTACACGATGAGTAGACTCTTCACTGGATTCCCTGTGTGTAATCCCTTACCCTGACCCGTTCCATAGGGCAAGGAGAGTGAGATTTGTTTATCTTGAGAAAAGGTCTCTGGTAGACCAGACCAGCCTTGGACTTGCCGGTCATGATGAGTCTGGCCTTGAACTCAGGGTTGTTTTGCCTCCATCTCTCAAGATGTTGAGATTACAGGTGTGTAACACTCTGTCCAGCTAAAGTGATTTATTTTAAGATGAATTATGTGGTCAAAATCAAATATCATGGATCAGCTTTAGAAAATGTGTAAGATTAATGAGGTGAAGGTTCTAGCTTTTATGTAAGAAACAGCCTAAAAGTTGATCCCGAGAGAACAAAACCAAGTAAGTTGAGCCTTAAATAGCCTGGCTCCACGCCTACGGGGACTTTCCTCCTGCGGTGTGGAAGTGGAAAAGAACAGTCTTGCTGAGTTGAGGAAGCAGAGACCAGTTTTAAAGCCTGTAGCGTCCTGTTTTTCTCTATCTAAGCAGTGATGTGTATTAAATGCCTCGTGACTGTTAGGCTAACTATACAGGTCATCTGTCACATTTGCCCAGAGATGTGCTTTTTCTTACTTCCCCCAGTTTTCTTATTGCCCATCATGCGCCAGAATATGTCATTTGCCGAAAGGTCCCATAAACAATTCTTAAAACTGAGTTTTTCCTCTCATGGTTTTTTTTTTTTTCTGACTTTTCTTTGGAACCTCTTTGATCATTTAACCTTTCTCGTGGAGAATCTGAAACAGATCATCTGAAGAGGGTCAGTCTTATGTTTTCAAGCAGAAGATTTTCTCCAGGCATCAGGAAAACGTTCAGCTTGGAACTGGAGAAGATAGTGTAAGAAGTCACATTGGAGTAAGTGGCTGAGCACAGGGTAACTAAAGGAATGGAATTTCATCAGACTGACAGTGCTTCTCTGTCTCTATAATCTACTTGCTTATTGCTTCCATGAACTTCTTGTGTATCAGATCAGTAGATGCTACTATAACCTCTGCTATTGCTGCCATAGATACCAATAGGCCAGCTTTAGGGACCTCTTCCAGGAAAGCTCCAGAAGCTGTGTCACTAGAGATCTTAGAGAAGGAACCTCCAGTGACTAGTGTCCCAGGAGTACTCTCAACACCCCAACAGGGAACCCAAGACTTCTGGAACCCAAACAGTGCTCCATCCAGCACACTCCAGTCTGCCTGCCTTAATTGCAGTGATGACAGTTGAGGAGAGATCATTTCCGCTGTTGCCAGCTCCTGGAAGTGTCTGTTGATTCCAAGGACAAACGTGATAGGAGAGAATAACGCAGAGCATAGTCCAGAGGCTAGAACAACATGGAGGACTCCCGGTGGTAAAACAAGACTCTCATAATCGAGCAATTGGGTATCAATAGTCTGTATATTTACCTTGTTCTTGTTCCCCATTACAGTTGTGCCTTATTTGTATAACACCCAAGGTCACTGTAGCAGGCTAGCTGGCCCCACTGCTTGTGTCTTACAGAATTTCTCTTTTCACCTTTGCCCACAGCGTTTCCTTTTCCCTTTTTCTCTCCCAGAGAACACAGACTGGCCAGTTTCACAGGGTGTCTCGATTCGCCCTCCAGAGAGACGAGACTGTTTCATGTCACCTGAATGCACACCTATCGCCTTCTCTTTTCAGTCCACCTTTAAGGAAAACTCCCATACCCCCAGCATTTGTAAACCACCATTTCCCCGTTCATGTGCATCACTGTCCTCTACTTCCTGTTTAGCAACCGAGATGATCACTAGTGCCACCATGGCTTCTTCTCTTTCTTTTCATATCCATAATAACCTAGGTCACATACTGCTGTCCTGGCCCTTTGCTCCCTAAAGCAGTTGGTGCAAAGGAGTGATTGACGGTTTCAGTCAGCTATGACTCTTGTTTCATAATGGGTTTATTGCTGCAATGACAGTTTCAGTCAATGCCAACTGTTGGGGGAGAACTTGGGATAGGCCTAGTGCTCGGAACACCAATCTATCAACCCTTCTACAGCCGGTCTCTTAGGAACTCTGCGGCATGGAAAGGGAGGCTTGGAATAAGAACAATTCTGCCTGCCCAATTTACCCACATTCTAACTGCAGAAGGGCAAGCCTTGGTGCAAACCACAAGAACCATGAAAACCAAGACAATATACCTTCTCTAAAAATGACTAGTTCTATAGTAACCCCCTATAGGAGTGACTTAGATAAAAGCCTAGACAAATAAAAAATGAATGATTATCTACATGTAGAAGAATCAAACCAGATCCTTTTCTTATCTTGCACAAAAATCAAACCCAAGTGGATCAAGGATTTTAAGACTTGAAACTCTAAAAGTGCTAGAGACAAGATCAAGATATACACATCAAGTTATAAGCATAGATAAGGGCTTTCTGAGCAGGGCTCTGGGGTCAGGAAATAGGGAAGCAATCGACAATGGAACCTCATGAAATTAACAAGCACAGGAAAGGGAACTGTTAATCTAATAGAGTGAAGAGGTAGCCACGGAATAGGAGAAAATATTTGCCACCTGTATATCTGATTATAGACAAAGAACTAAAAAAACACCTAAATATTATAAAACAACCCAATCATAAAATGGGCTATGGAACTGAACAAAGAGTTCTCAAAAAGAATACAAATGGCTAATAATTTTTAAAAAGTGTTACACATTCTTTACCATCAAAGAAATGAAAGTTAAAACTACCTTGAGACTCTATCTCACTCCAGTCAGAATGGCTATTATCCAGAAAACAAACAAAGGACTAGAGATGGCGTACTAGTTAGGAGCACTTGCTGTTCTTGCAGAGGACCCTGGTTCAATTCCCAGCTCCCACATAGCAGCTTACAACCATCAGTGACTTCTTCCAGAGGACATCACACCCTTTTCTGGACTCTGTGGGCACTGCATGCTTATGGTACACTCGTATAAATGCAGGTAAAATACCCATAAAAAAGTAAAGTCTTTTCAAAGAAAACAAGTCAGGTGGTGGTGGTGCACATGTTTAATCCCATCACTTAAGAGTCAGGGGCTGGCGGTTCTCTGTGAGTTTGAGCCAGCCTGGTCTACAGGGTGAGTTCCAGAATAGCCAGGGCTATGCAGAGAAACCCTGTCTTGAAAAACAAACAAACAAAATACAGAAAAGGAAACAAATAACAGCAAATGCTGGTGGAGAGGTGAAGAAACAGGAACTCATATTTAGTGTGTGTGGGAATTCAAACTGATACAGCCACTGTGGAAACCAATGTGACTGTTTCTCAAAACACTAAATATGATCCAGAATACCATTCTTGGGCTGGGCATATTGCCAGTGATAATGCATCACAAGAGAACTATTTACACACCTGTGTTCATTGTTGCTGTATTCACAATTGCTCAGAAATGACACAAGTCTTGGTGTCTATCAATTGGTGAAGAGATAATGCAATTATAGTACATAAAATAATGAAATTTTACTCAGCTGTAAAGAAAGGCGTAATTATGGAATTTGTAGGAAAGTGAATAGAACTAAAAGTATCCTGAGCGAGGTGGCCCCGGCCCGGAGACAGATTTCACATATGCTTGAGCTGCTCTGAGTTTCCATTTGTGTTTCCCGTTCCTCTGTCTCTACATCTCTCGTCCAGGGGTGCGTATTTCAGAATTAGTAGGTACCTTCTGGCCTGAGGGTTCCTCTGCTTCAACTGTTGGCAGCATATCTCATGTTCCGCTTTACTCTCGGCTACCTTCCACTCTCTTCCCTTTTATCTTAGCTGGAATTTAACTCCTAGGAACCATTCCTTGACTCCCATAGCAAGGACCCTTTAGTTCAGCACAGCACGGTGAAATGCCTTTCCTTGTTATTAGTACTTAGGACATCTCAAAAAAAAAATTGTTGTTGTTGTTGTTTTCCGCTAGACTCTAAACTTTGTATGTCAGGAGCAACTTCTTTCTGGTCCACTCATTGGTTTCTGGAACTTTCTATGTCTTTTTCTGCATCAAGCTGTCAATTAAGGATCAAAATCATTTTTGGGGTGGGGTGGCAGCGTTTTATTAGGGAGTACTGACTAGCTTGAAACTTGCCAAGTAGACCAAACTGGCTTCAAATCTGCAGCAATTCTGTGTTTGCTTCCCTGGTGCTGGGATTACAGGCAGATTCCTTTACAGACCCAAATTATCATTTAGTCTTTATAGATCCAGATATCATTACGGTATTTAGTTACTAGTAGAAATGTGATAAGCATATTAATTATAAGATATTTTGGCTAGCCAGACTCTTAAGTAAATTTTCATAGGTATCTGTGCAACAACCTTGTTCATTAGATACTAATTGCTAAAGTAATTACTTGCAGAGCTTAGAAAGATTAAATAACTTGTCTAAAGGCATGCTGCTAATGATTGGTGGAATAGAAGTTTGAACTCAGGTAATTTGATTCAGAGGCCAGGCAGAAGAGAGAGGGGGAGCGGGAGGGAAGAGAGAGAAGGAGGGAAGAAGGAGGGGATGGAGAGAAAAGGGGAGGAGAGAGAGGTGAGGGAACATGCATATTATAGGCTTGCAAATATCTAAAGATAGATGTATGGAAGGGAGTGGTGGAACTGTTGCAGGAAGAGCCGCGTGAGGCTAACTTACTGGTGTTCTAGTATATTCATGCTAAAGCTTGGATTCTGTCCTGTGGCCAGTGCACTTTAGAATTGTCTAATATGCTTAGAAAGGATCTCTGACTGCGTGTGGATGGGAATGCTGGTGAGGGGCGGCTGGGCAGTTGTGGCTGCAGAAATTAATCAGATAATCCACTTGGTAGCATTGATCATGTATGGAAAACTCGAACTAAGTTGGTATTTGGAAATAAATGATCAAAATATTCTGTAATCAAACATCTATACATGTATACTATAGAACAGCAATTCACAGTCTTTGCTTAGTCTTCGGTATGTATCAATATGCTATCATTTTAAGTCTCCTGCTGCAATTTTATAATACAGCTTAATAAGTTTACTGTCTGCTAAAACCACCCTCTTCAGGTACTCCTGATTGCCTCTCTCAGACCTACAAATTAAGATTTTTATCTTGGCAAGTGGGTGTGAAATTTAGATTCGGGAGTTTGAATGGCATAAGGAAAAGAAAGCGGTGTCCGCACTTGGTGCCCATCACCAAGCTCTGCATCCTACTGTTCTTTCGGGGTTTGTGTTGCTGGCCACCTAGCGATTCCTTAAGGATGTCCTCTTTTCCTAAATACAAATCAAGTGGACCTCAGTTTGTACTTGATCCTTTTGTGACATCTGTTCCTTATTTTTCCTTTATTTCAGTTGGATTCCTACTGAGAAAGTTCTAGAAGAGGCACGAAGTAATGCTATTTACACTCATTAAAATGTATTGTGTCTTCGTAGTACTAATGTTCTTCTTTTCTCTTGTTTGGGACTGTGAGGCATTGGGGTGTTCGGAACTAAGCGGGATTTGAGAGAGTCTAATGAAATCTTTGGAATAGTATCAGCACACACCATTGCCATCTTGATAATATTAACCAGACTAATGGCTACCTGCTGTGTGTCTGTCCTGTGCTAAATACTGTGCACATAGAAGCACATTAATGCTAAGGTAAGCTGACGACCTTGAGATATGGGAGAACTGACGCTGAGAGAACGAGCAACGTTCCTAAGGCCTCACAGCTGGTGAGCAATAGTGCCTGGATTCACTTCTGCTTCGTCTCACTTGAGATTCTGTGCTTAGTCCTTGAACTATCAATGTTGCAATATTTTAGGAGTATATGACTACACAGCAGCAAAACAGAGCAGAACATCAGGACTATTGGGTTTCTATTTTTGAATATCACAAAATTTTATTTTAACTTTTAAAAATTTGAAATGGAATGACAGACAAATTTGTTAAAACTCAAAATGGGATTTTGTAAATGTTTCAAATGAAGAATTGATAGTCTTGTTTCACGTTCATGGTCATCAAGAATGAGTTTTCTGTCTTTAGCTGTAAGACAAAGTTGGCTGCATCATTGGCGAGATGTCGAATCAAACACGACGCCCTTTCAATTTACCACATTCTACCAGAGACAGTTAGGAAACAGGAACAGAGGGCCTCCACTTTGCCTCTTTATGCTTGGATAAATACTGGTAAAATCAGGTATGCACTTCAGTCCAGTTCTTCATTCATATTTCAAAACCCTATTATTTTAAGATAATGTTATAAAGACTTCCTTTCTTAGGGGTGAGGCCACATTTAGGGAAACGATTAGAGTCATAGTTTAATTTTAGCTCTTACCATCAATTTACTAAATTAATAAGATTATATTAATATGTTACACTTTCTGTTTCTAATTATTTTTTAACTTTGCTAAAATTGTTTTATCACATGCAATATGTGTAGTGATATTTCTCATTGTTGCAGGAGCAAATGTATTAATGCTAAATATGTTTGAATGCATTCTATTTATGATTGTGTTTATATGTGCAACCCTGAAGACGTTTATAGTGATCTGAGGAGAAAGGGTTAGCATAGAGTCAAGTCTCTTTATTATTGTGTTTATATGTGCAGCCCTGAAGACGTCTATAGTAGTCTAAGGAGAAAGGGCTATCATAGAGTCAAGTCTGTTCTGCATCTTGACGACAGAGTTTTTGCCATGGATCAGCACTGCGATGATGTTCTAATTTTCCCAGCTCATCTCAAAAGAGATCTTATAAACACAGATCTCTTCAAAGATTATAAACTTATTTTTCAGGTAAACTAATATTTATTTCCGTTGTGAATTGAATAATACTGCTTACCCAAACAATCCTTGCATCTCAAAATGAATTTAAGGTGGATTAACTTAGTGCTCTAAGTTCTAACCCCCTCCACACACCAGCATTCTTTGGTTGGTTCGGTTTTCTTGAGACGAGATCTTGTTATCCAGCCCAAACTACCGGGAATGCTTTATCTTGCTCAGGTTAGCCTCAAGCTTAAGGCAATCCTTCAGCCTCAGCCTTTCAAGTGCTGGGATTGGGCCCAGCTCCCACACCCATGTCCTTGGATAGAATCTCTTATCTTTTCTGCCTTCTATGATTTTCTCAAACATCTCAGTTTCATCTGAGCTAGCGGCAATCTAGATGGCTGTGTAATTGGGAATTAAAAATGGTGGTAGTGGGTGAGTGGGGTTTCATGAAGGGGTAAGAGTGGAGGCGAAGGGACTGGAGAGATGGCCCATGGTTAAGGGAGTACCACATCAGGCTTCTCAGAACTGCCTGGAACCCGGACTCCAGAAGAACCGACACCACCTTCTTGCCTCTGTAGGCACTGCCTTCATGTGCACAAATTCCCAGACAGCCACATAATTAAAAACATTCACAACACAAAAGAATGAAAGCCAAGCCATAATAATCTATAAATCATATTTTGCTATTTTAGGACTGGCTTGTCACTATACAGAGAATAAATGGTAGACATAACTTAGGTTAATGAATAAGCCTTTTATTTTAAATATGTTTATCAGTTATCTTCATTGACTTTCATTTAGACATATATTAAGATGCTACACTAAAATGGATCAGGTATCTTTTCAGAATTCCTACCAAACGCTTATGTTTATTTAAAGTAAAATTAAGTCATCTTATTTTTCTGTTACCCATTTTGAAATTCTAACCATACTATTTTCTGTAGGACAAATCTCGAAGTCTTGCTGTCCACTCTGTAAAAGCTTTATTAAATATGGATGATGATATCCTAATGGTCAACACAGGCTCGTGGTACACAGTTGCCCATATGTCAATCTTAACAAATAATAACACCTCAAAAATATTTGTATGTGGAATACAATCACAAGATAAGGAATCTGAACTGACGAACCTTTTTGCAAAAATGGGATGCCAAAGTATGTGCAAATATTATTTGATGATTATTGTTCTAAAAGAATCTAGAAATATTCGAAGTGTTTGAAGTTTTACTATGTTGTTGTAATATAAATTATATGTGAACCATCTTTCTAAAATCCTCGCAAACCCGTGTCAGGCTGTCTGTGTTTAATATGGGACTGAAAGCTCCAGGTTAAAGTAATTAGCTTCTAGGTGTTTGGGGACTGGGCTGCTTTTCTCTCTGACAGAATAACATCTGATTCAAAACTTATCATTTAATAGATGAGAAGATACTAACATAGATGTTTAATTTACAAAGGGAACATCAGGGAATAGAAATGAAGTCTTTTATGCTCCTAATTTTTAACATCTCATTGGATCCTGAAAAGACCACACTCACTAGGGGCTGCAGAAGTAAACAGAATGGCTGCTGAGTGGCAGAGCCAGAGAAGCAAACAGTATGCAATTCCAGGCTAGGAAAGGTAGCAAATCAAATTCCAGATGTCTTCCATCTTAGTTCCTAGTTGAGTTAAGGTGACCTGGGACTTAGAGTAACCAGTCTTAGGTGGGCCCACTCTACCTGCTAGAAGCAAAAGTAACTTCTCTCTGGGAAAAAAAAAAATCTAAGTTTCAAGTTATCTCCTAAATATCCAAATGCAATGTCTGGCACTCAGACAAAAAGAAGGAAAGACATGATTCAAAAATACTAAACTGAGAAGAAAAGAGACTGTGTTATTTTAGCTGAGAAATGGTAGATAAGACTCAAAGAGAGTACACTGGACAGGAATGAGACCGACCGAAGATTCAGATACTGGCTCCGCCAGCTGTGGATTTAGCCAGGGCTAATGGTTGCGAGCTACTCAGCTCTGCTAAGCAGCCTGCATAAAATAAGTTAATACCATGGGCATCACAGCCTGGCTGCTTAAAGCAAAGACAAAGCACAGTCAGTAGTAACTGAAGAGGCTGATGGGAAGCTATAGACTTGGAGCAACAAGACAAGCCAAAGGAAAATACAAAAATGCCGTGTGTACAATGAAGAAATAAATGGGCAGGGGAAGCCCAGTAAAGGGAACGTGTGCATAGCATGCGCAACACCCTGGGTTTGCTCTCCATTACCAAATAAACTGAAAGAGAAGAGCTGAGAGGAATTTCAAGCTGAGACTGGCTTTACCCACACATACATGCACGAGCCCCCCGTATACACGTAGTTATAAATTTAAAAACATCTTTAAAAAGAGGACCAAACATACAAGAATACACTAAAGGTGAAAAACAAAGGGGAAAGATTCACTTCACAAGAAAATTTGACACGAAGTAAAAACCCACAGTAGTGGTTGCGGTGTAAAAGCGGATGAGTAACGGAGGAGGGCAGGCAGCGTCCAGACAAAGCCTGCACTTACAGGTCTTTATCTATGGCTAAGGTAGCAGCAGAAGGCTCAGGAACAGATGATCTCTTTGTAAACTATGATAGGAAGAAAACTGACACTTCATTTCAGTGTATATCTAGAATCTCCTAAAATATGTTATAAAAAACATATTTCATAACCTGGGGAGTTTATTTAAGAGTTCTTCAAAGGAATGTATAACACATTGATCATTGAAGATTTATTAACTGGATACCAGAAAATATTAAAGGTTCTGTATAGTAATAAAATAAAATAAGTTATAGAAGAAGCATATCAATTGATTTTTTATTAATAATGCATAAAATTCTCATGAATTAACAATAAAAACCACATGCTTTAGGCTGGTAAGATGGCTCCTTGGGTTAAAAAATAAAACACTTGCTGTGTAAGTCTGATGTTTGAGTTCATCCCTGGAACCTTTACAAAGGTGGAAACAGATATTCGATGCCCTTAAGTAAATGGTCTTCTGACCTCCACATGTGCATCGTGACACACACATGCATACATACACATATGCACACACACACATAAAATGATAATGGTAATAACAAAAGTGATAATATATCTTATAACTCAATAGGAAAAAGTACAAAAGACACAACCATATATTGCACAGAAAAAGAATATACTCAGAGCAAAAACAAAACAAAAATTTACATTAAAAGTAACAAACCCCAATGGTAGTCAGGCAATTAGAATTAGAATGTTGCTGCTTCATGCCTACAGAATGATTAAAATAGAAAAGACTGGCAATACCATGTACTGACAAGCTTTAAAAAAGCATGAGAAATGTTCCAATACCTTCCATGGAACTGTAAATTTAAGCAACCAGTTTGGAAAAACTAGTTATTAAAGTCACATGTGTACCTGTAGTAACACCCAGAATTTCAGGTCTATGTAGATTACCTCCCTGCCCCCACAAATAGTGCAAATATGCGCACAAAAACTATGTGCAACGATATTCAGAGAAGCATGATGTCTTTCCAACAAAATACTGGAGGCAGAGCAATTCATAAAAAGTGGGTTGTTTAGCTCACCGTTCTGGATGTTCAAAAGCATGGTGGCACTAGCATCTGCTGACCCTTCTGTCTGCATCACAGCATGGCAGATGGTAGAACTGTGGGGCCGTGTACAAAAAGAGAGCACATGGGAGAACAGGAAGCCAGAGATCAGGGAAAGCAAGTTACGCTGTCTTAAAATAGTATAGTCTCGTGGGGAACTAACTCACTCAATGACCCTCATTCTGGGGGCAGTGTTCAAGTCATCTCATTACCTTCCAAGACCATCATCTCCTAGAGATTCCATTTTCTCCCTTAAATACTGCTACATTAAGAACCAAGTTCCTAACACATGAACTTGTTGGTGACAGACGACATCTAACTATAACTTGTTACTTTCCATAGCCTCAAACTAGAAACAACCTCAGTATCCATCTAATGGGATTTTATACAGAATAAACTATTGCCATACCTAACAACACAAATGGCTTAAAATGTAATATTCATCTTCTAACGAATGTGGAACAGATTTTTAAGACAAGTGGTGTTAGTGCAATTTAGAGGGGCAATATTAATAATAGAAACAAAAATTTTAATGATTTATTCAACACACATTTATTGATGTATGTTAATGTATATACCTGTCTATCACTGTCTTAGATGTCATGACATTAATTTTGTTCTGTTTTGTGAATATAGCAGTGAAATGAAGTTTCACTCATGAAATTTACATTACAGTATGAGATGATGAATGTTTGAAAAGTACACACACACACACACACACACCAGGCAGTCCTTAAACTTTTGGTCTTCCTGCCTCAGCCTGCCATGTGCCAGGGTTACAGACTGTTATCATTTGATTTCTGTTGTTGTGACTGAACGCCCTGACCAGAAGCAATCTGGGGAGGAAAAGGGTTTATTTTACCTTACCCTTCCAGGTTATAATCCATCCTTAAGGAAAGCCAGGACAGGAACTCTAGGCAGGAATCTGGAGGCAGGAACCATAGAGGAAGGCTGCTTAAGTGGTTCATGCTCAGCTAGGTTTCTTGGATAGCCCAGGTCCACTTGCCTAGGAATGGTGCCACTCACAGTGGTTCAGGCCTTCTCACATCATCAACCAAGAAGATGCCCCTGAAGATTCTCTCACAGCTAGTCTACTTGAGGCAATGTTTTAACTGATAGCCCTCCACCCCAGGCGACTAACAGCAACAACACACACACACTTCACAGAGCAGTCAGGATAGATAAACAATATTAACAAGTATTAATAAAAGGGAATTGTGACTGGAGATTTGACTGAGTGGTTAAAAGCACTTGTTACTCCTACAAAAGACCCAGGTTTCGTATCTTGGCACCTACATGGTGGATTTCAACCATCAATAACTCCAGCTTGAGGGGCTCCAACACCCTCTTCTGACCTCTGTGGGAGCCAGGCATGTATGTGATGCACATATCTACATGGAGGTAAAACACTCATATACATAAAATTAATAAAAAAGGGGGCAGGAGAATTAGCTTCATGGTTAAGAGCGTGTAGCAAAAGACCTGAGCAGTTCTGACCACCCAAGCTAGGCTACTTACACCAGCCTATAATCTCCATTTCAGGAGATCCCTTCTTCTGCGGTGAGCAGCCACACACGTGACACACCACACACATACATACAGCAAAAAAATCTTAAAGAAAATTACTTGAGCCGGGCGGTGGTGGCGCACGCCTTTAATCCCAGCACTCGGGAGGCAGAGGCAGGCGGATCTCTGTGAGTTCGAGACCAGCCTGGTCTACAAGAGCTAGTTCCAGGACAGGCTCCAAAACCACAGAGAAACCCTGTCTCGAAAAACCAAAAAAAAAAAAAAAAAAAAAAGAAAATTACTTGATTAACTTTGGGACGTTAATAGAGAACAGTGTCCTTTTCTAATTACATCATGTTTAGTTTTTGCGGGGCTGAGAATTTGGAAATGAACAGTAAAGAGCTACAATCCCATGCTGCATTCAGAGTTTTAATATTTAACATGAATTTTTTGTCTATTTTTCCTTCTCAGACATTGAGATTCTTTATGAGACGTTTGTCAGCATTGAGCCCAAGGATCCAAGGCTACAGAACGTCAAAGTCATTCTGCTGCTGCCCCGCTGTTCAGGACTAGGTGTCAGTAACCCAGTGGAATTTATTTTAAATGAACATGGAGGTACTTTTGATTTCTAAATTAATGAAATTCGTTGACTATAATCAATTTCAACATTGGAGAAAACATCTTTGTTTTTATTTCCTGTATTGCTCTTCAAATTAGTTGTATTTAGCATGCAGATGACTTATATACAAGCTCTTTTGGTGACTCGTAGAAACTAGGAGAAAACTAGTATTGTGTTTTCTGTATTTCTTTTGAAAAACAGTAATAAAACGAATTACCTTTATAGATGTTTCAATTTCAAGTCAGCATTTTAATATTATCGATTGCACTAGTAGGAATTTCCTGTGAAAATTTATAATGTTAGATAATTGTTTGAAAAATAATGTGATATCAGTGATATATGACAAGTTCCTATAGTGTTGTATTGAAAAGTCTATCTTTACTTTTTAAAATCTAGATACAGGCTTACTTCAAGATCTTTCTCAAGGTGGACCAACAAAAAGTAAACTTGAGATTCTTGCTCAGCAGCAGTATGAACAGCTCGAACACGCAATGAGATGTAAGTTGTTAAAGTGCAGTGTTAATGCCTCAGTCATGCACACACTTCAGTCGTTGGTAGAATAGAGCAATAATAGGTGGACCATGAGCAAAATTTCCATCTTAGTGTCTTCAAATAAACTGTTCGTTTAAATAAGCTCAGTAAGTTGTTTTTGTTGTTTTTGTTTGTTTGTTTGTTTGGTTGGTTGGTTGGTTTTTTGAGACAGGGTTTCTCTGTAGCTTTGGAGTCTGTCCTGGAACTTGCTCTGTAGACTAGGCTGGCCTTAAACTCACAGAGATCTGCCTACCTCTGCCTCCTAAGTATTGGGATTTAAAGGCATGCATCACCACCACACAGCTTAAATTTAGTAAGTTTTTAAAACATGTTTTATTCTTATAAACTCATTTTATATAAATTAATAATTTATTAATCTGAAGCAAAATAATTATGTGCATCTATGTTGTTACATTTGTTTATTATTTATTTACACCTAGTTTTGCTGTGTAGCTCAGGCTGGGCTTGAGCTTGTGTTCCTCTTGCCGCCAGCATCCCAGTGTTATAGGCACATGCCACCAAACCCAGTTCGTGCACGTCCGTGTTCACCTTTCCTATCTGTACTGTGACTTCTCACCGGGTGCAATTCTGTTGTCGGTCCGTTCCTGACAACTCTTCAGTAGTTCATTAAACATTTTTACTTTATTTATTTACTTATTTTGCAACAGGCTCTCAAAGCCTAAGCTAGTCTGGAGGTCTCCTCGTACTGTAGCATACTGAGTTCTGGGATTACAGATTTCCATGGCCAAGCCCAGTTAAACCAACTCTGGCTTCTGCATCTTGCTGTGGAGAGAAGAGAGGAGCAATTGCAGATAAAGGCTAGTATAGTGATGAGGCGAGCAGGCCTGCTTTTTGTCCTGCCCAGCTTCTGCACGGCTAGCTTTACACCTGAAATAACAACACACAAATTGTATTCATTTAAACACTACCTGGCCCATTAGGTCTAGCCTCTTACTGGCTAACTCTCACATCTTGATTAAGCCATTTCTATTAATGTGTGTAGCACTATGAGGTGGTGGCTTACCAGGAAGATTCTAACCTATGTCCATCTTGGGCCAGAGCTTCATAGTGTCTGCCTGACTCTGCTTTCTTTCTCCCACAATTCTGTTCTGTCTACTCCACCTATCTAAATCCTGCCCTATCAAAAAGCCAAGGCAGATTCTTTATTAACCAATGAAAGTAACACATAGGCAGATGACCCTCCTACATCAGGCTAGATTGCCCCACTTAAAGTCTGAACAGCGATCTTAAAGCATACACATCCAGTTCAGTCACACCATGCAGATCTGAGTGCTACCGGTGCTCTTCTACATTTGAACGCGGAGATCTCGACATCTGTGGGAATCCTAGCCAATCATGGTGGCCCAGACCTATGATCCCAGCACTTGGGAGGCACAGGTAAGAGGCTATCATTGGCTACATAGCAAGTTTGAGGCCAATCTGGGCTACATGACACTGTCTCAAAAAGTAAACCTACAAATCAGTGTGGTGCTTTTACTGTAGCGTATATTGTCCATATGACTCTGGTGGGTCAGGTGTTAAAAATAACTGGATATTAGGCTTATAAGAGAATCCTTTTGAAAACTCAAAGATGAATCTGTAGAACAGAACTTACTAATAATGCTCCAGTGTTCATAAGGAAAAGCAAGGCAAAAGAGCATGAAGAAAATCTTCCCCTGGAACTGGTAGCACGGACACAGCTGTGAAATGCGTTGGGCGGGAGATTAGGAACACACTTCTACTAAAGTTCAATGAACTAGTCCAAGCTTATTTTATTTTTTTAAAAGATCTTCATAAAGAGTCATAAAAATTGAGAAGTGGGGCTGGGAGATGGCTCAGTAAGAGCACAGCTGAGCAAGCACGAAGATGTGACTCGGAATCCCCAGTATCTGTGTAAAAACTTGCATGGCTGTGCACGTACCTGGATTCTAGAACTTGGTGGAGGCAGAGACAGGAGGATCACTGAGACTTGCTGGCTGCCGTCCTAGCTCCAGGCCCATTGAGAGATCTGTCTGAGGAAATACGGGGAAGAATGGTAGAATATACCACTGCCATCGCGCACGGCCTCTGCACATGTATACATGTATGTACACCATACACTCGTGCAATAAAAGCAAAGGATTTTAATGACATAGGCTGTTTTATCATGCTAAAAACAATATTTGGTAACTGTCAAGATTAAGACACTTCACATTTTTGGGAAATACATAGTAAATCAAGTGGTATAATTTCCCCATAAAGCAATGTTAGTTACAGTAATTATTTTTTTTTAATTTTTTTTATTTTTTATTTTTTATTTTTTTGGTTTTTCGAGACAGGGTTTCTCTGTAGCTTTGGAGCCTGTCCTGGAACTAGCTCTTGTAGACCAGGCTGGCCTCGAACTCCCAGAGATCCGCCTGCCTCTGCCTCCCGAGTGCTGGGATTAAAGGCGTGCACCACCACCGCCCGGCTTAGTTACAGTAATTAATTGGGGGTTGGCTCCAATTCTTGATAGAAATGACTCCAACTTCCATTTGAAATCAACAATGTGAATGATGGTCCATTTCTTTTACTATTTATGAAAATGCTTTTAAAATATTTGGATGTTAACTGACCGGTTATGATTTCCTAATCACCTCACTGTGTTCTTTATTATTTCATCCTCATGGAGTCCTCTCCCTGAGCTTCTCTGCCTTTTTTGAACAAGAAAAGGAGGGGAGGGCCTCAAGCTTCCTCATTTCCCTGGCCATCTGAATCTCACAGCCTGTTCCCAGGTCTCTGCTCCCAAATCGTCCAAACCCACACCATCATATGGTGAAGGCAGTGATCTCAAGAAGCCCCGAGGTCATTCCTCTTGTCTGGTTTGCAGGTGTCTGTAACTTTTCATGTCTTCTTGTCTGCCCTCTCTCTGTGCTCACTGGAACAAGAGCGAGCAAGAACCCCCTCTATGGTAGCTTCTCAGAGTTAAAAGGAGCAAAACGGAAGTTCTGCAGCCCTGCCCCCATACTGTCTTTTCAGTAGACCTCCAAGAAAAGCTGTAACTCCATGACTATTGGGGACTCCTGTCTCCATTATTTTTATATGTCCACATGAACACCTTCTGCTAGGATAACCCGATGGCCTTGACCTGCCTACCTACTTCCACCACAGTCCGCTACCATCTCAGTGCAGGTGGAATGTAATTGTTAGAGTTGATGGGTTTCAAGCGGTGCAAATCTACAGTCCATGTAGTGATCGCAAATCTGTTGCCGAAAGTGCCCTTAACTGCTGAGCCATCTCTCCATCCCCAGACTGCTTCTAACTTCATTGCCAGTTCCTCTCTCCTCATTCCCTATAACCTGATCAGATGGGGCCCTGACAGGTTTTGGAATGCTGGACCCACTTTCTACTTGGCTGTTCCTTTCCTTAGGCAGCTATTGTTGGCCCCCTGATCCTGTCTAGCCCAGTCCTTTAGATCAGCAATGCTTTTTACAACTTAAGATTTATTTATTACATATACAGTGTTCTGCCCGCATGTATGCCTGAATGCCAGAAGATCTCATTATAGATGGTTGTGAGCTACCACGTGGTTGCTGGGAATTGAACTCAGGACCTCTGGAAGAGCAACCAGTGCTCTTAACCTCTGAGTCATCTCCTCCCCAGCCCTATATATGACTTAAAATAGCACTTTCTCCTCTGAAATTGTTACCCATCCTGCTTCATTTTGTCACCTAAATTGTTTTCCTAATCATGCTTTAATTTTTTTAATTCTCTACTAGAAAGTAAGTTCCACACTGGCAGATTTTTTTGTCTTTTTTATTGATATCTCAAAGCTTAGGAAAGCACTTGGCATGTGGCAGGTGCTCAATTAGTCTGAGTGAATCAGTGAATCACAGGTCTGGAATTTGCTAGTTTCATAGATGAACTCTGAGAATGAGTGAGTTTTCCAGGTTCACGGAGCAGCAATACACAGAATTACAGCTCCCAAGTAGGTCTGTTTCCAGATCCTTTAAGCTAATGAGCTGATATGATAGTATGCTGTATTTACTTCTCTGTGTGTGGAACTGGGCTGATCACAATGATCAGAATCTCATTTCTCTGGACAGTCTGGCTGAATTTACTTTACTGGCTGGTTACTGCTTTCAGTACTAACACAAGCTCTGTTGTACAGGAGAGTCATTCAGGGGGCAGTGTGGTGTCTCAGCAGGTAAGAGCACTTGCCTCTGAACCTGATGAATGGAGTTTGATGCCCAGTACTTCCATGGTAGAAGGAGAGAATCAGTTTCCGCAAGTTGTCCTCTGACCTCCACACATGTCAACAAATGTCATTTTAAATTTAAAAATCCAGGGGAGATATTCAAGCATCCCTGGAAATCGTTTCCGTCAACATCTGGTGGTCGGCGTTGGTACAGGTGTGTCGTTTGCACTGGGTCACCGTAGTGATTGTATCTTCTCTCACTGCAGTCGCTAAAGTTCAAGCAATTGTTTACTGCACGTGTTCTGTTTACGCAGAAGAAAATGAAGCTGTCGTTATGAAGGCACTGGAATGTCAAAACCAAGGCATTAAAATACAACCTTACAGGTAAGGAAAGGACAGCAAACCATTATCAAGCAAAGACTTGAAAATGACAAGTATGATTTCTAGAGTTATAGAAATATATTATGCTTTTTGATAGACTTGAATATGAAGAAACAGCCTAAATTCATACACCTTTAAAGTGGATTCTGTATAGCTTTTGCATGAATACGTTCTTAATAGCTTTATATGTATCTTGTGTATGTGTTTTTTTGTGTGTGTGTGAGTGTGCGTGTGTATGTACATACAGATATTAAAGGGTGGCTTGAAGGATATATTTCTCTCACCACCATATGGGTCTCAGGGATTGAACTCAGGTCACTAGGCTTGGCAGCGAGTACTTTACCCACAATCTGTAACCCTAGTTCATGAACACTGCACTGTACATAGAAAAGAGTCTTCTGATTTTGTTACAGTAAAGCTAAAGGCATTTGACTTTGACTTGGCTGATACCTGAATAAACTGGGTCCAAAGTTCATGTTCTTCTTCAATACATGCATTATTCCACAGAGGAGAAATAAGTATGCAAAGTGTTTATTGAAAGTAGACCGACAACTAGATGTTTATTATCTTAAGCACTCTCAGTATTTTGTACCCACTGGGAAATTGGTAAAATTAATGTGTCGAGATAAAATACAGCAGTAGAGCTGGGATAGAGAGAGCATCAATACTCCAGCCTTAGCTGTGATGGTTCACATCTTGGTCTCCAGCCTTCGTAAGGCTGAGGCCAGCCTGGGTTACATAGAGAGGCCTATCTCAAAACACCAATACTACAGGTCTGGGGATATAACTCAGTTGCAGAGTACTTGCCTCATATTCTCTAGGCTCTTGGTTTAATCTCTAGTACTGCCCAAACAAACACTAAATAGTAGAAGACAAGTACACCACGCACTGGGGATATCAAGAACTCACTCTAAGAATATATTTTTCAAGACTAATTAGTTTGCCAAGACTGTGGCATTGAAGTAAACATCTATCTCCATGCTGCGCTTTCTCCTTCAGAATCCTAATGTCTATATCTCTGCTCTGACCTCCTAACTTGATGCTTTCCCATTGTTCATCTCACAAGCTGCCAAGTTAATAACACCAACATTTCTTCTCTTGCTGACTTTCCTTTCTTATTTAGAAGCTGCTGTTCATAGCTGTCCTTGTTAGAGTTTCTGTTGTTGTGGGGAAACACGATGACCAAAAACAAGTTGGGGAGGCAAGGGTCTATCTGACTATGATGCCATATTATAGTCCATCCCTGAAGGAGATTAGGGCAGGAAGCTGGAGGCAGGAGCTGATGCAGAGGCCATGAAGGGGTGCTGCTTACTGGCTTGCTCATCATGGCTTGCTCAGCCTGCTTTCTTTTAGAACCCAGGGCCACCATCCCAGGGATAGCACCACCTACAATGGGCTGGGCCTTCCCCCATCAATCACTGATTAAGAAACTGCTGGATCTTATGGAGGCATTTTCTTTCCCAATTGAAGTTCTCTCCTTTCAGTTGATTTTAACTTATATCAAGTTGGCATAAAAGTAGACAGTACAATTAACCCCTTGTCAGCTTGACTGACACATAGACCCATTGCTGTTAAGCCATAACCTTTCCTTTCTTGTTCATCCCTGAAATCACATGTGAATACCAATATAACAATATAAACATTTCAAAATTTAAAGGTCCCAGTTATTAAAAATAACTAAAAAAAGTCATTTTCTTTGAAATATTCAGAATCTTTAAAATATTCAATCTCTTTTCAAATCCAAAGTCTTTGTAAAATTCAAAAATTACTTTAAAAGTTCAAGTCTCTCAACTGTTGGCTCCTATAAAATCAAAATTAAATAATTTCTTACTTCAAGGGGGAAGAACTAAGGTATGGTCACCATCTGAAGAAAGCAACACCAAACTCCAAGACAATGTCCCATACTTTTGGATTTCTTTACATCTTCTGGGCTCCTCCCAAGGGGCTTGGGTCACTTCTGTGGCTCAGCCCTCTGCGGCACACACAGCGTGTCTTCTAAACTCCACTGCCGCTGCTTTCATGGTGTTTGCTGCCATCTCCAAACTGCTGGGTCTCTGCTGCACCGGGGCTGCACTTTCATCAATAGCCTCTCCTGGCTCATCTTCTCTATGTGGCCCCTTCAATCCTGGGCCTTTGACTGTTACCTAGGCTGTGCCTTCACCAAAGGCCTCTCCTGGCTTCTCCCAGTGCCAAACCTCAGCTGCTCTCCATGACCCCCTCATGCCTTCAAAACCAGTACCACCTGGGTAACAAACTACCAAGTTCAGCTGCCAGAGTGGGGTACAACCGTAGCTGTTTCTGGAACACAGCTTCTCTGTGCTGACTCTCAGGAAACACTTCCAGAACATTTCACCCCAGTGATGCTGGCCTCTTCTTAATCACCACTGTTTCCTCAGCTCCGGCTGACCAGCATCAATTAGCCCAGCAAAGCAAAGATTCCCCTTCGGTGGCACCAGTCTCCTAAGCACAGCTGAGTCGTCAGCCCCAGATAACTCAAACCTCCCTCTGGAGCATCACAAACCAGGCCTTCATTGTCTGTATTTCTCTCGGGTCTCTTTTCTCCCAGGCTCCCACAGAACAGTTCATCAAAGCTTTGAACACTGGGTGACTTTCCAGCTCCAAGTTCCAAAGTTACTCCACTATCCTCCCCAAAACACACATGGTCAGATCTATCATAGCAACACCCCATTATCTTGGTACCATTTTCTGTCCTGGTTAGGGTTTCTATTGCTGTGCTGAAACACATGACCGCAAACAACTTGGGGAGGAAAGGGTTTATCTGCCTGACACTAACACAGCATAGTCCTTCACTGAAGGAAGTCAGGACAGGAACTCAGACAGGACAGGAACCAGGAGGCAGGAGCTGATGCAGAGGCCAGCACAGTAGCTGACAGTCAACCGCATGTCCCGAGAGTCCTGAGTGCCATAGGAGCTAAATTACCACCTGTCAACAGAGAGCTGCTGGGTATACAGGGTCACAACCAATCAGTGGTTGTACATGGGGGTAAGAGTTTTGAGACTATAATACAGCAAAGGTGACGTGGCCTTTGCTTTCTGTTTCCATGAGGCACTGTTAATTTATATGTATTATAAAAAGGTACAACTTAAATTTAAAGACAGACACAGTAATTCACACTTTAGATTGCTCTGAGATTTAAGCTCCAGTTGGAAAGCAGGCATTTGAGAAGCTTGGAACTACTTGTGGATGCCGTCAAAAGTAACCACGCATTGCCTTAGGGAGATATATGATATGGTCTATTATAATTATTTAGTTTTTCAAATTAGATTTATTTGCTGTATGTGTTGTATACATGTGCCACAGTGTGCATGCGGAGGTCAGAAGACAACTTGTAGGGTATGGTTCTCTCCTTTCACCATGTGGGCCCTGGGTATCAAACTCAGGTCATTAGGCCATTAGGCTTGGTGGCAGACACCCTTAACCACCGAGCCATTTAACTAGCCTAAGAATCATTTCCTAATACCCCAACGTGGTGAATTTAGAATGGAGTTAAATATCACATTCCATCTAATCCAGTCACCCACCAGTTGCTTTGATTTCCTCTTACTAGCCCCAAAATAATGAGTTCATTTTGGACTTGAGCTACCATGATGTTAACTGGAGGCCTATGTAAATGCCTTACTTATTAAAATCCCGTGTGTAGGCTGGGGAGATGGCTCCATGAGCAGAGGGAACAGTGAGTAAGCACAAGGACCTGAGTTTGGATCCTTACAGCACCCCCGTAAAGAGACTTGCATAGCTGCCTATGCCCATAATCCCAGCACGGGCCTGGTGGGCAGGAGGACAAGATGGGGACAGGAAGAGCTCACGATTTTGTTGGCCAGCTGGTCTGTCCACCCAATGAACTCCTGGTTCAGTGAGAAGCTCTCCTTCAAAAGAGTCAAGTGGAGGCCAATAGAGGCAAGCATCAATCTCTGGCCTCCTCAGATGCATGCTTGGACACACCCCATCCCTTACGTTCACAAACATGCACACACACCAATCTCATGTGTTAGAAGTATTAAGCTAAAAAGATGTCTTAGGACGGGAGAAGTGGCTCAGTATTTAAGACCAAGTCTAGTTCCCAGCATCCACACAGTGGCTCACATGTAACTCCAGTTCCAGGGGACTCAACACCTTCTTCTGATTTCCATGGACTTCTGAATGAATGTGGTACACATACTTATAACTTAAGCATTTATATATAAAACAAACAAATACTTTTAGAAGAACTTTTTAGGTATAACCACTTTTTCGTTTTTTTTTTTAAAGATTTATTTATTATATATACAATATTCTGCCTGCATGTATCCCTGTGGGCCAGAAGAGGGTACCAGATCTCATTACAGATGGTTATGAGCCACCATGTGGTTGCTGGGAATTGACCTCTGGAAGAGCAGCCAGTGCTCTTATCCTCTGAGCCATCTCTCCAGCCCATAGGTATAACCATTTTTTAAAGTTTGATTTATAGTCTAGATTTTTCTAGTGCAAAAGAATGGGCATAGTTAATTGCTAATTGTCATTCCCAAAAAAATAATCCAAGAAAACAATCGCTTAAAATTTTATTTATTTTGCTAGGCAGTGGTGGTGCACACTTTTAATCCCAGCACTTGGGAGGCAGATGTAGGAGGATCTCTGTGAGTCCAAGGCCAGCCTGGTCTAACAAATGAGTTTCAGGACAGCCTGCGCTGTTACACAGAGAAACTCTGTCTCCAAAAACAAAAAATTTATATGAGGGTTCACCTGCATGTGCGTATGTGTACCACATGTGTGCCTGGTGCTGGTGGAGGCCAGAACAGGGTCAGATCCTCTGGAATGGAGTTATGGATGGTTCTGAGCTGAAAACTGGGCCTGGTTCCCTTCAAGAGTAGCAAATGCTCTTACATGCTGAATCATCTCTCCAGTGCCCCAAATAGTCACTTTTCCAAATCGGTTTCCTGTGGCTTTATATATGCTGGGTTTTATTAGACTTATATCTTTACTAATCTGAAGGGCAAGAAGATTCACTTTCCTTGCTGCTTAAACTTGCGTTTACCAATTTAGAAATATCTGAAGTCGCACGTGTTTCCAGTTACTGACTGAGCAGCACAGTGGAGGGAGTTGAGAATGGGATTCTAGAATAGAAGCCATCAAACATTTTTTAAAAAATATACACTAATAAATTTATACAGAATTTTAATAACTATAGAGTTTGAATAACTCTATGGAGTTTTAATAACTCTAAAGTTGCCACCTAACATTTTTCATTGTAAATTACATAGTTGTAAAATATATTTTCTCAGAATATTTATTATTTCTAAAATAATATGTGTAGGTTTTAAATATATTCCTCTTAATACAAAAAAAAATCTATTAATATTTAGACTTCCAGTAAACTTTGTTATTCGACCTATGAAAATGATAAATTTCTTACTTGTTTTATAAAACTAGCTTTCATTTTCAAAATCAAATTTACCTTGCCAGAAGTCTTATTTTATGCTTTGATTCAAATGAACATGTTAATATGATTTTGTGGCTTATAAATTTTAATCTAAGATACATAGAAATAAAGATTAAAATGAATAGAAGAAATAATAAGAATGAATAAAAGAATCTCTTTCTTTAGGGAGTAGTTGACAAAAACCGAAGAGATCTCTGCTAGAACCCACTCGTCACCAGGCAGTCAGCGAGCAGCAAACACACTCACCCTCTCTAATAGAAAAGAGGAAACGTACCCCACAGGAACAACCCATCTCCTCACCCCCACCCAGCCTTTTTGAAGCTGTGGGGAACACACTTATGAAAGTGAATACCTAGGTGGCTATTTTACAATACAAACTGGAGAGGGAAGTAGAAAAGAGGGAAAAAAATGGGTCTGTAATTCAAGAGCAGAGCTTCACAGAAGCTGACACCATCTTGAAAATCCCTACCTTGGGCTGGAGAGACAGCTCAGTGGTTAAGAGGTCTTGGTGTGCAGCCATGAGCTGCAGAGTTCAGATCCCAGCACTCACGTAGCAAGTCCAGTGTGGCGATCTATAATTTGTTGCCAATGAAGCTGAGACAGGATGCTCTCTAGTTCAACCACACCTGGGCTATATTGTGTCTTAGTGAGGGTTTCTATTGCTGCAACAGAACACCATGACCAGAAAGCAAGTTGAGGAGAAAAGGGGTTATTGGGCTGACACTTCCGCATCGCTGTTCATCACTGAAGGAAGTCAGAACAGGAACTCAAAAGGACAGGATCCTGGAGGCAGGAGCTGATGCAGAGGCCGTGGAGCAGTGTTGCTTACTGTCTTCTTCCACATGGCTTGCTCAGCCTGCTCTGTTTCTTTCTTTCTTTCTTTCTTTCTTTCTTTCTTTCTTTCTTTCTTTCTTTCTTTCTTTCTTTCTTTCTTTCTTTCTTTCTTGTTTTTTTTTTGTGTTTGTTTGTTTTGTTTTCCAAGACAGGGTTTCGCTGTGTAACTTTGGAGCCTGTCCTGGAACTTGTTGCGTAGACCAAGCTGGCCTCAAATTCACAGAGATCCACCTGCCTCTGCCTTCCCAGTGCTGGGATTAAAAGGCAAGCACCACCACTGCCTGGCTCACACTGCTTCCTTATAGCACCTAGGCTATCAGTCCAGGGACAGCACCACCCACCATGGGCTGGGCCCTCCCCCATTGATCACTAATTGAGAAAATGTCTTACAGCTGGATCTCTTGGAGACATTTCCTCAAGTGAGGCTCCCTCATCTCTGATGACTTTAGCTTGTGTCAAGTTGACACACAAAACTAGCCAACACGTATAGTGAGACCTTGTCACAACAAACAAACACACTTACTCAAACTCTGCTTTGGTATGAGAGAAGTAAGCCACATTCTTGGGTTGTCCCTTTGTTTACCTCCCTAGAGATTTCCGTCTTGTCCTAAACAAGACCGTGACAGTTCAGTGCAAAAGGCACTGGGAGTGGAGAATCGGGAGACTTGGGTGTACTACAGAGCTACTGTTATTATTCACCTCAGCGGGGCTTTGCTGGAGTTGAGCATATTTAACACATGAGCAGTACTTGGCCCAGAGATGGTGCAGGATATTTTATCACCCTGTGTGAAGATGTGTCGCTGTTTTACCTCGCCTGCCTAAGGCACCTGATTAGTCTATAAAAACCTGGACTGGGCATGGTGGTACCTGCCTTTAATCCCAGCATTTGGGAGGCACACAAATGGATCTCTGTGAGTTCGAGGCCAGCCTGGTCTATAGAGTGAATTCCAGGACAGGCTTCAAAGTTACAGAGAAACCCTATCTTGGAAAAACAAACAAACAAAAACCTGAATGACCAATAGCTAAGCAGGAGAGGTTAGGCGGGACTTCTGGGCACAGAGAGGAACTCATGGGAATGAATTTAGGTGCATGGGAGATGCCAGTGAGACACCAAGGAAGTCGGATGTACCAAATGGAAGAGAGGTCAAAAACCACATCGCAGAACATAGATAAATAGAAATAGGCTAACTTAAATTATAAGAGCTAGAGGCAAGAACTGAAGCTAAGGGCCAAGCTTTCATAATCAATAATAAATCTCCATGTCATTATTTGGGGGCTGGTGGTCCCAAAGAAAGTAGTCAATAATTTTAAATTACCATGATTGCTGGGCTTTGGTGGAACATGCCTTTAATCCCAGAGGCAGGTTGATCTTTGTGAGTTTGAGACCAGCCTGGTCTACAGGAGCTAGTTCCAGGACAGGCTCCAAAGCTACAGAGAAACCTTGTCTCAAAAAACCAAAGGAAAAAACAAAACAAAACATGATTATTAATTTTACTTAGCTGCTTTCCAAATGGATATTCATCTTTTAATATTTTGTCATATATTAAGAATTTATGTATTAATATAAATTACAAATATTTCACATTATGGCCTATTTTTCTTTTTCTATTCTCCCCGCCCCCTTCCTTCCTTCTTCCCTTCTTTTCCGGTACTGGAGCCGGAGCATCAGGCTTTACATTTGGAACCTTATCCTGCCTCCCTCGCTATTTCAGTTTTAAATGATTTTTCATTAAAAACTTGAACCTTTTTTCTTTACAGGTATTTATTCGTGCATGGTTCTGGAGGTCCAAAATCCCTAGGAAGGTGTTGACAGGGTTAGTTCCTTGTAGAGCCTGTGGTGAAGACAGTGCCACACGTTTGGTAGTTGCTGGTGATCCTTGGCATTCAGCTCACAGCTGAGTCTCTGCTTCTGTTTCCATGCGGCCCCTCCCTGTGTGTTCTAGTGTCCTTCTTTTCCAGTATTAGATTTGGGGTTCCCTCCCAACAAGGTTTCATCTTGAAGGTTTGAATGGACTTAAATTTTTTCGGTGGGGGTGCTGCTGTTCATCACACAACAGTTTATTCTGTGGCTTCTCAAATTTACACTTTTCATTTGCAAAATATACTCACTCTACCCCAACATCTTCAAAGGTTTTCATCCATTCCAAGATCAGTTATAAACCCAAATTATCAATGAAAAAAAACCCCTCAAATGTTGCCGTCTAGATCGGAGGCAAACAAGACTCTGGGTGTGATAATATTTTGTATTTAAAGAAATAGGCTATAAACTGGAATTCAGAAACTATTTTGTAGGGTCAGTTTCTGGAAGATGATTTGCCTAGTCCTATTTATATAGTGTTTTAAACAACTATATATTAAATATCTACTGTGTGCCAGACACTCTACTAGAGATCAGCAATTTATCAGTGGAATATTTGTGCATACACGGGGTACTGGGGTGGGGATGGAATGCAAGTCTATGCACAGAATTTACTTACAGCCCATATGCTTCGTACACAGAAATCCCGAGGGTAATTTTTGACAATATTTTAATGTATTAGTGTTTCGAGTGTACCTGACACCTGAGGTCTAATGCGGGACATTCAACTATTGCATCATGTCAGCTTAAACAATGTTTGACTCGGAGTGGTACTGAGTGCCTTTGATCCCAGAACTCTAGAGGCAGAGGCAGGTGGATCTCTGAGCTTGAGGCTAGCCTGGCCTACATAGTTCTCTGCTAGCCAGGGCTACATAGTGGGACCCTATCTCAAAACACAAACAAAAAATGGATTTGTGTGCACGGTGGATTCCAGATGATCTGGTGAGGCTGTGTCCCCTCAGAAATCGTCGGCTGGCTATATGGTTGGTCAGAGGAACAATTAGGTCTCTCTCCTACAGAGGAAGTTCCATCATTTGCTGTTCTGTTTTTCTTCAGCATATGTGACAGACTCCCTGGTGAGTCAATTGAGGTCATGTATGTCTGCCCCAAGTGACACACCTGTTGTCCCAGCTACACGGGAAATACTTGCTGAACACAGTATGATTTTCAGGTTGCCCACACTCTTCCTCATTCTCTTCACTGGGGTGCAGCATTGGTACCCCACTTCTGTGAAGGCTTCTCTCTGCACGCTCCCATGGTTACCATCAGCCACACATTAACTCTCTCCTCCCATAGGATCTGTCTCTACTTGTGACAGCCTTCATTGTTGGTCTTATTTATTGTAAGCTGATTTATTTTCCAAAAGTGTAAATTAAGTGAGTTACAGTTCTATTCATGAGCTTTGCACCAAGTAGGCAAATAATAAAATAAATATAAATTTTAAGTTGGTTTTGGATTTCACAATAGACAAAATGAAGTATTCCTGATGCTTTAATTCATATGGGAAGTGTTTAATTATTTTGAATAGATATATTCCAGCCCCTAAATATGGAAACGTAAGTATGTTATGAAGATAAGTGAGTACAGCAGTCATATATAATGCCATAATCATATTGTGTTTAACAACATAATATGAACATTAATATCAGCGTAATAGGAACACAAGAATATTATTTATAATTGACATTAAATGAAAAAATATACTTATAAACATGTTAATAGTTAAAGTTTTTCTATTTGTGTTAGAAGGTCTTTATGCTCTTTTTGGTGACACAGGTTCTCATGAATTTTAGACTCACTTCAAACTCACTATATAGTTGAAAATGACCTTGAACTTTGTGTGTGTGTGTGTGTCTGTATTGTGTAGTCTTAAATTTTTGTGTGTATGTGTGTGTGCACACGTGCACACGCATGCACAAGTCATAGAGTCTATGTGGTGGTCAGAGGACAACTTGGGAGTCAGTTTGGGTCTTATGCATGTGTGTCCTGGAATTGAATGCAGGACATCAGGTTTGTGCTTCTGCCTGCTGAACCATCTCACCAGCCCAGCTGGGTGTTCTGTGTTGTTGCTTGTTTGCTTGGAGTCAGGGTCTTCAGTAGCCCAGGAGCTGGCCTTGTGCGTGCTATGACCTTGAAACTTCTGTTCCTCCTCCCTCTAGTCCCTGAGTCTGTGTCACTGCCCAGTTTATGCGGTGCCCAGGAGCCAAGCCATGGCTTCCTGTGTGTCAGGGGAACACACTGCTCTCTGAGCCGCGGCTCCGGTCATGGAGCTGTACATCTGTCATGTGACTGCTGCGCTCACCTGTTTTCATGCATGCTAATCCTTAGAGAGGCTTTCGGCTTGTTCAGAGCTTCTTGGTAGTTATTTAGAGACTTTGGAAACATAATAAATTATGAGCTAACATGAAATATTGAGCTTTCAACTTAAGATCTGGGGGAAGACAGCTATAGTGTTTTTTCTTATTTGAGATTTTAAGTGATTGTCAAAACAGAAAATAAGAGTTGAAGAATACTCACTCCTCTCTTGGGTACATTGTTATTTTAGCTGTTAGATGTTTCTTTTCTCTACTGCAGGCTCAGTCCTCCTGTTCTCCCACTGTGCTCCCTAAAGGAAATGCAACTGTCTGTGGACAAATTCTTTAGACTGGAACCATCTGATGTTACCAATGGTTGCTTTCTTTCTATTTTAACAAGAGAGGTAAGGGAGAAAAATCCTAATGCATGACATCCTTTGAAATCGAAAACAACAAACTCTCTTCACTGGCACCTACTTCATGACTATTTTGCCATAGGGTCTTGTGTAGCCCAAGAGCTGGCCTTGTGTGCTATGTAGCTAGCTATGCCCTCGAACTTTTGTTTCTCTGGCCTCCACTCCCAGTTTACACAGCGCCCAGGAGCCAGCCCACGGCTGGAGGGCAGGAGCAGGATTATTGCCACACAGCGCACAGTCTCCGCTCTCCACGCTTCTCTTCAGTCTTCCTCTTTGGCTTGCCCTCCACCCCACCTCTTCCAGCAGTTTGCCAACTGCCTAGTGTATCTTCCTTAGTGTATAAGAAATAAGCAGGGTAATTCTTACGAGGTTTGAAAATGAGGAAGTTGAACTAAGAAAAAAGTTATTTCTGGGGTTTATGAGTTATGTTAGGGAGTAAGGCCTAAAAAACATTTACTTTAGTATGTTTTAATTTTCACTAAATCGCTGACAAATATTTAAAATCTGTGCACTGATCACCTCCCCCCCCCCCCCGGTCTTAACAATTGCTGTTTTCATTGCAGCGAGACCCATCCGAGACAGTATCCGTGAAGGATGTTCTGGCCCGAGCTGCTGCCAAAGGTCTACTGGATGGGGTTGAGCTTGGGAAGACATCCAAACGGGAGAAGAAGAGGAAGAAATCCAAAACATCACTGTCCAAAGCTCCTGCTAATGACACCAATGGCATCCAAATGAAAATCACCGAGTTCATAAGTCAAGAAAGTAAAGCGAGTACTTCCCAAGGCGAGGCATTAACAACTAAAACACCTCTCCCGCCAAAAACTGCCTCCCAAGGGGGCGCTTCCTCCCAGGTCAGAAAACCCAAGCCTGGCACCAATTCTTTACTGACCACATTGATGAAGACTACTTATCCTTCCAGGCCAGAAGACCGGCAGGTGACCTTGAGACGAAGGCCAGAAGGCAAAGTGATGCCTCTGAAGTCCGTTGAGATTGTTTTGCCTCCAGTGATGTTCCCATTGTCAAGTTCCCAGGGACCCCGAGCTCAGATGCCAGCAAACCGCATCTACTATCGCTTGGTTGGATCAAAGGTTGGCACGCACAGCTATGTTACACCATCAGCAACCAGAAGAACGGAGAAGGCTAAGGAAAGCACACCTTCCTCCTGTGTCAGGCATCCTAGACCATGGCTTTGACGGTGGGGCCCTTCCTACAGGCTGGCTGGGATTTCTTTCTGTTCAGACACTATTACTGGGGCTTCTGGTCACTTAGTATCTTCCCCTGCGACTTTACCTCCATGAAGACAGAGAAGCAGTGATGGAGGGAGCAAGCGAAGGTGTTGTGTCACCAGCTCAGTGCTGATGTGTTTTAGGATGCCTAGCTGCAGATTCCTGGGAGGGAGTGTGGACTAAGCAGCTGGCTTCCCTGAAGTAGACAGAGTGCCTCCCAGCAGGCTTCTCTGCAGAGTTCATTGAGGGGCTTGGTAGAAATTCCTCAGATACAAAGAATGATGTCCTCTCCTGCCTGCCCCAGCTCCAGCCAGGAACCTGACCCCGCTCCTTAGCCAGGAAGTTACTGTGCTTGAAACCTCTGGGATCCCAGTTGAGGCCAGTTTTTCCCTTTAGCACCCCACTGTTCCCCAAACAGGGCATGCCAGAAGGTTCTGCAATGGACTGAGCTTTGACTAGGAGTAGGAAGCCCAGTACCAGGTGTGCGCAGTCCAGATGGCCATACAGAAAACAATGTTTCTGGAGAATTTCCAGAATCCCGAGTAGACTGCACACAATAATCCCTTCCTTCTGTTTATGCCAAACATTGTTGGAAAAGGGACAGCGAGCAAATTTCTACCTAAGTATTCTTGTTCTGAGAAAGAGGTCTAACTGTTGAACACAAGCAATGTATCATTGAAAAAACACAAAGATTTCTGATTCTATGCAAAGATCAGGTGACACAGCCAAATGTACAAGTCATTTTGATGGCACACAGTGCTCAAACCTTGGTAACTCATTTCTGATGCACAATTACAATATATTGTAGCACTATGTTAATACATTAAATGTCAATTACTCTTAGCTATATTAACAATTGTCTACCAATATTGACATGATTATCATTTCTGGGTCTGATTTTTTTCATCATGGCAACAGAAATTGTTTGACATTAAATAAAGTTATGACTAAAAATCTTATTTTTAAAGAGTTCTGACACATTTGGAGTTTGAATGTAAGCTTTCTCTTCAGAATTCAGCTGTGGAGAAGCATGAGCGAGTGCCAAAGGCTCAGGTTAGGCAGCAGCGTGTCAGCAGACTGGGCCCGGTGCGCTTCAGCTCCAGTGGTCTCTGGCACACTTGAAGTGGGAAGGACAAAGGATTGGTGGGTTCTCACAGCAGTTTTCTTTCAGTCAAAGATTTATATTTCTCATTAAAATCTGTGAGTCAAGAAGATGAGCTGATGCTTCAAGAGGCTTATATTTATATTCCAAAGAATTCTTGTCAGTTATGACTCTTAAAACACAGAGAACTTAGGAAATAGGCAGAAGGGTTCTCTCCCAGTTTCAGCCTAGCCTGAGCTGAACCAAAAGAGGCTGTCTGGGCTGGGATGCGGCTCCATGGTGGAGTCCGTGGTTAGCACGGATCAGGAGCCAGTTTCCATCCCCAGACCTACAAGCCACAACCCCACACTGCTTCCATTGCTTAGGTATGCCACTGAGATGGAAAACACGCAGGTCTCTATGTTTCGAGATACAGCCTAACTGACCACTATTCAGAGGGGAGCTGCCCTTTCAGTCCAGCAGTGGGAGCTCAGGCTGAAAACCGTTCCACCTGGTTTGAGATCTTTATTTTCAAGCGTATTTTCTGGGTCAACCCTTTGCCTTATAGCAGCTCAGGATACTGTCTACTCTCTAGCAGCGTGTGCTTCTGTCGCCACTGGCAGCCACTTCAGAGTCTCCTCACTTGCAGCTCGGCGCTAAACTAGCTTCCTCTCTGCACATTCGAGGAGCTTCTCAATGGACCCACTCATCTACTAAGCCTTTGTGCTCTTTGGCAGTCTTCTTGGAAAGACAGAACCAATCAATTACTGGTAAAGTGAGAAGGAAAACCGGATAAAAGCAACATGAGAAAACTCTAGTGAAAACTGCTGATCACAGTCTTTTAATTTGAATTTTACTTTGAGTTTCTTAAAGTGTTGCAAAGTAAAAAAAATCATATAGTATTTAAATACCACAGTAACAGTTTATATTTTTTTTCATTTCATTTATTTGCTTTGTGGAACTGGGGATTGAGCCCAGAGTCTAAACAAGTTCAGATTTTTACCCCAAACTATTACCAGTGTAAAACCCCTGGAAGGAAGATGAAATGCCGTTCCTTGAGAGTTACTGTCTTTAGCAGCACAAGGGAGGGTGGAATGTGGTGACACATCTGCAATCCCAGTACTCAGGAGGCTGGGCAGGAGGATCAGCATGAATTCAAGGCCAGTCTCAAAGACAAAACAACTCAACACAGCAAATGAACGACTTGGGCATTTACTTTTAATTACTCGTCTTCTGTGTATCAGGGAGTTAAAACCAGATCCAACTGACTCTCTGGTTACCACCTTTCATTTTGGATTCAATGCACTGCCCACTTCCATTCTTGATTCTTACAAGAATGAAAGGCAGACTTTGTGTGCATGTTGAAATACCTTAACCCTATGAGACTGCTTACAAAAAATTCCAATTGATGACCAGATGGGTTTCTGTGTTCAGAACACCAGCTCTTTACTGACTGAAGAGTATGGGAAGAGCAAGTCCTTACAGTCACCAGCTCATTCTCACCAAGTGGGAAATGCAAACACTAATGAAAGCAGAAGCTTACATTACTAAAATGATTTTTAAAAAGTTTAATTTGAAGTAAGAATAATACAAAAATAAAATAACTACTGTAGAGACACTAGGTTTGCATCTGTTTCTTATATCTGTGGCCGTGCTGGCAGAGAAACGAGTCAAACCTCGCACACAGCTACATCTATTCCCACATCTTACATTTAAATGTGCAAACGTGGTCAACAGCAAAAGGCATCAAAAAGAAAACCAGATGTCCTTTTAGGAGGAAGTGGCTAATGCGGCTGCCTGGCAATGCTCTCACAGTTGGTGCAAGCAAAGATCTTTGCCTTGAAGTGCACCCCCCCCAACCCCTTCATGGTTCCAAGGCTTAAACTCAGAGCCCTGCACATCTTACACAAGTGCTCTACCATGAGCCACACCCCCAGTATGCCGAAACAAGTTCATAAACCCGGCCAACTCCAGAGCTTTTGGCTTGATTGTGCTAATATTAGGGAGTCATTTTCCCACGTGGTTTGTGAAATCTTGCGTTGCAATGCTCATACAGGGAGTGTGCCCTACAGTAAGGGAAGCTTTGGGGCTACACATAAGTGGTCCTGTTCTGAGTGGTTTGTTCTGTGTCCTTCTTAAATGTCTAATGTGTATTAAAAAAAAATAGCAGTGCCAACAGTTATATCACCAAGAATTTGTTTTAATGGAAATGGGTCTAATGTCCCTTCATGCAGTGAGACAGACAGACAGACAGACAAATGAAACAATGGTTCCAATTAGCCATGGTGATCCTGAACCCAGGTGGAAACGAAGGGCACGTGGATGGATGTGTAGCTCTTTGATGACGTCACGCAAGTTGTGAAGGATATAAAAACAAAGCACCGCACAGTGCCTTAGTCTATCTACAAAGACATGGTCTTAGCCATAGGCATGTTGGCTACCATGGTGATGCTGCCCCGGAGCACAGGGAAGGTAGGCAGAACACTCCTGCCTAGTTGCTTTTAAAAAATAAAAGGAACTTTAAGCATTCTGCCCTTGCTTCTACATATTCCAATAAAAATGTGACTACAAATCATTACAAAACCACCTTGTAGGCGATGTAGTTCACTGAGATTAATTAGACCCAGGTAAATGACGTTATACCCGGGAAAGAGAATACATTAACACAATAATGCGCCATACTTCAGTAAAAATAGAATAAATAAAATAAAAATATTTTAAGCTGTATTTAACAAGTTAATTAAAAAAATGCTAAGACACACAAGGCTTAGTGAACGCGGCTGCCTGTTCCCGAATCCCGGATCTAAAGAATGCATAGATAACTGAAGTCACTAAGATCTCAGGTGAAACACTGGCATCCTTTCACAAACAAATGCAAACATACTTTCATACATACTTTTTGGCCATGGCAGAAAGTTGTCTGAATACACCATTTAACATAATTCATTTTACAAAAATCAACCTGCATTTAGTAGGCAAAGCTATTTTCAAAACAAAACAGCTGCAGTAAGAGTTGTTTTTTCCCTTACGCAAAGGCTATCATTCCTCTTACTGAGTCCTAAAATTGCATATATAAATCAGTTTGCTACTTAAAGCTAGCTCAGTATTCTTGATCCCGATAACAAACAAATGTAGATTTTAAAGACGAACAGGGCTTGTATGGAGACATCCTATAGAAACAGGGATTACTTTAGAGTTTTGAAGTGGAGTGCATTGAAACATTTCACCATGGAGCCCAAATGAGAGACTATAACTGGATTCTGGACAGTTTTTCTCTGGGCACAATTTCTTAACTCAGAAATCTCTCAGATGGCACTAGTTACTTCAGCTAATATGCAAGTTGGCACCAAGTATTAATGCATTTTTTTCTCAAGGAACATCACTTTTATTGTAGTGTGTGGATGCCAGAGAACAGTCCAGGTTCTCTGCATCTGATGCCATGGGTTTTCTGAGGGACCCACAGGTGGAACACACTCACTTCAACGCAGTCTGTGGCTGCTAAGTGCCACAGTCGGGAAGGTTTCTACACAAGTGATGTAATATCTAGAAAATCTCAGCTTGGGAAGGCTGCTGAGGACAGACATTTGTCCTCTACACATGTTTGAGGAACACAGTCCTGGACCGAGAAAGGACAATGGTCTTAACAATAAATGCCACTGTGTAGATTAACTGGACGGTTTCCTTAACACACTCGAGGATTCTGAAATTGCCTGATAGTATTTTCATTATCTGTTCTGTGTATGGACCTAGAGTCATCTGTGAAGGGTCTTCCTGATTGTGTGAAAGAGGCATCAGGTGGCAAAAGCTGGGAGACGTGATCCTGGTTCTGGCTCTCAGGAACTTGGGTGAGATCCTCGGCCACTTAGCCTCTTGGTACAAAACCCTGTGTATTTGATTTCTTCAGTGAGTTTGGTACCTTTTCTACCTTGTAAGGCTCGACTGTGATAGAACTGTGGACATCTGCAGAGCAGCGCATAAACACAAGCATTACTTTTATAACAATATTAATTTTGACATTAAAAGTAAACAAGAGTAATATAAGATTGATCTTTGCAACCTCCTTTTAAAATAATGTCAACAAGAGTCTAAATTTGTGTATCTTTATAGTTAGGTTTCTTAGCTACATAAAAAGTGGAAAGAAAATGATATTTGGGGAACGCTATCAAACAATCCATTATTTCTGTGTATATTGTGCTCAGATAAGAAAAAATTGAATCTTTTGAAAGTAAAATGGAAAAATAGAAGTTTTAAAACGTATCTAGTCAAGTCTTACCAAATTTCTAACATTAAATACATAAGTTCAAGAAAAGTACAACTTAAATTTGTTGCCATGAACACTATATGATGGGTAGACAGCTCTCTGGACAAAAAGCATAGCGAAAGCTTGTGCAGATAGGGAACCCTAGGAGGACATTACCTCCAGGATGTGAACTAACAAGAATCACACAGTGAGAGCTAAAATCATAGTGTGTGACAGAGATATAAATTGCATATTAGCTCGTCAAACTAAGGATGGAAAGTGTAGGAATATTTCATTTTCAGGTGTGGGTGGAGAACGGCCATAGCATACTTCAATTCTCTAGCTGCACTGTACAATGTAAGGCAGAAGTTTGAAATATGTCCCATCCCAAATGTATTATGAATCTGCTAATCTCTCTCTCTCTCTCTCTTTTTAAATAACCAATTTGAAAACCATCTGAAAAGAAAGGCTATTTTTTTTGCTTGATTTTTAATTCCTCAAATTTAGTTTTCTATCAATTTTAAAGTTTTCCTTTTCCCAGCACCCCAAAGACATGAAGGGGTGTCCATGCATCAGAGAGCTCGCTGAGGAAAGTGGCTGGTTAGTGTCTGCACTGATGCCAACAGCCAGTTTTTGTCAACTGACAGGTTTACTTTTATGAAAAACTAAAACCCAATTTTTTTTTTTTTTTTTTTTTTACAGGAATTCTGAAAGCTGAAAACAAGGCAAAGTGCCAAGGGACCCCAAGGTTGCTTGCGACAGATCCAACCAAGAGGACAGAAAATGAACCTGGGAATCATTCACTCCAAGGATGCAGCATTAGTTCTCTAGGAAGGGTGTGGCCACATTCTTCGGAGAGTGTGTGAAGTCCTGCTCACAATATTTACAGTAAAAGACCTTCCACTGCTCATGATGGAACTTACGGGAACAGAAAACAAAAACAACTCATGCTTCTTTTCATAGCACATGGTGGTGGCAAGACGCGGTCACATGCTTGGTCTTAACACTGTTTGGTTAAGGATGAATTCTCTGGAGACAAAGCATCAGCAACTGAATGGAAGGCCAGCTGTCGGCTTCTTTAGTGTAGACATTTGCTCTTCAGGTAAAAGTGACAGAATCCCGGAGCCCAGAGCTGCTAGGGTGTTTCTGGGATGGGGCGTTTCTGTTTCAATGTGTCAATGAGCGATAAGACCCCTCGTTTTACGTTAGTTGTGACTCTTCTGGTCACTGAGTCCGCTGGCGGGGGTGGAGGTCGGACTTTCTGTGAAGGTGGCCTGGCTACCAAGCACTTCTGGTATCGCAACTGGAATAAAACAAGCAAGCAGAAATTTAGGGAATAGTATCTCTTCTTGGTTGTTGTGTTCAAAAGTTAATGGCCCAACTTCTGAATATAAATCTAGGAGTTCATCACCACTACCACCAGCACCACCACCAACCCCCCACCAGCACTATTGCCACCACTACTAGTACTGTTACCATCATTACCACCACCAACCACCGCCAACCAAAATGCCACCAACACTGCCATTACCACCACCCCCACCCACCAGCACCAGCCTCCACCCCTGAGGTTGGATTCCCCTCTGTATGCTGTGAATACCACTGGTGAATAAAAGAAACTGCCCTGGCCTTTTGATTGGAAAGAGCTTAGGTAGGTGGGGAAAACCAAACTGAATGCTGGGAGAAAGGAGGCAGAGTCAGAGAGAAGCCATGTAACTGCTGCCGGAGACAGACATGCTGAAACCTTGCTGGTAGGCCATGAACTTGTGGTGATGCACAGATTAATGGAAATGGATTAAATTAAGATGTAAAAGTTAGCCAATAAGAAGCTAGAGCTACTGGGCCAAGCAGTGATTTAAATAATATAGTTTCTGTGTGATTATTTTGGGGCTGAGCAGCCAGGAACAAAACAAGCAGCCCTTCCCCAACACACCCCTACCCCATCTCCACCAGTAGTACTATTACCACCATCACCATCTGGTCTACCACAGCTGCCACTCATCACCATTACTCCTGCCACCACTGCTCCCCATTCCCCGCCCATACTACTAGTATTTCTATTGTGTGGTGGGGAAGACTGACCCAGGTCCTTGTATATGCGAGGCAAGGGCTCTACCCCTGAGTGCATCTGCAGTCCGGATTCATATTGTTCTTAATGTGGGGGTGTTTTAAATTCCCACAGCTGTTTGGCTTCTCCCACCCATCCTTTCCGCCCACTGCTCACAGTCAACAGCCAAACAAATGAAAAGGATCAGCAGAGAGAGGGCGCTAACTAAGCTTTCCATCAGACATGTACATCCAGGAAAGTGTTGGTGATATGGCATAATAGGAAGGGCACAGTCTGTATCCAGGCTGTATTGCTTGTGAGCTCTAGGAACCCAGCCATTGCATTTCTCCAAGTCTCAATGTCTTTGACTATAGAGCAGTTGAGAATTACAAAGCAAACTGTAGAAAGCCTTAGATAGGCCTAGCAACATGTATTTGTTCCTGTCCCTGTTTCCTGCTGTAATAGAAAATGTTGTACTGAGATTTCAGTTATCTCTTTTAACTAAAAGTATAAACCCTAAGTGATTAAAAAAACAAAAAAAACAAACCAACATTGGGAACACAGGCATATCTATCCTTCAGAAATATAGCAACACAGGCCTGCTGAGATGGCTCGGCAGGTAAAGGCACTTGGTTTTCAAACCTAACAACCCGACTTTGACACCAGAAACCCACAGTAGGAAAGAACAAACTCCCCAGTGTTGTCCATCGACTTCCACACGTGGCAACCTGTGCACTTGCACTCTCTTCCTCACACATACCATATACACATATACACTAATAAAAACTCCTTTGTTGTTTTTCGAGACAAGGTTTCTCTGTATAACAGCCCTGGCTTTCCTGGAACTCGCTCTGTAGAGCAGGCTGTCAGACTCATAGAGATCCAACTGCCTTGGCCTCCCAAGTGCTGGGAGGTGTGTGCTACCACCTGGCAATAAAAACTTTTTAAAGAGAGAACTACATCAACGTAACCAGCTTGCTTTTGAACTAGTAGAAAGTTAAATAATTCTTCAGTGTTAGATGAAAAGGATTATGTTTGTCATTTCTTTCTGATCTCTAAAGTCAAGTCAAAGGTCTGTTGACCCTCAGCATAGTTATAGCTGCTTCTCCCTCAAACACATGAAAACACTCACCAAAAAAATGGGACGGGGGTTCGAATGCTCTCTCATGTCCCACAGGTCAGAAAACTCAGTACATACAAAAGGGTGGTTTACCACATGTCTGCTCTATGGAGAACATCTTGCTAGGTCTGCATCACCAATCACACGCCTCTTAAAGCATCACTTCATCAGCAGGTACGTGTGGCAATATTAAACCCTGGACTTGAAATTTCAAATAGCAGCTTTGTATGCATATCATGAATCAAAATTGCACATAACTGATGGAATTCATAAATAAAGAATCCGCTCTGACCTCTTTTAAATTCCATGAAAGTGTCTTCACTTAGGTCTATATAACACAGCTGCAGAATGGGCCTTAAAAGGGAATTCAAAAGAATGTGTCACTACCATATCTCCGATCGTATCAATCCATGCATAAGTATTCCAGATGGAGAAGGGCATGGATTTGACTGAAGAAAGGTACGCGTGCATTGGGGAGAACTGGATTCAGAGTGCGGTGGGAGCTTAGATTGTACCCACGTGCCTTCTACCACACTGCCTGAGCTACTCCAGCTGGTTGCATTAATAAAATTTTTATTAAAAAAGTGTTTTCAAGTGGAAAAATGATTCTGGGGATCTGGAAAAACAAACCTGTAGCCACTGATAAAACTAATTAGCTAACTGTCATTAGCATTTAAGATGTATAATTAAGAGTGAAAGCTATTCATTTTAGACCCAAACCATCTGGTACGCTCCATTTCAATTTTGTAAAATATCTAGTTTTTTCGCTTGACTGAAAGAGCACTTGCTTATTTCCCATGGTCCCTTCCTCCCATCTACACCTGGTTCCCAGGTCCACCTCACAACTCCTGCACTCCCCTGCTCCTTCCCCACAGCCCTGCCCCCAATACCCAGGCTTGTGAACATTAGCATCCTGTGTGCATAGCACTTAGAGAAAACAGCACTCCCACTGAGGACCAGTGAGTGGGAAGCAGATGGAGTGTGGATCCCAGGTCTCTCTTCCTTCCCTTCCCCCCACTCAATAGTCTCAAAGATTAAAAAAAAGGGGGGGGTGGGCATGTGTTTACCATGTGCTACAGGACACACACGGAAGTCAGAGGACAACTGGTGGGAACTGGTCTTTTCTCATGCGGGCTCCACGTCTCAAAAATTAGGTTACCAGGTTTGGTAGCAAGTGACTTTACCTGCTCACTGGCCTCAATAAGTTTCGGTAGCCAATTTGCTCTTTTCCTATCCTGTTGTCTAAATAGTCATCAGTGTCCTTCACCATGGGAAGACAATAATACCCGAGACAGAAATCTAGAAAAAGAAGCTAGAATGTACAGCCCATACCAGATGTCGTTTTTTTTTTTTTTTGTATCTGGATTCAGAACTCATTTTGGGGATGACATGACAACTGGCTTGGGTGTGATTTATGATTTCTTGGATTGCACAAGTAAAAACAGGGCCAAATGCAGCCTTGCAAGACATGGCCTGTGTGAGGAGAGAAAGACGCTAAGAAAATAGCAGAAGGAGCTGGAGATAAGAGTGAAGGAGGGGTACTTCCACGGCCACGGCCACACTGCGGCTGGCAGAGGCAAAGCGGGGGAGAGTCTGTGGTGATGATCTGCCAGGTGCTGCAAACGTCCACACAGAGGACTGATAATTGCAAAACTTTAAAGACAAACAAACACATAGAAGTGCCGTAGGCAATAGGTTGTTTCTAACGCCACTGTACTTTCGCGGAATGACTGTCTTATGTGTGGTCTGTCATTCACATCGACATACATGTCATTATAAGGCACATGATTCATGTGGCTCCTTTAGCACAGGAAAGTGTGCAGATCGCCTCCATCCTAAATAAACCAAGCTCACAGAGCAGCCAGTGGTGTTCCTTTGACAACCCCCCCGACAGACTTTCCTAGTTCCCACTTTCAGAGTCTTTCTCCCTTTGTCCAGTTCCTTCTCAGGCTGGTGTAGTCTCCTCCACTTACAGCTCTTTCCACGCTACCACGGGACTTTGGATTTTGTGTCTCTCCTGCTACACCGAGCTCCCTGATTCACAGGGCTTTCTGGGGTCTGTGCAGAGCTCCTGGATCCACACTTGGGGCTCTCTGGGGTCGTAGCAGAGGGGACTCCTCACACAAGGTAGTGCTCCATCTCATTGATCATGGCCTCGTTAGCCCTCTTCTGGCTGCCTCCTGCCGAGGCCCCTCCCTGTCTCTTTAGTCTCCATGCTGGCGGCCCAGGTTGATCACTACACCTCAAGCTGTACTTTAAACTTGCCCTCACGAGGAAAGGTCTCCAGGAAGAGGGACTGTCTTCCTTTTGGATGGAATACTATTTTAAAACATAAGTATGAGGCCGGGCGGTGGTGGCACACGCCTTTAATCCCAGCACTTGGGAGGCAGAGGCAGGCAGATCTCTGTGAGTTCGAGACCAGCCTGGTCTACAAGAGCTAGTTCCAGGACAGGCTCCAAAACCACAGAGAAACTCGCGCACGCCTTTAATCCCAGCACTCGGGAGGCAGAGGCAGGCGGATCTCTGTGAGTTCGAGACCAGCCTGGTGTACAGAGCTAGTTCCAGGACAGACTCCAAAGCCACAGAGAAACCCTGTCTCGAAAAAACCAAAAACCAAAAAAAAAAAAAAAAAAAAAAAAAAACCTAAGTATGAGCTGGAAGCTGTGGCGCATGTGTATAGTCCCACTGTTGGGAAGGTTGAGAGTTTAAAGACAGTCTAGGCTACAGTGAGTTCCAGGCCAGCATGAGCTACTGTGAGACTTTATGTCAAAACACCAAACCCAAATCCAGAAAAATTCCAGAAGCTAGAGATGACCAATTCCTACTTGGTAATCTTTCCTGGAGACACCAACTTCACCGGTCTTTCATGATGGGGGTCCTGTTTCTTCCACCAGTTCCAGCGACTATCACTAGACTGTGCCCTGGACCTCAGGCTCTAGTGCCTACCTTCACAGTTCCTTTGCTCTGACCAGAGGAGTTCCAGTGTGCGCAAGAACGCTTCCCAGAGCACATCCGCTCAACAAAGAGATGTTTACATCTCAAATCAGACATCCTGTGAAGTACCCAGGCCTTGCGAGCCAGCAGCACGGGGCCCACTCTAGTCTGTTACTTACTGATCACTATAAAGTACGGGGCTTTGGGAGTGAGACGTTATCCATTAAATAAAGGATTTCCACTCTAATTTACAGCATCTAGAACAAGAAGGACAGGGAAGGTGGAGCAAAAGGCGGAGTCCCTCACCATGCAGGCAGCCTGGACGGCTTCTGACACGTTGGCGGCATTCGGCTCACACCAAAACACGTGGCACTCAAAGCGCTGGTTCCCAGTGTCCATGATGAAGGCAAATGTGTGGACATCCTTCCCGACACCCATGAAGGACAGAAACCGCACTCGACACTCCACCAAGATTTCCTCTTCGCTCTGTAAGAGACATGGTTCAGCACCCGTGCTCTCTGGGAAGTCAGACAGCTGCCAGCAAAAAAAAAGGTCACACCTTAAATACTTCAGAGAATTCCGCTTACAGAGCCTGGCAGGATTTGCATCTTATTAGAAAGTCAGAATGTGGCTAAGTAGCCCGAGAAGCCACCACTGCCGTGGGTATCTGATCTCACAGTGAATGACCCTGCTGCTGTGGAAAGGGATGGGTGTCCCATTCTCTATCCACTGCAGCCTACATCCGTTCTTCACTGTGCGCAGAACAGTGTCACACAGACTTCTATAGACTGCCCAACGCAGGGCCCTCAGTGGCTCAGGACCCCTTTGTCTATATGAACCTTTGTCTATGTGTGTCCAAGAGTAAAAGATTCACATGTCTTGCTCCGCTGTTTTTTATTCAAGCACCAAATCACATCCAACACTGGAAGACAAAATGCTGCTAATCAACACATTTGTCACTTCATCCCCCCTCCTCTTCTCCACACACAAGGCAGCATCAAGACGTGTGTGGGATTCGTTTCATAGCTGACATCCATGGCAGCAACCACAGGCAATTTGTGAGTTAGTAAACACAGCTAGAATGCCAGCTTTCAATCTGTAACACCCTGGCTTGTTAAATATTCATTCATTTCACAGGCATCCTACCCTGGGCAGGGAGGTCGGGAGGTTTGTGGAAGAAGTACTGGAGTCGGAATCTGGGAGACAGGGTGTGGACAAAGGGGTGTGGTACAGGGAGGGAGCTGCACCAGTCAGAACACCTCAGTGGGGGAGGACACCACAACGCGCTTTAGGAGTGAAATCCAGAACAAGGGGAGAGGAAGGCAGGCTGGGGAGGACTGCTCACCGACAGGGGTGAAGTGATTTTGACAGTGACCTGCTGGTGGCAGAAGCTGGGACATGCTCATGACCTGAGGTTTTCCTAGCACAGGGCCTTCACGCACCTTGGTAAAGGGGGCTGAACTCAGACCATTTGGCTTGAAGGCCCGGTTCTGTGCTTCTAATTTGATCTTAGCCAAGTAACTCTGTTCAATCACCCTGATGGGATAATCTGGGTTGAGGCAAACGCCGGCCTGTCAGGATGACCAATGATCTGTTCTCCAGAAGTCATATAGCATTGGGCTTCCCGAATACAGGCAACGTTTGCACCCAACTCCAGACAGCATGGCCTAGTCCACACCAGAGCCCTAATAACAAAAATGAAAGGCACAGGAAGCTACGGCTAGTGCCACCTGTCACCTTGAACCATTTCAATCTCTCAAGCAAGTGAGGAAGGCAGAATGGGGGCATCAGAATAGGAGTTTCCAGATCCCGAGGGAGGCACGATGAGGCCCAGACAAAGTCCCAAATCTTCTATGAACGTAGGCCATTTTAATCACAAGTCAATATCACCCCAAGAGGCCAAGCCTTGATGTGTCCTCTCGAGCTCCTCACCTTCTCACTGATGACGGTGACTGTGGCATCGGCCACGTTCATGTTCACCGAAGGCCAATCCTCCTTGCTGGATGAGGTCATCAGACTTTCTATGGCACTGTTCAGGGTGTCCATGCCTACACATAGAAAGGATAATTAAAACTTCACTCTCTAATGCAGGCCCAGTCACTCAGGAACAGCCAGACCCAGGTTGGCCTTTGTAGTTCCTGGGGTCAGGCCACCTACTGCTTTATCTTCAAGTTTGCTCAGAAGAAAAAAAGCCAGTTTGAGTCCTGGGCACCTCCAGGGATGTGTGTGTATGTTTGTGCCTGCATGTCTGCATGCATGCATGTGTGGTGTGTGTGTGGTGCGTGTGTGTGTAATGTGTGTGTGTGTGCCTTGTCTATGAGACTATGATGCTCTAACCTCAAGCCTGCCTTTGAGAGCCTAGGGAAGGAGACTCAACAGAAGCCAGCATCTACCAGAGTATCAGACCCTTCCCTATCATTTAGTCAGGGAAGAGTTGATGGCCCCTTTACAGATGCTGTCCAGTGGGGTTCCTTTGCTAGCTGTAGAATAAGTAAGCTCAGAACAAGCTAAATCTGTTTATTGTGTGTGAGAGCACATGACACATTGTGTGCGTGTGTCTGCAGACAACTTCCCAGCTGTCCTGCGCCCCCTGAGCTATCTGGCCTGCTCAGGAGTAACAACTTCATTGTGACGTAACTCGCGTGGAATTCACTCTTTTTAATGCATACCATCCAACGGCTTTTGGTCTACTCATAGGGGAGTCATCAAATCAATTTTAGTATATTTTCAGTACTCCTGTAATACTTAGGGGGGCACTCTCTATGTTCCCTACAACCTAGCCTCGAATCAGTTCCTACTTTCTGTCTGGTTCTGGGGCCTTGCCTATTGTCAGCACTCCTGTTAAGAATCCTACACAGAGGACTCTTTTGGGGAGGGAGAGGTGACTTCTTCGATCCATCTCAATGTTTCAAGGGTCACACGTGCCATGACCTGTTTCTTTACTTTTTCTCTTGCCAGATAAAATTCCATTATTGGAAAGGTGATGGGTATTAGGAGTGTCTTTACTTTTGAACAAATGCTATTAGGAATGTTATTGTAGCTTTGGGGGCGGGGGGAACAAAGCTACCAGTTTTCTTGGGTATGTGCTTGAGGGCAGAACTGCTGAGTCAAACAACAGTTAAGGTCTTTGACCCTCTGAGGAAGTGCCTAAAGGTGCCCCAGAGAGCATTTTACTTTACCCCCAGACCCCCGACTTCTCCAGGGCCTTTTCCAGCCAGGGGGAAGCTACAGCTCCCAGCTTCTCTGTGAGCTGAAGCAGGTGGAACACCTCAGTTCCTGGCACCAGGGTAGGACATACCACTATGGGTCACTGTGTAAAGATATGGGGGCTCCATCAGTCTTTCCCACCTGTCTCCAGTGGGTAAGAACAGAGGCAGGAGCCTGACCCCAAAGCTGAGAGCCAGACAGAGCACTCTACAGTCCAGGGATGCTCATTCCTGGAATGCTGGGACAACAGGAAACACACACTTGTTCCCTTGGAGTCTCTGCATGCTGGACCGCACATCAAGTCAAGGTTAGCTTGCCCCCACCACCTACGCGACCAGGATGATCATGTGTCCCAGGCTGGTGTTACCACAGAGGCACAAGTCAGGGTTAAGATGAGGCCCTCACCCTTCTGAGAGAACCAACGGCTCTTGTAAGCTTTGGAAGCCTTGCCCAGTTTTACCTACCGACAGGTCTGTCCACGGGTAACATGCCCAGGTACTGCACATGGAACTTCTGCACCAGTTCCGTCTTTGGTGTTGGAAAATCTACTACAAGGAACAAAAGCAGTGTGTTTCTCAGTAGTTCCAGGGCACGGGGAAAGCCAGCTGTCCATCTGGAATCTGCACGCCCAGATGGCAACCCATACCAGGGCACTCTGTTCCCAGACGTTCGTTCTATAACGACAGCATTTCCTGACTCCAGATATAGGGGCTTTGCCAGTCTAAACCCTACTGATCTCTCTTTCAGGGTGAAATGCTTAGGAAGGCAAAATCCAGTATGCTAAGTCTTTCATGTGCTAAGAAACAGCTTTTCGTGCCCTATTTGTTAGGCATGGCTGGTGCCCAAAGAAAGTTTATATACATTATATATTCAAAGGGTATATATAATCAAAGGCATGGAAGAAACAATGCAGTCCCCCCAACTAACAATCTATAGATTTTTAAACTAGACAGTCCTTACCCCAATGGTAATACATGGGATTAAACAAAACAAAACAAAAACTCTGCTACAATATTCTCTAATTTGTTCAACAGAAATAAAAAACAACTTCCCTGTTCAAGACTTTTGAACTCTGATCCCTCGAGGCCTGGAGCACACACTCATTGTCCCCTCCACCACCCAGGCAGAGTCTCACCATGCAGCACCCAGCCTGGCTCACAGTCCTACTGACTCTACGTCCCAAATTCTAGAGATTGGATTCTAGGATGGAGGCCACCATGCCCAATTTTAAGGTGTATTTTTATTTTATATGTATGAAAGGTTTAGTTAGCTTGCATATATGTGCAGCACATGCGTGCGGTGACTGCAGAAGCCAGAAGAGAGCAACAGATGCCCTCAAAACGGAATCACACACGGTTGTGAGCAGCCCTATGGGTGCTGGGAATCGAGCGCGGGTATTCTGTAAGAGTAGCCGGTGCCATCATCCAGCCCTCGAGTGTGCTTTTAAAGGAGACCAGAGAAGCCCCTGCAACCCTCCGGTCTTGCCGGACTGGCAGGAGCCTTGGAGGAGGGGCCGCTGTAGACATACCTTGCAACGGGACGTCGAGACTCACATTGTTCCTTTCCTGTAAGGAGCTGCAGGCCAGGGCTTTGGCATTCTTCCGTTCAGCCATAATCTAGACAGCAAATGAAAGCGCATCTTGGGTTCCCGGCTACGGACCCCATGTCAGCAGCCAGCCCTGCCAGCAAAGCATCTGAGTGGATTCTACCGGGATTTAAACTGATGCTCATCTTCTGCCTCCTTTTCCTCCTCTCCCTGCGCTACACATTATATGAGATTTCACCTTTCCCTGCTGGGGATGGTAGGTGAACATTTCCTCAGAGTGACAGCTTTCTGAATGCTTGGAAGCTTCTTCTTCCATCTCCTCGTTCCCACACCTGTGGAGGACAACCCAACAGGCACCCTCTGGGGGCAGCTGGACCCTCTGGCCCCTACTTATGCTCAGAGAGCACAGAGTAACATGCTTCCCTGGTACTGTCCCAGGGCGACTCTTAGATACTCTTTCCAGGCCTCTGGAGATGTTCAGATCCTACCGCTGCCCTTACTAGCCGTGACCTTGGATAGGTAAGCTGCCCTTTTGTGTCTCATCACCGTAACCACATATAGACGAGAGCATGTATGTCACAGGGCATGTGTGGAATAAATGAATATTAAAGGAGTCCAGAGGGCTCAGGAATGTCGGCTGCTGCCATTGTCCTTCTCCGGCTCTTCCAGGCGTCTCTCTTCTGTGAGGGACACTAATGGTCACTGTGTGCAGGCATCTTTTTGTTCTTGTTCTCCACCAGGGAGTCACAGTGGTGTGGGTTTAGGGACTGAAAGATGCCTGGTCACAATGGCCCTGGAAGTAACTTGCGCTTTGAATCCCAGCCCAAGATGTTCATTGCAAAGTAATTACCGTCATTTCTCTAGGTGTATGTAATGTAGCGGTAACGTGACGTTCACAGGATGATAAACACAAGTCACATGCAAAAACTCCACCATCTTGTGAGGGACCCGGGCATCCCTGTGAGTGGGTAACCCTGAGGTCATCGATATGCCTTGAACTTGGAATCCACTACACACTAACAACATGGGCTGAGCACCACCCTGCCCACTTCTCCCTGGGTTTGATGTCACAGGCATCTCTCCAGCCCTCCCGCTCAGTCAGTGAGGGGAAACAGGGAGGTAGACCCTGTGCCCTGGACCCATTCTTACCTTAGAACAGATTTCGTGGAGACTTGTGGCGATGGCTTTTGCTGGCGTGTCACATCGAAACACATGACACTTCAGAATCCTCGTGTCTTTGTCTCTTGCTACATAAGCAAAATCCCTGTGCAGAGGCAATTTGCCAGGATATTAGGAAAAGGAGCCTTTTCTCAACATGTGCTCCAGTTACGACTATTAACGGAGCTCATAGCCAGCATGCCAGCGGTGAACGGTGGAGGCAGATTAAACACCAAAACCAAAACACCAACAGCTACAGACAGCAGAAGCAGAGGTCAGTGGCTGTTAGGGACCTGTTGCTATGTGACATGGTAGTGTCCTCTAAACCTAGCTCTTCAACTCTGGGATAGGGACCAACCCAGAGTGCACACTGAATTCTGAAGAAAGCGTCTGTCTGGAGCAGTGACAAATAAGACGATGAGACAATGAACACGGAATTGGGAAGAATATGAATTACAGAATGATATAATGACAACCAGCATGAGCCAGCAGAAGCGAAACAATGGGCTGTGATGTGTGGGCGGGCACAGAGGACGGGCCAGCCCCACAGCTGCCTGAGGAAGCTGATGGGCAATCAGAGAACCCCGGAACACACATGTCTTGTGAACTGGACATTACCAAAGGCATGTGACTTTGACAGACATCCACACTGTGGCCCTGGGGGCAATGCTGGTCTCCTGTGTTATATATCAGGTTAGCTCAAGCAAGCTGACTGCTCTGTCTGTGCTACTGATACCCATTATGACGTTACGTGGCTTCAGAACAACCATACCGGGTAACACAACTAAGTTTCTTGCTGTTATTAATGGAGACAGTGGCTCTCCAAATAGGGAGTGAAAGATCTCACTGTGTAGCCGAGGCTGGCCTGGAACCCCAATCTTCTTAGCTAACTTCTAAGTGCTACAACCATGGCATGAGCTACCCCACACAGCAACTGAATTTATTTTTTACATTACTTGTCTTCCGATCTGTCTTTTTTAAGTTTTAAAGATATATTCTATATTTTAATTATGTGTGTGGGTATGTACACCGGTATGCAGATGCCCCCCCCCCCACACACACACCAGAGACATGCAATCTCCCTGCAGCTGGGGATGCAGCTAGAGCCATGAGTGGTGCTGGGAACCCAGCTCAGGTGCTCGGAAAGAGCAGAGCGCGCTCTTAGTTGCTGAGCCACCTCCCAGTCCCTACTTGTGGGTTTCTGAGATACAGTCTCACAATGTGGCCTGGGCCAGCCACAAAATTACAGCAATTCTCTTGCTTCCACCTCCCCACGTGCCAGAATTACGGGTGTGAGCTACCATGCAGCTTAAATTACTTCTCTTAATACGGAAGAAGTTGGCAAGATTTCCATAGATGACCACACGAAGGTCTAGCCATACGTGTGGTACTAGGGTGAGGGAAAGTTGGTGAGCTTGAAGGATTGGCAACAGAAACCTGCCTCCTGGCCTTTGTGCTCTGGAGTTGGTCCTGAATACAGCGCATCCTTGCCTGCCATCTCACAGATTCTGCCCTCAGCCTGCCCTCACCTGCCCTCAGTATTGCTCCTAACTGCCTCCTGCTCCTTCACTGCCTATCTCCGTTGGCATCTTCCATGCTGGAATCAAATGTTCCCTAGCCTGCCAGCCACAGCCCTGTACCCAATCCCAATGTCTTGGCCTATCTCACCACCTGGAAATCTGGATCCCTCGCTCCCCTTCCAGCCTGACCAGTGCTCAGCATTTTAGCAAGTTCTCATCCTTGCTTTTGCTTACTTTGTCTCTACTCTGTTGCCACTGCTGGGCTAGGGTTCCCTATGTACACCACACTCACCAGTGGGCATCCCGCAAGTCCACAAAGCTCCATGAAGATGGATTATATCTTATGCCCAAGACACAACAGAAATGAGTAATGTTTGAGGACTGAAGCACAGGCTTGCTCCACGTGTCCCTGGTGCCTTCAGGGAACGGTGACCTTTACCCGAGGTGTGAATAGGTACCATGGCACTGGGTGAAGAGACAGGTCTGGGGGTGGGGCACACTTTGAGAGGTGAGGATAGTCTTTCTCCATATTGTGTTCTCAAAGCCTTCCCATCCCAGGCTCAAGTGCCATGAAGGAAACACACAACCTAAAAGATCAACAGTTCATTCTGGAGACGGCTAAGAGGAAGCCTTGTTCGTGGTTTCCTCCCCAAGCTCCCTTCATTTCCCAGATGGTTCAGACAGTAAGGCACACAGTGTCTGACAACCCTTCCCCTTCCAACTCCCAGGTCTGGCTGCCGTGTTTCTGAGGCCAAATCTCTCCAGATTCCCTTGTATCACTCGCAGGAAGTGCAAACACCCTTGTCTGGATTTTGAGAGTTGTAAAATGTCTGTAACATCTTCAAGCCTCATTCCTTCTGGCAAGGTCTCCCCCTCTCTCTGCTTAAGTATGTGATCTTCATGATTGCGTGTTGTGGTATCTTCCCTCATTTGGTGACCATCCGCCCTCCCTGCGCTGTCCAGAGTGCACTCAGCTACCCAGCACAGCCTACCCGAGGTCTGCCTGGCTCTCTGACCCACAAGGCCTTGCTTGTCTAAATGCTGTCAGTATGCAAATTCTGCTCGCTATACTTTCTCTCGTGTCTGTCCTCTCTAAGGGTCAGGAAGGAACAGAAAGAAGGCTGCTGGATGCAGGCAAACCAGCTTCTAGTTCGTTCCTGGTTTAACTTAGCTAACATGTCTAACCCCAGAAACCTCAAACCAAAACTTGCTGGACAGGGCACCACAAGTGGAAAAGGCCACACCATGAAACTGATTTTTTTTCTTTTTTATGAAATTATCAAAAACGGTGTTAAAACTGCCTTTGGTTTGTGGGAATAAGAAATAACTGTCAGATTGAATTGTGGATCCCATCTCATCATGGAGATGCAAACATTCCGAATCCAGAAATCTTCCTGGTCCTAAGCATCCTAGAGAAGAATATAGGACTGGTGTGACCCCAGGCCTGGTTACGAAGCCCATCTTTACGTGTGGGTGGAGACATTTACTTCCACATTGCTTTGCTTCTGATGAAAGCTTCCAAGACCCACGCTCTCTCCAGCCTGACTGGCAGCCAGCAGGAAGCCTATATTCCCAAGGTTCCCAAGGTCACTAGCAGAGAGGAGAGGACACACCTGGGCCACTAACCACGGGTCAGTCCTCCCAAGCACCGGCTGCGTGCTGTCTGTTCTTTCATGTGTGACCTCACAGGCATAACTTTTAAAAAATCACTACTCTCAATCTTCATCTTCTTTCAGCTCAGGGGAAGGCGATGAACGCCGCAGGGCAACCGTCCGGAAACTACCTCTTCCCGAAGGAGAAAGCATGCAGCCTTGGGCCTTGGGGGAGGGCTTTTCACAAATTTTGAGCAGTCCATCTCTATTTCTTCTTAGGTAGATAACAGATAGGCAGAAATCCCAGTGCCTCTTTCTGTAGAATTAAGAGGGCTGGATGTCTCTAACTTTAGACCATTACATATTCCTAATCACCCTAAAACAGCTGTCAGTCCCCGACATGGAGGTCTGCACGGACAAGGCTTTTCCCTCAGACCTAAGCATGGACAAGCATCTCATGAATCAGCAGGAAATCTTCACTGGTTGTGCTGGAAGCTGTTTCCAGAATCTGCCTTCTGGAAATGGTTGCTGCAGCTGACACAGCAACAGCTTCCCTTGTTTCTCAAAGACATTCTTGTCCTAACTCATGGACTCTGACAAGCGTCCTTGTAGATATACCAACTTAAGGATCCGGAGACAGGGCCGTTTCTCTAGATTGTCTGACTGGCTCTAAGCAATCTTGAGGGAAATGAAGCAACGCCTGCCTTAGAAATGACAGGAGAGGATCGGGGACACAAGTAAAGGACACAGGGAAGGGCAGGCACGTGCACTCTTTTGAAATCTCTATAAGAAACACAACCCTGCTAGCTTTGAAAGACCTCTGACCTCCAGCGCTCTAAGTGAGATCTGTGGCTTTAAGCCACTTAAGCTCGTGGTAATCTGCTATAGCAGCGACAAGAAACTCCATGGCTGCCCCACGACTTCCCCCAAACTGTAGTACGGAATTTATAGTTTTTGAAATAGCCAATTTGCTTCCGCAGGTTCCTTCTGTGGCCCTGCCATGGAGCATCAATGATGCAAACACCGACAGACAAGGTGCCAGTCAGGAAGCTCACAGGGCAAATTTCACAGACTAGTCAGAGAGAATCCTATGATCTGTTCCTGGGTGAGGAAGGAGACTCAGATGATAACAAAGACAGAAGGTAGGTGAGTTACAGGAGCCTTGGAAGTGCCCCTGGTTGTCCACTGATGCAGCAGGGGCCATATTGGTGGTGTGGCCATACGGATGCTGTCCCAGGATCTATCTGCACAGTGCTGCCCCCTGCTGTGTGAGTAGCCTTTACTCTGAGGCATTCAAGCCTTGCATTCTTACATGCAAGATGTGGCACGTGCTTCAAAAATTTTGTTCTGGTGTTGGATACTGAGTTTGAGGTTTTGTTTTTGTTTTTTTGAGCCAGGTTTTCTCTCAAGCTTTGGGGCCTGTCCTGGAACTAGCTCTTGTTGACCAGGCTGGCCTTGAACTCCCGCCAGAGAGCTGGGATTAAAGGTGTGTCCAGTGAGTCCTTGAGGTCTGTGAGGCAGGGAGACAGTACTAGAGAAGGAGCTGAAGTCAGCCCACCAGACAAGGGTGGAGGATGCAGAAACAAAACAAGGCATGGACTCTGGGGAAAGGCATTTAAAGGCCCAATGCAGAAGCCTAGACAGAAAAGGTGGGGAAAGGGTGAGGGGGAAGAAGGCCCAAGGTGAGGCTAGGAGAAGTTCCCAGGCCTGAGGGACTGCAGTAGGAGACAGACTAGTTTGTCTGGGAGAAGGGGAAGCTGGCAGGGACCTTGGTCTTCTGGGCCCTGACCTAAAGAAGGGAATTTGGGATCCTGGTTAAAGCAAAATTGATCCCTTACTTACTTTAAAAAAAAAAAAATCACTTCTCTCTTTGAAATTTATCAATTGCATATGAAAGCAGAGAAGAAATAAACTCCCATGTCTGACTACTCAACTTCCACAATGGTCAAAATGGCACCAACTTGCTCAGTATGAAGTTTCACTGCCCCTGACGGTACCATGATGCTCTAGGTCAGTATGCTTATATTAAGGACTCTGTCAGGTTCCCTAGTGGTTTTCCTGCATTCTGAGAGGATAAAAAAGATATTGTATACAGCATTCCAGGTTTAGAGGACCCCTAGAAGGTGGGCAAATGACCAGACTAGTGTGAGGCCCACGAACTCAGGAGAGGATGGCCAGGTGTTGCATGCCTATCAGGTGTTGCATCCTAGCTGGTGTGCAGCAGCTTGGAATCTATGTGGGATTATGTGGCCAGCCAGTCCCTACGGCTCAGACATTGTGGGATAGATAGAAGGCAGGTATACAGTAGGGACATTTCAAGAGCCACCCATAGTCCAAACGTGTCAGACTTCTAGCGATAGGTTCCTCTGCTGCCCCCTGGTGGCTGGGTTTCTCACACAGTCTGGCAGCTTCCAGGGACAGCATCTCATCTACAAAACCACACCACTAGTCTAAACGGCCACCAGATCCCAGGTACAACATGGTTTCTGTTTTACCACACATTCTTCTAGATATCCAACTGTCCAAAATGCTCTGTTTGATGATAGGGACCCTTTGCTCCAGCTGATACCCTGTCTAAGGCTGGACCAGGGGCCACCTGTCAAAGCAGGTATGGGGCCAGTCATCTTGCCCCATTTGTTTCTTGCCATCACGGGACTTGTAGGGTTTTGTTCTATAAAGCAGGGGGTGGGAGGCTTGCAGTGGTAACTTCATGTCTCCTTCCTGAACTCTGACAGACGCTTGTGACAGGAATCAGGCCCCTCTAGCAGTTTGATTGTGAACCCATGGGCTTCCAGCTTTTTTCTTCTTGTCCTTTTGCTGTTCTCTCTGGTAATTATCCCCCCAGAGGACCAGCCAGAGGAAAAAAAATGTCAGCGCTAAGACATCTTTGACAGCCCTGAATTTCTTAATGGCAAAGTGAAGGACCAAAGACTGCTTTCATTATTCTCTGCTCTACACCATGCCGAGCACCCTACCGGGGCTGGCTCCGTCTCTATGGAATGAACAAATAAACAATTCTTTATTCAAATGCCTATTAAAAACAGCTTCTCGGCTCACTCTTTCAATCTCTCCAGCAACTCTCAGGGTACATGGAATTTACCTATGCATTTCTCGTTCTGCCAAAGGCACGGAAGAGGTGTCTAAAGACCTGTTGGCAGTGATATACATTAACTGTCCCTGCGATGGTAACCCTGACAAGTGGTACCCAGATAGAACACTTCATTCCTTATGGAACCAGCTTGTCTTGTTGTTGGAAGGCTTCCAGTGACTGAATGGAAAAATACATATGTACATACATACGTATATGCGTAGCTTGTTTCTCTTAATGAGAAACTGCAATCCCTTTCCCTGTACTTTCCTGCTGATTGAAATAGTTTTCCTTTCTGGGGGAGACCCAGAATGTGATGACCCTGCCAGCGACACTGCTGGCCACGTAACGGCCACTGTGCGCTCTCCTCCCCTTTTCTCTGGGACTCATTTCCCATCCACTGTCTCACCAAATCTCCTCACCGGAATTTCTTACCAAGGCTCCACAGGCTAGACGGCACCTTTCAGGTGATCCATATCTATTCAGGTCAAATGGATGTTTTTATGCAGAGAATTTGTGAAGGCTGATCCATGACAGGCACTTGGTGAGTGGCAGTTACCATAATAAATGAGGGGAAAGCAAAGAGAAGCCCACTTTGGATGCAGTCACCTTTCCACAAAGGATGCTTTCCTGCATGGCCTGAATGGGAAAGCTTCGTGTATAGTTGTCTGTCCTCCCAGCCTGCCTATGTATGGAGACTACCAGCCAGCAGAGTGGTTCCTAAGAGGCCAAGGCAGGGCCCCAAGACAGGATGAGACAGCTGCAAAGGAACCTGGGCCAAAACTCTTCTTGCACTTTGGATGGAAGCTCTCTCTTCCCTTTCCTTCACACACAGAGTTGAGCACAGGATTCTGGAATTTGGAAAGCTGGCCCACATCAGAACACAAAGTGCTGACCGGAATCCCAGGACACATCAAAATACACCTACTAACACCTCCAGGACCAGGGAGAGAATGTATTCTATGTCCAAGACTGCTCTTATTCTGAGATCATACTTTGGAAGATTTGTCTTGAGGATGGGAAGGACAGGGGAGAGAAAGAAGGGGACATGAGGAATCCCATTGCCCCAGATGGCTGCTCTAGAACATCTGTCTGCACGCCTGTTTTGGGTGGTACTTTTCTGCTTCATTTTACCCAACATCAACTGTACCATGGGTGAGTATCAGGGGATCTCACCAAGCCTGAGGTTCCATTTTGGTAAACTTTCCCTCCTGCTTCTTCTAGGAAGACGCTACACTTACACTGAACAGGGGCAGCCCGACAGTTCACGACCTGGGGCGAACATGCTCTGCATAGCAGAACTTCCCAGGCACCTTTTTCAGATGTGGGCCATGTGAACAGCACGTCTGAATTCTACCATCTGCCATGAGGAAGGAGGCTTGAACAGAAGGCGCACATTCTCCAGCGCACGGTCTTGCCGTTAATATGCAGAACAGCTGTCACAGCTGTCTCCCAGTAAGGAGACCTGGGCACACAGGGAAGGGAAGAGCTGGCCAATGTCTGGAAACCTCCCCACCATGGAGTCCAGCAGGATGTGCCACATGGGGGTAAGAGATCTTATATCTCATGCTTAGGCCCAGGATGTATCCACCCAAAGGAAGAAATTCTCTTGGTCATATCCTCTGGTGGTCCCATTCCCTAAGTAGGACCTGATAGGTCAATGCTGTCTTGCTTGCCTAACCACTGAGCTCACAGGTAAGACAGAATAATGCTTGCAAGCCACAATGTCAGGAGCATAGCCAGGTATGAGCCCAAAGCAAAGAGGAACTCATCCTCGGGTCCTTTCACTACGGCTGGAACGTCTCAAAATGCCCCTGTTCCACCAAAATGGCTTCGTTTGTCGGGTGACAGCAATAGAGCACGCGGGAGCCTCAAGCTTCCATACTGTCAATTGGGAGGCTGACATTTTAAAACCTCAGTTGATGAACAGATGCCTTGAATTTCATGGTTCCATCCTCTCCACTGATATATCCTTCAAGGAGGAAATGAGGGCTCCCCGCCCGTACTGTGGCTAAAACCGATCCTGAAATGGACTGAACTTCTGGCTGGCCAGCCAGCAAACTTAAGAGAACACAACAAAGGACCACACTGTCACTCTTCAAGAAATAGCTAGAGTGTGACACAGGACCAAAACATATCTGTCACACTTACTCCCCAGCACGCTGAGTTATTTGCTCGGCCACCAGTGAGAGAGAGCCACTGGGGTGGCTATTGTTTTTAGCTTGTCACTTAGCCCATCACCTTCCCCAAACAGGACCAGACACAGAAGACGGTTAGGGGCCCGGATGCAACTCCAGGCTCAGGTGCAAATGGCGGTGAGAAAAGGTTAAACAAAACAACGGTCTGCCTTTGGGGGCGGCCAAGGCTGTGAGGATGGTGTTGCCATGGAAGAAGCAGTGAGTTTTGCCAGACACATGAGATGCCAGGGAAGGGGGAGAAGTGAAAAATCGCTGGTTACCTCTCTCTGAGTCCAGGAAGGCATGAGGGGAGAGCAGAAACAGCAAGTTAGCATTCATACCGCATCCAGTCTACAGCAGTAGCGCTCGGCGCCGGCATCCCACCGGATTTCCCAACTCTGCAGCCATTAATAGCCTCTCTGTGCTTATTATAGCCGAACCCTCTCACCCAGAAGAGTGTATTTCGAGCCACGCTACGGTGAAGCCAAGAGTTGCCAGCTGAATCTACGGAGGCAACAGAGCAGCCGGGGGAGGTAACCAAGCTTAAAATATCACAGTCAAATACAGGAGACTGCTCGCAGGAAACACTGGCAGGGAACTTATCTTCATTCTCCAGCCCCTTGGCTTCTCACAATTTAAAAAGAAAAAACAACAAACTGTACAGAAACAACGGGGCAGATGTAACCTTACCTGTTTCACAGCACCCGGTGTTCTATCAAAGCTAATGCCCTGACATCCAGGGGTTTTAACAAATGGGGAGGGACACGGAGCAGAAGGTGGAGGACAGAGGTGGGGAAGGAAAGAGACGGGAGAGGAAACCATCAAGGGTCCGGGCACAGAGCAGTATCAAGAAGAGGTGCAGGTACAGAAAAGTGACAGAAGGGTGCGGGTACAGGGAAGTGCCAGGGAAGAGAAGAGGATGTGGAAAGGAGCTGGGAGCAGATGGGGGTGGGGTGGGCTGGGGACAGCAAGTTTTGAGTTCCATATTCAGAGCTACCCTGGGTTGCCAGGTGACCCTAGAGATATCATCAAGTCCTCTGCCCCTTTCTGTTCTGTCAGAGCTAGTATGAAAGGGCACAAAGGCAGTCCTCTAAGTAACACATAGGTGTTCTACAGAGCACCAGACAGCAAAGCCAATGAGGAGAATAGATGCAGGAGCCACAGGGACCTGCTCTCTCTCGCACACCAGCCCTGCAGCCATTGTCACCAGGCTAGCAGGGCTCTGCGGGGTGATTGATAGTTAATAGGCAATCGAGCACGCCAGACTGTGAACTAGAAAGGCAGAGGGAGCCACTACACCTCAGAATAATACAGGTGTCATATACCATATGGGGACTGGGATCCACGCCTACAAACCCAGGACAAACCCAAGTGGAAGTTACAAGGGTTCAAATGAAAAGCCACGAGAAAGGTTTGAGTGCATTAAAAAATTAGCACCATAAACAGGCTGAAATAACACAGCACCCAAACTCTACCCTTGGAGGAAAGGTGACGGAGGATTTTATTCAACATATTTGTTTGACTATTATACAACAGGCAGGAATTAATTCTGTGATACAACACACATAGCTACCTCCATATTCAGGGAAAATCATTGTGATCAACATGGGGCAAGAGCCAGCACAGGTGACACCTCTAACACTTATGACTATAGTGACACACCCCACACTTAGGACTACAGTGACACACCCACAGCTACCCTTCACTGAGCTCTGGTGTTGTGCAGCCCATGTGGTTCGTGCGGGCCCTACCTGCAACCTGACGAAGCCATTATTACAGTATTCTTGGACAGATGGAAAAACAAGTTCAGAGGCTGAGGAACTTGGCTAGGTCATAGAGCAAACCCAGAGTGAACACAGGTTTGGGGTTCCAGGTCTCTCCTGGTCTGTCTCTCAGATGATAAACCCACCAGGCTGAGTAAGTTTGCTTAAAGCAGAGCCAAAAGGATCTGGGTTCTTAGATGATCAAGCAGCCCAAGTTTCCTGGAAAGGTTCTTCAGGCTCATGAGGTAGACAGAATTAGAGTCTTCCAGGATGGTACTTACCTTCTTTTTGTCAATCTCCCACGTACTGGGCACACTATGTGAGATAGCATGTTCCTGACCTAGGTCATCCATCAGTGAAGAGGGGCAGAGACCCTGGCTCAGGGCATTCAGGAGAAATGAGATCAAGTGAGATGGCATTTAAACCAAGATGCACTGGCCTGCATCTCGGGAACTGTTAGCACAGTCACATAAGGGCTTCTTCTCTCAGTTAGGCTGGGATGGGCAGCATTTGACCCCGAGGGCTTGTCTGGAGGTTCTAGCAGAGGAGTGCAGTTATTTGTATACTCTTGCCTGAAGGACGTTCCTCCTCTACTGGAGAAGGTCATCGCCAATGGAACAGGCAGCTTTGGAAGGGAACATGAGGGATGGTGAGGGAGTAGGAGGACATTTATCTGCCAGCCAGATCAGCTGAATCAACACTGGGGACCAGTGAGATGACAGATGTCATAGTCATATTGCCCTCATATCTTCAGGTGGCATCTGAGGTGAACTATCTCTCATGGAAAGGCATTTACCTAGGAAGGGGGTGTTTCTTAGAAACTTTCTAGATGTTCCTTGGGATAACATTGTTGCCTTTGGTTAAGGTTCTTCTGTACTCTCCCGGCCCTGCTAGCAAAACTAATCTTTTTTTTTAAATTTAAAAATCTTTTCTTTTTATTTTAATATGCATTGCTCCTCTGCCTGCATGTATGTCTTTATCAGAGTGCTGGATCCCCTAGAACTGGAGTTACAGACAGTTGTGAGCTGCCATGTAGATGCTGGGAATTGAACCTGGGTCCTTTGGAAGAATACCCAGGGCTCTTAACCACTGAGCCATCTCTCCAGCCCCTCTCTTCTAGAGATCCTGAGTTCAATTCCCAGCAACCACAAGATGGCTTATGACCAGGATATGATGCCCTCTTCTGACTTGCAGGTATACATGCAGAGAACTCATACATGAAAAACTATATGTGTATGTATACCTACACATGTATACACACACACACACACACATATATGTATGTATATAGTCAGTATTTAGAGGCAACTTTCTGTAAGTCAATGACCCTCTGGAGTCTCAGATTTCCCACATCAGATGAAAAAGGCTCCCAGAATGCCCTTACAGTCAGTTTCCTTCTTTAATAACAAAAAGACATATGTTCTTCAAGAACAAACAAGTGATGTTTCTTTTATTCAATCTTGATTTACAACAAAAGCTTTTAATTACTTCCTCTTCGCAAATGTCTATGTCTAATGTATGGCAACAACTCTGCCCAATGGTAGTAACTCTAAAGACTGAGGCTACGATGTTTCTGTTGTGCATAGCCTTGGCTATTTAAAATCTGACTCACTGCAAGGGACTCATTGGCACAAACAACACTGACGTGCAGCCACTGTGTTTCCCCCATAGGAAGAACTGGGAAACATCTGAATAGAGTTAATTCTTTGGGGCTAAGAGACACTGCCTGCTTTATGTGTTGAAGTAAAAACCAGCCATGAAGAGAGGTTTCAGGGGAGCCCTGAAATGTCATTCAAAACCCTCAGGGTCACAATCAACGGCAGCTGTTCCACCACTCAGCACATAGTACGTTTGCTGGATGAGAAACAACAACAACAACAAAAAACCCATTAGCCCAGAGCTGGGCTTTTACACGAGATGAGGCATTCTGAGAGTGGAGGAGGCTAAATTCAGTCAGGGGCAAGTCTACTGCCTTCTTAGGGTACATGGTGCCAGTGGGAAGAGTCACGTCTCAAGATGAGTTCCACTGAACGCTCACCAGGGCTGCCCGACCAGCATGCTCTTGCTGCGGCTCCTTGGAAAAACAAACGCAGGGAAAACTGGCAGTGTTCTCCTTAGCATAAACCTGAAACAACAGAGCTACCTGGCATGTGCAACTGGCATTCCCAAACATTCCTGGAAAAACAACAGAGACAGCACAGCAGAGCGACACAGTATAATACGGTTCTTTGAAAGAGGGCATCATCCTTGTGCCCCGGCCAAGCCGCTTCCTGCTCGCACAAAAACACAGCTATCCCCTTCTCATGTCCCGAGTTCTCAAGGCAAGGCCTCTGCTATGCCTGCTTGTCCACTGCTGTGGAAACCTGTGTGCCCGCGTCCTTTGATGCTTTTCTTCCTCGCTGTGGGGACCCCTGGGCGTGGGATCACCTTCCTCACACAGCAGTGGACTACGATGAAGTCTTCCGTCTGCTCTTGCACCTCACAGTCCGTTTACTGCCTAGCTACACATCTCCACTTCCTAAGTAAGTGACTTTTATTAGCTGTCTGCCCCGGTTGGGGCCGTTGGCTCCTTTGTTCTTCAACTTTATCTGTAACATGGGCAAACTGGTGGGACGCGCATCTCAACAGCTGGGAGAGCTATGGCTGAGTCGATCCACAGAGTGCTCCTGAGCCGTGACGGGTGGCGGCGTGACTCTGCGTGACTCTGACGTGATTGAATGGAGCTGAAAGGCAGGTCTGTGACCCAAAGCCACGGCCCACAAGGAGGGCCTGCACTCATAATTTTATGTTCAATTCTGGAGGGGATGGAGCTGGAATGGCCCAGCAGACCCCTGTGGAGCCTCCACCTCACTGGCGGAAGACTTCAGAAGTGAAATGAATAACAAGTTTATGCAAATTCCCCATCTGGTTTCTGGAGAGATTCACACACTTCAGCCCAGGGACAGGCTTTCTTTCCTCCGATGGAGAATGACAGAAACACCTGCCTTGAACCAGGGACACTGTCCTTTCCACAGTAGGGTCCCTGTACCTGCTCCTGCTGCCAGTGCCGGCCCCCATGGCAGCCATTAGCTGAGAGCTGGTGTGACCAGGACTTACAGTGGGGTAAGGATATTAAAATTCGAGGCACATTCTTCTAAACAAAGGGTTTCTCATGACACTGGAGAGAAGGCACGACAGTTAACTGGCAGCTCACTGATGAGGTGGGGGAAATATATTTAAAAGCAACCAAAAAATTGGGGCTGTTTTTTCCCCTTCCAAAGTCTACCTTGTGGAGAAGAGTTGATGAGTTCCTGCTTCCCTTTGTGCAGTGTTACAAATGAAAAACCCGCCTCTGTGACCAAGAGGAAATTTAGCATTTAGTTTTCAAAAGAGGGATAACTCATGCCATGCCGCGGTTTCAAGGGTAAAGTTTGAGCTCATTAAAGAATACAATTATATATATATCTTACTTGAATGGTGAAGGCACAGCTCTCTTTCTCAAACAGATGGTAAAACACAGGCATGGGCCCCCCAGCCTGAATGCTGAAGGCTGATACAGAGTGGAAAGATGGCCACTCTCCAAACTGTGTAAGAGGTGCCTGGAGTGTGTTAGGACCAGACAAGACTCCCAGTTAAAAAGGAAAAGAAGCGATGTGCTGGGGATATGGCTCAGTGGCGCTCTGCTTAGACAGCATGCATAGAAAACAAAACCAAAAACCAGATAGCAAAGCCATTCTGAGCCTGTGGATGAATTCCCTTCAACTGCATACCTGGCCATCGGTCTATTCTGGGTAAACCACACTTTCAACCAGTCTCTGGATTTTCAAGGTAACTTGGGGCTATCACTCGATAGCCTGACCCCATCTCTTTGTGTGAATGGGAGGAATGCCAGGGCAAATAACGCAACAAGTGGCTTGTGTCAGCTCCCACTTAGATGCAAGCGTTCCTGATAATCTTTAAATTCAATGGCGTCTAAAGAAATATAGACAACACTAGAGAGAAGAGTCAAAAATTCCTGGGGCACGTTTTGTTAAACGTCCAGGGAACTTAAGTTAACTTGCTCCAACCTCACAGCTAGCAGTGGTACCTCTGACAGAGCGGACTCTGGGCTGCACTTGACTGAGCTCTTCCCCTGTTAGTGTCCTGGGGGAACCTGGCCCCTTAGCATGGCTCTATTGGTTGACTTTGCTTAAGATGTCTTCCTATGTGTGTGCTTAGTTCTTGTGTCCACTCTCTCTCTCCCTTTCTCATCTCCCTCCCCTTTTTCTTTCTCTTGCTTCTCTGTGTTTCTGTGTCTCTCTGTCCCAACCAGACTATGGCTCTTCACTGCTGGTGCCAACAACAGTAACTACTGGCTGGGTTTGGTCTATGATTCCCTTCTTCTCCCATTACTCCCCAGCCTACAATCACCCTCGGATTCCCTGCCTTCCCAGCCCTGAATACTGAACCTTGGGCTCCCAAACACACCAGTCTCTCCCGGCTTGGGAACTTCTGTGGGCTGCCCATCATCGCTCCACGTTCTGTGCAGGTTCCTCTTGCTCACCATTGCCTCTAACAGGCGCCACTGCTCCCAGTCACTGCTAACTCATATGAACAGCCCTGATCATTCACAGATAAGACCCTCTCTTCCCCAGGACCAAAAAGTAAGTTTTGTGGGTGGTGGTGGGTTTACCCTGATTCCCTGCCATTGGCTGGCACAGGGCCATCAATCGACAAGCCCTTTGGAATGACTGAAGAGCTGGAACAGAGGGTTTCCCTCAGCTCTGAAGATGCTGCTGAGAACCCAAAGGAGCTCTGCCTGCCCAGGTGCTTGGATCTCTCTCTCTCTCTCTTATTCACTACAGATGGTCCTTTCAAAATGACTTCAGTTTTCATGTCATTTGAAGTCACGTTAATAAGACATTTGCTCCACTGTAATGGGCGGGAGGCGTGATCTTGGGCGTTCATTAATCTCTGTGACTATCTGAAAGCCAAGCACATCTGTGCTCCGATTATCTCCAGCAACAGTGGCAGTGACGTTTCTAGGGTCCTTAACCAGATCCCTTCTTTGGGACATTTGTCTAAATGACAAACAGTTCCTCTGTTCCTACGAATCAATACATACATTTCTCCCATATGGAGATTTCTATCAAGATTTATTGGCTCCTCAGATAATTTTCTTTATGTTTGTATTCTGAGAAATAAACTTCAGTCTGTTACTCGGGAAAAGACCGGAGATAATATACAAGCTGAAGGGGAGGGTGGGTATAAACTGTGGGAGCTCCTGAGAGCATTGTCTGGAGAGGGGCATGGCATCCTGGCCAGGGTCACCTCTGACAGCGGGACATGTAATGTCCTTCCCACACAGGGAGTTTACTCACTAGCTTTAAACTCTGTGTGTGTATGCACACATTTGTTCACTGTTTACGCTATGTGTATGTACACACACACACACACACACACACACACACACTTTTTTGGTGGCTGTATTTAAGGTTTGGCTTAGAGCTTTATGCATGCTAGAACAGGGCCTTTTTCTAAAGCTACCTCTGTAGTCCTGCTTTTATTTTGAGCCAGGTGCTTGCTAACTTGCTCAAGTTAGCCTTGAGCTTTGGATCCTCCTTTCTCAGCATCCCAAATAGCTGGGATTACAGGCCGATAGCACCAGACATGTCCTCAAAAACATCAGTGATCAATCAATCAATAGAGCTTAAGAAAATAAAAACTACAATGCTGCTGATGCATGACTCCAGTTTTTCTTTTTCAGTCGGCCTTTCTGTTATTGTCTGTATATGTTGATATTTGATAATTCAAACAGACACGTTAGGGAAGAGTGTGCGACTGTGTGCGACTGACCTGCAGAATCCTCTAGGGACTCTGTTTCAACATGCCACAGAGCTGGATAAAGGTGACTGTGCCTTCTGACTTCCAAAGGGCAGGGGAGGAAAAACAAAAGTTCATTTCAGCTGTCACTGTTTTACTTATGAGCCCTGTTCTAGATATTCTGATACAGTGCTGCGGAACACGAGCTAAGCAAACGCATGCGGAGTCATCTGTAGAGCGCCCAGTGTGAGACAGAAACATACAGCTGTCTGCTAAAGAAGTGATTCAAAGTTTAAAAGTGTCTCATCCCTAGCATCACCAAAGGGGAGGGAAAAGCCAAGCTGACCAAGTGTGGGCCCCAGTGGCAGGGTGAGGTAGCAGAATCCTTTTTATTATATATAGGTGACTAACTTTAGAACCGGCTGGAAACTAGCCCATTGATGTATTAGTCCACTTTGTGCTGCTATAGCAAAAATACCAGAGTCTGGGTACTTTACCAGAAAAGAGTTTTATTTAATTTAGGGGAGCTCTGGTGACAGTCTCTGGCTACACCGAATGTGATGATGGCATCACAGTGCAAGTATAGAGTCACTTGGCAAAGTAGGAAGCCAGAGAAATCGGGGAGATGCTAGGCTTCCTTCTACAATTCAGCTTTCTGGGACTCCCCTGATTTAATAACTTATAACATGCTGCCCTGTGATCTAATTCCTTTGTACTAAGACCTAGGTTCTTAAAGGTCTGTCACCTTAACATCCAACGATCAAGGACTAAGCTTCCAGAACATGGACCTTGGGAGATAAACTCAAAGTGTAACTATCATTAACAACCAAGATGCAGGAACATAAGATTTTCCAAGTTGTAAATCCTCCAGACTGCAGAACTCCAGGTGTTACTTCTATCTCAGTGACAGATGCAAAGGACTGAGTTCAGTCCCTGCATCTGTCTGTCTGTCTCTCTCACACACACAGACACCCCAAGAGAAAACACTTATGGAAATTGTGCATGCCCACTCAGAAAGACAGCATCCATGTGGATCTTAGATTAAGCCATAAAAAAAAAGGTCACTAGCAGTTTGGGACACTTAAGAGTCCTCAAGGGGGGAAGGGATGAAGGCAAGAACACACCAGACCCTTGGAAACAGCATGTGCAGGTAGCTGGGCAAATGGATGTGTGCTCTGACGTGACAGAATCAGGCCAAGCCGGCCCCAATTGACAACTGTGCTCTTGGCAGCTGCTTTCGTTCTATCATAATTATTTCAACTGTCATAATTTATTCATCCCCGCCGACAAGCTTACAAGCTGTAGGGTGACCAGCTCAGGCTTCCAGATCAGAAAGGCGGGCAGCCCTACTCACTTCTGCTCCTTCTCAGCTGCTGGAAACCCAAGTGCAGACAGAGTATTTGTATCCATATAGTTTTGCAGAACTAAAATTATTTCCAAAACCCACGTTTCCTGTCACAGTCGCCCTTCACTTTTGGATTCAGAATCCTGCAGTGAGAAGGAGGTGACAGAAGAATTCCCTGAGTACAAACTGTCCTCATTTAAAGTGACTCAACGAGACCACTTTTACAGCCTTCTGATGGTGGGGAAGTGACATGCCCAGAGTCGGAACTGTACTTTGAATTTTGATCTTTTCTCAGGCTAGCAATATTTGGTACAATGCTCTTTTGTGATGCTGAGTTTGTGATGTACAGTGAGTTGGCTTGCTAGGCAATAACACAAGGCAGTGGCTTTAAAGGCATTTTCTGTCTACAACATTTTCGGTTGACGATGGTTTTACAGGGAAGTAACCCCCATTTAAGTTGAAGAGCGTCTGTATGTTGTTTCCCTGCTTTTTACGCTAGTGAATTTCCTGCAAAGTTGCCAGGAGAGGCCTGCCCTTTCATTTGACATACCTATAGAAAAGCTTTAATTATCAGCTGTTAGAAACATAGAAAACGGGGAATCATCAATGGTTTCTTATAAAACTGGAAACAGGTGAATAATTTCATACATAGGTTTAAATCTCTCTCTCTTCCTTATTTTGAATCTTTATTCTAATCCAGAGCAAGGAAAAAAATGCTTGAGGTCTGATAACAAGTAGAAAATGACAGTCAAGAGCACCGGAGGGTGAAAGTGTCTTGGAAACACGGCCAAATGTGTTAAGAGTCTACTGGATGCATGTGCTCACCCACACGGCAGGAGACAGCAAAATGAAGTCAGGGTCTCGACACAAGATAAATTTAAAGTGAGTCACTCCACTGCTTAATAACTCTGTCCTTGAACAATCATTACTTCCACTAACAAGGATTCCCAACAGGAATAACCAGTGAATGCAGATCTCTGCCACAGCATCTCCCCACCCTGCCCGCCACCGTGTACTGACCTCACCCGTACCAGAGCCGGCTAACTGGACAGGAATGGCTCCCACTATCTGTTCCTGATAGCCCTCTCCATGATCTTCTTATATGAAGTAGCTCAGATACTGGCATCCTCCTGGTTACTACTCTTTAAGAGGTCTCGTGACCACTGAAACAGAAGTCAGATCTGCAACCATAGTTCAAGGGTCCTGTAAGGTCTTATTCGTACCTCTTCTGTCTGCACACTGACTGTTCTCCTTATTCTTCCTTCTGGCCACCCCAGCCTTCAAGTGCAACTCAAGCCTCACCTTCTTGGATGGGCTGCCTCCTGGCAGCTCCTCCCCATGGAGCTGCTACTTACAGTCCGCTACGCCACGCTATTGACTGTCTTCAAGGAAGCGTACATCCATAGGATCCTGCTTCCAAAATTGTTTTTCTGTGCTTCTTCAAGCACAGACTGTCTCATTCTCTGCATACTTCCTGAAGTGTCGGACTCACAGGCTCTCTACAGCTGCCAAACGGATTAATCTACAGCTATAACTATCAAGATGATTACAATTAAACTCTAAAACCTACGGATACAACTACCAAGATGATTACAATTAAACTCTAAAACCTACGGATACAACTATCAAGATGATTACAATTAAACTCTAAGACCTATGGATACAACTATCAAGATGATAACAATTAAACTCTAAGACCTACGGCTATACCCACCAAGATTACACTGTGAAGACATTGAAGACCTTCTATTTACATTTGTTCATTACTATGCCCAACAGTTCAATATTTTATGAGACACAATTTTCACGATAGGGCCTAAAATCCAATGGTGTAAGAACTCAAAACACACACCCATAAAAGTCACAGTTTGTGTTTAACATAGGCACTTAACAAAGAAGAAGTTACATTTCTGTTTAGTCTATGACAGATGAGACTGGAAATGTAGATGAACCTGAACCTATCTGGCACTGATCTTCTCCCCTCATTGGTGCATCAAGAGTATACATGAGGCTTCCCAAACACATTTGAGGTCCCTTACCCTGGAACCCATCTCAACATGCGGGGGACTGTGGGGGATGTAACGTTTGCTTAGTCAGAAGGACAGGATGAAATTCATTTTTCTGAGGGTTTGTTCAAGACAAAAGCTGCTCAGGTGACAGTGAGAGACTGCATGACTGATAGTTTTTGTAACAGATTAGAATTGCCGCAGCTGAATGAACAAGGCCACTGCTCAACCCCTTAGAACTCAGCGCTAGCTCTGCCTACAGCCCAGACTACTCTGAGAGACAGCTATGACTGGTACAGGAAGTTCAAGACTGAGACGCATAGATTGATTGATAAGTCCCCGCGCCTTCTTCCAGCAGAGATGGCTTGGGCTTCATCTGTTCTCCTCCACAGCCCCTGGCTCAGTGAGCCGTGGCACAGCAGCAACATTCCCTGTGCTCAGGGTTATCCTCCCAGCTCTCCAGGTATGTCCCAGCTCAGAAGACCAGAAATAAGTCCCAAGCTAGCACAGTGGGAGCTCCAAGAATGCAAGAAGGCACCTGCGGTGCTTGCCACCCCATCCCTGGGACTAGGGCTTAGCACTGTCAACTAAATAAACCACTTCCCACTGTTTAAAAGCTATGAAGTAAAAACAGGTGTTCATTGTTTAAAAAGGTGAGCTTCCCTCTGCTGAGCCAAGAACCATGGCACCTTCTTTCTAGAGAGGAGCTGATGCTCGACGGAAAGTCTTTCCCCTCGTCACTTTAATTCCCATCTCATTTTGGAGGACACAGTCGTGGGCAATTTCACAAAATTATAGGTAAAAATGCATAAATACAAAGCTAGTGCTGGTTTTCTTCATACTATGTTTTGCTTCTAACTTCTTCGGAAAGATCTCTAGACGTTTGATCTGGATATTTGGTAGAAAACTTACAAAATAGCTTTTGTCAGAGCAAGGCTAGAGGGGAGAGTGCTCAGTGGTTTGAGAAAACTAGGAGAAAACAGGCAGAATCTCCCCCTGCCCTCTCACCCCCCAGGCGCCAAGCACAAGGCAGGAGAAAAAGGGGGAAAGACTAATGGGATTGTCTCCTCCCGCCTCCTCCTGCCTTCCTGCACCCAAAGCAGTAATGAAGATTCACAGCTACATTCATTAGGGGATCGATAGACGTGCCTGCTTACATACAAGATTGGGACAGGGAAATGGATAATTGCTAGAAATGGCGCAGATTCTAGCCTCAAGAATCTCATCAAGTGTTGTAAGCAACATTTAAACCGTTGTGGCTTTCTTTTTCAAAAACACTACTTTTTCAGTGCCAAGAACATGCATGCACGTTTGGGGAATTTAGAGGCATTTTCTATCCGTGGAAATCACACCAATATTCTGTCACACAAATAAAATTACTTGGAAATGAGGTCTTTCTACACAAAGGATACGGCCTTTAATTCAAATACTGCATTTTTTAAAAAGCCTATAGTATTTTTCACTCCTAATTTAGAAAAGATGTACATGAATATTTCCCGGGGCACATGAGACCACAGGACACTGGCCATCGCAGAAATGCCCGGTGCAGACCACCTACAGTCCATCACTTTCTGCTGCGAGACTACACTGAGATCAAAGGAATGTCTCCAACTCATTTCACACAACCCCCAGTCTTCCCTCCAGAGTGGCAGGGAGACCCCGCCTCAGCCCGGCAGGCCGCCCTCCTCCAGGCATTATGCTAATCACGGTGGGCATGGAGGCTGCGGGCCTTTGTCCCGCAAGTCGCTTGCCCCCATCTCGCAGCCGCTGCCTCCAGCCCGGTACCCCACGCACCTGCAGACAAAGGCTCGCCACCCCTCCCCAACTTCCTCACCTTGGGTTCTCGGTCTACTAGTGACTGGGCAGGGTGGGAACACTGTCCGATGTCCGAGGCTCTAGGACGAGGACCTGGTGCCCTAGCCAAGCCAGCTGGCTGCACTTGCTTAAGTCAGCGGCGGCAGCAAAGCAGCGGCAGAGGCGCTCAGTCTTTGCCTCTCAAGTTCAAGCTTGCTGCTTCCGCGCCGCCCCGCCCCGCCCGCGAGGCCACCGCTGCTCATTGGCTGCTGAGCCCGGGCCCTCCTGCGGCACCCCGCCAGGTGCTCCTGCCAGATGCTTAAGCAGGTACTCCAGCTGCAAGGGGCCTTCTGGCAAAGAGGGGTGCTAACTTGCCACCCCAGACTACATGTCCCCTTTATGTGACTAACGTATCCCTTTGTGCACGCTCAGGACTTGTAAAGAAAGTTCTGACTCCATTGTGTGTGTGTGAGCGCTACTACCCCCGGCCAGATCTGGTACAAAGCAGAAAGTGAATGAAATGAATAGATTTCAAAAGGGAAACCAAGGCAAACCGAGCTGAACTGTACCGTACAGACGACCTGCTAATTTGCACAAAGCTCTTACGGGTCCCTGATTAAGGCACCTCTTATGAAGGGCTGACTTGAAGCCAAGCTCACACTGGCACTTTTAACATTGTCGTTTCTAGCTGACAGCCATCTCCCCCACCCGCTTCTACACGGAAGCAGAAGTGTCCAGTTGGCTAAGTGACAGCATTTTAAAAGGGACTGGCGGTCAAAAGAGAAGTCTGAAAGGAGAAGGCAAGATCATTTGCTGATCACGTTGTGTGCACGGAATATTCCCTTTGTCTAATAGCTTCTGGGCAAGAAGATGTTATTTGACTGATGAATTAACAAAACGAAGCAGAAGATGACATTGGCTGTGTTTTGTTCAAACTCCCACACACTCCTTGTGCAGAGAAAAGAAGAGAAAGCAGGAACAGACGCGGAGAGTAAAGAAGTGTGTTAAATAGGAAGCTTGTTTTGGTGACACACAACAGGTGTACAGGCATCTCTTCTTCATGTTCATGTTTTAAAACAGGTCCAAACATTCACTTATTTGTCCAATATTTATGATGGACATCTGCTAAGTACCACCTTCTGTGCTGACAATTCCCCTTTCAGGCTAGCAGGTGTCTTGCCAGGGAGAGTGCACAGTGATCTCACAGTGATCTGAGCCTGTGATCTGTGTTACCTCTGCTATTTAAAAGACTTAACTTACAACCAGCTACTCACAGCAACTACAAGGTTTGGACGAAGCCCAGCCTGGAAGCGGAGCTGCGCGGGTGGATTTGAGGGTTGGGGTTTAGGAGCCAGGACTGACGTCACTAAGGCTGGAGATAAGGGATTTCACAGGACTGCACCTGTCACCGCTTCCAAGGTGGCTCTCCTTGCTTACACAGGATTCTACAGCGGTCATCAGTCTCTCTGCCTGTAGCAGGATTGGGGCAACAAACCAGTCCAATGTGACAGTCTCCAGGTAGGGAAGTCATCCTTGGCAACCACTCTCCCAAATGTGCCCCCCCCAACTGAGCTGCCACCTGGTCCCCACTGATAGGGTGGTTGTAGTAGTGTTTCAGGTCTCCCGCCTCCTTTCTTGCCCATAACAGACCACTTGCATACAATCATAGATGGGTCTCTTAAAACTGTGCCAGAGCTTCTCACGGCGGCACAGGTTTGTAGTCGTCCCTGCTTCTCATGGTGGCACACATTTGTAGCCGTCCCCTAGGGAGACGGAGGCAAGAGGATCAGGAGGCCAAGGCCTGGCTCAGCTGGCTACACAGTGAGCTCAAGGGCAGCCTGGGCTATGTAAGGTCTTGAAAAAAAAAACTTAATAATTATAAGTATCCATGCTCTTTGCTTAAAACCCTCTCGTGGTCTTCCCTTGTGATGGACTTGAAGTCCAAAAACACTTCCATGACCTCTGAGGTCACATGGGGGTCAGACCCCAGCTCTTTTTCCCAGCCATTGCTGCAAATAGGTCCTTGCTCTTCTGCCTGTGGTTTTCTTCCAGTTCCTGGAATGTGTCTAGCTATTCCCACCTAAGGGTCTTTATACTGTTCCTTCTGAAAAGCCCTTCCCTACATGGCTTCCCTGACCAATCCTCCCTCCGTTCTTCAGATCTCATCCCACACCGACTGCTCCAGAAAACAGTCCAGCACCTTCATTGCTTACCACAGGCTTTCCCCAACAGCCCTTGCTGTGGTTTGGCAATACACATTTGGATGATGACCCACTTACTACTGGTTCACCTCACTGTGCAGTGAGCTCTGTAAGCAGACAGCAGTCTATTGTTCTTGTGCGGTGAGGAATGTAAGCCTGGCCGCAGAGAGGCTTGGCATCTTTGTTCTCCAAGATGTTGGCATCCCATGCCTCATTGGGATGGTTTGCTGGGGGCTTTGGATGCTGTGGCAGTAGCTCCGCCTTTGCAGGTACCAGAGCTGAGCTCGACCCCAGGATCAGTCAACCCACACAAAGGAGCCCTCATCGAAATTCTGGCCACCACGGCCGGAACAGAGCTCTCATGGCTGACAATGTTCTGTGCTACTGTCACACAGCACATCATGTAAGTCATGCATGGTTCGCGCCGAGACCTGCCCCTATGTGCTTCTTCCCGTGGAGGACTCGACCTCCTTTATAATAAACCAGTGTTCCGTGGGTGCTGAGAGTCCTTCTGGCAGTCAGAGGTGGAAGTGGGTGGAAGTGGGAGCCAGGGTCTGGGGACTGTTTAAACAATGAACACATTTCTTGACATAGAGTAACGCATCTAATGGTTAGGTTCAGTGACTTTAGTCCTTTTTCAGTTTCTCAATGACCACGTTATCAGCACATGACACTTTAACCAATGAAAGGGCAAACACCCCTTCCCAAAAACCTGCTATGATTTAAGTGTCTGGACCAGCCTCTCAGGAGGTCCCTTCTCTTTCCCAAGGACCTGACATCTTTGCTTGTGTTGTCTGGTCCACACTCCTGCTTTTGACAGTGGCCAGCAGTACTGGAATATTTGCTCTTGTGTGCGATGTATGTTAGATCAACTCCAAGTCCCTAGCATTAGTCACAGCACCCACCCTATAGAGCCCTACAAAAGATGTTTCCAGAATGAGGGCAATTTTTTTCTCCAAGTACCATAGAATTAAAAAAAAAATATCAATTTTATTTCTTTCAGACCTGCATTTAAATTGGATAATAACTGTTATAATGTGCAACAGACATAATCCAAGTTCAAAGAAACACAGGTTCAGTCATATGTAAAATTTTGATACTTAGCCCAACATGTTCCCTGATAAATAAGGAAGCCGTTACTGTAGTAACCGAGTGTTATAAAGGCGTACTCTATTATTCTGTTTTTTCCTTTCTAAAAATAAAAGTGTTGCTCAAAATTATTATCCTCTTTAAAAACCTGACACGAAAAGAAACCTGACATGATTTATAAAAACAGGGAAGCAGATCACCAAACTCTCAAGTCGCTGTGCTTCCTAATTAGAATGAAATATTGCAGTTTATTTGCATAATATATTAAGGGGGAAAAACCTGCGGCTACTTATCTCTCCCTCCCCCGTACAAAGTTGACTGAAAATACAGCCAGCATACCAATAACCCAGGATACATCCCCAAGAAGCATAGCAGGGGGGAAAAAAATCAATTTTATTTCTTTCAGACCTGCATTTAAAGTGGATAATAACTGCTATAATGTGCAACAGACATAATCCAATTTCAATTTGTTTGATTAGATGAGTATAAACATTAAACAAGAAAGCCAGGGGATTGTCATAACAACATTTACACTCTTAGCTCATTACAGAACAAAGCGTTCTCATTTGCTCCTGGAAAGCCAGCTACTAGGAAATAGAGAATAAGAATCCGAGCTATCCGTAAGGACCATCCGCAAAGATGTTTGTTTTGCCTCAGCCAGAGATCAAAGCAGTTTTGAGCCAGCACCCACTTCTACTTCTTCCTGAGGATGAAAGCCCTGGACGTCCCCTCAAACACTTGTGACTGTATTAGGTATTCCTTCTGAGCACACAGCATAGTCAAAGCCCCACCCAGGCCAGGGGGTCTCACATTTGAATGTGCAGGGCTGTTGGAAGGTGTGGGGGTGGAGTGAGCAGGTGAGGGGCAGAGCTCTTGCTGTTTTACACATGCAGCCCCCCTTCTGGCCCCACAAAGGCTCTGGCAGCAGGTGTCTTGGGGAAAGCACCTGGAGGAGTAGGGCACCTCCTCTGGTTGACCCGGAGTCAAAGGACAACACCACACTGTAGGCTTCAGGCGTCTCTCTCCACTCAAGAGCTCAGAAGAAGGTAACCATGTTTCCCTTGGTTCTGGATCTCTGGTGCTTGGGCAGGACCCTGTAGGATCAATATCTTTCATACGTCCTTGTGTGAAGGCATGGATCATCTGGGTAATTGGCTAAAATGCAGAGGAATGGGCCTGGTACAAAGACCTCTGGTGATTCCATGTCCTTATTCAAAAAATTACACTACTCCGAACAGCAAGACTCCTACTGGGAACCAGGTAAACAGTGATCACAAAGAACCTGGGCAAGGACTCAGGACCAGGAATATTCCCAATTTACAGGCTCCTGTCCCTAAGACATTCATTTTTGGAGGAGTCTGCGGTGCGTATTTGCAGAAGAAAACCCACTCTGCCATACCAATTCACGAGGCAGAAACGTGGCTTGCATTTGGATTAGGACTTGACCTTTATCAAGAAGACCTCCAGGTTTTAGCACATCATTTTTAACTCAGCTCTCTCACAGAAAGTTTGGCCCCTCAAGAGAGTCTCCTGCCCAGGGGGTCTAGGGTGTGCCTCTACTAACCTATAAAACTCAGAAATGCTTTATAAGACTGCATGTTTACAGCAAAAAGCTCCGTACACGGAAGAGTTCCAAGTCCTAGGCAGGCAGCACGGCTCATTTTCTTTATACAATATTCAGCACACAGAACCTCCTACTAGACCAAAGACCTAGGGCAATTCCCTGGCATTCACTAGGCTATAAAGAGATTTGATTACTCCTCGATCCAAGAGTTCTCATGCTCCCTAAAGCCAGGGGAGTGGAAGGTTGTGGTGGTGGGGTATAAAAACCACCCTCCTCTATGATTCAGAATCCTAACAAAAATTATAAGCATTCAATTCCCAAGGTGCTCAACCCTGTTCAGTCCCTTCCCTACCTGCTCAGCCCCTCCCCTACCTGCTCAGTCCCTCCCCTACCTGCTCAGTCCCTCCCCTACCTGCTCAGTCCCTCCCCTACCTGCTCAGCCCCTTCCCTACCTGCTCAGTACCTTCCCTACCTGCTCAGTACCTTCCCTACCTGATCAGTCCCTTCTTACCTGCTCAGTCCTTGGCCTCTCTCCCCAGAAATCAGCAGAAAGGCAGGGGACAAAGCCAGCTGCCTCCATGCTCACTTACAATGAACACGGAGAGAGGAAGAGGGAGTAGTTGTCTGATGACATCCATGATCACAACTAGAGAAAAGTCATGTTTGCATTTCTGCACCAGAAATTTAAGGCTCTTGTGATGTGGAGTGTATGATGGGAAGATGTGGGACAGGGGACAAGGGTAGAGCCCTTGAGAGAAATCCTTTCTTTTTAAAAAATATTTTATTAGTATTATTTTTTGTGGGTACACGTGTTTTTGCTGCATATATCATGTACAAGCTCGGGTTCCCTGGGACGGGGGGTCACAGATGGCTGTGAGTCACAGAGTGAGTGCTGGGAACTGAACCCAGGTCCTCTAAAAGAACAGTCAGTGCTCTTAATGCTGAGCCATCGCTCCAGTCCCAAGCTAAATGCTTGCATGAAAGGGAGCTGTATTTTCCCCACACCTTATTTACCATGATCTGGTTTCTGTCTCAATAATTTTACTTTTCCCAGAATGTCAAATAAATGGAATTATATAGTGTGTGATTTTTAAAGTCTCATTTCTGTCACTTAGTTAACTGTTAAGCCTGTTAGGAGCTCATTTCTTTTAACTACTGAGAATTCTATTTGCAAAAAATTCCATTCCATTTTCTACTGTTTGGTTAGACCATAGCTTATCCATCTATCAATGGGTGGATATTTCCATTGCCTCCAGTTTGGGACAAGTTTAACTAAAGCTAATATTAATAAAACAAACAAGTGGGCATGGTGGCACATGCCTGCAAGCTAAGCTCTGGGGAGGCCGAGACAGGAGAGTCACAAGTTCAAGACCAGCCTAGGTTACACAGCAAGACCGTCTTTAAAACGGGGTAGGAAAGAAAGAAGAACGGAGAAGGAAGCATCTTTGGTCTGGTGAGTGTGGAGCATGCACCATGCTTAGCTGGGGTCTTGATGGTGGGCTGCGTATCACCCTCCAGGATCCCTACTACAAGGGGGAACTGGGGATGCTAGGTAGCCAAATTGGGTCTTCTGAAAGAGTAGTTAGAGCTCTTAACAACAGAGCTATCTCTTTAAGCCCCACCCTATCCCTTCTCTACTTTTGCTGGATATTTTGATTATTTGTTTGGTTGTTTTTATTGTTGTTTTCTTTAGAAGAAAAGAGAAGAAACTACATCACTAAAGCAGACTTTACAATTTCCTTTTAGGGACACAGTAACCTGCTGACCGATTTTTTAACAGCCAACAATTTCAACTTTAGAATTTCAGAAAACTATGACATGTGCAATGAGCCAGGATGAACCCAAAGGAGGAGAGTGGCTGCTCGCAGCTTCTGCCGACTTTGACGGCTTCTGACTGCACTGATGATAAATTAAATGGGCTCATGACTTATTAACTGCGTGGGGAAATGTATATTTAAACACTCCTGATACATTCAGAGGACTAAATCAGTAATTCTAAACTCTCAATCATCTTCGGAGTTGAAGGAATGCCACACAAGGGAGCTAAATTACTAACCTCAAGCAAAATCGTGTACATTTGCAGAGAACTGGTTAGACCGATGGGTCTTTTAACCACCAAAGAGCCATTTTACTCTTCTGGTCAGTCACAACTGTTAATTTTCATATCTACTTTTTATATATGTTACCTCTAACTGCATCCACCCCATTTTTATATTCTCTTTTATTAGCCACAGGATGTTTGTATACTAATTAATGATCCACTAGCCAGTACCGGCTGGATGGTGCTTCAACCCTGAGCTGACTGCATTTTTTTTTTTTTTAAATCAGAAGCAAAGATCCTTAATATTTTGGTGGGCTTTGCAGGCTTATGTTATACAAATGTGTGATCCCCCCTGCCCCTCCTGGCCTTGCTGCATTTGGAAAATGTAAATAACAAAGCCTGCTTCCAAATGTTGAGGTGAAGACCGAGAGAAAAAGGAAAACCAAACCAATAAACAAACAAAACAGAAAATATCTCTTAACTAACACAGCACTTGGCAGGTGGTAGACAGATGTCTGTCTCGCAACCAAAACCTACAGCTTGTAGCTGGGCTGGCTGAAATCTTTAAGTGGGCTTCTCAACCAACAACGACTCTGGGAAACACCACAAGACTCTAACCCACGGGACCACAGGAAAGCCCTGGTTGGTATTTCATACGGAGTTTGCACAGGTAATGAGATCATGGTGGACACCTGGTCTACATTAGGTTCCAATCTCTTTCAGGAACTAAGAGCAAGCAAAAGGGAGACAGGCAAAAAAACAGATGTGTATGCCGCCACTACCTCAGCACCTGGCTTGACTGTGCCTGAGCTTTGGAGTGCCAGAAGGCAAGCAAGGTGTTTTGAGATTGTTCAAATTGTTTTCTACTGCTTGTAATCAATGATCTTTGTATTAGTCAGCTTTTGTTACTGTAAAAAAAAAAAAATACCAGAGCATCAACTGATGTGGTGGTTTGAAAGAAAATGGACCCCAAAGGGAGTGACACTAACGGGAGGTGTGGCCTAGTTAGAGGAAGTGTGTCTCTGTGGGGGTGGGCTTTGGGGGCTCATATATGCTCAAACCACTCCCAGTGAGACGGTCCATTTCCTGTTGTCTGTAAGCATAGGATTCTCAGCTACCTCCCAGCACCCTATCTGCCTGCATGCCAACATGTCCCACCATGATGATCATGGACTGGAGCTCTTAAACTATAAGCTGCCACCTCAATTAAATTTAAATTAATTAAGCTAATTAAATTAATTTTCCTTTCTAAGAGTTGCCATTTTCATGGTGTTTCTTCACAGCAACAGAAACCCTAACTAAGACAACCGGTGAAGAGAAAAGGCTTGCTTGGCTCACAGTTCTGGGGGCTCCAGCCCAGGATCAGCTGGGTCTGGGACAAGACAGCACACTGTAGTGGGAGTGCACCGCACAGCAGAACAGCTTACCTCCTGAGCAGGAAGCCAAGCAGGGATGAGTGGGTAGGAGCCCATCAGCCCATTTCAAGGGGACACCTCCAGTGACCTAAATAACTCCCACCACAAACCCTACACTTCAAGTCTCCACAACCTCCCAATAGTGCCACCCACCTCCAGGGGAACCAAACCTTTCAGAGACACATTCAGGAACCTTAGCAATCTTTGACATCTCAGTCTCCATAATGGCAGAGCCCTGAGTGCCTAAGGTTACTCTCAACTCGAAAAGCATAGGACTCCAAAAGCACACACCACAATGAGTGGCTGGATTCTCCCCCAAGCCCATAGCCAGCTGAGCCTCTTATAATTGGGTCCAAAATGGGTTCAAAAATGAGGGAGCTGTTTGGGCAATTAAGTGTAAGTTTAGAATAACAAGAGACATAGATCCAAGTCCATCCACAGTCTAGTAGGAGAGATTTGGTAAACGAAGCTTTATGCTGGGAAACTAACTGTGGGAGCCAGCTTGGTTTGTTGCATCCCATGAACCTCAGTTTCCTTTTGAAACCGAAGGAGATTTTGCTAGAATTGGCAGCATGGGTGAGGGAAGAGTCAACAGAAAGAACGCCACTCAACAGAAAGAACTCTGCTTTAAATTATCAAGACACTTGGTTTGGTGCCAGGTGGTGGTGGCGCACGCCTTTAATCCCAGCACTCGGGAGGCAGAGGCAGGTGGATCTCTGTGAGTTCGAGCCCAGCTTGGTCTTCAAAGCGAGTTCCAGGGCAGCCAATTACACAGAGAAACCCTGTCTCAAAAAAAAAAAAAATTTGGTTTGGTTGTTACTGGAGTGTATTGTAGCCTGTGTTGACGGATACGAATGCTTATAAAAGAGATAGGAACAGAACTATAGGAACAGCGACGTCACATAACATTCATACAGAGCTTGACAGACAGATCACAAAGGGCTCCATGGGACTCAAAGACTTGTAGAATTGCTCGCGTCAACCACTCAGTTCAACACGTCTTCTGAGCACAGGACTATGAAACTCTCGCTCGTGCCTGCACCTTGGTGCCAAGCAGTAGTGGCTAGTCTACTGTGAGGGTTTAAAAAGTCCTTGGAGACGTAGCTGCTCAGCAGCACAAAAACACAGCGCTCCCTTCTGCATCGTGAGAAGCACCTCGATTCCCCTGCTCTGATGAGCATACTTCTTTGGGACAATGTCTGACAAAGGGCTCCAAGGCTTAAGAGAATGATTAGCAGTCTCAGGAGTAAAAGCGACTGAAACTTTATGCTGGGAATATAGCTTGGTAGCAGAGAACTTGCCTAGCAAGTGCAAAGCCCTGAGTTCAATCCCCAGCACCACAAAAATGAGAACTAAATAAACACTTGCCTGACAGGGAGCACATTTTGAAGACGAAGCATATACTATCCATCCCCGCCTCTTACTGTACAGTGTAGACAGCTTCCCAGCCATATCTTGTTTTAAGAAGCTTTTTCAACCCCCAGCTTAGCAAATTTAATGAATAGTATTAGGTTTTATCTTTCTTATAAATATCTTCTACAGCCTCCATTATGTCAATAAAAAAGACAAAGCAACTATTAGGCTAGAGGGTGGATAGAGATGAATCAGACCATTTCCTTTAGGCATGAAAGGGTCACTAGACAATGACTCCAGGCCAATGAATTTGTAGGGGAAACATATTAAGAAATTTCTCTCCATCTGTTACATATAATGCTTTTAGTAAGCGCCGCTTATCTTTGAAATGGGATTCCGGGTGGCAGCAGAAACTCGAGTGGCTGGAGCACCTCTGGAGGTGGGCTGGCTTCTGTCGCACTTTATTGTTCTCTAACTCATGTAGAAAGCCAACAGTGTCACTTGGAGTGACCAATAAATACTAACCGGCTATAGGGGGATATATTTTTTTTAAACTTTGCTGTTTGTTTTACTACATGGGGACTTTCCGGGGAAGAAAAGAACAACCTAAGACACTCGTGTTTCAGAATGTTCTCTACTTCCTGACCTGGAAGAAACTGTGCTTGAGACAGCCTGGATGCTGGACTTTAAACTGGATGATGGGACATTATAACCATGCTCTATTGATTTATTAAAATTGATAGTCCACTTGCTTTCCAGAATGAATCAGTGGCTTCAATAAAAGGTGTATATTATATCAATTTTTTATATTTTTTAACAAGTAAAAACTTAAAATCAAGCCGAAGACAGAGGAAATAATTCTAAAATTCAATAATGGTGAATGTTAGAAACCCACTCAACCATTTCTGACCCATAGAAATGGCAGTGTTTGCGGGTCCATGCACAAAAATTGCTATGACTAAGTAGTCTACTTGAAACTTCCTTGTAGAAAGGGAAACACAACAAACTACATAATTTTTTTTTACTAATAACCAAATTCTCGTGCACAAGTTCTTTAAGAGACAATGTTCTCTAGAGTGTTTCAAGGGAATGTGCACGCAAGTTCTCGGGTCAAGGGCCATTTAGCATTGAAAGAGCATCTTCAGTGACGACACTATCAGACAAGTAAAAGTCCTGTCCCTAAGAAGCATGTTTTGCAAGAAAGGCATGGCACAAGTGGTGCTAGCAAACCAGAGTCTCAACAACACTCTTTTGTGAGAACACCCGAGTGCTCTCTAACCTGGCAGAAACTCCGATCAGTTTGGAGTTCACTGTTATGAAGGCTCTGAGGTGTCCTACTCAAATATCATGTGCATTTCAAATGACTGAGGCTCTCCCCAAAAACAGGGCATGGCCGACTGTGGTTTCTAAAATCATTTGGGCCGGGAACCCCGTTTTTCCTTAAGCGCCAATATTGAGATGTATGATACTCAAGATCAAAAACCTTTGAGCAAAGCTGACTAGAATCAGTGTTCTTCAAGCTATGACTCCTTAGTGGCTACGAATAGCAGGTATGAGTTAAACGGACTCGTAAGAAGAAAACAAACAAAACCCAAAAGCCCAGCACTCGCGGGGGGGGGGGGGGGCAATCACCGCTGTATTAAAGTTGTGTTGGTTACATGTGGGGAGAGAGAGAGAGGGAGAGAGGGAGGATGCTGGGTCACAGCACCAACACTATTCCTCACAAGTCATGACAAAGAACTTGAAGTGTAGTGACGCAGATATCCTGAGTGTTAAAAGACAGCACTTCATGTGACATTTGAGTAACTATCCTTGTACAATCTGTGTGCATGTGGCACTTATAGAGGCAGTTAGACCAGGCTGTCCTCAGCGGGACAGAGAAAGTGTCCCTCCAGTGCTGCTATGTCCAGGTGGGGGCACGGCATGTGCAATCCGGGGAAGCAGGCTACGTGAAGAGTCCTTGGGAAATGAGCACTAGGAGGCACAGGGGTGTGTGCTTGTGATCCCAGCACTCTAGAAGCCGAGGCGGGAAAATGATGAGTTCCAGGAAGAGGATGAGTTCTGAGCTAGCCTGGGGTATCTACTGTAAAACTATTACTACAACCAAAATACAGAAAATACCTCCAACTCCCTGAAATTCTTTATTTTCCCCAAGGGTTCTTCTAGCCTCTTTAAATCCCTACCTGCTGTCACCAGTGGGTAGTTCATCTTGTCTCCCCCACCCCCAAGAATTTTATATTAACAGAGCCATATGGCATGTGTTATTTTTCTCAGTATGTATGGGGTCTTTTTCTACAGTTATTTTGAGAGTCAGCATGTTGCTGTGTGAATCAGCAGTTGGACACTCGTGTCTATATTCACCTGCTGACGGATGTCGGACCTGGACATGGCTCTGGCTACTACTCTGCACCTGAGAAGCCACAGCTGGGTAGGTAACAGGTGGAGAGATGCAGTCACTAGCACCGGTTCCCACCTGTAAGGAGGGAGGACGGCTTTCTGCTCCGGGTTGCTCTCCCTTCCTTTTGACTGCTTCCTTTTTCTAAGGGCATTCCTCCCAGGGTACTCCTCCAGAAAATAGCCCAGCAGACAGGAATGCCCAGTTGGAGTTGCAACATGGAAATATGGGACGTGGCCCCTGGGTCTATGGTTGTGAACTATGAGGGAGTGAAGACAACATGACTCTGCTGTCCTTGGAGGGGACAGTGAGGCCAGAAATGGGGGCCAGTGAGAACAGCCTTGGTGACTTAAGTGTGATGGGCCAGCAGTGTCGGGACCCAAGTGACCGGCTGAGAACTCCTTACGGGATAATATTCATAAATTCTCATTTTTCTCTATCAGAACTCAACTCTGCCAAGTACCACCTATTCTAGGGCTTTAGTTCCCAGTTCCAATTCTTATATAGCCAGAGTCTGGTTTCGTGAGAAGTCTGGGGAAATACCACACCATCCTGGGGCTCTGAGACATGCTGGTTTCGGAGGAACTTTCAGAGTTCTCATAGGAGCTCTGTGAAGGGATTTCAAACCATTTGTCACCATCACAGTGAACCATGAAGTTACAACTTTTACAGAAAGTCAAGATCAGAATAGCGCTAGCCATCCATAGTCTCACTATGTAGTCCTGGCTGGCTTGGAGCTCACTCTGTAGACAATACACCTTAAACCCACAACATCTGCCTGCCTCTGCCTCCCAAGTGCTGAGATTAAAGATGCATACCACTTACATGTGGCTTTGTTTTACAGGGTTTTATGGATCCCAGAATGACTTCAAACTCTTTCTGAAGCTATGGTGGCTTTGAACTAATTCCTGTAACCTCCATTCCTCAGAGCTGGGATTGCAGACATTTTCCACCCCACTGGAAGATTCCACCCAGGGATGTGTGCACACTAGGTCAGGGCTCTACTAACTGAGCTATATAACCGTCTCTAACGTCCCATAGCTTTTACAAAATATATATCATTTAATAAAATGAAATGAAATTTATGCCCTGGCAATGCTGAAGCATGCATGGGCAGCCCATAGATGACAGTTCTGTATATAATTTAATAAGCATGTGTGTGTGTGTGTGTGTGTGTGTGTGTGATTCTATCTCAAGGAACTATTATCATGTTACTATAGCAGCATGGTGAGCGATGTACAACACTTGCTGGAAAGCCCCTCTGCATTTCCGCCACCAGAGGGACAGTCCCTGGCGCAGATGGAGGGGTGGAGAGACCTGGACACTGATTGGGGCCCTAACGGTGCAAGCAAAGAACCACAAGTGGCTTGCACTTATACATGTCTCTTTAAAGAGACAGAATAAAGTGATAGAGTAAAAATAAGCCACATAAAAATGGAAAATTCACAGAGAGTCTGGATTCTTTGTATTACTGTGTTTTCTTTAAAGTTTTTGACTGTAAAGGAGCTAAGTACAGAGAGACAATTCATTATATGGGCTGCCAAGTGGAACCAGAATGGATATCATAAGGGTGTTATGATTTCAGAATTTGGGCCTCAGGATATGATGCTTTGGAGAGGGTCTTCTTTTGTTTTCACAGAGGATGAGACCCTGTGGATTGCTTCTATCCCAATATGGTATGATAGACCACACCCTCCTGAAAGGTTGCTGTGAATACCCTCAAAAAATTACTTCACTCAATTGCCGACTGAGATGAACCTAGCAGACAGATTATCCCATAAAAGACCTGAATAACAGCACCCCCATTCAGAAGGAAGCAGTTTGGAGAGAAAAAACTGCGCTCATGTTCCCAAATATTGTTTATAAATGTTCTTTTACATTTAAAGGGGGATATGATATAGATATGAATAATTTGCATTGGTATAGATTCTAAGGTCAATTTTGTTATATGTATATGTATTTCTACTCTTGATTAAGGTATTATGATTGTGTAGTTCATTTAAAAATGTAATGTAAATACATACAGAATTAAAAATTATAGGTTAATAGATAATCATTTATAATAGTCAAGCATATAGTCATGTTAGTTAGATTTTCTAGATGTACATAGATATATTTCAGATAGGCATTCTTCATATCTTTCAAAGACTGCAGAATATGGCATTTAAATGTTTTAATAACTTAGGACTTTTCATGACAATGAGACACATCTGCTCCTGGCATCACCAATCTACTTCAAGAAGAGGATGGGCATCGAAGAGGCTCCTTATGGAGTTTGATAGTCATTTGGGCAAGAAACTGCTCTTGCCTGGACTGTTGCATAAACTGAACACAAAGAACCCTCAGAAAGAGGACTGCTGAACTTGCCTAAAGCTGAGATGGTCTTTCGGGGTTCCTGACTCATGAAAGAGTCTGTGAGACATTCTGCAGGACACAGCAGATAGTGATTGAATTGTCTTTGAAATTTCCTGCTTCATGGAAATGTCTGCTGGATACTATGGCCTGTAGGCTGAAGATGGATGGCCCAACAGTACAAAAGAACTTTGGGTGACTGTACAGGCAGCGAGATGTCTCTGTCATTTCTAGAGTTTTGAAAGTTGTTTATTTCTTGTTTGCTTAGGTAATATTATATCCTTCTGGAGTCTTTGATGGAGTTGAAGAATGGATAGTTATAGTTTTCCATTATTATGATAAAAGATAAAATAGATATAAATATTGTAACTGTAATTCTTTCTTAATAACTGTTTTGCTATATTAATTTTACTATGTTAAAGTTAAAGCCTTTCTTTTTTGTTTAAACAGAAAAAGGGGAAATGATGGAGGAGGGAAATGATGTCTATGTATTACTTTCATTGGTTACATAAAGAAACTGTCTTGGCCCTGATAGGACAGAAAATTAGGTAGGCAGAGTAGACAGAACAGAATTCTGGGAGAAAGAAAGCTGAGTCAGGCAGTCGCCATAGCTCTCCTTGCCAAGATGGACGCAGGTTAGGATCCTTCCTGGTGGGCCACCACCTCGTAGTGCTACACAGATTGGTGGAGGTGGGTTAATCAAGATGTGAGAGCCAGTAAGAGGCTAGAGCTAATGGGTCAAGCAGTGTTTAAAAGAATATAGTTTCCGTGTAATTATTTCGTGTAAAGCTAGCCGGGTGGCGGGAAGCGGCCCGCCGCTCCTATTATAACAGGGACTTCTACTCCTGTTCTTTCTCATGACCTACTCCAGCTCTCAGAACTCCCAGATTGCCCACAGTGATCCTCTCACTTTGAGCTCAAACCAAGGCTCTCAAACCCTTCTCTCCTAGCAGCTCCCAAGCCAGATTATATTTCCCTCACTGTACTCAATAAGAAGCTACAAATCTCAGTGAGATTGCATTTGAGTTCAAAACATTCAAGGTAACAAGTGCTTTATGAAAAGTGGCGATGGACGCTCATTTGCAGCAACACGAGGCTGAGGGCATGCACAGCCCTTCAAGTACATAGTTCCCAGCTGAGCAACCTGGCACACGAGCCGTGACGGAGTGAAGCTCTGCTCCCAGTAGCTCCAAGCTTCTCTGCTCTTAGACACTCATACATGTTTATTTTATTTTATTTTATTTTTTGAGACAGGGTTTCTCTGTAGCTTTGGAGCCTGTCCTAGAACTCACTCTGCAGACCAGGCTGACCTCAAACTCACAGAGATCCGCCTGCCTCTGCCTCCTGAGTGCTGGGATTAAAGGCGTGCACCATCACCGCCCGGCTCATCCACGTTTATGTGAGTGGCTCAGCTACTGCTCCAGCCAAGACTACTTCTCAGAATGCTCCAAGATGCTGCCTTGAAGACTGGTTCAGAAAGCGGCTGTAACCGAGAGCAACATATCTCCTCCCCACTGCATCCAGAAAGGCTGACTCATCATTTGGCTCAGGACTCAGGATTTGAAAGACGGACATTGGTCTGGAGATCCTCAAACTTGGTTGCATCCTCTAGAAACAGCAGGGCAAGGTCCCTGGCTGTTGCTAAAACCTGCATGGGACACTGGGCAATGAGCAGGGCCAGAAGCACAAAAATGGATGAGAACTTCTCACAAGGATTTGGCTTCTATGTCACTATCAGTGACAGTGCCATCATGACTGATGTGATTGAAGATGCCCACCTGAATTCCCCGAGGGGAACTTCTCTAGGCAATCACTTACAGTGACTTTCCTTAAAGGTTATTTTATGCTCAAAGTCCAGCGAGAACCTCAGCATGATTAATGGGAGGCAAGGAAGCCACTTGTGAAGAGCCGCTCTAGCCCTACAGTGTAAGTCAGCAGACTGGCCAAGGAAATCCCCATGCCCCTGCCCATCATGAGGCCGTATTAAAAGAGATATTAACTCTAGAGGTCACGTTAATACTGGGGCACAGGAAGAGAATTATTATTCTCTCTCCAAAGACTTCTCTCCCTGAGGCACGGCAGCAGACACCCCAGATTACACTTTCATCAGCAGAGGTTGGGGTTCCATCAATCTTTCATTACTGTCTGGCTCACAGAATCCTCAATTGGGTGGCATTAGGAAACTGTCTCCCACATAGAGACCTGGCAAATTACATCTCGGAGAAGCAACGATAGCCAAGCATAAAACTTTCAGAGTAGCTAAAAAAGCTAAAGGTGGGGTGGAGTGAGGATGGAACAGATGGCCCAGTGGCTAAGAGTGTTCTTTGCTCTTGCAGAGGATGGGAGTTGTTTCCCAGCACCCACATCAAGTGGCTCACACCTGCCTCCGCTGCCACCACTGCCCAGCATTGGCACCAGCACCTTGCCCCCCTTTAAAGGTGATTATCCCATGCATTTTGTCCTAGTGATTGAAAGCCAACCGACAGCCTGCCCTCGATGGGCACACTGTGAGATAGTGTGGTATAGCTAAACAATGGACTAGCCACAGCCACTCACTTAAACCAGTTCCCCCAAGTGCTCTGTGCTGAAGTTTGAATATGAAATGTCTTCCAAAGGCTCACATGCTAAGGGCTTACACTCCTCGCTGGGAGGAGGTGGGAGATGGGAAGTGCTGGAACCTTTAACAGTGGGGCCTTGTGGGAAGACAAGGTCACTGGGGTTATGCTCTTAAGGGCATATTAAGACCCTCTTTACTTCCTGGCCACATGAATACGTAACTAAGGCATAAGGGCAACAAAGCCAAATAATCTCAGGCTGAAGTAAAGCTTTCCTCTCTTTAAAGGCAATGATCTCAGGTATACTGTCACAGTGATGGAAGCCCGACTGGCACCTCCCCCACAACATAACAGACTGTACAAGCAGCTGCCTCCTTCAGTCTGGGCTAATTCATTTTCAAGTGTCAACAAAGGCCCGGCAGAACCACCAAGAAACAGAAACAATAGCAGTTATCTGAAAAAAGGGAAAGAAGAATTGCCGCTGGTAACTCAGAGGCCATCAAGAGAACATTAAGAGATTCTCATGGGAGCAGTCATTCCAAAATAGGGCTCTGACCTCCACAGTTAGGGGAACCCAGGAAAGAGGCTGGGGATGCTGAAATTGAGACATTTGGAGAAAGGGTCCCACAGAGCCAAACTGAGCCAAAATAATTCTTTCTTGGAGGTGATTATCTCATGCATTTTGTCATAGCCACAGAAAGTGTATCATCACAACCCTCCCCTATACGGCAGACTGTGGGACCAGTGTTGGTATAGCTAAACAAGAGAGCAGCCATAGTCTGGGGCTGAAGAGTGCTTTCAAGGCCAGCCTGAGCAACACAGTGATATAAATCCCAAAGTAAAAAGCGGGAAGAGGGCTGGGGACAGAGCTTAGTGGGCAAGCCCAGGTGCAATGCCTAGTGCAGCAAAAGAATGAGGGGGTGAAGAGGAGGTCAGAAGAGGTTTGGTTTTGTCTTGGTTTTATTGTTTCCTAACTAAACAACTGCAGCATTATCAAGGTCCAACCAAAAACAAGCAGTGTTTGCAAAAGAAACCAAAACAAAACAGCAAAACCGGAAACAAGAGCATGTAACAAGAAGCCTTTGAAAGCAGCTTGAACCAAATCCATTCATAAAATCCACTCTGGATAACCTAGGGGAGGAGAATACTTAAGAACATCCAGCACAATCCCTTTTTGTTGTTGTTTTTATTGTTGTTTTTCAAGACAGAGTTTCTCTGTGCAGCACTGGCTGTCCCAGAAAGCTCTCTGTAGACCAGGCTGACCTCAACTCTGAGATCCCCCTCCCTCTGCCTCCCAAGTGCTGGGATTAAAGGCGTGCACCACCATCCCTGGCTACAATCCTTTACATTAGTTGAATAACAAGTTCCTGAGATTAAAACCAGACGGAACGACTAAGGCAAAGAGAAATTATCTGACGGTACAGGACTAATGTGTGACACGAGAAGATCGTATTAAAATTAGTCATCGCAATCACAAAAGAGCTATATAACGTATGTTCCAGGAAAAGAAGGTCTGCCCTACAAACCACCCTTACAAACATTTCACAGGGTCACATTTAACCTGAGTGAGGGAGGAGGAGTTCCTAAAAAGCATATGTACACAACACTGTTAACGGTTGCTATCGAAGGGTGCAGGAATATAGAAATATAAAATTGTAAGCCCAAACACATTATGGGAAACATAAATAAATAAAGCTGGCTGCCACTGTTAACCTTTAGCACTTTCTGCCTTAAGAGCAGACATTCCAGCAGCCATGTGTACAGAGGTAAATGTATAATAATTGTCTTCTGCCCCAGCTTCCTAGCTAGGCAGGTACTGGGGACAAAGGTTAGCTTCTAACTGTTGCCTCTATGGGACCCTCTGCTTGTATTCCCTTAATTTTTAACTGTCCCCTATGTGACTCTACTCTCTACCTTGCATTCTTTCAAAGACAGTGAAAAGCGGCTGTGACAGTCACAGGCTTTCACAAACACTCAAAGTTAACATTCTAACGTCCTATAACCAAAAGTTGTAAAACTTAAAATGTAATGTGACTTTAAGCCTGACATCAAGGTTGTAAAAGTTCTTTGACCCACACCTGGTGCTTGATTTTACTATAAGAAGAGCCCCCAAAACCAACCCTCATTGCCAGAGTTTCAGAAGCCTGATCTCTGACTGTTGATACAGCAGGCTAAGCTTTGTGTTCCCAGCAGTAACTTTTCTTCTTTTCTGAAATGAAGCTTGCTTCTGGTTTAATAGACTTTGGTGGTCTGTCCCCCATCACTGCAACCCCGGATCCAACACTATTAATTATGGAGAAATTTTATCTTCATTAGAGTAGGTCCAATGGAGTCTCTTACAGTCAATATTTATTAAATGCAATCAAATTTTTCTTAATAAACAAACCTCAGCAACTTAGTGCTGCCACTAATTTAAACAAATGAGTTTACTACCCCGAGCAGCCGTTCCCAAAGTGTGTTTCACGTGCGTGTATTTCCATGAAGGAAACTGATACATATCCTTCCCTACAGCCCATGCGAAGGTCCTCAATTCACGGAAGTGCTGGGAAGTGATGGAACCTTTAAGATGTAGGGCTTAGATGAAAGTGGTCATATAAGTACATGGCCCTGATGGGGATCCTGGGACCCTGGTCCCATTTCTTTCTCCTACTGGTTTCTCAGTTATGATGAGGGAAATAGCTCCCTCTACCACGTTTTCCTCAAGATTTACAGTGGCCTTGCCACAGTCCTAAAAGGAATGGTGATAACTGATCATGGACCCTTTTCCTTTAAAAGACTGACTACCTGAGCTATCTCCTCAAGGCTACACAATCTATTCCAGTTTAGACACAGAAAGTATTCCACTGTAGACTGCAGTATTAAAGCCTCAGAGACTGGAAAGGGTCCAGAGTGTGGAAAAGACCTGCCACGTTGTTTAACAGCTTCCCAGGCGACTCTAGACTCCTCAACCTTCTTAATGCCTCGACCCTTTTGAAGGGACTCTGGCCATGGCTGGCACTCTGAAGCATGGCGAACAAGGCTCTGGCAGGCCTTGCCCCTCTCCCCAGTTCCCTCTGCCTGGCTAAAAACTGTTCGATTACATTCCTGAAGCTGGTGACCAGGGTCTACCCCTTTATTTGGCCACTTCCTCCCCCTAAGGCTGACTACCAAGGTCAGGCTATCAAAATATTGAAGTACAGCAATCAAAAGCTCCCTTTGGTTCACCTAATTAACATGTCCAATTAAAATTAAACACCTTATCCAAACACAGGGTTTTCCTTCTGCCTTAATAAACCGCCAGTTAGCCGGGCGGTGGTGGCGCACGCCTTTAATCCCAGCACTCGGGAGGCAGAGGCAGGCGGATCTCTGGGAGTTCGAGTCCAGCCTGGTCTACAAGAGCTAGTTCCAGGACAGGAACCAAAAGCTACGGGTTTCAGCTTTCGAAACCCTGTCTCGAAAATCCAAAAATAAATTAATAAATAAATAAATAAATAAATAAATAAACAAACCGCCAGTTGCCTATGGGCCAAGTCTGTCTCCTCTCTATCCAGAGGCAATCCTTTATGTCCATCATCATCATCATCATCATCATCACCACCACCACCACCACCACCACCATCATCATCATCATCATCATCGTTCCCCACCTCCAAATACCCCCTCCCCCTCTCCCTTGTTCTCTATCTCTTGTCTTTGTCTCTTATTCCCTGTCCTTTGTCCCTGGGGGGGGGGAATAAATCTCCTTTGAGCTGAGAACTTGGTCTTGGGAGTCCTGAGCTGACACCGTTCCCTTTGACCTTTACCACAGTTCCTCATGTGGTGGTGAACCTCAACCATAAAATTATTTTGGTGCCACTTCATAACTGTTATTTTGCTACTATATATATATTATATTATATTATATTATATACTGTAATATAAATTTTGTGGACACAGAGGTTTACCAAAGGGGTCGCCACCCACAGGCTGAGATCCACTGCTGTAGACCCTTTGTGCAATGGACACCTCACATGGTACAGCACCACGAAAGCTTCCCATTGAAGAGATCTGAAACCTAGACAGGCCCATCTACCCCTTTGCATCATGGGAAACAGGAGGGCTTAGCAGACACTCTTGCCTCTGGGCGACAGATACAGCATCTCAGTGTCCTTCCTAGAAGATGGGTTCACATCTGTCACTGGAAAAAACAAAACAAAAACGGGGGTAGTCTCTGCTAAAGTTCCACTCGGTTGAGAAATTGGGGTCATTTATGTTTGACACTTCTATTAAACAATAAGGAGAAAATTGCTTCCCAAGGTGTAAAAACACTGAGTTTAAAGTCTACACAGGCCTTTGAAACATGAAGTGACACCCCTCCTACCCATCGCTAGAATGCTGGCCTAGCAGGCCATAGAGACCAAATGAGAAGTGGGTCTCTGGTCGTCCGCTTCAGGGACTGAAGACAAAACACCAGTGAGAAGCCCAGTGCCACCCACACACCTGAGGACACCTTCTTTAACACACTGGTGGGGACACAGCACATCAGTTTAAGGGCTCCTCGGGGGAACACACTACCTGGAAAGCTCTAAAACTCCCTCAGCAGCCTGCACCTCTTCATGTTAGTCTCACTGTGATTAAAGCAGCCAAGGTGTGGTGTGACGGGGAAGGAGGAGGCAGCTCTGCACTGCCAGGTGGTAAAGCAATCGGGGTTCCAACCCCCCCCCTCCAAGAAGGCATGACCCTCAAGCCAGGACTAAGCTGCAGCCAGAATCGAAACCCTACAAGCAAACCCCACAGAGACTACATCAGAGGTAACCCCAACTCCCCACACAGTTCACAAGAAGCCTTTCCTACTCGGCCCCAGAAGGCAGTAGATGGGGTGACATCACCCACCCCCCAGATTGCCTCTTCACCCATGGTAAAACTACCAAGGAGTTTCACGGTCACTGAGACCCTTGAAGACCTTCAGAAAACGCCAACTCCAACGCTGTCAGAAACTGAAGTTACACAGCTCGGCGGGGTGCACTGCCCTATTGGGGAAGGTTCTGCCCTCCCAGTCTTGTGCATGTACTTTCCTTACTCATTTTAACCACATCAAGAAACCCCCCAAGAGAGGCCCTTTCCTCAGCAAGGCAAGGTACAAAAGAGAGTGCGAAATGGCCTTGTTTTCTCTCGCAAAATGAAACACTGTTATGTTTTATTCATGCAAAGTGAAAACCCTTTTTCTTTCCAGCATTACAAATTGAATTTGCTCTTGTAAATTGCTGTTAAGGAAAAAAAAAAAGAGAGAGAAAGAATCAAAAGCAAAGGAAAGTTAAATATATATATATATATATTTAGCCGGAATACAAAGGCTCCTTCTTCTAGGGCACGAAAGCTCGGGGGACCAGTGGAGAGAAACAGACCCTTTAAGTGGCGAACTTGCTTCTTTATCTACTGTTCGAAAAGGGCTCAAAGACACCCCCACCCCTCACCACAGAGACATGCTGAGGTCCTGACAGCCTATGGGGAAACACTAACATAATGCCACCCTATCTCCTGTGATCAGCCGTCCTAGAAGCTACCATAAGTCTGACCCCTCCCCTCCGCAGTGACTTGAAAAGGAAGCCATGTAATTAGCTGCATCTGTTAAGTACATGTTGCTTTAAAAAAATTAAGGGTAAACATTCATTAAGCACTTGCATGTTTTCATCACTCTGCCAATTATTACACACACTTGTTGGTGTACACACACATGTGCCGCTGTCCCTGGCAGCCATCTTCATTTCTCAGATGAGAGAAAATGAGGCGCCGAGAGCTGGAGCGATTTTGCCATCTAGAATCCGAATCACGTTTCTCTGATACACAAGCAGCGACTGGATTTATTTTAAACAGTGTAGACCAAACGCTTACATGAGTAAAATCTAACCTAAAACACATGTAACAGGGTTGAGGACATGACTCAGGGGTGGAGCGCTTGCTTGGAGCCTTCAGTCAGGCGACACCACAAACAAAACCCAAACAAATAACAGACCTGAATACACATTTCTGGTTGTGGGGATATATAACAGACTTCATTTTGGCTCCTGCCGTAAAGACAGATGTGGAGAACAGAAATCAGGAAAGAGCGAGCCCTCTACAGAGGCTACTTGTTTTCAGGTGGGTAACGGCCACCTCAGAGTTTCTTTGTAACAGCCATTCACTGAGGTGAAGGCTCACCCTAAAGTTGGGGCTCCTTACTCTCATATAAACAGCTCAGAGATGTGCTAAGCTCCTAGGAAGGTTTATACCCAATCAGAGGTCAGAAAATTCTTCTTTCTCAAGTCTGGTTCCAGCACGAACGCCTGTTCTTTTACTGACAAATATTTAGTCAGAAGCCTTCATTTCTGGCTTAGGATGTGGAACTGGTCAAGGACGATCAAACACTGGTACGTCATACACAGGACAGCTGTATAAAAGAAGGCAGACCCTCCCCTTATAAAGGACCGTGTGACCCAATTTCGAACAAACAAGCCAGAACGCTCAGGAAAACCTTTCCTTCTACACCTGAGATTTGATCTATTTTGTAACATTCTTGTGCGTTTTCAACATGATTACCTTAAACGTACAACAGTTTGACCCAAAATGCTAGAAGATACCCCTATACCGTGGGAATTGCCAAAACATTGATTATAACTTGTGTCAACTGAATGCCCAATTATTTTGCAATGGGGTTCAAGTACAGTATTAGCGGTAACAGTAGCTAAAGTCATTAGCTACAACACGGCTTGAAAGTCGGAAAGTCGGGGGGCTGGAGAGAAGGCTCAGAGGTTAAGAGCACTGATTGCTCTTCCAGAGGTCCTGAGTTCGATTCCCAGCAACCACATGGTGGCTCACAACCATCTGTAATGAGATCTGGTGCCCTCTTCTGGCCTGAGGGCATACATGGAGGCTGAACACTGTGTACATAATAAATAATAAATAAATCTTAAAAAAAAAAAAACCTAGGTTAAAAAAAAAAGACAGAAAGTCGGAAAGAGCCATGTGTACTTGTGGTAACTTATTTCCAGGAGAATAGCATAAAAACACATGCGGAATGCAATTGTGATAACTAAACATTTCAAGTGTTAAAAAACTTTAGCCAAACCCAAATGGCCAATACTCATGACTTAAAGATCGAAGGTTCAGGCTTGTGTGCGATCTTACCCTTTCAAACAAGCCCTTAGGAAGAAACATCACTAGAGACATGAATCTGAAGCAGTCAGGATACAGCCAAGTACAACGGCATGGATAAGAAAAGGAATGTAAAAAGAATGTGAAGAAGAGAGAAATAACGGGTGCAGATTGTCGGAAGGGTAGGGAACTTGGTAAAATGAGGGAGAAGTGTGTACAGAAGCCCCTTGAGCCACACGAATGGCCATGCTCCTTCCCCAAGAACTTCTACCTTCCAAGTTCCACCCACAGAATACTCTAATTGCCCTAACTGCTGGACCCCATCCTACAGAGTAAAAAAAGGCCAATCTCTGGATATGAAACCCCATCAATATTCACCCTGGAAATCTCCACCCCCTAAAAAACTCTACATAAGCCCTATATCCTGTTCCATCTGCCTGTTTCTCATCTGAGCAGAGGCAGCCACCCTCCTGGGTTTTTCCCTCCCAATAAATCTCTTGTATGAGGTTTGTTGTGTGGTGTAATACTGAGTGGTATTCCTTGGCTCCTGGCTGCCATGACACCTTTCCATCTGAGCTGTAACACCTACAGTGTAGACCCAAAGGCACACAAGAGTCAGAGATGATGAGTGTTTGAGGGATGGAAGCCAGGGAGGGAAAGTTTGGATGTCTTGGGAGGTGAGGAGCAGAGAGAGATTCATTTGGGTCTGTCACATCCTACAGTTTCCGTTAAGATTCATACTGAGGGAGGTTAGGCTGTACCAGCCCAGACACTCACCGGCCATTGTCTCGGCCCACTCCCCACACACGGATGCTCACGATGGGCTGCGAGTGTAGCACGGAGCGGTCCATGGGGTCCACGAGGCTGAGCATGTCGTTTTCCAAAATCAGATACATGTCTTTGCCCTGGGCATCAACAAGAAAACATGGAGACCTTACATCTTGTGTACTTTCTAGTCAACTCTTATCTTTAACCATAGACACTTCTGGATTTAGACAAACTGCTAACAGGAAAGCTGCGGAGTATTTTCTTTTATAAACTCCACCCACCCGCTCCAGCCACCAACTGTTCCCTCCTCACCATTATTTATGCCAAGGACACTCTCCTTCCTTGACCCACACCAGTGTCCACCTCTCCTACAGGATGTGGCCAGCAAAGGGTGAACATCACTTCCCTGGGCTTGTTTACTGAATGTCAATATTACACTGATGTCTGAGGTGCACAGACTCTCAACTGCCCTGCCAGAGCTTAGCTTATGATCTCTAACTAGCAGCCGTGAATGCTAAGGCTGAGCGCTAGGTACCTGCCCCAGGTCTGATACAGAGCCCATAATTACGGACATTGCCATCATACTGAGAGGGAGACCTCTGGCTTTTCAACGCTTCAGCTGCGGTTCGGATTTGTAGGGTTCATTCATGTCCCCTCTCCCTATACAGGTTGGCTCTTTAAGGGCAGGAACACTAGCTTATGTAACTTTCTTCTTTTCTCATATGATCCTCATGCACGTTTTCAAGGAACTATTAACCATCTGCTGGACTGCAGAAAGATTGCCTCTCAAGAAGGCGACTGAGATGCTGTCATACTGAAGCCAGAGAAGCCTGCCTGAGCTGGATCACGAGGCCTCTCAGTGGGGCTCCAATCCCAAAGGGACGGATGAGTGGCTCTTGGTAGTTTCTGAGAATGATGCCAAAGGTTCTTACAATGACTGAGCTGTGATGCTTGGGGTGCCAGGGGTGGGAAGGCAGGGCCACTGCCAGATGGTGATTAAGAATTTCAGTGTCTACAGCTGGCATTCAGAGCGACCGAGGGCTTTCCCCAAAGAGCAGATAAACCACTTGCAGAAGAAATCATGAACACGAATGTAACTTGCACAGAGTCATGTGGCCGTAGCTTTCCCATAGAGAGTGAGCGATGGATCGCCTGCTGCCCCGAACCTATGCTATCTGCGGATGTCTGCCATTCATGTGAGTGCAAATCACAGCAAATTTTCTTACAGTTGGGGGAGTGAACATCTTGACTGGAGCAGAACAAAGACTATTACATTTTAAATGCAGGGATGCAGTGTGAGATCGCATTTCACTGCCAGAGTCGTCCTTGGTGATTGTACGGGACACAGGGAAGTGAGAAGTCGCAACAGGGTTTTCTTGGAAGGGAGAAAACTCTTCTCCTCCCTCCTTTACGCAGAGACCAGAGAGTCTGGTTCACAAGGCAGTCTAGCCCCATAGCAAGGCTTCCCCTAGGGACAGTCTCCACCGCGGGGAGGCTTGGGGACTTGCTTCTCATTGTGATGCACTACCGGGAGGAACTGACAGCGGAGTTGCCAATAGTCTGGTCCAAAAGCAAAGCTTCCTACCCGTGTTCTGCTGGCGGGACACAGGCAAGCACCACCTAAGATGCTCCTGATGGGTTCTGCAGGTTGTAGAGCACGAATAAGGCTTTCCCTGTTTGGTGTAATCTTAAGGCGAATCTGGGAGTGTTTTCTATTCCGGTATTACCTCTTACCCTTGGTTGTGAGTCTAGCCTTTAACAGCAGAGTCATCTCTGCAGCCTACTAGTTCAAAGTGGACTCACTTTATTACAAGCAAGACAACACGTAGGCATCAATTCCACAGCTCATGTGCAGTGACCGTTAGGTTACAAATGAAGAAGTACGCTAAAGGTAATTAGTCACTTTGCAGAGCAGGACCTTGGCATTCACAAGTGCAGAAAGCTGTTAACAGATGGCATTCATGGTGCACATGGTGGGATGGCTTCTGGGCTGTGAACGTTCACTGATGGACCTTTGAGGATCTGAGGGTCAGGGACTCATTGTTCTCTCCTGGGGGTACGGTCCTGCGCGGCCCATAGTGGGGTTACCCAGCAGCTACTCTGGTGCTTCATGCTGACAGTTTTTGTCCATTGCCATTGGCAAACTCATCAACTCCCTCACTACAAACTCTCCCAGAGCCCCAGGTTTAACAAAGCATGGCAGACTATTTCCAGGGTGACTCACCTCTCCCCAGATGCCAACTGTGTCTCGGATGTCGTTTTTGCAGTAGGAAAGCTGCCGGATGCAGTTGTTGACAGCGACACTGCTCTTCCCGGGGGCAAGGTCCTCCTCTGCCATCTCTACCCAGCCCAGAGAGCGCACAGCAAAACACTGGAAGACAAAGTCAGACAACGCCAAGTGACTCGTGGGTTGGGGTAAATTGGCATCAGGTTACTTGGAACCACACGGTGGCAAGGACAGGGTCTGCTCAGTGCACTTTATTTGCCTCACTGTGGCGGTCACCCAACTCAGCAAATCATCTCTACTGCTGGAAGACAAAATTGCAATGATTTGTAGCTATGCCATTTTGAAAAACATAGAGACAACCTTCTGTCTAACCATGTAGTGAGATGCACAGGGACCACCTCCTTCTGTCTACAGTGTAGCGAGAAGCACAGAGACAGCCTCCTTCTGTCTACAGTGTAGTGAAGAGCACAGAGACAGCCTCCTTCTGTCTACAGTGTACTGCTCGCAGATACTATCTCCACAGAAGAACAGCACCGGGGCATAATTGCAGAGTTAACTAACAACACAGAGGCTTCTAAGTTCTCATCATCTGTGATAAGACAGATTTCTTTTTTAATGGTAAGAAATGTAACCCCATGAGACCCGGTATTATTAAGTACCTAGCAAGGAAAATCTAAGAGTGTGAATTATATGTAGTAGATGGCCAATAAAAAATGAACTCAATAGTATTTTTTTTGGAGGTTTTCTTTTTCTCCTCCCACTCATAATGTTCTGTCTGGACATTTTTTCCCTTATAGATATTTTACTTATACATTATGGATTTTGATTTTTTTTGTGTGTCTCTTTGGGATTTCTGTGTGAGTGAGTGAGTGTGTGTCTCTGTATCTATATGTGTTTCTTATACTTTTTCTTTGGCTCTTTTTTATTTTTTTGCTCATTTATTTTGTTCTATTCAGGTTTGTTTTTAATTTTATCCCATCTTTGTTTTTTTATTGTGAATTTCATTTTTAAAAATATTTATTTATTATGTATACAGTGTTCTGCCTGCATACCAGAAGAGGGACCAGATCTCATTACAGATGGTTGTAAGCTATCATGTGGTTGCTGGGAATTGAACTCAGGACATCTGGAAGAGCAGTCAGTGGTCTTAACCTCTGAGCCATCTCTCCATCAGCAGTTTCATTTTTTAAAAGATGCCTGTTTGTTTTCTAATGAGAGAGAGCAAGAAAGGGTAGGGGCTTGGGTGGGATCTGGGAAGACCTCTAGGAGGGGAAACCATAATCAGAATGTTGAATAAAAAAAAAATCTCTCATTCATACACACACACATGCCAAAAAACAAAAAACAAACAACCCCCCCCCAAAAAAAACCCCAATGATGTGCTTATTTCAAGAAGCCAACATTCCCAAGACACGAAACGTGATATGCAGCATGGACAATGCTCTTGATCATGAGAGCTGCCATCTCCAAATGATCTGAGTTTCTCTCACCCCTCCCTGCACTCCAAGGTCCCCTCAAAGCTGTGCAACAGTTTAAGAGACCAGTTTCCAGGGCCAGGTGGGGCAGAAAATCAACCACCTTCTTTGAAATTAAAGAGGCTGACTCTCAAAGAGAAGCTGCCAAGTTTACAAATGAAAACTTCAAAATGAAATGAAGAAATATGATGCTCTATCCCAATGTGAGCAACATCAAGTCTGGTCTAACCTTCTCCACCCCAACACCATGACCGGAGTGGGCAACCCCTACCCGAGTTGCTAGGTCTCAAGGGGAAGAACTCAACAAAGTGCCAAATACAGAAGCTACACATGGTATGCACAGCACTCACAGATGCGCTCGGCCGAGGTGGGAAGGCTGGGCAATGCCTCCTTGCTTCTGTGCAGTCGGGGCATGCCCGAGCAGCGTCTATTACAAGTAAATTTCAAAGAGAGGGTCGTCCTAGCGGCTGGAAAGGCTACTCAGCTGCTTGTTCAATGGGTACAGCTGTGGCGGAGGCCTCACAGTTGCTCTACGTGTGTGTGTGTGTGTGTGTGTGTGTGTGTGTGTGTGTGTGTGTGAGCTGCAGGGGAAAGACACTGCTGGTCTGCCCTTCTTGCAGCTCTGCTTTCAAAGCCCCCCAAAGCAAACTCTACTTCTCCAGGTGGCTAGTCAGAAATGCCTAGGCACACATCACCATACACCCTGTTTTACTAAAATCCACTTCCTGGGTTTGACTGATCTTATGGGCACCCTGACCCCACTGTTTCTCCAGGGAGTCAGGGAGCCTCAAGCACAGCTCTCCAACTGGTTTCCCAACACAAACCCTCATTAGCAAAGTCAGTGTCACAAGCCACCCCCTGGCCTTGTCCTTTAGACCTTGTCAGTTCCCTCCTGCCTCTAAAAGAAATGACTTTTGGTTTGGATAACATTTACTTGCATTCTTATCATTATTTTGCATGTGCACACACACATACGCACACCTGAGTACGAAGCCAGGATTCTTTGACTTTGGCTCTACACTCTGTGTGCAGGTGTATACATAAAGAAGCTGGGCGTCTTTCTCACACTTTCTCCACTTTATTTCCTGAAACAGGATCTCTCCTTCAATCTAGAGCTCCCCAAATCAGGAGGGCTAGCCAACAAACAGCTCTTGTCTACCCCAAAGACCATTCCCTTTCAAGGATATCACAGGGTCCCCGCCCAGGCCTTAGAATCTACACCAGGGAACCAGAGGCTGAACTCACTAGAGTTTGGACCAAGATGAGTATGCATCTATTGTCCAATCTACCTCTTTGGAGGGCATAAGAGGATAGCTCTTTTTTCTTTTTTTTTTTTTTTTTGAGACAGGGTTTCTTTGTAGCTTTAGAGCCTGTCCTGGAACTAGCTCTTGTAGACCAGGCTGGCTTCGAACTCACAGAGATCTGCCTGCCTCTGCCTCCCGAGTGCTGGGATTAAAGGCGTGCGCCACCACCACCTGGCAAGAGGATGGCTCTTAATTCACAATAAGGTAAAAGAATACTGGCTACAGGGCTGAAGAGGTGGCTCAGTGGCTAAGACCACTGGCTGCTCTTCCAGATGTCCTGAGTTCATTTCCCAGCAACCACATGGTGGCTCACATCCACTTATATATAATAGGATCTGATTCCATATTCTGGCATGCAGGTATATAAGGAGAGCATTCATTCATAAAATATAAATAAATTTTAAAAAAAAAGAATACTGGCTACCTTTTGTTCCTTAAGTGTAAGCACACATGGATTTTAGCCTAAACAAACTCAGTAAAACACAACGGTACTGTTCTTGGCTAAAACAATAAAACCATCCAACCTTCTACATCACATTCAGATTATCATTTTGTCATACTTATAAGGAAACAAAAGCCTATCATCATCAGGAACTTATTCACAGTCACTTCCTTGCACAGTCATGATTTCTGGTCTTCACTGCCATTCCATGTAGTCAGAGATAAATGGTACAGAGGGGATACCGTACCCCACCATGGGTAGCTCCAGCTGGGTCCTTCCCAAAGAGGAGTAAAGAGCACTGCGTGGTGCTGCCCCCATGTGGTCAGGAAGCTTAAAGCAGTCAATACGCTACCTTAAATTCAAGTGGTAAACAAAATTGGCTCTTGGGAACAAAAACTTAATTTTAGGTACGGGAAGAGCTGAAAATATTTATTCAAATCACTTGCCTTTTAAAACTTTTTAAAAATAAAATTAAATATGAAAAAAATCAATAGACACATTTTTGTTTGTTTTGCTTTGAGACAGGGTTTCTTCTCTGTTTAGTCCTAGCAATCCTGGACCGCACTCTGTGGACCAGGCTAGCCTGGAGCTCACAGAGATCTGCCTGCCTCTGCCTCCTGAGTGCTGGGACAGAAGGTATAATACATTTTGATGACTGCTCACTCCTCAGCGGCTCTTGGAGAGGGGAAGTGAGCAATGGTGCAAGGTCTGCACGGTGGGATCAGGTGGATCTGGGGTCAGGTCATGTCTCCTCAGTACACAAGGAGTGGCTGCGGTGAGACACTGAGGGCTCGGTTTCTCCGCATGTGAGACAGGAACATTACACACTTTATAGTGCTAAGGCAACGGAATGATAACGCTCTGGGCATGGCGAGAAATCATTGAATGTTTAATTCCAATCATTATTGTCAATAAATACTGCTTGCTGTTGTTGTTTTTTGAGACAGGGTATCACTGTGTAGTCCTGGCTGTCCTGGAACTCACTCTGTAGACCAGGCTGGCTCAAAATCAAAGAGATCTGTCTGTCTCTGCTTCCTTAGTGCTGGGATTAAAGGTGTGTGCCACCATGGCCCAGCGAATATTCTTTTCTACGAGTGGGTTTTAAACATTGCCGGAGTTGAACAGATTTCAGCCAATATTAGGATGTGGCTCAGATTTCTGTAGGCCATGATGCTCTGGGAACTGCTGTGGAGGGGCAGCCCTGTTCTCTCCCCAGCATGGCACTGCTCTATGGTCTCTGAGTGTAAACGCCTGGTTCAACCCCAGGACTGCCATTGCCACTCCTGATCTCAGCAAGCCTTTCCTTTTAGTGTGTGCTCACTGCACATGCAGACATGCATTCATGAAGGCCAGAAGTCAGCTTTGGGTCATTCCTCAGGAACTATCCCTTCTGTTTCATGAGACAGCATCTTTCTACTGGGACAGGGATCACTGATGAGGCCTGGCTTCCAGGTCACCAAGCTCCTGGGATCCACCTGTCTCTGCTTCTCCAGTGCCGGGAATGCACGCATGCACTGTTACCATGCCCTGCACTGCACCATGTCCCACATTGTACCATGTCCCACACTGCAGCCTGCACCACACTGCACAGCACTGCACCATGTCCTACACTACGCCATGCACCACACCATGTCTGGCACTGCAGCATGCCCCGCACTGCCGCCTGCCCCACACTGCACCATGTCCCACAATGCACCATGCACCACACCATGCTCTGCACTGTGCCATGCCCCAGACTGCAGCATGCTCTTCACTGCACAATGCCCCGCACTGCACCATGCCCCGCACTGCACCATGCCCCGCACTGCACCATGCCCCGCACTGCACCATGCCCTGCACTTTCATCTGAGCTCCTCAGGCAAGCACTTTACTGACCGAGCTGTCTCTTAGCCCCTAGGTTAGTTAACTCAGTCCTGGCTTCAGAGAGACATGCATGGGGAGAATCTCTACCGAAGGCCTATGTGGCGGCAGAAGAACGCAGTTCTAAGCCTGATTTATTATCCACAGTCCATAATAAGTCCATAAACTTCCACTTTCTCTATTCCAATCGGCAGGTGCTCAGCCCCTGCAACTCCAAGTTTGCTGAAAAGTGATAACACATAAGCTCAGAGAGCTGCCAGGAGATTCCAAAGAAACAAAGCATGTGGCATATTGTCTGGCATATTGTAGGGACTCCTCTGATGCTCACTTTCCCCTCTTTTCTACGGCTCCAAAAGACAAGCTCCCTCTCCCTCCTTCCCACCCTCCTCTCCCTCTCTCAATCATTTTTCTTCCTGAAGACAGGCAATTTCTCCTTTCCTCAGCTAAGTTCCAGGTCTCTGTTGATTTTCTTCTGACCTTTAACATAGACCAGCAAGAGAGAACACCAGCAGAATGCTGCAGATCACCCCTGAACCATGAGATGGGGGTGGGGAGATGGTGAGGGTAGAACCAGGGAATTAGACCGTAGAAGACACATGCAGGCCTTTGCCCCTAGCCCAGTCAGCCAGCCCACTGTGAGAAGGGGGACAGTGACTAATGTTCATAACGTGTCACACTGGCTACAGCATAGTGAGCTCTCTGCAACTACACAGAGTGACACGGGTGCCAAAGGAGATCCTTACAAACTAGGGACCCATGCCGACAAGTTAAAACACACTCATTCGTAGGAACAGAGTACCATAGCAACAACTGTATCTAAGAAAACAGCATCCATCGAGTACCAATTAGTTCCTGGAGATCTACACATCTGAGTGAGGCCCAGTCCCTCCTTTTGAGGCTTCTAATGAGTGGACACATGGTGGGAATCTATTATGTGGCATCTTGAAATGAGAGCACAAAAAGGTACAAGCTGTATCGGTTGAGAGTTCATAGAAGAGCGGTTCTCAACCTGTGGGCTGTGACCCTTTCATAGGCATTACCCAAGATCATCTGAAAACAAAGATACTTATATTATGATTCATAACCAGCAAAATTGCAGGTATGAAGTATGAAGTTATGAAGCAGCAATGAAAATAATTTTATGGTTGGAAGGAACTATATTAAAGGGTCACATCATTAGGAAAGTTGAGAACCACTTTTATATAGAAGGATTTTGATTCACAGTAAGGACTAGACAGCTTCCTGAAGGGCGTGGTGCTTCAAGGTGCTAACCTTGCAAGACAATGGATACACTCATTTATAAACATTTTTTTTTTATATTTACTATATGCCAAGGAAGAAGGATTCCTTAGTGAAAACTCAGACCAAACACTCCAAAAATTTAAAAAATCTGCAAGTGGGAGCTGGAGAGATGGTTCAGTAGTTAGTGACATTTGTTATTCTTGCAGAGGGCCCAGGTTGGATTCCTAGCATCTACATGGTGGGTCACAACCAGCTGTAAGTCTAGTTCCAAGGAATCTAGCACCTAGCCTCTGCGGGCACCAGGTACATGTGCAGTGCACAGACATATATACAAGCAAAACATTCATAGGCATAGAAAATTCTACAAGTGCACATGCATTTGGGCTGTCAAACCACGGGGTTTCATCACTGTGGACGAAACAGTAAGATACAACTGTATGGGGCTTAAAGCAAGAAGCACAGTGACTTGGAGCCCAGGGAGAATGGATGAGGAAGGAAGCCAGTGCTTGCTCCAAGTCAAATGTAACAGCGTTAGAGAACATTCCACATTGCCAGCTGTGCCAATTCTTGTTTTGTGTTTCTAACTAGAGATGGTCTATCACTAAGGAAACATCATGGATGGGAAAGAGGGAGATTCAGGGCCTTAAGAGAAGCTGATGTGCTCCATCCTCTGCAGAAGGCCACATCACCTGGCTTTAAGGGATTTACAGAGGGCTGACAGACCTGCAAGTTCCATGAGTGGATTTTAGCACATTCCAAATCTTCTGACATCCAAATCATGTGTATATTTTGAAAGAAAGGTACAATACTATCATCTCCTTTTTAAAAGCTGTGAGAATATCAAAAAAGTACTAAAAAAGGGTTCCAAGCAAGTTGGGTAAGAGCACCCACCGATCAAGATAATAACTCAAGTACGTGCACTGAGAGATGGTGTAGGGCGTTTCCACGCCTGTAATGATAGCACTTGAGGCAGAGGCAGGAGGATCTAGAGCTCAAGACCAGCCCAGGCTACAAGAGACCTAATCTCAAAACACTGGAGAGATGCCTGTCCTGGCGGCACACACCTTTAATCTCAGCACTTAGGAGGCCAACACAGGTGTATCTTTGTGAGTTTGAGGCCAGCCTGGTCTACATAATGAGTTCTAGGACAGTCAGAGCTACACAGTGAGACTCTGTCTCAAAAAAGGTCAAAGCAAACAAAAAAACACTACTACAACAACCAGCCAACCAACCAACCAAACAAAAAACCCCAAAAATCACACTGGGAAAACAAAAAAGTTACTAGCTAGCATCCAGGAAAGAGGTTAAGTAGTTCAGCTGAAAAGGAGGCTAGGAATTTAGGAGGACATAAAAGAAACACTACAGGAAGTAGACACTGAGAATGAGCGACATAATCTGTGGCCCTAGCTAGAGCGCAGGTGATGGGGAGTCCAAGAGCCTAGAGTCGAACATGAGTACAGTGTTCAACGCAAACCCCTTGAGATTGTGTCTGACACCCCAGCAACAGCCCTACACAAGGAGCAGGGTAGGCTGTCGGCAGAGGAGGAGTAAAGAAGAGGTTAGCAGAGAGGAAGCCCCAGGGAGCTGGCAGAGCTTCTGTGAGGACCATGGATGTCCACGGGACAGGGGCCTGGGTTGCAGGCCTGTATTGCTAGATCCTAGTATATGGTCATCCTGGCTGCTGCCGGAGTCACAGAGATCAGCTGTCTGGAGACTCTTCACATCCATAAAGGCTAGAGTCAGGCAGAAAAAGGAACATGCTATTGCCATGTCTGAATATAAAGACTTTAAAAATATTCGTCTAGGGCTGGAGAGATGGCTCAGAGGTTAAGAGCATTGCCTGCTCTTCCAAAGGTCCTGAGTTCAATTTCCAGCAACCACATGGTGGCTCACAACCATCTGTAATGAGGTCTGGTGCCCTCTTCTGGCCTGCAGGCATACACACAGAAAGAATATTGTATACATAATAAATAAATAAATATTAAAAAAAATATTCGTCTAAAGCTGGGTAGGTCGTGGTGGCATATGCCTTTAATCCCTGCACTTGGGAGGCAGAGGCAGGTGGATTTCAGTGAGTTTGAGGCCAGTCTGGTCCAGGACAGGTAGGACTGTTACACAGAGAAACCCTGTCTTGAAAAACAAAATTCATCTAGCTCAAAGGAGGCCAGAATAATGCTTACTTAGAGTACATTCATTCTATTTGATCTCCTCTGTTTTCTGATGTGTTCTCAAGAGTTTAGGGAAGCAGGGGAAGGAAGAAAGACTCACCTCTGGCTTGCCAAGGTGAGCAACTATAACCCCAGCACTTAAGGGTGGTGGATTACAAATTCAAGATCAGCCTGCACTACACAGTGACTTCTGTCTTAAACAACACCAACAAAACCAACCAGCGCTTTGATTTTTTTTCATGCCTTTATCAAGGCTCTGGTTTCGACTCTGAGTCCGATCTTTGGATTGTCCAATAAGCAAAATGCTTTAACACAAAACAATCTCCACAACACCCCTGGAAACATCCAGGCACTTCAAGTTCACACAGCCCAGTGGGATGAGGCCTCGACTGCAGGGAAGTCATAGCCCACAGGGCTACTCCAGGTAGGAACGCGGACCCTTGTCATCAGGCACACGCTCATCAGTGAATCAGGCTTTGCCACGGCTCGGAAGCAGGGAAATGCTTTCCAACTCCAGGAGGCTGTAGGTTCTGTGGGGACAGGTGTCTGGGGGCTCCCTTGAGTGGAGTCTGACCCAGTTTTCCCACTCACAGGAAACTAGTTGTTGGCCTGGTGAATTATTCATTCACCATGGCAGGGACTTTGGCCAGGGAGGCCCCAGAACGCGTTCTGCCCCAGCCCCCAACAAATATACCCTCTGCTTCTGCTGTCGCCCTAGACATTATGAGCATTCGGGCAGCAAACATGACGCAGGGGCCTTCTGGGACACTGGGCTGACTTGTGGCATTTATTTAAATTTTCTTCTTCCTGTTTGTCGGAGTAAGACAGCCCTGTGGTGAAAGTCTAGGAAGATACAGGTTATAAGGACAGCCGACACCCATGAAGCACTCACACCATGTCACTTGGTAAGGGGTGATACACAGTGGAACCATCTCCAGTATCCACCCATGAGCCTGCCTGCTCACCCACTTTTGCTGTTGCACTATAGGGAAGGTGGCTCCCAGCCTGGGTCACTAAAAGGATAGGGATGCATCATTAAAAGGGCCTAGCCCGAGGGGACTGTTGCTAAGGCTGCTGAGCGGGTTGAGCCGCCACACCAGGAGCAAGTCATATAAACCCAGAAGAGCCAGAGTGCCCACTTGTTAACTTACACAGGCAAGTGCAAGTGTCACTCTGACTCAACACAAGCCTTGTTCGCTGCTTCAAATCCACTCCGGTTTCTACTCGGTGGCCCGTGGCAAGCTGAACGACAGAGGTGCATGCACAGGTGCCCATGCCAGCATTTTCACGGCCAGGATCTTAGAGATTCTCCCCTGGAGAGTAGACAGGCCTCTGGGTTGTGATTGAGTATAGGCATACTTAATTGTATTAGTCTTTTTCTGCCCAGGAAACAGCCTAGCACTGGGGCCTTTTTAATTAATGGAAAATCTAAACAGAGGTAGGCTCACCTTAGAAATGGAGCCCAATGTTTCAAGAACGGTCATGAAATAGGTTTGTGTGCGCGCGCATGCACACATGTGTTTAAGCGAGCATAATACAATGTTCACCATCACACTGGCTGAGAGAGTTTATCAAAGGCTTATTCTGCACCATCTGACACACCAAATTAAAGAGTAAGGATTTAGCAGGGAAACCATGAAAGCAGGAGTGGCCATGTACAGATCATGGTCCAAGTGCTGCCACCTCAGGCGCTGTATCTCCTGTTTTCTGAATGAGAGGTGGGAGCACAAAGGGTCACTGAATTGCCTGCCATGCAGGAAGCAAGTGGCAGAGCTTCAACCCTCAAGGTGTGTGGGGCCCCGACCTGAATTCCACAGGACAGGACAGGACAGGACAGGACGCCAGCACCATGAAACTGCGCAGGGACACCACAGAGGGACAGAGGCAGCCCATGGGCAGCATTAATTTTGCCATTCTGGGCTCTGCGTTTGCTGTTCTAGAAAGAGAAATATCCGACCCTGTGGATCTGGATGCCCATGGCCCAGGGATGTGCCCGGCAAATGCAGCAGACTAGGTAGGAATTTGTTGAGGGAGGAAGACCCGCAGGCTTCATCTAAGATACATGGAAGTCTCAGGGCAAGAGTGAAGTGGCCCTGGCTGGGAGTCGGGGACCTTTACGCTCTGCCTGGCCCTCTACCATGCTCATCATGCTTCACTGCCTGGCTTGCATCGCTGGAGGGAACCCCTGCCCCTGCAGGTGTTGTTGAGGACTGAATGGGCACAGTTCTAAGGAGGCCTGGTACTGCCTACAAGAAGCAGACGGGTTGGCTCCCATAATGGCCACAGGGTCTACTCTGAAGCCACAGCACTCAGAACTCTAGAGTTCCCTGCTTAACAGCTACGTGTCACATGACCAGTTCCCTCTCTTCCCTAAACTGTGTGATGGAGTACTTAGGTTCTAAGGAACACTAAGCATCTGATGGCTAGTGCCAAACAAATCAAGTATGCGGAAGACCTAGGGGAGCACTCGGTGGGCCGGCCTTTATTAGCACGAGCTTCAGATGATTGACAAGTGAGTCACATCAGCTCAGATTTATCTACCAAGTCTCCTTAGCAGGAGGCCTAGTGACAGTTCTTCCCAGACTGCTCTACCCGTGTCCCAAGGCCCAGAAGAACGCCCTTAAGTTACCATGACACATCAGCGAAAGTCACATTCTAAAACTGACCATGGAAATTCTCACAAAAGGCAGGCTGACTGCATCTGCTGCTGGAATGCCAACCCAAGCCAACCTGGTGCCAATGGATGTCTGTTGGGGATTATGTACTCCCATGCCCTGAATTTCCTGTAAACAGCTTGTTTTTCTATGCTGGCAGCTGCTTTGAGCATGAGACAGGGGGGTGGTTTCTGGTAGGCTTACAGCTGAAAAACCCCCAAGAGTTGGGGCATGGCCATTTAGTCAAGGAGACCCCTATATAAGCTGCCCTGGAACACAATAAAGTGGGCGTTCTTGGTTCAAGTTGGCATTCTTGGGGAATTCAAGGATGACCCATGTCTCCATCTCTGTGTGTTTGTGTGTTTCAGTCTCCAGCCCCTTGCCCAGCTTGCAAACAGTCCATAGTGCAGGCTGTACCGCTACGGGAGTACTACCGTAGTACACACAGTACAGGCGCTAGTAGTACGGACGTTACAGATGTCAGAGACCCCTCCTTTCTCACAGCTTCAGAAAGAGCCTTTGCAAGTGGAGGGAGGTCAAGAACCTTGCAAGGCAGAATCCAGCTCTTGCTCCTGCCGATGTGCGGCAGATACCTCCGTGCCTGGGAAGTTATTCTTAGTCCCCACAAGTATGAGTGTATCTGTTTTGTCCTGAAGGAGTCCTGGAAACAACTGAGAGACAAGTTCTCATGTCCACGGGGCTGACTTATACTACAGATTAGGTTTCCCTGCAGAGCTGAGGGTATTTGCCGAGTAAGCACAGAGCAAAGCCACAGTGCGTGTCAGAGCCCAGCACGTGGAGTGGAATGTTTTATTATGCCAGGGAACGCAGGATGGTTATGAGAGCTCTTGGAGAGATGCAGAGCAGAGGAGCAAAGGGGCCTGAAATCAGGAGAGACAGGTGGGCTCCATCCTCACCTCCAGCCTGGGGAAGCATGGCAAGGCCAGGTCTAGGGCACCCTGGGAAGAAGGGGAAGTTACAGAATTCATCTTCAAACAGCAAGAATATTTGCTCCTCTCACAGACCCAAGAAGGGGGAGAAGTCAGTCAACCAAAAACAGCTGTGGAGAACCGAGCAGTGGCTTAACAGTTTAAAGTTTTGCTCATGCAGACAGAAAAGGCTAGAGACACAGAGTAGAGATGGTTCAGAAGGAAAAAAAAAAAAAAACCTCTAAACAAGTTACAGTGTGTTTAAAAATGTGCATAGGCTTAAGAAAGAAAAGAAAATGGGTATAGAAAGTCATAGAAAAAAGTAAATAGTTTATAAACAATAAGAATATAAGCCACGTAGGGATGGGAAATATGCAGGGAGTCTAGATCCTATGGGTTGCTGTGTTAACTTTGAATTTTCTGAATGCTGATGAGCGAATGACAGCTGCCAAGAGACATGGGACCGTAAGAGGGAGAGCTGAATTAAACTAGCCTAGATACTTTAGGAATGCCTTAACTTTAAAATGGAATTCAAAAAATGTACTGTGTCGGGAAACAGGTTATGCCTTCATTTCCACAGGAACTGAAAGTCTGTGGATTCACTGACGGTTAATAGAGATCAGATTTGACCGAGGAAAATCCCCTTAAAATCCTGGCTAGACATAAAGAAATAAGCCTAGAAAACCCACAAGACAGGTGACGTATATTTTACCTGCTCAAACATGAAACAAGAAATCATCTTTGCGGGGCTTGTGTACAATACACAGTTCATACTTGTGTTAATGTTAGATATGTATGTTACCTTCATAAGTTTGTGTGTTTTCAGAGCAAGGGGACCAGGCACAAGTAAAAATGTAGCCCAGGTTACCCAGTCTCTAAGTGGCTCTGTTGCCGTTTCCTCAGAGTTCTGCATCCAGAACAGCTTCAAGGCTGCTGCTGAGATGACCCAGCCTCACAGACTATTCTAGCCAGGACTGCAGAGAAGCCTGTGCTTTCCCAGTGCACAGACACTGGGCAACAAGTATCATAGCTGGTTTTCTTAGAACGTGACCATTTCTCAATCTTCTCAGGTTCCCTAAAGATGCCATCATCCATAGAAAACAGGAAGCAGTCTAGAGAATACAACATCCACATTTCCAAGAGGTGGGATGGGTGGTTTTTGGTCATTCACTGGGTTATAGATATTTGTCATAATTTAGGGGGAATATAGAAATATAAAATACAATTATTAACCTCAAATATTTTACAATGGTATGGATTTTGGTATATTGACATAAATTTAAAGTTATTTTTGTTATACTGTATGTATGTTTCTACTCTTGTTTAGGGTATTGTGTTTATGCAGCTCATTTAAAAATGTAAAGTATAATTACGAAATACAGGTTAGTAATTAGTCATCTATAATAATCAGGCTTGTATCTGCTGGAGAGGTTGTAGAGAAAGGGGCACTCTCATCCATTGCTGGTGGGAATGCAAACTCGTGCAACCACTTTGGAAAGCAGTGTGGCGGTTTCTCAGGAAAGTCGGGTTCAACCTACCTCTCGACCCAGCAATACCACTTTTGGGAATATACCCAAGAGATGCCCTAACATACAACAAAAGTATATGCTCAACTATGTTCATAGCAGCATTGTTTGTAATAGCCAGAACCTGGAAACAACCTAGATGCCCTTCAATGGAAGAATGGATGAAGAAAGTATGGAATATATACATATTAGAGTACTACTCAGCAGTAAAAAACAATGACTTCTTGAATTTTGCATACAAATGGATGGAAATAGAAAATACTATCCTGAGTGAGTTAAGCCAGACCCAAAAAGAGGAACATGGGATGTACTCACTCATATTTGGTTTCTAGCCATAAATAAAGGACATTGAGACTATAATTCGTGATTCTAGAGAAGCTAAATAAGAAGGTGAACCCAAAGAAAAACATATAAGCATCCTCCTGAATATTAACCTTCATCAGGTGATGAAAGAAGACAGAGACAGAGACCAACATTGGAGCACTGGACTGAAGTCTCACGATCCAAAGGAGGAGCAGGAGGAGAGAGAGCACGAGCAAGGAATCAGGACCGCGAGGGGTGCACCCACACACTGAGGCAATGGGGATGTTCTATCGGGAACTCACCAAGGCCAGCTGCCCGGGGTCTGAAAAAGCATGGGACAAAACCGGTCTCCCTGAACATAACGGACAATGAGGACTACTGAGAACTGAAGAACAATGGCAATGGGTTCTTGATCCTATTGCACGTAATGGCTTTGTGGGAGCCCAGGTAGTTTGGATGCTCACCTTAATAGACCTGGATGGAGGTGGGTGGTCCTTGGACCTCCCACAGGGCAGGGAAACTTGCTTGCTCTTTGGGCTGAGGAGGGAGGAAGACTTGATTGGGGGAGGGGGGAATGGGAGGTGGTGGCGGGGAAGAGGCAGAAATCTTTAATAATTAAATAAATAAATTAATTAATTAAAAAAAATAATCAGGCTTGTAGTCATATTAGGTATGCTTTCAAGGTTAAACACATATTTAGATAGATAGATGGACAGTGAGATACGTCTGCTCCTGGAAGCACCAATCTGCTTTATAAAAGGATGATGAGCATCAAAGAAACTCCATATGGACTTTCCTTTCACTGTGGCAAGGTTAGCTACGGGCAGCTTAATTGTTCTTACCTTGACTGCTGAAGGTATGCAGTACAAACTGGACAAGTAGGGCACAAAGGATAAAGACTGTTGAATGTTGGCAGCCATTTCTTTCCCACCCTCCAACATGGAGACTTGTTATTAATGATGAATGCTTAGTCAATAGCTCAGGTTTGTTACTATCTAACTCTTACATTTGAATTAACCCATATTTCTTATCTATGCTTTGCCACGTGACTTGGTACTTTATGTCAGTAAGGTGTCTATTGACAATTCCAGACTCTACCCTTCTCTTCCCAACATTCATCCTATCTAACCTTATTCTGTTCTGCTATTGGCCAGTCAGCTTGTTTATTAAACCAATCATAGTGACATATATTCACATAGTGTAAAGGAATATTCCACAGTTGAATTATACCAAGATAAGGTGGGACAGTCCTTCAAAATTCCTGCTTCATAGAGATGTCTGCCAGATACTCTGTAGGACATACAGGAAAAACAACTGCTGAACTTTCTCAAGACTAGGTAGGACAGTCCTTCAAAATTCTAGCTTCAAAAAGAGTCTGTCAGATATTCTAGGCCGATAAGTCAAAAATTAGATGTCTCAACATTGCAGAGAAACCTTGGGTGACTGTCTAGGCAGTCAGATATCTATCATTTCTACAGTTTTGGAAGTAGCTTGCACTGCACTTCCTGTTTATTCAGGGAATAGTATATCCTTCTGGGGTCTTTGATGGAGTTGAAGACTAGATAATTATATTTTTCCTTAGTTATGATGGAAGGTAAATTAGGCACAAAATTTTGGATTTACAAAGATAGGATAAACAACAGAGTATTTTCTCTGAATTTGCCCCATACAAAAGGACTGTATACTGTAAATGTAATCCTTACTTGATAACTATTCTTGTTGTATATAGTTTCACTATGTTAAAGTTAAAACCTAGCCTAATTGATGAGCTCCAGGTTCAACAAGAGATTGAGTCTCAAAAAACAAAGGGGAGAGAAATCGAGGCAGACACCTGACATTAAGCCCTGGCCTGCATGCATCTGCACATAATAGATACGTGGATATACACATATATCTGCATACAAGACACTGCTGCTGCCACCTTCCCTCCCAGAATAGTGTCAAAATGTTCCTAAGACCAAGAAGACCAAATGAAGAAAAACATGTTAGACATGTAGTTCAGACAAGGGGTCAACACTGACAGAGATGTGCTCAACACTAGGGATTCAATACTGCATGCTAAGTAACCGAAACTCATAAAACACCGTTGTCTATTGATCTCACACAAATTTGACCACAGGCTGCAGGAATCTAATCTCAAACTTCCTCCGGTCACAGTGCTTCTAGATTCACCATTTTGGTGTTGGCGGCTACTTCATAGAACATCTCTATCTTGGAAGATGAGGTCACAGTGGAAGCATGGGCGGGGGGAACCTGGGGAGGGCAGAGGGATTAGCTACTCTGAGGCTTTCTGGATATCCACCAGTACGCGTGTAGGGGGAAGGTATTCTTTGACAAGACTAGGGATGGTGAATCTTGGGCTCTAGTCCAGGTGTGACTGTGACTAATGGCCTTTTGGATGCCATCTGATTCTGTGAAGCCTCGTTCTCTGCCTGATGGGAGACAGACAGCTAGAACAGTTGTGAAGGGAATACAGAAGGATCTGTCTGCCTGTTTCCGGTTGTAAACTTTCTCTCAGGAATCTCATCCTAGTCCATCCACGTGGGGCACTCACTCACTCGATCCCTCATCTACCAGGCACATTTTGTGGTCTCCCCATCTTCCTGCTTCCTCTACTCACACCATTCAATGTTCCCCCTTTCTGAGGCCCCTGACTTCTGAGAGCTAGAGTCCCCCTGGGCGCTCCCGGCTCTCTTCCTTGCTTCACTTTCCACCATGGCTAGTACTTGCATTTAATTGGCTTACCTTGAACTTGTGAGTTTTGTGGTTGGCTGCCCTCTCCACATCTGAAAAGTAAATGACCTAAAGGGAGGGGTCTGAAGTGCAGCATGCCCAGCCCCTTGGCACAGAACCTGACCGCTGTGACGTGAGCTCCTCCTACCTGGGGAGCTGGGCTCACAGCAGTCCCTGGCACTCAGACACTTAGTTGGGATTAGTGCCATTCCCGGGACTCATTTTAATTTGTATTGTTGGCTTCGAGAAAGGTTTTGTTACACTACTCGTCAAGAAAAAACCTGCAACATTTTACTAAGTGTCTGAAATAAATTCAGCGAGTTCATAACACGGGAAGACCCACAAAGACCTCAATTAAAAACACATCTGTTCCCAGGCTTTAGGAGCATTTATGAGTCATTTAGTCCTCGAAACTGACTCCCAGCAAGCACTTAGGAAAAGCATTTAACCACAGCACAGAGCCTTGAACATGGGACTCTGGGGATCCCAGAATCTGACCACTTTATTTCATAGCTGAGTAAATCCGAGTCCCCAGGCACTGTCAGGGCTGCCACTAAGAAGCATGGGTTGTCTGCTTTGTGAGTGGCAGGTGCGGTGGGACAGTGAGGTGAGGGAGGCTGCCCTGCAAGGTGTCCTTGTCAGTACCACCCTCTCGCCAAAAGTGCTCCTGGCCGCAGGCACCTCCCATTCCCTACAAAGATGAGGGAGGTCACCCCAGAACCAGAGCGATCTGAGAACTTGCTTTAGAGATTAGCTCTATTGAATTCTTGAGTTTACAAGTGCCGAGTTTGCTGGGCATGATGTTAATCCCAGCACTCAGGAGACAGAGGCAGGTGGATCTTGGGTTCAAGGCCAGCCTACTTTGCATAGTGAGGTAGAGGTCAGTCGGGAGTACCATAGTGAGACCCTATCTCAATAAATAAATAACCTAATAAATAAACGTGAGAAGTAAAAAAGAAGACCACTAAGGCTAATTCCAGAGACAGTCGAAATGTATCTTAAGCTTAGCCTGAAGGCAGACACGTGGACAGATGGAATAAGACTCTCCTTGTCATCCTCACAAGAAACAAAGCACAGGGCGAATGCTTCTGCGAACGGGCCCACCTGGAAGAGCAGAGCAGAGTTCCTCACACACTCAGTCGCTTCCCACATTGTCCTTTGGACTGGGACCCTCACCAGGTGCTGGCTGAGCTGCGGTTTTCCAAAGCACAATGTGTCTGTCCTGGAATGAACGGCTGTGGCCTCTGTAGGCTGATGCGGGTGCTATGTATGCCTAATCTTTCCACAACCACATTTTACCTTGACCCTGTGTATGGTACATACTTGCATACATGAGTGTATGCCTGGAGAGGTGGCTGGGGCCTCTTAAGACACCCAGTAGCTTCAAAAACTAGAAACTCTCCAGGCCAACCCTGTTGATCACAGAGCAACAAGGAGATAGATGGTTCGAGGTCACGCTGCATGGCACCAGGACCCATGAGTTGGCCTGATTACAAAGGCCATGATGGCAATGAGTGCAGGAGGAAGCAGTAAAGAGGCAAAAACTGGCAAAGACTCAGAGAGAGAGGGCAGGGTCATAAAGACTCATGGAGGGAGGGCAGGGAGTAGCTCCAGTGAGGAGTCGGCGGGGAAGGGTGAGAAAGAAAGGCTGTGGATCAGCAAATAAAGGCGCTTGATCCACACGATAGAAGGCGAGAACAAACTCGGGCAACCTGTCCTCTGCCTGTCACCCACACCAACTACACCCCCCTTTTCGGACACACACACACACACCCCAAAGATATGTGATTTTTTAAAAGAAGGGAAGATAAACTCTATTAGTTTACACAGCCTGCAGGCTGTAAGCACTGTGTCCCCAGGCTATGCCAGGATGCAGACATGCAGGGTGCAGACATGCAGGGTGCAGACATGCAGAGCTCTCACATCAGAGGAGCCTCTGCTGGGCAGTACTGGTTGCAACTTGTTACTATGACATTGGGGATTCCGCCTGCTGAGTGTGGCCTGGGGTGGATCCAGTCCCTGAAGATCTCTAAGCCATCTCCTCACCTCCTCGAACTGCAACTATAGCACTCAGCAGCTCCCCTCCTCAGAGGTAAACTAAGACCCCGTGTCCTCTTTGCTTGGTCGACAGGATTCATCACGGGCAAAGGACTTGCCCAAGGTCTCATGGCCATGGACTGTGAAGGTGAGTAGGTGGTGGTATTCAACACCATCCTCTTGTTAACATCGATGGCCACCAGACTCGTCAATAGAGATCAGGGTCCCCAGGGTACTTTGTTAAGTGCAATATTTTAACCGGGATTTGATAGCTGCTCATTTTTCTTCCAAGGAGAAGTATCCAGAGAAAAATCATAAGAGAAACAAGCAAAAATTGAAGTGAGATAAATCCTGTGAATTGCAAGGAGAGTGGAGATGGGCAGGATAAGCCTCCTCAGGGGAGAACGAGACAGGAACTTTATGTGAGAAAATGACAACCCGAAGTGGCTACCTTCAGAGGGTCATGTGCAGGAGAGGTGGAGTTACAGGGAGAATCTGGGGAGCAGAAATGCTAAATTCCATAAAAACAAAACAGACAGAAACCAAGTCCACCTCTAGGGAGGGCTCTGCAACCTTCTGGAGGGGGATGGGTGGGTGCAGGTCTAAAACCAGAACAATGGCTTGGCTCTCCCGGGTGAACCTCCCTGTACCAAAAGTGACAATGGGGCCAGAGTCACGGACTTGATTCTGAATCCAGATCTCTGTGTAAAATGTTACTTCTGGGGATACCACAGCAGTCACCCACTTCCCTTCTCTTTTCTTTGCTGCCCTTCCTCCCCCACCCCTCTCTGTGCAGGGTCCTGCTGACCACCTAGGCTGGTCCGGGACTATACCACCACACCCAGCCGAACCATCCATTTTCAAATCACTTCGTGGAGAGCTTTCCCATCCCAGGGGAGAGGACAGAAAATAGACTTAAGGGATGAAGAGGCCACAAATGTGCATGTATGCCTTCAGAATCTCTGCGGATCAACAGGGCAATGCGCCCAATGTTGGCCAAGTTACCTTTGCACAGGTCTGAGCAGTCTCCTCTCAGGTGGGCAAAGTGGTTGCTTCATCCAGTGCCTCATGGTCTGTGGTCAATTCCAAAGCACTGGCCATGCTCAGAGATACAGACAGGCAGGCAGGCAGACAGACAGGCAGATAGACAGACAGACAGACAGACACACACACACACACACGCTAGCTGCAAACACATACACACACAAAGTGCTGTCCACAAACACGTATGGATATATGAGCCTTTCATATAAGAGGTTCATTATGAAGTTCAGAGGAATTGGGTAGCATTTATGTATAATACACCCCCCAAAACATGCTCCCACGCTAGCTAAACATATTAGCCTCCTATGTCAGTTTCTCTTCAAGGTTAACAGCTTATTAAGTTATAAAAACAAACTAAAATATGGGGGTAAAATGTTTTACAAGTGTTCTAGTATTTATCCCAGTCCATCTCTTCAGCAGAAAGCGTGTTTTAATGCTGCTGATGGCAGCCGGCCAGAGCTGGCCACACTCTCTCATCTTTGGCAGTTCTTGTCACTCTGAAGATCAATGTCAACGCCGAGGAAGAGTGGCGAGCAAGGAGCCCACAATCTCCTGTACAGCAGGGCAATCTTAGTATCATTCACAGTATTAATACCTATGTAGAACTTTGATTATTTGAAGCTAAAATAGAGCTCAGTGGTAGAGCATTTACCCAGTATGACCAGAGGCCTGGGTTCAATATTCAGCGACATGCCACAAAACAGCTTCAACAACAGCCCCACTTCCACTCCCGAATCTAAAGCCAAGGTGTTGAAATCAAATATTCCCCACCAGGCCTCTGGAGGCTGAGCTCAGCCTGACCTTGAACCAGAGGTCCCAGAAAATGAATGTCTGGGTTTGGATACTGGGTGCCTCTTCCCATCTCCTGCTGGACCAACCAGCAACTCTGGACTGATGACTGTTGTAAAAGTCCAAGCAACAAGGAGTGGCCCTGGAGGATGTGTCCTGTGAAGGGGCTCACTAAAGTAGATCCTCCAGGTGCTGCTGCCTACTAGTGGATCAGAGAGGAACTGCACCACTGTGCTGCTGAACTCTGCGTTGGTTCCCAAAACTCAGTAATGAGCAAAATAAAACTGTTTCCAGCTACCGAGTTTTGCCACATTCTATTATGCAATGCAGAGGACAAGATCACAAGGTCATCCCGGTGATAAACAGCAGACCTTGATCTTGAACCTAGGCAGTCCAGGTCCAGAGCACATGTCTTACCCGGAGTACTGAGTTCGTGTGCTTCTCTGACAAGAAGCATTTGACAAATGCTCCCTCCTAGTTAATGAACCCTCCATGCAAATCCAATCCCAGAGTCTCTCATAGTTCCAAATTTCTGGAGAAAACTTGATCTAAACCACAGGAACATTTCTCAATGTGCACAGCTATAAAATCCCACAGAAATGCTAAGCAATGATAACAAATTTGTTACAGATCAGAAATAAATCTCTGAACGAGAGCCGACACTCCCTGTGATTTCCTGTTTATCTATTAGGGTTAATCTAGTCAGCTTTCGGCTAATAGAATTACTTCATGGAAATATATGCTAATAGAAATCAAGGGAAGGCTCAGATAAACAAATCTCAAGAGAAATGTTAGAACCCCGTGCTCATTTCCCATTTGAGAGTCCCTCTATCGGGTATACCTGGCCCTGACTGGCATCTCTCATTCCTTTCTTTCTTCATGTGGGGCAGGGTGCAGCAAGGGCAGGACACAAGCAAAGCTCTCATCAGATCCAGCGTCTGGATAATAAAACGCCTGAGTAACCAAGCACTAACTGCCAACGGCCACAACACTGGAAGGGCTGCAGGAAAAGCCATGCTCGTGTCCATACAGAAGACGCACGAGAACCACATCTTCTGACAAGTTTCAGACTTGACAGTGCTGCCCACATAGTGTTCTCTGTAGCCCTGCTGCATCCACGTGGCTCCTGGACTCGGCAGCATGATCCCTTGTCCTGCACCAGGCCAATCATAGCAAGCTGCCAAGAACAGCACACTGCAAAGCAATGGACCACAGGGGTCCAGAAGAGAACGAGAAGTCCATCTCTAGGCCATAACTCATGTACATCTTGAGGAACTCTGCTACCTCAACCCCATCTAGTCAGACAGCTACAGTGGCCAGAGGCCCGGGGAAACGGTAGCTTGGAACATGTGCGTCTGACACTCTCTTGGGCTTGGGGGTCCTATGTACCAGAGTTCAAGTCTCATTTCTACGCGCTACCAGGTGAGCACACTGATGAAATGTATTCTCAATCCTGTCCAAAGCATTGCTTTCTTATCTACAATGCCAGGAACCCTTGCATTTGTGGGACAAGCTCATGAGCAGAGAGAGCATAGGGGCTGTGAAAGGGGAGCCTGCCCTGTACCCCTCCTTCTCAAGACTCGGACAGACACGGCCAATTCATCTCCAAACGCTGTGGGCTAGGGCTGTTACGTTTCGTACGAATCTTGACGACGTCTCAGAATCAGGAGGGAATTCTAATATGGGGCACAGCCATTTTACAGATCAGGAATTCGAAACCCAAAGGATCTGATGCTTGGGACATGTAATCCTGCTTATTCAATTGATGGAGGAAGGTCATTGGTCAATAAACAAACTGCCTTGGCCCATTTGATAGGCCATCCCTTAGGTGGGTGGAGTAGACAGAATAGAATGCTGGGAGGAAGAGGAAGTGAGCTCAGATGCAGGGCAGCTCCTCTCAGAGGCAGACGCGATGAAGCTCTGACCCAGGATGGACGTAGGCTAGAATCTTCCCGGTAAGCGCACCTTGGGGTGCTACACACATGAACAGAAATGGGTCAAGCAGTGTTTAAATGAATACAATCTGTGTGTTGTTATTTCGGGTATAAAGCTAACCATGCGGGAGCCGGGCTATGGGAAGAGGCCCGCAGCTCCCACTACATTCAGTTCCTTTACTGTGAGTTCAAAGAGCAACATCCTCAAAGCCCTTCCTCATGAAAAGTGATTTGGTATATGCTACAACAAAGATAGTAGCATGGGTCAGCTAGAGGCGCAGGAAAGCCATGTTCAACACTGCTTCTGACACTAACTGCAGATCCCTAGAAGTCGCTTTAAAAAAATAAATAAATCTTTAAAACCACTTCCAGTTCTATTCAATTCAATGATTCCAATAGTCCTTTTCTTTGAAGGTGTAATCCCCAATACTGTCCACCAGGTGGCACAAAATCTCCTTTAGAGAAACCCGAACAGTCACAACAAAGAACAGGGAGGAACTAGTTATATAGTTAAAAAGCATTAACTTTTCCACAATTTGACTTTAGTGTTAACCATGTTTTTGGTCAGCAATGCACTGTGTGTTCTAAGAGACGGACTAAACTTGAGACTTCAAAGCAGGGATGTAGCTGAGCCAAGGAAAGACCGCAAAGAAGGGAGTCTCTGTTAGTGAGCGCTTCCTACCTGGCCTTCTAAGTATGGTGAGTAGGGGTCATGTGATTACCTGAGAAAGGCCTGGACATGCGGGGTATTGAAAACGTTTGCTTCCCTGATAAAAGTCAGTGAGGAGGAAAAGAAATAATCGGCGAGCATCATCTCAGACTACCATGGCAGACAAGTTTCACATGTATAAAAACCTCTAGGGACTAAATGCAAGTGGCTTCGTGGATTATATCCTGGAGTCAAGAGGGGACAGCAGAAGAAAAGCTGGCCAAATGAGAACAGAATGCTTACTTAAGGGCTTTAAATTATTCTGTAAGGAATGCCCTCCTTGCTGATCATTTAACAAGGGATTTTTAAGCCTGGCCATGGCTCTCAGTGGTAGAGTATGTCCTTGGCAAGCCTGCAACTATGGGGTTGAATCTTTAATACAGGGAAGGAGGGGCAGAGGCAAGGAGGTGAAGGGAGAGGAGAAATTTAATACTAGAAAGTAAGAGTTCATATGCAGTAAAACCAAGACAAACAGATAAAGAGCGGCAAAGCTCCGGGTGACCTGTGATGTGGGAGGATGGGAATCTATGGTATTATCGTGGATGGGGAAGCTGCGGTATTATCGATATGAAAGCAGTTTTCCAGGAAGTGACAGAAGCCATAAGACTGATGGCATAGACCTAGCAATATCGGCTTCAGCAACCTCTACCAACGCAGTAACTGAACAGAGAAAAACGACGCCCGTTTTTAGGGAGCTGTTGCTCTACTCTGTAGTGTTTTGAACCATGCCAATGGTGCCACGGCCTAAATGGGGGAGAGGGGACAGTGCTACTAATTAAATAGCAATAATGGCCAGCAATAATGAAGTTAAGGAGGCTGAGCCAGGGAACTGTGGAAAGGGCCATGTGCAGGAACTTTCAAAGTGCTCATTTGCACATAGAATCGACAGATGCCGGGGCAGAGAGAGGATATTAGCGAGAAACCGACTGTGTCACGGCTCTATGATTATGACGATGTTAATATTAGGGAAAACAGGGCGAAGGGCATATGGGGATTCAAGCCTGAGAACTTCAGTGAAGTTCACCAGATAACTAGTCTAGCAATTATTCTTTCTAGCATGTAAGCTTTAGATATAATATATATATATATATGAAAAATATTTTTTAAAAATTAAGTTTTGTTTTTTTTTTTTTTTGGTTTTTCGAGACAGGGTCTCTCTGTAGCTTTGGTGCCTGTCCCGGAACTAGCTCTTGTAGACCAGGCTGGCCTTGAACTCCCAGAGATCCTCCTGCCTCTGCCTCTCGAGTGCTGGGATTAAAGGCGTGCGCCACCACCGCCTGGCTTAAAAATTAAGTTTATGTGCATGAGAGAGTACATACTCCTTGCTTAGGTGTGACCATGGTGGCCAACAGATGGCGTCAGGTCCCTGTCAGCAAAGTTACAGGTGGTTGTTAGCTGCTGGAAACCAGACTTGGGTCCTTTGGATGATTGCACCTCGTAGACTATATTTACAATTCAATACAATATGAAATTAAATATCTTTTGTAGTGCTTGTCCGTCTGCCCATCTGTCCGTGTGTGTGCGTACGCGCATGTGCATGTGAGTGTATGCACATGTGTTCTTGAGTTGCACTGATGATTGTATAACGAAGCACAAGGAAACAGTTGCAGGCTCTAAGAAACCAGGAGGCCAATGTGCACTGTGATTACTATAAAGGTACCAAAGCCCTGCAGCCCCTGGTCCTCATAGTTAGTTTCTTCACCATGGAAGACCTTCTGGATCAGGGTTGGGACGGAGGTCATTTGAAGCAGGTTTCAGTTTGAAGATGTCCTTTCGAGTTTCTGACTTGGTTCTCCTCAAGCTGTGCCCCAATCTCCCTAATAATGAGCCACAGCTGCTCCGAGATGCACAGCGGCTATATGCTGAGAACCATGTGACCGGAACACTCACTCCAACCACTTAGCCCACAGAGCCCCACACCTCTACTGATACATTTTGGCTATCTCCTCTTCCATCTTCGGGTTGACTGGGGGCTGCCATTCCTGTCACTGGACAGCATGGTAAGTGTCTGCGTGGTGGTGACTGCAGAAATCGCACATACCTAAGCTGGAAGATGGGTGTTCTTAAAATGTCACAGAGATTGAGAGAGAGAGACAATGAAAGGATAATTACTTAGTAAGTGGCTGGGGGAGGGTGGTGTTATCCAAAGCCATTACTCTGATGTGACAATATAAGCTCTTTGCTGAAAAGCATCTTTCTTACAAACCTTGGCTTCTGGGTCACTGTTGACACTACAAGAATCATCGTCATCAGCATGAGGGACATTTCTAGGAAGAAAACATAAAACTGGTCTTAGAACGTTATTGTGAAGACTCGATGAAGAAACCACCCTTTTTGGCAAACCCTTCTACCCCCCTACCTGAGTTTCAAGGAGGCATAGCGCAGTGTTGCTCCCTCAAACTCTTTTAAACTGGGGTCTGGGTTAACTGTGGCTGCGTGCAAATCCTGGAGGGAAAAAGATGCTGTTAAGGCACAATGGAAGGGCCCGTTACCCTGCCTCAAATACCAAAGAGGAGCGAAAGCCCCAGCAAGAGGCGCAGAGTGGATGTGAGCTTAGGCAGAAAATGGCATGCAAGGGCTGCCGCGCGTTGACGTGGCTCACAAGCTCTGGTTCTTACAGGACAACAGGGGACCGGGGACATACCAGCTTGAAGTCATTCACAATGGGAGACATCAAAAAAGAAAAAACAGACAATGTGAATGTGAGCGGCACGCCCCTGGCAAGAAGCCCCACGGCTCTGTCCCTGCAGAATGCATGATATTCGTGAAGGAGAAAATTAAACAGCCACAGCCATGCAGAAAGGAAAAAAACAAGATGAAATGATCTGAAATCTGACAATATACTTGCCTTCCAAATGTCACTATTAATCTTTCCCCCATTCAGAACAGCAAAGTCACTCCATGGCTGTTTCTAGACATATAATTATTCACACAGGGAAAAAAAAAGCACATTGATTTAAGGGAAAAAAAAGAAAAAAAACACAAGGAGAAAAAGAAAAAAAAACACAAGACACTGTTGTTAGCATTGATATTCACAGGATGGGTTAGGGAACAAATTAAATGTAACAGTAACTTGTTAGCGCTCTCTCTAAGTTAGATTATTGCCTGGCCAGGCCTCAATTACCTACCAAAGTAAATGGTTCAACATTATTAGGACGCAGTGCGGTTATTTCCTAAATGTGGTCCCAGAAGGAAGTCATATGCTTTCCTGCCTTCAGTCCCTAGTCTGCACGATCCCACTGAGACACCCTCCACACACACACAACCACACACACGTGTCTAGAGATAGAAGAGGGGTCAGGGATGTCACTAGGCTGGCTTGGAGACTGGGGGATGCCCGTATCTAAGAGCACAAACGTCTGGAGTCCAGTTACTGTTACCTACAGAGGGAACAGGGCAAAAGCTCAGTCAGGGGCAGAGGCTGACATCACCATCCTGGTGGGATTTACTCCACATAATGGAAGGCAGCCCCACCCAGTCTACTGTGAACGGCTGGTTCATAAAACGCTCTACTTCGAGGCCTCGCAAGTCTGTCCAGAGTTCACACCTGGCGGGGAAGTGATTTTCTAAATGGCTTCAGACCTCAGCACAGAGCCTGAGGGAAAGCTCTCGCCACAGACCTCCGCCATCCCAGCAAGGAGGAAACTCCCCCCCCCCCCCCCCCCGCCCGCCCCTCACTGTGCCAAGGGAATACTCACATATTTTTCTAGATTTATGGAGCTAAATGAAAGGACTAAAACTCAAGGCTGGCCTGGTGAATCTCTCCTCAGATGAAACATCAACAAAGGAAAGGTGGTTACCATGTAACTAACTTCTCAACTGCAGTTGAAAGCAAATGAGTAGCAAAGGGTAACCCAGAACTTAGAGTAGGGCCACTTAAGACAGCTTTTCACTAAGAGCAAAACAAATCAGCTTCAGTCCAAACGCCCTTGGGCTGGCGGGCTGGCTAACTCTGCGGACACGGCAGGGTGGAGGTTCTGCCCATCACTTCCACTGGCAACACAACTGGCTTTCTGTTTTGGCCCCGGAGCCTGAACTGCCACTTTCAAATACAAACGATTGCAGATCCCCAGACTAATTTCGAAAACTAATCTCTTCTAGTGAATATAAGGATAAAAGTGTCACCCGTCTTAGCTCTCTCCTTACTCCATGTCCCTCAAAGCGAGTTCGGCCTCCACTGAGAAGTGTAACTTGGGAGAATTGTGGCCCAGTTAGATCAAAAGGGCTGGGAGCCTGAGACGGGTACAGGGTTTTATCTATGTGTGTTTTCCTGGGAAAGGCTGCTCTTTTTAAGAATATATATATTTAAAGTGCACGTGTGTGTATATACACATGAGTATACGTATGCACACCAAATACACACAGGGGCCTGCAGAGACCAGAAGGAGGCATCAGATCCCCGAAAACTGGAGTTACAGGTGAGTGTGAACTGTCATGTGGGTGATGAGAACCAACCCCGGCTGCCTTGCAAGAGCAGGGAGCCCTCTTAACATCTGGGTTCTCTCTCCAGCCCCACTATTCCTGTTCTCAGAGTCACTCTCTGGAGCTATAGAAAATGCTCCCGGCAATGTGAGCAGCAAGTACAAAAGGAAACATCAAGCTGTTTCTGTCTTTTCCAAGCAGCCCCCCCGCCCCCCATCCTCCACATCAGAACCCTGGCTACAGGGTGGGAGGCTCCCATTCTTCCTTTAGGTTGAACATTGAAAAGGGGCATCAGATGAGGATCTGAAGAAAGTCAAGCTAAGACATGTTTGTGTGGAAAAACTTCAAAGGAAAAGGAAAGAAGAAGAGGGAATGAGAAGAGAATGGGGGTACGGTGCAGAGAGAGAGGGAGAAAAGAAAAGGAAGAAAGGAAAGAAGGGGGAGAGAGACAGAGAGAGACGAAAGAAGGAGGGGTTGATGTCTGAAAACAGACACTTGAGATTATCTAAGAAGGGCTGTGTTGGGACAGGAGAGGACGGAGGAATATTCTAAATGGACCATTCAGAAAAACTTCAGGACTTAATGAAAACAGGCCTCTGTGTGGGTGCCGGATTTTATGCCTTTTTATATCCTCCTCTCTGGACACAGGAGTCTCTGTAAGGGGAAAGTTGACTGTGGTTCTAGGCCTCTATGAAGCCAGCTCTTGTGCTGTGGAGTCAGTTGGCAGCCGCCTGGCGGTCACCTACGTCTACATAAACAAAGTCTTATGCAATGATTCTGCAGAAGGCTAACAGCAATGAGCATTTATTGCAAGACTCAAGTGAGGAATAATGGCAAGCTCATTCCGACTGAGCCAAAGGTATTTCTTCTTAAGCCCCATTTTAAAACAATTCATTGATATCAAAGTTGAAAATTTTCCTTTGGTAAAAGCAACCATAACTTTTCTTTTTTCCCCCCTTTTTAACAAAGAACAATACACACCTTTTCTTAAATTTTTAAGAACATGGTATAGCTAATTATTTTTAATAAGAGAAAATATTTTCTATATTTAGCTAACTTTTTAATAAACTGGTTTATTTGTTTTTATAGTGCTGTAGCTCAAGCCCAAAGCCTTGAGCATGTCAGTCAATCACTCTCCCTGAGCTACAACACAGCTCTAGTAAATAATGTTAGCTAATAAAAAAAAATAATAATAATAAAAAACCCACCAGAGGGTCTCTGGCTCAACAGAAAGCCTACAGTTACTTCCGTCTGCAGTGTAGAATGGAAAAGATGGGGATGCGATGGTGGGAGGAGGTGCAAAGAGAAGGCAGCAAAAAGGAAACAGGAGGTGAGACATATGTTTCAGGTAGGAAGTGACACAAGATAGGATGAGAGGAAATGGAAAGAGAACCTCTTCTGTAAGCAGCAACCCGCCTGGGAACCTTCTAGGTAGAGTTGCTAAAGTCTGGCATGGCCACGAGATGTCCTGGGGTAGAGTTGTAGCTGGACTGCCTCCCAGTCCTTATCCTGGCCCTGCTCAGGGTGCAGCATCCACTGCTCCAAATATGATGCTCAGGGTGCAGCATCCACTGCTCCAAACATGATGCTCAGGGTGCAGCATTCATTGCTCCAAATATGATGCTCAGGGTACAGCATCCACTGCTCCAAATATGATGCTCAGGGTGCAGCATCCACTGCTCCAAATATGATGCTCAGGATGCAGCATCCACTGCTCCAAATATGATACTCAGGGTGCAGCATCCACTGCTCCAAATATGATGCTCAGGGTGCAGCATCCATTGCTCCAAATATGATGCTCAGGGTGCAGCATCCATTGCTCCAAATATGATGCTCAGGGTGCAGCATCCACTGCTCCAAATATGATGCTCAGGGTGCAGCATCCACTGCTCCAAATATGATGCTAACAACTCCAGAAATCAAAGAGAAACAGACCAGTGACCTTCAGCTGGAAAAGGTCCTTCTTCAAAATGCCAGCAGTGTGTTCCTGAGAATGAATTCTCAGGGGCTGGAAAGCCTTAGGAGGAAGCCGTCTTAACCATGTACTATGGCTGAGATGGGTCCTTTTAAAACCCTGTTTGGGAAATAATCCCAAGTGTAGCAGTGTTGGGGATAGGATAGGGACTAATGGAGGGGTGAGGTCATCAGCTCCACGCTGGGGGATTAATGCTAACCACCAATGTGCTCAAACTTAACAGTCCCAGTCTATCCTCTGGTCTCCTCTTTGCTCGGAGGATGAGGCAGCCGCAAGAAGGCTCTCATCAGATGCAGTTTCTCAAACCCGGACCCCAGCCTACGAGGCAATACGTTTCTGCTCATTACAAATCTCTGTAGCACTCTGTATCTGGAGCACAGAACCAACGAAAGGCCTAGGAACCCGCCCTCAGCTCACAGGCTGGGAGATGCTGCCCTGGCATCTACAAGGCCCACCTCTGAGGTTCTTTCCCGCTCTTAGCTGTCATACTCACTTGACTGGGCTGTGTTATTTGGTGAGATGACAAAATGGTCCTTTGATGTGGCAACCTTACTCCAGGGACACATGGAAATACCTAGGTTTCGAGGATGGACATTGTACTCTCCCTGGGGCTGACAACTGTTCAGGTTATCAAGTGTGTTAGGTCACAAGCACGTTAGCAAGCAGAGAGACTTAAGGAGACAAGGTCTCCTCTGAGGGTCCCACTCTCCACACTTCTTAAGAAACCCTGGCAATCTCTACAGAAAGATTCTAAGCAAATCTTGGCCCCAGGCCAAGAGCTATTCATAAAATATATCTTGTACGCCCCTCCCCTCTTTTTAAAATTCCACATCCACACAATTTCAGAGGTAATTTGGAACAAGTAAATGGTTGGGGAGGGGAGGGGAGGAACAGTGATGTGGGCCAATATTCAGTAGCAAATACTTCCCGGCCAGTTTGATGAACTTTCAGAAATACCGGCTGGCACGTGCGCTGGAAACGGAAACATTATTTGATGTGCTTCACACTTCCCGGGTGAACTTTGGAAAGCGAGATGTAAAATTTTCAAACTGTAAGGAAGCCTGCGGTCCTCAAGTTTCTGTGCCGTCAACAGATTTGGCGCTTATTTATCTGATTTTTCTTTTCCAGCCAGCTCACGAGAAAGCTCAGTGAAAATATGCATTTCTGATAGGACACATTACAAGCTACCGCTCTCTCTCTCTCTCTCAACATTCTGCTCTTTTTTTTCCTCATGTTTTGAAATTAGTTGAAATAGATTCTATTTAGGGATCAAAGAGCTGGCGCCGGAGAAATAGTCATTTCTCTTCCACTGCCATCGGCACCTGGGACGACATTATTAAGGAATCATTTTCTGGATGGCTCTGCATGTCACACAGTCCTCCCTGTGGGTGAGATGTGGAGATCTGAGAATCTCCACACTTCCTAATATAGTGTGTCCAGTCCCGGGTGGGAGCAGAGGGCAATGGTTCAAAGTTCAAGGTTGACTCTGCCAATACTAGCTCGGTTATCTTATAAAAGCCACTAAACTTTTCTGTGTCACATTAAAACGAGTGACAACCTATAGGGATATAGCCCCACCCATTGGGGGCGTGTTCGCCTTGGGCTAATGTTTGCTGATAAATCTGCCGGGCGTGATTCCAGCAGCCCCCCCTTTTTTTTTTGCTCCGCTTTTCCTGTTCTCCATGGCAACCTGTGGTCCTGTAAGTCTATTTCCTTATTAAAGCTGTATATATCTTTATAATCTGTCTGCATTCATTTACGCCGCCACATTTTGGTGCCCCACATTGGGCACCACTCTGTTGTAATTTGGAGCAGCAGGGCTGCGTCCCCGGCACTCGGCCGCCCGCGTGGCTAGCTTATGTCCCGAAATAATTACATGGAGACTGTATGCTTTTAAACACTGCCTGGCCCATTAGTTTTAACCTCTTATTGGCTAGTTCTTACATATTGATCTAACCCATTTTTCATATTCTGTGTAGCACCACGAGCTGGCTTACCAGGAAAGATCTTAACCTGCATCTGTCTGGAGTACGAGAATCATGGCGACTCACCGACTAGGCTTCTTTCTCCCAGCCTTCTGTACTGTTTACTCCACCTATCTAAATTCTACTCTATCAGAGGCCAAGCAGTTTCTTTATTAATTAACCAATGAAAGCAACAGATAGAAAGATGACCCTCCTCCATCAACAACCACCCTTGGTGACAGGTGTGTGTTTTGGGGGAATAATGGGACGAGACCTCGGCCGGGCCCTGAACACATGTGCACCCTCTTGGGGCCCGTGGTGTGGGGTAACCCTCAAGGTTCCCATGCCCTGGGTATATTATGTGGCAGGCTGCCTCCCCCAATTTCATCTCCTTTCTGTCTGCTCACCCCTTTGCTCCTGTAGTGACAACGCACTGGCCTCTGCAGTCTGCAGGGGACGTCTGACTTAGCAGATGCCTCACGTATGGGGGAAACTGGGCATGAAGCAAACAACCCAAAGGTTCAACTGAGGAACAGCTAGCTACTCATCTGAGAAATGTCTGTCCATCAAAGGGCTGGTGGCCTGGTGAATGCAGCTTAGTAGCTATGTGAGGTACCAGAATGGATGTATCTAGCGGACAAATGAATGTGTGAACCAGTAAATATTCAACAAAATGGTAGTGGTAATGCGTTTGCCTACCGGGCATGAGGTTCTGGGTTGGATCCCCAGCATTAGAGTAAAAACATAAACAAATAAGTCTGCAAACAACCAAACAAAGGCTGAGTATGAGTCAGTCACTGCCTGTCTGAAACTTCTAAAACCATTCATTTAAAAAACAGTTCCACTGAGGGGGAAAACTACATAGTAAGCACACATGGAAGCAAGAGAGGGCAGAATGCAGAGTAGTCAGGGGACCAGTACCACTACCGACATGGCCACTCAACTCCTGGTTCTCAGAGGCCACCTTCTCCGCCATGGCAGAGTCCTAGAAGGGTCAAGCACAGTTTTTATAAAACACTACTCTAATGTCCCTCGCAGTGTTGGGGCAGAACCCAGCTCCCTGTGCATGCTGGTTAAGTGCTCTAACACTAGGTACCCGTTCAGACCCAACAATTCTTCATAAGCAACAAGGAGGCTGAGCTAAGTCCTATGGAGCCTAGGAAGGGGCCCTGGACAGTGGGTGGGGGGAGGAAGCAGACACAGAATGGGAAAGGACAGGCAAGAGTGAGCTCCAAGAGCCTCAGGGATGAGAGAGACCGTCTACTCCTTGACAGTTTTACCCAGTGCCAGCTGCCCAGTCCTACTACATTCCTAAGACATTTACAGACAACACTGAAATGAAGCTTTACTGTGTTAATCAAAGACATAAAAATCCAATACACACAATCTCAGATTACACTCCTTAGACGCCCCCAGGCAGGCACAAAGAAGGACTTACTTTCTTTTAAGTATGGAGGGCACAAAGCACCTGGAATAGGGAGTGAGTCTTGAGTTAGTTCAACCTCCCGACTTTAGGGGCAACAGGAGGCAGAGGACATTGAAAACCTAAAGCCACAGACATTGAGAAGAATCCTGGCCAGGGATTCCAAGGCTCTGGGTGCTGCTGTGTGTCCCTGCTAGCTCTGTGTCTTAGCTTTCCCACCTGTAATGGACTTTCCTGGTTGTGGGCTCTCTACTGTCGAACGCAACCGAACAATTAGGATAGAATAACTCAGCCTATTACAGCAAGATCAGAGGCACATACCGGCTAACTCTGCATCAGGGAGCCCATCTGCAGTGGAGAGTTCAAGTCCAGGGTATGTCTGAGATGGGGCAGGATGCAGACACCTTCACATCACACCTGTTGAAGGCTAGCACTGCACTGGCTTACTTTTATCACTCACACCTAACACAGGGTGAATAAGTCACTGTTGAGAAGTTGCTAAGGATGTAGAACTATTAGGCTTCAATGGAAGCTATCAAAATCATCTAGTGCTAAACAGCAAAATCCTACGTGGTTCACTCGCGCTGAATCACTTGCCTGATGACCAGGGCAGAGCCCAAAGCAGCCGAGGCTCTCGTCTACCAAACACAGCACACCTAATGCCAACCCTTCTGTCTAAAGATGGACAACCGGAGATAGGGCTGGGAAAGAGACGTCCAAGCCCCCTAAAACAGAAAGCTGGGTACAATACCAGTCTTACTGCCTCCCAGAGAAGAACCAGTCACCAATCAGAAAAGTCAGGAACGAGATGCAGGCTACTTTAAAAGGCAGGACGGATGACAGGAGTGGCGGGGGCGGGACAGTTTGGCCAGTTAGGGGTAGAGTTCAAAGGCACTCACTTCTCAAAATGAAAAAAAAACGGGCTTGTTTAAAGAAGAAAGTTTTATCATCAGAAGAAAGGGGAGAGGGCAGAAAAGAGAGCCTGCTAGAGTAGTCATCAATAGCAATAAACAATGAATGAATGAATGAATGAATGAATGAAGTGAGCTGTCATATGGTTGTGACCTCCCTGGTGATAATTCTCTTGAGCGTGCTATTACTAGGAATATATTTGCTGCAGGAATCATTACATGAATGGATATCACAAGGAAATTTTTTAAGGCCTCAATTCTTTGTTTAAACATCCTGATTTCTTCCTCAGGGATACCCGGAATTTACGCTGCTAATTATTTCCAAAATAATGTCACTTCTGCTAAATAAACACATCTCTTTTTTTTTCTCCTTAAATAGGAATTAAGCATTTAAGTGCTCTCAAGGGTTATTCCTGCAAGACATCTTCTGCATGCTAGCAAATGAACCCAAGCCTAATAAGATACGTGGTAATTATAACACGTCTAGCCAAGAGATGTTCTTCTATGCGTAAATATTTCATGGATCCAGCACCATGCAATGGTACCTGCAGAGTAAATTGCAGCCTCCGTGAGCCCTAGGGAAACTTAACCACTTCCCATTAATCAGATCCTCTTATTTTGGTACCTAGGATGGGGTGTCAAGAGACCAGAATCTATTAAGAGTGAAAATAGCCCCGAACGACAGACATTAACATTATTCTCTAAGAGGCTGCATTGCTGAGCTTTCAAATACAACATGCATGGCCTTCAAAAGGCTTCCCTCAGTGACATGTCGGGGCAGGGGCGGTTAGTCTAAAGGGAAACTGAGTTACATCTACTAAGCTTTACCTCGTTCTCTGGGGTGGGAGATGACGTCACAGAGCTAAGAGAGTCTTTCCTAGAACCCTGGATGTCCACTGGGATGGAGACAGGCCGTTCCCACTGAGTCGTTCCTGTTGGGATGTGCCAGTAGTAGGTCCCAGCAATGTCACTGATTCTTTTCCAGCCAGGCGGTAAGTCTGGATCCGTCTGAAATGAGTGATCACTCCAGATATCTGCTGAGAAATGGAAGAAAAAGAGAATTTTATTAAAAGAGAAAAGGAAGCTTCCAACAGTCAGGAAAATCCCAGAAACAGAAACATCTATGTTCAACTGAGAAGAACCTGCCTATAAAGTGTGGTACAAAAGGGTAATAAGGAAGGGAACAGAAAGAGCTGGAAAGGCTGTTTGCCATCTATGAAGACAGGCACAAAGACCTCTTTTCCAAGCCACCCCTTACCTCCAAGAGCCCCAAGCCAAAGCTCTAAGATTCACAACCAACCATGCAGGCAAACTCCACACGTTTATATACGGAGCCTACAGGATCCCACTGTCAATCCGGAAGGATGACTGGTTGGCATGACACATCCTTCCTGGCCATAAGTCTAAATTTCTGCAACCACTTTCTATAGATAAGCGCTGTGTTTGCATCGAAACACCCACAAAGGAGCAGTGTCTTTTTCAGGCCTCCGGGACTCTGAATTGCACACTTTTAGGAAAAGCAAACTGAAATAAATAGCTGTGGGATTCACCAGAGGACCAGACTGGCTTTGCAGGTGGGACGCCAGAGTAGGTGGGAGTGAGAGGCCCTACAGAACGGCGGGGAGTGTGCCCAACGGGCAAGCGTCTGCAGGGTCCAAAGGCATTCCGATTCAATAAATAACCCTTAAGCACAATGGGTGCCAAAGAGAGTTTCCCCACTGGACAATTCCTGGCACACTTAACCCACCCCAGTACTTTCCCTGTCTATTGAGTAAGCATTTGTTATTTTTTTTTCATTTTTGTCCTTGAGTTGAATGATAAAGGGATTAAAATGTACAAGAGAAAAGAAGTAGAGCGAGAAATTCAGAAATGGAAAGATCGTGGGGAAGTCACAGAGCTAACGGAGTCCGTGTGGGCAGGCTGACCATTTGGGCTCTAGATCTGAGCACTGTTCTATTCTAAGGACTACACAAGCGTACAAAAAGGCGGAATGTTTTACTCCATTCCCAGTGAGACCACATGTGGGTCTTGTTCAATACAACATCACTGTGTAATGTGGGCACACATTACCAAAGCTGTTACAGGAGAGAAGAAAGAGAGAAGCCAAACAAAGAGGCTGGGTAAGTCCATGGGCACGGATGTATATCCACATTGTTGCTGGTGCCCCAGCATCTCAGCTTGCCAGAGGCAAAACTGCCACCAGTCTGGAATTATGGTGGAAGCATTGCCCTCTATCCACAGGAAAATGAAGCATGAGTATGCGATTCCAAGTTAACAAAATTTGCAGAAACAACTCTAATCAGATGTGTTTCTAGTCCCCGTTCCATTACACCTCTTGGGGATTACATGGGTTGTTTCTGAGATCCCTTCATTGTTAGCATCTCAGCTGGGGCAGGGAGGGTAAAATGCAGGGAACTTAGGTTGGAGAGATCTGGAGTATGCGAGCGCCCTTATAGGGTCTCATTTATGGGTCCCAGACACAGAGATCAGGGACAAAAATGGGAAAGGGATGAAAAGGGCGCCGTTCCTACCTCCGTGGTTCATGAGGTCTGTGCATTATACTTGAGAGTGAGGAACAGTCACGCACATCGGAGTATGAAGTCACGGCAGACCAAGGACGGGGGTAAGGTCCCTGGCTCTTAAGCCATGGTGCTACCTAGACTATGTGAGAGGAACTTTGCACTAGATGGCAGGACTTGAGCTGTTCTGTGTTGAACCAAAGACAAAACATTTTTCTTTAACCTGGTTTGTATTTTTAGATTTCTGCTGAGATCGTGTTAGAAAAAAAATATTTGAAGGGGGGGGGCTTATTCTGTTGCTAAAAATAGATGACAATGATGATGGTGGGAAAAGTGGGCAAACGTCCAACATCCACAGTTCCAGCATCCTGTCCAGAAGCACCCCATAGTGTGAAGGCTAAGCACAAGAGGGCAGGGAGACATCATGTCCATCTCATCCATCAGCCCATTTCTCACACCCCCAAAACAGGTATTCAATAGCGGGAGGATGGCTGGATGGGTAGATGGGTGAATGAATGAAGAAAGGAAGAAATTACTGAATGAATTAGGTTTTCCAATAGCAAACCTGGCATCTAACAAAAGAGGAATTCTGAAGAAATGAGTTCTGGACACTGTCGTCACAAAACAGACCACTAACATTCATTTAGGATCAAAGTCCTACTTCCTTTGATGGCATATATGACTGTCCTCACAGGTCAACTGAGATACATCCAGTCTTCTACAGCCATATCCGCAGGGTCCACATTTGTGGATGAAAGCCACTGAGGAATCACACACGCTTTGTTAGATCTGCTGGGAGGTTCGAGAGCACAATGGGATATTCTTAGCTTCCAGTGGGAGTAGCCTAACAGCCATCGATATTAGAGACATTGTTTTCCCTTGGGTAGGTCATATGCCACGGTGATCTTGGTGTTAGAGCCAGCATTAGAATGCAAAGGTGCATCATGGGATCCTGTCGGCTTCCCACTTTTAGAACTGGAACTAAGAATCAACTGCGAGGGTCTCAAAGAAAGACGGTGAAAGAGTCAGAGTGGCAGAACACACAGAAAGTTTCCAGAGCGGTTTCAGTATGGCAGGCTGCAGCACAACATTCTCACACCGTCGTCGGCTTGGCAAACGCTAGAAAGCACTACATGAGAGGGCAGCTGGGCCAACCAAAGAGAACGTGCATACATCATGTAGACCTGTATACACTGGAGCGGGATTTTAACATAAGCATGCTGCAAACAAGACTATCATTAATTAATGAAGATGTTATTGCTACATCACGACCCAGCAATTCCACACCTGGAATCTGTCCTAGAGAACACACACATACATATTAGGTATGCAGACCACAGCAGCACATTACAATGACCCCCAACTCAAAACAACTCAGACCTCCTTTTACAGAAGAATGAGAAAATTACAAAAGCATAAACAACTAATAAAAACGAGTCAAGTACAGCTGTGTACAAGAATACAAAGGTCATAGCACGCCACTGAAGAAAAGGAAGAAGACAAAGGATGCTATATTTACCACATTCCCACTCAGAACAAGTCCAACCATTCATTATTTAGTGATAGAAATAAATTGTTTAAACTGTCAAAAATGCAAACACACAATTACCATATACAAAATAAAAATACAGACTGATGAACAACGGCCAGAAGTGTGTACGGTGGGGTGCGGTAAGGTGTTGGTTTTGATCAGAAAAGGGCGTACTTTTGGTCTTCCATAGTCTAACAAATTTCATCGCTGGTGAGATAGAAGGTTCCTTTATAATTATATATTAATCTATATACTTAATCTGTATTTCTGAATGCATATTTTTCACAAGTAAAGAAACAGAGGCTGGAGAGACGGCTCAGTTTGGTGCAGTGTTTGCCAGCCAAGCATGATCTGAAGAAGTCACATAAAAGGTGGGTGTGGCAGGGTGTGCTTGCAATCTCAGCACTGAGAGGGCAGAGTGGAAGCTCCCTGGAGGTCTTCTGACCTCCACATGCTCACTGTGACACATACATACACACCACACACAGACAGACAGACAGACAGACAGACAGACAGACACACATACACACAAGCATGCACGTTAGTTAGCCAGAGCAGGATATTTTCAATGTGTACAAAGATGATACAAGCAAAAAAACAAGAGGTTCATTCAAGAGTCTTGATGGCTCCAACAAGTACAGAGCATTCAAGGAACCCAGCAGTGGCTTTATACAGCCTGGCCTGGGAATGAGCGGGAATCCCCTAGGGATTCACTATCTGAATGGCCCTGGACTAACCAGATGGCTCCTTAGAATGTCAGATATTTATCAGTAAAACACAGGTCATTGCAGCAGCTGCCCAGGACAGGAATACATCCGCAATATAGGAAGATATCCAACCCACTAAAGCTCCCCCACTTCAGTACAAAGGAAAATGCCCAGTACAGAAATCACAAGGTTAAATGGCCACCATGGTTGCAAGAAAAAGGATAAAAATGAAGATAATCTGGAGACTTTTCCGTGAAAATCACTCCAGCTCACTCCAGCAAGGCCAGTTTGGGACAAGGCCTGCCCTGCAGCCATCCTCTGTCACAAGACACCCTCTTGTCCTCCAAATGTCCATCTGTCTATCTCTCTCCATCTCTCTTGCCAACCAGAAAAATCACTTCATCACTTTTAAACAAACATGTGCCGTTTAAACTATCATTAACACAATGCTACCCTTCGCTTAAGTTTCTCTTGAACACAAATCAACCCCAAATCAAGACAGTTGCTTTGTGTCTGTATTGGTTTTTTTTGGCTTCCTCCTTCTGTGACTCTGCAGTCCTTGTTGGTGAAAAGGTCCTGCCTGTCCACTATGTAAGATCTGGCTCAACTGCATTTAATTCTCCAGGCGATCCTGCTAGAAGGCAAATGCAGATCCGGGCCTTTCCGGCATTGCGTTGCTGTGCGCTACAGATGCTAAGAGGATTAAAAAGGACACTGGTGCTGGCTGGGTGCGGATCGTGTGCCCTTCACTACAGGGACACAGGGCTTGTCCACAGTTGCTCGAAGAAGGAGGCAGAATTGTTATCCCATTTCTAAGGCTTGCAGGAGACAGTTGATGGATTTAAACCAAAGAAATAAAGCGTGTCCGGATACAGAATAGGATCACTTTTTCAGAGACCTGAAAAAACAAAACAAAACCCACCAGCACTGACAGCACGGAGAGGAGGGCAATAAAATAAAATAAAAGGATCAGCAGAGAAATAAAACAATGGTACAGGGATGAGATTATGAGGCAAGCAGCCTATCTGCCAAAACTGAGCGATAACACCAACATTCTCCATGGATGCTGGCCTGGAGCCCCCACCACCCAGCATTCTGGGTCCATAGACATGACTGTTCTTCCTCCTTTACATGCCTGCCTCCCTAATCCAGCCTGGTAATGTGGCCCAGTCATTCCAGATGGTGCATCCTACTGGAAGCGAAGAAGAAACCCCACCGTCAGGCACGCCACAAAACTGATGCCTGTCATGCTTCGCCTTGATTCTCTCCCACTCGATCTTGTACCTAAGATGCTTTCTCCTAGTTCTCAGTCTCCTGCCTTCACCAAAGCTCACCAAAGCTGAGAGGAGACATATTGGGGTAAGAGCTGAAAAGTCACAGGTCTCTCTTTTCAGAATGAGTCCATGGCCCTCCTTTGTTTTCATTTTATTTATTTAATTTTTATAAAGCAACAGGAAATAGGGACTGGAAGTCAAAGAGTAAACACAGCAAGGCTGATGGCTCCACAAAGTCCCTCTTGGGCCAAGAGTAATACGCTTCACATGGGAACAAGAAGCCCATTTATGAGCAGCAAGGACCCACCCATTCCAGACACCTCAGGCACTGGCACTAATGCCTAACTCCACATAGCTCCCCCTGGCTTCCTGTAGGGTCTGGTCAACCCTAGAGACCTGTAGGGCGAGGAGCACACTTAATTCTTGTCACCCTTTCTTTCTGAAACTCAGGGGACAAAGAAAAACAAATTAGCATGGCCAGCGGCTGGAAACAGCCCCTCCTACACAGAGGGTGGAGGAAGCATGGAAGGGAGAGCTGGGAGTCTATATTTAGCACGGTCTGCCCTGCTGAGCACAGTCCGTTTCCCCGAGGTCTTAGAATGGCATTTGCTACCACTGTGTGCCCAGGGCTTCCAGTGTACGTGGTGGTGAGGGAAGATGGATGGAAGGATTCCACAAGCATTTCCTGTCTAGCCTGAGCCAGGCTCTGTGCCAGGGCACAGATACGATTATGAAAGACAGGACGCTGCCCATGGGATAGAAGGCCAGAGTCCTCACATCCAGGTTACTTGGTGTCCCAGGGCTGTGCCCAGAGTTTTTGGCCCAGGTGGGAGGAGGAGCAAGAATTAACAGCTCTAACAGTCCCCATGCTTATTCCAGAACCCTAGGCTTTTGAGAACTACTAGTCAAGGAAAACAGAAAGGGCAGTCATTACTCTCTATCAAATGTGCTATGCTGGCTAGTTTTATGTCAACATGACACAAGCTAGAGTCATCTGGGAAAAGGAAACCTCAACTGAGAAAATGATCCTATCAGACTGGCCTGTGGACATGCCTGTGGGACATTTTTATTGATGATTGATATGGGAGGGCCAGCTCCCTGCAGATGCTGCCATCTGGTCAAGAAAGCAGGCTGAGCAAGCCATGAGGGGCAAACCAGTAAGCAGTATTCCTCCATAGCCTCTGCATCATCTCCTGCCTCCAGTTCCTGTCATGACTCCCTTAGACAATAGACTATTATATGGAAGTATAAGAGGCAAACCTTTTCCTCCCCTAGTTGCTTTTGGCCACGGTGTATAGCACAGCAATAGGAACACTAAGATACACTCTCTAACCGTTGGCTACAGAATGAAAGACAAACACCAAAGAAAGTCATTCTTCCATCCTTTTTTTAGCATCAAGAACTTCCTGTTAACACCCATCAACATCCAGAAGGGAAAGGAGGACCCTGCAATGAATCAGAGGCAAACTGAGAAGCAGGGTCGCCACGGACCAGGTGAGCTCTCTAAACAGGATGGTCTGCAATATCTCCAAGGAAGCACATTCTTCTTAAATGGGAAGGGACGACCTTCCTGGCAGACAGAAGAGCAAGTGGAAGGGGCAGGGGACTGGAAAAGCCAGTTATGCCACCAATGCAGGAAAGTGACTGTCCAGGGTTAGAGGCTTACCATCTATTCTGTATGCAAAGGACAAATCTGAAGGTCATGGTTTATATTTTCAAAGATCAGATGAACAATTTATTCACTGCTCCCATTTTTAAAGAAGCAAATTTTCTGTTCTCCAAGGTCTTGGTTGTAACCATTGCTATTTTCTTGATGAAGGTGAGTCTTCTGTTTTGTGTTGATTTCATTGGTTAATAAAGAAACTGCCTTGGCCATTTGATAGGCCAGCCCTTAGGTGGGTGGAGTAGACAGAACAGAATGCTGGGAGGAAGAGGGAAGTGAGGCAATCGCCAGGCCTCTCCTCTCTGTGTCAGATGCCATGGAGCCAGCCTCCAGGTCAGACATGCTGAATCTTCAGTAAGCCATCACCTCATGGTGCTACACAGATTATTAGAAATGGGTTAATCAAGATGTGAGAATTAGCCGATAAGAGGCTAGAACTAATGGGCCAGGCAGTGTTTAAATGAATACAGTTTGTGTGTTGTTATTTCGGGGCATAAGCTAGCCAGGCGGCCAGGAGCCGGGTGGCAGGAATGCAGCCCGCAGCTCCTTCTACATTTTCTTTTCTTGGTTGAGCCAGATTATCCAATCCAAACCACAAAATTTTAATTTAGCTTTAAAAGCATTTGTTGTCTTGAGATACAGTTCCGTGCAGCCCAGGATGGCCAAGACCTTTCTTGCTGCCACTCTACACTACTGGGGTTTACAGGTCTGTGTGCCAGCACCCCAGGTTATAGTGGTACCAGGGAGTCAACCCAAGGCCTCTGCCATGTTAGCCCAGCATGCCACCAACTGAGATGTATCCACATCCCTTCAAATGTTTTCAGGCTGCAGAGTGGCCTGTCTAATTTCTATCTTCATCCCCTGTTCTTTTTTATATTTTTGGACCCAGATCTCTACTATCAGCATGGAGGCCATAAAGACTCTTATTTCCTCCAGCAGCCACCATCAGCATCCGAAGACAATAGCACAGAGCCAGGACTCTGAGGCGAATTGCCAATTATAGCCTGATGGAGTGCTCCAAGCAGTTGATAGCCAATAGTTGGACAAGTTGCTGCTTATCTTTAGTCAAAGGGCTTGACAGAAATCCTGGCCATGGCAGGGAATGAACCCCAGAGTGTCTGTCTCCCCAGAATCCTGCGGACCCAGCAGCCACTGACGAGAGAGAAAAGTTCCTCCAAACAGTTTCAAGACTTATCATTTCTTGATATCAACTTACAAGACACAGTTGAGACCGTAGTTAATCCATCACAGCTTTGGGGAAACTGTCCCCTAAGCTCAGTGGAGTTCTCCCATGACAGTTTGGGAGTGCTAACGTCCCTCACGCTTCTGCATATTTTCCTTCAAACACATACTAGGAAGATTTTTAAAGTGTCTGACGTATGCAGATATTTATAGGAGAGGACTTTCCCACTGAAGTTGAGGAAATATTCCAAACAGTGTGCTCCTTCATGAAAACAAGATCTCTGAAAGACGGCCGCAGACAAGCCTTGCTTTCTCCCCCAATTAAAAAGGGGCAATTTTTCTTTAAATCAGGCAAACTAGATAACATCATCCATCCAGTCTCATGAAAGTTTAGAAATGATAAATCTCGCCCTGACAGTGTTGGAGATGGAGCCTGGGGCATCAGTCACACTAGGCAAGCCCTCTACAACCAAGCTGCACCTTGAGTCTTCCCATGCCACACTAGAGTATATCAACTTGAACGTTGCTAAGTATTAGAATAAATGATGACTCTTGAGAATCTTGGAAATGGAAGCAAATTTGATAACAGTTGCCCTTTCAACAGCACATTGAATGGGGAAGTTGCCATGGCGCCATGGTCTTTAAATCAAGGTCTACATGTGGGAACATTATAGCATTGAAACGTCAAAAATTCAAATGTGTCTACTGTGCTTCTAATGTACTGTGCTTCTGCTCTTCCACTGCAGAACAGCCCCTTCTACGTGCTGTGCCCAATACCATCTCTTCTGACCCACAAAACGTGGCACAAAGGTGAAGCAAATATTATTGCTATTTTTTCTTCCTTCCTTTCTTTTGATTTTTAAGACAGGGTTTTCCTGAGTAGCCCTGGCTGTCCTGAAATTCACATGGCAGACCAGGCTGGCCTCAAATCCAGAGTCCTGCCTGCCTCTGCATCTCAAGTGCTGGGATCAAAGGCAAAAAAATATTTCCTAAGTAAAGAAACAACTTTAGCAATGCTAAGGAAGTTACTCTATGCGCTGAGTGAATTCTAAAGGTGAGTAACATGCCTGTTCAAGAACCCAGCGGCACCAAAATGAATCTTTCAGGCTGCCAGAGGCTTGTTGGACAGCCTTTAATATTTGATGTAAACACTGGATTTTTGAGTATGGATGAAGAGGAGCACACACACGAAAAAGTGCTTTTCTGAGATGAAGCTTCAAAAACACATTTATAGGAATCATCGTGAGAGGTTTACAAATTTCTTTTCTGAATTTTAATTTTTAAAACCAGCATCTTCACTATGTGATACACTGGCTGTGCAGAAACTCACCATGTAAAGGTTGATCTTGAACTCACAGCAACCTGCCTGTTCCTGACTTCCAAGTGCTGGAGTACTGGGATTTAAGGTGATTAACGGCATTTGCCACTACACCTGGCTCGTATGAGATATTTATTCCCCTCCACAATAGAATTAAGTGCCATACATAGAGGCATACAAATATTCCAATTAATAAGAGAGAATAGAGCCACAGAGTTAAAAAGACATGTAATCTCCTCTTTTTCTTTCTTTCTTTCTCTCCCTCCCTCCCTCCCTCCCTCCCTCCCTCCCTCGTCTCTTCTCCTCAAACCCCATTTCCTTATTTTTATTTTGTTTTCTTGAGAATTGGTCTTGTGATGTTGTTCAAGCTAGGCTTAAATGTGATGAATTTTTTTCTTTCTTTGTTTCATCTTTCTTCCTTCCCTTCCCTTCCCTTCCTCCCTCCCTCTTTCCTTCCTTCTTTCCCTTCTTTGGATGGGTCTCGCTATGCAGCCTTGGCTGGTCTGGACTCACTAGGTAGACCAGGCTGGGTTTGAATTCCTAACTTGCTGCTGTCTCCTGAGTGCTATGATTAAAGGCAGATACTACCATGCCTGGCAATAAGAGCTTTAATTATTTCCTCAAAAACTTTACAAAGTCTTATTTACCTAGTGAAGAAAGTTCATCAAAAAGGAACCATGGAGGACCATAACACAACAACAAGGAAATTAGTATATGGGGCATAGTGCCAGCTGTGGAAAGGCAGTAAATGACAGTTAAAGCTGTACACTGTATCTGATTAAGTATAAATTTTTTAAGAAAATATAAGCAACTCATAGCAGACACTGAAATGTGTTTATCCATCTCTAACATCTTTCTCCACATCAATAGAAACCTTGGTTGGACACAGGATCCGGCAGGCACATGTTGCTGCCTGAAACAGCATGATTGCTCTGAACCCTAAAAGAAGATTCCACCTGAGGACAGTAGACGGGGGCAGCAAAGCCATCCGGATGCTGCTTCCAAGCTGCTGTGTGAAGTGGAACCATTTCTATTACAGAAAGTCCCGCTATCTTAGAGCCTTGAATTATCAGCAGCAGATCCTAATTTGTTCATGGAAGAGCAAGAAAATGAGTAGCAATCCAGTCACTGAGGAGAGAAACAACTCCTAAGGGAGCTGCTTCGTGCTCTCACAGGTTAAGCCAAAGCCGCTGCCATCTGAAGTAGTCTTTTCAATCCCGACTTGTGGCGTGCTTGCTCTACGACATCGCACTGCTGGAATACAGCTTTCTAAGTTATCACTCGTTCTTCCTCCACAATCCCCAGTCTCAGCATTTGCCAGATATTACAATTATAAGCGATGGGTTCAGCCTAATTCACCACAACTCTTAAATATATACAGGAGTCTACCCAAACCAAGCAACAACCGTCCATCCATTTCATTCCACGTTTTTAATTCTTTGATCTGCACCTCCTCTCCCAGCATGTACAATTCTAGGTCAAGGGAGAAAAGTCAAGATTCTCCAGGAAAAAGTGGGAACACAACAGCTTGGCTTCTCTTTCCCAGCCATGAAAGAGTGGCACTGACAGCCCCAAATTCTTTCAAAGTCACTCAGTTACTGGCAGGAAAGAGGCAGGGGTATTTGCGGATCCCATCTGCAGGGATAAACGTGCAGAAAGTGTCATTTTATTTAAAAAATTCAAAACAGTGAATAGTATAATACAATATTAGGCGACTGAGCTGAAATTCCGGGAAAGGGGCAAAACTGGAATAATTATTTTCAAAGCTCTCAGAAAACAAATTTGTGCTCCAAGTTTAAGAGGGTTTTCTTTCTGTATAGATTAGGATATGGAGGTAGTTAGGGCTTAAACTGCAAATTCCCCAAGAGAAGAAGGTTCAAAACTGATCTAGGCTCCTCAGTGACAAGACCACATTTGTCCACTCCATGTCTGTCTCCCACACTGCAGGGGTGCCATGTAAGCCTTCTGACGATAGTGAACACAGTTAGCAATGGCCCGCTCCTTTTTATATTTCATCTTCAGAAATTCTAGGGGATGTCAAAATAACACATGAATGAAGGCTTGGGGGGGAAGAGGATCCTGAGGGGCAAAGAAGATAAGAAAGGAAGAGGGGAAATGGGCTGGGGAGGGGCATTCAGCGCGCCTGCCGAATCTGAGTCCTACTTGGCTCTGATGTCTAAAGGGAATCAGAATCCCTGCTTGCTATTTTCCACCCACCCACAGATGGACTAGTTAACCCACTAGGCTTCAGCTCCCAGCCAATATGCTCAAATTATATTCCCACCAGACAAGTGTTCCTCGAGTAAGCGTTAAGAGAGTTCTGATCTGCCGGGTTTTGGGGAGAGGCTCTAAATTTATTACACTGCAGGAATAGTTACAGGCTCTTTTTTTTTCCTCCTCATCTTAGAATCCCATCCCTTCGTTTGTAAAAACTGATTTATGCAAGGTTTTGTCCTGAATTTGCTCCAATTTTTTCTTGCTAGATCTACTGGTAGCAAGTGTCCATTTATAAATGATGGCTTATGCATCCTTGAATTCTGGTACATTCTAAGCATCCTCCATCACTTTCTCTTGGGAAGACATCCCTCTAAAGCAAAGGCTTTGGCGAGAAGACGGCCTGTCACACAGAAGGATCCTGTGTCTCAGAAGTGGGGACTGAGGAACATTCTTTGGAAGCAAATGAAGCAGATACTTTGTCAGACAAAACAGGACGACCACAGTGGGGACCGGGTGTCTGGTGGTATGGAGTCCTCTGTCCTTCACAGTCGTGTGTGCTTCCTTCCTCAGAGAAACAAACCGCGAGTCTTGCTGTGTTACAGATGTGCTTTGATGAAAGAACTGAGCGCATGCTTAGGCCTTCCTTTAGAAGAGATTACAGCTTGGAGTTCTGTAACCATGGGACTAGGAACACAAAAGAACTGAGAAACACAATTTTGTTGCTAATTCCTTTTGAAGAAACAAACAGTATAAAACAGTTTTTTTAAAGCAGGAATTTATTTGTAGTGCAAATTTCCTTCTGTTTTTTTAAATATAGAACAATACATTTTCAGCACCTTTCCCCTTCTGCCTCAATGACTAATTCATTAAAAAAAAAAAACAAACAATATTCAACTTTGCTGACAGAGACCTACAGAAGTTCTTCCTGTGGATGAAGGCTATACCTACTTGCACTTGGCTCAGATTTCACCTGGTCAGCCAGTAAAGGCTTACCTTTGAGTGAGGGAAGGCTATATGGTGAGAATTATGTTGGAATGCTATCCCTGTGTGGTGGTTTGAATGAAAATGGACCCCAGACACCATCAATCTATCATAACAATCTAATTAGACCAACAACTGCACAGTTGTATTCACCGGGGGGAAAAGGATACACAAGTATGTTGTTCATATAGCTGTGAATGAAAATATACCTTCCTAAATATAAAGTATGTGTCCCCTGGTAACATAAGGGCACTAAGCAGTCTTAAGTATATATGCCATGTACCTGTGAACCCAGTTCTATAGTGGGTGCGTGCTGGGCAGTTCTAGCACAGTTGTTTGTGCCAGGAGCCCATCGGTTGTACAAGGGAGACATAAACCCTCCATGCATTGGATGCACATATACTATGTCGATAGAAATTACACAAATGTATACGGAGGAGACAGCCTTTAAGTAAGTTTTGTCCGCTCCCTCAAAACAATGAGGCACACTACAAGAATACTTCTGAAGAAGGCATGAGCCATCACACACAGGGCAATGGTTGCTATGGGTGGAAGGCAACTGGTCATCTGTACTTTTGCTTAGACGTTTCTCTGACAAGCCCCATTTCTACCACACCTTGCCTCTTATTTTCTGTATAGAAAGAACTGACTCCCATTAACACAGCATTTGATGCATTTGATGCAGGCCCTCTTCACCGTGTTTTTTTTTTCTTCTTCCTCTCTGTGTCATCTTACTCCTTTGGGCCGCTTCTAATCTAGGGTCGCCTAGACACCATTAGTCTCAGGGAGTGCCACATTTCTGCTTTCTAAGCCGTTGTCTATGCTGTCACCATGGGCTGGAATCCTCTCTTCTCCCGAAAACTAAAACCTGGGCCACTTTTTCTGCAAACCTTTCTTAATGACCGCCCTCCCCCAAGAGCTAAAGAATCTCCTCTTGCCATGCTGCCCTCTCCCAGTAGAGATAAATTCATCAAGCGATTTTACACTTAGTTCCACAGCTTCTGCCGTGAGACATTTGTCTCTCTCAGCTCTGAAACAGCGGAGTCAAGGACTATCTGTGGGGGTCTAGAATAGACGCCGGGGAGGTTGGAAGCTGTGTTCGCTTGTTGGCTTTTGTTTTGTCAGGGCTGCATGCAACACATTCATGTATTCAGAATTTGACAAACAGGCAACAAAATGCTCACAAAAGTCTGAGCAGGGAAATTCATATATTTTGAGATTATTGACAATACAGAGAACAGATGAGCAGGAGTTGTGTGTTGTTATATGCAAATTATACGTCACAACACATGCTCAAATATTGCACATCAGTAACAAGTGAAAATTCACAGCCAAAATAGGATTATACATTCTATATACCTATATTGTTCAGCTATCTATAAACTGGAGATTAAAACCCCAGCCACTGGCCATTTAAAAGAATCTTTCCTCCCAGCGTGTAACCGTTGCCATGACAACGTGACTTCCAGCTACATCTCTGTGAACAAGCATGCCCTTAACGAGAAAAAAATGAAGCTCAATCAGATTAAATAAAGAATATATTGACCAGTTTTGAAATGGAAAGGGAACATGCTTTAACCCAGGGTTACCCAATATAACATCTCTGAAATCCTTGCAAGTTACCGAATCGGGATGGATTTTCTGAAAGTAATTAAATCATGCTTAGCATCTATATCCTTTACGTATGAGAACGACACATGCTTCGGTTGCATGCATGGGTCCTTCACTTAGTGAGGGGTTTTCCGAAAGCACCACTGCCTTTCACTTACTGCTACTATAGCCTAAGCCTGTCCACCCCAAGTGAGTCGCCTCTCTTCTGCTTTGCCCCTCCTAAAGGATGTGTTCTCACTAGGGAGAGGGAATCCAGGCTCGTCATCCTAAAGTGGTCCATTATCTCTCTAACCGTCCCAAATTATCTTTATGTTGGATAACGCTATAATGGCCTTATGAATTAATTTGGAGATCATGCAACAACCAATAGTAATATTTTATAAATTGAATCAATTTTCTATCCCCCTCACGCCCCATGCACTGAATTTTCAATTAACATTGACCCCCCCTTTCCCTTCACCAAAAGTATTTTCTGAACCAAAAGTGTTTAAGAGAAATAGGGTGTGTGTATTATTTCTGTTTGCTTGTGTGTGTACACACGTGCATGTGCATGCTCGAGCATGTATTATTTCTATGTGTGTGTATTATTTCTTTCACTCTGTGTCTGTGTGAGTGTGCTCGTGTGTGCAGATGCACCTGTGTATGCAGGTGTGTATTGCAAGTGCACCTTCCCCCAATGCTCCAGCCCTATATTTGTTCATTTTAGGACTAAAGATAACTTTGTGTGTCTGACCCTGTTTCAGCAACATATGGTCAGTGGTCTAGATACAGAGCAGAACTGATTCTAGGAGGTGATTAAATGTGGGGGAGCATCTGGGGTTCCCACAGTCACCAGGGGCACCACTGGTGAGCAGAAGGCAGGCTTGAGGAGCTGGGATAAGCAGAGCTGAAGCTGGAATGGCCACCTAAGTGCTGTGGGACCCAAGGCTGAGCTAGTTTTAGCACGAGAAGTCCCACGTTCTGGGAAAACTCTCAATCCCTGGCCAGCTGTTAGCTTAAGCTCAGCACAAATGAAGGACTGTCCCTTGTCAAACAGTGATGCACTTCCTTTCTTAGGAGCAGCAAATACACACTTGCCCCTTGCCTTTAGGAAGTCTCCCCAGCTCACAGCTCAGGTCTTTCTGATGGGGCCATTTATTTACCATTTACGTCTCAGAGGGGAAAGGATTTTCCTCATACACACTCATCTCAGAGGCTCCTGGCTCGGTTTTTTTTGTGAGAATAATTCCTATAACCATCCGAGTTCTGAAGCATCTCGCTGCTCAGGATATGTCTACTGACTGATAAACTCCAGCAACACCTCACAAAGGGGGCTGTTAACATAATTCTTCCCCACGAGACTTGAAGTCTGGGAGGAAGGAAAAGATTTTATCCCAACAAGTTAGACTGTGTGGAGAAAAGCACTCCACTGTCTTTATAAACCTGCCTCTACTTTTCTTTGATTTCCTTCAATATTTTTTTTTCACAAGTAATTTCCTCCATTGCTTTTGAGCTGAGGAGGCATCTTATGCCCCTGACAAGCGCAGACAGTAAAGTCTCTACTTATCTGAATAAAGGGTGTAGAGACTGGAGCGAGGTCTCAGAGGAAGCCATTAGGCATCTTTACGCAGAAATGGGGAAATGGCTGTGGGAACCGGCGAAGTCAGCAGCTCTCCATTCTTTCCCATCCTCCCCTATCTCAGCCCATTAGCAACACAACTGCTCCATGAGGATTCTGCAAGGTTCCTCAAAATGGTTTCCTTATATAGCCATTCAAGGGAGCAGCAGTTTCTTCTTAGCCAATGACATTAGAAAAAAACACCAAAGTGTTGACAGTTCTAACTTAATACCAGCAAAATGTCTTAGTATACACAAAGAAAATCCACCGCAGGGCTGCGTTCCCTCTACACCTGCGGACTCTTAATGCAACAAGTGTCTGAGATTCGATCTGATCATTAAAATTAGGCTGGGTGTGTGACAGGACATATAATTTCAGTAGTGGGGAGACTGAGGCAGAAAGATTTAATTCCAGACCAGAACCTGTTTTACAAAGAAAAAAAAAAACATTAAGGCTGGGGGATGGTGACAAATCCCTTTAGTAGCACTCAGGAGGCAGAAGCAGGTGGATCTCAATGAGTTTGAGGACAGTCTAGTCTAAACAGCAAGTTTCAGGAAAGCCAGAGCTACACAGAGGAAACCCTGCCTCGCAGGGAGGCGGGGGTGGGGGGAGAGGTACTTCCCTAAATTCCTAAATTCCTAGTCTGGAATGGAACACTGGCTTAGACATGACCAGACCACCACATATAATGTGTTCCTTTGCGCTCAGAGTTGAGATTTTGGAGACAGGGTCTTACTATATAACTAGGCTGTTCTAGGCTGGCTTAGAACTACTATGTAGACCAGGCTGGCTTGGAACAGAGACCTGCCTACCTCTGCCTCCAGAGTTCTGGGATTAAAGGGACCTGGCACGGTGCCCAGCCCACAGTTGAGTTTTACCTTCAGGGCTCCTCTCTGGAGGGTCAATCAGCTTATGAGAACAGTGACCAGAGAAAAACACAGACTCCTCAGTTCCAGTCTCTAAAACTGTACAAAATGCTCTCAACAAAACTTCAGCTCCCCAGATAAATCTACCTTCCAGCACGCTTGCCTTGGGAAGGACTAATTTGAACAGTCCTTTAAAAAAACCAAATCCCCAATAGATTTAAATTCTCCAACTTCAAATATCGTAAGCCACTCAGAATTTCTGAGAAACTTTTACACAGTAAACATCAGACCCGAGTTCACTCACAATTCGGGACCACAGGAGACGCTGACACCAGGTGCACGGAGCTCATAGCCCACAGGAGAATGGAGGTATCTGGTTAGCTTGCAGTTACACTGAGAATTCTAAAAGTCACTAGTCCTGTGGGCATTGTAACTGCGGCTAACACAGTTGGCGCCCAGTGGACCGTCAGTTCTCTGAGTGCAAGGGCAGATTTGATTTTGCTCATGGCTCACACCCCAGGGCATGTCTAAGACCTAGCAGTATAGCAGGTGCTTAAAGAGAATCTGTACAATGAATGCCACTGCCTTGAATCTTAGTCTCCAACATAACTGTCTATGGGAGGCCTGTATCCTTGATCACAAACACTTGCTGAGAACCAGCACTCTATGCAATACTATCTTAGAGACTGGTTCTCTCACCTACTAAGCACATCTGGATGACATATGTCCCTCACCGCAATATGAAGGTTAGTCTCCAGTTCCCTTCCAGATCTATTCCCCACCCTGCCCACCTCCTTCCATTCTGCCCTCTGTCCCAGGAGAGTCAACTATGTCCCATATCACTGGGTATGTTTAAAGCCACAAATCAACAGAATGGGGAGGAAGAAGAGGTTAGAACACCAATTCCCAGGCTCACTCTGCTAGGAAGCAAATCATCTTGGGTCTGGGTCAGGCCACACCCTTTCCTCCACCAGGTCCAGCTCTGCATGGGTTCCAGGACCTCCGTGTCACTTGGTCCTTGGACGCCTGCTGTTGCCGCCCCTCAAGGCTCACCCACTCCTCGGAGTTCTTCATCTTGCCCTCACTCCTAACTTCTTGTAACTGGCAACTTTTTCTTTGACTAAAAATCCTCTTTCAGTTCAGCCTCATCACCAGTCCAGAGTGGCTGTTTCACTGCAGCGCCCACAGTCATGGAGGAACAGTTGCATGTTTCCTCGGAGTGATAAGGCAAGGAATTGTCCCACACCTCCAGGGGCTAGGCATCAGAACGCAGGATTTGGCGGAGCCAGGCTCACTTCAATAGCTCTAAGGGAGATGACTTCCTTGCCTTATCACTTCCTGGCAGCCCGGACGTGTCCGAATAGGTGGTGGCACAGCTCCAGACCTGCTTTGTCTTTATATGGCTATCACCCTCGGTCTCCATGTGGCTGTACCCTCTCTGCCAGGGGCTGGCACGTCATAGCTTCCTCAAACACTTTCCACATTATTTTTGAGACAGGGGACTCTCACTGAACCTGGAGCTGGGCGTTTTGGTAGGATTAACAGGCTCACTAGCCCCAGGGTTCCTCCCATCCCTGCCTCCTCATGCTGGGATAACGGGCAATACCCTGCCATGCCCAGCTATTTGTGTGGGAACTGAACTCAGGCTCTTGTGCTTCTGCAGTGGGCATTCTACCAAGTGAGCCATCTCTCCGGCTCCACCCTGCTTCCCTGTTCTTCTAAGAATACAAGATTCATACCGGATCAGGGCCCACCTAAAGACTATTTTAACTATAATACCACAATAAGGTCAGACTCACAGGTACTAGGGATTCCCACTTCAACATAACTTTTTGGAGGACACAATTCAACACTTTAAGAAGCCAATAATTACTCTATCTGGAAACACTGAGATCCACAATTGTTTGAGTACAGGGAGAAACGGTTTACACTTTCAGGATTTTTGCCCAGGTCCAATCACACAGCAGACATAACACACACGTGCTCAAACGGACCACTAAATCAATACACGAAAGGCATGCATTTGTGAAAAGGCTGCTGGTTTTAGTATGGTAAACAGACTCAGAGCTACAAGGTACCTATTTACCATGTGGCCACATGTCCAAAAGGTTGCATGCAGCTTGCCTACACATGATGTTGTTTGAGTCTTCTCCAACTCCAATGTTTCCATGAACCCCGGAGAAGCAAACCTCCTTAGCGTGACCCGAGAACACTGAACAAGGGATTCCTTTGGGCTGGACCTCCATCCCATTTCTGAGGATACATACGTGAATATAATAACAGGATCGCCGCCTTTGGAAACTCACAATGCTAGTGAGGCCAGAAGGACTTCACACAGAAAGGGGGAAGGAGTCATTCACTGCAGTCCAGCGTTCATCCCTCTCCTTTATTAATGCACCCAAAGCTCATTTTACCTCTTTCTAGAGACTCAAGGCTATTACTCCCAATACCAACTGCTACACCTGTTTGTCTGAGCGCTGCTAACGGATACGTTCTCAGAGCTCTCAAGGTCAGCGCTAAGTCGCTTCCTCCCTACCTGACCCATCTTTTCTCCCACCACCCCGCTTCCCTCTAACCTGCTACATCCCATCTTTGTCACCTAGGAAGCTATGTTAGAAACATGTCTACATGACAGGGATGAGACTAGAGGGGTCTGAAGGCTCTTCAGTCTTCATTTGTTTTCTTCCACAAATATCCCTGGACAGCGAGTGATGACTTTCTCAGAAGAAACACCGTGGGCGGTCTTGGTTCCCTGAGACTAGCTGCACACCAGCAGTGCTTCCAGTCCCATGATGCTCTGGACCAGGAAGTCACAGCAGACACTGGGTAGTAGGGCTTTTGTTTCCTTGTCCCTATGGCCAATGCCCACCAAGCTGGTCCTTGAATCCTCTCCATACCCTGTTAATACCTCTGGGTTCCCACCAATTTTGACATACTGGTTTGATGGGTGCTGGATGAACTGGATTCCCTTTGTGATGATCTTGGACTTCAGGAGGTCTGAGGGCAGCCACAGTGCCAAGCGAGAGGCATCTACAACCTTCCTAGGCGGGGCCAAGGCTGAAGAGGCGATGAGGCTCTTCCAGCTGACGTGAACGCAAACATGTTTTGGAAGACGGCTGAGGAGGCATCTCCCCTGGTTCCCAAAGGTTCCTGCCCTTCTTTCAGCTTCCAACCATTGGTCTAGTTCTCCCCTTTCCCACACCAGAGTGGTTTTCTGCGATGAGCAGTAATTGCATCTAATAGTGTCTAATTACATGGCTAATCACCGTCAGGCTCCTGCAGTAGAACTGTAGCTCCTGGAGGCTGGAGCCCTCAGGAAGTTTTTCCAGCACAGTGTTTGGAACAAGCCATTGTTACTGATAGCTGTTTTCAGGGATGGGGTAGAACAAGGGTGATGGATAACACTGAGTTCTAAGTAGGGGGAGTAAGACACTCTGGTGTCTGCTGCTCACTCCAGCGGTCACAATGACAGTCTAGGGTGGACCGCAGAAAGCTGGAAAGGGGGCGGGGGTTGAATGTTATCCCCGTATAGAAACGTTAATTTCTAGAGGCAAAAGATAGGTTAACCCTGATTTAAGCACTATGTAATGTTTACACGTATTGAAATTGAATTGTATACACATTTTACTTGTGGCTAGTAAAAATGTATAGTTTTTTCATTCTACCTATCAGCTAAATAATGATTAAAAAATACCTTTCTCTTCCAGTATTTGTAAGTCGTGGCCTCTCTGGGCACTGTGTGAAACACTCCATCTCACACAGACTCAAGTCACCCTGGAAGGGAAACCATGACAGTGACGATTCCTATAATGGGTGTGGACAACTTTCAGTAAGGAAATCTAAGTGAACTAAACAATGATTTCTTTGTTCCATACAAACCAGAGGGTAGAATCTTTTTCATTAAGACTTGAATGAAGGTTCTTGTGAATATATGTACCCTTGTTTAATCCTACCAGGGAATGTAAGTTATTCAAAAGACTGCATTTAGGGTTTCTTCTGTTTCCTTTTCTGAGACTCATATGGGTAGGCTGGTCCTCAAGTTACTATATAGCTGAGAATGACCTTGACTTCCTGACCTTTCTGGCTCCACCTTCTGGGTGTTGGGATTATGGGCATGGGCCACTATGCCCAGTTCAAAGACTTAAAAATGAAGTTTTATCATTCCTTTGCGACAGGATTATTAGGAAGACTGTCAGAAACACTAAGGCTTATATAAACTAATGAAAACTATTTTAAGGATATTTTTGTTTCTATTATAATCACCACCATTCTTTCTTTCCTCTATAAAATTCAGTTGTATGGCATTAGCAATCTATAAAAATTTACTAAAATTAACTCTAAATTACTAGTTAGATATGGAAAATAACCAATGTTGAATACAAAGAAAATCCAATTTCATAGGAGTAATTCAGCAGCAATCTTAAATAGTACTTAGTTTATATGAAATGCACAATTTACCATAAACACTAAATCAGTCAATAAGATTCAGTAGGAAAATTAGCCGAGATGCTAGGTCATCACCTGACACCAGGGGGCAGGCTTCTGTTTCAACACTAACCAATGCATTTTTTCATTATGTTTGGGATGCTCTGTAGAATATTCCCGTAACAGCTCCCAAGTTTTATAAAGTAGAACAGTCTTCAGATGACAGAATGGCTACACACACTGAACATCTGTGATCCACAGGGCCCCTGGCCACGGAGCAGGCAATGGACCTACCAGGTGAGGATGGTCACAACTCCCCAGTGTGTCAGCCAGCCACATTTCTGCTGGGGCTTGGGGCTTTCCGTCTGGGGTCAGAGATGAATGCCCATAGACATTCAATAAATAGCAAAAGAACGAAGTGGTCTGGAGTTCAGTGAGCAGTGAGACCTAACTTTAACTTCAACACGACATGGCCGAAACAAAGCCAGCCCAGACATCTGAAGCTCGGAAATAGTTCCCAAGCCTCCAAACGCAAAGCCCTTTACAGAGCACAGGGTGTCCTGTGCTGTGTTCTTATTAAGTACTGGTGGAGAAACAGTCTGAAGAACAACGAACTTGGCATAGTTTTAAAGATCCTTGGGTTCATTAGTGTCAAGAGCATCTAAGTATGTTGTCACACATAACCATGTGGTACACACGGAGTGTGATACCTCCCAATCCTAAAGCCTGACCTCAGACTGGAGTGTACTACACAGTGTGACAGATATTTAAATGAGCACCAGAAGTATGGCTGAAGTGATTTTCTTTATACTCAGTATTATTATTTTTCCAGGTCTAATGAATAATTTAGAATTAAAGTCCAATTTTAGTAAATTTTTATAGATTGTTAACACCATACAACTGGATTTTCTAGAGGAAAGAAAGAATGATGGTGGTTATAATAGAAACAAAAATATTATTAAGATTAGTTTTTCATTAGTTTAAATAAGTCTTACTACTGCCCCCAAAGGAATGATAAAACTTCATTTTTAAGTCTTTGGCCTGGGCGTGGTTGTGCATGCCCCTAACCCCAACATGCACAAAGCATGGGTTCAATTCTTATCACCTCATCAAACTGGTTATGGTGAGCCTTACCTGATGTCCCAGCAGATGGGGGCAATAAGATCAGAGGTTTAAGGTCACCCTTGGTGAGTCTGAGGGCAGCCTGGGACACATGAGACTCCATCTCAACCAAGTAATAAATGAACAAATGAGACTGCCAGAAAGACTCAGGCCATACCATCCTTAGCCACAAGCAGCTTTTGTTCGGATGGAGATAAGGCAGCTGTGGACATGAGCTCCATATAACACTGAAGATAAAATACAGCATCACGCTCCAGGACAGTAACGTGACACACAGCGAGAGGCTTCAGGGCAGAACGGTGGCAAAATGGTCCAGATAATTACCTATGAATGTAAGAGAGGTGTTTTCTTTTGTACCTGTAACCAAGTACTGATGCAGAAGGTGGCAGAAAGGAGAGACAGAAATGGCTTATTGCTAAAACTGCATTGACTTTGGAGATCTAGTCCCTAAACCTGCCTTGGTATCTGCTAAAAATGCGTGGTGATGTCAGCAGGGATGTGCTTCACCTAGACAGCCCTGAGGCTGGAAGAAACGCCACCTCATTCTAGTCACACTGGCGGGTGGAGGGCATTTGGTTGCTTCATGACCACAAACTGCTGAGGTTTACATTGGCCATAACCATTTCTTAAGACGGATGTAAATTCATCCGCCTGTCAGGTCACCTGGTGAGAGCGAGAGGAGGCGTGAGGTGGAGGGCTATAATAAACACTGTCATGTCAGAGAAAGATTTCACTCCAGAAGAAACAGATAGCTAGTCAATCACATCTATACTAAAGCTGGGTTTTCTAATTCAGTGAATGTCTTCCATTGGGAAAAAGGATAGAAAATTACCTAATGGCTATCAATTCAACTGTCAACCGCAAGAAAGGGCTTTTTGCAAGGTGGTTGAATCATGTAAGCCTTTTCTGGTCCCTACATCATCCTCAGCTCTTCATTCCCTGACTGTCATTATGAAGATTATTCAGATTTTTATGCTCATGAGTAAACAACAAAATCTCATTTTATCCAAGATTCCATTTCGCTCAGTAACTAATTCATAACACATTAGAAAGAAAATGCTCTAATTCAAGGCGATAATGGCAAATAAGGAAATTATTCATTAATTCAATGAGCGCTGGATTTATTAATAAGAATACTTGGAGCACATCTTTAAAAAATTAAGAGCTACATAGAAAAAGAAATGGCAGAAGGCGCCTGGGAGAGGAGCCAGCAGGCACCTGGGACTTCTCTGTTGTGTGACTGGTGAAATGGCTTCTCCCTGCGCCAAGCCTGCGGGTTCCTAGGTGCACGCGCTCTAGCTTTCTTTAGTGCTTGTTGGTTTTAAACTGCCAAAGGCTGAGACAACACACTTTGTTCTGCTAGTCACATTTCTCAAAAAAATTAAATAAATAAATAAATAAAAATAAATAAATAAATAAAAGTTGTACGTTAGAATCTATACCATTTAAATTATAGATTCCTCAGAGCTTAATTTTTGTATAGAGTTGTAAATCAATTTTAAAAAGAAAAATCAAGATTTGGACTGAAGAGATGGCCCAGAGGTTAGGAGCATTGGCTGCTCTTGCTGATGGCCTGATTTTGGTTCCAGCACCCATGTAAGGAGGCTCACAACCACTTCTGACTCCAGGGGGACCTGAGGTATCTGAGGGCACTTGCACATATGCATACACACACACATGTTCACATTCACACACACAGGCACACACATAACCCTCTTAAAATATAAATCAAGATCTGCTACTTAATATCAGAATACACATCTGTGGACACGTAGGCACAATCCTCCTGATTTACATGCTCGGAATAGCTTTTCTCCTGAACACGGGCAAAAACTCTGAGTAATATCCTGTGATTGTGTTGTGTTTTACGTGAAAGAATTTTTGCATATTCGATTAAGTTTTCTCATCAGCTGTCTTGGAGTTTCTGGAAAAGCCCATGCAGGTGAGCCTGGGCTAATTAAGCAAGCCCTAAAGGAGACAATCACAGCACTCCAAGAGCAGAAGGCTTGAGACACTGTCTACAGTAGGATGGCTCTTTTCATAGCCTACTTGCTGCAGACAGACACAATATGGAATTGAAACTGGGTAGTGTCTTAGTTGGCTTTGTGTTGCTATGATAAACATCGTGGTTAAAAGCAGCTTGGGAAAGAAAGGATTCACTTCATCCTACGGCTTATCCTCCATAATTGAGGGAAGCCATGTCAGGAATGAAGCGGGGGGGCGGGGGGTCACGAAGGAGTGCTGCCTACTAGCTTGCTCCCCATGGCTTTCTCTGCTTGCTTTTAAAAATACAATTCAGTACTACATGCCCAGGGATGGCACTACCCACAGTGAGCTGGACCCTTCTATGTCAACCATTAAACAAGGAAATGCCCCATAAATCTGCCTATAGACCAATCTGATTGTGGTATTTTTATAAAGTGAGGCTCTTTTTCCCAAGATGAATGTAGTTTTATCAAAACAAATTGACCAAGACAGGTAGCTTTGGGAACAAGGGCCAAAAGGGGCAGTAGGCAATGTCTGTGTGTACTCTTTATCAAACTAGACCTTTTTCTCAAATGCATCCCATCTCCCAGGCTCATTGTAACTGAGAGAGCTCTCATTCCTTTCTCAAGTGCAATGGAGCATCATCGGCCTCAGATTAACTTAGAGATGTTAACAAGGAAGATCTTTGGACCCTACACATCAGAATCTCTCTGAATGAGACCCAGCACACATTCATTTTCCACCACAATAAATCCTCTGTACACTAAATTTACAAGCAAATCTGGCAAGATGGAACAGCAGGTAAAAGTTCTTGCCAGCAAATCTGAAGACTGGGTTTCGATCCCAGACCCTACACCGTAGGAGAGAACCAGTTCCTGAAAGTTGATCCTTGATGGCTACACACATGTGATGCACATATATGTATGTACAAACACACACACACACACAATAAGCAAACGTAAATTTGCAAGCCAAACAATCTCCCTTGCTTTACAGATGAGGTACATGAGTCTAAGCAACATGTTTATAGCGCTATATTTGACAAGGAAGAGACTTATAATTCAAATTTACAATATAAAACCAACTGAGATTGATAGGGGAGTTGAAGATGAATCATTGCCTTTCCATTTTTCTCCATGAATATTCTCCACCATTAATACAGATAACTCAACATTGAAGACAATGCCTTCATAGTGCCTGGCAACATGCAAACACATTAGGAAAAGAAATTCTTCTTCTTGAATGTCTGCATTACTTCATTCAGGCTGTGTGGGTGGCCACTACTGCCCACAGACACTGAGATGCCCACTCCATCCACACACCCTCTACTTCTTCCTCTGCAGCAGCTAAATGCTGGGGGCTAGCTTCCTCTACGAAGACCCAGTAGTAGAGTAAACTCTACCCTCCAAGAACTTCCTGTTTCAATGTCAAACAACCCCATCTCGTATCGGTTAAACTGTCTCCCATCAAGATTCTAATATGAAATGAAAATATAATCCCAGGACTACAGAATATAGCTGCATTTGGAGACAGAACCATTTACAGAGGCAGTTATGGTTAGATGAAGTCCTCACGGTGAGAGTCCATTCCCACCATGACTAGAATCTATTAAGAAGCAACACCAGCACAAAGGGACACTCACAGAGAGGAGACCACACAACAGACAGCATCTCAAGTCAATCAGAGGACTGAGGAAACCTACTCTACCACACCTTGACCTAGGCATTCCAGGCTGCAGAACTGTGGGAAACAGATGTGGGGTGTGTACGGCACCCTGTGTGGTGTTCTTTAGTGCAGCCTGATAGACTTACAGCAATAACCCTCAGGACATACAGAGCCTCTTCATAACCAGAGCTGATAGATGGCGTGTCTAAAAGTACATTTTAGCCGCTCTTCTCAGTCAGGGTAGATGGGTTTTCTGATTAAAGCAACAACTTCTCTCTCTTCAAGATTAGAGGAATTCATTGATTTAGTGGATTGAAAATACCCCATATTTTTTCTGTAAGTGCTCATATTTGGTTATTTCTTAAGCCATCAAGTAACAAATGAGCCAATAAAAAGACATCTCAAGTGTCTGTTTGTGCTTGTGTGTGTGGTATGAATTATGTGTGGAAGCCAGGAGTTCACACAGGGTGTCTTTCTTGATTGCTGTTTACCTTTTATTTGGAGCCGGAATCTTTTGCTGAGCCAGAACTTGCTGGGTTTTATGTTACATTTGTTTAACTCTAGGAAGCTGTGTAGCTTTCCCTGTCTAAAGCACTTGATTAGCCTAAAAAAGAGCAGAACACCCAATAGCTAGGCAGAACAGAGAACACGCAGGGCTGCCAGGCAGAGAGAATAAATAGGAGAAAAAGGGAAGGGGAGGAGTGAGATGGGGATGGAGAGGAGGAGGCCAGGGGCTGGCCCACCTAGCTATACAGCCAGCCACAGAGTAAGAAGAAAGGTATGTAGGATAGAGAAGATAAACACTCAGAGGCAAAAGGTAGATTGGACAATTTAAGTTAAGAAAAACTGGCTAGAAATAAGCCAAGTTAAGGCCAGGCATTCATAAGAAAGAGTAAGTCTTAGTGTATTTGGGAGCTGGTTGGAAGGCCCTTCAAAAAGCAAAGAGTAAAAAATGAAACAAAATAATAAAACAAACAAACAAAAACAAACTATAGGCGCCTGTTTAGACATGGGAGTTCATCATCTATAGCCCCTAATCATCCAGAGATGGCAGGAATGGGGCTCAGAAACACAAGGACAGTACAATACAGATACTGGTGTTGTCCCGCAGAGAACCCAAGTTCTGAACTTTATTTCTTCATTCCAAGGAAAGTAATAGATTCAATTTATAGGAAAATAGAGGTCAAAATAGATTAGATAAAACCAGAATCAACTGGTGGGGGGGGGTTAAAAGAGGGTAAACGGAAGTGGTCCCCAGGGGAAAAGAAACTCCATTAAAGAAGCTGGGGGCTGAGTGGCAGTGGATGTGGGGAAGGACAGATGGACAGGAACGCAGAGAGTTTTGCACTGTGAAAACAATAGAGCATTGGCCAGCACTGGTTACCTAGTTCACAGAGAGGCCTTTGTCTAATGCCATCCAGAGACCTGGGGCCCCAAGAGACAAGGCAACACTAAGAAGAAACAGAAGCCATGTGGTAATCCGAATAAGAATGGCCCTCATAGGCCCAGTGAGCACTGTCTGTCATAGCCTTGTCTACAGCAGTTGGCCTCCTCAAGGGGTATCAGTTCAAGATTCTTCATTTGAGTAAGAAGCCTAGAAAAAAATGCCTGTGCACATATTCTTAAGATGTATAAGAAAATTTGCAGAAGTCTAGAGTATTATGAGGAAAGCAAGAAGCTGTCCAAAGGTCCATCATTAGGGAACAATGAACCAGACACATTCTCCTGTATTATAGAACACAGCAAGGCAGAATAAGGATGGGCGCTGGAAATGATCTGGAGTTGTACTCATCAGACAGATTCCTCCCAGCAGTCAATGAGCTGGGCTACTGTGAACGAGGCTATGGCAAGCTTGCTTGTGTTAAGGTCCGGCCACAAGTTTGCTCGTGTTAGGTAGCGACCTTAGGAAAATTGCTCTGGGACTTAGTTCCTCATACTAAAACACAGATGACGGCAGCCTCCTTACTGGGCCCATGTGAGCTTCACAGTAAAGTGCTCAGAACACCGCCTGGCACAGAGTAGGACCAAGGAAGCCTTAGGCGTTGGTGTTACCAGCCCAATATTTGGTGTGCAGCTGCAGAAGAAAGACACCGAGTGCTATCTTCCTTTAATAAACAAGACCGACGAGCCACAACCACATGCCCCCCTTTCCCACAGCATCTCTAGAGAAAGAAGATGATGGGTGGGATGGGATGCTCTGACTCACAAGTCTGTCTACCCGTCAGATCTGTCATCAGAACCCAGCATCATTCACCCACGGCTTTCCCCAAGTCCTACATAGCTACTAAATACGGAATGTTAAAAGTATATCCAGGGATTGGGCATGGAGCGCAGCTGGTAAAGTTCTTAGTAGGCAGGAATCCTGGGTTCTATCCTAGGCCCTCTAAGAAAAGCGGGGGAGGAGGATATAATCATAATTCCAGCCCTTGAGAGGTAAGGACAGGAGGATCAGAAGTTCAAAGCCATTGTTGCCTATACAGACAGTTCAAAGCCAGCCTGGGCTACATGAGGTCTTGCCTAGAAGAAAAAGAGTATATAGTGATTGACAATTTATCAATATACCCAGTATTTAATATAATAATAAATAAAGAATATAAACTATCAGATAATACATCCCACAATTTCACTGAAAAAATATTTTTAAAAAACAGACATTAATATGTTTGCTCACACAGGACAAAGTCTAAAAATTTATAGGATCCGTAACAGTTCTCACCTTTGGGTGGTAAAGTTGGAGGCAGCTTGAACTGCCGGTTCCCATTTATCTGTCTTGTCTCCCTTGTCTTCAACGAACATGCTTGTTTAGTGCACTTAGTAAGTTAATAAAAATTCAAGCTTTGTAGGCTAATAATTAAAAAAAAATTCAACTACCAGTAGGTGATTAAGGTATATTGATCTGGGTTAACTCAGATCCACTTCAACGGTACTATCTATAAGAGAAAAGGAGGTGACAATAGGCATGGCAGGATCCATTAGTGCACTGACGGTGAGCACACGCTAATTGTGAGGCAGGTGGCCATGACCATGACGGAGCCCCTCATGGTAGGACTGATTTCAGTACCACGTCAAACCATGTCAGCTATATTGAATTTCATGTTCAGCGTACTGACTGCCTCATCCAGAGAGGAAAATGAAGACAGAAATCCGGGCAGTTTTAGTTACTATTAAAAGTGGATTTCTTACCATCTAAACTAAAATTGAAATTCTATCTTCCTCATTCTTCAACAGACTCGCCAGATCAAATCTCTAAGTATTAAAATAAAAAAAAGAGTTAAAAAGATCATGTTCCCCTCAAACCCCTAGAACCAATTTGAATTATAGTACAGCTAAGTAAAAAGATGGCTACCAGAAACTTCTGTCAAGCTGAACAACGTAACATTGTAGCTACAAGTCAAATTCAGTGAGAAAAAAAAAAAAATCACTGGTCATAGCTACAAAGGTTTAGGCCCATTTTGTATTTCATTATGACAAAAAGGCATTTTGTCTTGAACAAAATCATTTGGCCAGCCTAAATCTATTCGTTAATATTAAATTGATACAGAATTCCTCTACTTGAGTCATTTAGTAGGTGTCCGAGTGGAGAAAACAGAAGCAAGAGGTTCTCATTCGAAATCCCTCAAGCTGCACAGATCTGTTTCTAGGCTTCAACACCTGGACCCCAGGAAAGCCAAGAGCTTGGACTTGGACCAATTTCCTCAAGCTACTTCATCAACTCACAACTGCTGATTTCTTCTAACAAAACAGAGATACTAAAAAGAACAAGAGGAGGAGGAGGAGGTCTGTTCTGAAGCAGCCCTATGATCAGAAACTGTCTCTCGCTGCGGCTGCACCACTCACTGGACTCCTCCGCTACCAGCATCCTCAGGGTTCTGAGACTGCCCAGGAGCTGCCCGCCCTTCCTCGCATGCTTCTAGATTAGCTTCCCACCTGAAGCAATTCAAACAGTTCCATGGAAACAAGAATTCAGCTCAGCAACTGAAGGAGACTGAGACTTCGTGTGGGCAGATGTAACCCTCTCCAAACACACTTGCACTGATCCCGGGTCCATGCTGCGCAGCTCCCCAGAAACTGTCTCAATGCTCCCTGTGTGGGCTCACTTGGGACAGGGCAGCTATGAAAGGCGCATCCGCCCCAAACTGCCTCCAGTGTGAATGACACTGACGCATGATCTCCTTCATCTAGAGATGAGATCTAGAAACAGGAGCGTGTGGACCATGGACCCACTGAATTAATCCACCACTTCCAGGTACCCTAAACGGCAACATCCCTCACACATTCTCTTTCAAGCACCCCTTAAGTTGTTCAAAAGGACTTTATTTCAGATAGTTTGAATAAACATAAGGGAGCGCAAATCATGAAAAAATTAAGGTTAATATTAAAATGAATATTAAGATTAACTTCAGGAGACACAAAAGTTCTTCTCAAGGTTGGGAAGCATCAATACCCTACAAGGGCATGGCAGGAATGGTGGGAATTGATTTTGTGATGACTACTAAAGAGAGCAGCCGTTCTCATCAATAATTTAAAGCAAAGATCCAGATCCCAGCAGCTAAAATGTCCAAGAAAACTTTTGTCTTGTGCAGCATGGAGGGAAAACTGACTCTGTATCTCCAAGACACTGCTCTTGAGAGAATCACAAGCCAAAAATTTTAAGTCTTTGACACTTGCCACTTCACTCACTCGAGAGAGAAGTTTGAAGTATTAGCAACATGAGAGTGAATGTGAGTGTCAAAAGAACACTCTCACTTTCTTCAGACATTTGATTTTCTGTCAAAAGTCCATGTCCAGCTGTAGCTGAGGCAGACATCGGTATAACTCAGAATTGGGTAATATAACTATAGAGTATTTGTTTCTTTAGTTTAGCAATTTTTAATCTAAAGTTACGAAACCATCAGCAGAACTCTGTGATGGTCTGGCAACAAATCATACCGAACCAGCTCTTTATTTCAACAAGCCTTGTTCTCTGTGGGTACTGATTTGTGCCCTAACGGATCTATGAAGGTTTATTTAATATTTCAGAAGACTTGTTAAAAAATCTGACATTTAAATCCATGACTAACCCTTTGAAATGTATTAAAATTACAGAGCGTTTTCTCCACAAAATGAAGGGCTGTACAGTCTCTTCTTGCCCAATTCTCTTTAAGTAGGCCATGACACTTCCCATGATGCTCTTGGTTGAAGACTGTACAATGGAAAAAGTAGGAGAGCTTTAGAATATAGATGGAGACCATTGTGTTCACGTCTACCCTGCTTCTAGAACTCTTCCAGCTGCATTCTGTCCACCACCGAGCTTTAAGAACCCAGCGTCGCCATCTGTCTAAGGACCCAGCTTTTCCATCTAAGAACCCAGCGTCTCCATCTATCTAAGGACCCAGTGTTTTCATCCTAAGCATGTACCACATGACCATCGCTTTATAACACAATAGAAGGGAGTTGGGCAGACACCCTGCCTCGAGAGATTTGATAAAAACCCAAGGTCTCTTCAAATGCTAAGACTCTGTCCTCTCCCATAGCTTTCCAATGAGATTTTTCTTCCAAACACCAGTGTCCATCAGGTAAGACCAGTGTCTCTAAACCTCAGTTTCTTTCTATGAAGAATATGAGTAATTCTATGCAACACTGTTTTGAGAACCAAGTGGAGTAACAGGTGTGAACAGAGTGTTCATATGGTGGGCAAGGAGCGACGGTCAGCAGGAGTGACTGACTCCACCCCTAGAATTTAAAGCTAACTCTGCACAAGACTCCAAAATCAAATCAGGGCCACACATATAATGCTAACAGCTCAGAACCAGATTTGACCCAAGATGTCTTAGCCCATGACACTTGTTCTAAAAGCCCCATTTTGATACACACTGTGCTAAGCTCAAATGAATTAAATATCGATTCTTCCCAACAAATAATTCTTTCACTTTGAAATGTCAGGGGCTTGTAAAGAATCGGCATACAACTGACACCGTTGGCGAATGGCTTTAATCCCAGCACTCGGGAGGAAAAGGCAAGAGGGGTTCGAGGCCAGCCTGGTCGACAGAGCAAGTTCCAAGACAGCTAGGGCTACATGCACAGCTTTAATCCCAGCACTCAGGAGGTACAGGCAGGCGGGGTTCGAGACCAGCCTGGTCGACAGCTAGGGCTACACACAGACACCCTGCCTCGAAATAAACACTAAAAAAAAAAAAAGTAAAAATAAGTGAGACATTTTCTTCTGCCACCCAAGTCTTTCTTTACCCCCTGAACTTTGCAGTGTTCACACAGAGATTTTTTGATGAGGTAGGGTAGAGACAGTGTATCCTGTCAACCTCTACTCTGTTTATGCATGGGCAGCATTAACAGGCTGGTAATCATTGCTACTTGACCTGGACTCTCAAAAGGGGCAGCCATCCCATAATGCCTTGTCTCCTTGGTACTTTTAGGGGGCCTTTGGCAGAAGGCCAGGCAAGGACAGCTCAGGAAGGGTGTGTGTTTCTCCCACTGCTGAAGCACACTGGAGTGGACAAAAAGGCTCCTTCCAGGGTGGATGCCTCCAAAGCCACAGTTCATTTCCCAGAAGCAAAATCCAAATCTCTGCATCTAAAAAAAAAAAAAAAAATCTATGCTTCCAAAAATTAAGGTCTCTCCATCATCACTTAGCTTTTTAGAAAAACAATGTTCAGATGAGCTCAGTGGAAATCAATAAAAGGCAAGAGTTTTAATTTCCCTTGAGGACAACAGAAGGTCCACCTTTCCTCAAAGGGCACCAGGTTTTCAAACCAGCTATAAATTTACTTCATTAATTTGCTTGTTTGAATATTTATTCTCTACTGCACTCCAATAAACAATTCATAGAGACCGACAGACATGTGTACATGGTACAGACTACTCTATAACCTGCTGAACTGCGCTCTCTTGCTATGCTGAGCTCGGGTCTGTCAGCACAGCTTCAACAGAACAGAGAGAGGGATGGGGGTATGGGGATAGGGGAAGTGCCTACTCCAGGTGCTGAACTGGGAGATTAAATATCAGGAATCTAATGGCACTAACCATTGAGGCTTTCAGAAAAGGGAGTCTGGGTCTCAGCGGGATCTTCAGTGGACTATCTAAATAAATTGGGAAAGGAAAAAAGATGCAAGAGGAAGAAGAGGAAGTATGAGGAAGAGACAAAAACCATGCAAAATGGTAAACTATGCTGTCCCACAAGGGTCCCAAAGACGGACTTGGGAATCCTGGGTTTAGCATTCCAGAAATATACAGATCTTCCCTTAGCTGCTGTTATCACAGTTCGGTCCTCCAAACTCTCAGAACTACAAAGGAAGGGGCACGGGATGGGACGCAGACTCTGATGAGAGCAAACCTTTATCTGAGTCCTCATCTCTTTTGCCCACTTGACAGCGAAGCCTTACTGGCTTTATCCCTTTGAAAGTTCATTTTGAAGGAAGCTCTTTCTGCAGGTAGGCTTTGGTGAGGGCTAAACACCATCTTATTTGTAAGCAGCCCCGTATAGAGCAGACAGTTAAAGCCGGGTGTAATGATTATTGAGCACAGGTTATGAATGAAGGAAGGGAATTTCTGACAGGGCGCTCAGCGGTTCACAACCCGGGCCCCACGATGGAAAGGTGTGGAAAGCTTTAACAAACACTGCTGCAATACCAGACCAAACAGAGGCTGTGAGAGAAGACCCAAGACAACAGATATTCTTCTAACTCTTTCCATGGCTATAGCATATTCTCAGGTTCAGAGCTACTGGCGTGGCTGATCCCACGGCCAGTGGTGACCACACACTGTTTACTGATGACCCATCATCTGTTTATCTGCTGTGAAGTTGGTACCCTGCCTGCCAAATTAGTGGTCACCAGGCCCTTAGACCAGGAGCCACGACATTTTCTTTAGCGCAAGGTCAGTCTGTTGTTTTGTAGGGTTAAGTGTCAACCCTAAGTCAAAGGAGCTCCCAGTGAACATCACTAAATCAAGGGAGGAGAGCAAAGACGACTAGGCCTGTACTACGTGTCCATCTATAAGCACACACTTTACGTTTATTTTGGTTCTTTTATTTTCACATGTTGTAAGCTCATCAATCACCGCAGTAACTATGTGAGAAATATGAACTTGGAAATGGGCAACTGGTCCGGGGAGACGATGGGTCAGTGGGTGAAAGAACTTGCTGTGTATCTCCAAAACACATACACATGCATGCACATGCACACACAAAGACAGACAGACAGACAGATGATAGATAGATAGATTAAAAAATAAACTTTTTTAATGAGGAAACTCGGGCTTAACGATGCTTAATAACTTTGCAAAGACCCAGATCATCTAAGCAACATATTTATAGGTAAATTTGATCCTCAATACACTTCTTTTTGCCCACTTTATAAGGCTGGAAAGTTGTCAGAATGAGAAACACATTTTCCTCTCATGACCCAGGAAATACACATATAGTTATCCAACTCTAAAAGTGTTTCATAAAATACTTAGCCTAAAGTCGACACTTCGCATCTCCGCCTCTAGTTACATCACATGGGCAGGCCGAGAAAAGCGTCCCCTTTCTGTGTGACAGTGCCAAAGGAGAGGTGCTCGAGCCAGAGCTGCTGGGTGGGAGGGAGGGAGGGAGGGAGGGAGGGAGGGAGGGAGGGAGGGAGGGAGGGAGGGAGGGAGGGAGGGAGGGAGGGAGGGAGGCGGCACAGGCTGGCTCAGCATCCCCACACACTGCTGTCTCAAATCTTTCAGACTTTCAAAAGGCTCTTAAGAACTGCAAGAAGTTCACGGAGGAAAAGCTTCTCCCAGATGGTGTCCAGACCAAACATGCCTTCAGACAGGAAATAGGGAGCGGGTCCAAGTGTGCACACACGGGCCAAGGAAGACAAATTAAACCATGGCATATGTCACCTCAAGTGGCCCCACCATTCACAGAGCGGTTTCTTGCTGGTGTACTCCCAACTGTATGGTGTGTCTTCCCCCCGCTCGAGGCAAAGTAAAGACTCAGGGACTCAGTCCAGGAAGGCATAAATTTATGGGTTTATGAAAACAATATATTTTTTTTATTGAAAAAAAAAAATTTCTGCCTCCTCCCCGCCTCCCATTTCCCTCCCCCTCCCCCCCGCCCCTCTCCCCCTCCCCCCACACCTCTTCTCCTCCCTCTCCAGTCCCAGGAGCAGTCAGGGTTCCCTGCCCTGTGGAAAGTCCAAGGTCCTCCCACCTCCATCCAGGTCTAGGAAGGTGAACATCCAAACTGTCTAGGCTCCCACAAAGCCAGAACATGAAGTAGAATCAAAACCCCGTGCCATTGTCCTTGGCCTCTCATCAGCTCTCATTGTCCGCCATGTTCAGAGAGTCCGGTTTTATCCCATGAAAACAATATTTGAAGAAAGAGAAAGCAAGAAACCCTTGAAAACAGACGCCTTTGATTTACCTCTCTCCATCCACGCCCTACACACTTGACTTTCATCCAGTAAAGACACTCTCCATTCGTTTTAGCAGACAGTCCTTATCACCTCTATGGGATTACCATCAACTTTCATCAGCTCCCCGCCTCATCAGTGCCAGTCACATCTTCCAAATGGTACCTGAGGGCCAGGATGCAGCTCTATGGCAGAGCTCCGGCCTAGCTTGCTCTGGGTTTGATTCTTCACATCATAACATCAAAGAAACTAACAAAATGGGCACCTTTTTCACAAACACTCAGAAAGGTGAGTTCAGTGTAGTATCACCATTGCTGATCTGGTTCCCATGCACCTATTAACCTATTAACCAGCTCTCTCACAATTAGAACCCTACAGACTCTCCTCTGCAAACAGATTGCTGGGAGCTTTGATTCTCAGACCCAGAGCTGAAGACCCCCAAAAGGAGTTCAGAGAGCCTATAAGACTGAGGCTATTTTTATAATACTAAAACTTTCTGTAGCTTTTTCATGTGTTGACATCTAAATGATGGGGCACAAAAATGGTAATTTTGTGGTGTCTCAGCACACAGCAAGACATGGCTCTCCAGTGCCACACACTCCCAGTGAGAAAGCCATTGAGAAAACAGACACACTTGTTAAATTGTCATTGAATCTCAACCCTCAAGAACAGGTCTTTTTTAATGAAGGTACATAGAGAACCTGTGACTAAGTTGTGCAATGGCCTCCTGGCCTTTTCAGAAAGTGCCTTTTCTGGTTGACAGAGAAACTGATAGCCAAAATCTACAGCTGTTCCGAGGCGGTGACTGGGCACACATTTTCTAAACACTGCACATGGTGTCCCTGCCATCAAGGAAGACAATGGGGGTCTATTTGTTGTCAGTAATAAAATGCAAGCTTCCTGGATTTAGGAAAGACTTGTATCTGTAATTCTGTGTTTGGCTTCCCTTTCTGCGGAGGTGGTAGATGACCACATGAGTTATTCTTCACAAGGCATAATGAAATAGGTCAACAACTGAGGATCTCCATAACTCACAATGCCAACATTCCAAATAACCAACATATCACAAAATTATGTATGGACAGTGGCCATGGAGATGGCCCAGTGGTTAAAAGCAAGGGCTGCTCTTGCAGAGGACCTGGGTTTGGTTCCCAGCACCAACATGGAAGTGCACAATCATCTGTAGGTCCAGTTCCAGGGAGTTCTATCTGCTGTGGAACTGCCATGTCACTTTAATGTACAGTATCATCCACAGTGACCTGAAGGGCTTCCAGGATAGTCTTCTGTTCTACCTATTTAGATACACGAGAGGAGGGACTGTCTTCATGTACATCTCCTGAAATTGTTTATCAAGATAGACTGAAGGTAGAAGACCGCGAAGTAGCTCTGTGACACAGCACAGGGACACCAAGCCAAGGCCCTTGGCCAGAACCAGTCCCAGGGCAGGAGGGTGCGAGATGACAGCACATGTCTCTATCTAACCAGTTCTCTAAAGGGCAGGATGGTAGAAGCAGAGAGAAGACCTGAGTTGCCTTCAAGTATGTCAAACATTAAAATTAAAAAACAAAAACAAAAAAAATCTCTTTTACTGAATTTCAAAAATTGATTTCCATAAAAATTAATCCGTGACATTGACATTAGTGGCTTTCTGTATCTAATGACTGCTATAAATACCAATCTTAATTCCTAATACAATAGTGGTGGATAGAATTTACATAAACCAACCTTGAGAATATAACGGGCTCTCCAAGACTAACTTCCGAGCTACGCATTATCATTCTGGCAGCCCCGACAAGCAAACATGAGGTTCCGCTGGGTCTGCTGGCAGTGCTGTGTCCTGATGCAGAAGACGTTGATCTCCTTTTCCTTCTTTTCTGTCCTCCCCTTTCAGGTGCTGGGTGGAGCGAAACATACCTTTCCTGGCTTTCTGGGCTTCATTACCCTTTCTTTGAAGGTTCCCCTCCCCCATTGCATTGCAGTTGAATGCTGGCTGCCTGGCTGACCTTCAAGCCTAGCTCAAATGGCTCTCCTGCTCATGCTAGCTCTCTCTCTAGCTCTTGCGCTCCCTATTTCTTTCCTTCTCCGTATCCTCCCCTCTCCAGTACCCATGAATCTTTAAACATCTCTCTAAAATTGAAAAAAAAAAGCATTAATATTCTTCAATTGGATCGCTACCTATCTATTAACCGTCTTAACTACTTTTCTTCCCTCAACCCCACTTCTATTCAATTCTTTTCTTTCTTTAACATGAATTCAGTAAGTAATTATTTATCTGGAACTTCACGATCATTTTCTGCTCTATTTATTTAGTGCTTGACCCAAATCTAACACTATATTTTGAGGCAAGTGTATTTTTCCCAAACTGTATTTTGAATACAGGCATATACCAGGCACTCTCTAGTCTACGTGCTAGAAACAAAGCAAGCAGGACCCTTTCTGCTGCAGCTTATAGACCTGTCTGGCCACTTGCCAAGGCGGTAAGGGCCAAAGGTAACCTGTAAGCTGCACTTGCCCAAGGACAGACAACTTCCCTGGAATGCTGGGGGCTGTAGTTCTTGAGAGATAATGAGCCACGTTTTCACTCCCCTAAACAGGTTTGTTTGACCCAACTGTACCAGATGTGCTTGATCGCATGTAAGTGGGAGGTGTGTACACAGGCGGGGAACGCCCCAGGATACGTGTTTGCCAGCTTGGCCCTAATAGGAAATACTTAGGGTTCGCTTTACAGGCCTCTGCAAAATGCGACTGGTGGCCACTTTCTGGGAACCTGGGAATGGACCTGGCCATCCTGGCCAGTATTTAATTAAGGCTTGTTTCAAATTTGGCTCAAAAATCGTGATAGCAGTCTTGTTCTCAATTGTGGGTTGAGCAAGGTATCAGTATCAACCCAGTACTCATTGTAGATGCAATTTCTGGCTAGGCACCATGACGCAAACCTTTAATCCCAGCACTCGGGAGGCAAAGGCAGGCAGATTTTTGTAATATAGTTCAAGGCCGAGAAACAAGGGTTTATGCATCTCCCGTATGCAACTGATGTGAACATCTCAGAAGCTAACTAATTGCCATGAATTGGCTTGTATTTTTATTTTTAGTATGAAATAACAATTTACTCATTGTGTTAATCATGCATCCAAATAAGCATAATTATATAAATTCATTTCCAGAGAATAAAAGCTTAAAAAAACAACAACAAAAGACCAAAAACAGAACTGTGGATGTAGCATAGCAGTCGAGCAACTTGCCTGTCAAGGGACACCCTCTGTTCAGTCCTCAGCTTTGTCAAAACAAACAAACAAACAGGAATGAGAGGGTATTTGAGGGTGAATATGATCAAATTACATACATGTAAAAACTGTTCCAAATGAACCACATTAGCTAGTATATAATGAACATATGCTAATAAACTTAAAAAATAAAATAAACATAATCTAGATTCTAATAAAATTTTCCATTTCATAGCATAAATAATTACCGTGACAATCAATTTTCTGGAAATGCTTTCTATTTAAACACTTTTAATGACATGCACTGGTGTGTATAACTCTGTGCACACGTGTGCACATGCATCTGTTCCAAGGAGCACATGCGGTGTAGGAGTTGGTTCCCTTCTTCCACCGTGTGGCTCCCAGGGACTGAACATGGGCTATCAGGCTTCACCAGGTGAGCTCTCTGGCAACTCAGTGAAAATGCTCTCTGGAGACTCAGAGTTGTGCCTCGGGGCTGCAGGCAATCTTACAGGTGGGGTTACTACTATGACCATTTTTATTTTAGAGTTAAGAAACACTCGAGTGTCAGGTGTGTGTGTGTGTGTGTGTGTGTGTGTGTGTGTGTGTGTGTGTGTGTGTGTGGTGGGGGGGGGGTGACAGCACAGCACCGAGGCGGGTCTGACCCAGAACTCAGTAAGCGGCAGATGCCCTACAAGAATGGGGACAATGGGAGAGGATTCTAGAGAAGGCTCGGGTGAGGGAAGACTTGAGCCCGAGTCCATGCAGAGTCCTAAAGCTCAGCTCTGTGCCTATTCTGAACCCTGTAGGCACACACTACCTAAAAACACATGCACAAATCATGGTTTCTCACCATCCTTACTAAAATTACTACAGAAGTATTTATTTACTTATTCTCTCTTCCTTTCCTTCCTTCCTTACCGCCTTCTTTCCTTTATTGCCAATTCAATACCATCCATTAAATAGACAAGGAACCCAAGTGAAAAATGCTTCTCTCCAAATTATTACACACGGAGCTCATTCTCTGACTCAGGCCCTTGTTCCACAGTACATGGAAAAAGACAGGCGATGGAGGGACAGGAGAGCAACTGAAAGGTGAAAGCCACTCTGAACCCGAGAGGTTGCTGTCCGTTCTGGGGACAGAGGGATGTGAGAACACCCCGTGTCACGGTCCTTTCCATACTGAGCCAGTGATGCATAGAAGACGGTTGAAAGTTCCCCCTAAGCAGAGCAGAGCAGGGGCTGGAGCCTTAGAGCGGCACTGGCAAGTGTGTCTACAAGCTTCTATCACAACACCCAGCCCTTTAACTTCCTGTATATCTCAAACTAGTCTGTTCCCAATGACTGTAAGTTGGGAACCATCTTGGATTTTAATTCCTAACAGTTCCACATTTTAAAAAAGGGCCATGTTTTCTTCTAGAACATTCTGAGAAAGGTTCTATTAATAATATTTTTTATATCTACTAGTGATTAAATTGGCTTTCATGTGTCAGGGATCTTATATAGCAAGAGGCACACACAGACCAAAATCAAATTTCCCAAACAAGCAACTGATAGTTTGGAGGACTTGATACCCAAGATGTAGCAGGTCAGTACGGTTCTCTACAAAGAATTTGCCAAATAATACCGAGGGAGAAAAACATCAACTAACAATGCCCCCCAAGGACACTAGAGAAAATTCTTCAGAAGATCCCAATCCGTCATACTCACGGGGAACTGATGGCAAGCTAAACCAAAGGAACGTAACGAGAGCTTACACACAGGCATATTCCACTCTCCTTCTAGGTACCAAACAGCCCCGAGAGTATCTCATTCTCTCACTTGTGCCCACATAACATTTCCTAACAGTCAAATTAGTCGACGGTTTGCCAGTCATGTTTGGACAAGAAGCTTGGCTCATCATTTTCATTCAAAGGTTCTAATAGGAATGCCCAGTACATAAATTATATGGTTTGGGTTCTGGGGTGGAGTTCAGGCAGGGCTCATGTTATGCATGCACAAAGCCCAGGGCTCAACTCTTGGCACCAAACAAACAAACTACAGGAGGGAGATAATTGGTAACCACCCATATAATAACAAGGACAATCTGGGTGTATGTTAGCCGAGTCAGCCTTAGGGCATGGGATGTGAGCGCACCACCCACATCCCAGCTTTCAAAGGCTAAAGGTTACCCTCCTCTAACCAGAGTCATATGATGGAGGAAGGTCATTGGCTAAAAAATAAAGAAACTGCTTGGCCCTCATAGGTTAGAACATAGGTGGGTGGAGTAAACAGAAAAGAATGCTGGGAGGAAGAGGAAGTGAGCTCAGATGCAGGGCAGCTCCTCTCAGAGTCAGACGCCATGCTTCTGCTCTCCAGGGCAGACGCGATGAAGCTCCGACCCAGGATGGACGTAGGCTAGAATCTTCCCGGTAAGCGCACCTTGGGGTGCTACAGAGATTATTAGAAATGGGCTAAATTAATACGTGAGAATTAGCCAAGAAAAGGCTAGATATAATGGGCCAGGCAGTGTTTAAAAGAATACAGTTTGTGTGTTGTTATTTTGGGGCATGAGCTAGCCAGGTGGCCCAGGGAGCTGGGTGGCAGGAACACAGCCGCAGCTCCCTTCAACAGTCATAGATGGGGAGCCCTGAGAAATCATCTGAAGATGGCTTTGGAAACTGCAAGCAGAAGGCCTGGGGCTGGGGCTTAGATGCCTATGATTAAGAGAGGCATCTCAATCTGAGGACGCTGCTACAATGTCACACACTTGTATGCAGCTGCAGCAGCAAGGATCAGCCTTAGCCTGCTTCTTTCTACTATGGTACTGCATGTGTACATGGCCGCTGAGACCATTATCAGCAGGAGCAGAGGACCCCTAGCCTGACGGTTGCCTTAATAATGAAGAGGGAGGGCCCTAGCCCAAGAAAGTTCTTGTCTTTGCTATTTGGATGCTGGGTTTTGAGATTTCTGAAATTACAAGAAGCAAGAGGCCTTTTTTTGTTTGTTTTAAACATAAAATCTCTAAATGAAAGTACTAGCATCTAAATCAATACTTTCTTTTTAAAAGATTTATTTTAGTATTATTTCTATGTGTGTGGCTATGTATATACTTGCATTTTTGCATATTATATCCACAACTACAATCAGCTGAGGCCAGAAAAACATTGGTCCCCTGGAACTGGAACTGGATAGGGATGAGCTGCTGAGAACTAAACCCAGGTCCTCTGCAAGAACAGCAAGTGTTCTTGACCACTGAGCCACCCCTCCAGTTCCTGACTCAGTATTTTCTACAGGACTGTTTATAGAACACAGCCTGGAGTTGCCTATATTACTAAAGAGTCTCAGGGTACATGAGGAATACAGAAAGAGAAGTTGCAGGAAACACAGCTAGAAGTTAATCCAGAGAGTTAATCCTTCTGCTTCCTGAAGTACCTAGCACACTTTACAATAGCAGGTAACCTGATAGTATCTGAAACATTTAACAACAACACACACACACACACACACACACACACACACACACACACACCATCACCCCTCTCTTAGAAGGCCTCACTATGTGTTTGTGGCTGGCCTGGAACTCACTATATAGTTGAGGCTGGTCTGAAACTCAAAGACATATGCCCGCTTTTGACTCCTGGAAGCTAGAATTAAAAGTGTGTTGTACCACATCTGCCTGAAATATATTTATGGCCTAAACATTTCAAAGACTAAATTGGGCAAAATTTTCTTCCTTAATTTTATAAGGTAAGATAAGAAATATTTTCATTCATTTTACCCCAAAGGTAATAAAACCTAATTCAGAAAACATGATCTACCCCAGATTACAGTGTGCTTGACTATTCTGGAAACATCTATCTCCCTTCCTGAGTTCCCCCTGCCACACCACGGGGCTCTCAACTGAAAAGACATACCCAGAAGCCTAGTGAATCACCGCAAGCGTCTGAGGGAATTCAGTTAGCACAGTGGGGCAAACAAGCTGAAAATACTCTGGAAATTTAAGAAAAAGGGAAAACTATGATTGAAGTACTAAAAAGCCATCTGAGATATGATGAACGTTTAGTTGAAATTTTAAAAGTTTGAGAGCCCTGCACTTATCCACAGCTTAGACACTTTTCAGTGTGGGTGGCCCTGTTAACAGATGAGATCTGTGCCTGGCGTTAGCCTCCATCTGACAATTCCCAATGACAAAACAAAAACTATGCACACAAATGAGTTCCACTTTGGCCCAGGACAGGATTAACTGTAGGTCCAGGCAAAAGGTGAAGGCCAAGTGGCTCTGTCCTTGGCAGTGATTCCTCTGACTGACGACCTATCTGCTCTGAGACTGACCTATCCTCTCTGAGAGGAAGGATGTGGTAGACTCAGTTACCAAATCCAGGGCATCTTCCCTGAAGCCTCCCATGAGTAAAAATCTTGTCCATGTGCTCTCGGTGCTTCTTATACACAGGCTGTGCTCACTTGTTCTGTGGATGCGTGCATGGAGCAAACATCAGAGAGCACGCACAACTATCATGAGCCAGTCCTATCCGTCCAACCAGATAGGTATCATGGGGAACACTGGAAGGTCCTCACGCATGCATGCATCATGGAGAGCTGTAGAAACTTCCATAGAGTTCTGATTCTAAGAGGCAACTTTAGATTTGGGCAGCAAAGCATGGGCAGAGCACAGTTACACATTTGGAGCTATCTGGGGTTGATATACAGAGAATGTATATCAAATACACAGCATTTGACCCAAATCTTAACTGCTATAGGCATGGGCATATCTGGTAAGACATCATTTCCATTTTCTGGGTTCTTTCGATGACTATTATAAAAACAGTGAATGGGATAAAATCAGGGCACTCAGCCCTGGGGCTCTATTCTACATGCCTAAATCCCATGACTGTGGGTCAGTGGATGTTCCAAATGCTGTGTCCAAAGACATGGATTGAAATGCCAGCAGTTCCCTAATTTGAGAAGCTTTCCTGATAACCGCAGTCATTCAGTATTACTGAGTATGAGGCAGGATGATCAATTAAATTATAAAATACAGAGACTATACCAGAATCAGATATTGATTAAATATAACATCAAATGTCCCATTCAACTCATGAGGGTTATTTGGGGATATGGAGATGACCTCCATTTTTATTCAACTAATCATGACTTATTTACCCAGCACACCTGTATTTCAGGTACTGGTAATGTACAGACCAGGATGTGGTCCTTGTCCATCAGGCTTACAAAATCTTCACTAAAATCAGATCAATATACAGGCAGTTCATAGTTAAAAAGTAAACTTTTGCAGGCTAAAGCCCAGTGGTTAAGAGTGTTTGTTGCTCTTGCCAATGACAAGAAAGAGTTCAGTTTCCAGCACCCATGTCAGGCAGCTCACAACTCCAATATCCTGCTCTGGCCTCCATGGGCATCCTCCCTGTCCTCCCCATGCACCTGTCTCCCCATAGAAACATATACACATAAATAAAAATTTAACAAACACTTTTAAAATTAATTTAACTTTTATATCATACCACTATACCAATAAAGATCATTAATAATAGCCTTTTTATTTAGTAAGCCCCGTCTGTGCTGTGCACTAGGCCAAGACCTCTTTCTGGATGCCCCCTTTTCAGCTTTAACAGAAAGTCTATGAGAAAGCTGTGGTCGCCCCACACATCAGCCTTGTACGTGGCACACCTGGACAGGGCTCTGCAGCTGACTCTGGAGCCCAGGCTCTCTACAAGCTAATGGGGCACTGCAACCACAGACACGCTCTCTGGGCTCCACTAGCTCAGTGTGGGATCCTGCCTTTGCGCACCTTAGCAGTGAGTGTAAATTAACCAGCTATTATGTAAGCTGCATCTCAGGCTGTGGTTATAGTTCAGCAGTAGAGACAGCTGCTTGGCTCGTGCAAAGTTTGATCGGGGGACAAAATGGACATCCATACTCTATAGCTCCTAACTCTGCGAGGTTCAAATAAATCTTATGTTACAGCTTCGTGTCCTGGAAGAGTCCAAATGAGGTACCTAACATAGGGCACCAAGCAGTCAAGCAGTGTACAGAGAGATGATACAGGGTCTGACAGCATGTATTTATCTGAGTCATCCTGTCTACCTGGGGCCACCCAGGGAACCAAAGCTATGACAGAATTCTAACTAGATCCAAAGCCTCACTTTCAAAGGTGAAAACAGTGCAACCCTTTGTTTCGGAACCAAGGTCAAGGCACAGTAACTTTCCCAAAGGCCCTTGAAAGCCCTGTCACAGATCGGTTTCCTTTTTGCAAACAGACTCTTGTTTTCTCAAAGGACAAACGACACAGGAGAAGGGGGCAGCATACTGCACACATGACTGATCGAGCAAAAATGTCACTGCAAAGCTGGAGGGGACGATTCAGAAAGAAAGGGAAATACAGAATGGTCAGTCCCGGGACTAGGCAATGCATTTTATTGTATAAATGGTACACTCTAATTCAGAAAGGATGCCCTAAGGTACATGAGAGTCTGTTCTATTTTTCCTGGACTCACCAAAGCACAGCTCGAAATCCAATGACAATTATCTCACGACTTAGTCATAAAAGATACCCGACATGGTGCCTGCTTACTTAATACAAAACAAACTGTCATCCCAAGGCACATTTTTCACACAGAACCCGGGCGCTACATGCCAATGTCTTAGGAATATTCACTATCACTTTTTGCTTTCTATCAACAGGTACTATTCACGCTGATCACGATCATCTTCGGTAAACAGACTGGAAAAACCATAAATACTAATTTTGCCTTTTCAAGAGATAACACCTGAGTCTTCATTCAGCGGCGCTGTGACGGCATTAACACTAGCAAGGCTGCTCGGCTGAACTGACACAGACACCCAAGAATCACTCTCCTTATTTCAGGGTATCAGGCTCACTCCTGAAAGCTCTCAGTGAAAAGAGAGAGAGTGCCCGTTTCAGGAGGAATCCACAAACCAGCTCTGAGGCAGTTTATGAGAGGGTTCTGAAAATTAGGGTAAACCAGAGACACTGGAGCCTGCCAGCAAAGTGGGTGGCAGCGTCCAAAGAGCCTGTTTTGAAGGAAAGCTCAAGTTTGGTTTGTAGTTCTTAAAGAAAAAAAAAAAACAAAACACTTATTTACCTTTATTTTTTATGTAACAGGTGTTTTGCCTGCATCTATATCTGTGCACACGTGCATGCAGTGCCCATGGAGGCCAGCCAGGAAAGGGCATTGGGTCAATTGGTGTTACAGACAGTTGTGAGTTTCTACATAGGTGCTAGGACTGAACTGGGTCCTCTGGAGGAACCATCATTGCTCTTCACTGCTCAGCCAGCTCTCCAGCCATCTTGCTCTTAACTGCTCTTAGACTTAGGGTACTTCCTTCATTTCTTTCTGTTTCCCTCCTTGACTGACACTCACAGTCAATACACAACAAGGCAGATTATGTTAATTATTCATAGATGAGGAAACCTTTAAAATACATTACTCAGCTTCTCCATGATAGCACAGCATATAAAATAAAAGAGACTGAGGTGGGACCTGGGGAGAATCTTGGCAGGGAAAGCATTTGTTATGCAAGTACAAAGATCTAAGTTCAGATCCCCATAATCCGTGTACAAAGCTGGGTACCATGGCTACACTGAGGCGAGGAGCAGGCAGATTCCCAGAGCCAATGTAGGGACCGGCCAGGTTCAGCAAGAGATCCTGTTTCAAATAAAAATTAAAAGACCAGGCCTGAGGATCTGAGTTCAATCTCCAGACCTACATGGCAGGAGAGAACTGACTCCTGCCAGTTGTCCTCTCAGCCCCATTCACGCTCCTCGGCATGCACGTGGGTACACACACCCGTGTGCACACACAAACAATAACAAATATGTAAACAAGCAATTTGTTTTCCTAAACAGTGGAGAGTGACGGAAGATAACACCGGACACTAACCTCTGGCTTCCAAACACAAACACACAAGATGTATGGACCCACACAAATCCACACACAAAAACTATAATAACAAATTAAAGCTCTTTAACGTAGCTGTTGGGAATAAGAGTATTACAATAAATACTAATGTGCAAAATTTTTTTAAAAAGTGACTAAAATAGAAAACCAGGCCAGATCTTCAACCCAGAGCCTTGTGTATGATAAGCAAGTGACCTACCATTAAGCTACTGTTCCAATGCACATATAAAATACATTCTTTAAAAAGTGAAGCATTAACAGTCTAAACTGAATTCTTTTTTTTTAAATTACAGGTATTTATTTATTTATTTATTTATTATGTATGCAGTGTTCTGTCTGTATGTATGCCTACATGACAGAAGAAGGCACCAGATCTCATTACAGGAGTCACCATGTGGTTGCTGGGAACTGAACTAAGGACCTTTGAAGAGCAGTCATTGCTCTTAACCTCTGAGCCATCTCTCCAGCCCCCCCGAATTCTTTTTTTAACATCTTACATACAATTTTTAAAACCAAAATTTAAGACCAGAATGGTGAGCCCTTGTAACAATAACCCAGTTTTAATAGCTAGTAGTTAGTGGGTACTGCTGTGGGGATTTTTAAATCCTCATCATGGTACCCCCTGCCCCCGCCTCATGTATCTCTTAAATGTCGTTATCTCTTGGTGTCTTCAGGGAAATTGGTTCCAGGACCCCCAGGAACACCAAAATTAAAGGCTTCATGTAATAATGCAATGTGTATGTTACACAAATAGCTATTATACTATTCTAGGAAACAATGACTAAAAAAAGTCCAAACATGTGTGGTACCGCTGTAATTTTACCCCAAACATTTTCAGTCCACAGTTGGTTGAATCCACAGCTGGGGAACAATGGCTGCGGAGGGTCTTTGTATCATGTACATTATGCGATTACATATATTGGTTTATACTTCTAAGAGGCAAGATCTCTAAAAATAATGTCCCAAAATTTTTATACATTTCAAAAAATTATGATAAATACATCACATGCCTAAACTGTTTTCTAGAAGAAATGCCCTCCTTAAAAGGTGGCCATCACTAGGAAGAGGGGCTAGAGTGGGGGCGGAGGCTCCACTCCTCACTCAGTGTCCTCTAGATCATTTAAACCTCACTGCACCAGAACACACCATGCCTGCAAGAGCAGCAGGAAGGCTGAGTCAGCCATAGAAGACACAAGTCTGGCCAGACGCTAAAGGGGCAGCTGGAAAAGATTCAATCACTAGCAGGTGAAACTGTCCATCGGGTACAGGACAGGAATGCTCCCAAGTCACAGAGGGCTAAGGGCATGACGGCATTACTAAACATAATTATGACTCCAGCTGAAGACACAACAGAACAGACAAAATGAGTCACTCAGGCTTCCTACTGCCACAGCCAGTCCTGGAAGGCTGCTGAAACCTAACACAGAAAGAACCAGGTTTCAGAGCTCTTCGCTCCTTTTTCCTTCTTATTTTGAACAAGTCAATTAACTTTCTCCTCTTTTTTTTTTTTCTTTCTTCTTTTTAAAATCTTCACTCCTTGTGCTCTCTCTGCCTTACCTTTGGGAAAATGTCATCTAGCTCCCTGGTGTGCCATCTGGTCTACCTGACTCAGAGCTGCTCCTGTAGATGCTGGGCCACATGTGTGGATATTATTTACACTGAATTCATTCAGCACAAAGTGCTCTAGAGCTTACAGCTTTCTGATTGGTCGAGTGGGAACTCTGAGAACATGAAATGGAAGAGTGGCTGACTCTTAAGACTCTTTTCATTGCTGCCACGATACACCACACCTGACAAAAGCTACAGACATGGACAGAAGTACTGACAGACCAAAATCAGCAACACTACTTAAAATCATGAGTGTCCAAAAACATTTGAGAGTATCATTTTTTTCTCTCTTTCAAATATTACTTGAACAGGCAAAATGTCTTTCGAGACCTGACTTTTAAACGTTCTAGACATTTTTAAGGTTTTATAAGCCTGAGTATAGCAAAGTTCTGAGAGTTTTGAAATAGTGGGTTCTTTTAATTAAATTGCAGCCTGCCCTTGGCAACTACTTTTCTTTTATTATTTTATTTAACAAAACCTGATGTTTCTAGACAGTACCCAAAAACAGTTCACCCAGCAGCAGCAGCTGGATCACCAGAGATGACAATTTGCCATATTTTAAACCAGTGGTTACTTTTTTATGGAAATGTGAACCAGAACAACTTACGGATGGCCCAAAATGAAACGAACCCACAATGTGCCTGAGAAATCTAAGGATAGTTTCCACACGCTGCCCGACTTCACCCACGCGTCCCTCTAGCGGGAGCGGACACTTTTCAGCCAGGAGAGATGTACTCTACCGCTGGTTAAAAACACCAGTGGAAAAGTACCAGGTGGGGCTGTCCTAGTCCCCGGGGTACCTGTGTCATCTGGGGAGCTGGGCGAGGCACTGTCTTGGGACAGGGTTGTCCAGCTGGATTCCTCGTCACTTGGCGCCAGGTTCTGGATCCGGTGGAGCGCACAGTCAGTTTTGGCCCCTGTTTTAGGGTGGTCCTTCTTGGTCTCTGGGCTGGATGACACTGTAGCTACTTGGCCATCCTCTGGGCTAGACTGGGGTCTGTTCGGTTTCTGCAGCAGCGAGTCACCATTCCCAATGACTACAGGGGCCTGGCCTGGGCCTTGGGCTTTCTCCTCCCCAACCCCTTGGCAGGGGCCCAGATTCTGCCCTAGCTCTCTGGTGGAGGTTTCCAGGTCTGCATAGTAATTGAGGAAGCTCTTAGTTCTCCTGGGCTGGGAGGGCAAAATCTCACAGCCTGAGGACTCCGGAGGGTGGAGATCTTTCACCTCCAGTTTCTCAGAAGTTATGTTGATGACCGCTGTGGGGCTGATGTTTTTGTTGGGGTCCTGCTGCCCCTGTTCTGCAGCCTTGCGGAGCTGGTTCTCCCCATTTTTCACCAGCTTGATGTTGGCAGAGCCGTTTCCCAGCAGAGGCTGTACGGCTGGATCGGAGAGCCCCATAGCCGCCTGGATGTTAGTCAGTGCATATTTCTTCCTGCATTTCGGGGGGGTGCTGTTCTTGGCATCTGAGTGTTTGATTTCAGCATTTAACAGTTCATTGTGGGAGGACCGGAGATTAAGAGTATTTGGTGGTGTGGCTGGGCTGTTCCGATTTGCAACGTCTGTGGTTCCACTGCTGGCCATAAACACTGCCAAGGTGTCAACACCCGAGTCAGCTGTGGGAACAGAGAGGAAATTGGTTGTAAGGCACAGGTCATGACCAAGCAACTTAGTACACAGTGTGAGTGGCCACTTCTAAACAGGATTGTAAGAACAAACACTTCTGTCACATGAGACCTTCTTATAGAAATGACCCATTTCGTGTCATAATTTATTCATATGTTAAACACGAGCAAAGAAAGGTTTTATTGTGGAAACCCAAAAGCTAATTTACAGTGATGTTAAGAAGTCATAGGGTCTATATTTTACTTAGTGCAAAAGAAAAAATGTCTTTATACATTCAGGCATGAGCATTTTCTTCTGGCCAACAGTCTTTAATCTTCACAGCTTTGAAAATCGACCCCTTTCCAAACAGCAACACCATGTCTTTAGCTTTCAATCTGTAGTTCCTTTGCCAACATCATCAACGATAAAACTGCACGATAGTCCCTCTGAGCTGCAGCATTCTTAGCCCAGAAGGTCACTGTTCAGTGATGTCCCATGTGTTCCAGATAATTCCCCCTCAGTCACGTTCTGAGATTATATTCTGAATGCTTGGAAAACCAAACCTCCACCAGTATCTGCTAATGTCTTTGTGAACATTTCTGATCTGTGCTTACTGTCAATATTTGAAAAGAATTCAAATAAATAGCTTCATTTCTCAAGAACACAAAGTGGTACATAAGTGCACACACACCACACACACACACAACAACAACAACTAGAGATGCAGCCCTGGGCTACAGACAACGTGCTGGAATCCCCAAGGAGTCTGAGTGTATTCCCCTGGATTAGCAGGCAGGCTCAGCTGTTTGTGTCATCACGAGCCCTTGGCAAAAGACACCTAGCAGATGACCCGACAGTCGAGTTTATCTCAAACACTCTCTGTACCATCAGAGACTTATTTCTATGCCTCCTGCTAGGAAGAAAGAAAGAGAGGCTTCTGGGGCTAGAAGTGAATGGAATTCATCCGCAAGGATCCCTAAGGTTCAGGCTTCTGCCTGTGTGCAACCGCTCCCTGCTTATCTGATTCTTGGCCCTCCAGAGAGACCCGTGGTCTCCGCAGCAGCAGCACAGGGACCAAGCACAGCTTCTTCCGTCTTGAAATTGTACTCTGGCTGTTCCCTCCCCTTCTCCTGGACTAACAAGGATCCCCACAGAGGAAAAGGACAAGAATTTCCCATGGTGGGGAGCTCAGAGGCATCTTTGTATCATCAAAATGTACCAGGCTACCCATTTTAGAAAGAACTGCTCAGAGCTTCTAGAAGTTCGGGCTTCCAGGAAGTGCCCATTCACTGCAGGCAGCATCTTTATTAGTAACAGGCCCACGGGGCCTATGAGAAAGTGAAGGGCTATCATTCCCAGTGGTTAGACTTTGGGCCGTCTCCTTAAAAGCTATTTAGAAAGATCGCTGAATGCCCAGAGTTCCAATATTCATCCCCTGTATCTAGTTTTAAAAATTGATGTGCTTTTTTCCTTTTAAACAATATTCTGTCAATTAATATTTACATTTCTTAAATAACCGGCTATTACTATGATTTTATTGAAAACATACATTTCTGAGTCCCATTCAAATGGCAGCACTTGAGATAAGCAGGTCACACTCTGGACCTACATAGAGTTTTCCCTGAGACAACTGCAGCATGGAAAGTTACTTTTCTACCCTGGGGCATTTACAGTAACATGAGAAAGTGGACGCCAGCTAGTTTCCCGAGAGGCATAGCAGAAGTTTCCTTGAGGCTATTTTATGATGTTAGGGGTTGTCTCCTGACAATGTTAGGAGTGAGATGTTCTTGTCTGCTTCACTTATAACCACGCATGTTTCGTAGAAAGAACGTCATCATAATTTCTGGGGTCTTTAATATTTGGTAGCTCAGATGAGGCTGTCCTCAGTGACAGAGTGCTTATGTATCATGGCAAGGTTCAAAATAGGCCTGTCTAGTACAAATGAAGTCAGACACATCGCCTTTAGTGGTATTTTTATACATCACTGGGGGACTATAACTGGGCATCTCTTAGATATTAAGGAATGGTATCATTTGTTACTGGAGAACTGGAAAATGACCTCACCCTTGGTGAGGTGCTACGGTTACGGATGCTTTCCCAGACAAGAAGCCAAGCAACAACAAGAAGAAAGATTAAAGGAACTTTCAAAGGGTTCAAGGAGAGGAGAGTACACCTTGCAGCAAGATGGGCAAACAGGGGAGAAAACAAGACATGAAGCTTTCATTGAGATCACAAGGGTCCTGGGTCTATTGGCCGACCAGGAAGAAATAATTAGCCATATTTTAATATTGCTGCTTTAACTATGCAGTCATACAACAGTGCTTTAACAGTACAGTCAGTTGTGTGTGGTCCCAAACTCAGGCTGGATGTCTGAGACAGAAGACAGCAAACTGACCTTCAGTCAGGAAGAAACAGCTAACTGTATTTACCGTCATCGGCAAGTACAATTCGCTTTAGCCCTAAGCTGCTCTTCTGACTCAGTCTTCACTAGGATTCCTTGCTGAAACCTCAGTACCCAGAACGCAGAACAAGCTTCCTCTCCCAGTTCTTCAAAGGCTTGCTGACCACAACCCACCCACAGACGAAAGAGAAGGGCTGGCCTTAGAAGGAAGCGCTCATGCTAATCCCTGGAGGTAGAGGATTACTTCCTGGAGTCAGCACATCAGCTAGAACTTTTCATGAAATAGCTGAAGGTTAGCGATGTCCTGGAAAGCGCAAGGTTACAGAAAGGAGGTCCCTGAAGTGAGAGGCTAACGTTGAGATCAAGGACACAGTTCCCAAGCTAGTGATGCAAATGCTAACCAACTACCCAGGCTTCTTACCAGCGGAGTCTAGGACTAACCACTCCAGTTTACTTCTCTGGCAAACGGGTCCAATAGCATCGCCCGGTTGACTGAAAGAATTCTGATGGGAGCCGGCTGAGAGTTACCATCGTGCAGAATAATACCCCTGCACTCCCCCACTCCTCTGTCTCCAAGTTCCAAGTAAGAGAAACAATCCTTACTGTAGACACATGGAGAATGCACAGGCGACAAAGGAACAAAGAAGCTGTGTCTACGAGGGCTGTTTTATAGGTGGGTATTCAGAAAATCCCACAGGTCATTACACCAGGACACTGGAGGGAGCAGAGAGAACAAGAGGGTTGAGAAAGTTTCCTTAAAGCCTGGCTCCAGTTCTCATCACATCCCCCCTGACCAGGTCATATTGATAATCAGCCGCTCATCAGCCACCCAGATTTAGGGATGTGAAGCCGGTGACCTAACAGGACACTGACTTCCACCCTCTCGGCTCCAAAGCAACAGATACAAGTGGGGAGAAAGTGACCAGGAAGAAGGGTCAGGAAGAACAAAGTGGGAATGGATACTAGCTGGAGGGAAGGGTGGGGTCTAGGAAGCCACTGAGCTCTCAGTCATGTGTTCTTGCGTTAGAGGCTATAACAGCAGAAGTCAGCAGAGTTAGAGGCTATAACAGCAGAAGTCAGCAGAGATGGGAACGGTGACAATATAGAACTGCAGGCTAAGTCCAGTCCAGGTGAGAAGAGGAGAGAACGGGGCCATGGCAGCCGGGCACAGTGGGCCCTCCCTTGACAAGGGGTACATACATGAGGAGAGGGGACAGAAGGAAATAAACACAGAGGGGAGTGGCCTCTGGAGTCCAAGGAAGGGCAATGTCAGGAGAGGGTGAAGAGGTACGGGAAGAACAGGCCAGAGATTACAGGGACAAGGAAGTGTTCTCTACCCCTAAGAGACCTCCAAAGATATGGACTCCTTTAGTGGAGGATGGGGATGGTGCCGTGTACTATGAATGGTTCTGGGGCAGGGCCAAGGCTGAGCAACATCAGAGTTGGGAGGCCACAGATATAGAGTAATGGACAGTCTACACCCGAGGCCGGGGTGGGTGCAATGCTCTCACTACACGTTCTCAGCGTCCTTCCCTCTGCTGCTAACGCCACTCTTCTATGAATCACGGTAGACGCTGCCTCTCTGTGAAGACCTTTCACCCCTCTAGGTGGACTCCAGGGCTCCTGGCCTCCATCCCCTGCATCATTATAAAAACATCTCTAGTACAGCGTCATTCCCCCTCAGATGTCTTTATCCTGATGTATTCTCCTGCTAGGCTGTGGCCTCCACCAACCTGCACAGCAGCACACAGCAACAGATGTCTGTAGGATAGGCTATCAAGCAACAGCAAGAAGTGAAATGTGAGCCAGCTGTGATGGGGCATGCCTGTAATCCCAATGCTTCAAAGGATGAGGCAGGAGGATTGTCATGAGTTTTAGAGCAGTGTGGGCTACACGGTGTGAGGCAGGAGGATTGTCAGGAGTTTTAGAGCAGCGTGGGCAACATGGTCTGAGGCAGGAGGATTGGCAGGAGCTTAAAGCAGCGTGAGCTACATGGTGTGAGGCAGGAGGATTGTCATGAGTTTTAGAGCAGCGTGGGCTACATGGTGTGAGGCAGGAGGATTGGCAGGAATTTTAAAGCAGTGTGAGCTACATGGTGAGACTCAATGCAGCCTGGGTTGCTATGAGAGCCTGTCATAGCACCTACCGCCTAAATAAAAGTCTAGGCAAACTCTCCTACTGTGCAGTTAGCAGAAGATTCAATTTTTTTTTTTCTGGAGAGGGGGAAATCAATGGTCATTATCTCAGCTTTACCCACACACTGAAGCCTGAGCAGGAGTTAAATGAAGCCCTTCAATCTAATATCTAGGTCAGTTTTTCTTGCTTCTCCATCCTGGCTCAAGAAAATTCTTCCCAAAGTCTTCCCCAACTCTAGGAAAGAGAGGAGACTTAGAGCTGGAGCTGGATCTTTTGTGACAGAGCTGGCTGGGACGTTTCTCTATCAAACATGACTAGCCCTCAACGGTCAACCTCCTGAACCACAGGTCTCCACGTTTCAGTGTGAGGGCACTGGAGGCTCAGCCACAGCTCTGCTGCACACACACAAATGATCTGGTTATGTCTGTGGTCCCCACCACCCAACTCTGGGTTTTCCATCAATCTTTGCCTTTAGGTACATCTAGTACCTGCACCACTAGTAAAGAGGAAGGGAAAAAAATTAGACTAAAAAAGAACGATGTAACACTTTAGGAAGTTTGGAGAAAAAGGAATAGTCTGTGCCTATAAAAAAGAAAGGACAGCAGGTCCTCTCTTGTGCTACGATCTCGGCTTCTTTGGATTCCTCTCGTCTACATTTAGGACTCTTCAGACTGTCATTTTCAACACTGGGGCCATGTTCAGACTATAATCGATAGCTGGTGACTGTAATCAACTTCACTTTAGCATTCTTTTTCTTGTATTTCCAGAAAGGGTCGCATGGAGTCCAGACTGACCTAACACTTGCTCTGTAATCAAGGAGTACCTTGAACTCCCAATCCGCCTCTCTATCTCCCAAGCGACAGGAGGTTTACCACCACACCCAGCTCTCCCTTTTCCTCATGCATCTATATAATCTAGTTCCTTTTTATAAAGTCTGGCATACTCATGAATTCGTTTTCTCATTCATTAAATATTTATCAAGCATTCACCATCCAGCAGACCCTTCAAGTCCAGGAACACAACAAGAATCAAGAGAAACACAACTGGTGAGGAATGAACACGAAATCCCAGTGGCCACGAGGACTGCCACTCTGAGGTGGCTTTCCTTTGGGACTGCCACTAGCTAGCACACCAGCTAGCACACACATTATCATACTGTTTGGAGTTACTATTCTTGTCAGTTTGACAAAATCTAAAATCATCTAGGAGACAAATCTCTGTAGGCCTCTGTAAGGGACTTTCCCATGCTGTGGTACTTGAGGTAGGTAGACCTATCCCAAATATGGGTGGCCCCATTCCAGGGACTGGGGCCCTGGACAGAACGAAGAGACAACGTGGGCTGAGCATCAGCATTCATGTCCCTCCATTTCCTGATGGCAGTGGGATATAAGCAGCTGCTTCAAACACCGCTGCCATGACCTCCCAGCTGCTACAGATCAGACCCGCAAGCCAGCGGCCAAAACAGACCCTTCATTCTGTCCCTTGTCTTTGTTAGGTGTTCTGTCATAGCACAGAGAAAAGTCACTAATACAAAGGTCCAGCATTAATTCAAAAGGACCAATTTCCATTTCAGAGATACAAGCAAGCTCAGATTTAAGATTGTGACAAAAAGAAGTGTCACCATTTACTTGAGAAATAACTACGACCTCTCGGCATGTCGGATTCCTTCCTCCCTTTTCTGTTTGTATCAGCTCACACTTCTTGGGGAGCTAAGCTTCCTTGACACCCAGTCACTCATCCACTCAACTGATTTTCCCCTCTACTCTGTGTCAGAGGAGCTTCTAAGCTGAGGTTGTAACAGTAACAGAACTGACTAAGAAGGAAACTTCACCCTCCTAGCTCTTAGGGTCAGGGGTTCAGTACAAATGCTGCAAGCTTGTATCTCTTATCTGTGTGAGGGCAGATGCGAGCGTCAGAGCAACAAGTCTGCACAGTTCCGGTGGCTGGTTAAGGATAAGCATGTGACCCACACAGTGTTAATCATGAGACTCAACCCAGGGATTAGAAGAGAGGCAACAGCCCAGTGTGAGCACATCTGTAATGCCAGCATTCAGGGGGATAAAGAAGGAAGACCACCACCAGCTATGCCAGCCTGGGCTCAGCTTGTTCTTTGTCCCAAAGAATAAGAAGAAGAGAAAAGGTTACCCCTTCCACCATGTTTTTTCAACTATGTTTAAGCCTACAGCTTCTTCAAGGACTCACGGGTAGACCGGGGCAACCCACCTAAGCGTCAATCTAATCAGTTGAAGGCAGAGCCAAGAGACATAGAGCAGACACTGCTCGGGTCCCTGCAACAGACCAAGTCCAAATCTGAAAAGCCTGGGTTTTTTCAGGCCAGCACATTGATTTATCTAGGTATCCTGTTTAAGTCTTGAACTTTTTTGCAACTAAAACCACCTCCGCTAAAACATAAGTATCGTCTGTATAAAAGCCTATCAAGACTAAGTAAGCCAGAGCCTCTTTAATCTCATAAAGATGGTCTTTTCCACCAGAGATGAGGGCCACAGCACAGGTATGGCCATGCAGGCCCTCCTCTAACTCAGAGATCAGGCAGCCACTACTCACTGTGGGCTCCAACCCAGGTTTTCAGTAACAGACTGCTCTATCCCCCATGACAATCAGAAATGGATTAACAAACAGCTCAAGAAGCCCCGAAGCCCCGAAATGTGCTGCATGCTTGAAGGAGATTTTCACATTTTCTTTATTATTATTATTATTATTATTATTATTATTATTATTATTATTTTCTTCTCTGCCACAGGACTTTATTCCCACTAAGGGGTTAACAGCAATACTTCTCCCCCAAGGAATGTTGCCTTTTGAATTAAACTTCAAAGTATAAAGGAAATGAAATAAACTCAGATTTTTCACCCTCTTCCTCTTAGGGAGGAGAGGCAAAAATAAAGCTGGTTTCCTGGTATTATCCACAAAAGCAAACTCTCTGTGGCCCGGGGCGATAAGAAGTTCTCTGTGAACAAAGAGGCTGAGGTTAGAAGGCCCCTCTGGCCACAGAACCAGGGAGCCACCAGCCTTGGTACCACAGACGTTCCTAGATCTGGGAGAGCAACTTCACAGGCCAATTCCCAGGGCTTGTGAGAAAACTGGCAGCTCCTGAGCCTCACCCACCTGAGGGTTTCCTGTACCCTTTTCACCCTCACTGCCCGAGGCCTGGCTATGCTCAACAACGCATGGGAACTGAGGAGACTGGAGACACTGGTCAGCTATTCAACAATGTATATACATTCTAGATATATACATTCTAAACAAGCAGTACGTTAGATACAGTGAGCATACAAAACTTTTATTTATAGCTATTAAAAAGAATACGACGTGTTTTTTTAAAGCTCAACCTGAGTCAGACAGTGAGAGAGAAGTTATTACCCAAACTCACAGTGTCTGAAGGGGGCAAAGGGTATTTGAGACACACACACAGAAGTTCCGCAGTTTCTCAAAGAAGGGAATGTTGAATTAGCTTGCGGACCAGGCAGGAAGCCATCGGAGGCCAAGGAGGAAAACATCACACCCGGCAGATGTGATGTGAGGCTACTTGGGAAATAAAAAGCAGGACGGGTACATCTGGGTGAGAATTAGGAAGTACGCAGATGTGACCCCTAGCCCAACGATACTTCTCTCCGTTCATCTTTAAGCTACTACATCCATGCTTTGGGAAACTCTCTGTGTCTTTTATAGATGAATCTATTTTTAATGACACTCTAGACTTCCACGGTCACGTCTGATGAACACAGTCAATGCTTGAGCGTGGGAACACCGATGCGGACAGAGAAACTTAGAGTGCTGAAAACCAACATTACACGCTTTCTTGAGCAACCGATCAGCCGGCTTTCAAGCCAATTCTGAAAGGGAAATAACATTAAGAAAAAGCAAACAGCAAAATCTATGAAACAGGAAGATTACTTCACTTTGTTCGGCCAGTACTGAGACCTGCTCAGAAGGCACGTCTGAGCTCAACCTTCAAGGACGGACAGGAACTTTCTAGACAGATGACAGCCTAAACCTGGAAGGTTTGCTTTAGAAAGGTCCCCCATGGTCACAACTCCCTGGAGCTGGAAGGAGGGACTGAGGCAGACCTCATCTGAGGTGCTGGTCCCCTTCACCCCTCACCAGCTGCCACATGGCTTTCTGGGAGTAGAGTGGGGAACTTAGAACAAGACACCATGGAAATACAACACTGACTTTTCTTGTGAATTTTGGTACCAGCTACCCCAACACTGACAAATCATTAGCTTTCTTTTAAAGCTTGATAATTGTTTCTGTGCCTTACTGTGGTGGTTTGAATAAGAATGGCCCGGACAGGCTCATATACTTGAATGCTTAGGCATCAGGGAGTGGAACTACTTGACAAGCTTAGGAGGTGTGTCCCTGGGGGTGGCATTTGAGGTTTCAAAGCCCAAGTCAGGTCCAGTGGCACCTCTCTCTTTCTGCTGCGTGTGGATCTGGATAGAACCCTCAGCTGCTTTTCAAGAACCAGGTCTGCCTGCACACCACCATACTCTCTGCCAGAATAACTGACTAAACCCCTGAAATTGTAATCTAGCCCCAATTAAATGCTTTGTTTTATGAGCCTCTGTGGTCATAGAGTCTTTTCACAGCAATAGGGCAATAACTAAGGCAGTTATGTAGCCACCAAGGAATAATAAAGCAACTCGAATACCTCCAGAGGATGGGCATATCTGAACAACAGAATAGAGAAGCAGGAGAAAGGTCCTGGACATGACTGACTGCTCTCCCTCCATCTAGATGGAAGCACATTACTTTGCATATTTCCTGGCCTCGTTCTTTTATTGTTTTGATCCTGGATCTATTTTACTACATGAACATAAAAGATTGCTATAAGGAATTATTCTTGGTACTTAAAGTGTGTCGTTTACCCTTATTCCTTTAGTGAACTGGTGGGTTTGATAGGCTTACTTACAGGAACGTAGGAGGGATTCCTCATAGGAATGTGTGCAATTCTAAGACAGCTGCATCTCTGAGACGTCCCACCCCATCGTAGGTCACAACCTAATAGACTGTATCACAGAGCCCCGACCCCAGTTAACTTCGTCCCTCCTATCTACTCAAGCACCTTTACACCAGACACCACTGTATGAAGAGCAGCAGGGCGTGGGTGGTGGAACCCCGGGTCGGTACATGTGACCATTCCTCCTCTGTACCAATGGGGAGCTTAAACAATCCCATTAAGATGACCTAAGATGTCCTTTTTAAAGGACATATTATTTGTTTTGAGTTTCTAAAATTAGCATACATATTTAAGGCCATATTTATTCAAAATCTACTCCCTGTCCAAGCCATTACAGCATAACTAGGGACCTCTGAGAATCAAACTTCTGACTATCCTGCATGAGCTTATTTTCATCATATTTTCCTCCACTGCTTTTCTTATCCTTAGGAAAAGCGGGTTTCTTAGGGCTGGAGAGAGGGCTCAGAGGTTAAGAGCACTTGAGCTCTTGCAGAGGACCTGAGGTCTTCCATTCCCAGCACCCACATGCTGACTCATAACCATAACCATCTGTAATTCTAGTTCCAGGGATTCCAGTGCCCTCTTACGACTCCTGCAGGCACCAGGCACATATGTGGTATACATAGATACATGCAAGCAAAACACACATAGACACAAGATAAAAACAAATAAATACAAAAAATTAAACTTCATGCCCTTCATATACTAATACCAAGCTCAGTGCTCACTTGGATTTTTTTTTAATCCTCTTTGCAGAAAATGTAATACGCAGAGTTCTACGTAATAGAGACAATTTAATGATAAGGTTAACATTAGAATTTAAAGACACCGGTCCATGGTTAAGTCTAACTAAAACAATCTCAGAGCTGGTACCTGTCCAGGGAAATAGAGAGGCTGTTTGCCACTTAGTTCTAGAGTTTATCTCAAAGAGTTACCACAATTGCTTTTTCCTTATACTATCCCGAGGTCAAGAATTAAACCCCACACCATACAGTTGTGTGCAGACCGGCATCTGTCGTGACATGAAGAGAGGGACATGCAGTAAAGTCAAGGCAGTCCTGCTCAGGCCTGAAATTAAGCAGAATCAGTGCCACGAAGAATCCTGAGTGGGGAAACTCTAGTCTTGACAAGTCCCATGAGTCAGGATGCTGCTTACAAAGACTGAGCAGCGGCACCTTCTCTGCGGCGGTCAGCAGTCCACAGGTGACATACAATGCCAGGCAGTGAAAACGGAGCTTTAATATACACCATAGTCAACTGTAATCTTCTTATAGACACCAATGGTGAACAGCACACACGTGGTGAAGTTCAAATGACTTTTTATTTTTTAAATACCTACTTTTCCTATTATAGGATATAAAACAATGACAATTTAAAAATGCCATTTAGCAAACAGGAGCTTAACATTAAAATAACCATTAAAATCTGCGTACTGAAGTATGTAAAATCATATCTGACCTGGAAGTACTTCTGACATGGATCTCTGGGCGTCAGCAATGGTGCAGGAAATGGGTTATAATCTGCAATCTAAAATTGAAAAACAAAAACATTTCAGAAGTTAGAACCTCAAATAACAAAGCATAAACGGAAACAGGCACAGAACTAAAATTCCTTCCGAATACAGTACAAATTAAAACAAACAAACAAACTGGCAGCTTCTGTGCAAATGTTTGTGATGTACATAACTGCTCACACCACGTCTCCCAAGAATTCCAACTGCTATACAGCCGCATTTTCCTGCCCACTCCAGGCATGTCTGTCCGTCTCAATCTTCCAGTGCTTTCCTTGCCAAACATACACAAAGCAGAAGCCACCAAGGGAAAAAAAATCTAGTGAACGCTGCCTTTAAAAATTAAAACCTGACTGAAAGCAAACAAAAAGTGGAAAAAATAGTGATTTTTTTTAAGACCTGAAAAAAATTACCATTACAAGAGGTTTATCTATAGAAAGGGTTTCTTGGAATCACTAAGTAAAATATGATAAAAACTCATTAAGAATAAAGTTGGCATTAAAAGGAGCAAAAGATGGGGATAATGTCCAATAAACATAAAACATCAGTCCAAGGGAAACAAATGGCAACCTGGAGCGGCAGAGGCTCTGCTGTGTACGACATAAAGACTGGGAAGCTCGGCAAGGCGGAGAGCAGGCAAGGACAATCCAGCCTCAAATGTTTTGAGAAGCAACTTACAAACATCGGAAGGTATTTTAGATGGGTGGGTGCCACTGCTGGGCAAGTCCACTTCTAAGAATGTATTTTATATTGTGATTATGAGATAGGCTCCCAAAGGTGACTCTGTACATCTCCCTGCACTTACCTGACCTGGGGTGGGGAGGGAGGAAGGGAAGGAGGTGTGTGGGGAGAGGCTATAATGCTGTAAATGATAATTTTAAAACAGACAATCAAGAAGATGAAGGAAGAAGAAGGAGGAGGAAGAGGGAGAAGGAGGAGGAGGAGGGAAAAGAAGGAGGAGGAGGAGGAAGGAGGAGGAGGAGGGAGGGGAAGGAGAAGAAGGAGGAGGAGGAGGAGGAGGAGGAGGAGGAGGAGGAGGAGGAGGAGAAGGAGAAGAAGAAGAAGAAGAAGAAGAAGAAGAAGAAGAAGAAGAAGAAGAAGAAGAAGAAGAAGAAGAAGAAGAAGAAGAAGAAGAAGAAGAAGAAGAAGAAGAAGAAGAAGAAGAAGGTGGTGGTGAAGGTATTTTATAGGTAATCTCATTTCACATATGGACTCTACTGTTCAATGGCCATGAAAATCCAGTAATGACCACACTGTTCTTAGGTTAGTGGCTGGCTCAATGCATTGAGAGACATCTACATCTCAACAGAGCAATGTGATGCTGATAGGGAGACGTAGTGGGTCTGGGTGTGTAGAAAAGAAAAGTGCATTAAGCCATATCACTGAGAAATGAGTATTTCTCATACCATGCATGCATACCATGGCACATGTAACATGAGTAAAACTTTTGCTGGGCGGTGGTGTGGCTCAAGCATTTAATCCCAGCACTTGGGAAGCAGAGGCAAGTGGATCTCTGTGAGTTCGAGGCCAGCCTGGTCTACAAGAGCTAGTTCCAGGACAGGTTCCAAAGCTAAAGAGAAACTCTGTCTCAAAAAAAAAAAATTTAAAAAATGAGTAAAACTTCTTTCCTTCCCTCCCTCCCTCCTTCCTATTTCTCACACTACAATGGGGGCAGGAAGAGGTTACCCTCCACTCCTGTACCCTCCACTACTGCTTTCTGCCTTACCTCTGGAGACAGATTCTCATCTCCCAATGAACACAGAGCTCAACTACTGGCTTAGACTGGCTGGCCAGTGAGCTCCAGGGATTGGCCTGCAGCTCTGTTTGCCTCCCCACCAGCCGGCTGCCAATGCTGGGGTTACAGACATGCGCCATCCCAACTGATCTTACTTGGGTGCTAGGAATATCAGGTCCTCAGGCTGGCACAGCAAGCACATTACCTATCCATCTATCTCCCAACCCCTAATTTGAGAAAAAAAAAAACTCCTAAAGCATATGTACATAAGTTTAGACAAACAAGCACACATTTGCACAAACACGTATTTTCATAAAGTTTTTCTAAACAGGAGCTAAGGAGATAGCTCAGTAAGTACTAGCCAGTGAAATACTTGCATAAAAGCAGGAGAATTTGCTTTGATACCCTAGCCCCTGCCCCCTCCCCCACAAAAAGTCAGGCAAGATAGTATATGCTTTAAATCCCGGTGCTTGGGAGGTGAAGACAAAAAAGCCTGGTCAGTCACCCTAGCCGAATAGTAAGCCCCTGTCCCTAAGGAGAGATCCTACCTCATAAACTCATAAAACAAGGAGTTTCTAAGCACTCACAAGACTGATCACTAGCCTACACACATGTGTACACACACACACAAACACACATACACACACACACACATACACACACCTCCTAAAGAGAAAAACAAAGCTCTAAAACAACAGGAAACTGCCTCTACCAACTTAGCTATATCCCAGGGAAATTTGAAACGAGGATTTCTTTCCAGGGAGTCCAGCGTCAGGAACGTCCCTCGGGATGATAACCCATGACATTGGGTTAAGAGCAGGATTGCACGATTTCATTATAAAAAGTCCAAAACCAGGAAACATTTCTGTGTGTCAAGACGGGGTGTAGGGGTTGGAAGAGGAAGTAGCAAGAGAGTGACCCCAGGGATGCTGGTCAAGGAGATGAAGCACTTCTTGACCTTTGGAGAAATCCATCAAGCCGTGCCCTCGTAAGCTGGGTCCTCATTACACATCCATGAAAAGTTGCAAGAAAAAGTCAAATGCTGGAGGTTTTCTATAGTATCCTTCGAATCGGAAAAATTCTTATTTTCCAAGACTCTTGCATTCTAATCTCACCTTTCCCAAACCAGTAACCTTTAACGGGCATAACTCCAAACTTAATGATTCAGATAATGACCTGACACCTGGGCCGCCGGCCTACAGTACATTTCTAATTATGTCTCCACATGCTGTGGAGTAGGCTCATTACTCCGTTATAATTGAAGGGGTGGGTTTGTTTGGTTGTCCTGAAACACCAAGAGATGCCTCTCCTGTACCAGTTTGTCTTTGGGCTGCACATCTCAGCTCCTTAGCCTTCACGATACACTTCACTTCTTCGTCTCCAGTGCACCTTACATCACATGCACAAAGATAAAGTGATAGACACCTCTGGAAAATGAACACAGATAAAGCAACACAGGAAGCCAAGAAGAAGAGACTTACTTGCATGAAGGTTTCCGGTATACTTTTATTGTACAGAATCCCTCAAATATTTCTGCTTCCTTAACCTGAACAACTCCATCTTTAATATAGGTAAAAGTCAGTTGCTCTGCTCATCTCTGCTGTTAGCTACATGGCATCTCCTGAATGTGTCCTGCACTGTATATAGTCCCTGCTTGCCCTGTGTCATTATTCTATTACTCTTCCCTACTTGTCCTGTGATGGTAATTGGATATTACCCATCACCCATTGCACACTTGTCTGTGCCATACATGATGCCTATATCAGGGGAAGCTCTGGTGAACAAAAACACTTCTTTCTCTCTCAGAACATGCCGCCCAACAGGGAAAGGGGTCGTAAGTCCTCAAGCCAGGAAGTGTGTGTTCTGGAGGCAAAGAACCCAGCTCTGGAATGTGATGAAGGAAAAAAAGAGGGGCCAGACAGGAAGTTCAAAATGCAGTGTGAGGTAGGACCAGGATTTAGGTGAGAAAATATTTATCCAAACCTATTATCAACAAGACATCCCCTGCCTTTGAAGCTGAAACATAATATAAAAACTCTTTTTCCTTGTTAATGTGGTGGTTTAAAAGAGAATGATCCCAACATGCTCATATATTTAAATACTCAGTCTCTGGATGGTGGAACTGTTGGTGAAGGATTAGGAGGTGTGGCCTTGCTGGGGGAGGTGTGCTACTAGGGGCAAATTTTGACACTTAAAAAGTGTCATAGTTGGTTTGCCCCATGCTTTGGGGCCTGTGGCAAGGCAGGACAGCAGGCTGATGTGTGTCGTGGAGTAAGGCATCCTTATGGCAAGGATGGAGATGGTAAAGAAGAGACGGAGCTCCACAACCCCCTTTGAGAACACAAAAATGAGTGGACTAGAATCTCCCACTAAGCTCTCCTTTCTCCCAACAGCACCGCTACCTCCCAACAGCATCATGGTTTGTTCACCAAGTCTTCAACATGTGGCCTTTGATGAATATTCTAGATCAAAACTACAGCTGTGACAAAGTTCTCAAAAGAAAAGAGGGCAGGAATCACAGCCACAACCTCTAGAAGCATAAGCTAGACTCTTGGTTTCAAAGTTTGCTGACTCTGGTATGACATTGTAGAGGAATGATATTGCAGAGCTGAGGGACGCTCTACACGTTTCCACAGCCTCTCTCCAGGCCTCCACTGAATCCGTCATCTCTTTCCAGATCCACACTCACACCCTTGCCCCAAACCTCAGGAACTGACAATCCCAAATCCTTCACTCTCTTCCTAAAAACACTTCCCAGGACAATCTTACCGGGCCCCATATATCTCCCTGACTATGACCTTATAAGACTGCAGAAGGATCCTTTACTTTCTTGAAGTAAAACTCAGAGATAACTTAAGGACACACAAAAATTATTCTTTTAAAAAAAGGGAGAAGTAAGGTTGGGCTGAATTTCAAAGCACAACTTGTCAGGCCCGAGGACACCAAGGGTCTCAAGGAAGAGCTGCCAGAGGCTAGCCTGTGCGCGAAGCCCCTCTTCTTACCACTGTATTCATACAGGCAGAAGGGGCTGTGTGCTTTTCTGTTGCTTCAGACAGGATGATATGTACTACAGTCATTAACACTGACTTCAAAATGCTCATCAATTCTTAGAAAAGTCCCCAAACTATTCCTACCAGCATCTTTCAGTTAGAAGTTTTTCCTGCTGGAATCCCTGGTGTATACTGAGATGGTAGGCAATGACTTAGGTTTAGACCTAGGTATGCGTAACTATAAACCTACACCAGTCTACCTCAAAGGGTATGTGGAAGTGTTCCAGAGTACAGGGTAGTCCTGGAAACTATGACATCACGACCATCCCAGCTCTTCACAAAACAGCAAAGACTGAGCAGTGGGTCGCCTTCTAAACCCATGAAGCCGTCAAGCCACACCTAAGATTCTCCACTTTGAAAATCAGGACCTTGGCCCTGAGTTCTAACTTGTCACTTGGGTCCTTTATGATGAGAACCAATGCCTCGTGTTTGTCAGGGGGTGCAAATGCCTTCAGCCACACACTGGGATTACCACCAACCTAACAGTTACTCTGAGGATCAAAAGGGCAATCTTAGGTTGCTGGCCCGCTTGCTTTAGTACCTTGCACAATCTAAGCACTCAAAAATGACAGCGCTACTACTGCCGACATCTTATACATACATGATCTGTTTTCTCAACCAGACTGCAAACGTTCTGAAAAAAATCCAAGTGTGTTCTGGAGAGCTTTGTCTACCCAACAAAAGCACCCTAAAAACTTCAGTGGGTTCACATCTTCCTTCTTCCTCTGCCTGCCCTGTCCTAAGCTTTTGTGTAAATGTTCACAAATAGTAAAAGTGAGCTCCGTTTTTAATGGAAAAAAAGTCTTCTGACATTATTGAAATAATCATCATCTCATCCTGTCAAGCAAGAAGAGATGATCTGTCAAAAAACCTGTGTCGATGTACAACAGAACCTGAAAACCTGCAAGCTTATGGTAGCTGAGAAATAGTTTTAGACACTGTTTGCCAGGATTAAACCTTTCTATGCACGATACTATGCTATCTATCTCTAATGCAATCGTCAGGGTTTTCATTATTTTCCCTGAAGAGCTACATCTCTATTTCAAGGTCTATAAAATGGAGCCCCTGCATCAAATGACTGGGGTATCAGCACTCACCACTCACGTGGCATTGACAGAGCTCTTTACTATGTGTCAGGCCCGATGCCAAGCAAATGCTTTAGAAGGATGATCTTGTTTCTTACTTCCAACAGCCCTACACAAGAGGTCCTGTGACGATGTCAATACTGCAGACCGAGAAGCAAACGCATACAGTTAGATAGCCTGGCGGAGGTCACACCCAAGGAGGTCATGAGCTGCTACCGGGACTCAGACCTGTTTACCCTGCACACCAGGCTCCTGGCGGTGCCACATTCACTAAACTTTTTGCATGAAGACGGCTCCACCTGAATTAATTAACGCGACCAGATAAATCTTGCCACATTTTCCAGGTTCTTTTGGAGGTGGTGTGCAACGTCTTCAAATACAGGCAAATGACATCAGTGGCTGACTGGCAAGCAAAACCTGAGTCCCCTTTCCTAGCAGTTCAGGAAAACAAAACAATACAACTGAGAGGAAGTACATGAAATTTTACCTGACCCTGGGGATAGCTTCTAAAATCGAAAATAGAGAGAAGTTCAACTTTAACCTACATGCTTAGTACAATCCACAGTGTTAGTTAGGCGACTGGTGTGTGTGATTTTGTAATGTGCATGGAATGAGAACCACATAATAAGCAAGTGCACATGCAGAATGTTTCCCAGCATTTAAACAAATTTCTACAGGGAACACAGTAAAGGTGCACACACTAAATTCACATATAATGCTGAGCTCTATGGAAACATATTCCGAGGGACATAAATCATAATTAGTAATATGCTTTTTGCAATCTACATACCTAGGCACATGACATATTTCCCAAGAATCACTGTTTTGTTTTGTTTTTGTAAACTGACCACTTAATAAGAGTGAAAAACGCAGCTCTCCTGAGGAAGGTACACGGACTGATCATTCCTCTGATTTTCATGTCTTACACTAAAACCCTGAAGGATGCAGACTCTAGTTCTTTATTTTCCTCATTTGGTCTTCTCCAAGACAGAGTTCAAAACTAGTCCAAGTACGACATCAACAAAGAATTCTACACACAGTTCAGGAGGAGGCTGAGGGCCACACACAGCCCAGGAGGAGGCTGAGGGCTCCACACAGCCCAGGAGGAGACACACACAGCCCAGGAGGAGGCTGCCGGCCACACACAGCCCAGGAGAAGGCTGCTGGCTACACACAGCCCAGGAGGAGGCTGCCGGCCACACACAGCCCAGGAGAAGGCTGCCGGCTACACACAGCCCAGGAGGAGGCTGCTGTCTGAAATGCTTCTCTGGGGAAGACACCAGCAACTAGAAAAGTAATATTTAATACAGACCATTAAATAAAGGCTTCTTCCCACTTAGGATTACTTTTGTATCTGTGCACCAAAAAATTTTAAGAGGAAGTGAAAGAACCACACTTCCTTCATTCATACACATGTTGTATTCCAAAGGCATTATACTGTGGTACAAATAACAGCAATGTTTGATGCTTCAAAGACATGCCAGTTCTAAATGCACTGCTGGGTAGCTGCGGCTGACTGACTGCACTGACATACCCATCGCCAGGTTCCTGTACCCCTGCCATCTGTTCTCACCGTGCAGTCATTCTCCAATAGCTCTGTGCTCAGTTGTGTGACTTGTTTTGGTAACTGTCCACGTGGGAGGACACAGGAGCTCACATGGAGGGCAGGCCTATTTCCAGTCCCCAGGATCTCCACTACCTTCATGAGAACTCTCACAGGCTGGCCTGATGGAAGAGGTTAGAGAGGCAGGTAGAACGCTGAGTCGTCTTGGTCTGGACCATATTATACCAGCCTCGGCTGTCCAGACAGAGGGCATGTGGAGGCACACTGCAATGCAGAGCAGACCTTCAGGCTGTGCCTGTGGCTGGCTTACACACAGGGAGCAGGGCAGACTCCTTAAAGACTTGCTGAGCACCCGAACATGCTGGTGAATGTGTGAACAGCTGAATGTTAAAGGCTGTCAGTCACGCTGTGAAGGAGAGACAGTGATACCCAGATTACACCCAGACAACCAAATGCAATGATACATGAGGCACTTCTGGGATTAAACCCGAGTTGATGCAGGAGAGAGATGATGTTATATGAAACCCTTCCTAGGTTCCAGGGGTTCCAGGGGGCTGACCTGGCTGTTACAGGCTGCATTAGCCTCCTTGGCTGTGTTCATGCTATCATTTCTACTGTGCACAACAGAGTGCTCTGGAGGGGAAACTCTGAGCGTTTATAGTAAGGACACAGCAACAGCATTATGTCCACTGGGTTAGCTGGCGAGTTAGTCCTCGGGATATGTGTGTCTCTGCCTCCCTGGCACTGGGATTGCAACCACACAGAGCCGTCCATGCTTGCCTTTTTCACATGGGTTTTAGAAATCAAACCCAGGTCTTCATGTCCGGATAGCAAACACTTCACTGGGTTATCTTCCCACCCAAATTATACTCTTGTTACAATAAAATATAACAAGGCTAAGGAAATCACACAAAACAAATCACTTACTATGAAGCAAATGTTCTTAAAAATTACTTCCCAGATCGCAGAAAAGACTTCACCAGCTATCCCAGGAGGCCTGTGCTCAGCACCTCTCTCCCTCCAAAAGAAAGTCTTGAATTGATGGTAATCATGGAATTTGTACTTCTTTTAAACCAGAGGATAGAAGTATAATCAGCACAGTTAAATGCTGCCCATTTTTAAAAATATGATGTATGTTAAGTAACAGTTAATCTACACCCCTCCCCCAATCCTCTCTGTTTCATGACCATTACTGAGCTATCTAATCTGAGGAGTCTCCACAGTAGCGACTTTGCTGTTGCATGTTTCATATCCCTCAGTCTCTAAGTTCCTGCAAAAGGCAGCCAGAGTCGGAGGCTTAGAGCACTGAGCTCGAGCCCATTTCGAGGCATGATGTGGGGTTCCCCTCTGTATCCTGTGAATACCACTGGCGAATAAAGAAACTGCCTTGGCCTGCTGATAGGACAGAACTTAGGTAGGCGGGGAAAACTAAACTGAATGCTGGGAGAAAGGAGGCAGAATCAGGAAGAAGCCATGGAGCCTCACCGCAGACAAACACCAGATGTCGCGGTCTCCCTCGGCCAGCAAGAAGGACGCAACACCGGAGCTCTTCTTGCTAAGCAGTTTATTCAGGACCTTGTTAACAATTGTAAAATCTCTCTCTCTCCCTTTCTTATCACTCACTCACTCACTCACTCACTCACTCACTCACTCACTCTCCCTCTCTCTCTCTCTCCCCCAGCCCTTAAGTAGGCCTGGACCGCCAACCCCAGATTGCCAGGTGGGCACTGCCCATAGGTCCATGCATATGCAAGCAGCTGACAATCATTGCGTGATAACAGCATAAGTCAGGCCTGGTTGATATTAGGAGTTGATTATCACAGAGAGCACTCGCTTTCGGGATCGCAGAGGGTGGGAGCCAGCACCATCAGGTGCAGCTCCACACAGCTCTCTACATCGCCATCAGGTGTGACTCCACGTGGCTCTCTACAACCAGAACTTTATCCCATAAGCCACAGCCATGTGGCAATACACAGATTAATAGAAATGGGTTAAATTAATATGTACGAGTTAGCCAATAAGAAGCTAGAGCTAATGGGCCAAGCAGTGTTTTAATTAATACAGTTTCTGTGTGATTATTTCGGAGCTGGGCAGCCGGAAACAAACAAGCGCCCCTCCTCACAACAATGATCCATCAGGAAACATGACAACTGGTTTTCATTCATTTCTAAGGTTAAGCCACCAATGTTGTTTGATGTGTGAATCCATAAGCTGCCTGGCGGTGCTTTTTCTACTTCTCTCATCCTGCCTTCACTTCCCACGTGGAAATAGTTCAGGAGACATGTCCCCTCGTCTAGTTCTTGGTTATCTGACAGTACAGTCCAACTAAAAGAGCCAGGACAAGCCCTTGACTCTTTCCTACTTCTGAGACATTGACTTGAGTTTCCATTGACCTCAGAAGGTGAACAATATATATTTTACTCCATGCCATCAAGATCTCATGGATTAAACATGCAAGCCTCAATCTTCCCTTAGTAGGAGACTCTTGAGGTTGACCCCTGCGTGGTTTTGATATGCCCTGTTAGCATCATGATATTGGAGCTGCTTCAGGCTCTTCTTAGTGACAGCACTGGTTGTCTGATGTCCACTCTATAGGCAATTCCTTAAGGAGAGTTGAGAAGAGCAGTTTTCTCTGCCCTCTGACCTCCTGCACAAGCCCAGGTTTGTTCTTATAACAGAAAGTCAGTTTTTTGGTATCAGAAATCTCAGTGTGTACTTTCTTTCCTTGGATTACCTTACATTCAGTATTCTATTTTTCTTGGCCAAAAAAGGGTTTCTATTTTCAGGAAAGAAAAGATAAGAGAGGGTTATCAAATATTTTAGAGGTGAAAGCTGAGGGGGACTGATGGGGGGGAGTAGCAAGACAGGGACAGAGAAGACAGGAGGAAAAGGATCAATTAGAACAATGTACAAGAATATATGTGTGTATAAAAATGTTATCATGAAACACCAAACTTATTTTACGCTAACTTAAAAATGATGGAAGGGGGAAAATACTGAAGGATTAAGAAGGGATGGGTATGGGGTAGGGGTTAGATATAGGGGAGAGGAGAGAGCAGTGACTGGGTTAACTAAAACTAAGCATGTATGAAAACGCCTCATGGAAAGCCACTAGTTAGTAAGCCAATATCAAAACATAACTTTCAAGAAAAAGGAGCATAATGGAATTACCCTGTATGAGTTGACAACACCTGTCTTATAATACATGGGTTATGAAATGAAAATCCTGTTGTAAGGCATGGGATATTTCCCTATGGATTATTAGTCATAAAGGCTCCAGATGTTTCCATAGCGATGCACACTATTGTTATTGTCCTGTGTTATCAACCATAACTATATGATAAGACACACTAGAGGCTAGAGGACATAGAGCAATCAATCTCAATCCCACCAGGAAGCTTCCTCCTGGATGGCCAGCTATCATAGTATCAGACGAGCTGCTGAGAGAAGACACCAGTGGTCTTCCCCACAGACAGATCCTGCCAGGAACATGTGCCTGGTGTAATGGTGGCATGACTGCAATGGAATAACCAACTACTCCCTGGATGAATCTGAGGCCTGCTCCACAGGGGGGAATGTCAGGCATGGTACTACAATCTTAGTCAAAAGTCCATGGCTGGGGAAGCCAGAGACCCTAGAGCAGACCTTGCTATTGTTATTTTGCTAAACGATCATGCTGTCAGAGTACCTTCTAAATATCTCTGTTCATACCTGTAGACCTGGGCCGCTCTCAACTTTGATCAGAGAAGCATCCTTTTGCAATGAGTAGCAATCAATGGAGAAACACCCAACAGTCACAGAGCTGAGAGTAAGCGGCTGAGTGCTCAGCCGTGAGTGGAAATCTCCATCAGTCACCTTGACTGGGACCCCAAGCCTCAGGGAGCATGGGGAAAAGGAGGCAGAAAGACTATGAGAGATAGAGGATGGGGAGGAATGCCATGACATGCTGTCTTCTAGACAGGATGGTTGCTCATTCACTAACTCACAGCAGCCAGGGTTATTTGTTCAAGTCCTGAGCAAGATCTACTGAGCCAAAATCCAGACATAGGAGGGGAGATGATCTGCAAGTCCCACCCCTCAGTGAGGAGCCACTGGCAGAGGACAGTTTCTCAGGGAGGGAAACTATTTCATTTTTTAAAATAATTTGTTTCATTTGTATTAGTGTTTTGTCTGCTTGTATATCTGTGTGCCATTTGCAAACCTTGTGTGTCTAAGAAGGCCAAAAGAAGGAGCTGGATCTCCTAGGACCGGAGTTACAGCAGGTTGTGAACAACCATGGGGGTGCTGGGAATAAAACCCGAATCCTCTGAAGAGCAGCCTTCTTATCCACCAAGCCATCTCTCCAGCCCTGAGAACCATTCTGTTTCTGAGGATGTAGCACAGGTAGGTACCCCATGCTCCAGCAGATGGTCCACACCCACGCCCATGCGGGCAGCATTAACGTGGATACAGGGTAACTGAAAGAGGAAAATGAAGGGACAAAGGGTATGTCATTGTACTGTGTGAAATACAGAAGAATTTTTAATTAAATAAGGACCAAAAAGTTTCTGTTAAAACACCAAGAACAACGTGTCACTTTCTCTTTCTGTGTAGACTTGTCCAGAAGGTTTCTCCTTCCTTCTGTGCTCTGTTAATTTTAATAGAAACCTACTTAATTCTCCAAAACACGTGATGGTGTGCCTGCTCTTCCCACACACTGCAACTTCTTTGTCTCCATATTTGTCATTATTTCCAAATCTTTATTTCTTCCTCTCATTTTGACTCTGAACTTTTTCTTCCTTTTGCTCATGATTTCTCCAAGGGCAACTAGTAACAGTTACTGAATTTTGTGTTCCTTCTTAGTATTTATTTCTAAGATGGCTTTTAGATTTCTTTTGAACTTTTAGAATTCTCTGGAGTTTTGTCACCACATCTATGAGACTTTGATTTGTTTTAATTCCAACCTATGCTTTCCTTTGACGTTTTTATAGGGTTCTGGTAAACTTTACCCTTCTTCTGAAATAATACATTACATTTGAATTTTGGTAATTTATTTTTTGTTTTGGGCATATATTTTCCGAGTATTTTCATTGACTTTAGAGACATGCTATTCTATTTTTATTCTGTTTTTAAGAAGATATGTATTATTATTTTTAATTATTATGAGTAGGCATGGGCTTGTGCACATGAATGCAGGTGCCTGTGGATGAGGCTGTAAACGCCTTAGCGCTTGAGTAATAGTGACTTGGGTTCCAGGAACTGAACTTGGTTCCTCCAGAAAAGCAGGCAGTACTGCTAACCCCTGCGCCATCTCTCCAGCCCTCTCATTATAGTTTTAGCAGTAAGTTTAAATGCATTTTCTTTATAAAGACAGAGTCTTTTTACATAGCCTTGAATCTGCAATCCTCCTGCCTCTGTTTCCACACTGCCACAGTGGCAGGGGATTGTTACCACTCTTAATGGTACCACCTGTAAGTTTATAAAATTTCACATGCTTTTAATTCATAAATCTATCTAGCATCTCTTCTCTTACCACAAGGTCAAGGGCTATGTGTATTTCATCCATCAATATATTCCTAGTACCTGGTTCATGGCAGAGGCTCAATTAAGATTTGCTAAAGGGATACTAAAAAATTTCACAGAAACATTAATGACGATAACTGCAGGGTGATAAGATTTAGGTAAACATTTCCTAATGCTTCAAGTGTTGCTGATTCACATAAGTTTTTTAAAATGAAGATTATGAATACATTTTAAAATTATTAACAAGTTGTTTTACTTTTTCTTTTCTTTTTTTCTTTTTCTTTCTCTTTTTTCTTAAGGATCCAGGTTTACTTTTGTCACCCGCCAGTTTCTCCTAGCAAAACCCACCACTCACTGGCACATTCTGCCTTCAGTGCTGAAAACAAATAGGGGAAGTCTCCAGGCAGACAAATCTCTTGATCTAATGTGTAGTTTTCTTACATAGATCCCCATGGTAGAAATGGAAATCTCGTCATATGTAATGCAAACAGATGATACAGGGGAGGGAAGTGGGTCTTTGGGATTGGTTGTTTGGGACCCAGTAGAGAAAAATCTGTTCCTCTAAGATGGCTAGATTCTCTACGATGAGATCCTTCTGAGGGAAAGAAGAGAACTGGGGAGATGGCTGAGTATGGAAAGTGTCTGATGCACAAGCATGAGGACCTGAGTTTGAATCCCCAAGACAATCATAAAACCTGGGCACACCTGTACCACAACTCTGGGGTGTGGGGCAGGGAGTCAGTTGGATCACTGAAAACTCAGTGGCCAGTCTAGCCAACTGGTGAACTCCAGGTTTCCTGAGAGACCCTGTCTCAAAAAGAAGGGGGGGAGGATGTTTTTTTAAAAAGATACACAGCATTGACCTTTGGCCTCCACATGTGTGTATCCATGCATGTACCCCCCACACACATATCCACACAGGGGTACCTCAAAAGCACCAAGGGTTTCCATGCTAAGATTCTTCACTGATACAACAGGACCCAGGGGTCTTCAGGGTCCTGAACAAATTACATCCTTAGAGGGAGCTGCGTCCAAACATCACAACTTCTGCCTGCCTGCTGGGCCTGAGTGTCCGACCTCAGGCCGGGGTCCAGGGTCCAGGGTCCGGGCAGAACGAGGTAACTCGTTGCTGAGGACCTTCCTGTGGGTCCAACAAGGGCTGCACACACTCTCAATGCTTCCACAAATCCTAGTGGGGAAGTACCACTCTTGGCTCACTTCACAGAGCAGGGTGCTGAGCTGCGGTGAGATGAAGGCTCACCCAATGCCAGGCAGCTGGGGTAGAGCATCCACCGGCAGAGTGGACCTCTCTGACCTGATACTTCCGGGACCTGCCACAACAGCTGTCTCCCAGACCCACTCCTTGGTCCTCTCCAGGTCACTCCTATTAACCTTGCACCTTCAGAGCCCTCTAGATTTTCCCTGAAGTTTCTTTTCTTTTATGGGGGTGAGGGTGGAGAATGTCTCACTACATCCCCTGGTTGGCCTAGAACGAGCTATGTAGATCAGGCTAGCCTCAGACTCAGAGATCCACCTGCCTCTGCCTCCTGAGTGCTGGGACTAAAGACATGTGTCACCACGTCTGGTTTTCCCAAAGTTCTATCATTACTTCCTCCTTGAAAACCAAATCAGTTCTCAGTTTCAAAATCAGCAGTGAAACCACAACCCACTAAGCTATTGAACCAATCCTGACGGCGCCACACACTGCCTTAGAGGACATCTGGAATTGTAATGACAGGAAGTCTACCGCCACACCACCCTGAACACACCCGCTCTCATCTGAGCTCTGAGCTAAGCAGCTGGACCTGGTCAGTACCTGGATAGGAGACAATGATGTCTAAAGCCTGTTATCACACACAGACTAGCTGACCAAGCATCGTGCTAAGGCTTTCTATATATTTACCACATGAATTTTCCTAACCACCTGGTGGGGGGTAAACACTACCACCCCCATTTTAGAGACAAGGATACATCTATAAAGCAAGAGCTAAATATTAGGAGACAGTGAAACTATTTTTTTGCAAACTTCCCTAAACTTCAGTTATCGTCTGGAATAAAAATAATATTTACTTTGCATGCTCACTATGCAGAAATGGAATAAAGGCACACATAAAACAATGGAAGATAGTGTTTCAATTACTCCCCCAGGGTCCATTCCCAGGTACAATCCAGAATTTGTTATCGAGAAGACAGTAAGATGGAAGATGTCTGGTGTTCTTCCAGGTACACCTCATTTACCTGTCATACACCCATTCTGAGGTAAATGTCCCTGCGGTGGTTCGAAAAGAAATGGCCCCCATAGCTCTATAGGGAGTGACACTCTTAGGAAGTGTTATACTGGAGCAGGCATGGCCTTGTTGGAGGAGGTACGTCACTGTGGGGGCAGTCTTTGATATTTCAAATGCTCAGGCTGGGCCCAGTGTGGCTCTCTCTCCTGCTGTCTGCCAATCCAGACGTACAATTCTTGGCTCCTTCTCCAGCAGCATGTCTGCCTGCACACCACCATGCTTCCCGCTGTGACAAGAATAGACTACAAACCTCTAAACTGTAAGCCAGCCCCAATTAAATGCTTTCCTTTGTAGGAGTTTCCATGGTCATGGTGTCTCTCCACAGCACGAGAACAGTGAGACAGACCTCACCTTCATCACGCATCGAGAGATAGGGAGCGTGTGCTGGGCACTGGTGACAGAAGAGGTCAAAACCAATTGCAGATTGCTTTTCCAGAGGGTTTGAAGGGAGCTGAAAACAGCAAGCTCTCTCGTGTTACCCATGCAGCTGGGCCCAGGACAGTGCGCGGCTGCGTCAGTTCCATGACACTAATGGAACTTGCCAATGCTTTCTTTCCCTAAAACATCAAGATGGAATGTCATAACTGAAGGCAAAAGGAAGCGTGGTCGCAATGGCCAACCTCAAACTCAGAGACTCTTCTGAGAAGGAAGGAAAGAGACATGCTGGGGAGGGGAGGAGGAGGGAGGAGACAGAAGAAACTGTCCTACCCAGAGAAAAGGCAATGAAATACAAACCCAGGGTTTTTTTCTTGCACAAGGGGATCAGTTGTTCCTTCTGAGGCCCTTGGCTGAGTCTGAGCTTAGAGAGGACACACGGATCAGGAGCACTCCTTGGGGGGAAGCAGGAGGGAAGAAAGCATTTTAGGTTCTGACCTGGACTAGGGACCCAGAGAGACCAGGAGCAGCATGGGGTGTGCACAGAGAAACCACGAGGTCTTCCTCTGCCTCTGGCCACCACTGTGCTTCGTGAGAACTCTAGTCAAGGGGCTGAGGTGCAACGCAGCGAGGCACTTTCCACACAAACATGGGCACCTGGGTTCACGGTCAGCGTCCACATAAAAAGCTGTGTGAGAAGGTGTGGGCTTACAGTTCGTGCCCCAGAGCGGTGGAGGCGGCTTCCTGGAGCTTGCTGACTATCCAGCCTTGCTAGCAAGTCCTAGGTCCCAGGAATGGGACCTTGTATTTTGTCTCAAAACACAAACTGCATGGTTTCTTGGGAATGGTACTTGAGGGTGACCTCTGACCCCCACATGTGTGTGCATATAAGTGTCCCCTAAGACACAATCTCATTTCCTCTTCCCTCTCACCTTCCTCTACTTCTCAAGATGGAAGGAGCGCTGTCACCTAGGTGTCTCATTCATGGCAGTCCAAAAGAGGTGCAGAGACCCCTCCATACCACTGTGCTGAGGCAAAGAGCTTAGGAAGGTCCGTCAACATCCATTCGAGGAACTTCTTTATGGGTGGTTCTCCCCAAATTCTCAGGTTAAAACCCCTGCACTAATTGGTCAAGAAGTAAGAAAATGGGGTTCTTTAAAAACAATTACACTTGGGTTTGGAAGGTCCTGTACAGGCTCACATGTTGGAACAGTTGGCTCCCAGATGGTACTGGGGTATAGAACCTTTGTGGGCACTGGGCCAGCTGGAAGGCTGGTCACTAAGGGTAACAGCTCAGCTCAGCTTTGGACCCAGCTCTCTGCTTCCTCAGCAGTCACGATGTAGCACAGAGCCTCCTCATGCTGCCCCTACCAGGGAGCCTCTTGTCATAACTTCCCAGCCGTGATGCGCTGCACTGTAAGCTGAAATAAATCCTCTTCCCTTAAGCTCTGGCTTTCTGTCAGGTATCTGTCACAGTGAAGAAACAGCAACTAACACAACCACCCACCCAGCATATCTCATTTACTATATTCCAGCTTCAGGGGGCAGCCAAACAATAGCCTAGCCACACTGATCGAGGACCTGACACCATCAATTCATCCTCCAAAGCTACAAGCTGACTTTCCCTGCTGTCACCTCCACTGCCACCATTTGGATCTAGGTGAGCTTTCGCTGATACCCAGGGACACCTGGAATGCATCTTCCCATTGTCTGTTGTCTGCTGCCCCACCCCCACCCCATTATACCTGCACAGTCCTGCATCCGCCATCACCACCACCATATGCACACACCCCAGACCACCATGAGCTGGACTTGGGGCCACACTCTCTCTCCTGACCTCCCGGTCCCGGGAGCCGTTCTCTAGAGAGTCGTCTCCCCTCCATTTCCTAACTAGAAGGCGCAGTAGGTCAGCATGTGTAAAGCGCCTAGGAAGGAGGAGGCACAGTGAAGACTACAAGCTAATGACTAGTGTGACATGATACCCATGGTGGCACTGTAACTGGATGGGAACCAAGAACATACAGGAGGAAAAATCATACCTGGTATCGCAAGGCAACTACCCAGAGATAGTGAGGTCATGGATTCTAGAGAGGAACCTACTATCGACTGGGCCTAGTTCCTAACTGCACCCCAAATATTCATCCTTTCATCTCTCATCAGAGAAACTGATCTTTGCAGCAGATGGAGCCCATTATGGAAAACCACCACCAACCAAAACACAGTCCCAGCGGATACATCTACAACACAATCCCTGCACCTAAGAATCAGGGAACATTCAGGAAGAGGGGGAGGAAAGACTGTAAGAGCCACAAGGACCAGGAAAGCCGCTGTGAGATTATATCTCCTAGAAACAAAAAGGAGCTTCACCCATGATGCCTCAGTAACACGGCTGCCTAAAGGAGACCTCTGGGCTTGGGCTGGTCTGCTTCCTACGGGGCATGTGGAGCACTGCCCAGCCCCTGAGTGGTTCCTAAGGGGAGCACCATTAATCCTCCAGACAGCGCTGAAACAGTGTGGAGGTTTCTATAATCCTGTCCAAAAGGTCCATGAGCTGAAAGAAATAACCTTTCCAATGGGGAAAATGAGGCAGCCCAAACATGTGCCTATGTCTTGGGGTTCTGGGTTCCAGTTCTTTGATGCTCACCTGGGAATGTCAGAAGCCATACCCATCAAGTCTCACTTACAGGACTGACTAAACACTAGCTGATCAAGGATGAAGGACATGCCTACATGGATGGGAAAGCCCAGGAGGCCTCAACCCAATAGAAAGAACTACAGGCAATGCTAAGAGCAGGAGAAACAGCCTTCCCCAGGGAAGAGCAAACCAACTATTGGTTAGTCAATACCAAATGGTCAGCCCTGAAAACATACATGCAGGTAACAATATACAGACCAAGCAGGTTAATTTATATATTTAGAAATAGCCATTTTCATACATATACATATATGTATACAACAACGACTAATGCAAAAAAAGGCCATGAATTTGAAAGAGAGCAAGAAAGGATATATGGGAGGGTTTGGAGGAGGAAATGGAAAATGATGTAATTACATTCTAATCTTTAAAAAATTAAAAAAAAAAAAGAAAGAGGATACATAGGTTAATCCCAAGGTTTTTTTTTCCCCCCCAATGAATGTCTAAAATCCTTCTAGGACTCAAATCACAAGGCCATGACTAAAGGCAGGATTTTATCAGATGATGTTCAAAGTGCCTCTCTCTTTACAACGTGCCTCCCTATGACTTACTATCTTTTCCCCCTAATGGTCTAGCAGACGATTTTCATTTCCGACCCTATCTCCACGAGGCACGTCACCAACCATTCCTACTCTCCATATCTGCATGAGACATGGAAAGTCTAACATGATAAAGAAGAAAATCCAATTATTTTCCTTACCCCACCTGAGCAATTGAGCATCCCAAGATAATTTTTTCCTCCATAAATGTACAGAGCCTCGAATTTCTCTAAGTCACCAGCTTGGAACGTAGCCACAATACATTTTGGAAAGAGGTAGAAAATGTAATAACACCATTACCCTGAAATCCAATAAAGCCTGTTGGAGCTCCACATTTTCAAGAAATCAAGACTATTTATGCTATTATCCCAAGTGTAGCTGTCATTTCTGCCACAGCCATAAACACATGCAATGTACTTCACCAGAAAGTGAGGCTGTCATAAAGGGGGGGGGGGGCACTAAGAAGATACTGCCCGTGAACAGTACCTTAGTGGGACTTGCTACAGAGAGTTCATACACATAAATTCATTTAGCCTGAAAATTACATTTCTAAGTCCACAACTCATCACTCCCAACTGTGAACATTTTCAGTACAAGGTATTAAACTTTCAGAGGTTGTTTTCAACCAGGCTAAGGTCATCCTGAAGATCACCGACATTATGTATCCATCACAGCATATAGGAAAAGGCTCATAATAGCTTTCAATTTACTCCATCTAACATTGTGTTTGGTTTTAGGGACCAGAAAACTAGGAACAGACTCAACACATACGGCGTCGGGATGCTCAGCACTCCTGGCAATGGCTAAACAGCAGCAATGTCAAGGCAACCGTTTCCACACGGCTCTATCCTTCCTTTATTCTTGTCCCCCTCATGACAGGATGGTTCTCTGATTTGGTCACCTTATCAGCTTCCAAGGAAAAAGTAAAGGAGAAGTGACATTTATAGACCAATTTGTCATGTTTTATCAGGATGCTAAACACTCTGCCTAAAGCTCCACCCTTACCTCACTGGACTTATTCTAGGGTTTATTCTAGGGTTTTAATGACTGGAATGAAGTCGTATGTTCACTATAAGGAATTCTGGTCACCCAGTGTTATGTGGACCCAGGACCCTTCTATCACATCGGACTATAATCCATTAAAGCTTTTCTACTGGAAGTCTGCCTAATGCCCTCTCTCCATCACTGGAGATGTCCTTCATCCTTCTCACTGGAGATGTCCTTCATCCTTCTCGGTCCTTCTCATTTCTCCAGCCCCAGCATCTGGCCCACTCTCAGCATCAAGACTTGCTTGGTCCACTTTGCCTCTACCTTCTCCAGTGACACTGCCCACAAAAACGGCCTGTCTTAAGCTAGTGTTCTTGTGGCTTTAAAAGAAAACATCGACAAAGTCATTTAAGGGAGGGAGGGAGGGAGGGAGGGAAGGAGGAAGGGAGGGAGGGAAGGAGGGAGGGAGGGAGGGAGGGAGGGAGGGAGGGAGGGAGGGAGGGAGGGAGGGAGGGAGGGAGGGAGGGAAGAATATACAGCTCTACAGCAGCGGGAATTCCTCCTTTCCTGGCATCTTAGGGCAACAGAAGCAGGGATGGGAAAACATCATCTCACCAGATCCTGACCTTGGAGCATTGGCCCTGTGGTTTACAACAGAGACCGTAGCACGACATTCAAATCTAATCTCCATGGCTTTCTCTATGGCCTCAAACAACATGCTTATTAGATCCTTTGTGTGATACTAAGGGATGAAAGTGGTAACAAGGACACAAGATGAAAGCAGCAGACAGGAAGAATTGTTGCTTCTATGTGCTAGACATTAATATTACTATGAACACTCTCTATGTACTAGACATTAATATTACTATGAACACTCTCTATGTACTAGACATTAATATTACTATGAACACTCTCTTTGTTCTTGCCAGGACATGTGCCCTGCCGGCCCTTTCCCATCTGATCCAGTGTGTCAGGTCCCATCTGATCAACATCCCACTTCCTATAACTTCAAAGACCATTCATGGCACCCTGAGTCCCACATCTGATCTGCCAGCTACATGACCAAACCACAGCCACTCCCACAACACTGCATTCCACGAGCGGGAGATGCTCTCTTCTCCTTATGGCCTGCCTCTCCTCTAAGCTGATATGAGACATAATTTGATTGTCAATGACATAAGTAGGGTCACCACTGGTCACAGGTACTGCAGAAAACTCATTGTGGGGTTAAACATACATCTCTTCCCAAACTCCCAGTGATGTCAGGATAACTCCTGGACTCCAGCAGGTTGAATCTAACCATGCTGTGATCTAAGCACCTTTTCTCCCAAAGCTTCTATCTTCTGACGTCCCGAACAATAGGAAATGTTCTTGGCTTCTATCAAACTTCTGTGGCAGGACAGGATGGAAGCAGGATGCGTGGTTTCTGTGTTAGCCAGTCTGTCGATTTTAATGGCATCAAGTTTCAGATAAGCAGCATGAAACCTGAGCTCTCTGGGGACTAGCTCTGCACCCTGGGAGCAGGGGACCAAGTTCCTCATTATCAGATGATGGAAAGGAAGGACATGCGGGGAACAAGTGAAAACCTGTGGATTTCACTGTCCACAAAACTGAGAGAACACTGACTAGAAACCAGATATTCTACAGAATATTTAGTAGTGTGCACTCATTATTCTTCACATATATCCACGTAGAAAGGCGTAGCCGTGGGGAAGCTAGCCATAAGTTGACCTATCCGGGGACTCTGAAACAAACCAGGCCATCCCTTTCAGAATCCATCCGTTTTGTTTTGTAAGGATTTCCAAAGCTTTCATTTGACACAGCAGGTTCACCACCTTCAAAGCAATTCTGGGCTTCCATAAACCGGCCAGGAAACCTGGAGAAATCACTCTACTGACTCCAGAATGTCCCCATGCAGCAGCTTGGGTCCTTGATTGGCTTGTTGTCTGACACAGGCGTCACCTATAGCTCAGGCTGGCCTGGGACTCAAAGCAAGGACTCAGGACACAGGCGCCCTCAGCTAACTAAAGAAGTCAAAGGGAAGGCACACAAAGCGCCCCCCCCCCATGGATGGCTTTCCAAGCCCTTCTGCCCCAGAAGAGGAAACAAGCAGGCTCCTTGCCTGTTCATGCTAGTGAAGTCTTGCCACGGGGCTTTCTAGCTTCATCCTCTGTTACTGAAGGAGAACATGATTACCCCAGAGCACCCAAGTGAGAAGGATGCTTGCTGACCACATCAAAGTAATATTCCAAGCCGGGTATGGTAACACATATCTGTGAAGGCAGCCATCAGGGTGCTGAAGCAGGACAATCATGAGCTTGATGCTAGCCTAGGCTACATAAAAGATCATGCCTGAAAAATATATACATATGTACGTACATTGAGCTTTACTTAGAGGAGAAGACAGAAGATATTGAGGAAACAAAAATAAAACAGAAGTAAACGTACAAGAAAGATTTTAATGCGTTGTCAAAATTCACTTGTCTCTTCAGGAAAGATAAATATACACAGATAGCCTTTCCTTCCTATCTCCAATATTAGTTCATAACTAAGCCACTGGATATATGAAACTAGGTCATGCATTAGTGAGTCCCTAAAAACAAAGGTAGCAGGCAGGCTTCCAGGTAACTATCTAGACTGGAGTACACAGATTGTGAGACCTGGCGAAGAGGTGCGTCCTGCGGGATGAGCTGACCATCACTGCCTGCGCTCCACCACAGGAGGGTGGTGGCTTGCACTTATAGCATCTCCATAGCCAGCTCCGCAAACACCCATTGACTGAGTTAATATTTACTTGCCACTTGCTTTGTTTAAAGTTGTGTAGAAATCAGGGATTGCAATCTGATGCCTCAGAGGCCTTAAATTCTTTCATCAGAGTATAGTGACAAAGCTTCCAGTCTTCATGGCCAGTGGAGGTCACCAGGGGGGTTTCTGACACTTTGCACAGATGGACAAAATGAATAGGATACCATTTGTTAAAAAGCAAAGACTTTCAGATGTGCATAAAAAGCTTGGCAGCTAAGATTCTGACAACTCACAGAGAAGAAAAAGTCATATATCAGCAAAATGAAACCAAACTCTCCAAACTGAAGCCAAAGGTCTAAAGGTATGGAGTCAGGTAACCTGAGGTCCCCAGGCCAGAGTGTAGATGCCCTGACACCATGGGACCAGATATAATAGCCCAATGGACACCAAGATATCAAGGGGCAATGGAGAAACTACCCTGTTTGCACACTCGTGCTCATGAGGGATTGACATCAAATAACCCCACAGATCGAGACCCTCAGAACCACAGGTTATCACCAAATAAGATACCAACAGGTATAGCCAGAAAATGCAGCCAGTTAACCTAGAAATAGTGTAGCCAGTCTCCAAAAAAGTCAGAAATATATTGAAATAATTAAAAAAAGAAAAATAATTAGAAAAAAACAACAAGCAAAAACCTGCAAAGTATCCAGAAAGTGAACATAGAAAAGAAGATAAATATGCATTTCTCTAAAATGAGCAACTAAATGGGTCTCAAGACCAACATACAAAAATCAACTATTTCCAAATACTGTAATAAATAATTTAAAATCTGGTATGTGTGTGTGTGTGTGTGTGAGAGAGAGAGAGACAGAGACAGAGACAGACAGACAGAGGTCTGAATTATCTCAGACCCTGACTTACAGTCACAATTGTCTTTACAGGTGCAAGGCAATGAGACCTGACACCCAGGACAAGGGGATATGGGCCTAGGGAAGATGGCTCCATTCAAGTAAAAGAACACAGGCAGCCATTATAAGTAGCTAGCACAATCAGAACAGTCAAAGTGAGGCATTCTCCTCTGAGCTCCCATGAGGTGCCAGCCCTGCTCACACTATGGTCTGAACCCTCCCTGTGTCTCTTGGAAACTTCCAGTCTCCAAAGCTGTTAGAGAATAAATCGTGTTACTTTATGTCATTAAATGGGCAGTGAGTTAGGGGAACAGCAATAAGAAACAAAAAAGCAGAAAGGGGAGATTTCATGACTCAGCCTGGTGGGCCATAAAGAAAAACAATAAAACACACCATGCCATACAAGTGACCTCCTGGGGTGTAGAGAAGGACACCAGGGAATTAATCAAGAGAGGGATGATGCATACAGGGGGGAGCGAGCCACAGCACTGTTGCCAGAACAAAGAAACAGTCCTGACCACAAGGGAAGCTGCAGGACCAAGTGCACTGAAGGACCGGAGAGAGTCGGGCGTGAACAAAATTTCTCCCTTCTTGCAGCCATGCAAATTCAGAAAGCGCTCATTCCATTACTCGGTATTTTTCTAGTGAGCTCTACTTATGGGTCAGGTCCTGTTCTCTAATCACATTCAGAATGGTTCCTCAGAATTCTGTTTTCAGAAGCATTTGTACAATTACGCCAGGAAATGGATGTAAATCCACCTGTTTAGCAAACCAGATTACCATTATGGTATAAGAGCATTTTCTATTTCTGTTAACTGCTATTACACACTCAAATTACTATATGTACTTGACTGTGTGATCGCTCGCATTTAAATGGTCTTTGCCTCGGCCTATTCGCAGCTACTTTCAGCAGTTAAAGCCCCCAGGTTAAATACTACTTACTATCTGTGCTGGCTTGTTTTAGGTCAACTTGACAAAAGCTAGAGCCATTGGAGAGGAGGCAGTCTCCGTTGAGAAAATGCCTCCATAAGATGGGCTGTCGCCAAACCTGTAGGGCATTTTCTTAATTAGTGATTGATGGGGGAGGGTCTAGTTCATTTGCCACCTCTGGGCTTGTGGTCCTGGGTTCTACAAGAAAGCAGGCTGAGTAAGCGAGAGGTAGCAAGCCAGTAAGCGGCATCCCACAAAGGCCTCTGCATCAGCTCCTTCCCTGTTTGAGCAGAATTCTGCCCAGACTTCCTTCAACAAGGGACTATGATGTGGAAGTGTAGGCCAAACAAACCCTTTCCTTCCCAACTTGCTTTTGGTCATGGTGTTTCAAAGCAATCATAACCCCATCTAAGACACTAGCAGACAATATCCCGAGTTCTATGTCTTGAATACATTTACTGCTTCTCCCTTGGTTCTTCCTGGAGTAAGACTTCATTTGCATGCTTCTCTCCAGAAAGCAGAAGTTTTTAGGCCAGCACTTTCCCATCAGCCAGTCCAGCTCCCTGGCTAACAGACGTTAAAAATGATACTCAAGTTGAGTTAGATGACTTGGCCACAGTCAGAAAAAGTAATGAAATATACGATCACACACAGGAAAAATCTAGCGTATCAGAAAGAGCCGCATGAAGTGCCGAATAGATCAGGTTCATCCGCGTGGACCAGGAAGGTGCGTGAGAGATGTCACCATGGTGTCTCCCTGTACTGTCTGCTATGTATATACACAATTTTAAAAAAACAGGGATGGTCAGAGAACTTAGACAACAATAAGGACACTAATAGAGACATACATAGATCTAATCTACATGGGAAGTAGACAAAGACAAGATCTCCTGAGTAAATTTGGGAGCATGGGGACCTTGGGGGAGGGTTGAAGGGGGGAGGGGAGAGGCCAGCTAGATATGCATGGCCCAGTGAAAGAGAGGGAGGAACAGCTTTCTCCTAGAGAGTTCTGGGTAGGAAACACCTCAGGAGGGAAAGAAGTGATTCCTTGAAAGTCACGGGCAGTACAGGCCTGTGAGACATGGAATGCATAGTATGTTGGAGAAAATCACAGGTGGCGTCTCTGTTCCCAGACGGTGAGGAAAAAGCATTTCCACAAACACGAGTCTCCTGTCTAGATTTATTTCACCGCTCTTCTCAGAGCCCAAGCAATAGAACTGTAAGAATTTTGAAGGAAGAATCCCTCTCCCAACACTTTTGAGTGGACCCCGTGAAAATAGCATTTGTGCAGGCCAAGAAGAAAATGTCAGATCCTACCAAGGCACGTGGATCAACAGTGTGCATGCCCTGATTTCAGTGTCCCCTTACAGAAAGGGTAAGGATCCCCACCCCCAGCAAGATCACAGATTATTTCAGCTTTGAGGGTAAGGGATAAAATAGAGATTACATAGGTACTTACATAACCACTTAAAATGTTAAAGTTTAAAAATATAGAAATCCACCCTCAGCTCCCACAGACATTGGCCACAATGTGTCCGTCTGTCTCCCTCTACAGCACCCAGGTACACGTGTTACCCTGGCGATGCTCTTTTCTAACGCAGCTCATTTTACTTCTTGTTTTAATTATGTTCTTAAAGACTTATTTCTTGTGTATGGGTGATTGTCTGCATGTATGTATGTGCACCCATAGGTGTGCTGGTATCATCAGAGGCCAGAAGAGGACAAGGACCCCTGGGACTGGAGTTACAGATGGTTTGAGTCACCCTGTGGCTGCTCTGATCACTGAGCCATCCCATCCACCCAGCAATAGCAGAGCTCTTCGAGGGGTCACTGTTTGCCCCAGTGCTGCTGGCTTGCTGCTGGTGGTTGATGGGAATCTCTGCTATTACGAGGAGCAGTCCATCCCCACGGCTTCTAAAACACCACTGCTTCTAATGACCAGGTTGACTCTACAAGCGCCTGAAGAGGTTTCTAACTTTTCTAGGAAGAAAACAAAACCTGAGCTGTAGGAAATGGGGCTGCAGGGTGAAGATAAATAAATATCACTATAGGAGCAAAACAAGTGTGGGGGAGACATCCCAACGCCTCCCTGACCAGGACCAACATTCTAGAGAGTCTAAAGGAAAGTAACAAAATAAATGAATCATCTATACAGCTGGAAGATCAAAGGAAGTGAAGAATAGGACGGCCAAAGACATCAACAAAGGGGCAGACCATCAGATGGGAGGCAGTCCCTTCTCTTCCTGCAGCAACATTCATCAGTGGGAAAGGGCCATCCGAAGAGCAACAGACCACTTCCCAAAAGCAGCTGGATGAGCGCCAGTGTTGAAAGACGGAGAGTCATCTCCAGGGCAGTGTGTCTGCCTACAGTGAGCGCGGAGACCCCCCCCCACACACACCAAGCCATTCTACCCAAAGCACAGAAAACAAAGGCACACTGCTGTGGCCTCTCTAGGACCAGAGTGGGGTTTGGGGTTTTGTTTTGTTTTTGTTTTTTTTAATGGAATTAAAACAGTCACTGGGAAATGCTTTTAATTTGTGGCATTCCTATTGTCTTAAATGTTTTATATATTGTGATGAGAAAAGAAAAAGCATTTTAAAGGCCACATATGAATGGATACACTGAAATACAAAAGCATCATCTGGTCTGATCGAGCTACTTGATTACAATAAAAATACTAATTAAGATAACATTTGTCACTATCTGATATGAAAACCTTAACAGAGAACAAAACGTTCTTCTACGTTTCTAAATACTCTCATATATATCTTATGAGCGTTCACCAGCTTAGAGCTCTAGGATATTCTACAGTGAGAGAAGAGAAAGGAAAGGAAGGAAGGAAGGAAAGGTAGAGGAAGAGAAGGAGGAAGAAGACACACGTGCACGGTGGCATACATACATGAGCTGCTTGGACACCGGCGAGCCTGTGGGTACCTTCTGCCCATAGCGACAGTCAGCGCGTTACCAGGGGACTCCGGAACTCCCAAGGACTCTGGAAACAGTGAGATGGCTAGCTGTTGAAGGAGAGGACACAAAAAGGTAGAAATAAAACAGTCTTAGGATAATGATCGCATTTTTTTCATTAAAATGCTAATGATGACCACCTCCTTCCAGATAACCGTGTTTATGAATTATTCATTGTTACATGCGGGAAGGAATCACTCTGTCCCTGCAGGCGGGCATGGAGCCTGCAGAGAGTTAGCATGTGGCCCCTGCGGTAAGTGGGACCAAAGGGCAGGTACCTAAGAATCCCTGGTCAGGGACGGAAAGTCCACCTATCCCACAGCACTGGGAAGATTGTGTATCTCCGTAGTCAATGCCAAGGATGGAACCAGCTTAGCTTGTTGCCGTGACACCTGAACTAACACCCTGCCAATAATACTATAAGAACTCAAATGAAAAGAAGAAAATGTATTGAATTGGAGAGGTTACATGTCAAAGTGGGAGGAAGGGAGAGAGGGAGGGAGGGAGGAAGGGGGGGAGGGAGGGAGGGAGGGACACTAACACTTCTGCACACATCAATTACATTCTGTATAGAAGGTCCTTTTGTGCTCCCTTTGAAAGGTAACAAATATTCACATTTTTACACATTTCTGTGAACTTACTATCATTAACTTTTCATTTAAAAAGCACAGGTTACAACTTTACTTGAAGTCAAGCTTTCCTCATCAAGATGAATAAAATAGCGTCTCGGTTTCTAAGGACAGTGGTTCACTGGGCTGAGGGACTTGCACAGAATGGGCCCTGTAGGGTGGTGGGTGAGTGCAATGATTTGATTACCACCCAGCAGAGGGCTCTAGCCCAGACAAGAAGAGGTCAGAGAAGGCATCCAGGAACAAAGGGTGTCTGACATGTCTAAGGCTGGGCTGGAGTTAGGCAAAGGCAGTGGAGAGAAACTGTACCATATGGCTTAGTGCTCTTGGTCCCATACAGAATGACACCCATGTTATCAGACCAGGGAAGAAGACTCGGGCAGGCTGGCCACTTTGTATCTCTTTCAGAAATCTCTGACTAGACCTGGTTGCTGCCAGATAACTGGGTCAGATGTGGGTTCCAGAGGGTTTACTCTCTCCAGGTGGATCTAAAGGGGCTCGGTGGAAGCAGAGTAGCAAGGCCAGTCCACTTGTTACAACCTTGCAGACAGGAGAGGCAGGGTGATGACTGAGAAAATAGAAGTGAGCAGGGAAGAATGAAACAAATTAGCATTTGGAAACATCTGGATGCCACAGGGAGAACAACTCGATCAACTCCATGCAGACTGGTGGCCTTAGATCTAAAGTGTAGAACACCAGGGAAGTAATAGGAAGACCAAAAGGTCAGTCTGTAGCTTTAAAAACTGAGGTGAGGAAGATTTGAGGCCTGGAGAAGAAGACAGAATAAAATGCAAAAGCATTAAGGAACTCACTTAGAGAGGCAGAGACATAGAAACAATGTCACAGATTCACAGAAGGATTGTGGGCAGAGAGAAGACTACACCATTAGTACCAAGAGACAGGCGCTAGCAAAGTCAGACCAGAAAGCCAACCTCGCCCTTGTAGCAAAAATTAGGCTACAGAGGTCTCCAAAGAAGCACCATGGGATACAGAGGCAAATGAAGATCAAAAACAAAAATACTTTTGATTCTGACATTTGAAAAGTCGCTGGTAGCCTTGACTGAGGGTGGAGTTAGTGGCATGGAGGAGACAGGGAACAGGATCAACAGGCCACGTGGAGTAGCATGTAAGGGGACAGACCATTTTGTAAGAGCTTCAGGACCAGTAGATGCAGGGAGCTGTGCATTGAAGGAACCAGTACAATGGCAAGGAAGGCGTGGAGAAAAGATGAATTAGCTCTCCAGAGGCAGGAAAGTGGGCAGGAGCTCAGATGAAGAGACTGGACGTGAAAGAACAATCCACAGCCCTTGACACTGGAAGGAGCATAAGGGCTAATCTGGTTATACTGCATCCACAGCAGAACTGGGATATTAGAGAAGGCACACCAAATGACGTTACCATTCCTGAGGATACATGGGAAGACAGGTCATTGAGAAAAAGCACTAGGGGTGAAAGCAAGAGGACTTGAGTTCAGTCCCTAACGCAGACATAAAAGCTAGGTAAGGCCTCACGTGCTAGTAAATGGGGTAGGGGTGGAGTGAGGGGGGATGGACAGATCCTAGGTCACTGGTCAACTAGCATAACCTAGTCAAAACAGTAAGCTTCAGGTTCATCTACAACTCCTGGGGCAGACAGAGATAGAGAATATCATAGAAGAAGATTTTTCAATGTCCTCCTCTGTCCCCTATATTTGTATACATTGATACCTGCACGCACGCACACACACACACACACATACACACACACACACACACACATATAAGTTCTTTGTCAAGAAAAGACAGTGGAAAAGACAGATATTGGTCTCTGGTATGTGACCCCTGCCCCCGTCTCCAATGAAAACCATCCAGCCCTGTTTAAAGGTAAACAAACACTCAAGCTGGTTATCAAAGCAGGGAAGTACATTGCCTGCTAGAATTAAGGCAGTGCATGGGTGAATGATGTGGAAGAAAGCGCTTCCTAAGACAACCTCAGGCTTTGGGCACCAATGTTCCCATATTCCCAAGGTTTGCTTACAGTTCCCTAGCTACAGTCAGGGCTCTGTCACCATCCACCAGTCTTTGTGAGCCACAGCAATTCCAACACTTAAAAGGATACCCACCTAAGCAGCAACAGGCAGACACTGGCAAATAAAGCAGGGGACAGGGGTGGGGGTGGGGTAGAGATGGCAGGGGCATGTGCTGGAGACTTCCTAGCCCAATGCCTCGAAAACTGACCATACACACCCCACTTCAGGCTTTTCCCCACAGGGTTAGGAATGCATGGAGTAATTCAGCTACTGGAATAAATCCCAATGCTAACAGCAAAAGCAGGAATGTTTGCTAGAAACAGAACACAATGAAAAACACCTTGAGGAGCGGACGTGCAGTCTCCTGAGCAGCGTCTGACTGTTCTAGTCCTTTGCCTATTCTACAGAGAAATGCGATCCAGGCCACCACTATGGTGACAGTCTCATAGAACCAAGTGCTCGGGTAGCCGCCATAGAGCTGGTATCAAAGCAGCAGAAGCCGCTAACTGGGTCATTCATTTTTTTATTCCTAGAGCACAGAAGACAGTCAGCATGCAATAAATGTGAATGATTCAATAAACCAGTATACGACTGAATAATTTTCCCAGATAAAGGGTAAGGAGGCCAATTAAACGGTGAGAACAGAAACAGTCCAGCTGTCCTACCCTGAGAGACTCGAAGGAACACTGTAAATCGCACCCAACTACAATTATTTTACACAAAAGGGAGTCTTTATGAGTTCACAAATAAATAGCACAAGGTTGGTCGCCGGAATTATGGGATGATGCTCTTTAAATGGGAAATAAGCAGAGGCGTAAAGACTCCGAGCCCACAAAGGAACAGGAGTTGAAGACTACATCTGCTCACCTGCTTTGTTGTCCTTCTGAAGGACAGGCTCATCACTCTAGCAGTGTGGTGCCACTGCTCCCAGATGCTCAACCTCACAGCCACCTGCCTGGCTTCAACCCATGGGGACCGCAAGATAAACAGCAAGGAGAACATCAAGACTCACTATCTTGAAAATCCACCCCAGGTGCAGCCTGTGTTTCTGTCCTAACATATTCGCAATTCTATTAGTTTTCCTTTTAACACATGAGCTCCGAGGCATTGCAGACCCTATGGAACACGTCTCATATAGTGTACAGAAGAACAACACTAATATCTGTCTAGAAATAATCTCAATAACAGAGGTTTGAAAAGGGAGGGTAGTTTACTAGTGTGTACTACATGACAGGTTTGTTTGTCTGTTTCCCTGACTGAGAGAAAGTAACTTTATCCTCCCGGTCTCATTGTGCCCGTGATCAGAAATAATATGTTGTGAGCAATACATCCCCAACACACTATTTTCCAGGGCTCACGTGGAAAGCAGCTTGTACACACTGGGCTTGCACTAGGCCTTGGAGCACACTGGCAGCCCAGAAACAACCCCTTGAGATGGGCATTCCCCTTTCCACTCTCCAGAAGGCAAGGGAGCAAGATAAACAACACAGCACTCACTTGAATGCAAGCCAGGGGAGGGAAGGAATTTCTCTGCCAGTCCAAAGTGTTCAGTGTGCAGTTTTTTAATTACTGCATTTATGATACTATCCATAACATATTCCCTACCACAAATGTTCCAGCAGGCCATTAATCCTTGACAAGTACATTAATGTGCCCCCCTTCCTGCAAATTCTTATTGTGCTGACATGGGGCAAAAATGCTAAGAATTCTCTTCAAAGTAAATACTTTATGTCAACAGCTCCCCAAGCTACCACTGGTCCTCGCTTAACTATTTCAGGATAGTCTTCCTGTGCAACTATTTGGTGATACGGACTTTAAAGATAAATTTGCAAACAAAATTTCAATATTGGCTTTGCCCAAAAAACATTTTTTTTTTGTCAGAGGAATAGTGGCATGAACTACCAAGAAGGTGGCTTGTGTTCTTCAAAATAACATATCCTGTTACTCATTAAATCACAATCTACCATCATCCCAGCTGTTACAACATGGTAAGAATTCTGCTTTAAAAAAACAAAACAAAAAACAAAACAAACAAAAAAAAAACCTCAAAGAGTAAGTCATTAAGAATGGTCAAGATTTTCACAATAATTGAAGAGACAACCAGTTTCAGCACTAAATGGGATTAATTTCAACCACAGAGGATTAATGTTTTTCTCAGAGAATTCCAAGTATGATTAATCATTGTTTGCTAGCACACAGTCATCAATGACACCACTAATTATTTTGCTGTGTTGGAACATGAGCACAGGCGCTCCGAGGAGAAGGAACACGCCTTCCGTGGTCCACAGGAGCTGGCTTTCTCCCACCATGAGGCACACAGGACAAACTGACAATCAGAAAGACCACTGAAGCTCACTCACCAGCTGCAAAGTCTAACACAAAGAACTAGAGTGAAATGCAAGGTATTGACCAAAGCCTGCAGCCAAAACCAGAGACGAGTGGGAGACTCACTTCATGTGTGTTGCTGGGAAAAGGGCTGGGGCAACCTGGTAAAGGCCAGTGGCAAGTCTCGGAATCTTTGGGCTTCACAGGGCTTGTGTCCTCTAGCCCCAGGCTTGTCTGTGGTGGCTAGGTCTGGAAGGATGCTTTGTTGCCTTTCCTCTTCAGGCCACTTCCTCTGTCACCCTGAAGAGTGAGTGACCTGAAGCACCAACTTTCCCTTTCCTTCAACTCAGTAATGATCTTGAAAGCCAAAGTACTGAGTATAAGAGAACGAAGCTCAACATACCAAGCTACTAAAAAGGTCTGAAGTGTGCAAGGTGACTGAACACACAAGGCAGTTGAGATGCCTTCTTTGTTTACTTCTTCCTTCTTAGAAAATTCCAGTATTAGTCCTTCAGCGTTTGAAGTCAAGAAGTACAAACACAGCTAAGCCTAACACAGGCCCTTTGATGTGGCACAACAGAAACACTGGTTCTTCCGTGAGCTACCTCTGGAAATGCAAGGGCATACTTGAAACCTGGGGAGCTTTGTCACTGGACTAGTGAGAGGCCATGGGGGCTACGAGCCTTTTGAAGCTACATCTGTGAAATGGGCTTACAATGCCTCCTCTAGGCCGGGCGGTGGTGGCGCACGCCTTTAATCCCAGCACTTGGGAGGCAGAGGCAGGCGGATCTCTGTGAGTTCGAGACCAGCCTGGTCTACAGAGCTAGTTCCAGGACAGGCTCCAAAACCACAGAGAAACCCTGTCTCGAAAAACCAAAAAAAAAAAAAAAAAAACAATGCCTCCTCTACATAGCTCTCAGTGAGAGATTAAAACACTAATGAAACTCTAGAGTAGAAACAGAGAACACCGCCCTATGTGGTTCCCACTATCCTCCCAATGCTCTTCTCCAAACAGCAACAGTGATGATTATGATTTTTAGTATTTAGACAGGCTCTTCGGTAACCTAGCCTGAGCCAAATATTTTTGATAAACAGTGCTTTTTGCTAATAAATGATGTGCATGCTGTGAATATCATTGATTAATAAAGGAACTGACTATAGCAGAGCTATAGGGGAACAGAGCTAGGTAGGGAGAACTAAACAGAATGCTGGGAGAAAGGAGGCGGAGGCAGAGAGAAGCCATGTAGCCCTGCCAGAGACAGATGCTGAACTTTAGCTGGTAAGCCACAGCCACGTGGCCATACACAGATTAATAGAAATGGGTTAAATTTATATGTAAGAGTCAGCTAATTAAAAGCTAGAGTTAATGTGGCAAGCAGTGATTTAATTAATACAGTTTCTGTGTGATTATTTCAGGGCTAAGTGTCTGGGAACGAAACAAGTGGCCTTCCTCCAACAAATAAATAAAATGCCCCTAACTACTTAAAAAGAAATATAAATATTATATTACTTGCAGATTTGAGCTTTTGTTCTCTAATATGTTTTTCTGTTTGTGTTTCTTCTTTAGCATCGAGCTGAAGGTCTTTCTTTCTTTATAGAAAATTCATGGGTGTTTTCTCTCTTTAAGAATAACCCTTGCAGCAACTATTACAGAGCATATCTCCTACCAAGCAGTGTGTGAAACATCTTCATGTACCCTATCCTAGAGAGTCAGAGGTTCTTATGGTTACAAACGGCACTAGAGAAACCAGGTTTTTCTCTTCAATGGAAAAGATTTACATCTGTTTCGGCCCAGAAGGCTGGAAGTGGATTAGTTAAAAATCTGGTGATCTTTTGCCATCTGGAGAGCCAGGCTTCACTCAAATCCCCCCAGACTCCTGAGCATTTTTTCTTGGCCAACAGTACCCATTCTTATCAAAGAGGTCTCAAGTACTTTGCAAAAGAGTTCACTATTATGCTTACCCTAGATCCTTATTCTTGGTCAACAGAATCCATTCTTGCCAGGCGGTGGTAGTACACGCCTTTAACCCAGCACTCAGGAGGCACAGGCAGGAGGATCTCGGTGAGGTTGAGGTCAGCCTGGTCTACACAGTGAGTTCTAGGACAGCCAGGACTATGTAGAATCACACCACCCCTAACTCTTCTTGAAAAGACTTACTTTGTCCCCAGGTAATAAATAGTCTTCTGATGTTAAAACCTGAGAAGGATGTACATCTGCCAAAACATACTAAAATAAGACAAGCAAGTCTCTTTAAGAATTGTCAAAAAATAAAAAATAAAAAATCTATTTAAAATAAAACACAGAAAGAGAATAAAGTTGTTATTTTAACTTTCAGCAACATCTCCATCATCTGTTTTACCATGGCCACTTCCCCCTAAGCTCTGCATTAAATAATCTGATCATTAAATCTGTGAAAACCACAAGGGATGTGCCCATCTCATTAAAAACTGCATGCCTGTGAGCTACGATAACGAGGGAGACTGTCTATTTTGGTTTTAAGGACAGAAGTACTTCCTGCCCGTTGCTTAGTGCAGAGACACTTCTAGGAAGCTCCATCACAAAACAGATGCCCCGGGAGTGAGTCTGTCACAATGGCAACAGGAGTCAGCACACAGGAACGCTTTCTCCCAGCACCTCCACGCACTCTCAACCTTGGTGTACCAACAGGGATCACGAGGTGTTCAAAGCAGAGACCGCTTATAGCCCCACCATATGGAGCTATAGACTTCCTTAAGGAGCTATCAGCTCTCTATCAGAAGCTAGGCCATGTTGCTATATACTCAACCCCTGCAGGAATCACAGCCTTTAAAATTGGAATGCACTACCGTTTTGTTTTTACAATAGTAAAAACAAATAATCCTTGATGCACCCTAATTACATTAAACACTGCAAGAAACTCCCCATTCTTCTTCTATTTTAGAACAGTGTATTGATAACTAGCCTAGAATTTGCTAGGGTCTCTTTTTTAATTCAAATTTTTTTTTTATAATTTTGTGAGTACCAAATTTTACTTCATTATCAGTTTCTTCTCTCTACTCAAACTCTTTCCATGTCTCCCCACTCCCTCTTGAATTCATGACCTTTTAAAACTATTAGTGTTACACACGTATTGGTACACACACATGCAGAGAGGGACAGAGACAGAGAGAGCCTGCTGCTCAGATGTGTCTCTAAGGATGATAAGAAAGTTAGATGAAAGAAGACACTTGGTCCTGATCCTGAAGCTGTGTTTATATACCCAGTGATAAAAGCCTTTGGCACCATTGTCTTCTGAATAGATTTTACTGTACTGATGGAGAAGGATTACCCATCATGCTTCCATGAGTCTATAGAGGTGTTCTTCATGGGAGCCCAGGCCTTACAGAACACAACACTGGAGACAGAAGTCCTTAGAAACAATATTTCTTCCAATTTGAGTTCCAACTTCCAACTCAATTCATCCTACGAGTAGAACTGAGAAAGACTGACCCACCTGGGACAGTGGTTCGTTCTGTAAAACCCTAAGGTAAAGAAGCCATATTCTAAACTGTTGGAAAAATGACACTTGTGACATTACTCATATGGCTGGGTCTCACGACAGACTTGAATTTTGTAGCATTAACCAACTTTCTCCCCATTACATATACACCACCTCAGTCGGGATGCCAGCACTCTGTTCATTTTGAAAGTGAGAGTGACATTCTCTGAACAAACCTGAAGGAGGAGACTAACCACGAGAATCCTTCCTCAATGGGCCAGACAGCCACGTGCCAAAGTAGTGGTGAACCTCAAAAGCTGATTAACTGGCGATTTCGGTTATGTGTGGGAGATTATAATGATGCATGCATCTCCAATTCCTCATAAATGCCAGAAAGTCAGGGCCAGAAATGAACACAAAAGGTGCCAAAGAAAGGAAGAAGACAAAAGAAGTAGAAATAATTTTGAAGACAAAGAAAACAAACAGGCCCCTGATGAGTGACTCCTCAAAGCCCGGACAGAGAAAACTTAAACATCTACCATCAGAGCAGTCAAGAAGCTGGATGCAGACCCGTACAAATATCAAGGTGCAGCTACACCAGAAATGGGGCCTATCAGAGGAGGAAAGATGGGGTGGCTGTGTAGACTGGAGAGTCACCTGCAAACCATCTTAACGGCAGAGTTTCAATACCTTTCCCTAATCACGAAGATGCTACTTTCCTTCTCTACCCTCAGAAGAAAGTCAGGTTTGCTCCTGGCAAAGGATCCTGGGAGGATCCGGACTCAAGGACAAGGACCAGTGGTGGGTCACGGTGCCACGGGGAGGGGGGCAGTGGTAGGTCATGGTGCCACGGGGAGGGGAGCAGCAGTGGGTAGGGGCAGACTCCAAATTTGCACTCAGCCTGGAGAGCCCTGCAGCCCTTCCTCTGTCAGGTTCCCAGGGCACTGGCAGGGTAGGAGATGGGAAGATGTTTCTAGAGAAACCACCCAGGTCAAGACAAAGATCTACAGTTAACACACGAGGGCAACGGGAACTCTGAAATCCATTCTACGCCAATGCCACCAGTTTCCAAGCCTTGCCCAGGACCTTCAGAGGAATGATGCGCTAGGACCAGCAGACATGTATGTGGTAGAGGAGCTGCAATGACAGTCAAGAACTTAGGAAGGAAACAGAGTCAACCCTGGAAACGAGGGTCAAATACACACGATCAATAACAACTCATAAACAAATGAAAACAATAATTCTAGCAGCCAAAGAGATGTCTCATTCATCTATCTATGTGCCTCCATGGGCACCTAGTACATACATATGGCACACACACAGAGGTATACACATATATAAAAACAAAAACAAAGTAAAAGTTTTTTTTAAGTCACATACAAAAAAATGTAAGGAGCAACACCTCACCATATGATTAGAACAACAACAACAACATCCAGTTGTGCCAGCACCATTTGTTGAAGATGCTTTCTTTCTTCCATTGTATACTTTTAGCTCCTTTATCAAAAATCAGGTGTTCATAGATTTGTGGGTTAAAATCCGGGTCTTCTATTCGATTCAATTGGTCGACTTCTCCGTTTTTATGCCAGTACCAAGCTGTTTTCATTACTGTAGCTCTGTAATAGAGTTTGAAGTCAGGGATGGTAATGCCTCCAGACGATCCTTTATTGTATAAGATTGTTTTGGCTATCCTGGGGTTTTTGTTTTTCCATATAAAGTTGATTATTGTCCTCTCAAGATCTGTGAAGAATTTTGATGGGACCTTGATGGGGATTGCATTGAATCTATAAATTGCCTCCCAATCCAAGAGCAAGGGAGATCCTTCCATTTTCTGGTATCCTCTTCAATTTCTTTCTTCAAAGACTTAAAGTTCTTGTCAAATAGATATTCCACTTCCTTGGTCAGAGTTACCCCAAGATATTTTATACTGTTTGTGGCTATCGTGAAGGGTGATGCTTCTCTGATTTCCCTCTCTGCTTCCTTATCCTTTGTGTATAGGAGGGTGACTGATTTTTTGGAGTTGATCTTGTATCCTGCCACATTACTAAAGGTGTTTATCAGCTGTAGGAGTTCTTTGGTGGAGTTTTTGGGGTCGCTTAAGTACACTATCATATCATCAAGATAACCCCCCATACACAGTACACAGAGGATCACCTCACAGGCAATCTAGATTCCGTGAAGATGACAACTAAAACTAACCACCACAACTTGTAAAGAAACAAAAAAGAAATCTCAATATAAACCTATCAATTTGTTATTTGGAAGCTAATAACTGAAGAACTAAATGAATTTAAAGTAGTCGTACTATTGAAATGATAATGCAGATAAATGGAACAGGAACCTGCAAGCTATCTATCTGTATTTACTGCAACTTAAAAATGGAATTCTAGGGCTGGGAGATGAGTCATTGGGGTAAAAGAATTTGCTCTCTAGGCATGAGGACCAGAGTTCAGATCTCCAGCCAGGCATGGCAGTGTCTATAACCCCGGTGCTGGGGAGCTGAGGGTCAGAGGGGGGACAGGAAGACAGCTGTGGCATGGGAGCCTCCTGTACAGCTGATAAAATGCAAGCTCTAGGTTCAGGGAGAGACCCAGGCGCTAGGAAAATAAAGCAGAGAAAAGGAAACTTGATGTCTTCTGCTGGTTTCTGTGCATTCAGTGGCATGTAACATCCACACACATATGTAACACACACACACACACTTTTTAAAAGAGTGGAAATAAATCAATGAGGTACATAAAAACCACCCAAGTATAAAAGACAAACTAGTGGGAAAGTTCAATGTCTAGTTTATAAACAAGGAAACAGATAAATCTTAATTAGCTCCTTCTGGGTAATCAAACTGCTAAGTCAATTTAATTTATTTCATTTTATTACTTTGGGGAACACGGTGAGAAGTCAAACATAGCCAGTCTTCACGGTCGTAGGTTTTGTCAGTTAGCACAGAGCAAAAGCAGAAGGGGCCCTCGGACACCAGAGCACCAGAAAGAGTGAGGTGACCTGGCAAGGCAGTCCACAGTGGGCAAAGACACTTGCCACCAAGTCTGACAACCTCAGTTCAACCCCCAAAACCTACTTAATAGAGAACTGATTCCGACAAGCTCCTCTGACCATGCAGCATACAATCTACGTGCACCCACATACACACATGGATAAAAACCAATATGATTAAAAAAAAATCTTTGTTGTCGTAAGTCCACCCATTATCGTTCCAGGTGGATGTGCATCTTAGCTGCTACCCGCTTCCTCATCTACCAAGCCCTACTGTAGCTTCTTTCAGTGAGTCTGTCTGGTGGGCAAGGGAGAAAATTGTACAGCACTGGAACCCCTTTTCCATATGTAGGGAATTTCTCATTGTGTGAATTTTGCTAAGAGACACCCTTTTCAACATAAAAATAGCCAGATACTCATCTTCCCAGAGTCCTGTGCAACTCAAGCATAAGCACATGACTCAGCCTTACACCAACCAGGAACTTAGAGCCACAGATGTGAAGAGGATGGTTGAGCTGCAAGGATCTGTCATGACGTGAGCAACAGCAACACCCTGCCCAGGGGCATCAAGGGCTCAAGGAACAGGGATGGCCTTGGGTGTCTGGTCCCTGTGGGGCTGTAACTAGAAACACCAATATCTAGTGTCCAGTAGTACCGACCCTACAGAGAACTAACCCTAATGTATGGATTTGGCTATAAGCTGGCTGAACAGTCTGCTAATCCAGAGCCTGCCCGGTATGTCAATACCGTTCCTCTCTTCTGCAATCCCCAGCCAGTCTCCATCGCTTCTAGGTGACAAGCCTAACTGCTATACTGCCCTGGAAACACAGGTAGACAGTGGCAATGGTCTGAAGGGAAAGAGGAAATGTCTGTGTTCTTACAATTCAGAGCAGAACAGATGACCAAGGGGAAAGCTCACGTTTAATATACAAATAAAACTTGTTCCTGGCATGCTGTAAGTTAAGGCTGTTCTTCATTGGCTCTCCTATTCTTTGCCTTCTTCCCCATCATCACCACACTACAGGTTCTAACCCTCTAATCGACTGTACCAGAAGCACTCTAATTGGCATCCAAGGGGAACAGTACCTGCTCCCTGCTAGCCGGGCCTTCACACTCCTGAATCCAGTTGTAAAGGGCAGAGGAACGGTGGGTGCGTGAGAAGGTGCAATTTTCTTTGCTTTCCTGCTTAGCCTTGGTTTTCTGTGAAATGAGGCAGTCTGGAACTAGTGGTCAAGAACTACACGACAATGAAAACTGCAAACCAAGGCATCCCGAGATTTATTCTCAGATGAAAAGCTGAGGCATCCATCTGCACAGGGCACAGAAGCATCTTCAGCTCCGAGCTGAGGATGCTGAACCCAGGCAATTTATCTGCACATGTCTTAGGCTAACCACACAGACTGCAGACAGGCTAGATGCGGAGAGAGACATCTCAGAATAAACTGGTGATGGGCCCTAAAGGGCTGCATAAAAGAGTCAGATGCCATCGTAACATTAATAGAAATGAGAACATGGTGAAAGAAAATGTCTCACTGTGGTAACCATTTGTCTCTGGAAACTCAGGAAGCCCTTCGTGACAAAGAACAGCTCAGTTCTGCTGACTGTACTACACCACACACATTCTATAAAGACGGTTTGCAGAATAAATGAGAAATTTGGCAAACACATCCAAGTTTCTTTACTGCGGTGTTTTCCAGAAAGATTTGCCAAGAAATCAATCTCTCAGTCACAGCAGTCAGGCTAAAAAATCATTCTGGGGGCGGGGAGGGCAATTTCATTTTGGATGGTGATGTAAATCCTACTTCAAATGCCATCAACTGCCAGGCCATTTTTACTATATATTCCCCGTGCTGTGAATTCCCTTGAAATATCTAATGGTCACTAGACAGTTTCACTCCCCAACTGTCCAAATGGGTTAATGGTCACTAGACAGTTTCACTCCCCAATTGTCCAAATGAGTTAATGCCGAACCCCATTGTGTTTGTGTGTATATATGTATGTGTGCATGTATGTGCACATGTGTGTGCTTATGTGTTTCTGCATGTGTGGGCATGTGTATGAAGACTAGAAGTCAATGCTGGTGTCTTTCTAGACCACCGATCTGTGGAGACAAGGCCTCTCCCAACAGCTGGAGCAAGCTGGCTGGGTACACTGGCTGACCCGCTTTGGGAATGCTTCAGTCCCCTCCAGCTACAGACACTGCTGCTATAGCGGGCCCTGTGTGGGTATCCGGGATCCAGATGTGGCCATCAGACACTGCTGTTATAGCAGGCCCAGTGTGGGTATTCGGGTCCAGATGCGGCCATCAGACTTGCATAGCAGTCACCTCACCAGCTGAGCTATCTCTCCCCAGCTCCCCTGCGTGTTTTCAAATGTTTATTTTTTTTAAGTTAGTATAAAAAGTAATGGGTTTCATTAGGCTTTTTCATACACACCTTTGGTTGAACATCCTCTACTATTTTCCCATGCCCGTGGTACCCTCCCACCAGTCTTTCCCCCTTCGTGTTGCCTGTGCTGTATCACCCAACCCCGCATCCTCAAAACCTCTTCTCCTTCACTTGCGGTCCTCATTTTAGCCTCACGACCAGTAGCCACAGTCACATCATCATATGTAAAAATTAAAATCAAAGATCCACATATGAGAGAAGGCAGCAGGTGTCTTTCTCAGACCAATCATTTCTAGATCCATTGTCCTGTAACTGCTCTTTGTGGCTTGATCAAATTCCAGTATGTATATGTTCCATCATTCATCTGTTGCAGGGACTCTACAGTAATTCTACTTCCTTGCTATCATGAATAGAACCACAATAACCACAGATGCTCAACTATCTCTGTGGAAGGACATACAGTCCTTTAACTATGTGCCCAGGGGTCGACCAGCGGGGTCATATGTTATCTCTAATTTTAATTTTAATTTCTTTTCTGAGGAACCTCCATATTGATCTCTACAGTTGGCATCACACCAATTTACTCTCACCAATGCTGGATAAAAACTTAGCATTCCCGACATCCTCAGCAACATATATTATTTTGTTTATTTTGTTTTCTGATGACAGTTTTTTGGGGTGAGAGAAAATATGAAACTCATTTCGAATTAGCCTTTCCACTTCCAAATTTACTCTACAGGAAGAACATTATCTGGATTATCTTTTATAAACATATGCATATAGATATCTAAGTATGTATTTATGTATGGATGGAAGGATGGATGGGGACTAACCCTAGGACTTTGTGCATGTAAAGCAGACACTGTATTACTGAAACACACACTTCCAGCCCTTCTATAAATGTCAATGCAAAACAGCCTTAACAAAATAGTAGGCCAACTTCAATAGTATTTTTAATGGAATATACACCATGAGGATGACAGAATAATTTCTGGAATGCAAGGATAGTTCAATATATGAATTATCAATTAAAGTATATCAATTAATGTAATATACCATACATTAACAGGAAAAAGAAAACATCGATCATCTTGATTGATGCAGAATAAGCATTTGACAAATTCGATGTTTTCATGATGGAAATATTCAATGAGCTTGGCCCAGAAGGAAACCAATTTCAGCGTAATAGAAACATACATGAATAGCGAACAGTTCATATCGTATTTGATGATATGTGACTGGAAACGCTTCTTCTATGCTCAGGAAGACAATAACATTATTCTAATCATGTCTTTCAAAATGACTGCCTGTCTCAGACAGTCACCATGCAAGAAAAACAAATGAAAACAACCCAGTTTGAGTAGTATTCTTTTTTTTCTTATTTAGTGGTTTTGTTTTTTATTGTTTCAGATCTCTTTTGTTTATCTTTTTAAAACAAGCTTTTCTCATTTTACATACCAATCCCAGTTCCCTCTCCCTCCCCTCCTCCTGCTATCCTCAACCCACCCCCACGCCACCCTCCCATTCAGTTCTCAGAGAGGGTGAGGATACTCAACAAAGTCTGGCACATCACTCTGAGGCAAGACCAATGCCCTCCCCCCTATATCTAGGCTGAGCAAGGTGTCGCTTCAAAGAGAATGGACTCCAATAGCCAGTTGAAGCACTAGCACTAGGGATTCCGAATCTCGCTTTTCCAACAATCACGTATCTCTCCACCCTGGGATTGGTAGATACTGTGTGATTTAATCCCAGAGTCGGAAATGAAGAAGCACATTATCAATGAGCTGTGCTGCAGATACTTAGTGTTTCCGTTGTACAGGCAGAAAGTACAGGCTAGAAAGTACAGGCAGAAAGTACAAGCTAGAAAGTACAGGCTAGAAAGTACAGACAGAAAGTACAGGCAGAAAGTACAGGCTAGAAAGTACAGGCTAGGGAGAAGGAAAGAGACTTTCCCAGACAGCCAGGGGCTGAGTAAAATCTTGGTTCAAGACAATCAGCCTTTCAGGATTGTATAGAAACTGTCCCCTTGTCTTAGGAAGGGTTTCTATTGCTGGAAGAGACACCATGACCACAGCAACTCTTAAAGGAAACATTTAATTGGTCTGGTTGGCTTACAGTTTCAGAGGTTCAAACCATTATCATCATGACAGGGAGGATGGAGGTGCGCAGCGGACGTGGTGCTGGAGCCAAGAGTGCTACATCCTGACCAGAAGGCAGCAGAAACACAACTGGCAGTCACATGAGTGAGGCTTGACAAAACAGACTTCAAAGACCACTCCCACAGTGGCATGCTTCCTCCAACAAAGCTATACCCGATCCCACAGTGGCACGCTTCCTCCAACAAAGCTACACCCACTCCCACAGTGGCCCACTTCCCCCAACAAAGCTATACCTACTTCAACAGTGGCACGATTCCTCCAACAAAGCTATGCCTACTCCAACAAGTCCACACCCCCTAATAGTTCCAATCCCTTTGGGGGCCATTTTCTTTCAAACCACCACAGCCCTACTATAGAAGTCTAATCTCCATTAAAAGGCAATACAGGGAACAAGTATGTAAAGAACCTAGAAGATAAATGTATCACTGTATTGTAAATTATTAAGATGGAAAACACTGATCGAAAGCATGTTTAATCCAATATAAAAACCTTATGTTGCAATGCTTAAAAAAGGTTTATTTTAATATTATGTGTATGAGTGTATGCTTGTAGTGTATGTCTGTGTATCCCATATATGTAGAACCCACAGAGTTCATGTAGTTCCCTGGGACTAGATCACAGATGGTAGTGAGCCACCATGTGACTGCTGGGAATCGAACCGGAATCCTCTGGAAGAACAAGCCACTGGTTCGTACAACCACTGATTCATCTCTCTAGCCCTTATATTGCAATTTTCATCAAGCTTGGCCTAAACACAAAAGGCTCTCGGTCATGTATGTGAACTATAAGGCCAATTCAGGCCGATTTACTAGGAGGAAAAACCCCAGCAGACATTCTATTAAAGCTTGCGGAGTCACCACCCAGTTCACTGGATTAATGTCGACACAAACCCCACCAAAAGATACAATTCAACATAAGATTTGGGAGGAATTTTTAAATTTAGCTACTTTCCCTCCGGTCATTTCTTTGAACCTGACAAAAGCTTTGTTCGAAAAAAAAAAATATTTTTTAAATGTTCTACTTTGAAATGCATCTGCATTAAATCATTCCTGGTGTGGAGACACTGGAATTAAATCAAAACCGGCAACCGGGCTTTCTAGGAGGGTGTCTGAGTCCCTACACATGACCCCCCCATCCTCGGTAACCTTTAGATGCCCTTTCTTGATGGTTCTCCCAGCAACCAGCAGCAATTACAATGCTTTTTCAAACAACTGCTTCTCCCACATCTGAATCTTTTAGCTTTGTGCATTTTCTTTTTGCCCCCCTGCTTGTTATATGATATCAGACACTAATCTGATGTCATTGTGCTGACAATACACTCACATTATGTTAATTGTCGAGTGCCATAAAGATTTTAGGATACAGGACACTACACAAGCCTGATTAGTAAGGAGCCATTTAACTTATTCTCTAAAGCAGGCTCAAAAATCCTATCAGAAGGGCAAGTATAGCTAGGAGCACAGCAGAAAATGGCCCGCGTGGTCAGCCAGCACACAAAGAAACCACACAGTACCCTTCAAACAGAAACCTGGGGACGAGAATAAAGAGTGTGCTGTCTCTTTGGGGGTAGCTGAGGGGCTCCTGCATGGGTAGAAAATCAGAGGAGCCACTGTAAAAGGCAGAGGAAAGCTACCGTCCCTCTGGAGCACTGAAAGCCAATGGCGTTTCCAGGAGACCCAGCTGACCGCTGCTCTGCAAGCCCTTGCACGGTTGGTGAGTGTAAAGTCCACCATCACATGCCATGTGCGCCCATGCTCCTCTTCCGGTTTGTTTGCTGCCACCCCCAACCCCTCCCTGGTCCAGCCTGATCTTCTTCCCCAGCCTGTAAGTTTTCTTTCTTTCCTCTTACTGTCTTACTTTACCGTTCATCATTGAGCCAACGCAGCCAGCTGTCTGTCAGGTACCGGCTATTTACCCCAAGGCTCGGTTACCCCAATAAAATGGGGGAGCTCAGAGCTGGATGAGATGCAATTCCTGTGTTTATCTGCAGGACATTTTCTATCTCAAAAGATAAGCGTTCTCTGATCTCCACCGAGGAGCTGAAGCCACAGCAAGTACATGGCTTCCCCCTTTATTTTATGACCTCTCTCAAAAGGATGAAGAAAGAAAACTGTTGTTAAAGTGTCCGTGTCTCCACACAGTAAACCATATTCGAAATGCTCTGAACCAAGAAACTGTGGCCTTTGGGAGAGCCTCTCTCCTGCGACTGCTTCCCCTAGATCTGGTGAAAGACTGGCTGTAAGCCTTCCTTACCAGTGAATTGCCAGCAGCCTGCAGAGCATCTAACACCAAACACCCATCCAATGTATATCCACTGAATAAATGATAAATGAGGGGCTTATGGCTAACTAGGGTCTTTCCTTAACCCTAATTCATCAATATCTTTACCTCCACTTAATACTGGATCTCTAAAGACATGCCCAGTTGGGGAGGCAGTTCAGAGGATAAAACATTTGGATGTAAGTACTAGGTCCAAAGTTTAGAATCCTGACAGACACACACACACACACACACACACACACACACATGAATGTACACACAAAGGCAGCCCCAACATAATAACTATTAGAGGCCAGTCAAAATCCCACATCAAATCCCCGGACATTTACTAACAATGTAACATTAAGTGTGTTTTCTAACCATATTCTATAGACTGGTTTTCTTATCAATAAAGGTACAGTTTGCAGGGCTCTGTAGGACTCGCGAGATCTGAAAACAACTTATGTAAAGAGTCACACAGGAAACCTTGCTGAATGAAATCATCTGCCATTCTATTCTGCAGCTCCAGATAAAAACATAACTACCAAAATCTAATTTGCCAAAGCCAAAGTTCACTCAAGCAACAGATATGCATCAAGGGCTAACAAGGCACAACTGGAGTCTGCCTGCTGTTCAGCATCAAAGGAATCCTTTAACATCTGCCTTCAAGTGCAGGAAGACACAATTAGCTCAGAAGATAGGAGAGAGGTGTACAAGCCAATCTTATTTCCTTTATTGAAGCATTAAAGGATTACCCAGTTAAGGCAGACTGGAGAATTTTTCTTTTTTTTTCTTTCTTATTTCTTTCCGAAGGAATCACGTAGTAGAGAAAAAAAGCAACCTAAAATTATTTTTTATAGTTCTCAAGTGTTGACATTCTTTCTTTTTGTGTGTGAATCTGTTTGTCTGTCTTTGTGTGTATGCATGTGTGTGTGTCTGTGTGTATGTGTGTGTCTGTCTGTCTGTGTGTATGTTGAGCATGCAAAATTCAACTTTAAGGGTCCCCCTCTACCACTTACCACTCAGACAGGGTCTCAACTGCATCTGAGCTCACTGATTGGCAAGAATGGCCAGCTAGTTCAGGGCTACCTGTGGCCATTCTCTCAGGGCTAAGGAGACCTTCACCATCACACCTGTTCTACAAGGGTGCTGGGGGTCGGAACTCACTTTTCTCAGTCAGTGATACATGGGACAAGTTGATTGTTTGGTTTTGGTTTGTTTTTGTTTGTTTGTTTTGCTTTTTGCCTTAAAAAGGCAAGATTAAACTGTCACAGACTGTGAGTCCACCCAATGGTGCTGGTTTGTCCAACAGTCTTATAGAAAAATCTCAAAATGGAGAAATAGTGTATCTGAAATTTGACACCGGCCACTGTTTGCTTGATTTGACACAGGGCACTGCTGTGTTGGAGGAACAGACATGGTCTCTGAGCCCCACTGGTCCACTATCTCTCTCCTTTGGGCCCACAATGACCATGGGAATAAGGAGCTCCTTGCCTTCTATTTCCAAAACACCTGAGCTCAAAGAGCTTGCCTGATAAAGTCCCTCCCAGGACAGCAGCACAGACAGGCCAGTGCTCTCCCCAGAAGCTACTTTCCTGTCTCAGCTCACTGCCACTCCCTTGGCAGATTAAAAACACGAGTTTACCAAAGCCCTGAGACAACACTGAGCACCACGGCATTTTCCATTCTCTAAAAAGCAATTATTATCTGCCCCTAGGGGATTCAGAGCATGAAGCAGAGTCTTGAACTTGGCCTTGCGCTGTGCTGTGCTGGGGGAGACACGGCAGCTACATGACCATGCAAACACAGGCTCAGAAAGAGCGAAAGGGTCATCCCAGGTCGGGCATGGCAGAGCACACTGTTAGACCACTGACTAGAAGCTAGCGACCTCAGCCTGTTGATTGGTATGTGAGAGTGGTTCCCATTTAGAACCACAACCGTAAGGCTCATGTTCCCCTAAAATCCCAATGAACCAGTGCACAGACCCAGACCTATAGCCTGAGTCACAGGAACGAAGGTCAATCCTACTAGAAGAACCATTTTATATATACTCATAAATAGATGTGTTTATTCATTTGTTGCACTAAGTTTATCAATTCAATGTTTAAATTACCTCCCCAAGTTGCTAATTTAATAAGCAGTAGCAGCAAACACAAAACGCTTAAGGAACTATCAACGGAGATAAGAGTTTAAAGAGCAGAGGTGTTCTGTCTCTGGCTGGGTGCTGGAGGTATGAGTCAAGGAACAGCACTTGCTTTGTAGCTGAATGTCTCACTGAAGAGCATCCTGTGTGCTCCTTGTCGGGTGGTACATGCTAAACACATGTTAATAGTGTATTAACAAGTATTTGCTTACAAATTAATTAAAATTTGAGAAGTCACACAGGGTCAACCTTCACCTCTCTATTTAGTGCTGATTCCAAGCTGCTCTGTAGGAAGGTGAGAGCCCAACATCCCCCAACGCTCCCTTGGTGCCATCACTTTATCTCAGATACCCGGTGTGTTTGCAGAGAGAAATACAAGGTGGGATTCCAGCAGGCTCAGAAAGAGTGCTTGGGGTAACCAAGCCAAAGTACACGACCCAGCCTCCTATGATGAAGGGACCACAGAAGATGTAAAAGAAACAGGCACAGGACAGGCCAGACAGTGACACAAGTCTGATAGCACACTTCTTCCCACGAGCCTCCTGGGGGGACTATGTCTGTTGTTATAAACACCGCAGAGATTTTAGAGGACAAATCCTGTTCTCCGGAATCTCCCGTCTCCAATAGGTATGCTTCTTTCTGAAGGCCAGGGCAGCTTTCAGGTCCAGAGAGGCTGAGATCCAACCGTCTCGCCTTCCCTCAAAATGGTGCCGTGGTTAATGTTCATTAACATGGACACTGTTTGGAGCTTTGTGGGAAACATGGCTTCTCAGACAGTGTGGAGCACACACTGTGCTACCTACTGCTAACACAAAAATAGAAATATATGCTTGAAATAGAATGGCAGAACAACTCTATTTTCTTTGTTTTCTCTCTTTTTAAAGAGCCCATGGCTAATTTTTGAGCTTGTCTCCATCTGTCACCAAGACAGGCTCTTTCTGTCAAATAATTAAATCAAATACTCAAAGCAAGATGACCTTCTGATTTGGGTTTGTTGTTCCTTTGTCTCCTGGACTCAGGGCTGCTCTACATAGCCCAGGCTTGGCCTCACTCCCAGACCTCTTGACTCAGCCGCCAATGGAGTGCCATGATTACAGGCATGCTCAACTAACAAGGAAGACTTTGAAAACAGATCTGTGGGCGAGCAAGATGGCTTAGTGGGTAAAGATGTCTGCCGCCAAGTCTACTGACCTCCGTTCAATCCCTGAGACGCACACAGTGGAAGGAGAAAACCAGTTCTCAGAAGCTGTCCTCCGGACTCCATATGCTTCCCACGACACAAGCATTTCCCACCCCCAGCCCCATGCATAAATAAATGAATGAATGAATGAATGAATGAATAAATGTACCTTTAAAAATCCTTCACAAAGCTGGGGGGTAGTGGTGTCTGCCTTTAATCCCAGTACTTGGGAGGCAGAGACAGGCGGGTCTCTGAGAGTTCGAGGCCAGCCTGGTCTACAAGAGAAACCCTGTCTCAAAAAAAACAAAAAAAAAAAAACAAAAAAAAAAAAGGTTTTTGGTGTTATTATTTTGTTTTGGTTGGTTTTTTTTTATTTTATTTTTCGAGACAGGGTTTCTCCGTAGCTTTTGGTTCCTGTCCTAGAACTAGCTCCTGTAGACCAGGCTGGCCTCGAACTCACAGAGATCCGCCTGCCTCTGCCTCCCGAGTGCTGGGATTAAAGTCGTGCGCCACCACCGCCCGGCTGGTTGGTTTTTTGAGACAGGGTTGCTCTGTGTATCCTTGGCTGCCCTAGAACTCACTCTGTAGACCAGGTTGGCCTCAAACTCAGAGATATGCCTGCCTCCTAAATGCTAGGATTAAAGTCATGTGGCATCCACAGCCCCACATCCCAGCTAAAAGGGTTTGTTCTGTTTTGCTTTGCTTGTGTGTGTGTGTGCGTGTGTGTGTGTGTGCGTGTGAGAGAGATTGAGATTTGTTTAAGCTGCTCAATTTCCTCCAAAAGAAGCCAACTCTACCCTTAAATATCTTTTATAGTTTTCAAAGCAGTGTCAAGAAGATGCTCATGACATTAATGAAGTTCAAAGCGAGTGGCTCCCCTCCCGCATCTAAGCAGGGATCTTTGGATACTGCACCACAAGGGGTGTCTTTAGCTTGCCCCTGTACACCAAAGTCTACAGGCACCTTGCTCCACCAAATGGAAACAGAACTCTCCCAACAGTGCCACGATGCGTCCCAAGGGGGCTGTTTTGGAATAAGGGAAGGAAATTTATTTCACAAGAGACTATGTTAGATTTTAAAGAAATGCTGAGTTGTTTGAGAGATGGTATAAGTAGCTCGTTTCTGAGGACCCTGCCTTTTGACAAAACGCCACTGCCAAGGCCTGGGTCCCCAAAGCCAGAAGACTCATCTTTTGTCCTGTCGTTCAGTTTCTGCAAGTGGACTGGGGCCTTTCAACACAACCCTCTTTCAAATATTCTTCCATGATAGAATAAAAGTACAACAATAAGGGTTTCCTTTAAAGTTAATATGTAATTGTAAGACAATATTCAACTAAATAAATTCTTATATATTTGTATTTCCACCAACAATATTTCACTACTGCAGATATTTCAATATAACAAAAACTAATTTTGGTGAAAAATTTTCAAAGTTCTTGTTTCCTGATGGGTTTGTATTTAGAAATTTGAAAAGAATTTGAATTAGAAATTACATCCATATATACATACAGTATATGTGTGCATATATGTGGATATATTTTAATACAAATATTTAAATAAACCTCATAACTAAGAGTCTTACCTTATTATTACTTAAAACAATACACAATTTAGTAATAATTAAATCTGTACTAAACATAATAAAATATATGGCTTGATTTCCTTTTTTTAAGAGTTTTTTTTTTTTATTTATGCATATGTCCTGTGTGCCAGTGCCTGCAGAAACCAGAGGAGAAGTTGGATCTTCTGAAATTACAGGCTGTTGTGAACAAAAGCATTCATATAGATATCTGGCAAGATGGCTCAGCTAGTAAAAACTATTTCAGGGGAAACCTGAGAATCTGAGCTCAATCCCTGGATCACATGGTCAAAGAGATGAAGAGAACCAACGTCCCCAAGCTGTCCTCTGATCTGTGCACACCTGCAGCAGCACACATATCTCACATATCCATGTATTAGTACGTGTGCATGCATGTTTATAAAACACAAAAGAAATTAAACAGTGCAAAAAGTCTAGATACTAATCACTTGAAAGTCTCTGTATAGAAGTCTCCATAGTTCCCTCCAAACTAAAACTCCATAAAAGTCAATGAAATTTACTCTGCCATGAATTAAGACAGAAAAGCCACAGACCCACTGGAATCCTTCTGAGACAAGTAGTATAGAACTTAAAAATGCATGTTAAAAATGACTTTGCTTTTTCCAGCTCTTTGGTACAAAACTCGGAAGGCCAGCTCTGACTTCCCACAAAGTCCTTTAATTAATAGCGATCACCCAAAAAAGTCAGGCTGTCCAATTATATCTAGAAATCATGTAGAGGCAAAAAATTATAAATTCAAAGTCAGATTAGAAATTAAATATCAAAATGCCCTGTTGCTTTTCAAAGTGTTTTTACATAATTGAAACGAACATTTCATGGGGATTCCTAAACCGTGGGATGTGCAGGCTGATTCTGGCCGCATTATACTAACAAGGCTTTCGCCGATCTGTCATCTTATTAAGATTCCTTAAGCAGCAGCTCTCAAGGCTTCTTGGCAACGGATGACGCTAACAAATGTCTTTCATGGGGATCTGTTCGTCTAGCCATACTATGTTTAGGATACGAGAGAAGATCATCTGAAATCACTCTTGCCAGTAACCCCCTTCCAACATGAGTGAGTGTCTCATGAACACAGACGGCTGCAGACAGCAGTGAATGGTAACAACCTGCAGAAAACAATGAACGCCTTCTAAATATGCTTTCGATGTGTGCATTTAAGCACACATTATTTCTACAGGTGTGAAATCGGCAGTCCTGAACATTTTCTATGAAAGCAGAAAACACAAAAATTCTGTATGATTAATAACTTCACTTAGAGCCAGTGAGATAGCTCAGTGGGTCAGGATGTTTGAAGCCATGCCTGATGACCTGAAGTCATTCTCCACGATGCATATGGAGAAGAGAAATAGCCTCCACAACTTGTCCTCTGACCTCCACAGGTATGCCACAATACATATGTGCACGCGGGCGCACACACACACACACATACACACACACACACACACATACATACACACACACACATTAAACAAATGGAAAACATTTACACTCACTTAGCATGTAAGTTAGCTCCCCACCAACTGTACCAGGGGACACACTGGCAATAATTCACTGGTACAATATGAGTAGATAAGGCAGAAGCCATGAGTAACCTCACAACCTAAAGTCTGTGCCCTTCTTAGGTGCCCCATTCTCACCTTGCATTAGATGAACTGAGACATGTATAAGCTGCAGACACTGAGAAATCAGTGGATAACAGAGACAAGCAGTGCCACTACAGTAAGCAGCAATAACCCAACAGCAGCCGACTCCATAAACAGCAACATCAGCATCATTTTTATCACTGTCAGCATTAAAGTCAACATTTATATATTGTTGATTCTTATGCCAGATTGTTTTCTATGTGTCTTTATAGCACAGCAATTCTACCAAGATGGGTACAGGTAGACATCATGCTTCACCACATGGTATGCTGATTCCTGCTGCAGGGTCTACAGATGTGGCAAGAGGATTGAGCACAGCCTGTCTGTGTATGGAAACACTAGGGCATCATGAGAGCCTGCACCTCAGCCACCTACCAGCCACCTACATTTGCCATATGTGTTGAGTCACGCCCATCCATACCTGGTGTCCCAACTCTCAGTGTAATTTCAGGTAGCTCACCTAACTTTCCTCTGCAATAATCCACAAATTGCAATACTTCAAAGCACAAGGCGATACAACATGCTAAACACACATGTTTATTGTATTGTTTATTTCTTACTTGCCTGCTTAAAGTAGTCAGACAATTTTCTAAGCACTGTACCCAAACCCCACAAGTGCTATGAGGTTTGCACGGTATGTGGTTTTTAGAGCCACATAAAATGTATGTGAGCAAAACCAACTACATATATGAAACCATGTGACCTATGCAGAGAGATTATGTTATAATTCACATCTTTTGTCATTATACTTAAGAGAATACCAAGGTTTTCTAAGTGTCTTTATAGCACAGCAATTCTACCAAGATGGGTACAGGGGGACGTCCTGGTCTTTCGGTGGTGGGGCACACCTTTAATCCCAGCATCTTAAGGATTTCAATTTTCAATGTTCATAGCAACTAAGAACATGTTAGGGTCAGTGATGTAGCACATTTACTTATGAGAAATTCCCTTACAGTGTTAGGATAGACAGAGGTGTCAAAGCACCATTATGAACAGACCAACACGACAACGGCATTACAGGCTCTGGCTGACAGGAGTGCTCAATTGTAATTGCTAGAAAGGAAAAGTTTTCATTCCTTAAAAGTCAGTGCACACTCTTAAAAGTTTTCAACACACACAAAGGATATATACAAAGAAGTTTTAAAGTAATACTTTAAACAAAGTTAAAGTTAAAAAAATTTAAGCACACACATAAAATAGTCGAAGTCTATTTTAATGTGTAAGACATTTACTAAAGTGGGAAAATACCTTAAGGAAAAGCAAGCAACAAAAAACACACTCAAAAACTGTCCTGTGTTGCTTAAAAGTGTTTATGCCTAGAAAAGAAAATTAGAAGGAAAAAAATCATATGTGAAAACCTGCTGGCTTCAGAGAGCAAGGCCGGGACAAGACGACTTTTCTTCAGTCTGCATGGGATGGGGGAAATTCTCCTTTACACCCTTTTTAACATCATTCCTGAGTGCAGCCAAGGTCTTACAAGGCACATAGAGAGCCTCCTTGTCATTGAGAGCCATGTGATGGCCCAGCTGGGAGCCCAGACCTTTCCAAGCATTTTCTACTTCACAGTCAAGGTCAAATATGGTCCCAACAGGGATGTTTAAAGTACATAAGGCAACGACAGAGGCCAAGCCATAATCTGCTTTTACTGGCTCCGACGGTCAGGGACTCAGTAAAGTCGAGATGAAAGATTCTTTTTCAGCTTGTATATTACTGTATCCAAGCTGTGCGAGGGCCTGGAATTTCGTCCTAAATAAAGACATTGTGTTCTGGATGGAGTACCTTCAAATAAGATCAAGATTAGACAGAGGCAAGGATGGATGGATGGCGGCAAGCCTAACTCAGGGAGCTATGAGAGAGAGAGGTCAGTCGTTATGACCTTCCAGAAACTATACTGAACTTTTCTCAACAAGAATTTTGAAATATCACATCTTGAACTCAAGACCCCCTAGCTTCAGTTCCTCAGATGCTGGGATTAGAGGTGTGCACCACCACTGAAAGACTAGGACTACGTAAACTTAATTTCACACGATGACCTCACCAGAGAACTAGGCATTGAAGATGCAATGAAGCTAAGGGTCCGTTTGGAGTATTCGCCACACCTCTGGTGAGTTCACTCGCCTGTGCTTGGAGCGTCTCTTCCCTGTCCCTGCAAGAACAACCTGGTACCAGACATTCAATTCACAGTGACTCTTCATCCTCAAGAAAGTGCTGAGGACTAAAACGCTGTAACCACACAATGCCCCAAGCTTCAGGGAATGCCTTCATGTAAGAAGGAGCAAAGTGAAAGAGCTGTGGGGTCATGGGGGGAGTGCAATGGACAGGTCCGGCTATGCACTCAGGAAAGCAGTGATTAGGGTTACCTGCACAGACAAAGCCAGTTAAAATTTCAGCATAGAGAGTAGGCTCACGAGGCCCCACCCCTAGCTGAGAAGCTACTGAAGAAGCGGGGGGGGGGTCATTTTTCTTCAGTAAGGTTGCTACTAGTAAGTTGCCCATGCTCTAGTAAACAAGCTTACACCCACAGTCATTGCAAGCAACTCTGCATACACTTGAATGGGTCTTTAACGAAGAAAGACATCAAAAGTAGAAGAGGCACATGGGAAGACAGGGTCCAGAGCAGGCAGAGGGAGGCAAAGGAAGGCCACTGGGAGAGAATGTCTCAAAATACATGCTCGAAATTGTCAAAGAAAATTTTTAAAATATCTTTAAAGCTACTCATTATGTTTGGGGGTTTTAGAAACTTACCGAGCATTTTAACAGATGCATAAGTAATTAATCGTCATGCCCTTGCTACACAAAGTATATAGCAAGTGTTCTTTGTCTTATAACTTCCCAAGATGCTAGCACAGATAAAAATAAAAACCTCACATTTCAGAATTACTTTTGTTTTTAAATGTATAATCAGTGGTTCCCCTGTCAAATTACTGGCTTCATGTTTAGCCTGTGTTAAAATTTAAAAGAAAAAATTTAAAAAAATTAAAAACTTCATGTTTAGTTTATGTTTAAAAACAGAAGAGATAAAACACACATTTTGGTTATGCTATTACTTTTTTAAAAGAATTTTAGAGGAAAATTTGAGTTCCAGAAAAATCAGTCTGTTCAAAATCAAGGTTTTCCTCAGAGACTTTTTCATAACAAAGGCATGCCAATTGCCTTGGGAAATAATTCTGAAGTTCCTGGCTTCACTATTTCAATAGTTTCTGTCTAAAATACTGCACATATGCATCTTTGGTGACAAATGATCAAATCCTACTGTCAACAAGCAAATCCACAGACTCAATCTTACCATGAGTGTTCAAAACAAAAGCTAAAACCTTTTATTTTTGAAGAAGAGGCATGGAAGCATGCATCTATCTCTGCAGACCTGAAATTTGCGGAAAGTACAGAACTCTTGGTATGGAAACTAAATGCCCCATGGCTTTAAGAGTCATCATGTGGGGGCTGGAGAGATGTCTCCGTGGTTAAGGGTGCTGGCTGCTCTTCTGGAGGACCCAGGTTCAATCCCCAGCACCCACATGGCAGCTCATAACTGTTTGTGACTCCACTTTCGGTGGATCCAACACCCTCACACAGACATGCATGCAGACAAAACACCCATGCTCATAAAATAAAAATAAATTAATTTAAAAAAACAGAATCATCGTGTGAGACACGCAGAGGAAACATCTTCTTGCTGCTATTGGATTAAAAAGGGGGGATCAATTTTCAATAAGTCTGGAAAACAAGTAGAAAGCATTTTCTCGGGCTCTCTAGTCACATCCTGGGCATAATTCCAATGCGCTCTCAATTGATCTTTGGCACTGTCCATGTGTCTTAAAGCATCCTTCTACGACCTCTGCTCTGCATGGCCTTCTCCTTCATCTTTACCTACCAGAATCTAAACTCCCAAAGTTTAGATTTAGTTTTTCGAGACAGGGTTTCTCTGTGGCTTATGAATTCTTAAAACAAACGCACAACAAAACACCCAGATCTTGATTGAAACATTTTAGTTCACTGGCAGAAAAAAACAGCTGGGTCCAGATCTGCATAAAGTAAGTCTAGAATACTTCACTATGCCAAAAATCAGAAGGGTCCACCAACAGAGTGCAGGCGTGACTAAAGGACATCACAACCGGCAGGACGGGGTACCAACTCACCAAATGTGGGCCAGCGCTGCAGGGGACAGATGCCGGATGCTGGACGGAACCTTACCAGTAGGCCACAACAACCACGTGACAATACACACACACACACACACACACACACACACACACACACACACACATATATATATATATATATATATATATATATATAGAGAGAGAGAGAGAGAGAGAAAGCAGAATCAGAGAGAAGCCATGTGGCCGCCACAGGAGACAGACCCTGGACACCAGACAGAACCTTACCAGTAGGCCACAACCATATAGCGATACACAGGTTACTAAAAATGGGTTAATTTAAGAAATAAGAGCTAGCTAGTCAATAAGACGTGTGAGCTAACAGGCCAAGCACTGTTGTAATAATACAGTTTCTGCATGATTATTTTGTATCTGGGCAACCGGGAAACAAATGAGCAGCCTCCACCAACAGGAGAGTATGAACAATAGAAAAGATTAATACTGGACCAGCAAGATGGTTCAACAAGTAAGGTACTGACAACCTGAGCTTGATTCCCAAAAACCACATAACAGCAGAAGGAAAGAATTGACTCCAAAAAAATTGTTCTCTATCCTGCACACATACACACACAAACACACACACACATGCATACATGCATACATGACACTAATTGATTATAACAAATAAACACCCACAAAAGCCCACCTTGCCACCAACAAGGAATCCGCTGATTCAACCAAAGACCGACCATCAGCAAACATTCAGGCTATTAGAAAAAGACTACTGCAGAACAGACTGCTCCCACAGTCCAGAGACTCCTCCCATATTCTGCCTATCACTTTCCCAGGTGAAATGTGTCATTGTCATCATCATCATCATAAATGTATTCCAGACCTCTGGAAGATCATCTCATCCAAGCGATGCTTGGCATAATCATTCAGGAAATAAACACTGTATCAAATGAGCTCATCATTCTGAAATCATAAGGTAGATGAGATAATCAAACTGTGATTCATTCCACCAGAGGAGTGTTCTGGTACCTTGTAAGGTATCAAGACCATGAACAATAAAATCTAAACAAAGTTAGGGTGACTGTTCTAGAAGAAAGGAAGCTAAAGGGACAAATGCAATGAATGATCATGACCATGTCTTGGATTTGGATATGGGTTAAAAATAATAAAATAATTACAGAGATTCTAATATGCATTCAAATAGTATCTGTTAGTAGTGATGATGGCATTATGAGTCACTTGGGAGAATATCCTCCTGCTTGGGAAAGATATGTTGAAGTCTTGAAAGCTAGAGGGTCATGACTTCTACAACTAACTCAATTTTGAAGAATCTGTTTCTAATATTTTGAATATGTATGAGGAGAAAGAGAAGGCAAAGAAATATCTACAGACAAATAGAGATACTTAAAAAATGGGAAGAAAATAGATAAAGTAAATTTGGCAAAAATGCAAACATGTTATGTAGCAGGTTGTGACCTATAAAGTCAGTAACCATGGTAACTTGTACTCTACACCCACCCTGCATAAAGTAAGATTATAATGGGGGTCATGGTGAAAAGAAACTGGCACAAATAGTAATGTAATTTCTCTAGAATTAGAGCAACTGCTTCTTCTTTAGATCTCAACTCTGCTCAGAATCAATCGTTGAAGAACCCCATGAAAGAGGAGAAATCCAAGGAAGGAAAAAACAGCAGGTGAAAACCAGTCACGGAAGACCTCAGCTTGACGGTGCACATGTTGAAGAGGAGGCAAATCTCAAGATTCTAAAAGTTCTGCCTCTCTTCTTTTTCTGGTAATCAACCCTGTACATAAACAGACACATCCAATGGGTCCTCCAAAGAGCCCTGTCCTACACTGATGTGACTCCCAGTCTCGGGAGGCAGACCCTTGGATGAGCATGGAATAATGGCAAACATCCATGAGACACCTCGTGTAAGCAAACATGAATCCCAATTCCACAGTTTACAGTTATTTATGAGACTGAATAGTTCATTTAACTATTTATTAGTTATTGTGAACTTGGCATACCAGAAACATAATTTATCCCACCAGGCATGGGGCCTGTTTGCCTCATTCCTTAGCCTATCTGATCTCAGAACTTCAACATCTTCTTTCATTCTCTTCCCAGAAGCCCATGTCCTCCACTTCCTCTGTGCACAGGCTACACAGCCTCAAATACCCCAGATCAAACTAGTTCCTTTCCTTGGTATCTTCCTGGCATTTGTGGAATGCCTTTGACACACAGCAGTGACTGCACAGTCCCTAAAATCTAAATGTTTTGCTATGCAGTCTTGCTTTAAGAAGAAAAGCACTATAATCCTGTAAAATAATTGTTATCATTTTCTACCTATTCCAGAAGAAAGAGATGATCGTCAGTAACTCGGAAATAGCTTGTCCAGGGACACAGAATTATGGGGCTGATGTTCAGCCCAGGGTCTTTGGGCTCTATCCTAACACCAACATGTGTTGTATTATTTATACTTTATTATAGTCTTCTGTCCTTTAACTCAGCACAAGGTCTTCAAAAAAAAAAAGGATGTGCCTTATCCATCTTTGTGCTATCTCTTAGAACCTAGCAGCACTCATAAGTCATGCTCATTGATTTCTGCATTGAGATGCCACCTCTCTCTCTCTCTCTCTCTCTCTCTCTCTCTCTCTCTCTCTCTCTCTCTCTCTCTCTCTCTCTCTCCCCTTCATCCCCACAATCCTCTCCTCTTTGTCCTTCACACGCTTCTACTGCAGCATAAGCTGAATGGCTGCTCCTGGCCTCAAGGCACACAGTAGGCACTTAAAATGTTTACTGATTGAAATGATTACACAAGAGATAGTCAAGTCTACCTCTTGTTTGTCTGTTTCAATGACTTCAGTTTTAGCTTTATCACTTACTGAGAATTATCTCAAGAAAAAGTGATAGAGAACATAAAGAACTAAGCCCAGAATTTGGTCATTGGGGTCTCTAATCACCTGCTTCTCTAGGTGATACACTCTAGAGCAGCACCCCCAAATTATAGAGCATATATAAGCATGCACCAGTCAAGCTGGGATTCGATGTATCCACAGTGAAATCCCAGAGCACATTCTAATAACCTCCCAAGAGAAACAAACGGTGTTGAGCAAGACCTATAGCCTAAGATGGCATCACACAGATTCAAAAAAAAGTTAATGCTAATGTTATTGTCTCTGAATTCCTTCTCCTGTTCTTCTAGAATTGTCAAGTATTCTGTGATGACTTGTGCTACTGAAAATAAAATATTTAAATGCTAAATAAACACATGTCCAAAAAAAGTTGTATGTTTGGATGTTTCCATTCAGCAAGGCAACATCTTTATTTAAGGATGTTAAAATGACTAAAGAGACAACATTGGCAAATTTAGTTAATTCCCTCTCAGCTGAACATGGAAAGTAACAACAACAAAAAAAAACCAGCAATTACTCTTAACATACAGATACAGTGTCCAAGTATTGTTTTTCTCAGGTTCCCTGGGAAGAGAAAGAGAATATGAGAATCTTCTTAGTTGGAATACAATAATAAAAGACAATGCAAATTGAGGAAGCAACCAGGTGTTTGTTATGCTGAACCTCTTCCAAGTGGGCCAACAGAACCACAGGGAAGTAGAAGAGAGCTCACCTCAGAGCAGAGGTGCAGGGAGCTGCGTTCTGCAACAAGACTCCACGGGATCAATTAAGGAAGTATTTACTGCAGCACTGCAGGTGAGACAGACAGAAAAGCTCCTCAGAGTGCCCCCCCCCCCGAATGCAACCAAAGCATTAGGTGCACATCCACTGGGAAACAACCCCTAGGTGTGCAGCTCCTCTTCTGGGCTTCCAGCGGGTGATACTTTGACACAGTGAGCTATAGAAGGTGCAGCCCCAGCTGGTGGGCATTTCTTACTCCCGCAGCAATAGCACACACTTGCTTGACCTCAGGGGTCTGTGGTTCAGGAAGAGCTAAAGTGGGAGGCAGCCCAAGAGGTCCACAATATACCCAGAACTCCCCAGGTTAAAAGAAAAGCCCTACAGTCAGCTCCTCATGTTCTTCCTGCTTGCAGGCAAGGGTCTCATCCAGGTTTTGTGTATCCAAACTATGATTCTACCCACAGTGCTCTTTTTTTAATTTTTAGCCTTAAAGGAAAATTGTGAAATGCATTGTAAAATTCCACCTAGGGCCTGAAACCAAGACCATAAAGACTTGCAAATGCCATGAAGCCACAATGCTGTTCACTCTGTGCTATCCAGGATGTGGTTTCATATCTGGGAAGCTGAGACCCAGGAGACGTGGGCTCAACAGAAAACAATTTGTCATTACATACTTCTGAGTCTAGCTTAGAGTTATCTAAAATAAGGAAGCATTTGCGGAGCTGGGAAAACGTGATCACTTGAGATTTCAAAACCAGTTTCAGTCATCACCCTCAGAGAGAGAAAGTCGAGAATCATTTGGAGTTCACCTACTTACTTTATTGAAATCCGTATCATTTCTATTTTAAATTGCATTGGCAACTGATATGGGTGATGCAGGGGAACCATTGCAACCTTCCCATGCTCCAGAGTCTCAGGTCTCACTACTTTAGTTGAAGCTATAGAAACTCAAGAGTGCTAACGAGCAAGAGCAAAGAGACACCGCCATCTGCCTGGATTCTAATTTTAAATTATTTCAAGATATTAAAGGAGGCCAAATTTATTAGCTTTCACTATGAGCAAGTATTAAATAATATTTAGGGATCAGCATTAATTTTGCTAGGAATGATAATGGTATTGTGTCCAAATAATGCTGCTTCCTTACTTTGAACACATGGTTATGCTATGGATCTATAATTTGCTTTATAACAGTTCATAAAAACCATAAAATGTATGTATATTTCTATAGCTAAAACAAATAGGGAAGAGTGGCAATGATGATGGAATGAGATGGGGGTTGTCTGGGCAATACCCTCCCTTCCTTTATCTATGTCACCGTGTGTCAAGCAACAGTCATTCTATGTGATGGGAGAAAGTTCAGGCGAGCCTTGAACTCCAAAGGTAGTTGAGGCTATTTTGAGCTCCTGATTCTTTTGCCCCCGAATCAGACTGTCAAGTCTAGGGTTAAAGACATGTACCACCACACCCAGTAAAGTCAGTATTTTTGATATTGTCATAAATCACCTCTTAAAACTAGTTGCATAATGGCCAGTCATCTTTAGCAAATGGTTGGTACAAAAACGCAGGAATGGTGTTTATCTGGGGAACAGAGTATGACATGTAGTTTTCAAACTTACTCTCTCACACTTTCCCCTCATAGACCCTGAAGACATTTCACACCTGGAGCTCTCCAGCTCAGTTCACTGTACTCCTCATCTCCTCCCTGACATCACATGTCAGAAAGACTTCAGGAAATCCAATGGCAAAACCAGAGAGACAATCCCATATCCCCAGTTCTACGATCTAAAGCCTAGCACTTCAATAATCTGGATGCTAACACATCGCAGTAACACTATCTGATTCCTCCCTAAAGACGGCAACTTACTAGGGCTGAGAGATGGCTCAGCCATTAAGAGTTCCTCCTGTTCTTCTAAAGGGCCCAAGTTCAGTTCCTAGCAGATCACAACTGCCCATAACTCCACCTCCAAAATATCTGACACCTTCTTCTGGCATTCCTAGGCATGCACACATGAACACACGCACACAAACACACACAAAATCTTTTTTTTTTAAAGGAGGCAGGTCAGCTATTCCTGAGTGCAGGCTGCATAGAGAGGGCTGCCATGAGCAGTCTTACTCAGCAGAGGACCACTCATGCAACATCACTAACTCATCAGCCCATCAGTTCAATAGTGGCAAGTCTGTTATGGGAGTAACCAATCACTTTCTGGTTGGGCTTGTGGCCTGGGCCACAAAAGCAAATATATATGTGGTACTATAAACCCAGTCAAATGCTGACAACTGTGGAGGCCACAGCCTAGTGAGTGTGTGTGTGGGAGGGGGCTACTGCTGTTGTTTTGCTAGGTGGACATGATGTGTTGGTCACATGACCGGCTAAAAAACTGTGTGTGTTCCTAGGTTGGTGCTGCTGTCAGCTTTTGGCAGAGAAGCTGCTTCCTGCAGTGGTCAGTGGTGACTGCAGAGACTCATAACAGAGAATCAATGACTATCGAGTGCCCAGCCATAAACATCTATATCGCCCCTGTCAAAGACTAGGGAACACTGCAGAAAGCAGGTAAGGAAAGAGCCAGAAGAAGGTGTAGGCTGTTACGGAACACTGTTTTCTGAGCACGACCCAGCTGGTGCACTCTGGAATTCACAGCAGTTGTGGTCACCTACACAAGAGGGGACCCAACAACATCCTGTCAGAGAGCAGGGAGAGCTCACGAGGACCCCCCCATCTATAAAGACATAGAGGTTAACAGCTGATGGCGGAGGGACACATTTCTTTAGTACAGCCACTGCCAAAGCTCCTGAAAGGAACTCCAATAAACTAATTGTGTCAGGGAGGGAGGGAGGGAGGGAGGGAGGGAGGGAGGGAGGGAGGGAGGGAAGGACGGACAGAGAAACAGAAGTAGGGGTAAGATGGGAAGGGGGAGAGATCAACAAGATTGGCAGAGAACAAGAGAGAGTAATGGGGAATAGATAAAATCAAAATATATTACAGACATGGGTGAAAATGCCATAAGAATCTCACTGATACATATAGTTAATTTATGTTATTGGAAAACGCTTTAAAAAAAAAAACAAAAAAGAAAGCAATTTGGTCCTTCAGATACCCTATCGAACATCCTTCACCCTGTCTCTGTAGGAAACCACTCTCCAGGTTTCAGTGAGATCCCTGAAGCAGCCACACAGAATAACCCTCCCAGGTGAAGCTGGCTTAACAGAAACCACTGTGACTGACAGCGATTCTTCCTCAGACCAAACTCCTGGGAATTGCGAGCTGAGCCACAGAAACACATACACGCTCAACAGACGCCATCTGAAAACTCAAATGACAAAAGAACGCTAGAGCATCTCCTGCTTGTAGGTGGGGCATAAAAACATTTGTGGCGTGAGTGGAATATAAAACGATCACTTCCGGCCTAAAGGAAACCAATCTGTGAGAACTGAGGTCAGGACAGAACCCACTCGGGCCCTCGGCTGCCGTCCTCTCCTCCTCTTGGATCCTGTGAGGCCTGGCTCCATGTCAGCTGCGGCTTTGCTCTCTCCAACCACAAAGACAGGATCTCTCTCTGCAGTGTCCACAATCCACATCTTCTTTGAGTCCCGATGGGGCTGTAGCTGAAGTTATGCATCATGAGTTAAAGATTTCATTTAACTGCCCTACAGTAGAGGACCTCGGGGCTCAGTAACACACATGCCGGGGAATGTGGGTACATCTCCTCATGACCTTGTGGCGAGCTGGGAGCTGCAACTCACTGATGCTAACCAGTGCCATGTGGGAGCATCCTACCACACAGGCCAAGATCCAGACTCAAAATCCAAAGTACAGTTTGTGCTGGATGTGTATTGCTTTTCTGCACTATGGGAAAGTTAAAAAACAAAACAAAACTATAAAATTGAATCTGTGTAGTCGGGGACTCCGTGTGTTCCCTGCACCCCTGGTCCTCCCTACAGGTCACACATGGGTCACGCAACCCATCTAGAATTGTGTGAACCCACCCCCGTAAGCTAACCCAGTGCCGCCCATACAGAGGGAGGGAGCTCCCCAGTCCCTAGGACCCACCACCACATGGATACTCGCCCTGTGAGACTGACCCACATGCAAAAAAACGAACAAAACAAAAGCAATTACAACAGCAGAAACATGCACTACTGTCTGACTCTACAAAACTTACGGGAAATTCAATGGGGTATTTTTCTTTTCCTTGGCTCTAAAGGAACATGGATCATGTTTAAGTTTCACACTGTGACTAGTAATCACAAAAAAGAGAAAGAGGATTTGACCCGAAGCCTTCTGCCAAGCCTCCAAATTGGGGCCCAAACCATTCTGAGATTCCAGGAAAGGTGGGAAATGAGTTTTGCCATCCATCCAATTGGGTTCTTTCAAAGGTATCATCGTCCACAGAGTAAGACATGAAGTTGGCTCTGGTATATTCCTTTCTGTTGACATACTGACTAAATTGATTGTTTTCTTACTCAGATCTGCCAGTCTCAGAATCTCATGAAAAGTCAAGTATGTTCAAAATCATTTGATTTTTTTTTTTTAATTTGGCTCTGTCTCTGGTACAAAATGCAAAACCACTGTCTTCTCTCAGAAGTGGCTAAGTCAAGGTGCTGACTGACTGGGCACCACAGGACATCACAGACATTGTTGAAAGAAGCAGTTTCATGAATGTGATCTCTGTGTCTTCCCAGTTTTAATGTGTCCGGTGGCAAAACACATCGAAGCCATTTGGATTGAAGTAGCTAAAAGCCAATACTTGCACTGCTGGTTTGTAACCAGAAACGCCAAAGCCAACAGAGGTTTTAGATTTCTTCCACACCAGCAGTGTTTTTCCTTCTGTGGCCGCCATAAAAGGCACTGTACTTCAAAGAGAAAAGTGTAACCCTACCGTCAGTAGTGCATGTGCTCTGAATTAGTCGGGAAAGAAAAGGGGGCTATGTAGCCCTAGCTAAACCCCGTGTGTGTATGCAGTCAACAGCGTGTTCTAGATTCCAACAAAAATAATGAAAAGAATCCTCAAATTTTAGTAAATGAATAGGTCCTCTGCCACAGCTAGCAAAGTCATCATAGAATGTCCAAAGGAATCCAGATGTGTTTTCTGCCTGTACCCCTTCATGTGTACACAGTGGAATGTGTCTTGTGGGTGGAAGAGGAAGGGTGTGTTGGTGAATTTTCCAGTTGCTAAGATTAAAATCCCTGATAAAGACAACTTTAGGGAACAAGGATTTATTTGGCACAGGCTATGATGGCAGGGAAGTTGTGGCAGCTGGGGCCTGAGGTGGCTAGTCACACCGTGTCCAAAGTGAAAAAACCAAAAATGAAGACTGGTCATGCTCAATTAGCTTTTTTCTTTTCAAATCTTTTCTATTCTTCGGAAATTATTTCTTCTCCTCCTCCTCCTTTAATGTTTATGGGTGTTTCATGTGTGTATTCCTATGCAGTATGTCTATGACTAGTTCTTGAAGAAACCGGAAGGGACCATCACATCCCTCGGAACTGGGGTCACAGATGGATGTAGGCTACCATGATGGTGCTGGGAACTGAACCATGGACGACCAATCAGTACTCTTAACTGCTGAGCCATCTATCCAGCTCCTTTGGTAATTTTATATGCATATACAATTGATTTACATAATATTCCCTACCTCCAACTCCTCCTGAACCCATGACTCCTCCCAACTCCATGACTTCTTTCTTAAAATATCCCACTGAGTTCAATTAGAGCTGCAAGTAGATACATGGGTATAGTTTCAACTACTGGAGTATCGGCAACCTACCAGGAACATGGGCTCTCCCTCTCCCAGCACTCATCAACCACCAATTCATTCTTTCCTCCCTTCTCCCGGACCCCCAACCTTCCTACGCATTCCAGGGTCCCAGTCCGGGGAATGGTATCACTCACTATTTTAAAGTAGGTCATCCCATCTCAATTCACCTAGTGTGGAAAACCCTTCACAGGCATGCCAAAAGACTAATCTAATCTAAATTACTCCTCACAAGTGTGCTTGGAGCCTTGTCTCCTAGGTAATTCCAGATACCGTCCAGCTGACAGCACTATCACAGTGGGAGGAGGCAGACAATAGAGAAGGAACCCAGATGATAACCTCAAGGTACCCTACCCTCTAAGATAGAGGGTTCGATTCGCCCCTCTGCTCTTCCACCTTGTTCTAAGTTCTGAGAGGCTAAGCCATTAAACAGGGCTCTCTTATCTACTGGCTCCCTTTTGGGTTTGGTTTCCTGGAGCAACCCAAAGGAAGAATGAATCCTTTCCTGTAGGTTCCCTAGGTCCTCTCAGGTGCTCTATCTCCGCAGAGAGTTCTGTCTCCCAGCAATGCCCCTACCTCACCCATCAGGCTCAGGAATAGAAAGAATTTGACTGCTACCAGTACAGGACAGGCATTTATTTTGGAGTCCCCCTGCCCTGTCCCCAGTATAGATATGACATTTCCTGAAGAAACTAGGATGGATCGCGAGAACTAAGACCTTTGAATACTCAACTGACAATATACTACCCTCTAGTTACTATTGTTTGGCTCCATTGGCACATCAATGTGTCAATGAATAACTCAAAATATTTCAGAACATTAAAAGGTAACTCTCTGATCTGAAGCACTGACATAGGACGGGCAAGTTAATCCACAAAATGTCATCTGTGAAAAAACACACACTAGGGAAATGTTTCTTACTTGATCCTTAAGAGCTATCAAGTTAACTCTCTGCTGAAAGCTTTCCTCTTCATATAGCACTCAAACACACACACACATAGACACACATTTACTGGGCTGTTACAGGAGTATCAAAGAACTGAGCAACCAGGGTTACATGGCAAGGCCTTGTCTCAAAGGAAAACATGTATCCCTCACTGCCCTGCAGCCCTTCAGCTGCCCTGCAGCTCCTCTCCAACACACCCAACCTTGCGCTCGAGCCTACAGTTTGCTTGTGTACCTTGTGCCTGGTGTGGGGGGTCAGCTTCCAGGCTTCTTGGAACAAGCCACGCTGGCTCTACCCAGAAGGCCTTGGCACCAGAAGTTCCCTCAGCCTACAACACCTACTCCCTGGTCTTCCACCACAGATTCCAGCTCACCTCCAAGCAGCTCCAGGTAACCTATGCATAACACACCACAGGCAGCTCCTCATGGCCCCAAGCTTGTTCTCTGGGTTTTTCTTCCCTATGCTTATAACCCCACTCAATCATATGTTGGTTTATGATCTCTCTCCCTTCATGAAAATGTGTGGTCCAAGACAACGTGGCCATGTCTGTTAGGACCCATTCCTTCTGCCTAGAACGGTGAATGGCAGTCAGGCGGCACTCAATTCATAGATGCTGAAGAAGTAAATGATTTGCCTCGGAAAAAAATAAAAAGCACTTCTGATCTCTTTTCTTAATGACTGATCTGTGTTTCTTGTGGCCAAGGCACTCTGTAGTCATCTTTCAGAGATGCTACAGAAAGAATCGTTTAAATTTTAAAATCAGCTTATGGATTCTAAACCAAGACTCTCCACACTGCACATCAGAACCAGCAGGACACAATAAAGTAGAAAGTCACATAAGGTATAAACAACTATTTATACCAAGACAGCAAAGATGTCCTGTAACCTGCTAAAGAGAAAACAACTTAGATTTTGAGGGCAATCCTTCCTAACTACTGTCTGCAGCTCTACCCAGAATGCACCATACACAACATAAAGTGCATCAGTACAGCTGGGCTCCAGCAAACTATACACACACAGCCACCCTAATGTGTACTCCCTGTCATTTCAGACGTCAGGAGACCACCCACCCACTCCGGAAAACCACTCTGCTTCTGTGGCAACACCTCTGTGTCAGAGACAAGCTAGTCTGCTGAACTCTGGCGCAAACCATTCTAAAGATGGTTTGGTGGAAGGCAAAGGGCTCATCCAGCATATGCAGAGCTCTGGGATTGGGCTTTCACACTGTGGGAAAACATTGGCTTTTTTTCCCCTTAAAGTAAAATACATCTGGTCCTTGAATCTATTAGCTCTCCTACAACTAACTACACATGGAATCACAGTGTTTGTTGGGGGAACAATAGGCTGAGGGAACTGTTTATTTGAGAATATGAGCATCTGTAGCTCATTTGGCTAACACTGTCTCTCCATCCCAGAGTTTGATTATCTTTTCTCACAAGTTTGCTTAGCTATTTTTCCTTGGCCAAGTATCTTCATCTTTTACCCTAGTGAAGAAATTCAACTCTAGTCATCAGAAATGAGAGGAAAGTGGGGGCAATGTGGTTCAGCAGTTAAAATCCTTACTGCACAAGCCTGATGACCTATGTTTGATGGCTGTGACCCACACAAAGATAGGAGAAATCAGCTCCACAAAGGCCATGTGCATATCACACACATGTGCATATCACACACACACATGCACAAAATAATGACAATAAAATGTTTTTAAGAAAGAAACAAGAACTATAACAAGATATGAGAGGCAGAGAGAGGAAATGAGACAGACACACACAGACACACACACACACACACACACACACACACTGGGGGGGGCAGATTCCCACGCGTTATACCGAGAGAATATAGGATAATGTTTCAATATCAAGACAACCATGTGTTGCTTTCATGACCTTTCCAGCTCTTCCAAGCACACCCTCTTCTGTGGGCCCCACAGGAAGAACTATTTTGACTACAGGTGCTGCAGGAATTCAAGGTCATCCATCCCCATGGGCCATAAAACTAGCCAAACAGACCAGGCTGGGCAAAGGCGAGGCCAAAAGATGATCTTTCATAACTTGAAGCAGATGATTCAAATTTTCACTGTGCAATAATGACAGTCTCATTCCTCTTACATAACAGCAATATGTGAAAATACAGAGTTGGAAGCTGCACTCCTTATGATTATAATAACCACACACGGAACAGAGGGGGCACTAACATCAAATACGCGTACTTGACCCTGGAGACACAGTATAGAAAAAGAATGCCTTGTCTTAGGTGTCCCAGCAACCAGACAAGAAGGAATTAATTACTACCACTCATCATCTTGCAGACTTACCTACCCAGGATAAAAACAAACCTACTGAAATATTAAGTGAATTTTTTTAAGTTCTTTGAAAGTCCTCTCAAGTGTTCTGCTTCTTGAAGAATTTCCACGTAAATCAAACTCAAATAAACAGGCCAGAGGGAACCCTCCAACCCCTACCATACATAACAGCCCACAGATTCACTGTGAAAATCAAGGATTTCATTAAGCCTTGCTCAAATGCCAGGATGCCAGGGACAGTCTCCTGAGAGAGCAGACTTGGCCTCAAACCCTTGCTTCTCCTGCACGTAGCCCAACTCATGCCAAAGGCAGCTCTTCACACAGCTGCCTTGCCTTAGCAGGATGCTCATCGACTCTGCTGAGTCTCGGGCTGTGCAAGTGAACAAAGCTGAGGCTTCCCATCACAGAAGCTGGGGGTAAACACCTTAGCTTCAGCTCACGCTAATGGAGTTTCAGGGGGAGACTGAAATGCTGGCATACAGCTTCAAACGAAGGGAGGGAGGGAGGGAGGGAGGACCAGGAATGGAGAATAATGCAGCAGAACGAGGGCTGACGAGGGCTGCCTGTCAATCCTGCACATGCCCACGTGGACTTGGCCTTCTGGACGGGGGCGCCTAGAAACCCATGGGGAACTGCTGTGTGGCTCCCAAGGGCTGTGGTGCTAGAGGAGCTGTAGCTTCCGGCTGTCATAAGGTGCTACTGACGGGGTGGAGGGGCTGCCTTAAACAACAGACATCTACTCTTCTTACCATGCTGGAGACCAGAGGTCTCAGGTCAGGAGTCTGCAGGACTGGCTTCTCCTACAGCCTCTCTCTACAGTGTGTGAAGGGTAGCTGTCCCTTTGTGGTTTTGCCTCTTGTTCCAATGTCACGCCTGTGCCCAATCTCCTCTCCTTGTCAGACACCTCTCATGCTGGAACAGACCCCACCTCTATGGCTCTTCTCTTCATCTGAGTTAACTGTCTCTTCAAAGACACTGGCTCCAAACAGACTTCCACTGTAAGGTAGGATTTCAACTCATGAATTCTGATGGGGCACAACAGAGCCCATGACACTGTAAGAGCCACTGCATAGTAAACTGTGCTTCTATCTGTGCTCATCAGGGCCACGAGGGCCACACGGACTCGATAAACCCATCACCACTGTCACTGCTTAGAGAAAGCACCGTTATTCTTTTATAACAAAGGGATATGATACACTGTAATGTCCCAGAATGGCTCCGACGAGGCTAACAAGGACAAATGTGGTTTTTATTATCCTTATGAAATACTTCATTTCACATCCATCCCATCCATCATGAAGTCTCTGGGGGGAAAGGGAACAATACCCGAAGGAAGGCTGAGCACTAGTTCACAGACTATCTCAGACAATCCACACGGGACATTCACCTGACATTAATGGATGCATGCCTTTATTGCAGCCACTTCCCCTTTTACTTCCTTTACTGTGTTAGTCTAGAGTGCATGCCCCCAACATAACACCAGGTTCAACAAATAATACTACCAGAGATGAAACCAAGAGTATTGTCTGTGCTGTAGTTTGAATAAGAAATGTCTACCAAAGGCTCATATGATCAAACACTTGTCCTCAGCTGGTGGCACCGTTTGGGAAGGTATGGCACCTTTAGTGGGTGGAGCCCTGCTGAAGGAAGTATATCATGAGGTTGTGCCTTGAAGGTTTCTACCCAAGTCCCTCTTTGTTCTCCTTCTCTCTGCATCCTGGTGACTGATACAATGTGACAAGCCAGCTTCATCCTCCTGCCAACATACCTTGCCCACTGTGCTTATTTGAGTGAGAATGGCCCCTATATGCTCATACGTTTTAATACTTTGGTCCGCAGTTGATAAAACTGTTTGGGAAGGATTAAGAGGTGTGGCCTTGTTGGAGGAGCTATAGGCTTTGGAGTTTCAATAAACTTGTGCCATTCCCATGGTGCTCTCTGCCTCCTGCTAGTGGTTTGAGATGGACACTCTAAGTTGTTCCTGTGGCCATGCCTTCATGGCACCATCATGGACTCTAACCCTAAGAACAATAAGCCCAATTCAACATATTCTTTTATGAGCTGCCTAGACCATGGTATTTTATGCCAACAATAGAAAAAAAATACTGTACCCACCATGATGGCCTGTATGCACTCTGGAATGACGAGCCAAAATAAACCCTTTCTGCTTTAAGTTGCTTAGTCAGGGTGTTTTATCATGGTAGCTAAGCAGTAACTAATACAGTCTATAAGATGGATTCCTCTCCAGGCTGAACAACTAGAAAATCAAAATGACAACCTGACTTATTTTCCAAAGCCTCTACTTTCCATGGAAGATTTCTAAAAGCTTATAACTTCAGCTCTGTCCCCCAGTCTTTGCTGCTCAGGAATCACAGAGACATCTGCTGAGAAGGTGAGGGTTCCAGGCACTGCGGGAGAGTCTTAGACATATAGCACCAAAGAGACAAGACTGTCCTTCCTTCCACCGATGTCCTAGCCTTAGAGTAAAAACAAGCATGTACATTAAAATAGACAGTAAAATACAAGGTTTAAAGTAGTGAGGCTGAGAACATTGGGGAGGGCAAACAGAGGGGCTTGTAGCTAGGCTTGAACAGCCAGGCTGATCAGACAAGAGCAAGGATGGAGCTGATTAATGTTTGACTGCAACTTGGGCTGATAAGATCCCATACACTAAATGGTTAAACTTATCCTGATGAAGACCACAGAGATGGAAGGGGTTCCCAATAGCATTCTCTGCTTAGGGCCATAAGGGCCTGGATGCTTTAACACCCATCTCATAAATATTCATAAAACTCCCTTAAAGTTCACAATGTAGAAACTGGTAAGCTGTCCCAAGCCTTAGAAAGCCTACCCAAGTCCCTCTTTAGAGGGTCCCTGTGGTGTTATTTCATTTGTATTTTAATAAATAAAGCTTGCCTCAAGTTCAGAGAGTAAAACAGCCACACTGATCAGTTTCACAGATCAGGCAGTGGTGACACACACCTTTAATATTAGTAGCCAAGCTTGTTTGCCATTGACACTAGGCAGTAGTGGCGCATACCTTTAATCTCAGCACTAGAAAGGAATATAAAACAGGAGGAGACAGCTCTCAGACACAATCTTGTAGATGGAGTTGTGGGCAGCATTCCTGCCACCCGGCTCCCGGCTGCCTGGCTAGCTTATGCCCCGAAATAATTACATGGAAACTGTATTCTTTTAAACACTGCTTGACCCATTAGCTCTAGCCTCTTACTGGCTAACTCTCACATCCTGATTAACCCATTTCTAATAATCTGTGTAGCACCACGAGGTGGTGGCTTACCGGAAAAGATTCAGCATATCTGACCTGGCGGCTCACTCCATCGCATCTGGCTCACCTCCCTTCTTCCCAGCATTCTATTCTGTCTACTGTTCTGACCTATCAGGCCAAGCAGTTTCTTTATTAACCAATGAAAGCAACAGATAGACATATGACCTTCCCACATCACAATCTCATTCTGAGATTCCTGGAGGCAGGATCACTATTTAGGACTGAGATAGAGAGAGGTAAGAGCAAGTGGCTGGGTGTTTTGCTTTTCTGATCTTCAGGTTGAACCCCAATTTCTGTTTTTTGGGTTTGTATTAATTGTGCTACAGTTCCAGCTTAGCTTTACTAAATAAACTGCTGCTTTGCTAAGGAATTTTCTACTTAAGCATCGGTCTCTTGACTGAATGCATTCCTTCAAGAAGATATCAAATACACGCATGCACACACGCACATGCACACACACACATAGAATTCACCACATCCGTAGACCGCCCACAGGTAGTCTATAAATGCATACCTCTGCCCCAAGCTGGTGTGCTTGTATCTTCAGGCTACAGTCTGAAGACAAAACATAGGAGCAGGTATTTCATATTCTTTACTCTCCTTCACATCCCTCTGGAGACCTCAGGTGGGTATCCCCAGCCTCCTCCCCATGTCTTTCCTGATACAGACAACATAATCACCACCCATCAATCACAAGTCCTCACTGTGAACCAGGGAACTCCATCCATGCCACTTCCATTCTCCAAATCCTCCCAGTACTGTTCCTCCAGGGCACCCCTGGTCTCCTCTAAGAATTACCCCAATGTCTCCTCCATTAACCATCAACTGCATACCCTCTGTAGAGGACGAACACAGAGACTGAAGAAGGGACAACTCACCCCTGGAGCCCTAGCACCTACCACAGCACTCGATATACACAGAAAGACAGCAATAAACACAAGAACTTAAGCCCCTTTGCACAGCATTCAAGACCCCTCAGTCTGGTCCCACTCTGTGCTTCCGTCTTACCTAAAGCACCCCCTACTACCTACGCCCTTCCAACAGCATTGATGGCTCACTTGTACCTAATTTGGGGGCACATTCCTGTCCCCAGATTATCCTTCCCCTGGCTGCTCCCATCTAAATGTATGATGAGTACCTCTGAAGGTTTCCATCAGCTGTCTCGACCTGGCTCAGAAAGGGAAACCTCTTAGTCTTTGGCTGTTATTCGCAGACCCTGGATGCACTGTATGAAGTACGTATACTTGGCCTCGATGGCTGAGGGTAGAGCTCTATTTTTCCCCCACTTCAAATTTTCAGTGTTCAACACTCAGTAGATTTCAAGGGCCACTTGAAAGCTCCTTATTCAGTCCTTCCGTAAATATTTGTTGAGCACCCCAATAAGCAGGATTCTAATGGCAGGGATATATCAGCAAACAAAAACAAAGAAAAATTCCTGACTTTCGAATACTTACAAACACATTCTGAGGGAGAGAGGGAGAGAGGGAGGGAAGGAGGGAGGGAGGGAGGGAGGGAGGGAGGGAGGGAGGGAGGGAGGGAGGGAGGGAGGGAGGGAATATAGTGTGTTAGAAGGTGGTAAATTCCACAAGGAGAAAATAGTAAGAGGAACTGGGGCTGAATGTCGGGGAAAGTTTGCAGTTTTCAAATCAGCCAGAGCAGGGTTCAACATGGACAAATACTTAAGTGAGAGAGGAAGTGCCCACGGAGACGGGGAGATAAGAAAATACAAGTAGAAGAAACAGCCAGTGCAAAGGCCCTGAGAAGAAACCTGACCAGGGAGCCCAAAGGCCAGGGTGGTTAGAGAAGTTAGTCAGGAGGAAGAGCATAGGGGACAAGGCTAGAGGTCAAGGCATCTGGCATCTGGAGCCTTCCAAGCAATTATCAGAACTTCATCTTTTACTATGAGGATGGAGAAGAGTTATCCTAGCTCTTAAAGGAAATAGCATGGGCATCGTGAGTGTTGACAGGGCCATTCTACTAAGAATGGATATAGAGAGAAGGGTATCAAATCAGAGCCATCAGCTAGGAGGCCACTGCGTCAGCCAGGCCAGGGAGAATGAAGACTCGGCCATGGGGCAGTATGAAGGAGACACTGTGAAAGTCAAGTCTGTCAGCTTTCTGCCAGACTAGAGCTTGGAAGCATGTCTGTATTCTTTCTTAATCTCCCCCTAATGCAGCACACTTTAGTACAGCACAGTACAATTCCTGCACTGTGTTTTCAAAGTGGCTTGAACAAGGGGATCAAAATACGCAACACAACTAAAGTGGGAAAAAAATTAGGTATTATTACAGAAGTCTAAAGAAAGATGAACCAAAATATTGCATAGTCACACAAGGTATTTATCAAACCAGTTTATGATTTTAAAAGTCTCCTAAGTTCTGTTGACATTGGAAAACTCACATATCAATTTTTAAATCAATTATTATTCACTGAAATAAGGATACGGACAGGGTAGCCCCTGGTTTGTCCTCCGGAGTAGAGTGGTACTCTAGTACCACTGCCTAGAGTCTGAAAACATCATCTTCACATCTATTACTAAATTTCAATGGTCAAATCAGGATAGAAATCATACCAAAGAAAAGGGAAACTATACGGTGGTGGCGCACGCCTTTGATCCCAGCACTGGCGAGGCAGAGGCTGGCAGATCTCTGAGTTTGAGGTCAGCCTGGTCTACAGAATGAGTTCCAGAACAGCCAGGGTTTCACAGAGAAATCTTGTCTCAAGCCCCTCCCCACTTAAAAAGAAAGGAGTTTAAGGGAGTTGACCTGTGATCTTTGCCTAGGGATTTTAATTAAGAAAAATACAAAATCCTGATGCAGAATTCACTTAGAATCGAAGTGGTTTTACCTGAGCATCAATCAATCAATACTTCCAGTCCCAGCACACAGGCCTTTCTGAGCAAACAGCTCTCTCCTCTGCAATCAGATCGACCTCCCAGAGCCATCCCGGCCTTGCAGTCAGAAGAGCAAACATGACTCAAGCAAACAGAGAGCAGAATGGTGCCTTCTGCGCATTTCAGCACCAGGGGCTCCTCTGTCCTTCAGTCATCTAAACTACATACCTACCTGTCCCTTTGTGCTTCTCAGCTCCAACGGGTGAGTGAGCGGCTGCTGGGCTTAGTGCTAAGGATAAATCATGGCAGGGAGGCAGGCAAGTATGCTCCTTCCAGCTACATCCCTGGCCCTCAGTGTTCTACCTAACAAAGCTTTAAGGCAATGTTTGCTGTATCTGCCCCTCTTCTTGCGCTCTCTCTCGCTCTCTCTCTTTCACTCACACACACAAACACACACATCACCTATTTCCCCTCATTTAGAGAAAAGAACTGAAAATAAACTCTAGAGGAAAACATCTCAGTGTTTTTAAAATTACTTGGGATTTTATAACAAACATAGTAAGAAGGAGGGGGAAAGGGAGAGAAGGAGGGAAGCAGGAAAAGGGAGGAAGAGAGAGGGAGAGAGGGAGAGAGGAGAGTGAGAAAAGAGAAGCATTCTAGAGTATCAATAGGTGAAAAACATATATTGCCAGCATATGTGCCTTAAAGAGGGTGGGCACAACACATGAATTTGCAAAACCTTTACCCACAGTATGTGTGTGTTCATATCACAGATCTCTGCAAGCCACCACCCAAACAGACTTCACTCACTACAACCATTCTACAGTATAGCTTACACAAATACCTGGGCATCAGTCTAGCAAGGCTGTTCGTGAAACTGCTGGTGATCTTGGGGTCCCACAGCATCCGTTTTAGAGGTGAATTTAATCTCACACCAGTCCCTTTTCTGCTTCTAAGCGTCACACTGCCCTGACAGACAAGCAAGCCGCAGCTACCAAAGTCAAGCTGGTAACAGACAGACTCCATGAATCTGGCGAGGCACTGCTTCCTGCAGAGCCGGTGGCTGATTATCTCAGCTCTCTGAAGGGTCCCAAGCAGCTCAGCTTTCACATCCATGGTTTCTACCGTCTAAAAGGGAGACACCGAGCAGGGGAAAAGGAGGGGATAGATTGCCATCTACCACATACTTTACTAACAACACTACCAGCAGAAACTACTAGAAATGCAGTAGACAGACCACAGTCTCGTGCTATCGGATGTAAAAGATCTTGATCCTTGTCATTGTCAAATTCTAGACAGTTCCCAGAGCAGTCAACACAAAGAAAGTGGAGGCACCCACAGAAAGTGTGGAGCCCAGTCAGAGTGTTGGGCAGCCAGGAACGGGCCCCCCTTGTCTAAGCCACTATTTGGGAGTATCCGATTCCCCCACAACCACACCACCTCAGGTAACTCCCAGCAGGTTGACGGAGAGCAGGGCAGGAACACACACATCCGCCAAGAAACACAGGGAGACTTCTGAGCATATTCTGCATTTTTATTTCCACCTCTGGGATTCAGACAAGGCGTTTTTCACAGGTCAAAATGCTTGAGACCCTCCCCCTGCTGACATCCTCTACCTTCCACTAATTCCTCAAAAATAACAAGAGGCCATTTTCCCAGGCCTAGCCTACATTCATGTTTAGCACTGCCTCTGGAAATTCCTAAGTATCTTATTCATCTATTACTTTGGTGGAGTCTTTATAACTCATTAATTATCATTCTTTAAAAATAAGAGAAGTACAGAGACACATAGAGTTTGCTATGTGCTACCCACTTTGTAAGGGTGTTTTTACTTATATGGGTATGCCACAGAGCTTGAGAGGAAAAAAAATCTGGTTTCAATTAACTATTTTGTATTAGAGAGTAAGAATGAGAGAGGTGAGACAGAGACAGAGACAGACACAGACAGAGTGAGAGAGACAGAGAGAGAGAGAGAGAGAGGGAGAGAGGGAGAAAGAGAGGGAGAGAGAAAGGGAGAGAGAGAAAGGGAGAGAGAGAGGGAGAGAGAGAAAGGGAGAGAGAGAGAAAGAGAGAGAGAAAGGGAGAGAGAGAAAGGGAGATCAACTAACATAAATCAGTTCTTTCCTTACACCATGTGGAATCATTGAAGACTGAACTCAAACCATCAGGCTTGGCAGCAAGTGCCTCCACCTACTGAGCCACTTCACCAGCCCTGGGTTCAAATTTAAATGAGTAGATGTAAGAAATAAGTAGATATAAGATAGCCATTGAAAAATTGAGGTAATGCTGCCTCACCTACTGAGCCACTTCACCAGCCCTGGGTTCAAATTTAAATGAGTAGATATAAGAAATAAGTAGATATAAGATAGCCATTGAAAAATTGAGGTAATGCTGCCTCTCAGTATGAGGTAAAGAGAAAAAGCAAGAAGCACTTTGGTGCCCAGTCTACTGGGCATGCTCAAGTGAACATGACACACTCACACACGCTCTCCAACCCCAGAAGGGCTCGCCCCCAGGCTGTCTCTGCTAAGGGCTGCTTCCTCCTGCTTCCTCCAGGAACTCCAACACAGCTTTCTGCAGGGCACATCTTATCACGTTCCTCTGAATTCTGCAGAGCTACACTTCAATAAACGGATCTATCTCAGCATCCCTTCTCTCTCCTAAGTGAATGCCTGCTCAGGATCAGTGGTCATGCTCCATCCTCTCTGAGAATCCAGAACTGAGAAGCAAAGAGCTGTGGCTGGCATTTCAGCCATTTTATTTCTGAGACAGATCTTGGGGACGTCCCTAATTACTGTCCAGCTCTCCTGTCACTCAGACTCTTCAGCCAGACATCAGGAAACGAGGCACAGCAGGAGCAAACTAGCCCTACAACCTAAGTATCCTCAAGAAAACATAGCTTATGAAATCAGTATGGAATAATTTACTGAGACACTACATTTTGTCCCCAGATGGGCCTTAGTTACCAACAGTTATAAGGAAAAAAAAGGCCATTTTCTTTCATTCTCAAAGAGGGTTGAGAAGGCAAAGTACACAGAACAATCTTCTAGTGTAAGCTAGCACGGTGCTGATGCTCATTTCCTAAATCAGTTACCTGCTTAGATACTGTCTGTGCGGAAACATTCAACAGGCCACTTTTGTTTATGAATGAAACTGGGAATCGATAACTTCTTGGCGCACATAATTTATAAACTTCCATTTTGAATAGTTATCGTGTAAAAATATAGAACTTACTGGAACGGTATAATCGGACTAAATGTTTTATTCATCTCAGATCAGTATGGGAATCAGAAAGCACTGTTTGTTCTCCTATCAGTAATTACATTAAAATACATAAGCATAGACTGCGCGTCACTCACATATGGTATCTATCACAGCTCTAAAGGGAATCTGAAAGCTACACAGAGAAGTAAAATATAAAATATATAATATTCCAAACAAGTACTCCATCAACGTATCCACCAAATGTGGCCTTTGGTAATAGAAGCAGCCTCGTTCTTAATCCTTTCGTGGGCTCAGTGATGACCAGATTTTGTGTTTACGGTCAAATTATTATAGTCTGGAGACTTCACAAATGCAACTGTGCTGTAACTTCAGTGAATCAATCTTTCTGGACCTCTAAATTTAGCCCCTCCCCCCAAAAAAAGCCATTCAAAGTAAAGGTAAGAGGGTATGCTCACCGCCTATATTTTTCTCAGTTTCAAAAGATGATCAAGGCAGAGACATGGAAAATTTGATGCTTGAGTCGAAGAGAAAATGGGCATCAAACTGTTTGTCATCTTCATGAAAGGCAAAGTATTGCTCAGATTTTGAGTAACACGGGACTGGGGCCATAGCTCAGTGGTAGAGCCTGAGCTCAGCCGTGGAAAGAGTCAGCTCATTACCCAGTGCCCAAAATAAAGACGGTAAGACGGGGCAGCAAATACACCAACACTGGCTCTGCACTGTCGTCTACCATCTCAGATTCGTATGTCATAGAGAAGCTCACAGACACTAGTAAAAACAATGGAAGAGATGCAGATATAATGCAGGTAACAGAAGTTTTTTGTTTGTTTGCTTGATGGAAGTGGATGGGCTGCAATGAAAGTCTAGTTCTCAAATCTATTTCATAGAAAACCTGCACCACAAAAAGCACTGGCCTAAGGATAAGCATGCAACTCAAACAGACTGAGTGATCGATTTGCTAAAACGTCTCATGACAAGTAGAGGATAAAAGAGTCCATTCAGCAAATGGTGCTAGAATATATATGCAAAACAAAAAGACAAAGGTAGTCTGGACTGTCCGGCATTAGTAAAAATTAACCTCGAATGGATCAAAGACTAAGATGTAAGGCCTAAAAGAATAAAAGCTCTTTAAGAAATAGCATCAAGAATATCTCTGAACTTTAGTAAAGGCCAAGAGTTTTGTGCCATCAGAGTCATGAGCTTTATATGCCGGCACGTGCCTGCAATCCTGGCTCTCTGGAGACAGGGCAGGAATATCTCAAGTCTGAGGACAGCTGAATAACAAATTCCACGCTAGTCTGGGCTACACACAAAGGGAGAGTCAGAGACAGGAAGGGAGGAGGGAATGGAAGGGAACCTTTAAAAGAAAAACATGAACTGAACTTCGTTATAATCAAAAGTTTCTGACCATTAAGAATATCATTAGTAAAAACATTACACATATAGTTTTCTAGATTAATATAACTTAGAATTAATTAAAATTTACATCATATCACTGCGGGATATTGCATTGGCGAGTTTTACGACAACTTGACACAAGCTAGAATCATCAGAGAAGAAGGAGACTCAACTGAGAAAATTGCCTACAAAAGAAATTACATCTTACATTGCTGTAGGTAAATTTGAGGGCATTCTCTTAATTAGTGATCTATGGGGGAGGGCCCAGCTCATTGTAGGTGGGGCTACCCCTGAGCTGGTGGTCCTGGGTTCTGGAAGGAAGCAGGCTGAGCAAGTCATGGGAAGCAAGCCAAGAGCAACACCCCTCCATGGCCTCTGCATCATCAGCTTCTGCCTCCAGGTTCCTGCCCTGACTGCCTTCTGTGGTGAACCGCGATGTGGAAGCATAAGCTAAATAAACCCTTTCCTCCCCAGATGGCGTTTGGCCACGGTGTTCCATCACAGCAATCATGACCCTAACTAGGACACACGCAGAAGAGAGATTCCATTAAGAAAGTTAACGAGCCGGGCGATAGTGGCGCACACCTTTAATCCCAGCACTGGGGAGGCAGAGGCAGGCGGATCTCTGTGAGTTCGAGACCAGCCTGGTCTACAGAGCTAGTTCCAGGACAGGCTCCAAAGTCATAGAGAAACCCTGTCTCGAAAAACCTAAATAAATAAATAAATAAATAAATAAATAAACAAATAAATAAGAAAGTTAACGAACACAGTCAGAGATTAGGTAGTGGAGGGAATGTGTGCAAATCTTACACACACACACACACATACACACACACACACACACACACACACACATAGAAAGAAAGCATAACAACCCAATATAAAAGCAGACAAAAGATATGCAGTCATTTCTCTAAAGAAAGTCCAGGAGTGGCTGCAGACATGCAACTAGATGTGATCTGCTCTGAAAACAACACTAAGAAAATCACACATCTAATTAAACACCATCAGTGCTTAGAAACAAGCATAATGTGGTTGTCATTACACAAAACCAACAGTACTTCCATATATTGCTAGCAAATAATCTGAAAAAGAAATCTTTTAAAATTCCATTTGTAAAGGCACAAAAAGAACAACAAAAATCTCTTGGGAATAAACTTAACTCAAAAGTGCAAGAGCGGGACCCTGAAAAAAAACCACAATGCTGCTCAAAGAACCCAGACCTTTTAAAAACATGGAGATACAGTCCATGTCACGAGTTCATGAACCAACATTCTTAATACTGAGATAGTGTCACTGTGATCACTATCAAAGGGCTGGTTCAACATTCAAAATGCAATTAATACTACAGACAAACCACAGTTCGGCTACTTTTCTTCTACCGCCCAGAAACGGCACTACCGACAGTGGACTGGGCTCTCATTCACCAATTAGCAGTCAAGAAAATGACCCCACAGACGCCCTCAGCCAATCTGCTGGAGGCAATTTCTCAGTGGAGGTGCCCTTCACCTATGTCTTTAGTTTGTGTCAAGTTAACAAAAACCAGTGTAATTCTGTGTTAGGATACATTATCACAGGCCACAGAATAGACCAATCATACAAAAAGAAAAAAATCAGAATATACCACATTAAAACTGAACCTAATATAAAGTTCAGACTTCAGTGAATTACATCAGTACTAACAGATGTGCCACACTGATGTAAGACATAAGGAATAACAGGGAAAGAGGCAGCGACAGTTACACAGAAACTGCTCCATTCTTTCATAGCCAAACTCACTCCCTGCAGAAGTCTACTAGTTTTAAAATAGGTAATGATAATTAACAAAATCAAATAATGACTATAAAGTCTGATAGTCACAGGACTGGGGCGAGGGCTGTCTCAGCACTCACGGCTGTGCTTGGATTGGCTGGGATGGAAGCCAGATGAGGTTTTGGTGAGAGCAGCATCCCTGCCCAGGCTATTAAACTCTGGGCAGCTTCCTGACAACCCCTCATTTGGCTGCTCCCCAGCCATTGTATTTACAGTAAATAAGACACCACTACTAGCATAAGGAATTATCTTCCTTATCAGTAATTTGCTCTAAGTATAGGCTCTGGGAAGCCTTCCTTTTAGATCCAAAAAGCAAGTAATTGAGTTAAATAGATTTTCAAATGTTCCTGAAACCTAAATCCTATTCCGCCCTTGTTAACAGCCCTCTCTACCAGTCTCTCCACCAGGAAGAACTGAGTTCCATCCCTGCTTCCAAGCAGCCTGTTCTATGACTTCACACTGGCCTGCCCTCTCTACCCTGACCCTGTGAAAACACACTACCCCACAGTCATTTCACATTGAGACCTCACAGCCTGGAAGCCACTGTCATCAGGGTGTTTCAGATTTGACAGTCACCTGACCCACCAGCTAATCTGTCTGCAAAGTGAAACAGGAAATGCTGCCTTAGGGCTAATTTGGGGGCAGAAGTTCAAGCACACAGGTACATGTATGTCTGCTTATTTGATTATGCTAGAATGCATGCATGCCCATGTGTATCTGTGCATTTATGTGTATATACGTATATATGTGTGTACAGGTATATGTGGATATATGTATATGCTATCTAGGAATACTTGTATGTGTATATGAATTTCTGTGTACATATATGTTCATACATATGCACGTATGTTCATATGTGTGGATGTTCATGTATCCATCCTCCCCAACTTCTGCTCCTCCCTGTATCTTTCTGCTCTTATTTCTCTAATTAACTTATTTCTCCTAAAGTTGCCTCCAGCTGCTCCAGCTGAGCAAACTCACAAACAGAAAAAGGCTCTTTTCAATACTTTTCAGTGACAGTACTGAGGCCTCCAAACCCTGATCATTGTGACCATGACTGGACAGACCTATGTCACATGCCCAGAGTGAGTCAGTGAGTCCCTCCTCCAGAGGCTAACAGTGAGGCCATGGGGGGGCGGGTGTAATACCCTGAGGGAAATCTGACCGATTCGGTAAGGATGCAGGGCGAGCAAGGCCAAGTCAGGCGCTCAGACTGCTGGATCCTCCTTCCTAGTGAAGACCTGTCAAGTCTCCATCATTCACGCCGAGTACCCCGCCACTGCGAGCTGTCTGCAGGACTGTCCCTGGACATGCACGCCTCAGAAAGAATCCTACATAGTTGCATTCTGATACACAGAACTATGATCACACATTCATCTAAATGCTATTGTTTTGGGGGCATTTCCTTTCTAATCATCTTAATGTCAAATGCACAAATTACTAAAACTGTAAGTAGTTTTTGTTTGGGCAGAAAAGCAAGCATTACAATTTTGCCAGACAGTGTGAACAGCCAAGGACTCCAGGAGAAACGAGCCATCTTTCCAAGTATGAACCTGGATAAGTTATATAGCCTTGAGTGAGGACGCAGTTTTCTTCCTACTACAAAGCCAAGACTAGTGGGGCCGATTTGGGTGGCCTCTGTTCATATCTGTACTGAAGATCTTCCTCTATGTGAGAGAGAAAAGGAAGAAGAAAGAGAATGAATGAGACAAAGGACAGAAAAGCAAAGAAAACAACACACTACGTGGAGAAAGCAATCAGGATGCCTCACTGACATGGATTTTGGGATCTCTCAATTAACAGGTGATGACCATTTAGGACTGGCTCCAAATACTAGAGAAAGAACAGAACCACATTCCCAGCCAGACCCACTTCTCTAACACCAACCTGGGAGCACTGGAGTCGGCGTCTAAGTCAGCTTTTCACAGGGGCTTTCGTTTATGGATTTTCCATCCAGCAAAGGTCTCTAGTCCAGGGATGGGCAGATCCGACCACAGCATGCTTGGCTGGAGAGCACAGCAGCTCCCCCACAGATGCTCCAACCTGGAGGGGCAAAGGCACGGAACCATTACTAGGTCTGATATTCTCATCCATATACAGTCTCCCTCTCTCTTCCTCACTCTCTCTCTCTCCATCATAACCCAAGCAACACCTTCCAAAGGGTTAAAATCCTCAATGAACAGAACCCACTCTTGTAGGTATGCTAAACACAAGCTGGGCCTACTGTGGTGGAGGCTGGAGCATTGAATCATTCCTGAGAAGGGTCTCTGACCGGTGATGCCCTCTGTCTGTGGAAAGTTTTCAAGCCAGATGTTTTAATTAACCACGGAAAGCACAAGCTACAACTAAAATTTCATGAACACACTGATCTGCCCCATGGAAAACCACAGGAATGTTCTGGCAGGACCAAGTCTGAATTCTTGGGACACGGCGGCCTGGAGTCATTCCCCTTAGGAACTCAAACAAAAAATTAACTTGCTCAATATGTTTCAAAAAAGCAAAATGAAACCCAGATTTAATCTCAATCAAACACGAGAAACATTTCAGAACTTCAAAGGACACCACAAAGACACCAAAGTAGAAACCACAAAGCAAGCTTTGTGTCCTTTAGTAATCAGAATATATTTTCATTGCAATGTGAATAGTGCCACAATTTTATGGGCTGAACAACAAAAGAGAAACTAAACATCTTTTGTTTCTTAATAGGGGAAATTATGTACAAAACTAATCCTCAATAAATAAGCTATAAGCATTATCAAATGTATATTGTACCCAAAAGTATTACCAAATGTATACTGTATTCATAAATATTACCAAATGTACACTGTATCTAAATGTACATAGTATCCTTAAGTATTATCAAATGTGTACTTTATTCATAAATATTATCAAATATACACTGTATCCATAAATAATATCAAATGTATACTTTATTCATAAATATTATAAAATATACACTGTATCCATAAATATTGTCAAATGTATACTTTATTCATAAATATCATCAAATAGACAATGTATCCACAATTATTATCAAATGTATGCTATATCCATAAATATTACCAAATGTATACTGAATCCCCATAAAAGCAATCTATAACTACTCAACCACTACAGAGCCACACCTTAGCGCCAGTGATCAAAGACATTCAGACAGTTGGTATTAAAATAACTGATGCAGAATAATATTGGGACTGACAATTTCAGCTCCCAAAAAGCAAAAGAGGCAATCTTCTGACAGCAATTCTTGAGCAGTAAGAGCAAAGAGACTACGAAGTCTTCACGTGTTAGCGTTAATTATACTAGTAGCTATGACAACATCTATACATTCTAAATACTGAAAGCCTATGCAAGGAGGAGTGGGACCAATGCCATTCTCAGAGATCAGTCTACGATTCTTTTTCTGTAGTCAAAACAGTATCCATCAACCCCTCACAAATGTGCCAGAAATAGTATCATATTAATCTCTACCTTCACCTGAAACTTCAGTCCCCAAATCCAAAGAAATCAAGATAATAAATCATATAAGCATGGACTAGCCCATGGATAGCCTAAAGACATTAAACATGAATAATGGCATTTCTAGAATGTATTTCTATTTCCCTTTGGATGCTTTCCAGTTTATATACAATTAACATATATGTTTTCCACAATTATAATTTTTTAGGGTTTCTTTAAGAGTATGAGAATGCAAAACAAGACTGGGATATCTATCTATATTCACCTTCTCTGTAGACTGCCTTTTATCAGAATAATAAGGGCTAATAAATGAAGAATTATTCGCCTAAATTCAGCACAAACTGGTCATCCCTGATACAAAAATTAAAAATATTCTAAAACCTAAAATGCTTTCAACGCCAACATGGCACCATAAGTGGAAAATTCCGCGATATGAAATTTTGTTGCATGTAGACAATTCTCCAAAACAATGCATCAATTTACCTTCAGGGTACATGTATATGGTGCCATGAAACAGAGATTACATTTTTGTTTATACTTGGATCTTACCCTCAAGATATTTCATTATATAAATATCTCAAAATCAGCAAAAAAAAAAAAAATAGATATCTGAAAGACTCCTGGTCCACGCAGCCCACGGAAGGGCATCACTGTGCAGCGCTTCACTCAGAAATTAAAAACCCCAGTGTACAGTAACACTTCAGGCTGACAAACAATACTGTCCTAGAAACGTTTCTTGCTCTATTCCACAAAGTTACCACAGATAGAAAATTCTACCCAAATTTTGTTCTCAGTAGCCTGCCACATGCCCATCCCTTAATTAAAAGCCCCTCCTAGGAAGAGCTAACAGTTTCACAGTACCAAGATCTTTAGCCGCCCAGGAGGCTCTAAGCATCCCAAGAAACAAAGGGTGCAGTGGGCCTTGGGGCCTTGGTGATCGTACCCAGAGAGCCCATGTCCAGAGAGGTCAAATGCTTTTCCTCAGCCATACTCCAAGGAAGCCGGCATCTGAGTCTAGCTCACTCTGGGTGCCTCAACTCTGACCCTGTACATAGCTCCTTCTACCACTGAGATACCTCAGCACTCACCCTCAGAAGTAACAAACACATGTATGAGTCACACACACCTGCTAAATCTGTATCAGCAAAATCAGAACAGACAGGAATTTGTTCCACTGAAACCGAAATTCAGGCAGGAAGAAACGAGAAGACTCGACTCCAGGCTTTAAAAGCCACAGCTCTGCTCACAATGCTCTCAGAGAAGGAACAATGGCTGCACTGTGCACTGGCCGCAGGTGTCCTCAACAGAAACTGCCTGTCAAGCTGAGAGCTCTCTGGTGCGAGCCCTGGCCTCGTGGATAACAGCGTAATTCCCCCCAGTTCAAAGCAAGACAAGAGGTTTTCAACAAGATAAAACTATGCTGCACGACACTACCTGCAAGAGACAGGAAAGACGCATGCTCGCCCGTTTTAGAAATCCGTGATTCGTAATACCACGTCCTGAGGTGTACCTCTAAAATCATATCCGTCTTCAGGGAAAGACATTAGCAGGTTGGGGGGGAGGGGGAACAAGTCGGTATAAAGGAAATAACAGAATGATCTCTGCGGCCTCACAGAATGGGTAGCTTTTCCTTTCCTCCAGAATTATTTCTCTGAAACAGAACCGCCTGTGCTCCTGCTAGCTGTCCACCTGCAAGGTCCATTACATGTGCAGTGGCTGCCTAAGAGTCTCACCAATGTGACTGGCTTGAAGAGCAAGGGGGCAGGCAGATGGCAATGGCCAACTCAGAACCACTCGCTGAAAGGCCTATAATGAGGCCTTCCCAGCATCCTCTCCCCACTGTGTCACAGGATAACAAAGGCCTCAACTGTGAGTGAGCCGCACCAGGGATGATGTGGCCCAGCTTTGTCATAGCAGAGCCCAGCACAATGAGTCTCCCTTCACTGGGAAGCCGGGGGGGGGGGGGGACAGGGACACACACACACACACACACACACACACACACACACACGGCTTTCTACCCCAACCTGCTCTTAACATCTCCACCATCCATGTCCATGGCAGCACCTGAAGAGGATACAGTGGGGACCATTAGCTGTTTCCTCACTGCCTCAGTTCTAATGCTAACATCCAATGTCCACACAAGCAAAAGGACTGAAACGCTTTCTGATGTTTTCCAGCGATACCAGAGCTGTGTGACGAGTCACGTTCTAGTGATGTCCTACAGTTATTTGTCACAGATGACACCGTTTAAAGTTAGCAGTCTGGTCAGAACTGACCTAGCAACCACAAACTGCACAGAATCGTGGTTGACGTTGGCGTCAGCAAATGATCATTCTCAGCAGATGACTAAGGAAAATGAGATTAGGCGCCGTGAATGCTTGCGGTCTTGGTTGTGTGTTGTTTGGTTTAGGGGCTGCAGCTAGCAGGCTTTGATGAAATGTGCACCCAGGAAGTGCTACCCTCTGAGGGCCTGGATGTTTGACCAGCATTTGTCTCTTCCTCGCCTCATGGTCCATGGAAGACTTCTGCTTTGCGGGCCAGATTGAAAATGTCAGCAGAGCCAATTTATCACTGCGAAATTTCTATCTCAAAATGACCAGGCACGCGAGACCAGAAATAATAGCTGGAGAACAGTCCTCTTGGAGCTGCGAGAGTTTGATTTCAAGAACTCAGATTGTGACCTTGGGTGATGGCTCACTTGATGAGCAAGTCTGATGAGATGAATTCAAATCCCCAGCATCTGCAGAAGGGCTACCGTCACAGTGCTGTGAGGGACAAAGACAGGATGGACGCCACCAATCTAGCTCCAGGTTCAGCTAGAGAACGATACAGCAGTCTCTTTCTCTGGCCTCTGCACACATAAAGGGAAATGTGTACATACAACACACACACACACACACACACTCTAAACAAATAGAACAATTTAGGTTATCGGTATTGATAATTTACATTTTCAATAAAGGGAAAGAATAAAAGCTGTTTGAAAGCAGGACTAGTTTAAATCCCCACAATTACCATATTATCACGGGTTCTTACGGCAGGTAACCCAGGGGACTACTGTGTACGCGCCACACTGGCACCCAGCAGGGAGTGGGGTCAGTGATGAAGACATACTATTTGGAAGGCGCTTCATGTAGAGCTCTGTCTGCTATAGTTTAAAATAAAGAGGGTCTGGACTAGAGAAAGCAGAGGGAAACAGCTGTTAACTACTGCTCTGAGGCTGTTTGGGAAGGAGTGCAGAAATCACCAGAGTTGGAGTTTGTAATTCGAGCTCTGCTACATAGAACCCAAGACTTCTGAGAGAACTAACTTGGCCTCCTTAATCCTTGGTTGCATTGTTCCTCAGACCAGGAAGATGCTATCAGCCAGCCAGGCTCTTGAAGGCACCAATTACTGGGACCAATTAGGGAGGCATTGTAGAATCTGTAAAGCACCATGACAACCAGCAAACAGCGAAGCTACAATGCTGACAGAGATGGGGCTGTGGAGACAACCACAGGCTCAGGACATACATGTAGCTCCTTCTGAGGAGAATACAACCTTCCAGGAAAGATGAGCCTGTTTGTACAACAGAGGCACAACCGGTATGCAGTAACTAACTGCTCTCTGATTAAACTTGAGGCCCACACCAGAGAAGAGGAGCCATGCCTGGTACTGTAAAACTAGCCAAAAGCTCCTGGCTAGGAAAGTCATTGGCCCTGGTGGCTAACTCACTACTATGAAGCTAACTTGACATAGCACCTAAATATTTCTCTTTACACTATAGACTGATGCTCTTCTCAGCAGCTCTCTGCAAGGGACTACCGACTCTGGCTGCCCAAGGTGCTGAATGCTTAGCTATACACAGGACATTGTACCGCACCTTTAAGGAAGGCTCAGGAAACATAGCAGGGTTGGAAAGAATGTAAAAGCCAGAAGAAAGGGAGGAAGATGCAAAATGCTATCTTCTGGGCATGGCACAGCCATTGCAATCGCAAACCCAGAGAAACTGTAGTAACCTGCACTGGGCCAGTACAAGCCTGGCCTGGTCAACAATTAGTCACAGGTGGGGGAGGGAGCTTTGGGGGGCTCTGCCCCACTGGAAAATTCTGGGAGAGAGAAGTCACTGTTTCCAGTGTGCACCTGCTCACGAGCCTACCATATTCCGATGTATACTCTCAAGTCCATGGTCACACCAGTGGCCCTGGTGAAACCCAGAAAGTAACAAATGAAAGCAAAAAAAAAAAAAAAAAAAAAAAGACATGAATGTGGGAAAGGGGCGTAGAGGGAAAAGGAACTGACGTGGGTGAGTGGGAAATGGGGGACAGTAGGGAGAAAGCAGGCAGAATGTGCTCTGTGCACGAATGAAATAAAAAAAGAAATGCATTACAAGGGAAGGAGGCAGTGATCTACGAGGAGACCCAGGAGCCGCGGTGGCTGCAGGCAGTCTCGAATCAGCCACCAGACAAACATCAGATCTTGTCAGATTTACAAGTCCCTGGCAACGTTCACCAGTGAAAAGGTGACAGATGTGGTCATTAAGTTTGGGTTGTTTAATTATTGGAAATTTATTAATTTAGTAATCACTATACACCAAGGGATTTGACAGTGCACATAGCTTCCATCTAATACAGCCAATTTTGCAGTCATTTCTCATCCATATCCCCTGTAAAATACATATCCTAAACATATAGGTGTACCAGGCTTTCTTTTGGCCACCAACCAGCTCCCAAGTCATGTCACAGAGATTTATTAAATACGAATGTTCAACCTTATCTTATGTTTGTCCCACTAGCTCTTATAACTTAAATTAACCTGTTTCTCTTCATCTACCTTGTGCCTCAGGCCTTTCTACTTTTCTTTCATTCTGTGTGTCCTACTCCATGTCTGACTGGCTGGCAACTGCCAGGGTGGCTGACCCTAGGCATCCCTCTATCTTCCTCCCTCGTTTTCTTCTTTCCTTGCATTCTCATGCCTATATGCCTTCTCCTGCTTATTCTCTCTGTCCATCAGTCCTACCAATCCCTCTACTGCCTAGCTATTGGTCGTTCGGCTTTTTATTAGACCAATCAGGTGTCTTAGGCAGGCAAAGCACTACATCTTTATATTGCTAAACAAATACAACATTAACGAAAGCAACACATCTTTAGATAGCTTTTAAAAATGCAGCATAAACAAATGTGACACACCTTTGCCCATTTAAAGTAATATTCCACAACACATAGGCCCATTTATGCTGCTTCAGTTATAATACGGGTTTTTGTTTGTTTATTTGTTTGACTGTTGTTGGGTTTTTTTTTTTATTAAGCAAACTCTACAAACAAAAGTGTTAACAGGAAATGTTCTACTTGGTCTGACTGACTAAAGTACACACTTTAGTTCTTGTTTTCAATTTCAGGGTACACTTTACAACATACCAGATAGCTGCCAATGTGAAAGACAAATCAGAGAGAATACAGTGTGTGTGTGTGGTGTGTGTGTGTGTGTGTGTGTGTGTGTGTGTGTGTTGGCATGGAGTACAACACTCCTCCACATTCCCTCCTCACCCCCAAAGAAAAAGAAAGCATGCTGGAATCCGTCCAATAACAGCCCTACTTTTAACAAGGGGCATATCCGTTATTTTAGAAGCATTTCCTGCCTATATTATTTTAAGAGTAAAAAAATATAAATTGAATTATTTATTTTAGAAACTAAACTCAAGTTCAGTTTTTAACATGCCAAATGGCTGTCTTAGCGAAGTTTCTATTTTTAAAAATCTGTTTTACTTAATTTAAAAAGGGGGGGGGATCCTGAAACTAGGCTGCCCAAGGCATAGCCATCCATGTTGTCCAAAAACTCATATGCGTTGTAAGGAAAGAGCTAGTGAAGGAGAAAGAGGAAGATATGGAATGCCCACCCACGTGCTAATATTTAAGGCGAATGCGCCACAAACCCACACACGTGAAACATACTGAGAGCCAGTGTCAACAGGCACAGTAAGGAAGAAAACAAACATCCAACTAAAAGCGACTAAAATGCAGGACAGGGAGACAGCCAGCGTTAAGATCACTGGCCTAGCATCTCAATACTCTGGATCTCACTGATCCCCAACACTGAAAAAAGTATGGGGAGAAAAAAGTGACCAAGGTGCTATTCAAGTCCAGAGACAGGATTCCCAAGACCATAAAGCCAGTCTGGCACAGCAGGCCAAGGGCAGAGTCTAGGAATCGGTATTCCTCGCTTACTACACATAACCAAATAATGCATACAACTGTGGGAGCCACTGGTTCAGTGCCTCTAGCTGCTGAGGGAGGAAAGGTATTGAACGGCTCTTACGGTAGTAACAGGCGATGTTTGGCTAGGGCTTCTCATTCCCTATCCACACACGCCCTGTAGTAGGAACCATTACAACACCTATTTTCGAACAAGCAAACTTGAGGCTCGGGTCGTGAGGTGACTTGGCTGATACAAGGCTTTTAAATCAAGGGCCCAGGGTTTCCAAGCAGTCTCGCCGTCACCATGTTTTCTTGCTGCTCCGACTGAAAACTCTGAGCGGGCTACAGGCAGCTTTTCTACCCCAGGTTAACGATGCCCCATGACTACTCATCGCTGACTTACAACAATTCTAGTGTAAGATGGTAAAAAGAGATGAAGATTCTACATTAAACCAGATCCTACCTCTATAAAAAATGGAGTTTACCTAGAGCACGCTAATGTATTTAGTCGGGTCTGGAGTTCTTTTCATTAACTTCCAATTAAAGCGCAGAGATGTGGCTCCGTGGTAGAGTGCCTACCTACTGCCCTGAGAGGCTGGGTCACGGAGGTGGAGGCGGAGAGGAAGACTAGAATGCCAGCGAATCACTCATGATTCCCAAAGCCCAGCCAGAACATACCATGAAGCCCTCCCAGGTACCTCAGCATAAATGCTTATTGGGGGTTTGCGATTTCAGCGCTTCCCCTACAACGAGCACAAGCTGGTGTTTATTTCCAAGATTCAACTGTCTTACCTTATCCATCTCTGCAGCACCTGACCACCCCAGACTGTGCTCAAGCTGCCTGTCCTCCTTCTGGCTTTCTGCTACTCTCTGTTCTACCACGGGTTCCTTCCCACCTGGCCACTAGAATAGGAAAAGGTTCAAGCAGTTCATCCTACCCTGTGTCGTTTGGTACTGGCTGTCACCCCAAGAGGATGGAGAATAACCCAGAAGGCCAGCCTCCGGGCATGCCTAGGATTTGTTTAGCTTGGGTTAGCTTCTCGCCACTCCTGTGGGGGATAACCTAGGTTAGGTTGACTGGAGTGGGGAGACCCACGTTAACTGTGGGCAGCATAGTTCCACAGGCTGTTGTGATGGCGAGGGTTAACCATCAACGTGACAGACGGTATCAGAATGGTTTGGGAGACAGGGAATTATACTGAATGTGATCCCTGAGGGGTGAAGATGCACTCAGTGTAAGCAGCTACTCCTTGTTGGGATCTGGACTGATTAAATGGAAAAGAGAGCTGAGTAGCAACATTTACTCGTCACTCTGCTTCCCGACGGATGTGTTAATGGACAGTTCTATCAGGTCCCTCGGTTTTGAACCTCCCCGCCAAGATGGACTGTACTCTAGAACTGTGAGCTCGTAGGTACAATGTGGTAAGCCACCCATCCGGCCACCATAACTTCTCCACCAAGATAAACCGTACCAGCCAACTGAGAGGCAAAATGAAGCCTTTCTCCCTTGAGTTATTTTCACTGGGTATTTTTCATACCAACAAGGAGAGTCACTGAGATCCACACCTCCTCGCACTCCATGCCAACCTTCCCAGTGACTCCAGTGGCCAACCGTGCTCTGATGAGTTCCGCCCTCCCATCAGCACACACGCATTCATTCATCCTTCACTAAGATGTCCTGAGCTCCAAACACAACATTCCTAGCTGGATCTCCTTGACATCTGTACATCCTGACAATGACACCTAACTTCAGAGGCTGCTGGGACCCTCACACTTCTGGGACCCTCAACCTCTGACCTGTGTTACAGTTGCTCCCACAGACATATTTCTCACATTTTTAACACAGCACTGAGATGTGTCTTATGAAAAACTGACCTTTTAAAAATAGTGCTGCTTTTCTTTAATCTATCATGGTGGCCTCAAAAAAAAACTGTCACCCTATAGTCAGTGCACGTAAATGACCACCGCAGTGCATGCATCTCTCCACTGCCCCACAACAGCGCTGTCTGACAGAACACTTTGAGGATGAAAATGTACCATATCCACACTGCTCCTTATAGCAGCCACTGGCCACCTAGACCTTGAAACTGTCACGAATGTGACTAAGGAAGTAAATTTTTAAACTTGAATTTTTCTGAAAGAGGTTTAGCGGTTTCTTGCTCACCATTCCTTTCGGCAGTTCAGCCCTTCTCTGAGCAGTCACTGCCTTCTCCCTGAAACATAGCCTGCAGGGGTTTGAATACGGATGGCTCCCCATAGTCCATAGGGAGTGTCATTATAGGAGGTGTGGCCTTGATGGATGAGGTGTGGCCTTGCTGGAGGAAGTGTGCCACTGTAGAGATGGGCTTTGAGGTCTCACTATGCTTAAGCTATGCCCAGTGTGGCATACAATTTCCTTCTGCTGCCTGTGGATCAATGTGCAGAGCTCTCAGCTCCTTCTCCAGCACCGTGTCTGCCTGCACACTGCCGTGTCCCACCATGATGACAATGGACTAAGCCTCTGAGACGTAAGCCAGCCCCAATTAAATGTTTTCCTTTATAAGAGTTGCCCTGGTCATAGTGCCTCTTCACAGAAATAGAACCCTAACTAGACAGAGCCCTTTAAGAACTTTCTTAGTAAAGACAAGTGATAACCAAAATTGGGTTGACTGTTTTTCAAAAAGTTTATACCCCACCCCCTCCTTTGTTTTTGAATAACAATTCTGACAGCACACACAAAAAAAGCAACAGTAATTTCTTTAAGGTGTTGTCGTTGTTTGAGGTACGGAGGATCAACCTCAAACATCAACTTCAACCTTACTTGGTCAAAAATGGGTTTGCGTATATGTTCTGATCTTATTAAAATTACCTATGATGATTTTTATTATCAAGGCCAAATTAAAAATAGAGGTAGAACTAAATTCTAAACCACAAATCCTGCTCAGTGAAGGTGCCTGACACAAAGGCAGCTTGGACTACAGAGGATGGAAGGGCGGCTGAGCTTCCCAGGAGCTCAGGTCTGGTACCTCGGCTGTCAGAAACGCAATCATGTTTTCAAAGAGAGCTTTAATTTTAGTCAAACAAAATTATCTGTCATGATAAATTAATGCTAATTTGAATTTTATTGGTTTGCACTCTTGTCTGAATTTACTCTATAAATTTTTCATTTATAGAGTCATAGGCGAGCTAGAAGCATGAAGTTTATATACTTAGTTTTATGTTCAGGAATATTTAAGGTATATCATAACAAAATTATTTATTACTGAGAATTTATGAGATTTTTTTACCCCTTTAAAGAGATGCATGAATTACTGAGGTTTAAGGAACATTGGTCTTTATAGACTTGGCCACCTTTGATACATTGGCCAAACTCTCCATAAACCAACAGAGAAGCAAACAGAAGGCACAAGCAAGCAATCATTTGCTGAGCTTCATCCCCTTGCACCCCAATTCTCCAGCTCCATGAGTCATATATCAGCATTTGGAGGCAGCCTGTTCTCTCTTTCCTCCACCAGAAGCTGATTCTAATATAAAAGATGACTGGAAAGACGGCCTAGCCCTGTTCCTGCCACTCACACACCCCCACTTTGACTACATTAATTAAGACAAATGTACCTGGCAAGAGCACAACAGATACGTGTCAAACAAACAATAGTCCTGGGTCCAAGGAAGCTCATTTCCTGATGGGGTTCAATAACCGGGAAAGGAGAGGAACCGAGCATTGTTTGTTTCTCAATGAGTACAAGGAGCTTGTAACCATTTTTTAACTCTTCTTATTCTTTACAGACTGCCTCAGAAGGGTTCATTTTAAAGGCCTGATGCCAAGATGCAACTTTTTGCAACATACTTGCCCATACCTTATGCTTCTCTTCTCGCTGGTCCGCCTAACCACAGAGAAAAAGGTCACTGCACTCGCATGCCTCCCTTGCTGCAGAGAGAAGGGCACTTGGCTGTCAGTTGCTTGGAAGATGATGGCAGGTACCCACTCAAGCTAATGCTGAATAGGATTTACAATGAATGGTTTATGTCTTGGCTAAGACTTATTTTTTAAAAATTAATCAAGGGACAGAGAGGGAGCTCAGTGGATCACGTGAACTTTGCAAGCATGAAGACCCGGGTTTGATGCCCAGAATCCACGTAAAACTAGTGGGCATGTTGGTTTCCATGTGTAATCCCAGTGTAGGCAAGGCAGACATAGACAGATCTCTCTGGCCAGCCAGCCTAACCTAATTGGTGAGCCCCACACCAATGAAAGACCCTGTTTCAAAGGAGGTAGACAGGACACCTCAGGATAACACCCAAGGTTCCCTCTGGTCACCACATGTGCACACATGCACATAAACTGGGGGTGAGGGACTACTGCGAATGAGATGGCTCCAGGGGAAAGACATTTCCCTTGGTGACTGAACCCAAACCCTGCAATCCACATATAAGGAGAGAACCAACTCCACAAAGGCGTCCTCTGATGTCCACACGTGTGCCATAATGTGTGTGCCCGCTCACACATACTCACACTCATACGCTAACAAAAAAAAAAAAAAAAAAAAAAAAAAACACCACTAATCAAGTATAATTTAACATTTTGGCAATAATAAATCGAAAATAACCCTCATGTATAAAGCCAACTTATATTTAAATAAAATTTTAATGAAAGTTTCTCAAATTCTAAAACCTAAGGTTAAAATCTGATTTGGAAATTTATTTGGTTTTAATTATAGCTACCTCAAGAGCAGGAGAACGCAATTACTTTCTGGCCCAAAGAGAAAAACAGAATATTCTGTTAGTATGTAAGAACATTGGTGCCGTGAGGTAACTTAGTTCAGTAATTCCCAAACCCTGGTTCAGGGTGGGTGAACAAATGAGGGAAGTGCCAGTCTGGGGTGGTTTGAAAGAAAATGGCTCCCAACGGGAGGAAGTACGCCACTGTGGAGGCGGGCTTTGAGCTATCATATAAGCTCAAACCATGCCCTGTGAGACAGTTCACTTCCTGCTGCCTGTACAAGACCAAGAACTTTCAGCTAACCCTCCAGCCACGTCTGCCTGCACAATGCCATGTCCCACCATGATGATAATGGACCATGCCTCTGAACTGCAAGCGAGCCCCAAGGAAACAAATGTTTTCCTTTATGAGAGTTGCCATGGCCATGGCATCTCTTCACAGCAATAGAAACCATAACTAGGGCATAGTCTAAAAACTGCTTGATGGGCAAATCTGATCAAAATGGTATTTTTTAAAGTGGGACAGTTTTGTTCAATTTCTACCTAGTCTTCTAAGCTGAAACAGAAAAAAGAGCAAGACAGTCCACCAGACAATATGCCTGAACAAACCTTCTGGAGACAGATACAGTGTTGGTATTCAAGCACATAGAAAGGGGGCATTCCCAAAATAACATTCATAAACTCTGGCCTAATAAACTATTCTGACAGTTGTGACTAAGAATGCTCCAAAACAACGCAACACAGAAATGGAGACATCACCCCATAAACAGATGAAATCTCAGAAGCCTGCCCCGTGACACATCTCCTCCAACGGGGCCACACCTCCTCGTCGTCCTAAAGCAGACCCAACAGGGACCAAGCATTGAAACACACAAGCCTACGGAGACCATTCTCATTCAGCCCACCACCACAGAGACCCAGGCTGAAGTTCCGTCCACAGTATCGCGCTGCAGACACACTAAGCAGTTTCTGTGGCTTGTTGAAGACAGCGGCTCTGAGCTACAGTGGCAGCAGCACATCTGGGAAGCTTCTCCTAATGGTACATGTACAGACGGGCTGTCTGGTCTGGAGTCCAGAATATGTACTTTTTCATAAAGCAATGTACTCTAACGACCAAATGAAGATTTAAAGGAAAATAAAACTACACAGAAGCCAGTCGGAACTCTTCAAGATAAGCTTTCACAGGAGGAGAGAGAGGTCGAAAGGGTACCTATTGTCCACAAAGATGCCTTTTACAACCTGTACGAGGCTGTCTGAAATTCCTTTCGCATCAGCTTCCCACAACACAACCCAGAACCGTACGCTGTGCAAGAAAGGACCGAGACTGGGCATCTACGGTGTGCGGGGTCCTTCGTGTGTCTTCCCTGCTCCCCACAGTTATCCCCTCCCACGGCCACTTCCTCCCATAGCTACTATATACACAAAGGAAGAGACTCCCCCACAGAGCGGATTCCATCCCAGGTGGGTCTGCCCTGGTCCGTGACACAGGGTCAAGAGCCCTGGGCATGGCTCCTCACCGAGGGCAATGGAGGTGGGTGGAGGATTTAGTGCACAACTCCCAGGCTGCCCCCTCTCGGTGCTGAAGCAGTGACAGAGTTTAAAGAAACAGGAGGGGGCCTGCCGCTCCCCTTCCTTGCCTTCTCCAAGGCACCAAGCCTTAACAGTGAATATGTACAAGACAGATGTGGGCCTTAGATCATCGCCACCCACCCCAGCCTCCTCCACACTCCCATAAATGAAAAGAAGAAAGGGTAAGGAATTGAGAATTCACAAAAAAAAAAAAAAATTCAGGTCAGAATAATCGACGTTGAAAATGCTTCCTTACGATGAAGCTTGACGATCACAATATACACGGTGTAAGTAATAGTAACTAAGCTTTCCTAAACTAAATTGCTGTCAAAACCACATCATTTCACAGTCCCCAAGAAACGATACTAAGATTCCCATTTTTTTTTTAATTCAAAAAACTGAAGTGGGAGAAGATAAAAACAACTCTCCCAGTGCTTAGGAATGGAAGTAAAAGACCTAGGATTCAGTGTACCAGTTCACACATCCCACCTGGGTCTAATAATCACCACTTAACCTCTCAAGTCCGGGAGAGAGAGGACTTCCCCTTATTAGGAATTCTCCTGAGCTGTAAAATGCCTCTGAGTCACAAAAGAAGCAAGGGGGATATAGAGATTCTTTACTGGAGCTCCAAGTCTGGAATAAATAAGAGAAGCCTGTAAACTGATTTCCAGCTTAATGAATAGAAAATAAACAGAAGCCAGCAAAGAAAATGGAATCAAGACAGCACATTAAAGGGGAGAGCAATTGGCTTAAGTGTGGACCGTGGTGAAAGCAACCACAGGATGCTGCTCAGGGTGGGGAAATGCTACCAGGAAGCTCCCAGGGTGAAAGCCAAGGCCGGCAGGTGACACAATGCAGGGTTACAATGGCAGGGTGACAGGCTGCTATGAGGAATGGCAGGGAGGGCCTCACAGGTGCTGCCAGCCTGGCCAAGAAGCTCACCAGGCCTTGGAGAGGAAATGACAGCAGCTGCTGGTTAAGGGATTAGTCAGAGTGCTGAGGAACACCAAGCACACTCCCATTTCCTCCGCCTGCAAGGGCATCGTGGGCTTTCCTTAACGGAGGGTTGACTCTGCCCATGGCTGAGAAACCAGAGCATGTCTCTCCACGGAGCACACTCAAGCCAGCAAGCAGGATGCCAAAGTAAGACTCCAGAAGCTAGATATGGCAGCAGAAAGTGCCTGTTGTCAGGAGAGCAGGGTTCCAGGCAGAACCCCACCCACAGTGCCCTGGCCAGACAAGGCCTCCAGGGACTCAGAAGAGTGTTAGCACTCAAGAGAAGGGTGGGGCAGATGGCTACTTCTGCTGCCAATCGCTTCTCTGCTGCCCTGGTCCTCTTCTCTTATTAGAGGACAGCAATCTCCATTACGGCCCTATCCTGGATGAAGGGCAGGAAGGAGGGAAGAAAGAGGGACAGAGGAGATTGAGGGGCGGAACTAAAAGTGATGGATGCACTGAACCTTCAGTAAATATTGCAAGACCTGGAAACCCAAGCTACGAACAAGACTCAGAGCCAAGGCAGCTGTTACTACACGGAGGGGGCTGTCCAGGGGCACATCTGTACTTAGGGGCTTGAACTTGCCCTCCTAGACCTGAATTCTGTCACTTAATACATGAGAAGCATCAACTAAGGGTTAAGATGACCCAGCCAAACTGCAATGGAATGTTTCTTTGCTCTGCTTGAAATTCTATCAGCTCAAACCGACAGTCTGGATCACTGAAGGCTCTGCTCTCCTGTACACGGGGCAACAGGCTCAGAATTAAAACCTGACAACACACATCTTGAGTGACATCAAGACCTTCACGGATATCCCCACTTGATTGTGACTAGGAGATGGTTCTGTGGCTAAGAGCACTGGTTGCTTTTCCAGAGTACCCCAGTTCAATACCCAGCACCCACATGGCAGCTCACAACTATATGTAACTCCAGTTCCAGGGGAGCTGACACTTTCATAGACACACATGCAAGCAAAACACCGATGCACATAAAATAAGAATAAAAAGTTTTAAAACATCCATTCATTTAAAAAAGAAGCCCTCTAAATGGGCAAAAATAGTAGACACACATATATTCCAATTTCAACAATTATCAACTGGCGGCAAAATCTACTTAAACTGCCTGCATACACTCACCCGCACTCAGGGGGCAGGAACAGGCTTAGGAGATCAACAGGAGCCTCTACTAAATCAAAAGTCTTAGGGAGGCCAGAACTATGTAAGAAAGCTATGGCATAAATAAATAAATGAGAGATTGAATGAATGAATGAAAAGGAGGAAGAGAAGGAGAGAGAAAAATGAAAGGTTTATTTTGACTGACAATTTTGGAGATTCCAGCTGAGGAGGCGCCAGGCACCGTGACCTCATTACTGGGCCTGTTTCTGGGCAGCACTTTGCATCAGAAGCACAAGGTGGGTAAAACTGCTCACCTTGTGGTCAAGAACTAAAATAGAGCAGCAAGGAGAACACTGGGTCCTAATGCCCCATGACCTAAAGACATGTCCACACTAGGCTCGTTTCTTTTTTTTTTTTTTTTTTTTGGATTTTTCGAGACAGGGTTTCTCTGTAGCTTTTGATTCCTGTCCTGGAACTAGCTCTTGTAGACTAGGCTGGCCTCGAACTCAAAGAGATCCGCCTGCCTCTGTCTCCCGAGTGCTGGGATTAAAGGCGTGCGCCACCACCGCCCGGCTTAGGCTCGTTTCTTAAACCATGCACCCCCTACCCAGTACCACAACAGGGAGACCAGGCCTTGAGCACACAGGCAGGCTCCTAACGTTTCAATGGGATCCTGTGCAGCATCACAGCCCTGACGCTGTCACACCTGCAGAAATGAGTGATAACTTCTGATCAGTGCTGACGCTTCTTCATCTCTTACTGTCTTTTATTTCCCTGAGGTTTGTGAACTTCTTGTGTTCATTTCCCTAACTCTCCTTTTCCTTCTAACCATGTAGTCACTAGAATCGGGGTCAACGGCCCTGCAGGCTTTTCCCAGTCTGGATATACTGCTGAGCCCTCGGTGTTCTCACCCTGGGTGACACCAAGGAAGCACCCTGAGCTCTGTCTCTCGCTCCACACACAGACACAGATGCTCCCCAAAAGAATAAACCCTAAGTTCCACTTAAGTGTTGATTTAATTCATTGACTACCCATTGAACTCTCTAAGAGCCAGGTTCCTGTCCCAAGGTAAATAAGGCACAATCCAAGGAGGACAACAATTCTGGTACAAGAGATGAGAACTATCTGAGAAGGTCCTCAAAGAATTTTCTGGATGAGGAGAGACCTAAGCTAGACTTTGAAAATGATGATTTGGGCCCACAAGTGTAACAGCATAGAGGATGCCTCACACGATGCTAAAGACAGAATGGCTCTAGCATATTTAATATTGACAGAACGCTGATAGATTGTGCGTGAAAAGCTCATGGCCAGGGAAGACTGAATATCCGCTGAGGGATCTGGGAACCGTCCCACACCTGAGCAACACTGGTCTGCATGACAATCTCAGCAGCAGGTGAAAAAGACGCAGTTTGGATCACAATTACCTGTCTGATCCCGCCCCCCAGCTAAACCAATGGGAGGGGCCAAAGAGAGAAGGACCTGGCAGTGTCAGCTGAGTACCTGAAGCCAGAGGGCAAGAGGGGCAAAGCCACTGACCTGGTTTTTAGCTATGTGTACAAAGAAATGATTTTTCTTAAGAAAAGATTGGTAATTGCCAGAGCGCTGACTACGGTTTGACCACATCTCCAGAGTTCCCTTGTGTGAAGTTCACCCTGATGCAACAGTGTTGGGAGGTGAGGATTTCCCTGAGCCCTTGCATACTTTGGATGTGGGAGTTTAAGAAAAGCATGCTTCCACTTTAATGGAAAGTTTTCTAGTCTGGAAATCTGAGCGGAGCAGTACTCTCCCAAACTTCAGAGCCCACACTTCCATCACTCAGTACTAAGTCGAAAGCAGGCATAAACACTCGCTAGTGTTTCCAAGTGGGAATGTGGGAGGAAGGAGATCCGTGGTGATGGAAGGTTAGCCCCTCTCTTGCCAGGTAGGCTGTGAGCAGTGTGCACGGCCATCTCTGCTTTTGAATTCAGGAGCTATGTGGGGTTGCCTGCAGATCACCATCAGGACCATAAATTCCTAAGAAACTGACGTAGGACGCATGCCTCCTTTCACAGAGAGGAGATTGCCACTCTCTCGACTTGCCTTTCATCTAATTTAGAGACCATGCTGTTTCTCTTCCTACCAGACAGCACAAACCCAAGTGCCTACAGATACTTTTAGGAATACGTTATCATGAAAAACTCAAAACAAAAGAAAACCCTACAGAGTTCAGATTGCCTGAGAAAGTGAAACGGTTTCATTCCCCCTTATAAGAAGGAACTAAAAGGGCTGTTTTAGTCTCAGAATTTTAAAGATGACAAGACAGTAGCTTTAACAAATCTCTAAACAAAATTCCCATGTTTGAAGAACCAGTCGAAGGCTGTACTTTCAGAAGCTGATCCCTCTAAACCCAAGAACATCACCAAATGGTCTCTTATGGCGCAGATGTCACCGAAGGCAGGTACTTGCCTACATATCAAAGCAAACAGAACGTCCACCTTCTGGGAATGACTCTGGGTTTTTACTTTCCTCTTTAACTTTTATTTTATACAGGATTTTAAGAGCTCACTTTCTCTTCAGCCCCATTAACAGAACATCTCACCGTGGCTGTCACAAACCACTTCCCTATTCTGCCTTTATTTTTCCTCGATTATTTAAGTGTCTACAGGACACTCACATAGAGGAGACAGTCTGCGACCCAGAATGTTTGCTTCTGTATAATGTGGGGCAAACAACTTGCCCGGTTCCCCACTAAACATTAGGGTGCAAAGAGGCCCTAAGAGCTATGCTGGCCTAAGGGCTATTCTACAACTTCGCTAGACATGCCCCACCTGATCCCGCTCTGAAACCAACTACCTGGAAACCAGATGCCATGGGTTTAAGGGCTGAGGCCACACATCGGTACCCCGAGGTCCCAGCCCCTCCCTAGTTACTGACACTTCTGACTGGAAGACAAACCAGGCTCCATAATTCACTACATCAGGACAAAGGACTCAGGGAAACACGCTTGTCCTTGTATCATAAAGAATGCAACTCGGGGGCAGGCAAATGGGGAAGGCAGAGGGCACCCTCAGAGTTCTGGGGCCTTCCCAGAAGCTGTCCCAACCCATGGACGTTCCAACATGGAGGCATGACTGATTAAACCATTCTACCTCGCTACTCTCTCTGGAGGCCCAGAACAGCTATGAAAGTTAGAAATTTCTAATCTTGGTTCAGTCTTCTCAACCTAATGCTATGTAGCTGCCACCTCCTTGCCCAGGAGCCACTTCACCAGTATAGAGAAGTCAGGAGCCAAAGCAAAAACAAAAGGCAGGAACACAAGCATCCTATAGAAGTCACCAGGCTTACTCCAGGTGGCCTCCCCAGACATCCCCTCTACTTACCCCTACTTACCCCCTAGTGGAAGTTCAAGGGCACAACTAACTCTAACCAGACAATGACATTCCTTTAGATTTCTGCGAGCAGTTTTGAGATGGTCAAGCTGGTAGGTGACGCACACTTTGGAATAACTGGGAAAACTCTTTCCCCAGATGGGAATGAAGTTATACAACATTCTGGATATTACTAGAAGCAATTTATCACACTGAGGAGAATCATGTGGAATAAAAACTGCCAGGAGAGCTGGGCGGTGGTGGCGCACGCCTTTAATCCCAGCACTTGGGAGGCAGAGGCAGGCGGATCTCTGTGAGTTAGAGACCAGCCTGGTCTACAAGAGCTAGTTCCAGGACAGGCTCCAAAACCACAGAGAAACCCTGTCTCAAAAAACCAAAAAAAAAAAAAAAAAAAAAAACAACTGCCAGGAGATGCAGTGTTTCCCAACAGCCTGGAACAAGGTAAGGTTCAGAAGCATTTACAGGAGTGCGACAGATAATTTCACATCTGTTAAACTCAGTAGTTGTACATACTGGGCTTTCACAACAATGACTCCTTACTCACGGGGGACATATTCCAAGATCTTTAGTAGATGTTTGAAACAATGGGTATAGTAATGGTTCCTATTAATAACTCTTTATACTAAATTGCTTCTTATACATGCATAATTAGAATAGTTTCCCCTTTTTAACCTAAAGCAAGCACTTCGTGTGTGTTTTGTTGGCACGTCATTCCTCCTACATTGCTGGGACGATTATTAAGTAAAGTAAGGACTACCTGAACACAAGCTCTGCCATAGCAACCGTCAATGCGGTAACCAAGAAGGCTGCTTAGTGACTAGGGAGTGGGTAGATAAGTAATGTGGACTAGCAGAGGGGTGACTCAGAGCCAGTGGGTAGCTCATACAGTATGGGCATGCTAGATGGAGTTGACTTTCGGCGAGCAAGTTGTGTATACAGAGTAGAAATGCTGGGCAGGGTGACCCACGGCAGGATACACAGGGTACACACATGCTGGGCAGGGTGACCCATGGCAAGAGGGCAATGCACACAGGGTACACACATGCTGGGTAGGGGTGACCCATGGCAAGAAGGCAGTGTACACAGGGTAGACATGCTAAACAGGGGTGACCCACAGCAAGAGGGCAGTGTACACAGGGCAGACACACTAGACAGGGGTGACTCCAAGTCCAGGAGGTCTAAACGGGGCTGTACAAAGTTTTGTTTCCCCACTCACGTCAGCACATAATGTAAAGCTTATAAAATTTTTGTTTCTAGGATTTTCCATTTAATAGCTCAGGGCCATGGTTGACCATAGGTAGCTGGAACAACGAAAACTAAAATCACAGACAGGGGTGATAGTGTTCTGTGTCAGCCCTTCTTGGTTTTCCTTTTTTTCTTTCTTTTTTTATTTTTTTGCTAGTAATTCTTTTTCATTGTACGAGTGATGACCTGCACCAGCTTCGCCTTTTTATTATTGAGACAGAGTCTCTGTACACACTCCAGGCCGACCTCGGATTCCATTCTCCTGCCTCCGTCTCCTCGACTGTGAGGACTGCAGTTCAGAGCCACCACACTATTCAGATGACTCAGTGCCTTGGGAAAACAGCTCCTCCTGGGCTGAGAAGCCAAGAAGTCAAAGGAGAGCCCTAATCAAGCATAAACCCAAATCCTCGACTGTTCTTTTGATTCTTTTTTTGAAAACTAGAGTGGGAACTGGGGATATATCTCAGTGATTAAGGTGCCCACTGGACAAACATGAGGACCCCCAGAACTCACATAAATACAAGGTAGGCATGGTGTGTGTCGGAACACAGTACAAGAATGGAATCGTGCAAGGGGAATTCTGTCTGAGTGTTTATAAGAAAACTCCAAGAAAACAAGAGTCTTATGACCTCAGATTCCTCAAAAACATAAAAAAAAAAAATGTAATATGTTTCCGTGCTCCTCCCAGGTGTGGCGGAGGAGTGCGTTTACTCCGGCTGTTGTTATTCATGTGCCTCTATGGAAAAATATGTTTTTGCCATGTGTGCCTTGTTCTTGTGACTGAACGTCTTACTTGTATGATTCTTCTTAACCTCAAAGTATAAATTTCCTGGTGGTTTAAACAAAGCTAGCTACTGCATGAAACGTCAGTCAACCTCGGTTTCAGGCCCTGCTCTCCCAGGTTCACACTGCTGACGAGAGCTGTCAACAATGCACAACTATAATTCCTGCCTCGGAAGAGCAGATCCTGCCTCAAGTAATAAGGTAATAAGTAATAAGAACTATCAAAGATGAGTCATGACATAACCTTGGGCCCGTACATGCATGCACACCCAGGTGCACACCCCCAACACGTGTGTCAACATACATGCAAACACGCATACACATACAAATGCGAAAATGAAAATAATTAACATTTTTTATTTATTTTAAGGGGGATACTTGTTCAAAAGGTACGCATGTGCAACAGTGAATATGTTGAGGTCAGAGGTCAACTTTTGGAAGCCTATGTGGTTTCCGAGGGTGGAACTCAGATCATAGGCTGGGCACTGAGCACACTTATGCACTGAACCATCTCACCAGCTGCCACGTCTCCCCTCTTTAGGCTAGCCAACAGTACCCCTTGTTGTTTTAAATCTAGTATTGCTGATTTTTCTATCATATAAAACCAAAACTATTCTATCTGGTATAGGACATGAACTCAGGACCTGGCTAAAGTCTGGTACAGGAGAGAACTAAGACCAACCAATGAGGAGGAGAGAATTCCACGCACAGTCGCCACAGGAAGCTGGAAGGGAGAACTGGTCAAAGCCAGGTAATCAGATAAAGGCTTTTCACAGCCCTCAATTCAATGGCCACCTTGAAGGATTTCCTTCCCCTCATGGTGAGCCCAGGCACACAGGGCATTGTTCCATCAACTCAGTGACTGCCAGTTTGTAGCCAAATGAGTTTATCTTAGATCAACTATCACATGGTGGGCAGTAATTGCATTTTTTCTAAATTGTTCTCAAAGCTTTACCTACCAGAGCTTCCAAAAAAAGGAGAACCAGAAAAATGACAGCTTAGAGGTGGGAAAGGAAACGAGTTCTTTCAAAACAGCAGCTGGGACCAGAAGAAAGCTTTCTCCAAGATGCCGCCACCCAAGGGCTCCAAAAGCTGAATTCTGGCAACCTCTGGCTGCCCCTCTACTTGTACTAAAGTTTTGCAGATTGCTTTTCGGACTACATTAATGCGGTGAATTCCAAAAAAGAATAGGAAGAAAGAAAACAAGACCGCAGGTTTAAGAAAGCAGTAAACATGAGAACTAGAAATGGGGCGGGGGAGGGGCACAGAAAGACCTTCCGGTGAACTTTAAAAAAAAAAGAATGGTATCTAGTTTTGTTTTCTTAATCTAAGACACAGAGAGGTTATGCTAGGTTAAATTTTTATTTATAACGCATGGGTGAGCAGATAACAGGGGAAATGCCTACTCTAAATAATCAGTTCAAAGCCAAGAAGCTCCTAGACCTCTCAACAGGACAGTATCAGTCTCAATAGTGAGGTAATAGGATGGGTAAAGCCATTCAGTTTGCTAACAGGAATCCAGGGTTTCTCTGGGGTTTGCCCGCAATGCAGAAGCTTTCTACTGCTCTTCTCATTTTTTTTTTTTTTTTTTGGTTTTTTGAGACAGGGTTTCTCTGTGGTTTTGGAGCCTGTCCTGGAACTAGCTCTTGTAGACCAGGCTGGTCTCGAACTCACAGAGATCCGCCTGTCTCTGCCTCCCGAGTGCTGGGATTAAAGGCGTGCGCCACCACCGCCCGGCTGCTCTTCTCATTTTTAAGAGTATTTAGAAAATTAACATCCTAGACCACTCAGATAACAGCCTTATTACTGCTGTGTAATCTCGACCCTCTGCACACATTTATAAGCACAAACTCACCAGAACCACTTAAAATGGCAGCAATGCCCACTTCCCTACTCCTAAGCTCTGTGCTCCCAGGCACAGTCTAAGAGGCCAGCAATATCTCTTTAATCAATTGTACCCTATCCATGGGAAGGCAGAGGGAGTCGATTACAGTCCATCAGAGGATGGTCTGTCTTTAAAAAGAGACATCACTTTGGAGCCATCCTAGAGCCAGGTATTGTCTGTCTGTCTGTCTGTCTGTCTGTCTGTCTGTCTATCTGTCTGTCTGTCTCTCTCTCTCTCTCTCTCTCACACACACACACACACACACACACACACACACACACACACACGCCTGTAATCCCCAGCTGAGGCATAGAGAGCTAAAGTTCTAGACCAGCCTGGACTATACAAGTGAGACCTCATCACTCCTCCTATAAAAACATTCCCTTCATTCTGTCTATGAAGTCACTACTGTGAGACCCCATCACTCCTCCTATGAAAACATCCCCTTCATTCTGTCTATGAAGTCACTACTGTGAGACCCCATCACTCCTCCTATGAAAACATCCCCTTCATTCTGTCTATGAAGTCACTACCGAAACCTCACGCTGATGTCCCACAAAGTAATTAGCTAGTACTCCAGCAGGGTCATGGCAAAAGGAACAACAGAGGTCTTATTCCATATGACAGGAGCCCAAGAGGACAACTAACAATTATTACTAGCAGAATAATAAAGAGTATTAACTAATTATTAATTCTACAGTTAATCCTGGACTCAACCTTAGACTAGCAAAAAAACCAACAACATTAATAGTGCAATAACTACCAAAATTTCTATAAGGGTTATAGATGATAGCATTACATCGAGGCTAATTTTCTGATTATAATTAACTGTATGTGTTAAATAAAAAGTTAACATTTAGGAAATCTGGGTGGGAAATACAGGAGAATTCTCCTACTATTGCTACTATTTCTGTGGAGGCCTGAAATGCTTTCAAAATGAGAGGTTTAAAGTTTTTAAAACAGAAACAAGATAAAACAGGACAGTAAAAAGGAGACCTAAATAGCTGTGTCTTATGCGTCTATGCTAAGGCTAAGACTGCTAACAGTGGCTCACCAGCATTCCCATGCCTTCAGTGGGTCTGCAGAGATGCATACATACATATCAGGATGCAGCCAATGCACCGTGGCACAGCCTCACTGGACTTCCTCTGCAGCTCCGCCTCTAACGTCCCATCCATGCCCCTTTTCAGCTCTAGTCTCCACTCGGCATTGGCCATCTGTCTTTTTAGTTTACACGAGTCTCTTGGGACTGGCATTAACAAGAACCTGCCCCCCAAGGGTCTGGTTATTATACCGGCTAACTGAGAAAAACACTGAATTTTCCAAGCTACCAAAGTTCAGAGGCCAGATCCCGACCCGTGGTGAAGAATCTCATGCCCAGTACACCCTACACAGGGCATTCTGCAAGCCTGGAACACTAGGAACACTGTTGCTCTGTGGCTGCTTCCAAAGGTAGCAGACTGCTCTGAGCAAAGGAAGAAAAGGCCCTGTTGTGAGGCAATCTCCCTGGAAAGCAGGGAAGGCATGATGGAAATTCTCATCTTGCTGAACAAATGCAATGATAAAAAACAAGATAAAAGCTAAGAGGCATAACTAGATGCAACCCAATAAGGGGTTTGGCAGGAAGCTCTACAGGTGCTAATGCTTACTGGGGTGGGGGCAGTGGGGTGCCCTCCAGTGCTGTAGCCATGCTCCTGCGAACCACCCCTTACCCACATTCCTGTACGGAGTCCTAATAAAACTCACCGGATTAAAAAAAAAACAACAGACAGACAACAACAACAACAAACACATGTCCTAGTTTCATTTTTGTGACAAAATACCTTCACAAAAATCAACTTAGGGCCAGATATAGTGGCACACACCTTTAATCCCAGTACTTGAGAGGCAGAGGCAAATGGATGTCTGAGCTGGAGACCAGCCTGGTCTACATAGTTCCTAGCCATCCAGGGCTATAGAGTAAGATCCTGTTTCCAAAACAAAAGCAACCAAAAAAAAGGGGGGGGGGCAACTTATGGGAGAAAGAGTATTCTTTAGCTGACAATTCCAGTTTACTGTCCATCACTGCAGGGATTCGAGACAGTGGGAATCTTGAAGCAGCTGGCCACACTCACTATCAAGAGCAAGGAGAACTCAATGCATGTATTCTAGCTGCTCAGCAAGTGCACTTTCTCTCTCAGTATCCAAACCCAGAAGATGGGTCTCACCCATTCTCACCCTAGGTCCTTCCAGATCAGCTAATATAAACAAGACAATTACCCACAGACATGTCTAAGAGTCAACATGATCTAGAGAGTCCTTCATTGTGACCTTCTTCCCAAGTGATCCTCAAGTTGACAGTTAAAACACATAGACACGACATTGTTGTGCCCAGATCAAAAGTCCCCCCCCAAACCAACTAGGAAACCTGCCTACATTGACCCTGCACTACAGGCCAAGACTGCCTCCTTTCAGTGAAATGTAGAGGTGAGCAGAGGTTGTTTGTTTCATCCCTTTTAGGAAAATATACCTCTATGCTTATAAAGTCCTGTAATTAATCCAATATCAATGTCAAAGAAGTTGTACTTCGAGTCTATCCCATTTCATCAGTCTCATATGTCAGAAAGAGGATGCACAAAAGACCAAAACAAAATGGCACACAGAACAATAGAATCCTCCTGGTGTCTGGAGGCAGAACTGAAACTGTGATGTCACCAGGAGTATCCCGCATGTCTATCTATAGAAACTAGAAAGATCCACTCTCATAAAGAAGGGCCCTGCGAACTTCTCCCTAGGTACCCCACCTGTGATTTTTTTTTTTTTTTTGGCACATCCATGTAGACTGTCTACAGGCTCTCACAGATTCTGGACCCATTTATAGAAGAATATTCAAAACAGAAAGACACAAATGAAGCATAAACACACAAAACACAAAAAACTCACTGGCTGGCTGAAGGCTCTACAGGGCAGTGGTCCTGGTGGACTTGGGGGATCCCGGACGAGCCCCCAAATGTTATGCCCAGATCACAGAGTCCCCTTCCCCAAAACCAACAAGGAGACTGAGTCCTGTATGTAAAAGCAAAGAGCCTTTGTTCTTACACAAGTCTGCAAACTTGGTCTCTCGTGTGTCCAAGGTATTGAAGTGATTGGAGAGTCCTGAGCTCAGTTAAGGTTAGGTTTACCCCCTAATCTGTTCCAACAATCCAACTGGGAACTAAGTCTTCAAACATATAAGCCTATGGGAGATCATTCTCAATGAGATCACCACACTAATTTTGACAAGAGAATTTCTGAGGCAGGATAACATTCAATCTATGGCATGAGATTACTCACCATTAATATGCAGGACTAGCATGAAAAAGAGCAATGAGTGGGGCAGATAGATAGACAGACAGACAGATAGATATAGATGTTCAGTTTATCCATAAAAAGAGCTCAAACAATAATAACTTTATAGTCAAGTAGGAGGAGAAGCAGGAGGAGAAAGGTGAAGAGGAGGAAGGGGAGGAGCATGAATGGAGGAGGTTACAGCAATTAAAAAAAAAAAAAAAAAACCTGCCCTGCCCTGAGTCCATAGAAAGGTGCCTGAGGGCAAGAGCCTGCCCATCAAAGAACCAACAGTGGAAATGCAAATTCATTTGAAAAGAGAAAGCCTAAATTCAAAAAGCAAAAGAATCCCCCTGGCTGCTGTGACCAGGAGCCCAAGGGAGGGGATGCTAGGTCTGCAGCCTTGGCTGAATCAAAGACTTCCAGATAGGATTAAGTGTTGAAGAAGGGAGAGCTGAGGAATGGAGGGTGTTGAAGAAGGGAGGACACTGAGGAAGGGAGAGCATGGAGGGAGAGAAAGCACTGAGGAAGGGAGAGCTGAGGGAGGGAGGGCTGAGGGAGGGAGGGCTGAGGAAGGGAGAACACTGAGGAAGGGAGATCTGAGGAAGGGAGGGCTGAGGGAGGGAGAGCACTGAGGAAGGGAGAGCTGAGGGAGGGAGGGCTGAGGGAGGGAGAGCACTGAGGGAGGGAGAGCACTGAGGGAGGGAGAGCTGAGGGAGGGAGGGCTGAGGGAGGAAGGGCTGAGGGAGGGAGGGCTGAGGGAGGGAGAACACTGAGGAAGGGAGAGCTGAGGGAGGGAGAGCACTGAGGGAGGGAGAGCACTGAGGGAGGGAGAGCTGAGGGAGGCAGAGCTGCAGACACAGGGAAACCACTTCCCCAGCTGTGCTGCTGGAATTATCCACGCTTTTTCTTTCACCTGATGGAGGAAAAAGGCAGCCTGGCAAAAGATGCCACGTTGTCATTTTCTCAATGATACTTTTTGACTATCAAGTGAGCTCATTTTAGGATACATATTGAAAATCTTCAAATTGCAAGGTGTAACCTTAAGAAAGGAAATGCTTCTAAAATTAAGGCACTGCTCCTTTTCAGAGAGATAAATCTACACTTGTCAGCAGCGCATCTTCCCTTAGCTCTGCTGCCTCAATTTATGGTCTCTCTTTCAAAATCTCAGTTATTACCACTCCAAGGACATTCCGTCCTTTCCTCAAATCATTAGACACTCCACTAACTGTCATGAGCAACAATTTCAACTGTAGCTAAACTTGCACTTGCCAGCTCGAAGAACTTAAGTGCTTAGGTCTAAACTATAAACTAATAAAGCGAGACATACTAACCCAAATAGTCCTTGAGCATAGGGCTATTTTTAAACTCCTAGTTAAAAGATTGGGTCTAATTTATTTTTAAAGAGTGAATGTTAGTTTAAAATGAGAGATTAAGAAACCCCAATTATTCCCTTTTATTTTCCAGTATGTTTAGCTGGCAACGGCGGAATCCATCTGGGCCAGGAGGGAAAGGAAGAAGCAGTCAAACGTTGAAAAGTCCCAAGAGATAACCAGATTCCTACTGACCAGGAAATACACTGGAGAGTTCAAAGCTGGGTCAGTTCCTTAGCAGGGATGGGGCGGGGGAGGGGGGGACTTTAAGAAAATGTGAGCGATGTCTCCAATGAATTGGCCACACCCCCAGAAGGCAGCTATCTATAAACCCAGCAGACACCAGAAATGGAGGGAGGCACATTTCCTATTCCCACCATCTTAGAATGGAAAGCACAGATACAAACATGCCCAGTAGTGAGGGTCCTAATCTTTGTGAAGTCAGAGAATCTCATGAAAGGTCTGACCCTTCTGGGGAGGCAGTGGCTTTTCTCAGGAGTGGGCCTCTGAGCCAACCTCTGTTTGCCCATGCTGCCAGGTTAGCCAGCACAGTCTACTGGCTAGAGAGAAACGAGGATGACTCCAACTGAGTGCAGGGCTATCCTATCGTAAGTGTGGGTTACAGACGGGAGGAACTGTTACCAGATAAAGCCAGCGCACAAACAGAGAGTGGGCATTTACAAGTGTGCACAGCCTGGGGCTGGAGAGATGACTCAGTGGTTGGGAGCACTAGTTGCTCTTCCAGAGGACGCAGGTTCAGTTTCTATCACCCACATGGTAGCTCAAAAGTCTCTATAATTCCAGTCCCAGATGATCCAACACCCTCACACAGATGCACATGCAGGCAAAATACCAATACATATAAAATAAAAATAATATCTGTGAAAGTGTGCATAGCCATGGGGCAGGAATACCACTCTAGTCCCTGAACAGCAAACCCTCGCCTTGCAAGTGAGTGCCTATCAGGTCAATCATCACCTAGTCATGCTCCAAGAAACCAAGTTGAGCATGGTGATAATCTAAGGCTGGTTTGTCAATTGCAACTATAAGAGATTAATCTTATAATAGCTTGTCAAGTGTAATCTAAAAATATTAAAACTGGAAACCCTTTTTTAGAGGAAAGATCCTCTAAACTCAACCATAGTTGTGTAAAACAATCTCTGAAACTGGCAGAGGTTTGGAGATGGGTTGGAATCTAGTTTTCTAGGAATTTATTTTGGAAAAAAAATTTAAATGCATTTTTTGAGCTGAAACTGACTTAGCATGCCCATTTCACACTGACTAAAATCAGATACCCTTTCCATTGTCCTCAGCGTTCCTTCAGAAGTTCTCTGGTATGGATGTCACTAAATCGGAATCTCAACTAGCCTAATGTACGCTATCCTCAGCCCTGAGGTGAGCTACCAGCTATCCCAGCCGCCGGCAGACAGGCCAAATGAGCAAGGAGGAAACCAATCTGCGAGGAAAACTCCACCGATAGAACGGCATGTGCTCGCAGCACGCACAGAGGCATTCAACTGGGGTAATCAGTTCGCAGTCTAACATTCTGTCTAGTTATAATGGGAATTGGAAAATTAACAAGCACAATAGTGATTTTATGACTGCATGCTTTTAATGAACATGAACAAATTTTATCTTTTTGCATTATATTATACTACTTCTAACAATATTTACTGAAACGTAATCTTATTTGTTGTCTCTAAAATTAACTTTTAAGATTGGGATTGTACTTTATGTGCCTTTTATTTGTTTATTTTTTCTTATAAAAGTATTAAGTTCGTGACAGATTGGAAATAAGAAAGATCTATACATGGGCTGGGAAACAGAAATGTGCTCGCAGCAATCAAGCTGGCTCCTTCCCTGGGGTGAGATGGGCCTAGCTCTAAGGTATGTGCGTCCCTTGCTCTTAGAATTTAATTGTATATCGACACAGTGCATTTTATATGAAGACATAAAATGTTAGTTCAGGAAAATTAATGTTTCTATGGGAACGAAGCTGAACACTTGAATGATTTAGAATAATTCAATACAACGGAACTATGGAAATAACTGCTACTATATTCAGTGTGTGGCAGAGATGGCAGGAACTAAAAGGCAAAACGAAACCCAGGACTTTGCCATCAAGGTAGTTCACAAGTGTCTTAGGGTTCTTTTCCTATGATTCAGGAGTTGAACAGGATTTTTCTATTCTTTTTATCTATCTGTCTGTCTGTCTATTTATCTAGAGGCAGGTTCCTTAAACCAGCTACATAGCCCAGCCTGGCCTGGAACTTACATGCCTATGCCTTAGGATATTAGTGTTCTCATAGAACTTTGAAACAACGCAAACTGAAAGTGGGCAGACTTCACTTTGTCAATGTTGTGGTTTATGTAAAAATCAACACAGAAAACTCTGACTTGTGCAAAACAGATATGAATGTAACATTTTTTAAAGTATGTATTTGTGTGTGTGTGTGTGTGTGTGTGTGTGTGTGTGTATATGGATACATGTGCACCACACACTTGAAGTGTCTGCAGAGGCCAGAAGGGGGCATCAGACCCCTGGAGTTGGAGTTACAGATGGTCATGAGAGCTTCTCAGCAAGAGCAGGTGCTTGGAACAGCTGAGCCACCTCTCCAGCCCTAAATGCAACATTCTTTACATTTCTCCACTTTGAATAAGAGATCAGCTGCTTGTCCTAACAAACCAGACAAAAGAGTTCATACTGTAAATACAAAATTCCATATAGAATATTCAAGAGATTCTGGCCCCCTGGCTCACACTGAGATATAAATGGTTAGGCGATAAAAGACAAAATATGATGCATGGGGAGAGTCGTACCAATCAAGGAAGCATAAGGAATCCAAAAAGAGATCCTAACCAAAGAAAGACAATTGTTTTCTTTGTGAAACTGCAAGCTGATGTCTCTTTCTTAATAACCTTCTGTCCACAGCCCTGCGCTGTGGAGGATGCATGTGTTAGCAGGCAGCACATTAAACAAATCAAAACAGAGTCCTCAGCGGATGAACTCAGCTAACACCACAGAAAAAAAAAAGCATCATTTTCCAGGCAGGGCCCAAAACAAAAGCAGGTCAAAAACACAAAAGCAGAATCTTAAAGAAATATATAAAATGTCCCCGATGAAATACCATGAAACATCTCTCCTACTGCTGCCACAAAAAAAAATAATAAAAGCCAATAGAATCCTGACCATAAACCAAATTGATCCAAAGTTGGGGTTTAGCTTCGATTTGACTTTTTGTAGACTTCTGCACTGGCCCAGGGTTTAGGATTTAATTTTTAATTTAGTCCTAAGAAAAATAAGTCAAACAAATGGGAAATGCAACCGGACCAAACCGGTCCCAAACAGTCTCAACCGGAAAAGACAGGAACAGACTGGACCAGACAAGAATATACTGGTCCAGACCAGTCTTAACCAGTCCAAACTGGACCAGACGGATTGCGACCAGTCCAGAAAGGACCAGACCAGTCTCAACCAGACCTGACTAGTCCAGACCAGACTAGACCAGTCCAGACTGGACCAGACCAGTCTCAACCAGACCAGACTGGGTCAGACCGGTCTCGACCAGTCCAGACCAGTCCAGACACACACACACATGACACACACGACACACACGGCACACACATGGCACACATGCCACAGGACACATGGCACACACATAACACACGCACGTGTGTCACACATGATGCGCACGTGACAACGCATGACAAACACATGATACACACGACACTCATGTAGTGCGTGCATGGCACACATGGCTATGCATGGCACAAGCCACACATGACACACACGGCACAAACATGACACGTGCACGACACACACATGATAAATGCATGGCACACATGACGAGCCCATAATAAACGCATGACACACATGACACATGTGACAAACACATGACACACGGTGAGCGCACGACACACATGGCACACATATGACAGACACACGACACACATGGCACAGACAGGACAAACGCATGACAAGTGCGTGAAACGCATGGCACACACATGACAAACACTGGTCCGGACCAGACCAGACCAGACCAGACCAGACTGAACCAGTCTAGACTGGAGCAGACTGCTCTTGACCGGATTCTACCAGACCAGACCAGACCAGACCAGACCAGACCAGTCTTGACCAGACCAGGCCAGTATTGACCAGAACAGACAAAACCAGACTTGTTTTGACTGGTCCAGACCAGTCTCAACCAGTCCAGACTGGACCAGACTAGTCTCAACCAGATCAGACTGGTCTAGATTGGTCTTGACCAGACCAGAACAGACCAGACCAGTCTCAACCATACCAGACTGGTCCAGACCCATGCTCTACGTGACTCTTGCTTTCTTCTGAGGGCTGTTCTCCTAATCCTTGTGCAATATCTTTAATAAAATCTCCAATCTACTTCATAAACCAGTTAGTTCTGAAATTCTTTTCAGTGTCACAGCCACAAATCCTGTGTTTGCCTGCGTCGGTTCCCTAAAACTCTAAGAGGCTCTTCAGGCTGCTCAGGCATCTTGAGGGATCTAGCTGTGCCTCCTTTCCCTGTAACCACCCCCCAAAATGCTCACATGCCAACCATTACAAGCAGGGCCTCATGGAAGGGGCTCTCCTCCCACTGAGGAACCAATGAAATCGAGTAGCCGACACAGGCACACTTCATCACAGGATGCCATCACCACTAAAAGCCTCCCCTGCCCTAGGATACACTCCCAATGGATGCTCAAGGGACGCCTTCCAGGCAGTAGGAGGAGGCTGAGACACAAGCAAGAGAGCTGCCCTGTGAGCACAGCCAAACTCTGACTGGCACTCCTGGCCGTTACTCTAGTTACAGAAGCCAGAAGACACAGCCACGCAGCTCACCAGTAATACCAGGAATCTTCACCACAAAAGCTTGACTGGTTTTCCTGCCGGGCATGGCAGAACCCGCCTTTAATCACAGCACTTGGGAGGTAGAGGGCAGGTGGATCTCTACGTTCAAGTCGGCCTGCTCTACACAGTGGGTGAGACACCCTCCATCTCATTAATTCATTCATTCATTCATGAATGAATGAATGAATTAATATGTGTAATTTTTTTAAAACTTGGCTTTTGAAATAAAAATTGAAAAAGAAGAGGAAAGCATACTCAGACAAAAGGATTCCCATTGGCCATTTAAAGACGACAGCATCTTTGTATTGGCTTAGAGAATGTTAAGTCCTTTGTATTGGGAGGGAAAGTTGAAGGCTCCGTAAAAAGAAAACAAACAAATAAAAAATAGTCACAAAGGCTATGCAGCCTTGGTCCAAGCCCTAGCCACACACCCTGGGAAATTTCTGTTTCCTCACCTACAAAATAAAGAGAATGGGGTTTGGATCCCACATGGGATTCTGAGTCAAAAGCATGCATGACACAGAGAGTATAAGGTCTCTAGAACACAAAGGAAACTGCACAGAGAATACTGACTAATATTTTACATTAAGCAACTTCATGCACAACCTAAAGTGGATGTTCACTAAAATTTTAAATAAAAACCATGTAAGTAGCAAAATACCCAAAGAAGACATAAAAAGATCAACAAAGAACAATTAAACAATTACAGGTTGGAACCCCTCCCCCAGGAAAAAAAAAACCTAAAATGTACAAATATGGATTCTGGTGTATTTTTGAATTTTGAAATTTAGATTAGGAGTGTTCAAACAGTAAAGCCTATATAAATATTCTAAAATCTAAAAAAATTTAAAATCTGAAACACTTCTATGTCCTAGCATTTCAGATAAGGGATACTCAATCTATAAAACATTAAAAAGTCTAAGCTTTTTATATAACTATAAGAATAATACCATTTCTCTCTTTTCCCAGACTCAATCCTCCACCCATATGTCCTGATATGTTAATCTCACTAAAGTGATTTGGGATCAAGTCACTCCGTAGGACATCCGAGTTTCCCCAGAAGAACTTCAAAGCCCACAGCCGAGTTCTGTCCCCTGCCCAGACTAGAATGAGCTCCCTGGCCTTGTTAGTCACAAGGTACTTAGGAAGGCTTACAATTCTACACAGGGTGATTACTATCTTTCTTATCCATTAGGATGACAGCCGGTGTATTTCACCTGCCAGTATCACCAACTATCAGAGGGCGAGCAGCCAGCCACTCCAACCTCCATCACAGCGCACACAAACCTCACGTGAGAGCCTTCCCAGCTTGCTGCCCTCCTACTGCACATCTTCTAGAGCTTCACAATACGCCTCAGGGAAAGGCAGGGCAGACGCGGAAAACAAGGCCCTGAAGTCCACTGAGTCACCCAAAGTCACATTCTGCATTCTCGGGAAGTGGCAAGGAACCAAGTGTGTTCATTCCTAGCCTGGGGTTCCTTCCAGAACTTTCTGACACCCAATAAAATAGTAAGGCCTCCTCCGCCTTGCTTTGTTGGCATCCAGACTCTTTAGCTTTACTGTCCCTTCTACTCACCTACAAGTGCTCCTCCCCTACCTCCTTTCCCAATTTTCATTCATAAGACAAGTATCAAGGGCTGTGATTGAAGAAAGAAAACCCTCTTTCTCCCTCTAGGGGTGCAGCCTTCTGGGGGTGTCATGTATGGTCATCTATTTACATACTAACTTAAAAGGAACACAGCCTCAATGTGCATACCATCATTAGGAAACCAATTCACACAGCAACATCCATAGATACAGTGACTCCAGACCTACCCTACCAGAACACCCTCCTGTCCACCGTGGCCACTAAAGAGTTAACGGCCCTTCTTGACCTCTTGGCTCAGAGTACACACGATCAAAAATGGAAACGGACTGAGGATCTTGTGTCTCTGGTTTACAGCATAAAACCACAGCTCCAAACACAACAGCAATAAACCTGCAATAATCTTCATGAAATATAGTATCAATTAAACGTTGAGAGAAACGTAAAGCAGAATAACTGCCACATTAACATTCTCTAAAGACAAATCTCCAAAGACTCTACACAAGTAAAAACTGAGTCCATGAATATTTAATACAGCTGGCTTTATTTAAAATTTCCAAGTCGGGCATGGTGGCTCACATCTGTAATCCCAGCACTTGGGAGGCTGAGGCAGGAGGATTGCCAAGACTTCAAGGCCAGTCTGGGTCATGCATAGTAAATTCAGACCAGCCTGAGCTACAGAATAAAGCCCTGTCTCAAGGAAGAAAATAAAAAACATTAAGATGAAATTTCCTATAAGGTGGCACATGCCTTTAGTCCCAGCATTAAGAATATAGAGAAAGGAAGATCTCTGAGTTTGAGATCAGTCAGAACTACATACTGAAACTTTTTTTTTTTTTTTTTGGTTTTTCGAGACAGAGTTTCTCTGTAGCTATGGAGCCTGTACTGGAACTAACTCTTGTAGACCAGGCTGGCCTCGAACTCACCAAGATCTGCCTTTCTCTGCCTCCCGAGTGCTGGGATTAAAGGCGTGCACCACCACCGCCCGGCTTTTTACTGAAACTTTTTTTAAAATACCATACAAGTCATAGAATGGTAAAGAAAAGAACTACAAAGAGTTAAGAGGGCTAGGTTCTGTACAAGTGCAAAAGCAGGAGGGAGTCATCTCCACAGCATCGGGGTGATGCTTTAAAGCCCCAAGGAGGGCACACAAAACAGTGTTCCACAAGGTCAACTCATGGCACCCTTGGCCTCTTTCTCGCTCACTCCAACAATTCCCATGCTGAATTTGAGAGACCAGCCTCAGCTATGGCAAAGAGGGGGTGAATAAAGTATCTCTTGGAAGGAAGGACTCACTGAAATGCTCTCCCAATGACCAAAAGTTCTTAGCGCACTCTGTCCCCTTGTTCTCCCAACTCTGAACTGGGAAGAGGAGAGTCGACCACTGAGAGCTAAAGACCCTCTCATCTCATGTGTAATCAGGTCAGACGAGTTCTCAGTGAATACGTGTGCCCTCGCCGAGAGCACAAGATCATCACCAGCCAATTCCACTGGCCATGCTTCTTTTTCTTCCATGCCTAGCAACAACTGTGTGGAAACGCCATCTCTCTATACCTTCCTCTGAAACTACACAGGTCTCCCTGAACATCACTGCTCTAGAGTCATCTCCGTGGCTGTGATAAAACACTCTGGCCAACAGCACTTGTGGGGAGAAAGGAGATTTCCCACTTACACAGTCTAGTCCACCACTGAGAGATGTCAGTACAGGCACCGAAGTAGGAACCCAAGCAGAAACCATGGAGAAACACTGCTTGCTGACTCGCTTAGCCAGCTTTTCTTATACAATCCAGGAGAGACCACAGGCCTAGGGATGGTGCCACCCACGGTGGGCTGGGCCTCCCTCCACAGATTAACAATCAAAGCAACACCCACAGACATGCCCACAAGCCAACTTATCTAGAACCCCTCAATTGAGACTTCCTTCTCCGATGACTCTAGGCTGTGCCAGGTTGACAATAAAAGCTAACTTAATCGTCACTCAGACTCAACTCTAGCAGTGGAAAGAGCTTTCCAAATATCTGCTCACAGAGTCATTAAAGGAGGAAATCTAAACACACAGAGCATTCAGCATCCTCTTGGGACCTTTGCCCTTACCTTAGAAAACTGCAACATTGAGAGGTCAGAGTGAGTTGGCCAATTTATTCTAACTCTTGGTTCTAAAATACATGAAGGAGGAAAATGAAAAGTTGGGGGAATAAGGTACCCCGGGAGCTGAGTTTCTCCATGCTCTCTTTTCATACGCAAGTGACTACCAGACAGATTTCCCTTTAGGCCACACATTTTTCCCTTCTGACTCCATGACGAATCCTATGAAGCCTAAATGCTCTTTCACTCACCCCCTCAGGAGGCCAGGATGATGTTCTCTTCCCAAGAAAGCCATGGAACCCTGCCTGAGAAGACAGGCAGGCACAACAGACTTTGGGCAGAAGTTATCAGTACTGGGGATACTAAAAATTCAAACACCCAGTAACAGAGACAGGGGACCTGGAGGGCGTACACACTCAACCTCAAGCCCCATAAATAATAAACAAATAAATATTACAAGCCAATTCTCAACTAGTGGCTTGCCAATTTTCAGCTCTTGCCATTACATTTTCTCAATAAATATTAAAAGTTCAAATAACCCACAGGTGTGTTGATGCTGCTGGATTGTAACTTCACCGGGAGCAGGGAGTATCGCATTATACTTAAATATGATATGGAAGAGTAAAGCAAGGAGGATGGGGGTGCTGGAAGGAACAGGCGAGGGGGCAAGGCGTTATCCACCTCAGGAAAGAAGCAGACCTGGACACAACAAACATAACTTGTATAATCAACAGAGTCCCAGTGCCTGAAGGTGTGAGGCCGCTAACATGCTTTTAGCTATTGACTTAAGAAAGTAAAAAATAACGTGTGTCAAGTTCCTAAAAAATCACTTATTTTCAGCTGGGTGGTAGTGGCAGCACATGTCAGTAATCCTAGCACTCTGGAGGCAGAGGCAGGCGGATCTCTGGGTACAAGGCCAGACTGGTCTACAGAATAAGTGCCAGGACAGTCAGGGCTACACAGAGAAACCAAAACAAACAACAACAAATCACTTGTTTTCTTTTTACTCTTTTTTCTTTTTTGATCCTCCTATATTTTGTTGTGCTATTTGTCATTTTTGTTGTTGTTGTTGTTGGGTTAGGGTTTTCTTGAAACAGGCTCTCCCTATGCAGCCCAGGCCAGCCTGAAATTTGCTATCAGGTCTGGGCTGGACTCTCCTCCTGCCTCAGCTACCCAGGTGCTGCAGCACCACCCTGCTCAGCTACTCCCTTGATAATCCGCTCTATTGCTTCCCCATAATGTTTTGGATTAGAATTTTGGATTCTACCATGAAGGGGGTATTATTAAAAATGTAACACTTAAGGCACGAAAGATAATAATGATGATGATAATGACAATTTGGTGCTTTGTGGCCTCATATGTTAATTCTTGACTCCCCTAGAAGAGAAAATTTCTCTGCATTTGATCATCACAAATAGCACTCTTGTCTCTTACTGACTGTGTGTATATCAGGACACCTAAAACATTGTTTTTTTCATATTTTGTCAGGGAGGTGATAAGCTGTTTGAAACTGTGTCTTCCTATGTCGCCCCTAACCAGCATGGAATTTGTGGTAATCTTCCTGCCTCGGCCTCCTGAGTGCTGGCGGTACAAGCATGCCTGGCGTCTCTTTTCGTCGAGAAAACTGTCTCTCTCACTTTCCTCCAACACTTTAGCTGCATCCAGCGCTCACGAGTGGTTTAGAGTGTGCTCCTAGGCCCTGTGGTTCTCACGCAGACCACAAAGCAGATGGCTAAGTGGTTACGTCTCCCACAGCGACTCAATCGTGAATCTGAAATAATAGAGCTGGGGGAGGGGCGTAACAACTTGTGTGCAGACTGGTTTCCTCTTTTTACGTGTCTTCGCATGACGGGACTATGATGAGACGGCAGCAACAAAAATCGCCAGCGCCCCCCCAAAACTGGAATTAATAATGTCTTAGTGGCCTGGGACCACCTGCAACATTCTAAGACAAACGCATTTAGCGTACGGGCTGTGTATTTACAGCACAGCAATGTCCTATTATAGATGGAACCAAAATATTTTACAACCATAAACACAAGCAGCAGTCCTCCCAGGCAGGCCTATCTAATTTCATCAGCATTCTGAAATTACATCTTTCACTAAATCAGCCTCAGGCCACAAATGCAGTAAGATAACATTAATTAAAATGCATAAAACCATCCAGGAGCAGCAAGGCGCGTAGACTACATTCTTTTAAAAAGGGCAGAAATCCAACTAAAAATAGTAACTGCTTTTTGGCCAGCTTAAAAGGCTTGGTCTTACCCAGTGCCCAAAGCTACAATTCTGCCAGACTTTCTCCCAGGTAGGATAACAATTAGTATGTTATTCATGTGTCTGGTATGCGGTAGCTTTGCAGGCTGAGTATGTATGCTCACTTTGCAACCACAGGCCTCTCCTTAGATCCATCAAGTAGGATCTAAGAAGTACCGAGGCATCAAGCCACCATACGTCACAACTGCACCATTCTCCAAACATCCCATGTGATCCTGGAGAACCCGGCAACAGCGCTGCTACAGTTTCGATCTCTGTTTCATCTTCAAATAAATTCCTATGGACCATACACAAACGGCAGATGTGTAATATTAGTTGGAGATGAGCTACTGTTTACACCAGGGAACACGTATTTAATGGTGTAAAGATGGGTTGCATTCTTTTACATTGTATTTGTTTAAACCTGTGAAGCTGTGTTACTTTGCCCACCGAAAACACCTGATTGGTCTAATAAAGAGCTGAACAGCCAATAGCTGGGCAGGAGAAAGAAATAGGTGGAGCTGCCAGGCAGAGAGAATAAATAAAAGAGAGAAGGGGGGGAGGAGCAAAAAAAGGAGGAGAGAGGATGCCACCAAGCCGCACATCCAGTCATGGAATAAGACGAAAAAAGTAACATAAAGAAAGACAAAATCCCAGAGGGAAAAGGCAGACGGGATAATTTAAGTTAAGAAAAGCTGGCTAGAAACAAGCCAAGCTAAGACCAGGCATCCATAAATAAGAACAAGTCTCCATGTATTTATTTGAGAGGTGGGAGGGGGGGCTCCCAAAGAGCAAACAACAAAATAGAAAACAACAACAGACAATTATAATTATGATTATCACTAATAACTGTTACTGTCTTCACATTGACACAATCTTAGTAAGTCTTCATAGAATCCTGAGAAACCTGTTCAAGGTAATATAAGAAAGGCTGGGGTCGGGACTAGAACCATTGCTGCTGGACCCCAGATGCCCCGCACTAGGTGGAACTGTGTGTCTTAGAGAATCATTTCAAATATAAACAGATACTGGCATACACAGAAGCGAAAGACTCGGTGTCATCACTAAGACAAAGGGTCTCTGCATACACATAGGTATCACAATGTCACCATGGTATTTTGAATTTTACCTGTCCGGTTCACGTTGTTTCAAGTATTTGCATTCAAATAACCACAGGAAAGAAATGAAACCAGGTCAAAGATGAGTTTCAACTAGATATCTGGCTGCTGAAGTAGACAGAGATGTAATAAAACAAAGTAATATCACAGGTAGCAGAAGGCAGTTCTTCGCCTCTGATACAGTAGAACGTGACAGCTGTCAAACTGCTGAGGTTTCGGGTGACGGCTTCATAGTAGCACTTTCTGCTCTCTAGTATATTACTGGACTCTGTACTAAAACCAGCGCCATTCTCACAACATGAAAAACGAGAGCCCTTGAGGAAACAACACTAACAACACACAGTTACACCAGCAGGCTCCTATTATCTAAAATAGTTCTGCTGCAAGTGCAGTGCCCAACCAGTGGACGCCAAATGCACATGAGCTGTAACTATCCGATGACCATGTGCTATGAAGTTAGCCTGTGTGGTCTAGGTTCCCCTGAACAAGTCATTCAGCTCCCCGGAGACCCCACTATGGTGAGAATTAACACGGCCACTGCATCAGTCACTTTTCTATTGCTGTGATAAAGCACAATGGCCAAGGACACTCGTAGGAAAGAAGGCTTCATTTGGGGCTTATGGTTCATCACTATCATAGCGGGAACATGGTGCTGGAACAGCAGCTGAGAGTCTGCATCCTGAATCAATCAATCAATCAATCAATCAATCTCTTTCTCTCCCCCTCCCCACCCCCACCCGAACGTCATCACCAAGCGGATGCAGAACCATTACTCTTTAACTCTTTCCAACATATATTTATGCAAACACGTTTGGACTACGGCGTTAAAGACAGCTACAAGTTGGAGTCCTGTTTAACTCACATTGAAGGGCATGTAAATTGTTGACTGATGGTTTTAAATGTGCACTTCTATCTTCCTGGGGGACAAGTGGAGGTTAGCTTAGAGAAAGGAAAACCGGAGGGAAGACCCAACTATAGCCATCTGCATGTAGCCCTTGCCATCACAAAGTGAAGGGAAAACAGAAACCTGTATGGGGGGCGGGGAGAGAAAAACGGGCTCTAGAGCCCTGGTTCTCAACCTGTGGGTCGCAACCCTCCAGGGAGCAAACAGCCCTTTCACAGGGTCACCTACGACCATCAGAAAACACAGATCTTTACACTGTGGTTCATAGCAGTACGAGAATTACAGCTATGAAGTAGCAAGGAGATAATTTTATGGCTGGAGGTCACCAGCACATGAGAACTGTGTTAAAGGGTTACAGTATTAGGAAGGTTGAGAACCGCTGCTCTAGGGCCATTTCAAAGACCCTATGTGAAGCAGGAGGGGTAAAGGGCTCGGAAAGAGCAGCACTGGCTCCTCCTTATAGACGTGACTGTCTGTGTCACCCCCATCAAACGTTTGAGATCCTAACCACCCCCAGCACAATAATGGGAGATATGGCTTCTATGAGGAGACAGCATTCTAAGAATGGGACCCCCATGAAGGGAACTGGTATTCTTGTAAAAACACTTCCAGAGAGTTCTTGTCCTTTTCTTCCTGAAAGGATGTAATGAGAAGACAGCCACCTATGAGTCAAAGACTCATGTCTGAGCCATAAAGCAGGGCTCTAATCCCAGAGCCCTGATCCTAGCTGTCATGGCCTGCAGAGCCATGAGCAAGACCAGTCACCTGTCTGTGACATTCTGGTGATAGCACCATGATGAGGCTAGGAGAGACTGTGTAAGGATGGTTGTGCTCACACTAACTGCAGAGGAGACAGGCGGTCCTGCCACGCACACAGCAGGTGGGACCGTAAACTGGGACAAAGTGCTCTGGACGACCTAACGAAAGCCAAACAAGCCATGCATGTCTTCCAGCTCAGCAGCCCTACTCCTAAGAACATGTCTAACATGCATGTTAGTATTCACCAAAGACATGTGCCAGATTCTCACAGCCAATAACTCCCAACAGCCAAAATTGAGTGTCAACCATAATGTGGATAGTTTGAAGAACACTCATGTAACGGAAAAGTACAGACAACAGAAAAGAAGAAACTATTAACCCCACAAGCTCATGGCTGCCTAAGCAGAAGACACAAAGAACACATGTGGTGTTTCCCAAAAGAGAAAAGCTGAACTTTTATGATAAAGATGATGGGAGTGCCTGCTCTGGATAGAAAGATGAATTTTACTGGCCTGGGTAATGGTCACACGGGTGGACACACGTGGCAAGAGACATCAAGCAATACACTTAAGGTTTGTGTGCTTCATCTCAGTTGTACAAGTCCGAGAGTCAGGTATGGTGAGCCACACCGGTCACCCCAGCACTCAGGAAGCTGAGGTGGGGAGATCATGGTGAGTCAGAGGCCAACCCAGGCTATGCAGCAAGGCCCTGTCTCAAAACAACAAAACCAGAGTGGTTGTCTCAGGCAGGATTTCTATTGCAGTTATAAAACACGGTGACCAAAAGGAACTTGGGGAGATATGGTTGATTTCAGCCTACAACTCCCAGGTCACACTCCATCACAGAGGGTGGGCAGGGTACTCAAAGCAGGAACTGAAGCAGAAGTCATGAAGGAATTCTGTTTGCTGGCTTGTTCCTCTTGGCTTGCTCAGCCTGCTTCCTTAATGCCCCTTCCCCCAGGGATCACGTGCAGGTAGCACCTAAGGCCCCATCCACAATCAGCTGGACCCTCCCAAATCAATCACTAATCAAGAATATGCCTCACAGGCTTGCCTACAGGCCAAGCTTATGGAGATTTTTTTAAATTGTAGTTCCTTCTTAGCTGTGTCTACATTTTGTCTCAAGTTGACAAAAACCATCCTTCACAGTGTGGCCTTTGGGAGTATTGCCATGAGTTTGAAGCCAGCCTAAGTCACATAGAATGAGACCCAGTCTTTAAAAAACTACATTAAAGGCTGAGTTATCTTACAGATAGCTTGCAAGGCCCAGGGATGGATCCCCAGCAGAGCCTTCCCCACCAAAACAGGGTTAAAGGCCACACCCCTTTCCCTACAGGAAATTACTAACACAAATGCCCTACCCAAAACAATTTTTGAGCCACTGCTCCCTGATATAAACACAATCTCTGGGTGTGAGTGTGACTGTGTGTGGGGGTGAGGTGTACAGGGGGGTGTGGCGGTGGAGGTACAAAACACACAGGAAGGGACCGGTCTAGACAAGCCCAGTGGTGCAGGCTTGCATTTCTAACCACTCAGAAAGTTGAGGCATGTGGATCACAAGTTCAACTACTGAGATAGCAAGTGGCTATAAAATCAGGCTGGGGAACTTAGCAAAACCATCTCAAAATAAAAAAAATAAAATGGCTGAAGATGTAGATACAGAACACATGTCTATTCCATGTGAGGCCCCGAGATAAATCTCTGCTCCAGCCAGGAAGAAAAAGGGAGAGAGAAAAGAGAGGGATCTGGCTGGAACAATTCATCAGTTCAGTTCAAAGAGTGGACTGGCTTCCCTTGCTCTGCCCTTCACATCCCCTCATGGGTCTTCCTTTTTATATGTGGGCGACAGAGCCTACGTAACAACAGCATCTTCTCCGGGTCCATTATCTCTCCCTAGAGAGTGCTCATCAGGGACCCAGTGGAGTCAGGTCACACCCGAGAGGTTACAGGCATCAAGCTAAGCAGCAGCCTCGCCCAGCTCAGGATGCTGGATGCTAAAACTGGCGAGTGATGCCACTCACCAGATCCGATGACCAGGGTGAAGTGAAACCAACTTACAATGGTGCTTTCCTCCCTTGTCCAATTTCACCAATAAACACCTTACTGCCCCCTTATCGGGAAAGATAAAGGGAAGGGGAGAAGGAGGGGAAGGAGAAGGAGACAGAGATGGAAACAGATGAGGCGGCAGCATCTACATGATCAATTAATTTTGACAAGGAGGCCGAGAGGACACAAGAAGAAAATGAGTCATTAGCGATAGTGGGATTCCCTCAGGCCAGAGAATGACACTGGACCCTTATCTGACGCTAGACACAGAAATTAACTCGAAATAGATAAGAGGTTTAAATATTAGGCCTGAAACCAGAGAAATCCTAGAAGAAAGCACAGAGAAGCTTCTAGATATCAGCACTGGCAAGGTTTCTGTGCCTCTCGCATCGAAAGCTCAGGTTCCAAAAGCCAAAATAAATACACGGCAAATCACACTAAACAGCTTCTACACCGCAGAAGAAACACAAAACAGTAACTTGCTGAATGGGAAAAAAATATTCACAATTCAATTATCTGATAAGGTGTTAATGCCCCAAATTCATAAAGAACCCAATCAGAGAAAAACAAATAATTCCACTAACAAATAGGCAAGTGATCTGAACAGACAGTTCTCCAAAGACAGAAGATGCCCAGCAGGTGCACAGAAAAGTACTTCATCCAGATTCGTGCAGAAATACATCCTGCTCCCCTCGGCAGCTGTTCTCATCAAATCAGAGGATAACAAATGTCAGAGAGGGTGTGTACTGACATGATAGCATGAGTGGAAAATTCTATGTCAAACTTCACGTGATCATTGGCAAACAAAACACACATGCAGTAACAATGCATGCATATAAGAAATGTGTTTGGATACAGGTCTATCTTCAAGGTGTCTCACTGTTGTGAGAATTAATTCGGCCAATAGATTTGGGGTACCAGCCTTAGGGCATGGCTTCTTGTGTTGGAGAAGGCTGCTTGCTGGTTCCCGACTTCTCAGCCCCAAAATAATCACACAGACTGTTTTAATTAAGTCACTGCTTGGCCCATTAGGTCTAGCTTCTTATTGGCTAACTCTTACATATTAATTTAATCCATCTCCATTAATCTCTGTATCGCCACATGGCAGTGGCTTACCAACAAAGTTTCGATGTCTGTCTCCAGTGGGGCTACATGGCTTCTAACTCTGCCTCCTTTCTCCCAGCATTCCATTTAGTTTTCCCCACCTAGCTCTGTTCCCCTATAGCTCTGCTATAGGCCCAAAGCAGTTCCTTTATTAACCAATGATATTCACAGCATACAGAGGGGAATCCCACATCTTTCTTGTCTGTGGACGTGATCTCTCCTAAGGAAAGAGGGAAGCGGTCACTCGCTCTCTTGCTCTCGGGCTGGCTTGGATGGTAGAAACAGAGCAGGCAGCCTACCGTTGGTGCTCTTTTCCACAGAACAACTGCAGCTTCATCTAACCTGTCCTGTATCAGTGAGTGTTCACCCCTATTATACATCTAAATAAATTCTTCTGAACCTCTCCCACACTCTCATGGGTTCTTGTTACACATGGTTTATTTGTACTTATTCCAAAATCACAACTGATTCTAAATTTCAGTATGGAGCACTCAATCCACTGAATCTCCAAATCAAAGTCGGGCTTGGTGGCACACACCTGTAAACCCATCATGTGTGAAGCAGAGGCAGGAAGACCACTGCAAGTCTAAGGCTAGTTTGGTCTATGAAATGAGTTCCAAGCCAGACAGGGCTATGTGGTAAGATCCTGAGTTTAAAAAGAAAAGGAAAAGAAAGGGAGGAGGATTTAAAAAAATAAATAAATATCAACTTCCAAATGGTCCACAAGGAAATAAAATCCCACTTCACAAAGACATTTGAATTTCAGTGCTCACTGCACCGTCATTCTCAATAACCAAAAAGTGGAAATAATCTAAGCCGGATGATAAAGAAGTTGCCTATATCTTCAGAACAGTAGTCAGCCCTTAAAAACGAGACGCTGCCACTTGCCACAACGCAAATAAAACCTGAAAGAAATCGTACTAAATGAAGTGAGCCAAACACAAAGACAATCATCACATGACACCATTTGTACCAGGAGCCCTTTAAAGTCAATGGACAGAGATACAAAGTAAGGAGTCAGAAGAAATGGGACACGTAGGTCAGGGGTTACAGGAGCAGATACACAGACTGAGCAAGCCTCGAGATGCCACACATGGAAGACACTGTAGTGCTGTCCTTGGGACTCCTGCCAAAAGATTTTTTTAAAGCTGTTCTTGGCACAAAAACAAAACTTTAAAGTGGGTAACTATGTGATGTGATGGAATTAACCTGCTTCACTATAGTAACCACTTGACTATTTATGTCTTCCATAACATCATCCTGGATACCTTAAATACATGCCACATAAGCTTTTTTAATTTTATAATGTGGATAGTTCTTGCCAAATCAGGTCATTGGCCAAGTGGGGTGGTCAGACAAGGAGCCTTAGGTAGATAAATGTCCTGACTCGATCATCCCACCCCACCCTGTCTATCTTCTGAGCCCAAGAACCACAGAGGAGTGTGGAAGAGGCTGCAGACACTAAGCTAACCTGCAGCCTTGCACAGTTCGGATGGCAGATGCTCAGAGGGATGGGTATGCCATCACCAGACCAGAGGACCAGGGAGGAGGAGGAAAGTCTGCCTTTCCCTCTACAAAGTCCTAAGACAGTATTCTGCACTAGGCATTTGCAGAGCCGGGCATCAGAAACAACAAACCAGATGAAGTCATTTCCCCTACTTATTTTAACCCCTTCATTCTACCATTGCAATTAAGGACCTGTTTGCACAACCCAAGCTGAGCAAGTCTAGGAAAAAAACACTCTGTGGAATGAACAAGTAGATCATATCTTTAATCCCAGTACTTGGAAAGCAGAAGCAGGAGGATCTCTGTGAGTTTGAGTCCAATCTGGTCTGCATAGTGAGCTCAATGGATGGATGGATGGATGGATGGATGGATGGATGGATGGATGGATGGATAAATGGATGGTGACAACCAAGACCACACTGCCTGGTGCTCGTGTAGGAAGTCCTTCTGTATTTGTATTGCTTTCATTGGTTGAATAAAGAAACTGCCTTGGCCTTTTGATAGGGCAGACTCAGGTAGGTAGGGAAGACAGAACTGAATTCTGGGAGGAAGAAAGCAGAGACAGGCAGACGCCATGATTCTCCTGCCCGAGACAGAAGCTGGTTAGACTCTTAGCCAATAAGAGGTTAGAGCTAATGGGCCAGGCAGTAATTTAATGAATACAATTTCCGTGTGATTATTTCGGGTGTAAACTAGCCAGGAGCTGGGCGGAATGAAAAGCAGGCCCACTCTTCATACAACACGGTGCAAGGATGGGCCTGTGGGGGTGTTACATTCTCCTAAGGCTACAAAAATTGCTGAAGATGGGAGAGGATTAACCCCCACTTTTCCAAAAGACCACCAAATCTCCAAAGGTGGGCTTGGCACTGAACCTGTTCTCAGTGAACCCTATCTGGTCAAGGACTGGACTAGAAATTTTAAAAGGCAGAAATTAAGTCATTACGAGCTTGAAATGAGAAATACCTGCCATCACCTCTCACCTGTTTGAACTCTTGGTCTCCAGCTGGTAGTATTGCTCTCAAAATGTTTTCCAATACGGGACACACAACGTGGTGGACACAGACCACTGGGGGCAAGCCTTTGAGGGGACCCAGCCCTAACTCTGGTCCCACCTCTGCTAACTGATCCACCACAACTTGAACTAGTAGCACATCAATCTCCCACCACTATGGACCCCAGCACAACAGCCACCACGCTGAACCCTACTATGATGGACTGGAACTATGAACCAAAGCAAACTTCTCCTGGAAGCCACTCTGTCAGGTCCTTAGTCACAGCAACCAGAAGAGTAACACTGGTAAATACTAAGCTTCCCATTCAATTGTTTTATAAAGGCAAATGGTTAGCCCTCTACTTTCCTATCTAGACACCACACTGTATGTATGTTAGTTTGAAAGGAAATGGCCCCCAAAGGGAGTGGCACTATTAGGAGGTGTGGCTTTGTTGGAGCGGTGGGGCCTCGCTGGAGGAAGTGTGTTACTACATAGGCGGGCTTTGAGGCCTCATACATGCTCAAGCACACCCAGTGTCTCAGTTCACTTCCTGTTGCCTACAAGTCAAGATGTAGGACACTTGGATACTTCTCCAGCACCATGTCTGCTTGCATGCCACCATGCTTCTCACCATGACAATAATGGACTAAACCTCTGAAACTATAAGCTTGCCCCAAGTAAATATTTTCCTTTATAAGAATTGCCGTGATCAGAGCCCAGGCACGGTGGCGCATGCCTTTAATCCCAGTACTCACTTGGGAGGCAGAGGCAGGTGGATCTCTGTAAGTTTGAGGCCAGCCTGTTCTACAAAGCAAGTTCCAAGGCAGCTAGAGCTGTTACCAAAAAATAAATAAATAAAAAGTTGTCATGGTGTCTCATCACAGCAATAAAACCCTAACTAAGGCAGCCATCTTGCTGGCCCCTTCTCTAGAAACCTCTCAGCAATCATCTAAGAGGGCTCCAGTCTGTAGGCGAAGCAAACTGGGGTGTGAGGTGTCAGGTGGCAAGTCTGCGGTCACCGTAAGTGACAGAGCTAGGGCTTGAAGTAAGGCTTGCAGGACAACATAGCTTTAGTTCTTCCCATAAACCCCCGTCCTGGTATTCCTCAACCTGCCGCGTGGAAGCCTGCAATCCCCAGGGCTGCTTTCATCAGAGCTTAACCCGCTCCTTGCGGAGACTGTGGTTTTCTGCATCGGTGGTTCAGCAGTCTCTTAAGGCCCAGCCGGATACAGAATCGCTGTGGCTATACCACTACGGCAACTGTCCGAAAAGAACAGGCCATAGGCAGGGTGGAGGAGTCTGAGCAGGGAGAAGGAAACAGAGAGCATATTCGTGCACTCAGTCAGAGTAGCAAAGCTGTGTTTGTGACTCCGTAGAACAACGGGGAAGTGAAGAAAATCGAGCCATTCACAGCAGCGCTTCAGGTCTGTTCAGTCTGCCATCTAGAGACTCCTAAGCTGGTCTCTGATATCACTGCTTCCTTGAATGGTCTTCATACTCCCGACCCTGCAGCCTCAACTGTAAGCCTCAGGTCACAGGTCCATCCACGTCACCCAAATCTCCAAGACCCACAACAGCTGCTCCACTCTCTTTGCATCCGGAGCAGCCGCCCACTTCCAGCCACAGGACTAAAACCCCAGCTCCTCCTGCAGTCTTCCCACCACACTCCACATCCGACCCATGGACAAACACCATAGGCTCCACTTGGACCAAATACTCAGCACACAACCATCTCTCACCATGTCCACTGCTACCGCCCTCAACCAAGTCTTCAGCATCTCTGAAGGCAGAGTTCCCAAGGGTCTCTGTGGTCCTCTGCTGCCCCTCATCTGTCAAGCCTCTTCTTTTCTCCCCACAAGGTGTCAGATAACTGTCATAAAGTGCAGGATTGCCACCTGTGCTGGAACCCTCGATGGCCTCGCATCCTCCCTGCTCTTAACAGTCTTGGCTGTTCATGCACCAGCTTAAGCCCCAACAGCTATTCAACCCTTCGCCTGGACTTCTTGCCTCCTCTAAGTATTTACTCAAGGACTACCTTTAGGTACCAAATGTAGAGGTATGCACTTGGAAAACTGAGGCAGGGGGATCATGAATTCAAGGTCAGCCTGGGTTACAAAATGAGACCGTCTCTTAAAAGAAAAATAACAAAATGGTTCCCTCTTCCTAGCTCACCCCTCATCTGTGTCCTCTTGGTTCAGCTTTTCAGCACAGTAAGTACAGCCTATGTTAGCACTGTGGCTGGCTGTATCTTCAGGTTTGACGATGGAGGTCACTTCGCACAAAGCTCAGAGTGTCTGCTCTATCCACTCCCAGCACCTACCTAGCTAGCTGAGCAAATGAACCATGTCTGCCCAGTTGCTTTCTATCACCAACATCATATGCTAATTTAAGAAAAATCAATTGCAGTCAGGCACGGAGGCACACACCTGCAATCCTAGCACTTAGGAGGCAGATCAAGGGCACCAAGACCTTCTGATGGCCATAACAATCCTACAGGTTTTAGAGAGTTCAAGGCTAAACATGACTACATAGTGAACTAAAAGTCAGCCTATCTACCTAACACTTGACTCAAAAAAAAAAAATTAAGGCAAGTCTGTGATTACGTTGTTTCTGCTTTGCGATTTTCTAGCACCACCCCCACAAGCAATACGGCTCAAGCTCAGTGCCCAATACTGCCTTAGCTGCCCTTAAAGTTGAGACATCCTCAACTATATTTATGTTCTGGGATCCCAAGTTTGAGGAGACCCAGGGGCTGTCCCAAAGGCTAACAATTATTGGCTCCAAATGCTGCAGTTTCTGGTGGTGTTTACTTTTGATGGCTTTCTTTGTGAGTCTTGTCATAGGAGCATGTTTGTCCTTCTACGATGAAAACACACACAACTGAAGAGACTAAAAAGAAAAATTACATGAGACAAGGGTATGGCTGAGGTCACATGCATGCCACTCCTCTCCTTTCTCCTCTGGACACAGGCTGGCGAGCCCGCCCCACCCCTGTGGCTGAGCTCCTGGGATGTTTCTCATTTGTGATTACCTCGGCTCTGAACACGGGATGATGTCACAGGATAACGTGGAGACAATTAACAACAAATCAAAACCATCTTTAAATTGATTGCTTAAAAATACAGGTGGTTCACCAGATTTAAAAACAAAATCATGTTGGCTCAACATGTTGGTTTATTTTTTTATTTTGCCTAATCAGCAATCTGTACACGGCCTTGTGCCAATGTTGGGCCCATTTTAATACTCCTTCCTGAACTTAAACATCATACAGTGCAAACTTTTTTTACTTCCTAATACCTCATTCAAACAGTGAAAGACAGTATCTGGCCACTGACCTTGGCTAAGAGTATGAACTGTGGCATCCTAACACTGATCTGAGAACAACTACAGCCCTAAAGCCGGTAGGGTATTTTTTTTCTTTTTTTTCTTCGTGTTGGTGTTTTGCCTACATGTATGTCTGTGTGAGGGTGTCTGGTCTTGGAATTACAGACAATTGTAAGCTGCCATGTGGGTGCTGGGAATCAACCCGGGTCCTATGAAAGAACAGTCAGTCAGTGCTCTTAACTCCTGAGCCATCTCTCCAGCCCCCCTAAAGCTGGTATTTTTTGAGTAGGTACTTTACTGTGGCCAAGCACTGATCTGAGTATTTCAAATTAGTCTGTCTATTGAATCACACTCTCATCCTGACCTCTATTTCCAGGGCAAAGTCTTTCATTCCTATTTAAAATATAAAAATATATAGGCGGGGGGGGGGGGGGAGGGGAACAGAAAGCAGCAGAATTTGAATCCCTCAATCCCTATGTTAAATAGCCACCGCTATTTCCCATCTCCCTGGCCTCCTAATACTGTAGATAGTCCTCAACCTCCTAACCCACTGAAGACCCTTTCCTGACTCGTAGCAGAACGTTCCTCTTTCTGCCTCCATCTTTTTGGTTCACAGGCTATTTTCCTAAGAGGCACACTGACAAATCCCTGTTGACCTTGAACTCTGGATGAGAGCAAGCTACGGCTGATTCACACCTGAATTCCCCACTCTTAATCAAGATCAAAACAAGAAAGTCACAGATCTGAGGCCATTTGCATCCCTTTGGTAATATAAGGACATCCAGTAAGAGTTCAGTAATCTAGGCACTGTGTATATCTTAACTCAGTTAATCCTTATGCTAACCCCACAGAGGAAGGACCAAGCATTGTCGCCATCTTGAAAACATGTGGACAGTGGAAAAGTTTAAAAATCCCACCATCAATCAAGGTCAGTCCTAATAAGAACTATTGCAGAGCCCCCCAGACATGCTCATCTCTGAGGTCCAACAGAAGGGATGGAGTGAATTCTAAGCCCAGGTGCAAAAGGGCACACTTCCCCTCTCAAAAAGTAAGCACTTACAGATGCTAAAGGTGCTGGCAGAGATGCCTCATCCAGGGGAAGCCCCACCCCTGCTCTGACCAGTGCCCTGCCTCAGGCAGTCTTGGTTTTGGTGGCATTACTCCACACAGCCATCCCCCTGCAGTTTCTCTTCCTTGCATTCTCCATGTGTCTACGTTTCAATTTCCTCCTCTAATGTGGACACCAGTCATGACAACTTCAGAGCTCAGGCTAGTACATTATGGGCCCCATCTTATGGGGTTTTACATCTGCCAAATACCTTTTCCAAATGAGGTCAAGTTCAGAAATAGCGAAGACCAGAACAGTCTTCCAGGAATTTTCTTGAGAGATGCAATCCATCTCAAACACCTATCTGAATGAGCTCAGCATACAGAGAGGAGACTCAGTTTCTCACATCAGTTAACCTCATGATGGTAAGACCTTCAGATCCCCACATCACTCCTGCGGTGAATGGGTGGAGACTCTGGAGTCTCACTATAGACAAAGTGATAAGAAAACAAACAAAGCACGACATGCTTTAAGTAAATGAGAAGCTTCCTTTACCATGAGGATTTTCATATACCGGAAGCCAACCGACACACTAAAAATATTCCGAGTTCGGCACTTTCAGCCCGCTTCTCCTCTCATGCTGCTCACTTAGCGTGTGGCAACATTTACCACATTCCAGCAGAGAAACACTCTCAAATTCTGACCAATCGCTAGTAGTCACTAACATTATATAATGGCACACTCTGTGTGTGTGTGTGTGTTATATGTGTGGCTGTGTGGGGATGTGTTTGTGCATACATGTACACCTGCATGTGGAACCCAGAGGTCAACGCCAGCTATCTTAAAATCATTCTCCGTTTTGTTTTTTAAGACAAGATCACAAAAACATATAACACATAGAAAAAAACTTTAACATTGCATGCTTGGTTTTTGTTTTGTTTTGTTTAAGACAAGGTCTCACTATGCAGCTCAGGTAACCCTTGAACTTGCAATCTTCCTGTCTCGGCTTCTGTAATTAGAGTTCTCTAGAGGAACATAACTTGATATAATGAGTGTGTGTGTGTGTGTGTGTGTGTGGTGTATTAGAGGGGCTTAGAGGCTAACATCTGGCTGGTCCAATAATGTCTGTCTTCTGATGGAAAGGCCCAGAGTCCTCCAGTTGTTCAGTCCAGGAGGCAGGGCAGTTGCAAGGTCAGTGGCTAGAACACCTGCTGCTAGTGATAAGCAGGAAGTCATGAAGACACTCTGTGGTGCTTTCCAGAGCTTGAGTCTCCACAGTCAGCACGTAATGCTTTGGCTAACTTTAAGTTTTCTTGTCTCAAGATTTTTCCTTCAAGGCCCTGTGAGATGTGAAAAAGGAAAAGCCTGAAATGGCTCCTGACACCATCACAGTACACATGTCTCTTTATTTCATACTTGCCCCATTCCCTCCCCCTGCCCCACACCCCCACCCCATTGTTGAAACTGTTAGGGAAGATGTGGTGGTATGACGAAAATGGCCCCAGTACTCTCATAGGGAATAGCACTAGTTGAAAAGATTAGGAGGCATGGCCTTGTTGGAGGAAGTGTGTCGCTGGGGGCGGACTTTGTGGTTTCAAAATGCCCATCCTGAGCTCAGAATCTCTCTTCCTGCTTCCTCAGACCTGGATGTAGCGCTCTCAGCTACTTCTCCAGCAGCATGTCTGCCTGCATAGAGCCCTCCTCCCCACTACAATGACAATGGACCAACCCTCCACAACTGAGCAAGCCCCAATTAAAGGCTTTCCTTTATAAGAGTTGCCGTGGTCATGGCGTCTCTTCACAGCAACAGAACAGTATCTAAGACAGAAGGATTAGGAAGCGTGGCCTTGTTGGAGGAGGTATGTCAATGTTGGGAGGACTTTGAGGTTTTGAAAGATTCACCCCATTCCCAGTGTGCTCTCCGCCTCTGACAGCTGTCTGCTGACAAGCCTTCGCTCCTCCATCATGAACTCTAACCCTCTACAACTGCAAGCCCAGTAAAATACTTTCTTTTATAATCCGCCTTGTTCACTGTGTGCCATCACAGCAGTAAAAATGAAACTAACATAGCCATGATTATAGCCATGTCCCCCTCGCCTGACTTCAACCTTTAAATTCTCCATTAGGTTCTGTCCAGGGAAACATTTTCGTATGTGCCAGATCCCAAGAAGATCTCAGGATTTCCTCTCCTGTGTTTGTGTCTTGCATCTGTCCCCAGTACAGAAGCCAAACTGGAGGGGAAGCAGAGCAGTCTGCCCTCTCTCTAATTCTCTGAGCTGCTCATTGAGTTAGAGGCTGGCCGGGCAGGGAACATTCGAGAGAATCCCAGTTTGAGGCCAGCTTGGTCTACATGGAAAAGCTAGTCAGAACTGCAGGGCGAGACCCTGCCTGAAAATCACAAATGACAGGTTGCTTACTCTTCACTCAGTTAATCTGCCTGGGATGATTCCAGCTCTGCGAACAAGGATGATAAACTGCACCAATGTGCCCTTGCCTCTGCATGACAGGTGACAACATTCGACCCTGTTGATACCCTACAGTGCAACAGGTGTGACAGTCACCAAAGCACAGCACGGAAAATAACAACTTTCTTTTTTTTGGGGGGGGGGGGTGGCTTGAGACAGGGTTTCTCTGTAGCTTTGGTGCCTGTCATGGAACTAGCTCTTGTAGACCAAGCTGCCCTTGAACTCACGGAGATCCACCTGCCTCTGCCTCTCGAGTGCTGGGATTAAAGGCGCGCGCCACCACCACCGGTGAAAATAACAACTTTCTAATTGCTGTCATGGTGAGAAACATCAGCCTTCAACAAAAGAGGGAAACAAAGTACTCAGTTATTTAAATAAATAGGCGTGACTCAAATCTTTCTTAATGGGGGAGCTTTCCTATCCTTTGAGATGTCAGTGTCACGCCTGTACACTGGCCGGACGTTCTCTGCACCTGCGCACTGGCCGGACGTCCTCTGCACCTGCGCACTGGCCGGACGTCCTCTGCACCTGCGCACTGGCTGGACGTCCTCTGCACCTGCACACTGGCTGGACGTTCGCTGCACCTGTACACTGGCTGGACGTCCTCTGCACCTGCACACTGGCCGGACAGTCCGCTGCACCTGCACACTGGCCGGACAGTCCGCTGCACCTGCGCACTGGCCAGATGTCCTCTGCACCTGCGCACTGGCTAGACGTTCGTTGCACCTGTGCACATCTGCTGCACCTGTACACTGGCTGGACGTGCACTGCATCTGTACACTGGCTGGACGTACGCTGCACCTGTACACTGGCTGAATGTCCTCTGCACCTGCACACTGGCTAGACGTTCGCTGACCTGTACACTGGCTGGACGTACGCTGCACCTGTACACTGGCTGGACGTCCTCTGCACCTGTACACTGGCTGGACGTCCGCTGCACCTGTACACTGGCTGGACGTACGCTGCACCTGTACACTGGCTGAATGTCCGCTGCACCTGTACACTGGCTGGACGTCCTCTGTACTTTGTCACTCTATGAACTGTGAGAAACACAGTCACCATAAACTTGGCAGTCTGGTGTTCTCCATATACCAGGAAAACAGTAAAATATTTATACAATAGGCTAACTCAGACTTTGGCCACTTAAATAGATTTGTGGGAAATTCCTTAGCATGCATACTTATTAACCAGGAAATGTCTTTGAAATGACTTTGTGAGCTGACCTCATACATAACTGACAGAAAGAATCCACGAGTCTGCAGAATATCACTGGAATGACACAAACCGCCAAATTAACAGGAGTGAGGACACTGAAGTCTGCGTGAGTCACCAGGCAAAACGGACATCATAGGGTCTGAGCATGTCCTCAAATCAAATGCCCAACCCAAAACCCAACCTGTGTACTTGTAGTCCACTAATTATCTTAACTCAAACACAAATAAAAGTGCCAACAGATTATTCTAAAGGGCAACCAAAATTGGTCTGGGAAGAAACAATATGACCTCCAATAACAAAAAGTGAAGTAACAGCCTTCCTCTGGAGAAAACACAAAATAGTTTAGCAAGTAAATTCTTACTGCCGCTCCACAGGAAATGCATTTTCAGACCATATTAAATTTATACAACATTCTGAGGCTGCCAGCCACTCTCCCCTGGTACCCAGGCCTCATCCTTTGTCATTATGCTGAGCACGTCCTCAGGATAGAATGTTCTGTGATTACAGAAATCTTCGATTTGTTTCTAGAGAAAACATCACAACACCGACTACATCTTTTTAAACATATATTAACTTTCATAGACTGGTGAAATTTTCTTTGTTTCAAAAACCAAGTAGAGGCTAAGGAGATGGCTCAGGGGATAAAGCATTTGCTGCCTGGAAACATGAAGACCAGAGTTCGGGTCCCTAGCACTCACTCAAATGGAGCAGAGGTGCCTGGCCTGCCAAACTAGCTGACTCGGCAAGCTCTGGGGGCAACTGAGAGGCCCCGTCTCAATAGTGATTCGGGCAGAGGTGCAATGGTAAATCTGGGCTCCACACACATGTACCTACAAACACACAAATGTGCATACACCCACACGGGCAAAACAAACTAACAAGTAAATCACTTTAAATTTGAAAAATTAAGGCTAGAGGGATGACTCAGAGGGTGAGGGAATTTCCCACCAAGCCTGAGAGCCTGATTTCAATGCCAGGACGCACATGGTTGAAAAAAACTGACAGTCACAGGCTGTCTTTCCTCCCTTCCCTCTTATACACACACACACACACACACACACACACACACACACAAAATAAATGTAACTTTTTAAATTAAAGAGCAAGAAGAGAAGGGAATAGTGGTTCATGCTGCTAAAGAGGCTGAGGCACTTTAAGACTGCCACACATGTAGGGCCAGCCTGTGTTACACAGTGAGTTCCCAGCCAGCCTGGGCAACAATGTGCAAAGGACTGATGTAAGGACATCGTGCTGATCAAGTGTGACCCAGGATCAAACCTATCCCCGAAGTCCTCAAACCTAGGAAACCTGTCGCTGCTGGCACCATTCTGACAGTTGATCAATCCCGGATCCCTGCTGGTACTACCCTAACAGCCTATAAAACACGGATCCTGACTGGTACCACTCTGACAGTCTATCAAACCCAGATCCCTCACTGACGGTCTCTCAAAGGAGAATAACAATAACAACCCAAACCAGGCAGCTGAACACAAAGGTTGATTACTAATCTCTCTCCAGCATTTTTTAAAGATCTATCCCGAAGCTAGAGAGATGGCTCAGTGGTTCAGAACACTGGCTGCTCATCCACAGGACCCAGGTTTGATTCCCAACACCCACACTGCCGCTCACAAACATCTGGAACTCAAATTCCAGGGGACCTGATGCCCTCTTCTGGCACCCATGGATAGGCACAACACAAAAGTGGTACACCAGGCAGAGCGATGGCTCAGTGGTTAAGAACACTAATTGCTCTTCCAGAGAACCCAGGGTTCAATTCCCAGCACCCACATGGCAGCTCACAACTGTCTATAATTCCAGTTCCAGGAGACCCAACACCCATGGCAAAACACCAATGCACATAAAATAAAAATAAATAATTTTTTTTAAAAAAATGTATGATTACAAAAGTTGTGCATAGACAGGAATGCAGGCAAAACTCTCATACACATAAAACAATAATAAATTATAAATAAATCTTCAGAGAGAGAGAAAAGCTATCCTTTTGTTTTAATCCTATAAGGATAAATTGGATAAAATTAGTAGCCCAGTTACAAAAGTACAATCAATTCAGCAGGATTGCCCCAACTGATGACTACTGGCACAATTAAAAAAAAAAAAAAAAAAAAAAAAAAGTCAGGCAGTGGTGTTGCATGCCTTTAATCCCAGTACTTGGGAGGCAGATGCAAGTGGATCTCTGTGAGTTTGAGGCCAGCCTGGTCTACAGAGCGAGTCCCAGGAAAAGTCAGAAGATGAGCTAAGTGTGCAGGCCGTGCTGATCACTGCTCTGAAGCGGTTCATGGTGCCACAGCAAACCTGCCCTCTAGCATGGTCCCTCGCTATCCTGCCGGCAGCTCTTCCAGCTCATGCTAAAACCCCAAACCACCTGTATCTAAAGTTCAAGGCTTCCTCGGAAGAACATGGGCCAAAGGTGGGCAGCCTAGGCTCTGAGGGTACACTTGACAGAATAAATAGCAAAGTGTCATGGTTTTTGAGGACAATCCAATGAAGGTTCATTTTGACCACAGTAATTCTTTTCCAAAGGACCTCAGTAACAACACGGCCACAATGTGCCCCATGAGATCACATTCGGTCCACAACACCAGACTAGTCTGGGTGAGTATGTCTTGCCTGCAAAAGAGAGCTTCTGACAACACATGACAAGGGAGAGCCATCTGTCTGTCCCCTCCCCAGCCCTCAGAGCACCAGGCCCAGATGCAGGCCACCCTGAGATCTGAGCTGGCTCACAGGTGCTTCAGTCCAGGACAAGTTCATTCCTCCCTGGAATTTTTACTGTTTCACCCATTTAAGTGTATAATTACACGACATTAAGTACATTCATACTGCTATACACCTGTCACCGGCATCCATCCTCCGAACTTTTCTCCCCAAATGGAACCTTGGTCCCCCAGAACACCAGCTCCTGGCAGCTGGCAGCCACCAGTCTAGCTTCTACCTCTGTGAGCTGACTGCTCTAGGGGCTGCAGGGAAGGGCAACATAAACCTTTGTGCGCGGCTTATTTCGTGTAGCAAGATGCTAGCTCTTTGATTCCCAATTAGCCTCCAAGACCCAGTCCTGAGCAAATACATTTCAGATGAGACAAGGAGGGGCATATGATAATAATTTTCCTCCTTTGCTCACTGCCAAAAGGATGCAAGAGCTTGGGAAGGAAGAGACAGAAAGAAATCAGCCACCCTCCTTCCCAGAGACGGCGCTTATTTCTAGTCTGTCCACTCTCTCCTGTCGCTGGCTTTATGCAAACAAACTGTTAACAATTTCATCACCTTAGAGCATTCACACGGGGACATCACATTCTTTAACATAAGCATCTATCAAAATGGCGTGAGGCCAAACATTCTGAAATTAATCCCAAGGTCAACATGAAGGAAAAATAAAGGTGCTTTCAGGAAAACCAGCACCCACCCCGCTCTCCTGTGTCACTGTTAGAGCTGCCTTAAGCTTCGCTCTGAGGGCAGGAAACTGCTCTTGGCAAGACACTGTGGTATTGTTTAATAGCTAGTGTTGCAGAAGGAAGGCAATGCCTTCCCAAATGTTCATCCGAGAACAAATGTGAAGCAAAAATTTATATAAACTCCGAATGCAGCCATCCATCCTCCTCTTATCTCTCCCAAAGGGAAACAACACAAACCCACTGGATGGAAATCCCGCTTTCTTAGAGGAATAAAGATAACACTGCCACAAATCAATGTGCTCTGAGGCCTTTTCATTTTTGTTGTTGGTGGCTGTTACTTTCTTGCAATTCCCATGTCTTCAGAACCAAGAGAGAGAGAAAAAAAAAAAAGACAAAAATTCAATGAAACTCCACATCTTATTAAAAAAAAAAAAACAACCAGCAAGACGTAGGCCTGGTACAGTGAGGTGGTTTACAGGGGAACTGAAACTGGACGCAGCAGGAGATGACTTGGATACCTGAGACAATGACACACAAGAGGATGGAATGCAGGACTTCCTGTATTTATTTTAGTAGAAACAACCTCGCGTCCTGCGGGGAGGAGTCGTTTTTAGAAATGACACTGACCCCATTGTGACGCCCCTGCACGGCAGCAGTTCCGTTTGGCGGCACCATTGCTCGTGTTCATTCTGCCCAAATCAGTGGACCACGTTAAAAGTGAAGGCAAGAGGATTTTCCTCAGAGCTTTGGGACACGGGGACCTGTCCACAGTAGCGGTCTCCGGGACCATGACCCTCTCTGGCAGATTCCCTGTCTCTTCAGGAGCACACGGTATGAAAACACATCTCGACTGGAACCAAAGAGCACAACCCATCCAAATCCAAAGTCCTGAACTAAAGGAGCCTCCCTGCCCCTGCTCCTCTCTGCCCTGCTCCTCCCTGCCCCTGCTCCTCTCTGCCCTGCTCCTCCCTGCCCCTGCTCCTCCCTGCCCCTGCTCCTCTCTGCCCTGCTCCTCCCTGCCCCTGCTCCTCCCTGCCCCTGCTCCTCTCTGCCCTGCTCCTCCCTGCCCCTGCTTCTCTCTGCCCTGCTCCTCCCTGCCCCTGCTCCTCTCTGCCCTGCTCCTCCCTGCCCCACTTCTCCCTGCTCTGCTTAGACTGCTTCTCTGGTTGTTCCCTCCAGTTCCAGTTCCTTTCATTCTTTTCTAGGTAAAATCCCACTGCATCTTTCTGGAAATTACTCTAAGCAGAGGAAAAGGCAGTATGGATAGAAGCCTCTTCACCCACCTGATAGCTGAGCCAAATGTTAGGGTTAGCCCATGTAACCCAGACTATCCTGTAACTCTTGATCCTCCTGCCTGCGTCTCCCAGCTACTGGGATCACTTATGGGTATCAAGCTCTCTCTTAACGACTGAACCTTAGCATATGTTCTTTTTAAGATTCAATCAGGGATCCCTGACAAATGAACATTTTTGGCCAGCTCACCCCTATCTCCCCTTCTGAGTTTGCTATGCCAAAGAACCATAAGGTATCAGAAAATAAATCTCTTCGAAACGGTTGACCTAGATCACCTGTACTCTAACTTCAAGAAAGATCAAACTAAACATACCTCAACTAAAAGTAAATCCAAAAACCAGTACATAGCAGCTGAGGTTTGAAGATAAGAGTTTAACATAGTTAAAGTCAAGCCAACCTTGGCTATGCAGCTCGGTGTGTGTGTGGGGGGGGGGGGGGGGTCAGGAGAGAGATGGAAAGGAAAAGAAAGAAAAGGGAAGGGGAGGGGATGTAAGCTCTTGGCTAATGCTCCAGTACCTTGTCTGCCTGCTGTCATACTCCCCACCATGATGATAATAGACTAACCCTCCAAACAGTAAGCAAGTCCCCATTAAACGCTTTCTTTTATAAGCTGACTTGGTCATGGTGTCTCTCCATGGCAACAGGACAGTAACTAAGATACTTAGGATTGTTTGGGGTTGTTTTTTGTTTTTGTTTTGTTTTTACATTTTCTGTAGTATGTTGACAGCATCCAAAACCCGAAACTCCTGTTACAAAAATTCAACCGTAAATTTGATCCATTGAATGGCGCCCACAAAGGCTCATCTCCCTGTAGAAAGGGCTCTGAACACTTTTACAAAGTGAAAATAAGGCACAGTTCTAGGCCGCGAAGACACAGCCACCTCACTGCGATGACAAGAGGCTTTCCTCTATTTCTATTTTTGGAATAACCGTAAAACAGAGCATAGAGATGTTTCAGATCTCACTGATGGAAGCCTGCGTCTTTCCTTTGATTTTCAGAAATGATTCCTGGCAGGCAGATAATGTTGTGACCCAATTACTGGATATTTTGGAAGTAGTAGGCACTTAGCTTGGGGGATGAGCTAGTGGGTGCAGAGGGAAGAGTCACAAGCAGGCACTGCCACCTGCCTCCCACTTTTGAATCTCACGGCGGAGGAAGCGGGGACAATCAGGCAGGAAGCAATGCAGCAGCTCCCCTGACCTGCTTCCCGCTTTCTCACCGTTCCCGAAATAGACAAAGCTAAGGAAAATCATAAATATCACTCTCTCAGCCCTCTAGGGGAAGGTTTGGCAAGGGCATAAACTCGGGTCCCTGGGGAAAAGGGGGATGAAAGGCAAAGCTATTGAGAGCCCTAGAATCAAGGGGTGAGAACGGAGAAAGATAATCAAATTAGGACTGCGAGAAAAACAACCAATTCTCACACCAGAGTACCCCAGGGGTGGTCTAGGGACCCCCCGAAAGGTGAGCTCTTTGAGTCAAAAAGCAAACCTTGGTAAACCAAAAGTAATATTAATGGCTAAGGGCTTGGTGCCTGCCAAGTGATGGTCTAAACCCTGAACCCCTGTTAATGTCTGAGGTCCTCAGAACCATGACGAACACTTTAGCTTTCCTGTGTGCAGTGGGGACAGCGAGGCGCCGCATAACTGTGGTGTCCAACTAGAATCCTCTCATGGTGCACACGTGGCTACCACATGACAGAGCGATACCAAGACCTCAAGAGTTTAATCTTTCAACACCAAGACCCGATATTCTCTGCAGGGCAAGGTTGCCCTACAGGCTGCACACTGGCCAACAGCATCCCTGACCACTACCTGCAAAGGCCAGTAGTTCAACCTCAAGAGCAAGACAAAATGTCTTCAGAAAGTGCCAAATGTGTCCTGCAGGGCAAAAGTGCTACACACACACACACACACACACACACACACACACGTGCGCGCGCGCGCTCGCCACCAGCAGGATCTGCAGAGATATAAATGGCCGGCCACATTTCTACCCTCACAAAAGGATCCCAATGTTGGCAGAGATGGGCTCCAAGAGCTCCAGGAGCCGAAGGTGGGGAAGGAGTCAGGAAAAGGCTTCTCCAATGGGGATTTCCACAGAAGCCATTCGCCACAGCTCCCCGCCCCTGCAGCATCCCACTGCTGTAGAAGAGGGTCAGCTTCCTTTCTCACCACCCCTGTAAAACCCCGCGCAGGCCTCCACCACAGCACCCTGCCACCACCAACTGTGGCACGCTCCTTCGTTTTCCTGGACTGGGCACAGTGCCTGGTGCCAACTATGTACTCAATAAACATTTGCTGCACAAAGGAATGAGCCCCTGAAGCCAAGGTCTCTGGATGTCACCAAAATTCTCTCTTCGCTAATGACCTATAAAGACGTATATGAAACTTGTGTCTTGGCAAGAATCCAAAGTTCCATTCTAACGCAGGAAGACCCTATGGTTTAGGAGTGTTTCCCATGGTATCTACACCCCAGTAACTGAGTGTTCTCATCAGGCCTCAGTCATGGCCACAAATTATATCACGTTAGCCCACCAAGAATGAAACACCCCAAGAAACCTACCTCATGCCTGGCTTCCCTTTCCACCTACAGTCGGTACTGCCCAGCTACACACAGTACTGTCCAGCTACACACAGTACTGCCCAGCGACACACAGTACTTCCACCTACAGACGGTACTGCCCAGCGACACACAGTACTTCCACCTACAGACGGTACTGTCCAGCTACACAGTACTTCCACCTACAGACGGTACTGTCCAGCTATACACAGTACTTCCACCTACAGACGGTACTGTCCAGCTATACACAGTACTTCCAGCTACAGACGGTACTGTCCAGCTACACAGTACTTCCACCTACAGACGGTACTGTCCAGCTATACACAGTACTTCCACCTACAGACAATATTGTCCAACTACACATTGTACTGTCCACCTACAGACGGGACTATCCGCCTACACACAGTACTGCCCAGCTACACACAGTACTTCCGCCTACAGACGGTACTGTCCATCTACAGACAATACTTCTGCCTACAGACAGTACTGCCCAGCTACACACAGTACTTCCGCCTACAGACGGTACGGTCCAGCTACACACGGTACTTCTGCCTACAGACGGTACTGCCCAGCAATGCAAACTATTTAATGTAGAAGGTAGTCTGGCCCTTGCCTAGAACAAGTCTACTGAACAAACTAAACAAAGACCCCAAGTTAAGAACACAGTCAGCAGCAAAGAACCCGCAGGATGCCTAGAGAAACACGCCATCTCTCCCAGGGTGTCAAGCCAAGGCCAGAGGAGCCAAAACCTCAGGCTAATCTTGGGACTGCTGGGGAGGCCCTGAAATCCTCATCCGACAACTCAGCCTTCCGGCGCCTGCATGAGCCAACAACCAGATTCCCCTGTATTTTGTTTATTTTTGGTTTTTAAGACAGAGATTCTCTGTGTAGCTCTGATTTTCCTGGAACTTGCTCTATAGACAAGGCTGGCCTGGAACTCAGAGATCCCACTGCTTCCCGAGCGCTAGGATTAAAGGTGTACACCATCACTGCCCGGCTTTTGTCTGTATTTTATACAGAAGGAATCTATCCTGGAATCTTCCCAGAGTTAACAGAGAAACTCAGTTTCCAGTGTCTGGAAATCATATCTGGACCCTGCTAGTAGATTTGTATTCAGATGACATCTGCACTTGAGGGTTACTCCTGAGGAGATAACCGTGCCACCCACAGGCAGCTTCCAGCTAACTGTGGGCTCTGAAAGCAGCTGAAAGGTAAATCTCGTGAGACTGGCTGGTCAGCAAGTCCCAAGGATCTCTCTATCTCTTCTCTCCAGCGCTGGGATTACTGACACCAGGCCTAGCTTTTACGTGGGTACTGGGAACTGAATTCAGGTCCCAAGGATCTGCCTCTTCTCTCCAGCACTGGGATTACTGACACAAAGCCTAGCTTTTACGTGGATGCTGGGAACTGAATTCAGGTCCTCATGCTTGCAAAGGCAAGTACTCTATTGGCTGAGTGATCTTTCCAGGCCCACTACGCACAGATTTCTAAAGTGTTACCTGAACTGCATTATTTACTCTGTAAAACTATTATTTCAAACCTAGAAGCTTTCTTCTTCCCCTGAGCCCACCCCAATAGTACCACCAACACCAAAAAGGTGAAAACCAACAATTCCAGGTTTTCTTAACCAACCATTCTTAAGCTTCCTCTAGCCATCTCGGGCTGATCCCGGAGGGCGTGATAGCACGGGGGGCCCACACTAAGCCGACTATTAAGCAATTCTTGATTTCACTTGTCTCGATTCCAACAGCAATTCCTAGAATCACCATCTTCAAATTGCAAAAGCATGTTGTTCCGCCAGAAAGAGGTCTGCAGGCAAAGAAACAAATGCCAAGTTACATCTCCAGGCCTGCCTGCTGGAGTCACGTTTCGGCCATTCGCCCTGTCTGCTCTCACAGGCCCCATGTTTCATCTTGGCCCTCTCTGCTTGTCGTCCTTGGGCTATAATTCAAAAATACTCATTGGTTCCCAGGGCACTTTCAAAATGAGTTCCTTCACAGCTCCTGGGACTTGGGGTGACTCTGCATTCCTGGAAGGCCCAGGGCTCCAGTAGCCCCACCCACAAGCTCTATGTGTTGGTCTGGCTTCGCTACTAACTCAGTTCCAAGGGCAGAACTCGGCATCTCAGGACCAGATTCCCAGACTTAGCAATTTCATGGGCCATTAAGCTGCCAAATGAAAATATTCCCATTCCTTCACAAAAGATTCTTACCCCAAAATTGGATGGGTATAATCTCAAGGAAAACGGGCACCTCTCCTCATTTGGAGGCCAATGAGGCTCCGGTTCCATCATCATCATTATCATTGCAGGGAGGACGACCAAAATGTCACTGACAGGCTCTCGGCCCTCAGGCGGGCACTGTACTTTGCATACACAAAACATTCACGTTTACCATGCATACAAATTAAGATCTGATTTCTAGGGTAGTGGATGGGAAATGCTACATCCTGTCCCACCAGTAATGCCTTCCGTCCCCGGCAAAGGAGCTCGCCCTTCCTCTCCAGAACTCTGCCAAGTCCCCTCCAGTTGCATCCTCCCAAATGCACGCTCCTCCTTCCAGCTCAGTTCAAAACTCGGCATTTTTTTAGACAACTAAAAATAACAAAGCCACACTTCCTCCCACTCCAAGCATTCCTGAAGCATACTTGCCAATATAGTTAAACTTCAGAAACTCCAGGTACTGCCCAGCAGGCAAAACCCTGCAGCATCCACAAGAGGGAAGGGGCACAGTGGTTAACTTCCGAACATTCTCAAGTCACCAACACAAAGAAAACCTTTGATGCATATTTCCACCGCATTATTCTTCCCTATGGTCTCTCTCCTTTGCCTCTGGGAACTCATGCATTTTATACATTTTATATACCAGGAAATTATACATTGGGATTTCCCCCCTTTAATTCTTTCTTGCTTTGTCTGTGTCTTTTGTTGTTAGTTAATTAGTAAGTTACTGTTCTGACCTCCTTGCCTTTAACCAGACCCAGGCTCTCCAGTCTTCACATGATGAGTTACCCCCTCCCCCACTTTCCTGTTCTTACCACTCTCCTCCTTGTTTGTAGTTCCAGTCTTGCTCCTTGCAGGGGGGTTCAGAACCCTGACTCCCCCGTCCCCCACGAGGGCCAGGGACACTGGTGTCACTGTCCTCACTGTTCTTAAGTAGTGTGATAACTCTGGCTTTCCTCTCCTGCCTCACTTAAAGATTAACAATTGTAGGCTTGGGCGCATTTTGAGAGCAATGCATGTATAACTCGGAACAGGCCTGCTCTCGATGCCATCATCATCCAGCCGGCACTCCTGCTACGGCAGCAGCCGACCATAAACGCCCGCACAAGTCACTAAAGATGCGCACATCAAATGGCAGTGACAATCGATTCCTAAGGCCAAGAGTTGAGACTCTCATTAAGGGCAGAAGGTGAAGGATCCAGCACGGAAAAGACTACTAAAAGCATACAAGACAGATCCCAGCAACCAAGACTCGGTATGTCTCCTCTGCAGCTGCTAGGATCTTCTTAGATGACCTGGGAGCCTAAAAGCAGAAAGTCTTTCTTCAGGAGATGGCATAAAAATTTCCAACTCCAATACATTTCAGCCCAATCCCAGCTGTCTCCTACCCAGAAGGACACGAGTCCACAGAGTTCATTTATGGCAGTTACTCTGTAGCAAAGGAAAAATTCAATGGGAGGCAGGAACTGACCAAGAAGGAAGGATATTAGACAAAACAAGGACAGGACAGGCTCTGAGAAGCACAAAATCGGCCTCTATGCTCTAAAGTGAATCCCCCCTCCTTGAATGGCTGCAGTACAGACCTCTGAACCAGGCCAAGAAGGACTCAGTCAACAACCAGAGGGCACATTCCACTGCAAACCTCATTCGACAAATGGGGAGACTGGGACCCCGAGATGTGAACTGACACAGCCAAGTCACAGAGTGAGCTGGAGTGAAAGAGAAGGCAGGACACGCAAGCGAAGTCTGTGGAGGCCCTGCTTGGTGGTCTATCAAATCCTACCAGATCCGTAATCACAGAGCTTCACCCTGCCTCTGACGAGCCATCACAGCGGCAAAACATGTCATCAGCACATATCGTCACACAGAATGCGCGCTAACAACACTCCAAAATGGGTAATTCGGGCTTATCATCCCAAGATTTAATTCTATTTGCTAGGCCGACAACACGGCTGAAAATAAATGAACACAAAACCATTTTATAATACATATGGAAGGGTCGTACAAGCACCCACATCATTTGGAAGACACGCTATTCTCATCAAACCTCATCCTAAACTAATCGTCGATGTCTTGCAAGAGGGTGCTTAGGGAATAAAAATGGCGCACACTGAAATATTCTCCTAGGAGAGAAAACTTAACGGTGAAAGTGCTACGGGGTCTCAAGTCTCCGCCTCTTAGAGGAGCTTTCTTGGGCAGGTGACATTTATGTCAAGACACCTCAGACCTGAGTTTAAGTCCCCAGAACCAGGATGGTAACCCAGTATTTCTACTGGGTAGAATGAACCGTAGAGACAGGATGGTTCCCAAGGCTCTGGGGCCACTTGGCCTGGCATACATAGACATCAACAATGAAGAAGAAACTTTGTCTCCAAAAAGGTGAAAGTATAAGGCTCTACTTTACAAGGGCCCTCTGAGCATCCCATGTGCACATGACTAGTACCTGCAAACGCATACACAGAAATGCATGCACACATATACCACATACCAGACAGTATATGCAAAAAGCTTAATATCAGTCCTGCCATGTGACAGACCGTGATCAAATGCTAGTTTCCTTAACCCAGGGAAGGAAAGTATCACCCTCAAAATCAGTAATAACTTAAGACAGTATTTTCCTAAAACACATCCTAAATGCCTTGTAGTAAGTAGCCGTCAGTCTCACCAACACTGTAGCAGATCTCTGGAATAGTTAAGGTGTTTTATCACAAAGGTTTTGTCTGTCTTAAAGGTGTAGAGGGAATAGAGAGATACTAAGATTCCATTTGTCATAGACACATTTAGATACCCACTAGTCTGGGTAAGCAACAGAACACATGTCTAACAGTCATGGCAAGGGTTTCAAGTGCTGATTCCTGCTGTAACAGAAAAAGTATCCAATGTTTGTTTGCTGTTTCTCCTCTGGCACAAAAAGTCCTCAGAAAATAGAAACATGACAAAATAACTGTTCTAGAATATTGCTTGAGCACGTGGTCTTGTAATATTTGTCTTTCCCTAAACAGTGTTGTAGTCATGTTGTAGTCTCTGTTCATATTACAGACACAAAATGTAAAAGATTCCTCTGGAACCCTGCAGACCCTCAAAGTGTTTCAACTCCTACGCTATGAAGTCACAGAAGGGAGGATTCTGCCGGGTCCTTGAAGGTGAACAGTTTAGAGTAAAGTAATAACAGTGTAAAAGGACATCCGCACCTTCACCAGAAAAGGGTCTCAAGCTGAGACCTTTCTCACAGGTTCTGAGCAAGTGTGGTATTTCTGAGAACTTTCTGAAGGCACCTACCAATCTAGCACATCAAGTTCAAAAGGACAGTGGTGGACATCTTGTACCTGTGGCATCTCCCCACCTTCCACGCCCCCCCCCACGCCCACACTCCACAGAGGGACCACTCTGCACTCCTGACACCCAGCTCTCATCACATTTCTGTCTGCCTAGGGGGAAGGATCCCCATTCTCAGGACAAATACCATCTTTCCAAACAGATGCCATTTCTAAGACTCTGCTAAGAGTCTCCGAATTCTGAGAAACTGTTGAGGAAATTCTGCTTTCAAGGTACAGACAAAGCCTGTTTCTAAGTTCATAAAGAAACATCCCTCGAGTGTCCTGTTTCTACAAGGTCAGTCACACAAGTTCAGGTCTACCATGGCCATTTCGAGGAACTATCTGCAATATCATGATAAGAGAGAAAAAAAAAGATGTAAGAGACCAAATCCTAAAACAGATGAGCATCTGCCATAATTTATTCTTAAGTCAGTGAAATGAAGAAACAAATAACAAAAAGGGCAGCATCACAAAGTTTATTTCTTGAAATTAAAATGTTATTGTTATCATTTTATGATGCTCTTTTATGACTTTGATTTAAGTCATCCATCGTGCACAATGCAAAGCCAATGACAGGACTTTTTCAAACTACCCCTTTTAAGAGCCCACTGGTCTTCTGACACTGACCTAATTCTCTCCACGTGAGCTCTCTACACCCACTCAGTCCATCCCCAAGTGATCGGGACAATCGTGGTTGTGAGAAACCTGGCTACAAAAACGGTCCCGATTCTCCATCTGATTTCTCCAATTTTTTTTTCTTTAAAGCCCCACACGCCCTTGGCCTTTTGCGCCTCTCCGCCAAAGACGTGGAAGGACCACCTCTCATTGTTTCTACGGGACTCCGCATCCCTCCCTCCGCCCAGCTAGTTTTCTTCGCACAAATGTCATTTCTGGCATATGAGACACCACTCCTCCCAGAGAGAAGCAGTGGGACGTTCGGGACCCCGATGACTGGCTTCCCTGATCCAGCCCTCGGCACACAACCATTTTTCTAGTTAAAACGCTCTCTGCTTTGCTGAAGAGACAGGAACTTTGCCCCCTTCTCCTCTCTGGGCAGCAGGGCTCCCTGCACCCCTGGAGTCGCTGGCCAGGTCTCTAAGTGTCTAGCAGGAGCGCGCCGCCGGGCGGTCAGGCCGGTTCTAGGGCAAGGGGGCGTGCGCTGCTCGTCGCCCGCGCCCACCCGCACTTTGCCCTCCGCAGTCTCTGCCTGGGCACAGCCCTGCGACCCAGTGTCCTCGCCCTACCCTGCCGAGCCCCAGCTGCGAATGGGAGTGAAGGAGCAATGGGAGTGACGGGCAAGCCCGCAGCTAGAGCACCGGCCCTGCGGCGCGGGTGCGGGGTGCGCAGGACTCCGCAGCGGGTGCCTGCTGCAGATGCAGCGGCAGCTGCTGCAGCTGGGGCTGCGGCTGGGCGGCCGGCGGTGACCGCCAGAAACGGAGCGGCAGTCGCAGAGGTACAAGCCGCCAGGCTCGCCGGCTGCCGGGCTCCCGCGCCGCACTCCGGGCCACCCCACCCCCCTCCCCGGATTCCCGGTCTGAAGGCATGGAGGAAAGCGTGGCTCACCAGCACTACGCGACGCTCTATCGGCTCTGGCTCCGGCTCCTAGGTCTCGCAGTCCGCTGAGCGCCCAGATCAGCTGCGGGTTGCAGCACGCGAGCTTCCTACTTAGAGCAGCACTGGCTCCAGCGACTGAGCATGCCCAGTGCGGCTCCGCGAGGCCCGCGCAGGGAGCGGCGGCGGCAAGATTCCACTTCTCCAGGCTTTGGCGGCGGCTGCGCGAGGAGAGGCACCGAGGGGCCTGGCGGAGCCCGGCAAACCCAGCAAGGCGGGGCCGGGGGCGGAGGCCGCAGCGGAAGGGGGCGGGCCGCGCTCCCAGGGCGACCCCTGCAGGTGGAGGAGGCCCGGCTGCCGCACGGCTGGGAGGCAGGGGGCGCCAGGGTGACACCCAGAAGCTGGGGGCACGGGGCAGCCCGGGTATCCCCTCCAGGTGGTCTGGCGTCTGTCTGCACCAAAAGGCCGTTGGGGAACTCGTCTCCCACACGTCTGAGTTCCTTTAGAATGGAAAAATATTCCCAGATGAGATCTGCCCACAGCCGGCCAGGAGAGCTGAACATTGAAAGGTGAAACTTCTCCTGCCTTCTGACACCTCCTCCCCCAACGCCCAGACATATGCCACACACGAACATTCCTGCACTGGAATATCCCAGCAAGATAACGCCGGACGAGAAACACGCCTGCGGAAAGGAAAACCACAATCTCCTTGTTACCGGTTTGTTAGCCAGTAAGTGGACATTCTGCAGTTACCTGGGCATCCTTAATGTGTTCTTCACTGAGCCAAACTGGAGCCTGGGTCAGACTCACTAGGAAGGCTGCTAAAGCAGAATGCTAGGCCCCTTTCCCAGGACGTGAATAAGTGGCTGTGCTCCCAAAATGCCTGTAACAAATCCCCATATGCTGGTGTGGCTGTCATCTGAGGACTAGTCTTAAGGATTCTCATATACACAGAGTGCTACCTCCCATCTCCTTTAGAAAGGTAATTCTGAAAATAATTGTAACTAATAAGTAATGGCTCTTTTCCAACCCACTCCTCCATCGGATAATAAACTGAGACTTTGTCCTCCCTACAGTGGAAGTGGGCTTTTTTATTTTCTTCTTCACACATTGTTTACTGAGGCTTCACAAATTCTCCTACTAGACCCGGAAATAGAAACAAATTAAAAATCCCAATCCCTGCCTTTGCGGTGTTAGAGTCCAGAAGAGTGACTAACATCCATCTGTGAAATGCTGTTTCTGCTATCTCCAGCGGGGAATGTGCTAGAACCATGCACAAGTGTTGACTTGTAAAAGAGAACTGTTCATGCTCAGAGTTGAGTTATTGGGAACCAAGGGGTCGCCATGGACTGGAGCCTGGCTCTTGCATCCTATGTAGCTTCTTATATGGTATTTCCCTCAGACTCAGCTGAAGTCCAACCGTACTGCTATAGAAAAATCTCCAAGTGTTTACTCTTGGGACTGAGTTTCTGCAGCCCAAGACAGGTTTAATGAGCCCTGTGGATACCCAAATAGTCAAGATTAGGGTTCAAATACCCACTTGGATAAAACAAACTGCAGAGAGCCTTGAGACTCTACTCGGTGGCCTTCAGTCCCAGACAGCCTGTCATCCCGGTGGTCACAGCAGGCTACCCTTCCACCTTGACCTCCTCCCCGCCGATGTCCAGAGTCCACCTCGCCACCCGCTTCCCCGGAGCTCCGGGGTTGAACCGCGCCTGCCCTCTCCAGACTGTCTACTCCGATGTGCAGGAAAACCAGCGCTGGAGTGCACGGCGGCCGATGGGCGGGGCGGGGCGGGACGCGCAGGCGCGGTGGGCGCCAGGTTGGGCGGAGGAGGCTCCCAGATCCACACCTGATGCAATCACCCTTCCGGAAACCCGCAGGGTCTCCCGGATCACCCGGGAAACGCTTCCGCACCTGCTCTCCAGCCACTGTGTGCCGACCGGGTCGCCGGCTTCCCAAGTTCATTCTCTTGGGCTATCCGCGGAAGGAATCAGGACGTCACCTCCCGGCCAGTCTTGAAGGGGCGGCCACGAAGCATCCCGCAGCTGCTGGAGGAAACTCCCTTAATCATTTCCAGGGAAGACTAGCCGGGACTGGAGAGCAGTCGTTGAATGCCCCTTTGCTTCCTTCCTGCGTCCAACCCAGTTTTCTTCTCTGTTCCTGAAGAGGGACGTTTAAGGTGGAGAGAATTGCTAGGTACCCTGGCAGGCTAAGGATGTAACACCGCCTTAGCTGGACTGGAGAAAGCCTGCCACCGCAGAATGATTTTATAAATAAGTAATTGGCTTTCTCTCTACCTCATCGTTTGAGTTTGCAAAGAAAATCATTTCTCATTTTACCACCTCATGCAATTTTGATAGCTATTGAGAGTGGGTTTTTTCCCCGTAGTGCTGACTCACACATGAACTATTTTCTTAGGAAATGAACTATTCCAAGAATATTCTGAGCTCTTGTTTTATTAAGTATGAAGTAAATGCTGGGAACAGCACATTTAAAAATTACCCCTGCAAATTCTATAAGGCCAAAAGCCCTCCTAAGTGGAGGTGTGGGTGTTTCAAGGGATGTTAGTGGAAAAGACACTTCCAAGAAGATAGAATCAATCCTACACCAAGTCTTAGATTCCATAAGCATTTACCTCCTTATACCCCAGAGATGTCAATGGCTTCCTTAAGGCAGATCTGCTTGCTGTGATGGCCCAGACACCAGGGAAGCTGAGGCAGGACAGTGAATTCAAGGCTAACCTGAACTTCACTGTCAAAAAGACCAAATGCAAATCTGGGTGGCACAGAGCCAATTCCAGATTAGTCCAGGCTACACACTAAGACCCTGGAGAGTGGAGGGGAGCAAAACGCATGCTTGCAATGATATCTAGATAGTAACTCTCTCCACAACAGTACCTTTTTTATCTTGTGGGTGTGTGTTTATTTGGGGACTGTTCTGACATTTAGAGATCTGAGAGAATACCTTCTTCATAAGCAAAAATAGAGTGGAGTAAATGTCAGAACACGGGTGCAAAGTCGGAAGGCATCACAAGGTGCTGGTTAGAGAATAGCTAGCTTTACTGAGCATGTGCCAGGAGCTGGTGAGCCGCTTTCCATAGCTTGTTTAACCTAATCCTCACCAATCCCTCACCTCGAGGGAGGTGCTGTGCATCCCTGAATTACCCGTAGAGGGAGTATGCGATGTATCCCTGCATTATCTATAGAGAAGTGTGCTGTGCATCCTTGCATTGCCCATAGAGGAGTGTGCTGTGCATCCCTGCATTGCCCGTAGGAGGGTGCTGTGCATCCCTGCATTATCCGTAGAGGAGTGTGCTGTGCATCCCTGCATTGCCTGTAGAGGAGGGTGCTGTGCATCCCTGCATTACCCGTAGAAGAGTGTGCTGTGCATCCCTGCATTGCCCGTAGAGGAGTGTGCTGTGCATCCCTGCATTATCCGTAGAGGAGTGTGCTGTGCATCCCTGCATTATCCATAGAGGAGGGTGCTGTGCATCCCTGCATTACCCGTAGAAGAGTGTGCTGTGCATCCCTGCATTGCCCGTAGGAGGGTGCTGTGCATCCCTGCTTTACCCATAAAAAAGTTAGGCTTTTGCATATGACATAACTGAAGAAAGGCTTAGCATGTTTCGAGGCAGAACTAGGTTCAGCTAGGATTTGAACGAGGCACTTTGCCTAGTGTTTACACTCTTGTTTATCTGTCTGGTTGCTCAGTTTGGGCTTGTTGGTTTTCTGTTTTCGTTTTGAGACAAGGTCTTAAGTTAGCCAGGCTGACCTTGAACTCACTATGTAGCTGAGGCTAGCTTTGAACTCCTTATTCTCCTTTCTCCAATTCTAGAGAGTTGGAATTACAGCTGTGTGTTACCATGTCCAACAATGCTTGTGCCTTTAAGTAATACTACAAACAGAAAAATACAAAATTGTTATGCTGTTTTTATGTAAGAAGATAATAGCACTGAGGAGGCTGAGACATGTAACTTTTATATTTTTATTCTTATTTATTTATGTTTGTTTGGGACAAGATCTTACTTTGAAGCGTGGGCTGGCCTTATGCTCATGGCAATCCTCCTGTTTCAGCTTCCTGAGTGCTGGAATTATAGATATGTGTCACCACTTCCAGCTTCTCCCCTCATTCGCCTCTTCTTCTTTTGTTGTTGTTGGTGGTGGTGATGGTGCTGGTGGTGGAGGTGGTAAAGGTGGTGGTGGAGGTGATGGTGGTGGTAGCTGGTGGTTGGTCGGTTGTTTTGTTGTTTTTCTGTCCACACAAAAACAAAGCTCTCAACTCAAACATAATAAGAGGAAGATTATTCTGGAGCTGAAATATGAGTGAGCAGCCAGGCAGTGGTGGCACACACCTTTAATCCCAGCAGAAACAAACGGAAACAAACAAAAAATAAAAACAAACAAAAAACCAAACCAATCAACCAAACAAAAGACCCCAAAGCAAAACAAAACAAGTCTGTTACCCCATTGAACTGTTTTAGAGCCATTAGCTACACACAGAGTGGTCACTGGAGAGCCTGACTGGCATCCTGAGAAATCAGTAGGCATAAGATCATCTGCTTTGTATCTGTGGGTAAGATGAGGCCTGAGTTTAAGGTTCACTAATAGAGACTGACTGACTAAAGGTTCAGCGACTAAGGGAAGATTGGAATATCGCAGTTACACAGCCCAATTAGAACTTTAGCCTACCAGATGGTCATTCCTTGCCCACCTTTGTGTCAGACCTAACATCCCAATAAACAGATTTAAAAAAAAAAAAAAAACCTTTGAAATGTAATAATTTAACAAAACCCTGTTCTCCACCAATGTGGCAAGCATGGTACCAGGTAGCATCTGAGGCCTATAACTGTGATTCCCCAACTTGCTGTAACCACTTCTCTGATATTCCCACAATGTTTTGATTTATGACTTTGTTCTGTTAGCCAAAAAATTGCTTTCTCATTGAAATATTGGATTTGGGAAGACCTAAATCTATGTTCCCAGGACATGATCATTCATTTTTTTTGTTTTGTTTTGTTTTGTTTTCGAGATAGGGTTTCTTTGTTTAGGTTTGGTACTTGTTGTCCTGGAACTAGCTCTTTTTTTTTTTTTTTTTTTTTTTTTTGGTTTTTCGAGACAGGGTTTCTCTGTGGTTTTGGAGCCTGTCCTGGAACTAGCTCTTGTAGACCAGGCTGGTCTCGAACTCACAGAGATCCACCTGCCTCTGCCTCCCAAGTGCTGGGATTAAAGGCGTGCGCCACCACCGCCCGGCTGGAACTAGCTCTTGTAGACCAGGCTGGCCTCAAATTCACAGAGATCTACCTGCCTCTGCCTCCTAAATGCTGAAATTAAAGGTGTGTACCACTACATCTGGTGGTGCCATGCAGGTTTTTAAATCTCAAAAATAATTATAATCTATCGGGATCAGCATTCCAGTTCCTCAGTCACACCAGCACCAAGTAGCCTCACAAAATGAGGACTGTATCATACAAGGGATATATGAAACACCTTCAGTAGAGCAGAAAATGTCCCAGACCGTACTGGTTCTTATCCAAGAGCACGGCCTTCAGCTCTCTGCATGCTACAGTGTTCTAGAAGACCGTGTCTGTGTGCTCTGCCCCTCCCCTGAGCTTCGCTTTCATTTTCCCAAGCTAAGATCATCAGCTGAGTACAGAATCATGTCCTGGAAAGATTATGGACTTCAGAGGTTAGGCCTTTTTGGACAATCCTGTTCTCACCAGCTGTGTGCCCACGAACAACACACTTCACCTCACTGTCTTCACGGTTGTTTTGTCTGTTGGTTTGTCTTTTTAATCCGTGTGATGGACACCCAAATCATTTCCTCGTGAGTCTGTTGAGGATGAAGTGAACTGTGGACAGCTTCTAGCAGGCCTCCTGTGGGATGATTTCTTTACCTTGGCCCTCATTTCAGTTCATGACTTTGTTGATTGCTCTTGCTTCTAAAATACTAATCCCAACCATCTTCATTTCCCACCACCTCCTCAAGCCTTTAGTCACCCAGCGCTATTGTTCCCGCGCCCAGGCTGCCTCTCAGATCTGGGCCTCGGTGCCTGTCCCTGTCTCACTGTTCTCCTGGGCCTTGTGTGCAACATTTTAAAGTCCTACTAACTGACCTTGGTTAAACCCACAAGTCTCAGGTCAAGCCCCTCCCTCCAGCTTCCAAAGAGATCCTACTAGAATAGACACCCGTGGTGACGTCATTCTCCCTTATCCCACCTTATGAGTTCATGTTGCTTTAGGATAAAATCTTAACTCTAAATCTTTACTACTCACGTGGCCAACTCCTGTCTCACTACAAATGCACATTTTGACCTCCTCTGCTACCCATCCTGTCGCGCCTCTACCTCTTCGTAGCCCCCACCTATCCATGAGCATCCCTGAAGTACCAACTGCGCCTGCCCGTGAGCATCCCTGGAGTACCAAATGCGCCTGCCCGTGAACATCCATGGAGTGCCAACTGCGCCTGCCCGTGAACATCCATAAAATACCAACTGCGCCTGCCCATGAGCTTCCTTGAAGTACCAACTGCGCCTGCCCGTGAGCATCCATGGAGTGCCAACTGCGCCTGCCCGTGAGCATCCATGGAGTGCCAACTGCGCCTGCCCGTGAGCATCCATGGAGTGCCAACTGTGTCTGCCCGTGAGCACCCATGGGGTACCAAACACCAACTGCGCCTGCCCATGAGCTTCCTTGAAGTACCAAATGCACCTTCCTGTGAACATCCCAGAAGCAGTAAACAGCTTTTCCCAATTTGCTCTTGCATGCATCCTACTCAGGCTGAACTCATGTTCATATATCTTCATTGAGCAAAATCCCACTTACTCCAAGGTCCAATTCAGGTATTATTGTAGACCTGCTTTTCTTTTTGGGTCACCAGTTCACAAAACAAAACAAAATACCATAGACGTATTCTTAATTATGAAAGCTTGGCCTTAGCTTAGGCTTGTTTCTAACTAGCTCTTAGGACTTAAATTAACCTGTATTTTTTAGTCTATGTTCTTCCACGCACTCATTACCTCGTCTCCACTAAACCCATCCTAGTTATTCTGGCTGGCAAGACAACTCTGCCTTCTTCTCCAAGCTCTCTCTGTCCAGAAGTCCCGCCTACACCTCCTGCCTTGCTATTGGCCATTTAGCTGTTTATTAAACCAATCACAGTGGCACGTCTTCACCCATGCATGTATAGGAATATTCCACAACATATTATCTCTTCTACAAAAGCTCTTTAAGGAAAGGAGCCTCCAAGCTCACAGAATGGAGATGCTCTGTGTTCAGCTGTGCCACGTCCTCCATGGAGGTTTCTGGGCAAATGACTTAACTTCTCTCAAACTTGTTTTCTTATCCATCAACACTAATAACCAAAGTGTGTGTATCATAGTCACCTAAGGAGAGCACACCCTGCTCCTGAATCTCAAGGGAAGCACTCAGTATGAATCGCCTTCAAATCATTGCTACGGCAACTTGTTATCCATCTTATCCTTTTGTCACTATGGATCCGTTCCCTAATGTCACCTAAATTGATAATTTAAAATTTATATTTCAGGGCTAGCAATGTGGATCAGCAGGCAGAGGCGTTTGCTTTCAAGTCTGACGACCTGAGTTCAACCTCCAGGACCATGTGGAGAACTGACTCCCACAGTCGGCCCCAACCTTCACACATGTCAGGGCATGCACGCATTTCACATGTGCATACACATAGTAAAGATTATTTTTTAAAGTAATGATTCACATTTTCGCGTGATTTTTCACATTAAATTGTTTTATAATAGGAGTGTTTCATATTCACTGAGCAAAATTTAGGACACATGGATAAGCCTATAAGATTAAACCCTCTGTTTGGATGAGCTATCTCTTGCATACAAGTGAAAAGAACTCATTGTCATTAATGTATCCACAATATAATGCGTGGGAAGGTTAGGCGTCCGATAGCTCACTGTCATCACAGAGTAGGGTAATATATGCCTCCCTTCAGATCACACGGTGGTAGGTGGGGGCATCTTCTAGAACTCATTCATGTAGCTTGAGGTTTTTCTCCCACCCACCAGTTCCCAAATAACCACTCTGAGGCTTAATATTAACTACAAACTGTTTGGCCTATGGCTCAGGCTTATTGTTAACTAGCTCTTACAACTTAAATTAACCCATTTCTGTTATTCTGTATTTTACCACAAGGCTCATGGCTCGTTACCTCACATGTTATTCCTTTGGTGGCTGCTGGCATCTTCCTGACTCTGCCTTCTTTCTTTGACTCTGCCTGTATCTGTTTGAATTTGCCACCTGTCTATATTCTGTCCTGCCATAGACCAAAGTAGCTTATTTATTAACCAATGGTAACACAACATATTCACAACATGCATGATGCATCCCACATCACATTCATTCAGTGGAAGACTCAGCAAGGACATAAGGAATGTCTCATGGCCTCTCCCACTCACTTACCCATGATGCTTTGCCAGTTCTTGATCATCCATTGGCAAACGGGTCATGCACTTCCATGTCTCAACAGGCCTTTTTCTGAGCCCAGAATGTATTCCCTGCTTTGCAAAGATCCACTCCTGTCTCCTTCACCTTTTGTCCACTTTTTAAAGTCATCCTTTCTTCACAGGCCAATGCTTTCCTGATTATACCATGCAAGTCAGCTGCTCACATTTTAACTCCAGAGCGTGTCAAAGGTTTCCACAGCCTGGCATCCATCCGGTTCCCACGTTACAACATCCTCTGCTGCTGTGTAAGCTCCTCTTCCCATTTTTATCGCATAAAAGGTAATGAGATAAAACTTGTTCAGTAAATGAAAAAAGAAAAAAGTAGGTCAACCGAGCTGGCCCTGTTAGTCAGGGTACTTGCTGCCAAGGCTGATCCCCAGGATCTACACAGTAGAGAAAACCAGCTCCTGTCGGTTATCCTCTGACCTCCACATGTGCCCCATGGCATGTGCGAGCAATTGTACACACACATAAAAAATAAACAAACAGATAAATACTTAACCCTTTTTAAGGAAATTAGATTTTAAAGTGCTTTGTACTGAACATGATGCAAAGAGAAACTCAATTGAGTCTCAATTTCTAACAATGTTTCCTCAAACAAGTCACAAGTTTATTTCAGAGGAGGGTGCTGCCAGACAAGTCATGTAAGTGGCTTTCCAAAAGACACTGGACTACTGGGGACAGAACCCCAATTTCTTCAAGGCTGCTGTATAGAGTAAGCACCTTCTCAATGAGATGTTTTTCCTATGAGAAGTCATGCATGGTCCTTGTTAGGGAATCACACCACACAGGTTTTCCCATCTTTTATTTAGTTGTTGCTCAGTTGTTTATTTGCTTGACTTTTGTCTTAATCCATAATCAACTCTGTTAAGAAGAGAAAATGAATCAAATACTTCTGTAGATTTTTACTGCTGAAAAACACATTAGTGAATTTCATTAAAATTTCCTGGTTTCTGAACAGTGGCGGCAGAGAGCTCTATCAAGAATTGGAAGAAATTCAATTAAATGTACACAAAAAGCACCAGGGACATGCATCACTCCTCCTCCAGGTCACCAGGAGCGGTTACTGTAGGAGCTAGAATATTAATGAATGGACTCTGGCTGCAAAGAATTTATATTCTCCTGCTCAAGGCAATCTCTCCCCCAGGCTACCTGCTATCTCCTTGCCCTTCTGGATTCCCTTCTTCCCTTATCATCAGACAGCAGAAATTTCAGCCCGGAGTACCAGGGTGTGCAGTGTCTCATGGTTAATCCTCTACCCAGATAAGGCAAGAATTTAAATCTTATCAATGGCGGGTGGGGTTGTGGGGGGAGAATCACCTTTATATTCAATGGGCACAATACAAATCACACAATGCAACCTAGAAAAATGCTCAAGTCTAAACTCATGCAAAGATAATTAAAAAGAAATGGGGACTATGAGGTGGAAAACATTGAGAGAGGAGATATTTTACAATGAACTAGGAATCATTTATAAGAGAAAAATGCCTTATGCCAGAAATAGGCAAGAAATACATTGCCAATTTTCTAAGGAATTGAGAGTCTCCTTGATCAAATAAGGAACTGATGGTTTCCAGTCTTTATTTGTTTCTACCAAATATCTTGCATTCTAAAGGGCCTCATTACAAAGTCTGAAAAAGAAAGTCGGGGAAGGAAGGATAAAAGATATAGAGATCTTCTGGGGACTTGTTTTGTTAGGTTGCTTATTTGTTTGTGGGACTTTCTTTTATTTTGCCTTGAGGAGGGCAGACTCTCTATTTCTCCCAGACAGGCAATCCTCCTGCTTCAGCAGTCCCATGCACCTTGTGTGTGTGGAGGGCAGGCTCTTTTTATTTCTCCCAGACAGGTAATCCTCCTGCATCAGCAGTCCTAGTGCTAGAATTACAGCATATAACACCATACCCAGCTCGTTTTGGATTTTAAGAAAATGGGGCTGCAGAGATGGCTCAGCAGTTAAGAGCACTTGCTGCTCTTGCACAGAACCAAGGTTTTGTTCCCCGCCCCCACATAGTGGCTCACAGCCTTTTATAACTCCAGTACCAGGGTCCAATGTCCTCTTCTGACCTCCAGCACCAGGCATACAAGTGGTTCACATACAGACATGCAGATAAAATACACACACACACACACAGACAGATAAAAATATAAATAAATGTTTTAAAAAGAGGGATAGAGAAAGGTTATACATAAAGAAGCAATTGAGGAAAGCAGCCCCAATATCAATCTCTGTTCTCTACCCATGCCTACCTGGAAAATCTCTGATCTCTTTCTCTGTCTCTCTCTCTGTCTCTCTCTTTGTCTCTCTCTGTGTCTCTTTCTCTCTTTGTCTCTGTGTGTGTGTGTGTGTGTGTGTGTGTGTTTGTGAGACAGAGAGGCAGTGAAATCATTAATAGTAAACATCTACTTCCGGGTTAAGTGGAGGCTAGCTTCTGAAGACAGGGACTTAGCTCATAATAGAGTGAGTACCCAGCACGCATGAGGTCCTGAGTTCAGTGCTACCCCATAAACTGGAAGTGTTAGCTCACACCTGTAACCCTAACACTTAGGAGATGGAGGCAGAAAAGATCACAAGAATATCCTTACCTACATAGTGGGTTTGAGGCGGGTGTGGGCTGTATAAGAGAGAGAGACAGAGAAACAGAGAGAGGATATCAGTTTTGTCAGAAATAACAAAGAGTGCAGAAACTGAATCTGGGGAGAAAATGGCATTCGTATGGGAAAACAAAGTGTGATAAAAGCAATAGTGTATAATACTATTTAACATGAAGGCTTCATATTAGAAAACATTCTTAGTAGGTGCAATAAGATTTTTAAAAATAGACTTCAAAGAGTTGTAAGAAGTGCTCCATCCCTTGAGACATTTTAAATTAACCTGGACAAAGAACTAGAATATATTTTGCGGAGAGCGGCCCTTTCTGACAAACTGGTAGATTAGCTTGAATTGATTTTTCCACCCCTAATTTCTTAGACTATCAGAATTGCTATTCTTAGAAGACAAATGAGTTTTCCTCGACGTGGAATTTTCTGTCTTTATTTTAATCAAATGAGATATGATTTCTCATGAAAATAGTTTCCAAGCCAATGACTCTGCAAGACATACTTCTAACTCTTATTTAGACTATAAAATTTCCAGTCCCAGTTAGAGCACCAGCAAACGTGATCAATCACAACCCAGTGCCCTCCCTGTGTGCTAGGAACCATCAAAGAATAAAGCTTACACACAATGAATGAGAGGAGCACAGCATAAAGAGAGGAAGGGCAGGGCATTTCCTTTTCTAGCAGTTACTACCCTTTTGTTCTAGGTTCACATTGCTCTCTAGAAAGCCATTAGCGAGAAAAAAATATTAAGCTCCATTAAAACTATGTCAAGTGCGTTCTTAATCCGAGGACAGTTTGATTTTATTTGGGGTTTTGGTTTTGGTTTCTTGAGACAGAGTCTTAGCGTGTACCAAGCTGACCTGAGAGTCTGTTATAAAGTCTATGCTTACCTAAAACCCATTTTGTAGACCATGCTGGCTGAGAATTCAAGTTCAAAGTAATCTTACCTCAGGCTTTCAACTGCAGGAATTACAGGTGTGTGCTGCCACGCCCAGCTCAGGAACCAGTTCTGAGGAGTAGAACACAGTGTCGTGCGCACCTTTAACAATGGTTTATTTATTTTATGTATGTGTGGATGTTTTGCCTACATAAATGTCTGTGTGCCACATTCGTGCCTGATGCCCACAGCAGCCAGAAGGTGGCTTTTGATCCCTTGAGATTGGAGTTACAAAGAGTTAAGAGCTGCCATGTGGGTGCTGGGACTCAAATCTAGGTCCTCTGAAAGAACAATATTGCTCTTAACCACTGAGTCTACTCTCCAGCCCATATGCATATGATTTGAAGCAAGAAAAGAGCTAAGTCAAAACTGCCCTGGACACAGCTTTTCCTGGTATCTTTTAGCTCTCTTAGGCAGCTCTGTGCTTGGGGCTTGAGGAGGGAACACAAAGTGAAACAGTGTGTGCTCTTTCTCCCTGTGCGCACTAAGAGCTTTCAGAGTACCTTTTCGGCATTTTGAGAAATGCTACTTCTTTTCCATCACTTGAAACCGGACTGGAGAAAAACTCCTTCGGAATCCATTTTTAGCCAGTTGTGGTTGTACATGCCTGTGACCCCAGCATTTCAGGAGTGGAGGGAGGAGAGTCAGAAGCTCAAGGCTAGTTTCTGCTACAGAGACCCTATCTCAAAAAAATTGTAACATACAAGCCAAGCAACAAACCAAAACCTAAATACAGAAAAATTTATTAAAGAAAATCTTTTATGCCAAGATCACACATTTTACTTTGTTTTGTCATACATTTAAATCTGTGGGGTTGTTTTTTTCTTTTAAAATTTGTGTGTGTGTGTGTGTGTGTATGCCTATGTGTGTGCACACACTCCACAGCATACATGTGGAGGCTGTGCTCACGTCAGAGCAGACATTCACACAGGACTTCATCTGCTCCCCATTAGGAGGCGAAGACTGTGACTACAGATCTACAAGCCAAGCAACACCAAAGACAAGAAATAGGCATAGGAAATGGATGTAGCTCAGTGGAAGAGCATTTGTCCAGCATAGGTGAAGTCTCAGGTTTACTCCCCAACAACACACAAATAGACAAGTGAGTGTGCATGTGCACGCGTGTTTGTGGGTGCCCATGTGTGCACACACACTTCTGAGAGAGGTAGAGAACAGACTTTCCTTCAGAGCCCTCACAGATTAGCAACCTCGCTCATACCTTAATTTTAAACTTCTAATGTCCAAAACTACAAGGGGCTATGTTTCTGTTTTGAGCTAGGCAGTGCAAATATTGTGTTCTGGCAGCCCTGACGAACTCTATTTTTAGCCAATAAAACATTTATAAATAGATAAAAAATTTTTATTACTTGTAAGTGAATATTACTAAACTTTATAGACTCTTAAAGGTATCAAAGATAATACTAAGTGAGGCCTGGACAAATCCTTACAAAATGTTGTCATCCTTTTCTGTGCTGACACTAAAAACCTCCCTAGATTGAGGGAATTATTTTATGTGCATTTTATTTTGGTATTGATTTTGTAAGAATTTGTAGAAAAAAAAAAAACCAAATCCGGTAAACGCCCCTCCAGTGTGATTTGTAGAGAGAGCCAGGATCGATGCCTCAAGTTTTGGCGCTCAGTCTCCCACAGGGAGGCCTTATTCACCCCCTATAGTTAAAATGCAATTAACTCTATTGCCTGGGCTGGGGGGAAATGGGTTAGGAAGCAGCCGTCTTATGGATGCGAAATTACAGCTCTGCAAGATGAAAAGGGCCCTGGAACTGCGAGGTGGGGATGCTGCACATCAGGGATACACTTACCGGCGCCCAACTGTATACTTAAAGTGGTGGTGATGGGAAGCCTTGCTTGCAGTTCACATCCAGATCACAACCTAAAAACAGCTCTTCAAATCGGGCACCGTGGACCGCTGAGCTCACGGACAAGACCTTCCCCCAGAAGGCAATAACATGGATAATTTTTTTCTTTTCGAGACAGGGTTTCTTTGTGTAACAGTCCTAGCTGTCCTGGAACTAGCTCTGTAGACCAGGCTGGCCTTGAACTCACAGAGCTCCCTTTAGCTCTGCCTCCTGAGTGCTGGGATTGAAGGTTTGCACCTCCATACCTGACCCAAGGGCACTAAATTCCTAAGCCTCACTTTTCACAGTATTTCCTTCCTAAATGTCCATCTGGACAGCTGCTCCCGTTAGGCCGGTCCTCGTCCCCACCAAGCCCCAGTTCCTTTTCACAGGCGCCCCCTATCCTCTCACAAACCTCTTCCTCAGCTCTTGAAGCATATGTCAGTCAATAGGGTGCTGACAGAGCTGAGGGAGAGACACTGTAGACTGCAGTTCCTGGGCCCAGCGATTACCTACGGGATGCAGAACAAGAAGCTGCCAGCCGACGAACATCCACATGACATTGTCATATGACTTTGGAAATACAGCTTAGCAGTAAACAAGTGGGACCTGGGCTACAACACGACCCCATCCCAGGTCCCAGCCGTTCTTTTTACTTTTCTACTTACAACGCTGAAAAATAGGAATCAAGTGACTGTCTATTATGCCTGTCTTAACAGCAATAATACTGAACCTTCTGGCAATAGTAATACTTTTATTCATCTGCAAATACATAAACTATAAAAAAAATGTAGTCTTGTTCATCTCATTAGGTGGTTCACTTTCAATAAAATCTTACTTTTCGTGTTACCCATAAAATGTGTAACATATTTGTGATATGTTGATTATGTCCTAGAGATAATAACTCAAATAAGATAGTTTGAAATGCTTAAAGCCCAAGGACACAGGAAATAAAAACAAAATTTAACTTCAATATATATGCAGAGGTATATCTATCACGGAAAAATTGTGCTAGAGTGACTAATAAAAGACTTTCAGGCATAAAAATACATCACATTGAGATAAAATTTTCTAGGTGAAATGGGATGGAAATATGAAATAGTTAAAAGGACTATATAAAAATCTCAAACTGTTAATGGAGAGCTGGCTTAAGCATCTTAGAAACACACAGCACGGGGCAGCTATGGCAGTTTAATCCCATTGAACACATTTAAGTGAGGGACTTATTTTCATTGTGGCTGCTGCCCTGGAAGTTATATCTTTTGCAATGATTTAAACTTATAATACAAATTTTAGGTAATCAATTAAAAATGTCTGAGAGGGTACATGATCCATATATGCTATCTATAAATTTTGGAAGACCGCTATGCTCACCACTATGCTAGCAACGCTGCACCAACTAATCCAAAAATTTTAGAGTCAGAAGAAAAAGATAAGATGATACCTTATTCTTTAATCTATATTATTACTATTATATTATTATTGTTGTTGCTCTTATTATGATGACGATGTGTGTATGTGTGTACATATGTACCACACTGTGTGTCGGGAGGTCAGAGAACAACTTTCTGGAGTTGGTTCTCTCCTTCCACCGTGACATCTGGGGATCAAATTTGGGTCATAAGGTGCACACAGCAAGCACTTTTAACCTATTGATTGATCTTGCTGTCCCGGAAGGATGGTACTTTGTTTTGTTTTGCTTTGAGATAGGGTCTCGCTGTGCAGCCAAGGATGGCCTGGAACTCACATGAGGCAGATCTGCCTCATTCTGCCTCCCAAGCATTGGAATCAAAGGCAGACAAGGCCATTTGATAGAAAGTGGCCCTCAAAGAGAATGGCACTACTAGGGGTGTAGCCTTGTTGAAGTAGGCGTGGTCTTGTTGGAGGAAGAGTGTCACTGAGAGGGGTAGGCATTCAGGTCTCAGACATCCTCAAGCCACACCCAGTGTCTCAGTTCACTTCCCGTTACCTGCAGATCAAGATGGAGAAGTCTGAGCTCCTTCTAGCACCATGTCTGCCTGCATGCCACCAGGTCCCACCTTGATGATAATGGACTTAACCTCTGAAACTGTAAGCCACCCTATTAAATGCTTTTCTTTATCAGAGTTGCTGTGGTCATGGTGTCTCTTCACAGCAATAGTAACCCGAACTAAGATAGCAGAGTAGGGAGGGATTTTGCTAGCTTCTAGCTCCTAGAGATGTCTTGTCTCTGTGGGAACAAGGTTTCTCGGAACCATGACTAAATGAAGATATCATGATTATTTTTATCATAAACAAGCACCAGCCTCAGGGGTGAACTGCAGGGCATGTAAAACTGAACTTCCGGGTGCCCCCACTTTTCAGTCACAATTTTTTTTTTTAAAGATTTTAAAGATTTATTTATTTATTATATATACCTGCATGCCAGAAGAGGACACCAGATCTCATTATAGATGGTTGTGAGCCATCATGTGGTTGCTGGGAACCGAACTCAGAACCCCAGGAAGAGCAGCCAGTGCTCTTAACCTCTGAGCCATCTCTCCAGCCTTCAGTCACAAATTTACTGTTGGTATCATGGCTTTCTTCCAGCATAAGTAGAATGCATCCATTTTACATAGCTTTCTTGATTATCATGCCAGGCTCTAGGAAAGGTTTGGCAGCAAGAGACATAATGACAACAACAAAATTACAGGTATATGTAGTAGGAGGCCGCTTGTTTGTTCCCGGCTGCTCAGACCATGAAATAATTACACAGAAACTGAATTAATTAAATCATTGCTTGGCCAGCTCTAGCTTCTTATTGGCTAGCTTGTGCATCTTAATTTAACCCATTTGTAAGAAGACAGCTCTGCAGTGAGCAAGAAGTAGGAGAACCTTTCCCTTGCAGACACAGTCAAGGCCAGGCTTTACCTGGCCACATCCCCGGTGCTGAATTTCCTGTCTTGTTTTGCTGCCCCATCACTCTCCTTAAAAGGCTTTGCCTGGAGCCTCCTCCATCCATTCATCCAGGAACACTGAATTCCTCTCTCCCATTGCTGCTTTAGAATCCAGAACCAGAAGTGTCTGGAGAGATTGCTCAGTGGTTAAGAGCACTTGCTGAGCAATAGTGAAGACTGGAGTGGATTCCAGCACCCACAAAACAGGGTAGGTATCCAGCAATCGCTTATAATTCCAGTTCCAAGGAATCTGGCTCCCTCTTCTGGCCTATAGGAGTAAGCACACCTCAATCTACTTTAAGACCCAGCAATTCCATTCTTGGGCTTATACCCAAAGGAGGCTCAATCATACCACAAAGACATGTGCTCAACTACGTTCATAGCAGCATTATTTGTAATAGCCAGAACCTGGAAACAACCTAGATGCCCCTCAACTAAAGAACTGAGAAAGAAAATGCAATACTTTTACACAATTTACTCAGCAGTAAAAAACAATGACATCTTAAAATTTGCAGGCAAATGGATGGAACCAGGAAAAAACTTCCTAAGTGAGGTACCCCAGACCCAGAAAGACAAACACGGTATGTACTCCCTCATAAGTGGATATTAGGTGCAAAGAAAAGGATAACCAGGCTACAATCCATAACCCCTGAGAAGCTACAAAACAAGGACACTAAGAGAGACGTATATGGAAGCCCCTGGGAAGGGGAAACAGATAAGATCTCCTGGTAAATAGGGAGCTCAGTGGAGGGGAGAAGTAAGGGATAAAGGGGAGGTGTGAGGAGAACATGAGGGAACAGGATGGTTGAATTGGGGGAGGGACAGAGAGGGAGAACAAGAAAGAGATATCTTGATAGAGACAGCCATTATAGGGTTAGGGAGGAGCGGCGGGCTGTGTCCCACCACCGGGCTAGCTTTACACCCAAAATAATTACACGGAAACTGTATTCTTTTAAACACTGCTTGGCCCATTAGTTTTAACCTCTTATTGGCTAGCTCTTACATATTGCTTTAACCCATTTCTAATAATGTGTGTAGCCCGACGAGGTGCGGCTTACCAGGAAAGATCTTAACCTGCATCTGTCTGGAGTGGGAGAATCATGGCGACTGACTGACTCGGCTTTCTTTCTCCCAGAATTCTGTTCTGTTTACTCCGCCTACCTAATTTTCTGTCCTATCAAAGGCCAAGCAGTTTCTTTATTAATTAACCAATGAAAGCAACAGATAGAAAGATACCCTCCTCCATCAGCTCACAACCCTCTGTAATTCCACTTCCAAAGGATCAGATTCTGGCCTCTTCTGGACTCCATGGGCCCTGCACACACAGTACAAGGCATACATATAAAATAAAAAATAAATCTTTTAAAAATCTAGTAAGGAAGCCGGGCGATGGTGGCGCACACCTTTAATCCCAGCACTCGGGAGGAAGAGGCAGGCGGATCTCTGTGAGTTCGAGACCAGCCTGGTCTACAGAGCTAGTTCCAGGACAGGCTCCAAAGCCACAGAGAAACCCTGTCTCGAAAAACCAAAAAAAAAAAAAAAATCTAGTAAGGAAAGGAGTGATGACTGGGCAGTGGTGGCGCATGCCTTTAATGCCAGCACTCAGGAGGCAGAGGCAGACAGGCCTCTGTGAACTCAAGGCCAGCCTTATTTACAAAGTGAGTTCCGGGCTAGACAGAGCAAAACTCTGTCTCGAAAAAACAAACAAATAAACAACAACAAAAGGAGTGAACTTAGAGCAAGTGTGGGTTTTCTTGGTCCCATGAAGCAGCCTGTAATGGTTTTCAGAGCATCCTGTCCTCTGTGGTCACGTATGAGGACTTCCTGTTTGCTAACCATTACATTCACGACCTTCATGAATCCCAGCAGGTCTCTAGGTGGTGGGCACATTTTACATATGGGAAAAGTGAAGCTCCAGGAGGTCAGACAACATCACTAAGGTCCTTGAAAAGCCTGTGAGGATCCTCAGCTGTTTCCATAGCCTGTGTCTTCCCTGCTTTGTTCTCACAGAATGTAGGACACTCAAAAATAGAGAGATCCAGGAACTCGGTATCTCTCAAATAAAATGTCAAAGAAGTCAGAAAGAGACGAGATCCTGCCCAAATTAGCTCATTACACTTCCACCACTTACCCTAACGTTCACATCACCCTTCTGTTCTCTTGATTCCATGGCTTTCAGTTGGGTATTTGAAGAAGAGAACTCTGGCTTCCTTCTCCCACTAGCTTTATAGGATTCTCTCTTGTCACCCAGAAACATTTTGCCCTGTATCTAACCTCCTTGCCTTGGCATGCTACATAAAAGAAAACCAACCAACAAATAAACAAAAGATAATATCACAGAAATACCAAAATAAGACTAAGCAGGTTTCACAAGTGTGGGAGTCATAAAAAGTCTCCTTGCAAAGGTTACATTTTGTTTATTTCTTTGTTAAAAATTTGCCAGGTTCCATGTACACAGTTCATTTACCTCTAAAAAAAGAAAGAGGGGGGATTTAAATGCTGTTTCATTCTCATAAATGCAATCTCCAGTCTCTAGCCTGGGACTTCCCAGGAGAAGGATTGAGACCGACTTAACTCCCTACTACATATCATACTCTTAAAAATTGTTTATTACTTTCTTCTTACTCAGTTGAGTTACTAGGCACAAATCTAAGACTTGGAGGCTTATACAGCCAGACCGCAGGGATGATTTCTATTCCTTGCTGGCTTGAGTTTTTATAAATCTAGTTCATGTATCAATTAATGTTCACATTGACGTATTTCCCCTGGAATATAAGCATGTGTCTCATGACATGAGAGCTATCGTCATTTCTTCTAGCTCCTTAAAATACTTGGCCCTGGTGGACATGAGTACCATTGACAGGTCAGTTAGCCAAAGCCCTAGGAACTCAGTTGAAGCACTTAGCATCTGACATTAAACACGACATACAGGAACACAATAGTCACACATGGTTCTAGTTGTTTCTAAGACATATGATGAAAAACACTGTGATAGAGGCTGAGAAGATGGCTCAGTGGGTAAAGCACTGGCTGTAGATAGCATGAAGACCCGAGTTCTCATCCCTAGAACTCACATAAAAGGCCCAATACAGCCATGTGCGCTTGTAACAATCCTAGTTCTTCTGCAGCAAGATGGGAGCTAGACAGGAGAACCTCAGGAGTTCATGGGTCAGCCAGCCTGGTGCACAGAGTGGAGAACACAAGACCCTGTGTTCACAAGACAACACGGAAGGTGAGGACAGACGCCTGAGGTCACATGCCAAACATGCCAAAGCACATGAATATGTACACACGTGTGTGTGCACATGCGCACACACATACACACACATCACACCACATTATACACCCACACAAAGATTAAAAGCAACACCATGGAGATCTTTTTCCTCACCTTTCTGGCAACCACTCAATAACTTCAATGCCATTTTCAGGACGTCATTTTCTTATTCATTACATAAATTGTTTCCTAGCTTTTGAAACTTGTTTTTCAGTAAGCTAACAGCCTTTAGCCTTCTGACCACACTTTTCAGGTACTAAATGTGTTTATGAATCAGAACACATATGATTTCTCAGCTATCAAGACATCTGTGACAGCATCAATTCCATGTCAACTCAATGAGATTTTGAATCACCATGGAAACAAGACTTGAGTGTGTCTGGGATACCTAGGTTGGGTGAATTGAGATGGTAAGACCCATGCTAAAACATGGGCTGCACCATTCCATGGACTGGGGACCTGGACTGAATAAAAAAGAGAAAGTGAGCAGAGTACCAGCGTCCATCCCTCTCTGCTTCCTGACTCTGGATGCCACGTGACCAGCTGCCCCATGCGCCTACCATTGTGCCTTTCCGGCCATGATGGACCGTATCCTTTCCAACTGCAAGCCCAAATAAACCTACACAAAGTAGCTTAGTACTGGGAATTTGGTCACAAGTAACAAGAAAAACAACTCAAATCCCCTGGAATAGTGAACCCCAAATTAAATGCTTTCTAAGTTGCCATGGCCTTATAATGACAATAGAAAAGCAACAAAGACAGTGGCTCAGAGCAGTCTGTAAGTTTAGTAATTATACTGATCAGAAATTAAGCTGTAACAACTTGTAACATTTTACAAACAAGTATTTTTGTTGCTATTTCATGCGTTACTCTGATGATTTAGGCCAACTAGAGCAGTAGGGTTAATGACGGAAATGATGGGGACCAGGTGACAATGAGCTCTTTGAGAAAACCAGGGGCTGAAGAGATGGCTCAGTGAGTAAGAGAGAATAACGTTTGCTGTTTCTGCAAGGAACCGGGTTTAGTACTCAGCACCCACCACTGCCTGTAAGTCCAGTTCCAGGTGATCAGACGCCCTCTGCTGGCCCCCATGAGCACCTGCACTCATGTGCCCAGACTCCCACACAAACACATACATACATATAACTTATAAAATAGAACAATATAGAAATAGGAGTAGAAAAATAGAAATATATAACAAAGGAAGGAAAGGAGGGAAAGAAGGTGGACGGAGGAGAGTGGGGACGTGGGACAGGAGGGGAGAACAAACTTAACCAACCAATGGTCCTTTCCTAAGGGAAGCAAGAATCAAATGGAAATAAAAGACAGTTTCTAAAGAAACGGACTTCTGTGTTCTGAAGGTTGAAGCAAACTGTGTTGAAGGCGGCCTCTGCCAAAGCCTCCCACACTGAATTTTGTATCTGCAACCATCTGCAAGGTCAAGGCAGTGACTGGGACTTCTGAAAACACCGTCTCAGGGAAATCTAAAAGGAATCAGAAGGCCTTTCCAGGAGCCACATCAATAGCTAAGAGAGTGAGTGGCAGTGGGGTTTGTCCTGCTTTGGCCGCTCGCTGGTAAAGTAACTCTGAACAATTCATTCAGCCTTCCAGGGCTTCGCTTTTAACACGCTTGGTAATAGGCAGAGCTCGGCTGGGATGCCAGGTTCCCCCCTGTGGCTGCAGGATTTTAGGAACTTACATAACTCATAACTTACATGAACCTATTTTCCCAGCCACACAATGTGAATAAGACATCAAAAGCTTGTGTGGACAGAACCACAAAGGAGATAGAATGTCCGGCCTTGGTTATGTAAAACTCTAGAACATGTGAACAAAACTATAAAAGCAGGAAGTCGATCGGAAAGGAGGGAGAGGTGGAAGGAAAGGGCTACAAAGGGGCGGAAGGAAGCTTCTGAGGAGGCAAAGATGTGGCCCTGTTCTGATGATGGCTATGCACACATCTGTGTCTCTCAAAACTGTGCAAAGTGTGCATAAAACAGACTATCAGCTATACCTTTTAAAAAGATTTATGTTATTTTTAAAATTGTATGTATATACGTGTATCTGTAGGTGTCTGAATTATTCCTTTTTATTTATTTTTATTTATCTATTTACTTTTTACTATGAAGAGGTACCATGACCAAAGTAATTTACAAAAGAAAGCATTTAAACAGGGCTTGCTTACAGTTTCAGAGGGTAAAACCATGACCATCATGATGGGGAATATGACAGCCGACAGGCAGGCATAGTGCTGGGGAAATAGTTAAAAGCTTGCATCCTGGTCCACAAATTGAAGGCAGAGAGAGAGAGAGAGAGACAGACAGACAGACAGACAGACAGACAGACAGACAGACTAGGCTTGGCATGGCATGGCTTTTGAAACCTCAAAGCCCATTCCTTCTGACACACTTCCTCCAGCAGGGCCTCTTCCCGAAACCTTCCCCCAACTAAGGAGCAAGCATTCAACCGTGAACCTATGGGAGGCGTACTCATTCAAAACACCACAGGGGGTCTGTGCTCATGTGAATTCCTCTGCCCAGGGAGTCCGAGGGGACATTGATTTCCTAGAATTACAAGTCTTTGAGAGTTGCCCAGTGTGGGTACTGGGACTGAACTCAGGTCCTTGGCAAGAGAAATACACAATTGTAACTGCTAACTGTCTCCTTTCTTTTTGGTTGCTGCTGCCTTTTATACAAACTATTACACAAAAAGTGCCACACACAAGCCTCCAGAAACAGGCTCATGTCTTTCTCTTGCCCTGTTTTGGTAAAGGACTATTTGGAATGGTTCTGTGTGACATAAACATCCGTGAGTGTTAATAAACATTAAAATTCCACAGCAGCATTATAGGACAAAATATGTAAATATCTATCTCTATGGTTTGCATAGGGTATCATCTTTATTAGCTGTATTTTACGCTGTTAGAATCACATTATATACAGGAAACCCCATGGTCTATCATAAAAATGTGTATGCAAAATGGGGGGGGGCGGTTGGGGAGATGGCTCAGCTGGTAAGACAGCTTGCTATACATGCTGAAGGCCTTGAGTTCAAATTCCCAGCATTCATCTAAAAAATCAGGCATGGTTGTGTGTGCTGGCTAGTTTTGTGTCAACTTGACACAAGCTAGAGTCATCAGAAAGGAAGAAGCCTCAGTTGAGAAAATGCCACTATAATACAGTGCTGTGTGCCTATAGGGTATTTCCTTAATTGGTGATCAAGGGAGAAGGTTCAGCTTATTGTGAGTGGAACTCTCCCTGGGCTGTTGGTCCTGGGTTCTATAAGCCAGGTAAGTAAGCCATAAAGAGCAAGCCAGTAAGCAGCACCCCTCCATGGCTTCTGTCCCCAGGTTCTTGCCCTGCTTGAGTTCTTGTCCTGATTTCTATCAATGATGAACAGCAATGTGGAAGATTAAGTCAAATAAACCCTTTCCTCCCCAAGTTGCTTTGGTCATGGTCTTCCATCACAGCAATAGGAACCCTAACTAAGACATTGTATGTTCCTGTAACCCCAGCACTGGTGTGCAGACAGATACAGAAGCCTGGAAGCCCTTGGCCAGCCAGCCTCGTTGACATTGAAAGACTCCGGGTGTAGGGAGACTCTCATGACCGCCCCCCCCCCCCGGAACTCACGAGAGACCATCCTTGCTGCAATCACATGAGGTTTATTGACAGGACAGGAGCCAGTGCACTGGGGTCAAGTCTCATAACCCACGTAGGGGAGGAGTTTAATCCCAATCCCGAGTAGCTGGGAGAAGGGGTATTTAAGGGAAGAAACCACAACCCAGTAATCCAAAGGGGGTAGGGAGGGCTTCATTGGAAAATTCCAAAAATACCAGTGATCATTGAAAATTCTGAAAATACAAGTGATAATCACAAGGGGGTAACTCCCTGTTTCTCAAGATTATTCTCAAGATTACAATCTAACTATATCTTCAGGTAGTTACTGAAACAGAGTCACTGAACCAGTTATTCCTAGATTTTTGGGCTCTTCTCTTCCTGCTAGAGGGGTCTGGATTTATCCAGGTCTTTCAACGTGATGAGCTTCAAGTTCAATGAGAGAACCTTCCTCCAGGCAGTAAGATGGGAAACGTAACAGGAATAACAACTGATGTCTTTCTTTGGCCTCGGAATGCCAGACGCAGGGTACATGCATGCATGTGGACACACACAGTGTGCATGCTATTTTTAATGGCTACCTCATGATGTCTCAGAGATAAGAATTCTGGACATACTCTAAAAGTAGAAGTGCCAGGATTTCCTGACAGATTGAACCCAAGATGGGAGAGAATGAGGACCTCGGGATGACGGTGAAGCTTTTGGCCTGAGCAATCTGAAAGTCTGGTGAAGCTGACATTTTCTGGGAAGGGAAAGTTGTGGAAAGGGCAGCTTTGGAGGAGGAGGTGAGGAAATCGGTTTGGAGGACAAGCGTTAAATACCAAACTGGGGATGAGAACTAGGGGGTGGATGCTAGATTGGGATGTGGGTGGGGGTCCAGCTGGAGATACAGACTCGAGGAGTCTCCAGCATGGATGCGCTATTTAAAACAGTGAGCTGGATGAGGGCTTCAAGGGCACACATATGAAGACAGGGCAGAAGAGGTTCCACCATGAAGTTGACAGAGTCCTTGTATGTCTAGAGATCCTGGATCTGGGGAAGGACCAGCAAAGGTGACAGAAAAGGAATACCAGCAAAGAGGAAGAAAGTCTGGGAGGGTAGACTACTCTGGAGGCCAAGAAAAAACCATTTATAGGAAAGAAGATGCTTACCATTCAACAAGAGAAGGGTGAAAGAGACGCTCTTGAAATGTGTGGCTGTACCATAGAGGTTACGATTAGAGTACCACCAAAGGCTGGCAGCAAGCAGAAGGTCCCCACCAAGGCACACAAGTGGCCAATAAGTACATCAGCTGATGCTTGACAGCATTAGCCACGACAGAAATGCACATGAAATACACAGAGAAACCATGGTGATATAGTACTTCGCATCCCAAGGATGGCTAGAAGCCAAAGAAAAGCAAGATCCCGCACTCTGCTCACGAGTGTGACGTGGCATGGCCTTTGCGAAAGCATGGTTGAGTTCCTCAGTGGGAACAGAGAATCTTCACGTGATGCGGCAGTTTAATGCCCAGGGAGACCCAAGAACATGGCCAACAGAAGCAAAAGAACCCGTCAACACACGACCTGCAAAGCAATGTTCATGGAGAAATTATTCATGATAACTAAAAACTGAGAAACAGCAAATGTCCACTTCTCAGAAAGAAAAAACCCACTTGAGACATGGAAAGACATTTCTCTTGTACGTGGTGGGGGAGAGAGAAACCATCCACAGAAACCCAGGGGGAACTGAGGGGTCTCCAGGTGTTGAACTTAACTAAACAAAGACTTTAAAATCAGGCAGTTTAAAAATTGTTAGAGAACGGACAGACACGTTTTCTAAAGCAAGCCAGCATGAATGAGAGTGGGCAGAGAGAAATTATAAAGTGAGGTGAATGATTTTTGGAGTTGAGACAATGGTGCATGAAATGTAGCCACCGTGACACTGGGGCTGCATGCCCTCTCCAGGTTAGTGGCTGTTGGTTAAGGACTCATCTGGACTATCTAACTACATTCTTTGTTGTTCCTGACTCTGAAATCCTCACTTGATTGGCTTAGTGACCAAAAAATGTTCCAGTAAGGACTTTCTTAGTTGCCATGAATCAATAAATCTCCTTGTCTTTGTATATTGTGAGGTCTAGTGAGATCCCCAGCCTTGGTCTCCACACACGGCCCAGACTGATCAAAACCTTGCAGTCCTCCTCCCTTGGGCTTTCAAGCACTGGGGTTATAGGTTTCTATCACTATGATCAATAATACTCTGTCCCAACTCCTTGCAAGTATGGAGACTCAAGGACAGCTAGAGTTGAAGGCTTAGAGATCGTTCTATTTTCCTGAGCATGCGTACAGCTACACATACGCATGTGGCTTCCTAGATTCCCAGGCACACACTAAAACCTTTCAAAGGTCTTTGGACATCTCATGGCTCTCCTCCAACTCCCCTCCCCTCCCCTCCTCTTCTCTCCTCTCCCCTCCTTCCCTCTCTTCCCCTCTCCTCCCTTCCTCTCCCATCATTTCTTTTCTTAAAATTTCCTGGTGGTTTGAAAGCCTCGTGCCACTTCTTGTTCGTGCTCTCTGCTTCTTGCTGTAGTTGAGGTTTTAATCTCTAAGCTTTCTGCTTCGGCAGTCATCCCTGCTGATTAATGCCACCTCTCCCTCTTATGAAAGACTCCTCTCTTTCTGGAAATTAAGTGAACACAAACTCTCCCATGAGTCATTCTTGGTCAAGATGTTTTAACACAGTGACAGAAAGGTCACCAAGACACCTCGATGGTCTTGGTGCGACTCCACCTCCTAGTGCTGAGATGACAGGCTGTGTGTCACCATGCCCTTCCAGCTTCTCATCTTACTTTTTAAAATTAGTCCATTATTTATTTGCTCCAACCGTCGCCCACAGTAGCAGCTGGTTATAACTTCATCTCTTCTCCTTCGTCTCCTTGATTCTAGAAGCCGAACTAATGGCCTCACACGGGGTAATCATGGGCTGAACCATCGAACACATCTAGCCAGGCAGTCATAAATATTTGTTCATTGGGATTTATTTATTTATTTATTTATTTATTTATTTATTTATTTATTTATTTATTTATTTTGAGACAGGGTTTCTCGATAGCTTTGGAGCATGTCCTGAAAGCCACCACCCAGCTCATTGAGATTTTTTGTTATATATAAACACACAAGCCTAAATCTGTGAGAGAGACTAACAATGGTTCATGATCTTTGGCACAGTGCCACACACCTGTAATTCCAGCATTCGAGAGGTAAAGGCAGGAGGGGCATTAGTTAGACGCCATCTTTGTTACATAATGAGTTTGAAGTCTAGGTTACAGGAGTCTCTCTCTCTCTCTCTCTCTCTCTCTCTCTCACACACACACACACACACACACACACACAAACACTTTTTATTTTATTCATCTCCAACTGGATACCCATTGGTCAACACTCCCCATTGTGTGAGTGACGGTAAAATAGGTTTAAAGTTCCCTTACCTCAACTACAAGGGCTGGAGGTGTGGCTCAGTGGCAGACTGTTTGCCTGGCATGCACAAGGCCTGGATCCACTCTAGAGCACCGCTCCAGGATGGCAATTGTGACTTCTGCTTTGACCCACAATTCCTAGAGTCTATATTTTACTTTTCAAAGCTAATTTTATGAATCTCATCTATCATATTATTGGCAGTTAGATTAACTGCAATGCAGTTAGAAAATGCAGTCTGCATGTACCAATTCCCTCAGATCAGTAATGGGGGAATCATGCTTTCTGGCTAGGCTCTTAATCGATGTTCATAAATGTTTCATGTGTGCATGAGAAGAATACATATCTGCATATTATTGAACACTTAGATGAAGATTCTTTTGTACTTTGTGTTGGAGGGGGAACATATGCTCACGTGTGTGGCCAGAAATTGATGTTAGGTATCTTTCTCGGTTGTTGTTATTTTCTCTTTCCTCTAAGACAGTATTCTAGGCTATCCTCAAATTCACGATGCAGCTGAAGCTGACCACGAACTTCTGACAGTTCTGCTTCTATTTCCCGAGTGCTGAAAGTTCCAGTGTGTGCACATGCATGATCTATGGGGTGAAATGAAACCCAGGACTTCATGCACATTAGGCGTTCTGCCAGCTTACCTCCCTCTATTTTATCTTTTCAGGAAGCCTTCTCACTGCATCTAGACCTCAACAGTTGGCGAGGCTAGGTGGACAGGAATCCCTGTTCTCATTTTCCTGGCAATGGAATTATGGGCGCTTGTACCTGGACTTAAAGATATATGTGTGCATGTTCGTATATGCCTCAGGTACAGGTATGAGGGTTCGAGGACAACTCTGTAGAGCTCGTCTTCTCCATAGAAACCTTTACATGGGTCGCGGGGATCAAACTCGCATCATCAGGTTACACAGACAGTGCCTTTACTTGCTCCACCTGGTCTGGATATATTCCTGTGATGCTGGAGATTGGAACTCAGGTCCACATCTTTCACTTTATTGGCTGAGCCATCTATCCAGTCTCTGGATTAAGATTTTTGGGAGTTTCTCTGTCGCTTTGGAGCCTGTCCTGGAACTTGCTCTTGCAGACCAGGCTGTCCTCTAACTCACAGAGATCCACCTACCTCTGCCTCCCAAGTGCTGTGATTAAAAGTGTGCACCACCACTGCCCGGCTCAGATTAAGATTCTTAATTGTGGGGTCAACATGTACATATTCTCCCTCCCTCCCTCTCTTCCTCCCTCCCCAACACAATGTAGTTTTAAAATATTTTTATTGTGATACCCACTTGTTATTTATATGTCAGTTCAGCTGAGCTGGGAAAGCGAGTGCATGACTGTCAGATGTCAACAAATAGGGCTGAAGAGATGGCTCAGGGATTAAGAACACAGGATGTTTTTCCAGAGGACCTAGGCTACATTCCCGACATACATCTGCACGGAGACTCACCATCTGTAACTCCAGCTCTGGGGGATCCAATGCTTCCACAGGCAAAACATCCATACAAGTTTTAAAAGATGGCAACAGACCATACCAGCACATCGTCTTTAATCCCATTTGTTGTGGTAAGAGCGAAAGGCTGGAGTGGAGAAAACACTCAGCTTCCTGTTCCGTTTGTCCTTGAAGTAGCACCTTGTTATTTCAAAGTGCAGATGTACCATCTTGCAAAGGAGGGAAGGACCCCCAAACAAAAGGCTGCAGCCATTGGGGACTGGCGTGAGGACAAGAAAGAAGGGCTAATAGTGAGAAAGTGCCGAGCCAGGGGAAGCTCCAGGGAGACTGAAGCAGGTGGCTTATGGAGGGCTCTTCCCAAAGTCTCACACAGAGACCCCGAAGACGAGGAAAGGTCTAGGGATGTGAAAAGGGAGAGGTCCCAACTTCAGCCCACTGCAGGGTTGCTGTGCAGGGGCATGCCTCAGTGTGTGTGAGGAGCGCAGCCCACCTCAAAGAGGCCTGCCAGGTGAACTCTGATTTTTCAGTGGTGGGTTTGCAAATCAATAGGGCTTTCTCAACATTCAAACATTCCAACCATGTATTTGTGTGTGGTGTGGATGCACACTTGGCGTGCCAGGAGTCATCTCCGCCTACCACATGGGTCCCCAGAATCGAACTCAGGTTTCTAGAATGGTGGGAAGCACTTTGCCTGCTGAGTCATGTCACCAGCCCCACATCAACAGATTTTTGACCAGATTTGACCCCTTCCCTGCATTATCTGCTAGACTCACGGGTCACTGCGCAGAAGCAGCCGTCCTGGCTGATGGGATAACAGGTGTGCAGGACTATGTACAGTTGCGCTGGGTACAGAGCCAGGGCTTCGTGCACGCTGTGCAAGCGCTGATAAAACGTGGCACAGCTTCAGGTCCCTTTCAGCCTTTTGGAGAGGTTCTCCACTGGTTCTGGTGTCCTAGTCATCGCTAAGGGCAGTGATGCCATTTTCATTCTGCTTTCGCTACGGCTGATTCTAAAGATCTTGTTAATGGGGTTCCGCCATGTCACTATTCTTACAGAGGCATGGATCCCTTTGTAGTTTCCCCTTTTATAAAAAAGGATATGGAGGGGTTTTGTTGGTTTAGTTTTTTTTTTTTTTTAAATACAGGGTTTCTCTATGTAGCCACTGGCTGTCCTGGAACTGGCTCTGTAGGCCAGGCTGGCCTCTATATCAGGTATCCCTCTGACTCTGCCTCCCGAGTGCTGGGATTACACGGTGGTGTATGACTGTGTTCTTTGGACTTTTGGTTTTTCAAGACATGGTTTATGTGTAGCCTTGTTTGTCCTAAAACTTGCTCTATAGGCCAAATTGGACTCAAACTCACAAAGATTCACCTGCCTCTGCCTCTTGAGTGGTGGGATTAAAGGCGTGTGCCATCACTGCCTGACTAGGCTTTGTTTTTTTAACTTATATTTTAAAAGATGTATGCGTATGTATATATGTATATATTTAAACACTTAAGTCTACATTATATATAATGTATATATAATATATAAGTGTGTATGTCTGTCCATGTGTGGGTGTATGAGTGTTTTCTCCATCTATGTATGTACACCATGTGTTGGCCTAGTGTCCACAGAAGCCAGAAGGAGACACGAAAGCCCCTGGAACTGGAGTTACAGATGGTTGTGAGCTGCCATGTGGGTGCTGGGAACCAAACCTGGGTTAGTCTGTAAGAGTAGCAAGGGCTACTAACCATTGAGTCATCTCTCTAGGCACCAATGTGGATTCCAAACGAAACAACAACAACAACAAAAAACTACCCATAATTCTTAACATGTAATGTGATTTCCATCCTCCTTAAGAGATTGCTTCCTCTTCCTGACGTGAGTCTGAGGTCAGTTCTGGGCAATTAGACACCAGGGGATTTTATGAGCAGTAGAGCTGCTGCCGAACATTCTACAGCTATTATAAAAAAATAAAATAAAGAACAAAACCAAAATGTAGCTTGCTATCTGCTTTTGCCATGGTGGCTGATCTAGTGAGAGCTTCCACTCAAATGGAACAAGAAGAAACATAGCTGGGCATGGTGGCACATGCCTCTAATCCCAGCACAAAGGAATCAGAGACAGGCAGGTCTCTGTGAGTTCGAGGCCAGCCTTGTCAACACAGTGAAATTTTGTTCTTAAAAGAGAGTGATGTGGGAGGCTGGAGAGATGGCTCAATGGTTAATGGCTGCTCTTCCTGAGGACCCAGGTTCAATTCCCAGCACCCATATGGCAGCTCACAACTGCCTGTAGCTTCAGCTCCCTGAAAGCTGACACCTTTACACCAATGCCCATAAAATAAATTTAAAAAAAAAAAGAGTGACATGAAATCAGGTGGGATAGTATGTGCCTGTAATCCCAACACCTTGGAGGCAGAGACTAGTGGGGTCTCCATGAGTTCAAGCCCAGCCTGGTCTATACATATGGTTCCAGGTTGGCCAGGAATACATGAGTCTGTCTCAAAATGAAAAAATAAAGGAAGGTAGAGATCTGTGAAGAAATGAAGCTGAAGACTTTTTTTGTTTGTTTGTTTGTTTGTTTGTTTTTGTTTTTCAAGACAGGGTTTCTCTGTGGTTTTGGAGCCTGTCCTGGAACTAGCTCTTGTAGACCAGGCTGGTCTCGAACTCACAGAGATCCGCCTGCCTCTGCCTCCCAAGTGCTGGGATTAAAGGCATGCGCCACCACTGCCCGGCCTGAAGACTTTTTTTTAAAAAAGGAATAGAGCCAGGGTTTGGATGGGTTTTTTTTCCCTCCTTATTTTGATGTGTTTATGTGTGGGGTGTGTGTGTTGCACATTATTTTTTCTTAGCATGTATATTAGTGTCTTGCCTGCATGTATGTTAGTGTGAGGGTGTTGGATCCCCGGGAACTGGAGTTACAGACAGTTGTGAGCTGTCATGCGTGTGTTGGGAATTGAACCCGGGTCCTCTGGAAAGAGCAGTTAGTGTTCTTAACCACTGAGCTATCTCTCTAGGCCCCACACAATATTAAAGTAGCTTCTTATGCTTAGACACCAAAGCCTAATATCCAGAGAGGAACAAGACACTAGACATCTATATATTAATTTGATTCACTAAAAAAAAAAAATGCGTTGTTAGGTCTTAGAACTCAATAGTATACTCAAGAAAATAAAAATATCTCTCCCTGGTGAATTTATAGATCTTAAAAAACCACTTGCCCATCATATTCCTTACATATTAGTCTTCTGATAAAAGAAACTAGACTACCTGGCTTGGAAGCGCATGTCAGAAACCAATTTTAACCAGCAGGAATGGAAGCAGAAGGCACGGGGGGAATGCTGCTTATTGGCTTGCTCTACAGGCCTTGCTCAGCTTGCTTTCTTGCATCACCCAGGACCATCTGTTCAGAGGTAGCACTGTTCCCAGGGAACTGGGTCCTTCCACATCAATTATTATTCAGAAAATGCCCTACAGACCTGCCTGTAGACAACACAATAGAGGTATTTGTCAACAGAGGTTCCTCTGGGTAGCCTTAGTTGTCCTGGAACTTGCTCTGTAGATCAGGCTGGACTTGAACTCAGAGATTTGCCTGCCTCTGCCTCCCTAGTGCTGGGATTAAAGGTGTGTGCCACCACTGCCTAGCTTCATTTTCATTTGTGCATGCAAATCTATGAGAAAGCTTAATCCATAAGTTAGGCAGAGCATAATATTAGTGGTAGAAATGAATGGGAAGTACAGCAATTAAAATAGATTAGATACAGCTTATGCAAATGTACTTGCACTCTTTGGACCACATGTGGCCAATACAGAATGTGCATATTAGGGGGGACCACCACAGATTTAACTTAAATTTTCATTTTAAAAAAGAGTTCAAAGCCAGCCAGCCTGGTCTACAGAGCAAATTTCAGGATAGCCAGGGCTACACAGGGAAACCTTGCCTCAAAAAACAAAACCAAATCAAAACAACAACAAAAAAAATTGTTTAAATCATGTGTGTGGGGCTGTAGAGATGGCTCAGAGGTTAAGAGCCACTGTCTACTTTTCCAGAGGTCCCGAGTTCAATTCCCAGCAATCTCATGCTGGCTCACAGCCATCTGTAATGAGATCTGGTGCCTTCTTCTGACCTGCAAGCATACAGACAGACAGAACACGATGTACACAATAAATAAATAAATCTTTTAAAAAAAATCATGTGTGTGTCTCTCTATGTGTGGGCTTATGTATTTGAATGAAGTACCCACAGAGGCCAGAGGAAGTCACTGGATCCCCTGGAGCTGGGGTTACAGGCAGTTGTGAGTCACCTTACATGGGTGCTGGGAATTGAACCCAGGTCCTCTGCAAGAGCGGTACTTGCTCTTAACTACTGAGCCCTCTCTACAGCCCCATTAACTTAAATTTTCATGTAAATATGTCTGGACATTTCTTACTTTCTTCTGCTTGAGGTCTTAGGCATTTCAGAACTGGGGAAACAAAACCCCAGATGTCATCTGATCTTTGGTTTACTCTAGAGGAAACTGAGATGTATGACGTCAACTACCCTATCTACATTTGCACCCCTGGTGATGGGCCTGCAGCCTCCCAGTCACAGGAAGAACCCGGGACCACAGGGCAGGACCAAGCTCTCACGGGGGACTCAAAGGATAAATCAGAAGGCAAAGTGCTTGCTGTGAGAACATGAGGACCTAAGTTCATATCCCCGGTGCCCATAGGAAAGCTGGGCATGGCCACACACTTTTAATTACAGGAAGCAAAGACAAGTGGATGGTGAGGGCTGGCTGAGCAGTCAGTCTAGATGAGATGACCATGGTCAGTGAGACCTTGTCTCAAGAAATAAAGTGGAGAGTGATCGAGTAAGACACCTGACATCAACCTTTGGTTTACATGCGTACAAACACACCACACACACACACACACACACACATAGAGATTTTGCTTGACCTGCATACATCTTGTTACCTAATATCAATGTTACTGTATTTTCCCATGTCCTCAGTCTTTTTTCAGGAATCTTAAGGCATTTTCCTCCCAGTGTGGGCAATGCAATTGCTAGCTACCCCAAACACAAGTCGATTGTGAAGAGCTATTTTTTTTTTTATAAAAAAGACATTGTGTGTTTTCTGGCTTCCAAAATGCATATACATTTTTATGTTTAAACAATTTTAAAAAGAAAGATATCTCTTGAATGCACCTGCTCTCCCAGAAAAGTAGCTATGAAATTGATGATTTATCTTAAAATTGATGAAAATTTAAGTCTATAAAAATATTTGTCACTGGCCATTTCCACTTCCAACCCATCCTGGCACAGTACTTTGCATGAAGATACAGAGTAAAATGAGAATACATGATCTTGTCAAATTTCATCTCCCGCATTTATCTTTTTCTTGCTCCATATAGACCTTTGAGCATCGGAAATTGGAGGCAAATTGACTTTACCATGGGAACTAAGTGCAGCAATTTCTTGGCATTCTGTATCATTTTAACTGTGCTATTTTTACATCTAAAATATCTAGATGTCAGAACTTCACTTCTAGAGAAACATTATGGACTGAGGAGCTGCCAAGTATGTTTAAAAACGCCAAACAAGGGCTTTCAATAATTAATGCCATGCTAATTATAAATTCCAGTCAGATTCAGAAATCTCAAGGTGAGTCAGGTTTACCACAGAGTTGGGGGAGCCACCGTGGTTAAGATGCTATGAGGGTCGCTTAAGCACCTGTCCTCTGCAGGGGAGCTTAGCCTTTATCTTCAGCACCATGACAACGGCTCCACTAATGGGCTTCACAAAGGCGGTGGGCAGGAGAGTCAAACACAGGAACTTTGAAATCATATGGAACTCTGATACAGACACTTAGCTGTGTGCCTTTTTACAGCCTCTTTGAAGCCTCAATGTGCTCATTTGTAAGATCAACACAGAAATACAGGTATCAGGTGTGAGTATGAGGAGTTAGTGAATACAGGCAGATGGTAAGTTAGTGAGAAGACCTCACTCCTTCCTCATCTTCTTCCTTGAGTCCTTTCTAACATCACACAGAAATACTCCTCAAATACAGCTGGTTCCGTAACCTCAATACCCCACCTTCTAAAATACACTGTATGTTCTATCCCACCCTGCTCAACTGGTAAAAGCAAGAGCCCTTCGTCACTACAGCAGAGCTAGCCTATGTTCAGGATTTGTGAATGATTGACCCAATTTTTGTCATTTCCATAAACACCAATATTATTTACTGAGACTTTCAATTTGGTTTTTGTTGTGATAAACACCATGACTAAAAAAACTACTTGGAGAGGAAAGGGTTTATTTCATCTTATGATGTGGGGTCTCCTTTTGGGTACGTGTTGTTTATTGGTTGATGAATAAAGCTGTTTCGGCCAATGGCTTAGCAGAGTAAAGCCAGGCAGGAAATAGAGAGAGAAAGAGTAGGCAGAGTCAAGGAGACACCACGTAGTTACTGAAGGAGGCAGACGACATGTTGTAATTAATAAGTTTCTGTGTGATTATTTTGGGTCTGTGCAGCCAGGGAAATGAAAAGAGCAGTCTGTCACTGAGGGAAATCAAGGCAGGAGCCTGGAGGCAGGAGCTAACACAGAGACTGAAGGGGACACTGCTTACTGGTTTGCACTCTCTGGCTTCCTCAGTTACATTTCTTTTACAGCTCAGGCCTACCAGCCCACCAGGGATGGCACTGCCCAGAGTGGGCTGGGACCTTCTATATCAATTAGCCATCAAGAAAATGCCCCCACAGACATGATATAAAGACCACACCTAAAACTTGGAGAGGAAGGGGCTTATTTCACCTTACAGCTCTAACTGCATCATCAGAGGAAGCAAGGCAGGAGCTCAAGGCAAGAGCCCGGAGGCAGGAATGGAAGCAGAAGGCACGGGGAATGCTGCTTATTGGCTTGCTCTATAGGCCTTGCTCAGCTTGCTTTCTTGCATCACCCAGGACCATCTGTTCAGAGGTAGCACTGTTCCCAGGGAACTGGGTCCTTCCACATCAATTATTATTCAGAAAATGCCTACAAGCCTACCCATACACATCGTGATAGAGGTATTTGTCAACAGAGGTTTCTCTTATGAGATACCTCTAGCTTGCGTCAAGCTGACAAAAAAAAAAAAAAAAAACTGTCGTGGACATGTGCCTGTAGGCCAATCTAGTGGAGGCAATCCCTTACTTGAGGGTCTCTCTTCCTAAATGACCATTAGTTGTATGAAGTTGATGGTGGATGTTAGCAATAACACCTAGTATATTTGAGACAGTCAAAGACTAAATGCCTGTGAAATCACAAATTTAACATATTAATTATACAACATACACGGACATGCAACCTTCATATTACTAAATCAAATGTACCTAAAATCCTCTCCTGTTCTGCCATAGTATAAATGCAATATGTTGGTACAGAAGTCCAAATTATTCATGTCATCTCAGCAGACCTGGATATACAGGAAACTGGGCATTGATAAAACCATTGGAAGTGCCAGGGATTAGATCTGAGACTAGGTTCTCAGAATTGGCTCCCATAACACCAATCTCCCAAGGAAATACGACCCCTGGGGCTACTGAGAGAAGAATCATTGCTACTGTCACCACCACGAGGGATCCACAAATCCACAAAACTTGCAAATGGGCATTACAGATGCAGTACATCCTCCAGCTGTGCTGTCATTGCGTCTTTCAAACATCCAGGGACCTGAGGTCCAGATGTAAGAAGCTCAGTCCTACCTGGTGTCCACCTATTGCTAAAATATTCTCCCTCTGGAGACAGCTTCTATTCCTCCTCCAAAGGCCCAACAGCAAAGGAGGTATGATACCACCAACATCCACTCTGGGAACCAATGCATTTTAGGCTGACTTACAGAGCACTGAGGTTATGGGCAGGGGCATGGATGGCCGTAGGTAGCCACACTAGAATGTCTACACCCAGTATGGTGACTTCTTCAAGACTCCACAAATGGAGCCTCCTCCCTAATCCTCTTTGCCCTATATACTTCTAGCCCCTCCCCGAGGCCATGAGTAATGAGGGCAGAACTGGAAATAACTGGTTGAGAAGTGTGGCTGGACACTCTGCCAGTGCAGGAATGTCAGCAGTCAATGAGCCCAGCTGTGATGTCTTTTGCAGGCTGGCACAACTTAACTTATACAGATAGTGGCATTTGGGCTCAGAGGACAGTCCTGTAGGACACCGCCTTTTGAATTTCATACGCTCTTATACAAATGGTGGGAATTCATGTCAAATGGGACACTTAGCTGCAAGGGAGTCTGAAATGCAGGACACTTAGCTGCAAGGGAGTCATCTGAAACGCATAGCTGCTAGCTCTGCAGCCTCTGCTATTTGAATAGACATACTGGAAACATATTTAAATGAAATAGCCTGACCTATCTGTTACAAACCACAGGGCAGGGCCCCCAGCAAGAGACTTTGGGATTCACAGTCCCTAAATCATGTCTTCTTCAGCCTCTCAGGACAATTGCAATGGTCCCCCCCATACATCATTTAAAATTTTTATTAAAATTATTTTCGTACAATATATTTTAATCATAGTCTTTCCCTTCTGCAATGGGTTCCAGATCACCCTCACCTCCATACCCATCAACTTCAAATTCATTCTCTTAAAAAGGAAGAAGGGAGGGAGGGAGGAAGGAAGGGAAACCAGTAAGACATAAAATACGAAAACAATGCAAAAAAAAAAGCACTCACAAAAAGTCATGGCATCTGTTTTGTGTTTGCCACCTACTGGGTATGAGACCTGCCCTGGAGCATGGTCAGATTCCTCCTGAGGCCTGTGTGACTGAGAACCAACCAGAAGCAATTTCTGATATCGCATCTGGCCAGCTTTGACGAACTTCATTGTTCCTACCTCAGTTATCTATGACTAAAGAAATCCCAGTTGTCTTCAAAGCTTTAGACTAAGGAATGACAATGTGTACACTGCATGGCGTTCCCATTTCAAGTCATTGGAAAGGAAACCAGAAGACGATGAACTCGGTGTTATGATTTCAGCCACAATAAGGCTGACACTTCCGGGTTCTAGGGCCATGCATGTGTGGACAAGACCTCAGTGCCTAATGACCCTGGGGATGTCAGAGGGCCCCGCGTGACCCACCACCCACGTGCTGTGTGTTTGCATCATCCACAAATGACTCAGCTAAGCCCTTGCGCACATGTGTGAGCCCTGTCATCTGCATATGACATAGTCACATCAACCTCCTGTGTGCATACGCTAGGCAGCTTTTAAAAGCTGGACACCATCTCCACCCCCCATCCCGCACACTGACTTCCCCAGACCTGTACACGCCCCCTCTAATAAACTCCTAAGCAGGTTTGTTGCGTGTTCTGTGTTTCCTTCTAACTCACGCCAGGTAATTTCACTCAGCCCTTCAGTTCCTGGGTACCATGGGGTATAATGAGATAATCAGGACATACAAAGTTGTCCTGATCTACACCACACACACACACACACTTACACATATAGACACAGACACTCACACACATACAGACACAGAAAGACAGACACACACACACACGGACAATTACACATACAGACAAACACACACAGACACAGACACAGACAGACACACACATAGACACACTCACACACATATAGATACAGACAGACAAACAGACACACACATACACACACACACACCTTTTTAACAGAAGAATCCAACTCTGAAAGACTCCATCTTGCCAGTCTGGAAAGACTGCACTCTTAGACTAACACCATATTCTCCCTTGATCTTCACTCCTAGATAATCCCTGGAATATGGAGGCTGGTCCAGACAGCTGGATACACGGATTTGTCTTAAAAAACAGTGTTTCTTGGATCCCAAACTCTTTGTAAGTGTTATAAATTGTCACTTGTTTAAGGGACAGTTAGACTGGTATTTCCATTTCAGCAGGGAGCATGAGGACTGGTGTTCAGGGCTGTGTAACAGAAACCAGAGCAAGGCCTACGGAAAAGCTCCATGGGGAAGGTGGAATGCTACAGGAGGGAGTCATTAAACACCAGGCCAGAGATGGGAATGCGAGGATGGGAGGTGCTGACTAGTGAACTCGCTCTGCAGTCGGCTGCTGGGTTTGAATCAGTGAGCATCCTAAAGCACAGCAGATCATTTCTGCAGGCCTCAGCTTTCCCGTCTGTAAGTCAGAGTCAGACCACCAGCTGCACAGGGCTGCTGTGGAATCAGCCGTGTCTGGAAGTGTAGAGTGAGTGTGGCCAGACTCTCTTCCACCTGCAAAGGGGCACAGAGATCACCACCACCTTTCCAGAAAATTGCAACCAAACGTTATTGTCAAAAGTTGCTGCTTTCAGGGTTTAGAAAATCGAGGGCCCCGTAGCTACCTACACAAAAGAGCACATTGGCCTCTGGGTAGAACCTGGGTGCTGTGGCATTGTGTTCAGTCAGGGGTGCCCTCTATCTTCCTTAACAGTGTGAAGCTGACCTTGAAGACCAGCGGCAAACAAGAGCAACACTGTGATTGGAGTCAGAGTGGGTAAGAGCCAAGATTTTCTCCCCCACCCCCAAGCCTCTGTCTAGTGGCAACCTGGAAAGTTTTCTTTTATACTAAAGGTTATAATTAAAGCTAAATAAATAGAGAAAGAAAGTTCACTTGCTTCTCAAATCAGAAATACATTTCCTGAACCCACAGCCGCAGATGAAAACCTTACAAGCTTGGGAGTTTTAATGATGATTACAGACCAACACTAACTAATTGCCGTGCTCTGAAACATACAGCATGATCTTTAGGAAGCCAGGCCACAAAGGAGAATAAGAATTATCTAAAACTAAAACACTGAGCACAGATATGAGCAACTGCACTCCAAAGAGAAAGTCCTGAAGAGCCAACGTCAGCAATAACAAGGAACAGAAAGACAGATTGTTTAGCTATGTTGAAGAAAAGCAGGAATCTATGATACTTTATGGGCTAGCTATGAACAGCCTGAAAGTGAAATGAAAAGGAATAGTTTTGTTAGGAATAACATAAAAAAATAAAACCCTTAAAAATAAAATTGACAAAAAAACGCAAAGCTTGTGCATTGAAAATGACAATGTAGGGGCTGGAGAGCTGGCTCAGCAGGTAAGAGTGCTGCTGCCCTTTGGGAGAACCCACAATCAGTTCCCAGTACCCATACTGGGCAGTTCCCAGTATGAGACAGGAGAGTCAGCTCCCTGTGATGCCCTCTTCTGGCCTCCCCAGGTATCTGCGCGCATTTGCACAAACGTCTGCCCTGCACACATACACACATTATTACAAGTAAAAAGTCTTTCTAAAGAAAGTGACCAAATATCACCCTCCCCACAAAAGAAAGACAGAGCAAGTTGGCACCAAAATCTGACTCAGAAATACAACCACGGGGGAGGAGCCTGTGCTCCTAGAAAGCCCCGTCCCCATGCCACCTAATACAGTCTCTGGGTCATGAAGAAAAACAAAATGAAACAAACAAACAAATGAAAAACTAGAAGAGGGAGTAGTTGGGATGAGGAAGGGAATTAGTGGGAATGGAAGCAGACAACAGAGGGGAACAGGTATGTGTATGATCAAAATATATACATATATGAAAATGTTATAATGAAACCCATTATGTATAATCAACATATACATAAAGCAAATTATTTTATAAGGTGCATTAAAAAGTACAGGAAGAGCTGCCTATGTCACCTCTGCCCCCAAATTCATGTAGCACAGCACAAAGAGAGATAGCTCTGCATGAGAGGAGAGGGAATGATGCTCAGGCCATAGGCTTAGAACTCAGAACCCCAAACCCAGGTAGCAAAATGAAGCCCTGCCTATATCAGGCAGGAAGAGGAAGGCAGGCACAGCTGATTGCCTTAGCACCTAGAGGTGGGCTTCCTGTGGAGAAACCTTTCTGGGGCCAGGGACAATGAAGCTTCTGCACCTCACCTGGAGCCAAGTAGAGGCTTGTAGAAATGAACTCTGAAGGCACCACTGCTAGTCACCCTGTACAGCAATACCAACTACTGATCGGTGAGCAACTTGGACTTGGGAGGCCCTCTAGTGTGAAGACAGGGGCAATGCAGTAACAGCAGACTAGCGTCCTATCTGGACTTAGAGCGCCATCTACAGCTGAAGTAGCAGCAGTGACCACCACCTTAGAGAAAAGCCTAAAAGATAACACAGAAGTCAGGTGACGAAGAGACTATGTATCAAACCTTCAACATGCAAATACCACCGTAGGCCAACAAATACAAACTGGAAAGGAATCATGCATGACCTCATCTAGTGAACGCGTGAAACTGGCCACTAAGAAACTGATACCCGAACCTCAGACAGCAATTATGGTTTTTAAGAATTAGTTATTTTATGGATGTTTTGTCTTCATTTACATCTGCACACCAGAAGAGAACATCAGATCCCATAGGACTACAGTTATAGACAGTTGTGGGCCACCATGTGGGTGCTGGGAATTGAACTCAGGACCTCTAGAAGAGCACCCAGTGCTCTGAGCCTTTGAGCCATCTCTCCACCCCTCAGGAAGAGAATGTAAGTAGTAGTTGCTTTAAGGAAATTCAGTAAACTTCAAGGAAACACTGAAAAACAATTCTATACTCTTGTCAAAGCCACAACAGAGAGGTGGAAGAAACTGTAAATTCACTAAGATCCAGGTACTAAAAAATGTTCACAATGAAGTAAAAACCACAACAGAAGCCATCTTAACTTCTTCTCCCCTTGTCATGGCAAAATATCCTGACAAAGTGTCTTAATGAAGAGGGGTTTCTTCAACAGTTCAAGGGACCACTGTACCTTATGCAGCATGGTGAGGAAGTTGAGGAGCTTGAAGCCGTTGGCCATGTTATGTCAACAGTCAGGAGGCAGCCAGGGATGAATCCCTGCAAATGCTCATCTGGTTTTTTCAGCTTTATACAGCTCAGGATCCCCTGACAACCTCTATTAAAGCTATATGTCTTTCTACATCAGTTAAGATAATTAAGACAGCCCCTCCTAAGCACAGCCAGGAGCTTGTCTCCCAGGCAATTCTAGAGTCTGTCAAGCTGACAATTCATGCTAATCATCAAAGAAGGTATCTGAAAAGAAAGAAAAGGCAGGTAAAAAAGGAAGACCAGGGAGCTCAAAGGTAAATGTGTTTGGAGTTAGAAAAGAGATGGATGTGTGTGTGTGAAATGAAATGGCCACACTTACACCATACACAAAAATAAGTCTTTTTAATTAAAGTCTTTAATTTGAAAGTAGAAAAGGGCCCAAGTATAATGGATTAAGTAAAAATTCTACGGATCCCCAAGCGGCAGCAGTGGGCAGTGGGTCCCAAGAGCAGCCAGTCCCAGGCAGGGACAGCGCAGTTCCCCAAGTGGCCACGAGGGACAGTGAGTCCCATGAGGAGAGACAGACAGATGGGCATGCCATGAGACCACACTGGAGGTCTTTGAAGGTGGCTGGTCCCAGGCAGGGAGACATGCAGCGGATGAAAGACAGAGACATGGATAGGCACGCCATGAAGAATGAGGTTGGATATTTATTTAGTGGGTTATGGAAGGGAAGGGGAGATGGAATAAGAAGAGAAGGGGAAAGAGTAGAAAGAAACAGAGAGAGACAGAGAAAGAGGGGGGAAGGGGAGAAGTGGGGAGAATGGACAAGGCAGAAGCCGCCTCTTGGGGGAGATATAAAAAAGAGAAGGGACTCAGGCTGGAAGTTGAAGATCAGCTTGCTTGGGGGTGGGGTGGGCGTGGCTTGTCTCTTCAAGGGACAGAGCAGACCATTACATCAAGGAAAGTCATTGCACAATGACAAAGAAGTCAATCAGCAAGAGGAATTACTGTAAATGTGTATGTACCTAATAACAGCACACAACACACAGATTAACATTGATCAGCATGGGAGAGCTATATTACATGACAGTGTACAGCACCATAACTCCACTTCAGCAATGGACAGATCACTCAGTCTGAAAACCATTGGACAGCAGCGTGTCCTTAAACTGTGCCCGAGACCAAATGGGCACAACAGATCTTTTCAGAACATTCCATCCAACAGCTGCTGAATACACAGTCTTCTGTGCTGTGACATTCTCCCAGCTAGGTCACAGAACAGCCACTAAACAGGTCTCGGCACAGATTGCAGAGTGAGGTCATGCTGGGAGTCTCCTGCAACCACAACACAATCCAACTAGAAATAAGAAAAGTTTTAGAAACCACATGCACGTCTAGAAACTGTACAACACGCACTGAAACCAGTTGCTGTGGGAGGCTTGTTTGTACTGTCGCTCAGAGACTGCCAATAAAGTTAACCCTTAAATCACAACAGGCAAATGAAGAAAATAAGAAGGCACAAGCTATCTTCAATCACACGTTTAAGGTAGCAGGAGCAGTGTGGAGACACTGGAATAATCGGCCCCTCCATCATGTAAGTAGTTTATAATTTCAAATAAATAATCATCTTGGCACCTTAAGGACCTAGAAAATCAGAAAAAAAAATCAGATCCAAAATCAGAAGGAAGAAAATTATCCCAGAGTGAATGTAATGGTCTGTCCTGTCTCTTTAAGAGACAAGCCATGCCCACCCCCTACCACCCACTCACCCGTCTGCTGAGGCAAGCTGATCTTCAGCTTTCAGCCTGAATCCCTTCTTTTCTGTCTCTCTTGAAGAGGCAGCTTCAGTCTCTCCCTTCTCCCCACTTCTCCCCTCTCCCATTTCTCTCTCTCTCTCTCTCTCTCTCTCTCTCTCTCTCTGCCTCTCTCTCTGCTCTTCCTCCTTCTTCCCTTTCCCCTCCATAACCCACTAAATAAATATCCAACTTCACTCTGCATGACGTGCCTATCCGTCTCAGTCTCTCACCTACCACGCAGTTTCCTGCCTGGACCTGGCTGCCTTCATGGTGGGGTCTCAGGACCCACTGCCCTCTGCAGCCACTCAGGGACCTGCAGCATTTTCTTAAACCATAAGAGTGAAAACAAATGAAATGAAACAATAACTAAAACAAAAACCCAGTCGTGAACAAAATTGATAAACTCTCCCACACTAACAAAGAAAACAAAGGCCATAAATAAAGGCAGAGATGAAGATGAAAACGTCACAACTGACATCACAGAAGCAGAAATGTGGGATATTTGTACACTGTATGAAAACGTATCACTGTGATTGGTGTAATAAAAAACTGAATGGCAAACAGCTAGGTAGGAAGTATTGGTGGAAGTTTAGGAGACAGAAAGAGCTCTGGGAAGAAGAAGGCAGAGTTGCCAGCCAGACGTGGAATAAGCAACGTGAACAGTACGGAGAGATGAGGCAACGAGCCAGGCGACACTGTAGATTAAAATAAACTGGTTAATTTAAGTTACAAACGCTAGTTGAGACAAACCTAAGTCAAAGGCCAAAGTTTCATAATTAATATAAGTTTCCATGTAGTTAAGATCTGGCTGGCAGGACAGAGGAGGACCTGTTACAAAGAATCACTAAACAATTATTTGTCAACAAATTTGAAAAATCTAGAAGAAACTGATGAATTTTTGGATACACACATTGCCATAATTGAATCCGTGTTTTTTTTTTTTTTTTTTTTTTTTTTTTTGACAGTCTCTATAGCCCTGACTGTCCTGGAACACACTAGGTAGACCAGTCTGGCCTTGAGCTCACAAAAATCCACCTGCCTCTGCCTTCGAAGTGCTCAGATCAAAGGGGTACACCACCACACCGGGCCACAATTGAATCCTGAAGAAACAGGAAAGTAAGACAAGCAGACCTGTTGGGAGCTGTTCCGTCTATCTAGGAGCCATTCTGTCTGGTTTCAGACCAGTATGTGAGTGCTTGTCCAACGGATCTCCAGATGAGGCAAAACCCCATGGAGACAGTCTCACTTGTCAAGAACCAGTGGACTTCAGGAGAGCACAGAATACTGCTGGGACCTTGAGGCCTGGATGCTGTCTTCTCTCTTGTAATATTGTTGATTCTTTTGGTAGTTTTGATTTCATTTTGTCAGTCATGCATGGAACAGCTGTGATCATTCCAGAAAACCTCATTTTTTTTCTCAAATATTTTCCCATACAATTCTTTGGAAGCTGATGTTTCTCAGGTTTCTTGTCTGGGGATGTCAGCTGTCACTTCAGATCCTGGGAGGTGCTCTAATTCAGTACTGACAGGATCGGAGGCAGATCACTCCTACTTCTGTAAATATATTTTGAATAAGACTATTGTTCTGGAAAATGTGTGCTTATGTCATTCACCTTTTGTAAAGACAGGATGTACCCAGCTTCTTATGTGGTCCAGCTATCAAAATGATAAGTGTTGTTTTGGATTAAAGATGTTTTGATGCAAAAGCTGGGTAAAGAAACCATAATTGACATATTTGTTTTTGCTGGAGATTAACGTTGGAAGATGGGAAAAACTTGTTTGTTAGAATGGAAAGACATGCTTGTTTTTGATGCATAAATAAAGATGGCTGGAGCTTTTCTGGCCAGCAATTTGTGTGAAACTCATCTGGTGATCATACAATTCATTTCTCCGTGTCGACACTCTTGTCCCTCCTCAGGACCTGAACCCAGGCTGTGGTGGGGCTGGAACACAGAACAATTATGATTAGCAAGATTGAATAAACAATAAATAATAAAAGACTCCCAATTGAATAAGCCTAGAACTATACGCTATCTGTCCCCAGTCATCTCTGTGTCGTGGGCTGCTTCTGAAGGAGTGGTTCATGCCGCTCACAGTCCTGAAGGCACAGTCTCTGAAATGGTGTGGCATGCAGCTGTATGCCGAGGACAATCCTGCTGCACCATCTCAGGACACAGCGAAACAGAAACATGTGGGAGGAAGCGAGTGACAGCATCTCCAACCAATGGGTACAAGACAGGCAAAATTTCGCTTCCTTCCGTCCTCTCATGATAACTACCAAAGTGGCTGTAAGAAAATGTCCCTAGGGACCAAGGGCCACTACCTCTCAGAGGTTCCATTACCTCCTGATAGGACAACCCGGAAGACCAAGCCTTCACACACCTACCCCGCAGCAACTTCACTATTGAATGCTACCATAATACCCTTAAAGCTGGTGCCAATTCTTCATTTGTTAAAAAGAAGCGATGATGATGGGCATGGTGGCACATCCCATGGTGGAGCATCCCTTTTATCCTCTGCACACAGGAAGCAGAGGCAGGAGGATCTCTGTGAGTCTGAGGCCAACCTGGTCTACAATAGTAAGCCCCAGGCCAGCTAGGGATATGTAGTAAGACCCTGTCTAAACTTAAAAAGGGCTGGTGCCAAGAGGAAGAGGGAAGGATTTTTTTCCAAACTCACTTTATGAAGCCAGCATTATCTTTTTATTATGATTTTTAAAAATCTTAATTATATATTCAAATTATATATTCAATTATATATAAATATTATATATATATGGCATACAGAGCCAGAGGCATTGGATTCCCTTGAAGCTGGAGTTGCAGGTGGCTGTAGCCACCTGATGTGGGTGCTGGGTTCTAAACTCTGGTTGTCTCTGCAAGAGCAGTATGCCTGCCTACTTTTAACCACTGAGCTATTTGTCTGGCCCCAGGCCAGCACTGTCTTGACAAAAATACAGCTTCAGGCCAGAATTCCTAATAAACACCAAAGCACAACTCTCCAACAAATACTAACGAGCAAAACCAACAATATGTTAAAAATATTATCCACACAATCCCATGGGACTTATTTCAAGCAGGGAAGCATGACTCAACATAGGTCACTAAGAGATGTGATCAGACACATCTGTCCTCGTTAGGGTCACTGTTATGACCAAAGCGGCTTGGGAAGGAAGGAGTTTATTTGGCTTATGCTGCCACATCATAATTTATTATTAAAGTCAGAGAAGGAACCTGGAAGCAGGGGCTGGTGCAGAGACCATAGAGAGATGCTGTTTACTGGCTAGCTCATCATGGCTTCCTCAGTCTGCTTCCTTATAGAACCAAGGACCAGCAATAAGACAACAGAGAACAAACAAATAAATAAATATCGCCTAAAATGGAAATAATGAACAAAAGTCAGTAGCACCTGAGGATACCACTGGCTCAGAGATGGCACCACCACCCAGGGCTGATAGCACCACCAATTCCTAATTAAGAAATGCCCTACAGCCAGACTTTATGGGCATTTTCTCAATTGAGGTTCCTTGCTTTCAGATGACTCTAACTGATATCACGTTGACATAAAGCAGACCAGCACACATCCCAACAAAATGAAGAACAAAATCATTCCAATGTCCACAAAGTCCTTGATAAAATTCAAATCTCTTTATGATAAAAGGGAAGGAAGGTCTTTTAACATGATAAAGGCCAGATATAACAAGCCCATAGAAAGCATCATTCTGAATGGGAAGAAAGTGGAAATTTTTGTCTTTAGGTTATTGACCACGACAAGGATGCCAACTTATGCCACTTTTATTCCACATGGTGCTGGGAATCCAGATCAGCAATAAGGCAACAGAAAAATAAATAAATGAATCAACAGCATCAAAAATGGAAATACTGAACAAAAGTCAGTAGCACCTGAGGATACTATGATGTTTTAAACATGGATAACCCTGCCCAAAGACTCCACCAAAAACCTTAGAGCCAAGAAATGAATTCAGCGAAGAGACAGGATACAAAATGAACATAAAAAATCAGAAGCATTGCCGCATCCCAATAGTTAATTATCTGAAATAGAAGAAAGCAATGCTGTTTGCAAGAACCAGAGAGAGACACAGACAGACAAACACAGACAGACCTGGAAATTAATTTAACTAAAGAAAACTGAATGAAAGTAATTGACAGGACACAAAGAAATAGTAAACCACCTGCGGGATTAGACAAACCAGTATTGTTAAGCTATCCACACCACCTGAAGGTTCTACAGATTTCATGCAATCCCTATTAAAATAACAATATTGTTCTTCACAAAACTGAGAAACATAATGAGGAAGAATAGCCAAATGATGGGGGAGAGTCTTCTGTTTTGTGTTAATTTCATTGGTTAAATAAAGAGACTATCTTGGCCCTTTAATAGGACAGAAAATTAGGTAGGTGGAAAAGACTAAACAAAATGCTGGGAAAAAGAAGCTGAGTCAGACAGTCGCCATGATTTTCCCACTCCAGACAGACACAGGTTAAGATCTTTCCTGGTAAGCCAGCTCGTGGTGCTACACAAAATATTAGAAATGGGTTAGATCAATATGTAAGAGCTAGCCAATAAGAGGTTAAAACAAATGGGCCAAGCAATGTTTTAAAAAATACAGTTTCCGTGTAATTATTTCGGGGAAAGCTAGCCGGGTGGCGGGACGCAGCCCATCGCTCCACACAACAGAGTGGCGCGTCAACCTTGAATGAAAAGAACAAAGGAGTACTAGGTTATTGATCCCCAAACACACAGAAGCGTCCCCCTCCATTTCTCTTTAGGAGTTTCACAGTTCCAGCTCCTATGTTTAGTTTCTAACATGCTTAGCGTTTATGTGGCGTGTGATGAGAGACAGGGATCCAGTTTCATCCCTCTGTGTGTGGGCATCCAGTTTCCCCATGTAGTGAGCACACAGTTCTTTCCATACTAGTCAGCTTTCTGGTACTGCAACCCATATCTGAGCTAAAACAGTCTAAAAATATAATAAAGGTTTGTGTGGAGGTATCTGTACGTGACCAGTTGGTTCTACTGCCTTGAGCCTGTAGCAGCATGTTACATTACGATAGAATGGGTGGTGGAGAAAGCCAGTTCAGGTATGAGATGGGAAAGGGTCAGGGTCCCCAGCAACTGGAAAACCTCCCAGTAGGCTCCATTAAAGTTTCTGCCCCTCCCTTAGCACCAGGGACTGGGAATTCAGTCTTAGAATGTATTTGAGTAGGCATTTCACCAAAGAAGATTCCTAAGCAACTAACAAAGCATGAAGAGAGTCTCTGTCTGAACTGCGGAGGGAGTAAGGGAAGTTTTGTTTCATATGTGTTATAAAGGGTTAGTAAAGAAGACTGACAATAATAGGCAGAAATATAAAATAGTATGGGCACTTGGGAAAACAATCTGGACTACCCTGTGCAGCTTAAGGTAGCCTTAAACTCATGATCTTCTTGCCTTACCAAGTCCTGGTACCACCGGCATGCAATGCCAAATCCTACTTGTGGCTCATTGAAAGGTTACAAATATAAATTTTAAAATAAACATTTAAAAAGTTAAACAGTTGCTATTCCATCTAACATTTCCACTTCAAGAAGCCAGTGAAGGGTATAATTGCCCACACAGTTATTTATAGGGAAATGTTCAGAGTCATATTGGTCAGGGTAATCCAACCCCGGAGACAAAGGGAGCATCCAGCATCCAGTGAATGGGAAATTAAATGTGATGCATCTGCAGAACAGAGCACTTGTCAGCAACAGAAAGGAACTGACTTCTGGGGCACGCTAACAAACCAGCCTCGGAAACAGGCTAGGTAAAGAAGACAGTGACGATTATTCATAGCATGAGTCCGTGTACATGAACTATCTACAGAGCCAGAAACGTCAGCTAACAGGGAGAGGAAACTCATTTCAAAAGGGATAACTTTTGCAGTAAAGAACTATTTTAGTATTAGACTGTGGTGTTGTTTGCACAAAGGTGAAGCTCCACTAGAAAGTTCTGCTGCACTCTCACACGAGTGGATTTTATCTGTCCACAGTCTCAATGCGTTGTTAAGGAGTGTTAGGGTGGTCTGAGAATTAAATCCCCATCACATCTGGCTTCTTAATCAACCTAAAGATTACCCCCTCCTTTAAATGCACTGGCACAGAAATCATATAATTCCTTTCCTCCATAAAACAAAACCACACTTCTTTGTTCTCCACATTATATACCCTCTATGTTGCCAACCATTTTGCACGGTATTTTGACTTTCCCTCTCTGTAAAATTTCAGGGTCTCTTTTTTTTAAACTTTATTTAAAAATAAAGTGTGTGCGTGTGTGCACACACACTTGCATGCCCATGGAAGCCAGAAGAGAACATCAGATCCCCTGGAACTATAGGTACTTGTGAGCCTTCAGATGTAGATGCTGGGAGCTGAGCTCTGGTTCTCTGCAAGAGCTTGTGTCAAGTTGACACAGAACTATCTAGCACAGCAGACATTACTAATCAATCATAGCATCCCCGGGGGTGGGGGGACTACAAACCCTTTGGAAGGCAGTGTGCTGGGAACTCACTATGATTAAAAATGAAATTGAACTTCTTGCTTATGCTAGAGACAAAGACTGGATTAGCTTTATATGAAGCTTAAGATATCTGAAGCTGTGCACGGTGCCGCCTGTTTTTAATTCTAGCACTTGGAGGGCAGAGGCAGGTGGATCTCGGAAGTTTAACGCCAGCCTGCTCTACATAGTGTATTCCCGGTCAACCAGAGCTACACAGTGGGATCCTGTCTTAAAAATATTTTTTTTACCCCCCTTTTTCCACATACTACTCAGAAAGTCAGGTACTATACTCATTAATTCATTTTTAATTAATTTCTCAAAATGTTTTTCTTTATGACTTTTATGTATTAAATTTTATTAACTTATGGTATGGGCATGCAACAAGATCTTGCTAAGGTTCCCAGACTGGCCTTGAACTATCTATGCAGCCCAGACTGGCCTTGCATTTATCATGCGCCTGGCTCACCCTTACAAGGACTAGCATTACCACACTCATCTTGTGTATTTAATTTTAAATACTTAAAATCAAAATACTGTGATTAGTTTTCAGTTGACACTTTTCCAAATTTATAATTTTGTAACCATAGAATTACAGGGGAGAAAGAATTCCTATACAGGTCAGCTGCACTATAATCAACACGCAGAGCTTCATACATGTCCTTGGTATGTACATTAATATACTCACAAAGATGTGCGACCATCATGGGCTCCCTATTCATCCCAACTTTTTACTGTACACTCGTTTCTCTAAATAATCTGACATCTGGATTGTTGAAACTCAGCCGCAGGTGGGGCTTCTCTAACACTGCGCTAATAAAACAGTACAGAACTGTCGAGCCCCTCCCCCCCACCCCCCCAGTCTGCCTGGCCAGCCAGGTTTATTGCCAAAGGAGCCGCTAAGTGCCAGCCGGCACATCGCTCTATTGTTTTCTACAAGTTATGAGTCCTAGAATCTGGCTGAGATCTGTGAAACTTCTTGCCTTGCGATTTTGGCACTGCCATGCACTTATCTCCCACGTTTAAAGATTAGGACAAGATAGATCTGGGTCTACTCTCCTTAGAAGTAAAGAGTTATTTAGTGTATTGTTCCCATGCTTTCTGACATGATAACCCTATGTACACACACATGCATGCACACACACCTACACACGCATGTGCACACACATGCACAGACTTGTTGAGTGAATAACTGAGTACTTCCACAAAGTCTTCTGGCCATGACTTCATAGAGCTCTAACTAGTTGTTTTGGCAGCAACCGCCCTCTGTTGACTTCTGCCTACCCATCAGCCTTAGCTCAAATGCAATTTTCTGTCTGTCATGCCTTTTGAATTCCCTCCACTGAGTTAGACACTGTATAAGAGTTCCACACTAGATAAGAGCTACATGAGGAAGTTTCCATATTCGTTTCTGGATTCACCTTAATGTTCACAAGCTCAGTGACCAGTAGTCGTGAGTGTTCAAGCGATATGTGTGGAATGAGCAAAGAGAACTGGAAACGCAGTTTTTCTCGGTCAAAAGACAAAAATGTGGTCAGCGTAACCAGGTGTTTTGGGTTGTGTTCACCTGTCTTGAATCTTCTTTATTTAGCAACTTCATTGAAACGTAACTCACATAGTATAAAATTCGCTCATTAGGATCTGACTAATGTCTTCTTGCCTCTCACTTGGTATGTGAAAGTCATTTTTTTTTTCCTGATAGGGAAAGGGGAAGAAAATCGAAGTAGCATGTTGCCAAATCTTAATAGAGAATGGGCCCTTCCGGCCCCATTTTCCAGGGCTTGTTCTCCTGCCTCACTTCCCAACTGTGACACCGAGCAAATTCACGTTTCTAAGCCCTGGATCCGGATTTATAACATTTGGATGAATTATGATGGCTGAGTAAAGGATCCAGTCAGAGAGACGGCACTGTGAAACAATACTGGTTCCTTCCCCCTGACCCATCCCCTGCTAACCTCGGACTCTCTGTTCTTTCACCATTTGTTCTGAGCAGATTTTTAAAAATACCCAACCTGCCGGCTTCCTGAGTCACCTCCTCCTGTGGGTTAGCTTTCCCGACAATTGATACAATCTGGTCCCTCCTTCAGCAGAGGCTTTTTCTTTCCATCTCTTGAATGTGCCTATTAGAAAGAACACAACCCACCCAAGATCATTACAGAAACCATGGTTTCCTTACTTCCAATTCCCTTTCTTCTTTGCTGAAAGTATTGTAGACCAGAATCTTATTACCCCAAGCCTCTGTTCTTTGAAAATGGCTTTTCCCATCAAAAGATGAGCTTTTCCCTTTTAAGCCTCTTGTCTCAAAATCGCCTATCTTTTCTTTGACCTGCTTCTTCTAAAGTCTGTATTCTCGTGTCTTGTATTTACAGTCCCCGCTTGCACCGTTTCCCCAGGACCCACTGGTTCTTCCCCTGGAGTCACATTACATCAGCCTCACTAATGCATATCGGTTACATATCAGATGTTTTATTATGGGCAGTCCATTAAAAAAATAAGCCTGAGCGCAGGTTCGATTTAACATGGAGGACAAATTGTCTGAGGTTAAGTACAAACTGTTCCAAGATGCGGGGTGAGGGGGACGACAAACATTTATATTCATATTAAATATCTATATATACCTGTTGAGTTTGTGCTTTTTCTCAACGCTTCAGAGACCCTCGAACTTTGAAGTGATTGAGACGGTAAAGGATGGGTTTCCAGAAATTTCGCCCCGAATTAAAAGCTCCATTAAAAAGGCTGCTCCATGCGTTCAAGTAACACCCACCAACAAAAACCTCCACAACCACCAGATTATCTCACCGGCGAGTGAGACTGCAAGGTTTGGGGGATCGACTGTACCACTTTGTGCTTGTGCAGGGGGGGATTCGAGACCGCTTGGCCGTCTTCTTCGCCTTGGCTCTGCCCCTGTCTCCCCTGCTCCGGCTTCCCCAGTGCGTCCGGCCGGCGCTTTATAGGTGCAGCCTGGGCGGCTCCGCCGGCTGTTTTTCGGATCCATAGGATTGTGGTTGCTCCTGTGATCCGCAAAGATGCAGCTGAAGCCGATGGAGATAAACCCCGAGGTAAGCGTAGCTGCTGGGCCGCCATGGGAGCGCACGGCCGGGCCTTAGTTCCGGCCAAAGAGTCGAATCGGGTCGCTTTATTATCTTTTTTTTCATTTTTGCATTTGCCTTTCAGATGCTGAACAAAGTGAGTGGCATGGTGCGCAGCCTCTGTCTCTCTCCCCCGGGAGCATCGTCAGAGACGCCCAGCCGGCCGCGCCCTGCGCAATGGAGGTGGCCGGGCTGGGGCGCCCTGCTGGTTGTCTTTTCTGCCCTGAGTTATTTAGGGTTTGGGGATGACCGAGAGATAGATCAAAGGGGATGGTGGGAGATGCACCCGGACAGGAGCGAGCGCGGGTAGCAGCTTTCGAGGGCGTGGCAACTGCCTAGCGGACTCTAGACAGAGGGCTTCGCGGGAGCCACGTGTGGGCCGAGCTTTGTGCTGTGTCACTGCGCGGCACGGAGAGTGGGACGTCGCGGAGGCTCCTCCTAGACTCGGGTGGGGACCTGTGTGTGTGTGTGTGTGTCGGGGGGTGGGGGTGGGGGGATGCGCGTGCTGACTCCACCCACTAGCAGGTGCCCATCACTTGTCTGGCTCTTTCCGTCTGGCTGCCCTGTCTCCTCTCTGCAGGTGTTGGCCAAGCTGGGTGTCGCCGGCCAGTGGCGCTTCGCAGACGTGCTAGGGCTGGAGGAGGAGACTCTGGGCTCAGTGCCATCCCCTGCCTGCGCGCTGCTGCTGCTGTTTCCCCTCACGGCCCAGGTAGGGTTAGGTTTGTAATGGGCGGGTCTCAGATGATGCACAGTGTTTTGGGATGCGCCCTTAGTCCGCGCTGCCCCCCTTTCCCGTGGGGTAGGGAATAAGGATTGCGCCTCCTAGGATGGGAGGTGCCTGATTTTCGTGGTACCTATTCATTGGCTCTCCTGTTGTAATGGCCATTATTGGAAGAGATGAAGCGTATTGATCTTGTCTATTTTTCTAGTTATCCAGAGGAACTCGCTTGGTTCCATCCACTTGGGGGTGGCTGTGATTTCCTTTTAAGGTCACTGTTTGGTTCTCAGACTTCCACTTAGCTGTAAATTGAAGAGGGCCTGGCTTGCTTAAACCAAACTGTTCCCTTAATTTACCACCTCCATCTGCTTTTCTGGTGGATTGAGGGCTCTTTTCCATGTGTCCCCTGCAGCAGGCACACTGTTGAACCAGCTGTTTGAAAGCTGAATCATGGGTGCACAGAATCTTTTCAGCAGCTGTCTCTACCTCTCTGACCTTGTGTCTTTAGCACAGTCATGGAAACACCCTTGCACTTTTTGATAAGGTCTTCCATCTTCCAGTGTTCGGGAATTTATGTGACGCCAACACTGAGCATCAGATAAAAAAAAAAAAACAAAAACAAAAAACAGTGGGATATGTGTTATCTTACCATGTCCCTGCAAATCATGGCACCACCTGTCTCCTGTTGCTGCCAATTGCCCGCAGAATTTAGAAGGGGAAGAAATGGGCAAAACTTGAGGCATTGGCATTTCTGGCCTCACTCTACATGGGATGAGGTTAAATAAATACCATCCTAAGGGCAGGCGTTCTTGGAGCATTCTTGACCAAAATTAAGCTGTATGGAAAGGTCTAGACCTTCCTCCTAGCAAATGGTCTCTCGTGAGTTCAAACACATAGTGCGGAAGATCCCAGTGACCTGTCTCCTAGTCGAAGTTCTTATTGCAACCCTTGGCATGTCAGGCCGGCTTCCTTGACTGCACCAAAGCCCCGTCTCCTGCTCAGTCGAGCGGTTCCGGAGCTGGTCTTGACGGGGCCCCATGATGACTTGGAGGTTTTGAGCAGAGCTCAGGCAAGGCCTCTGGGAGGCAGTGGTGCAGCCTGTTTGCTTTCGGCTGCTCAGTGGTCTCATTTTGCAGGCTCCAGTGGATCTTTGTAGAGAACATTCCAGTTTGGCTGACTGCTGTTTTATCCTGTAGCTGCGGTCCAGTCTGCCCCATATATTGAGTACCAGGTCTGCATATGTCATGTGTAAAACACTAAAGAATTTTTAATGGAAAATGAAACTTAGTTCGACTTCCATCCATAAGTTAATTTAGGAACCGTTAGTCCTGACTCCGGTTATGTTGGGAAACCCTAAATGAACATCTTAATTCCCTTTGTGGTGGTGAGATTGCTCTAGAAGCATCTCTGAACAAGAGCACAAACAGCTAAAGGGTGGCGCTAGTCTGTTTCACAACTGTAGCTGATTAGCCCTGAAAGGTGTGCAAACCCCTAACAGTGACTAGGACGCCAGAACCTCTTAAGGGGTGGTTCAGTTCACCCTGTGGGACAGACAATCCTGCTCCCGTTCTAGAGCCATAGAATAAACACACACTCCACTTCCATGTGCAGTAAGCGCAAGGCTGTTAGACGCGGATCATGCTGGCCGATGGGCCGGGTGACTTCTACTGGCTGTGGGCAGTCGGCGTCTCCATAGCAGTAGTACCTGCTTTTAACTGACAGTTCCTAACTGCTCAGGGCTTTCAGACTCGCCAGTGAGAGGAATACAGTCTCCTGAGTCATTGCACAAGAAGCGGGCAATGACTTGAGTAAATACCGTTCATATGGCAGAGTCTCTCTAGACGATCGCTACCGTTCTCCTCTCTAGTGAGACTCTCTGCCCTGCTGTATCGCTGGCAAGGATAAACCAGTACCTTGTCTTCCTCTTACAAGGTGAAAAGGTTTTGATTTTTGTTTTTTAAATCATTATCCACTCCTTGTACCAATGCCTTTCTAAAACAAAACAAAGGGGGGAAACAAAGTCCTTGCCTCCACTTGCCCCTTTCAACAGCTAAAGCTTGTTTAAATGCATCAGCTTGCACACAAATGAAACAGTTAAGGGAGGGAGAAACAGACATCAGCTGGTGTTGCCCCTGGGTGTTGATCGGAGGTTGATAAGGACACCTGTGTGAAATACAGCCATTGTTCTCGAAGGGAGAAAACCCTGAGCAGGGCTCTTTCCGGATCTCCTGATACCTCGCCGCCAGCTAAAGGTTGCTGTGGTGTCTAGACACCCTTGGGCACCATCCAAAACTGTACCTGCACTGCAGCATCAGGGTGGAGCCCCACGGCCTGCCTGGGTATGGGAGGAAGATGGACTGTTCTCTGGGCATCAACCAGCCAGCATCTAGAGCCACGGCTGCTGCTCCTGGTCGCACATCACACTGCACATCTCTTTAGAACTGGCTGGACTGCCGTGTGCATTTGCATTTTGAGATGAAAAAAAAAAACCCTTTTGTCCCCCCTATTCACAGCATGAGAACTTCAGGAAAAAACAAATCGAGGAACTGAAGGGCCAAGAAGTGAGTCCTAAAGTGTACTTCATGAAGCAGACCATCGGAAACTCTTGTGGTACCATCGGGCTGATCCACGCAGTGGCCAATAATCAAGACAAGCTGGAATTTGGTACTTGGGGCTTAATAATTTGGACATCTGTTATTTTTTAAGCGGTTTTGTTTTTATTGGTGTGGGCGTGTGCCATAGCATGCCTGTGTGGGTTAGAGTACGTACCTCTCCTTCTCCTTGGAGGTTGGGGGGGGGGCGACTGAACTCAGGCTGTCTAGCTGGCTCTCAGTCACCTGCTGTTTAAACTTGAGACGTGGGGTTCAAAGAGTTCACAGCTTAACAGTTACAGTTTATTTCAGTACTAGATAAGCACAAACACACGTGGTGGGGCAGGACAGGATCTCACTCTGTAATTCTGGCTAGCCTGAATTGAATTGAATAAACTCAAAGTGATCCTCTTGCCTCGACTGCCTGCTGGGGTTTACAGGTGTGTGCATCCACACCTGTCTTTACAGTTGTTGGAAGCCTGTTAAATCACACAGACTACTCACCTGGATCCAGTCCCACGAATGGAGTTTTGCTGTTTCTCTTTGGAGGGGAGGAAACTAATCCTCCAAGGTCCTGTTGCCCCCATCCCCTGCACAGTGAGCTTCCCATGTAGCCTTTTCTTTTTTCCTTTCTCTTCTCGCAGCTTTGCAGGGGCTCAGATGAGAAAAATATTTGAGGGCCAGCTGGTGTAAAGATTCTCACATATACTCCTTTTAATTCTCAAAATTCTAAGGGACTAAAGGTGACAGCCAGAAAAATGTAGATCAGTAGGGCCTATCTGCAATAGTTCTGTGTCCCCTAGTGACAGAGGGGCCAGGACGGCGGAGAGCCACTGACGCAGGAAGGCATAGCAGTAGGCTGAAACCTTGAAGGATGCAGCTCTGAGCATAGTCAGGTGCAGGGCTTCTGCCCTCCTCCAGGAGAAGCTGAACGGGATGTAGGGAAAGATGTCTGAGCCTGTAAGCCTGTAAGAGCAGCAAGAGTCAGCAAGAAAATGTTATGTTCATGTAGCAGTTACGTGTGATTTAGGCCAAGAATCAGCAAAGCTTAAAAACGCTGGAGAGTAAGTCTTTTAGGCTCTGAGAGCTGTGTGGTCTCTGACTTTGTAGCCGAAAACCTGCCACAGCAATGCTGGAAGCAGATGGGCATGGTTGGGTTTACTTAAAACTTTATTTATTAAAAATAAATAATAGTAATTTACCATCTCCTAAATTTGAATGGCTGCAGGTGGCTACAAGTTGAATATCCTCAGCACTGTTGCCCCTGCAGATCAAATACAGACCTAGCTACTCAGGATCCTGAGGCAAGAGGATCACTTGAGCCTATTCAAGGCCACTGAAACCTATGTCCAAAAAAATGTGTTGCTTTTTAATAGTTAATTTGTCTAGCAGTGCAAGGCCCTAGGGTTGATCTCTCACACACACAGCCACATGCATGCACACTCATGCACACTTACATATACATTTGTTTTCACAACAATGCTTGGATTAAAAAGTACCCTTGTGCAGTTTCTAAATTAGAGTGCTTGCTTGTCCATTAGTACCTAGGTCTAGAAGTTCTTTTTCCAGCCTGGTTGTGATGAAGCTGTCTTAGGAAGCTGTGTTTGGTCCTTTTTATTTCCTCTATAATTCTTACTTTGACTAGAGTCTGTTCCCGGGATCAGGGGCAATGTTAGAACCATGGTAGAGCCGGGATCCAAGAGTTCATGTGAGTTGGTCCTTCCGTGGAGTTAGAGGATCCCCATCAATCCCAGGTTTTGCTTTTCTTTTTTTTGGTGATGGGGATCAAGTCCAGGGCTAGGCAAGTACTATAGGATGGAGCCCACCCTCATCCTCCTCGGAGTTTGAAATAATCCCATGAACCAAATCTGTTAAATTTAGAGCTGAGTTGGAGCTGAGGTCATTTGGAACCATTCTTGCTGCGGTAGGGTCTCCTACCATCTGTACGTATTCTGTTGAGCAGTGGCCTTGCTGATACCAAAGGCAACTGCACTGGGCTCTAAGCCAGGGAGCATAGGTATTCATATTTCTGTCTTAAAACATCTATGCTAATGGCATTCTAGGTCTTCCGTTTGAATTGGGAAGTGTTTCAGAGTCAGCCGCAGACATAGGCTCTTCTTTTAAGGGACTAGGACCCCACAAATACATGATTCAAGTATATGGATGCTGTAAGGAAGTGGTGAGATTTGAGACATGGGTAGGGCAGGATTGGGGTGTCAGGGACCAGGTGAAAGAAAAAGCGGCTGCCCTGGAAGGGTGGGGCAGCTCTTCTGGCTTGAATGCAGCAGCAAAGAGTGGCTGGGAAGCTCTGTGTAAAGGGACAGCTCATCCACATCCCTGAGGCCATGTATAGGTCGTAGGGCCAGGTGTGCAAAGGCCTAAGTGGACAAGAACTGTGTGTGCCCTCTTATATTGTCCAATCTATGCTAATATGTACCTTTTCTTTTGAAGAGGATGGGTCAGTCCTGAAGCAGTTTCTTTCTGAAACGGAGAAGATGTCCCCTGAAGACAGAGCGAAGTGCTTTGAGAAGAACGAGGTAGAAAGGGCTTCTGTAGCATCGCTATTACATAGCTCTGGAGGGCTGCACCACATGCTAACGGCTTTCTCTCTCCTGCAGGCCATTCAGGCGGCCCATGACTCCGTGGCCCAGGAGGGCCAGTGTCGGGTAAATACCAATACAAGTATAGACCTGAGTCAGGCTGAACCCACGCGCCCTCTGTCTCCTGTGGGATAGTTACAGGAATCACTTACTGCAGTGCAGTGGCCTGCAGGTGTTGCCCAGCAAGGCCAGCTGACCCCAGAAAATCCTCCTCTGATAACATACAGAGTTGATCTGTTTCCCTCCTATCATCTGAGAAATCTGCTTGGCAATTAGAATAAGTCAGTGGTCGATTCTGTAATTAGCTTGTAAGAGCCCATGGGTTCAGCTGTAGCACCAAAAAATAAAGAAGCCATAGTGTGTAAAGAGACCCCCTAAACTCAATGCAAAATTTAACTTGGAAGCCAGGGCCTGCATTGGCACAGCTGTCTCCTGCCTTCTAGACTTAAAGCAAGATACCCTCCCCTGGGCCCAATCTCCTTCCCACTAAAGAGCATGCAATTGATAGGCCTGCAGAGTTGGCCCAACTGTTCCAGCATTTCCGCCTCTCACTCTTAGAGAGTAAGAGAATGATTTTAACTAAGTTCCATCTACTACCTCACTAATTTTTTTCTCCTTGACTCTTTTTCAGGCAGATGACAAAGTGAATTTTCATTTTATTCTGTTCAACAACGTAGATGGCCACCTCTATGAACTTGGTATGTATCGCTCCATCTTGGAATCCAGTAGAATATCTCTCTTATGGACAGCGCTGGTGTGTGACTTTCCAGCAGTATATATGCAGTGATTTATGATGCCATAACTGTATTCCACTGGGGACATTTAGCCCTCTGTCACACCCAGCTGGCCCTCCCCAGGCAACTAAAATGCCCAGTGACAAGCTAGTGAGAAGGTCAGAGTGGCATTGGTTATAGGGTTCATGGCACTCCCTCACCCTGCTCACTTTTGGTGTCCCCTGACGTCGTCCATTTTACACAGGGATCAGTGCCTGAATATGACCTTCTGTAATACAGAAAATGCTTCTGTAAAGTGAATTTGGTAAGATTTGTTTGAGACAGGCTCTCTTTACCAGCGCCTGGCTGTCCTGTAACCTATTATGTAGACCAGACTGGCCTTGAACTCACAAATCAATTTGCCTTTACCTCCTAAATGCTGGAATTAAAGGCATGCACCACCATTCTCAGGTTGTAAAGTGAATTTGGATCTGTTGAGCATCATTTCTATTTATGGAAATAAAGAGGAATATCCATCTTGTAAAATTTGTCCCTTTTACTTTACTGGAAAAGGCTCATAGCTGTCTCCTCTCAGACTTAGACTCCCAAGGGCAAAGGAGACAGGGAATCGGCTGTCACTAAAGCATTCTTTCCTGTAGAGACTGCGTGACGCTGTCTTATCCAAAACACAGGGGTACGGTTCCCCGTTAGGGTAACTGGGTCAGACCTGTGTGATCCCAGCTGTAGACTAGAATTATCAGTGGCTGTGCTCAAACTCGTTGTATCCTGTTGCTCTGAGATCAGGTTTCCCTCGTGGGAATGATAGCAGCCTTTGGAAGAATCTAAAAATCCTTCTGGGTTGGGCAACTACTGTATTCTGAAAATGTGTAAGGAAAGCTGACCCGCCTGGCTTCTTTGTTCTAGATGGGCGAATGCCCTTTCCCGTGAACCATGGCGCCAGTTCAGAGGACGCTCTGCTGCAGGTAATCCTGGGAATGCCTCTCTCTCCGCCGCAGACACGCGTCTTCCCACCACTTCTGTGTAACTGTGCTGACATTCAGAATGCCAGCATCAGCTGTGTTGGTTAATAGCATTCTTTAGGGCTTAAAGATCCTTTAGGCATTCTAGCTGCCTCGCTTTAGAACAAGTGGTTTTAAACAGGATCCTTCAAAGAAGCCCTGGCTAATCTGTTTCGTGTGCCATCTTTAGTTAGAATGGCTTGAAAGCCATTGCTTGGCTTTCGTGTGGGATTAAGGTAGCCCTTGTTTCTTGGTGGGGTTACACCATCCCTAGAGAGTGGAATATCAATTTTCTTTACCTTCCGCAATCCTCTGATGCTTCTCGGTATGGGTTAGCCTTGTTGGGTATATGTTACAAATGTTGGCTAGGTAAATTATATCATTTCTTCCCCCATGGTTTACTGGTATTGGAGAGCAGGGGATGCAGGATCACTTGACTAGAGAGGTCTTACAGAGGGCCCTAGTTCAGTTCCCAGTACCCACCATCCAGGCAGCTCCCAGCTCCCTGTCATTTTATGGCATCCACAAACGTACACAAACTCACACAAGCTCATTCTCATAACTAAAAACAGTGCTGGAGAGACGGCTTAGCGGATGGGTGCTGACGCACTTACAGAAGATCTGGGTTTGATCCCTAGCACCACGTGGTGACTCGCAACCATCTGCAACTCCTTTTCCAGGGGGATCTGAAGTCCCTTTCTTGCCTCCACAGGCACCAGGCTTGCAAGTGGTACCTAGGTACTCATGCAGGCAAAACATCCATATACTTAAAAAAAAATTTAAAAAATGAAATCTTTAAGATTCAGGATTGTAGCCGGGCGGTGGTGGCACACGCCTTTAATCCCAGCACTTGGGAGGCAGAGGCAGGCAGATCTCTGTGAGTTCGAGACTAGCCTGGTCTACAAGAGCTAGTTCCAGGACAGGCTCCAAAACCCACAGAGAAACCCTGTCTCGAAAAATCAAAAAAAAAAAAAAAAAAAAAAAAGATTCAGGACTGTATACCTATCCTGCTAGAAGTGACTATTGAAAACTCAGTTCAGAACTGTTCTGGGCCTTTTTGACCTAAAAATACATCTTTAGGATAGAATCCTGATGCTGTTGCAAAGGAATGTCTTATGATAAAATGTAAGACATTGAGGTATGACTTTATTTGTAGTGGCAACAACAGCTAATGTTCTCTCAGCACTTGGTGTACACAGTGGGGGTCAGCAAAGGTTGTCCGTGAGGAGAAGATAGGAAGTACCAGGGCTTTGTGTGGTACGTGGGCTCTGTGACCGGTGCCCAGAGCTGTGCCTGTCACTCTAAGCTCTGCTAGACGGTAACTAAACAGATGTGTCTACCCATGTCTGCCAAAGGTTTGTTCACCAAACTGGCAGGAGGCTGGGTTTGGCCTGTAGGCTGCAGTTGCTGACTCCTAGGCTGGGTGATTCCCTAAGTGAGTTCTACCTTCTGTTGAGTGTTCCCTTTAATAATGCAGGAAGTGAGACTTCTCCAAGATGAGGATCCAGGATACAGACTAGTGCCTGAGGCTTCTGTGAATTCAACAGTGGAACCCTGGGTCTCGGCCACTGTACACTGAGACCCTTCTTTAGGGGACTGGGCTTTGGAACATCAAGGATCTGGTCACCTCGCAGCACTAGTGTAATGCACGATTAATTAAAAACTCAAAGACTGAAATTGGGGTTCAATCCGAAGACCCAAAAAACAAAGTAGCCAGCCACTGGCTCTTACCTTAACCTCAGTCCAAAGTGGTGATCCTGGCTCCGGGAATCTCAGAGTGACAGTGTCTGAGAGCTGTCTCCTCCCATTTTAAAATCTTCTCTAGGGCTGGGATTAAAGGCGCGCACTGCCCAGTTTCTATGGCAACTAGTGTGGCTACTGGGATTAAAGGTGTGTGTCACCACTGCCTGGTCTGTAAGGCTGACCAGGGGAGCTGTTTTACTCTCCGATCTTCAGGCAAGCTTTATTTATTAAAACGCAAATGAAAAGATACTCTACTAGTGAACCTAGTTATAACAAACCAAGCATGAGGAGTGTACATTAAAGCTGAGCCTGTGGTATAGCGCCCTAGCACCGGAGTCTTTTCCATTGTCTCATCCTTTAAAGTTGATGAGGGTAGACTGCTTGACTAGGCCTTGGAAACACTTTCTCTTTGAAATTCCTGTCTCCAGCAGGTTCCGTATACTAATACCATCCCTCCTTTCCAGGATGCTGCCAAGGTCTGCAGAGAATTCACTGAGCGTGAGCAGGGGGAGGTCCGCTTTTCCGCAGTGGCCCTCTGCAAAGCCGCCTAAGTCCTGGGAAAGAAAACCAGCTGCTCCCCTTCCCCTGGGCAGGCCCACGCGGCCCTGCCCTTGGTCTGCAGCTTTAGCACTTAGAACCACAGCTGTCCTCCTCCGTTCCACAGCCCAGTTACCTCCACCCTTCCCAGGCCACCAGGGAGCTCTGTCACAGCCACGCCAGCGTGAACCTCAGAGGCAAAGCGGTTTCCCCTACTGTGTCTCGTACCTTAATATCTATGGCTTCTTTGGTTTGTGTCTGTAAGTCAAGGCTTTGCGTGTGGTTTGTCTGTCCTTAAAAGGAATAATAAAACTTTTCTGCTGGTAATCAGAGTATCAGCTGATTTTTATGTCCCCATCCCCAGCACCAGTCTTTCAGATGTGATAGATACTTTGACAAGTGAAAGGCAAATGATGCCACAGAGACCAGAGTACTGTGGGACAGTGGTCTTGTACCCTGTAAAGATTTGTCACCTGTATTGGTTTAATAAAACACTGATTGGCCAGTAGCCAGGCAGGAAGTATAGGCAGGGGGACCAGAATAAGAGAATGCTGGGAAGAGGAAAGGCTCAGTCTGCAGTCATTACCCAGACAAAAGGAAGCAAGATGAGAATGCCTCACTGATAAAAGGTACCCAAGATACATGGCTAACACAGACAAGAGCTATGTGTTAATTTAATATGTAAGAGTTGTTAATAAGAAGCCTGAGCCCCTGTTTGTTTCTTTGGGACTCAATGGCTGCAGAACTGGGTGGGAGAGTAACCCCTGTCAACACCAGAGAACAGCTTTTCAGAAGGGGTTCTCTCTTACCATGTTGGTGACAGGGTCTCTCACTGCAGGAGTTCTGAGATTACAGGTTCACACCATTGCATCTGGGTTTTATGTTTTGAGATGGGGTCTCTTGTAGCTCAGACTGCTCTGGAACTGGTATAGCTGAGGATGACCCTCGACTCCTGGTCCTCCTGCCTCCACCTTCACAAGTGCTAAGATTATAGGTGTGTGCTAACACATTGTTGACACTATGCTGAGGGTCAAAACTCAGGACCCTGTTCGTGCTGGGAAAGCACCCTGACAACTCAGCTATATCCATAGCCCTTCTTTGGTTTTTAACTTCTATGACTAGCACTTTCAAACTTCCTTATTTTGGGGCCAGCGAGATGGTTTAGCTTACTGCCAAGTCTGACAACTGAGTTTAATTTCTAGGACCCACAACGTGGAAGGAAAGAAACAACTCCCACAGGCTGACCTCTGACCTCCATGTGTGCATTGACATGCATGTGCATACACAAACACAAAATATAAAGCGTTCCTTAGTTTTGACCTGAAATAATCACACATTTTTAGGGGATAATATAAGTGATGTATATATGTACATTCATATATATAATGGGAAATCAGATCAAGTCAGTTGACATTTCCATCTCCTTAAACATTTATTTCTTGCCTTGAAAACCTTCAGACTCCTTTGTAAAGTACATAAGGTACAAACTGTAGTCCTGCCTAACCAGAACACGAGGACTTAGCCTGTGTGACTCCTGGCCTTCCTCTACCATAGCCCATTTACCATCTCCTACCCTCTAGTGGCCACTCTCCTCCATTGTCTGAGATCAACTTTCGTTTTAGCTTCCAGCAAGAGCATGTAATATCTGTCTGTCCCTGGCTTACGTCACTTAGTATAGTGGAATCCATTCCTCCTCAGGTTGCTGTAAACAATAGGATTTTATTCTTGTCTGTGTCCAAATAATATTCCATTGTGTGTGCACGCCACACTTACATTGACATCTGCTGGCATCTTTTGAGTTATAAGCCACCTCTGTTCCTCAGAACAAAGTGGTCTAGCTGCATGGAGCTGAAGCCAGAGGGATGCGTTTTAAATTCTTGTTTGAGTTAGGGTCAAACAATTGATACTAAGTTGGTTGAACTGGTCCTTGACTTGCTTCTGTCTAGACCACTAAACAAAGAAATTATTCCTTATCACATTCTCAGCAGACATTGAGAGAACTGGATCAGTGCTAGGATGAAGCTCACAACCTTGGATTTAATCTTCACCACCAAAATATTGAAAGTAAAAGATATTTTAAAACTGGTGAAGATTATAGGGAGGACTTGGGCTCTAGAAGTTTCCATCTAATGTCACCAGGTTCCCTCTAGATACACAGGACCGTCCGTGTTGCATTCCACAGGAAGGCAGACCCCTCTGGGATGGTGTGACTCAGAGGGCTTAGTTTTCCCAGCAAGCCCTCTGGTTGGCATCTGGGATTTGTCCAAGATTTATACAGCAGCTTTTCCCCTTCATTTATTCCTCTTAGGCAATGGAGGGGACTTCAGAAGTTTTCATCTGACAAAGGCTTTTGGTGCTAAAATACCCCTTTTAATAAAGACCCCTAATGTCTAATGGGGGCCCTTGAGTTTATAGACTCCTCAGATAATAGCTGGGCTAACTAAACACTCACAAATACGGAGGAGTGTTCTCAAAGCAAACCTGTGAGACTAAAATGTACATGCATATGTCTTAAAGCCAGGTGAGGTGTTGGCTCCACTCAGTGCTACACATTTGACTACATTGTGTGGTTTTGGTATCGTTCCTGTTTTTAAGATGGTGTAGCTCAGGCAGCGTGTCTAAGGTTACCTGCTTGATAAGTGACATTCCTGACGTTCAAACCAAAGCAGACAGAAATATATGATAATGATATTCCTGGGCATAAATGGACCTAGCCAAGTTAAGTTTGGTATTTCCTGGGTATAAAATGGGCCTGGCAAAGCTAAGTTAAGCTTCATGGTCTCACACTTCTACAGATCCTTCCAACATTCTGGCTCGGATGTCCCAGTAAAATTCATCTCTCTCTCTCTCTCTCTCTCTCTCTCTCTCTCTCTCTCTCTGCATGTATATGTATGTATGTATGTATGTATGTATGTATGTTTAATCTTTTAAAATTTTTCCTTCCTTCCTTCCTTCCTTCCTTCCTTCCTTCCTTCCTTCCTTCCTTCCTTCCTTTCTCATTATGCAGCCCTGGCTGACCTAGAACTCTCTGTGTAGAAGAGATTGGCCTCAAACCCACAGAGATTCATTTGCCTTTGACCACCTAAGTGCTAAGATTAAATACATATGTTATCATAACCACCCTTGTATCTTTACCATTTGTTCTTTATTATTATTTTTAGATTTATTTATTAATCTTTAAGCATATGAATGTTTTTGCCTGCATGTATCACCACATACAGGTCTATTGGACCTCCTGGAATGAGTTACTGATGGCTGTGAGTCACCATGTGGTGCTGGGAATTGAATCCAGGTCCTCTACAATAACAGCCGGTGCTCTTAACCACTGAGCTATCTCCCCAGCACATTCTATCTTGTTTTTGTTGTTTTTTATTTTTTGTTTTTCAAGACAGAGTTTCTCTGTGTTATTGTGGGACAATAGTATTGTACCCTGTAAAGATTTGTCACTTGTATTAGTTTAATAAAACACTGATTGGCCAGTAGCCAGTCAGGAAGTATAGGCAGGGGGACCAGACTAGGAGAATGTTGGGAAGAGGAAAGGCTCAGTCTACAGTCGTCACTCAGACATAGAGGAAGCAAGATGAGAATGCCTCACATAAAAAAAAAAAAAAAAAAAAGGTGCAAAGCCATGTGGCTAACACAGACAAGAACTATGGGTTAATTTAAGATGTAAGAAATAGGGGTGGGGGAGCCGAGCGCTGAGACCAAGGGCTAAAGCTGGGAGATTGAAAAATGCAGACCACCAAGGCACTTCTCGTTACTCCAGTTCTGATCCGCTCCTGTACCAGGGGTCTAATCAGGCCTGTGACTGCCTCCCTCTTGAGTAGACCAGAGGCCCCATCTACACAACCTTCCTGCAGCAGCTCCCCTCTCCAGGTGGCCAGACGGGAATTCCAGACCAGTGTTGTTTCCCAGGACATTGACACAGCTGCCAAGTTTATTGGTGCTGGGGCTGCCACAGTTGGTGTGGCCGGATCCGGGGCTGGCATCGGAACAGTGTTTGGTAGCTTGGTTATTGGCTATGCCAGGAACCCGTCTCTCAAGCAACAGCTTTTCTCCTATGCCATTTTGGGCTTTGCCCTGTCTGAGGCCATGGGGCTCTTCTGTTTGATGGTCGCCTTCCTCATCCTCTTCTCCATGTGAGGCTCCATGGGGTCACCCAGCTGTCCCTGCTGCTTCGACTCCATGCCGGTCCTGGTGCTGGAGTGTGCTGAGCTTTACCATTAAACAACAATGTTTCTCTAAAAAAAAAAAAAAAAAAAGATGTAGGAATTAATAAGAAGCCTAAGCTAATAGGTCAGCCAGTTTATAATTAATGTAGATCTCTGTGTGTTTCTTTGGGACTGAATGGCTGTGGGACCAGGTGGGACAGAAACCTCTGTCAACATTATGTAGTTCTGGCTGTTCTGGAACTCACTCTGTAGACCAGGCTGTCCTTGAACTCAGATATCTGCCTGCCTCTGCCTCCCCTGTGCAGGGATTAAAGGCGGTGCCACCACTACCCAACTTCTATCTTTATTCTCAAAAACACAGTTCTTCCCTGCTTCTGGCCACTGAGCTTATGATTGATTTAACTTTAGAGTCACATTTTCCGTGCTTTCAAGAATGGCTACATTATCTTTATAATAAAGTTTTCAGTTCCTCTGTCTGGGATTACGAACCCTTTTGAATAACTAGTTAATTCTAGCATACTTTCAAGTCTCTTCAATTTATATCTGAGACCAGTACCACTCATTTAGTCTCCTGTATGATAAAGGTCATTTGGTGTATGTGTGTGTGCACACGTGTGTATGTGTGTGTGTGTGTGTACATATGTGTAGGCCAGAAGACAACTTCGGATGTCCTCAGGCACTGTTCACCTTGTTTCTTGAACCCTGTCTCTCACTGGGACTTGGAGATGTCTGGTTAAGGGTACTCTGGCTGGTTGGTGGCTTTCCAGCACTGGCCTTTTTCCATAACGCTAGGGACCAAACTTACGCCCTATGGCAAAGCCTACTGACTGATCCATCTATCTCCCAGCCCTTACATTGTCCTCTTCTCAACAGGCACTGTTAGGAAAATGCTTTAGAACTTAATTATGCTTATTTTCTCTAAAACCTCAGCTTATTTGGACCACACTCACTTTCCTGCCCACTCTGGCATGGGAGGCAATGACTCAGTGGGTGAATTTGACAGGGTTACTTTCTTTTCCTCTTTGAATAGTGTCATCTTTTAAAACCATTCCTTTGTTTACCTGATGGGTTTCTCACTTGGGGTTAGCATTCCCTAAGAGACAGGTGTGAGGCAGAACATCGCGTGAGCCAAGGAGTTTGGGACTAGCCTGAGCAACAAAGCTACATCGTGCCTCAAAATAGAAAGGCAATCAGATGGACGCCATTCTTTCCCAATATGAAGTATATGGATTGGGACAATTTAAGGCACTTGATGGTTTCTTGGTCACGTTTCCAGTTCATATCCTTAACTCAGATTTAGATTATAGAAATGTGTTAACACATGTGTTACCACACATGCACACATATACGCACACACATGAATTTTAAAGATAGGGTTTCACTAAGTTGTCCACGCTGATCTTAAACTCTCAATTCTCCTGTGTCAGCTTCCTGAGTGTTGGGATTTCAGGCCTAAGCTTTTAGATAATATATTACTGTTCCCTATTAGGATATATATATATATATATATATATATATATATATATATGAAAATTTACAATCACATTTATTGTGGGTGTGTGTGCACACCATGCTATGTAAAAGGAGTCAGTTCCCTCCTTCCATTCTGTAGGTCGTGGGGATTGAACTCAGATCTTTGAGCTTGACATCAAGCACTTTTACTTGCTGAGCCACCTTGCTGATCCCAAAGCAGACTTCCTTTCCTTGGCGGAATATCCTCTTTAAAAACAAACCTCAATTTCCTAAATCATAGCTCCCAACCCATCAACAGAGTTCTTTATGGTGAGATGGCACACTCTGTCTCCCAGGAGGTGTGAAGCGTCAAGAGGTATTCACACTCTTGAGGGTATGGGCTTTTCTTTCTTAAAAAGTTTTGTCTTGTTTTAATTACGTGTGACTGTATGTGCCTGTGAAGGTGTGTACACATGAGTGCAGGTGCCCACAGAGGCCAGAAGAGGGCATCAGCTGGGTGCTGGGAACTCAGCGCCAGTTCTCCGCAGGAGATTTTAAACACTGCTTTTAGTTACTGAACTATCTCTACAGCTCCGTTTTGGCTTTGTTCTTGTTTTTTTTTAAAGTTATATGGGTGATACGGGGTGATACAGAGGTGGTACTGGGTGATACAGAGGCTATGCCGGGTATTGCATGGTGAGTCTGACCAGTAATCCTGAGTGTTAACAAGGGAATTTTAAAATTAATCTTAAGGATAACCTGAGGATAAAAGAAGCATTTTTAAAAATAGAGGCTCATGAATTTGTTTGCTTTGATTGAACTTAAAAAGTCTGGAGTAATTCTCACCCACACTTCTGTAAGTTGACCTAATTAAACTCATTAGATCACAGGAAAAGACACAAAGATGGAAGGGGACTGGCTGAGAAGAGGAAGGGGGTCTGCAGGAGAGGGAAGAGTTCTAGAGGGCAATGTGACTGTACGTTATATACACTTATGTAATACATTAGATACCTTTATGAAACTATAATGAAACACTATATAATTAATATATGCTAATAGAAACAAAAATAGCTATAATAGTTTAGATAAACAACCTTAAAATATCCAGTATTTGAATGTCTAAATTCAAATTTAGGGTCCTTTTTTTTTTTTTACATTTTTTTCTTATATTTTTTCTTATATTGAACCATCTCCCCTCCCCTCTGGATTCACTCCCTTTCTGGTTCTCATTAGAAAACAACAGGCTTCTAAGAGAAAACAACCAAACATGACAAAATAAAATACAATAAGATGAAGCAAAAACGATCATATCATAGTTGGACACGTCACCCCAGCAGGAGAAAAGGATTCTTAAGAGCAGGCACGAGAGTCGGAGATCCTCTCATTCTCACAGTCAGGAGTCCCACGAAAATACTAAGCTACTATCTATAATATGTTTGCAGAGGACCTGTTATAGACCCATGCAGGCTGTGTGCTTGCCGCCTCACAGTCTCTCTCTATGAGCCCCTATGTGCCTGCCTTCGTTGGTTTGTAGGGCCCTGTTCTCCTGCTGTTCTCCATCCTCTCTGCCTCCTCTTCCATGGGATTCCTGACCTCCAATTTAAGGTGCTCCTCATGAAGACTGCTAGTAACGGGGATATGGAATCTTAACTGGATGTCTATCTCTTGTAGCTAGTTGAGGCTAGGGTTGCATCCCACTGAGTTGCTGGCCATGGGGGCCCCCATGGAAATCCCTAAACAGCACAGGCTGTGGCTGAGACAAGAGGTTGCTCTCCACAGATTGACAGCAGGGTTCCATTTCCAAGGGCAACACCACACACAACTCACTGAAAATGGAGAAGCTGAGCTGGGGCCCACATGGAGCCTGCACCCCTGTGTTCCAGTCTCTTTGGTGTGGTCTCTGTAGGCCACTGAAAGAGAAAAGTGGACACCAGCCCAGCCACCAAACCTTTGAGCTACAATCCGTTTTGCGTGTACAATATGCTATGGCAGTCACGGCACAGAACTTATGGGAGTAGCAAGCCAATGCCTGAACTGACCTAAGGCCCGCTCCACGACAAGGAACCCACCCCTGACACTGCTTGACGGCTTGGATAATGCAAAACCAGAGACCAGATAGTCCAGAGACCTAGGCTAAAAACAAACGTTACTGGTCAAAACCAAACAAAAACAAACAAACAAACAAACAAAAAAGACCAATTAAATGTCTCCTAATGATATTCTGCTATACTCATAGATGAGAGCTTTGTCCAGCTGTCCTCAGAGGGGCTTCCTTCAGCAGCAGACAGGAATAAATGCAGAGATTCACAGTCAGACATTATGCAGAAACAGCCTAAATTGGAGGTCTCCATCAAATTTAGGGTCTTAAACTTGAATACCCTATTCATACCCAAAGCACACGGAACAGTGTACTCAAAGCTATGCTCAATGTGCCCAGTAGGTGGCAGTACAGGAGAACCTATGGCAGCTTTGTAGCCTGGCAGTTGCCCTCAGGAAGGTGTGCCACCTCTATTTTTGCTCAGTGTTTTGGGCTTGGTAACTTTGTCCAGATATTTTACTCAACACGAACCCTGTGAATTAAGGATTTTTGTTGGAGCATTCATAGTTTTGCCAGGTTTTGTTTACTGCATGGTAAAATAGAAATAGACAGTAATAAATTCGAATTAGAAGTCCATTATACCATGGGGGATGAAAGAGGGGAACTTGAAGAAGGAGGATCCGCAAAAACAAAGAATGTATGAAAACGCTGTAATGAGATATATCATTCTGCATGCTAAGTTTTAAAAGCTAATAAAACTTAATTGTAGGCCGGGCGGTGGTGGCGCACGCCTTTAATCCTAGCACTCGGGAGGCAGAGGCAGGCGGATCTCTGTGAGTTCGGGGCCAGCCTGGTCTACAAGAGCTAGTTCCAGGACAGGCACCAAAGCTACAGAGAAACCCTGTCTCGAAAAACCAAAAAAAAAAAAAAAAAAAAAAAAAGTAAATGAGCTTTTTCCTCTGCTGACATCATTGAGTTAGATTTTTATCCCTAATATGATGGAGTTTACGGAGTCAGTTTTATGGAGCAGTAAAGTCTTGCATTCAAATCAGTCCTAACATGGGGAAATACTGAAATGACTTGTGGAGTATCAAATTGTATGATCCTTGTAGAGCTAGGTGCAGCCGCACGCGCCTACAATCCCAGTGCTCAGGAGGTAGAAGCAGAATCTGATGGGAACTTGAAACCAGACTGGGCTACATACCGAGACCCTGCCCCCCCCCCCAACAAAACAACAACAACAACAAAACGATAAGTTTAATTGTTAGGTCTTTAGGGAAGTTTTCCCTCCCCGCTTCAGTTAGCGTTCCCCTCTTCCCCACTCTTTGGTGTTGGTTGTAGACTCAGAAGCTGAAAGCACTCTTAGATTCTAAGTCCCTATATCTTAGGCCTGACTTGTCTCTGTCCCCACTCCACACAGTTGTTGTGTATTCCAGGCTGGCCCTGACTAGGATTATAGGCAGGCACCCGCAAGGCCTGTTTTATATGGTGCTGGAAACTGAACCCAGGGCTTTGGGCATGCGAGGCAAATACTCAGTCAACGGAGCCACAGTCTCAGCTCTGCCTCCTCCTCCGCCTCCTCTTCCTCCTTCTCTCTTTGTCTCTGTCTCTGTGTGTGTGTGATGTATGCATGTGTGTGTGCATGCATGTGCGTATTTGTGTCTGCTTGTGTCACATGGCATCTTCCTCACTTTCCGCTTTATTTTTGAGGAAGAGTCTTACACTGAATTGAGATGTACCAGGCTTTATTAGGCCGCCAACCAGCTACCAAATCATGACACAGAGACTTTTGCAGGCATGACTTGATGCCAGAAGAGGGCATCAGATCTCATTATAGATGGCTGTGAACCACCACGTAGGTGCTGGGTACTGAACTCAGGACCTCTGGACAAGCAGCCAATGCTCTTAACTGCTGATCCATCTCTCCAGACCTGAGACTTCTTTAATAGCTAAGAATGTTCAGCCTTCTCTGATGCTTGTTTCTTGCTAGTTCCTACATCTTAACCTGTTTCTCTTTATCTGTGTTTTGCCTTTTCTTCCTATATGTCCCACTTTTCCTGCTTCTTCCGTGTCCGACTGGCTGACAGCTGGCTGGGCCCAGTCATGTCCCTCTCTTTCTCTCTTTTTCTCGTTCTTGTTCTCATCATCATCGTTCTCCTCTTCCTCCTCCTACTTATTCTTTCTGCCCGCCAGCCCCACCTATCCTTCCTCTGCCTAGTTATTGGATGTTCCACTTTTTTACTAGGTTAATCCAGGTGTCTTAGGCAGGCAACATAAAACGACAACATATCTTTACATCATTAGCAAAGGCAGTGTAAACAAATGTAACGCAGCTTTACACAGTTAAAGTAACAGTCCGCAGCATAAACAAATGTTACACACCTTAACACAGTTAAAGCAATAGTCCTCAGCATAAACAAATGTAGCAATCTTTGCCCACTTAAAATAATATTCCACAACACTGAGAGCTCACTGATTTGACAAGACTTGCTGGCCAGGAAGCTCCAGGAATCCTCCTGCCTCCGTCTCCCCAATGCAGGGATTATAAACATTGGCTACGCCGCCTACCCTTTTGGATGCATCCTAGGAAAGAAACTCGGCTCATGCTTGCATGGAAAACACTTTATTGATTGAACCACCTGCCCAGCACCTCTGCTTTGGTTTTAAATTTGTACAGACACATAAATTGTTGTCTGTGTTTCTGTCCTGCCTGGTTCTGTCCTCCCACCAGGTATCATTTAGCCCCAAAGAAGTCACACAGAGGTCTATTTTAATGATAAACTGATTGGCCCATTAGCTCAGGCTTCTTATTAACTCTTATAACTTACATTAATCCATTATTCTTATCTAGGTTAGCCACATGGGCTCGGTACCTTTTTCAGCAGGGCAATCACATCTTCCTTCTTCTGTGGTTGGGACAGGCCTGGGGAGGAAGCTTCCCTCTTCCCAGAATTCTGTTCTCATTGACCCACCTCTACTTTCTGTCTGGTTGTCCTGCCTATACTTCCTGCCTAGCTACTGGCTAATCAGCATTTATTTAAAACATAATTGACAGAATATAGACAATTGTCCCACACCAATAAATGTATACATTTATTAGGTGAATGATTTGATACATGTATATATTTTGTAGTGATCTAATGAGAGTCATGGGATTTGCCAAGACAAAAACAAAACAAAAAACAAACAAAATACCACTTGAGCAAAGAGACTCAAAAGATTGTGCACAGGGTTTTAATCTAGACGACTCTCTAGAGAGATTTTGGAAAACTAGATGATCTGATGTGGTCTTCAACGTGGGAGGCTTCTGAGTCTTCTGGCCGGCACGAAATACTAGTGGAACCTGCCTCTTGCTACCACAATAAAGAATTTACTACAAATTTTCACCCCTTTGGACTATTTAACTAGCCTGGGAAATCTTTCCTAAGAAATTTGTGGCAAGCAGAGTTCCATACTGGTTACCATGCTTCCTAGCCCTGGGATGCAGTCCTATTCACCCAACACTCCTGAGATTTTTTTAAAAAGAGATTTTTATACAAATAATTAGGTAGCAATTAAGTCAACACAAGGATGCAACAGTCCTGCATATTTGGCATGACATTCTCCTTGAAAAGGATTAAGTTTTTCCTGGAAAAGGAATAGGGGCAGCGCCCAGGAATGAGGGTGGCCCGCAGCTTATGTCAGCATGGAAATAAGCATGAGTGTTCTCCAGGCACGAGAAACTGAATTTGGCCAAGGAACCTGTTCTTCTCCAGAAGAACCAGAAAGCAACCCAGTCAGTCCATCCAACTCCTTTACTTCAGCCTGCAAGACCCTAAACAGAGCACCAGCCCACACCACACTGGACTCCGGAGCTGTACCAGGTACTAACGCAAGGGTGCTGCGTTTCGATTTGTTTCAAGGGTCACCAAGAGGGCGGCAACATAAAACTCATATCTGCAATGATGCCACACGTCCTGGAAGGTGCCGGGAGATCCCTGTTGTCCTCTCTAAATCACCCATAACTTCCTTTGTTACTCAGGGCTGGACCAGGAAGAAGGCCTATTGTTTCTCCATCTTTCCCCTTTATCCCAACAAATACGAGGGTGCAAGAGTATGCTGAAGTTCAGGAGCTGGCCACACCCCCTCGTGCTAGGACCGCTTGCTGATGGCTGAGGCCATTTCGGCCCCTGGCCCAGCCTGGAGCCTCTGTCTGCATATGCTTTTCGTCATGAGACACCAGGCTGGCGAGCATAAACAGGAAAGGTGACACGGGACCTCAGTTATTTACTGAAATCTGACCTGCGGGGCCCACTCATTGCTGTGGAAGGTCACAGGAAGCCCATTTGTTTGAACACAGTTATGGAAATATTCTTTGTGTTCATGGGACTGAAATATTTCACATTTTGTATGTGGTGAGGAATTCCAGACCCTCATGCCTGGCCTGCTGCCTGCTTCTCTCAGGAACCATTTTCTGTATACTCCACAGCTGCCCCACTCAAAATGCCACCAGCAGGCCACAGGCCAATTCAGTTGTGGGGCTTCCTTTATTTTTCTATTTCTTCCTTCCTTTTTTTTTTTTTTTATTTGTGAGACGGGGGTTTTACTATGTAACCCTGACTGGCCTGGAACTCTTTATGAAGACCAGGCAGGCCTTGAACTTATATTTGCGTCTCTCTGCTTCCCAAGACCTGGATTAAAGGTGTTCCCACCACACCTGATTTCTTTTTCATATACATAGATATAAATATCTGAAAACATAAATCCACATTGAGAACTTTATGACAACAATCATTTTAACATTAAAAATTGTCTTTGAAATGAAGAATAGCAGTTGGTTCAGAGGCTGGTCTGCTCCCCTGTTAGCTCCTGAGACACTGCAAACCAATGTCCTCCCTTATAAAGACACACAATGCCTGAGTTCACTTTTAGTTTTTCAAGTTGACTGATTCCATGGATTTCCACTGGACTTTCTTCTGACACCTTTCTTCCATGTCTGATGTTGCACTTCCAAAGGCTACCTCTGAAAACTGCTACACTAGGGAGTGGGCCCTTGACATGGGGGCTTTGCAGGCTGTAATGTTGGAGCAGTGTAAGAATGTTTGAAGCACCTCTGTCCCTGGACCTTTATTTAAAGGGAAGGTGACACTGTGGCACATTGTTCTGTAAGTCAGTGCCTGGCGTTTCCATTCAAGACACTAGATGGCATCGATTGTTTGATTGCAATTTCTCAAGTCCTAGGACTTTGCAGTATGACAAATCAATAGGTAAAATAGCCCGTTTCTGCTGGGTGTGGTGGTGCACGCCTCTCATCCCAGCATGCAGGAGGCAGATCTCTGTGAGTTGGAGGCCAGCCTGCTCTATACAGGGAGTTCTAGCCCAGCCAGGGCTATACAGCAAGACCTTGTCTCTAAATAAAATAAAACAAAACTTGTTCTGCTCCTAATTCTAAACGATCTCTGTTCTAGAGATTTAAGAGAGCCATGCTCACATCCTTGAAAAGGCCATTTTCTACTGAGCAGGTCTGATACACTGTCCTCCCTTGGTGTCTGAAGGGATTGGCTCCAGGGTCCCCATGGAAACCAAGCTCTAGGGATACACGAGTCTCTTATACAAAACAACATGGCATGAAATTATGAAACTGTTAACTGTTATTTAAGAGTTGTTAAGTTATATTGACAAAAGTTTGTACACACGGTACAAGCAATATGTTTTTCTCCTTTGAGACTGGGGTTCACTATGTAACCCTGCCAGGCTTTGGGTTCTGATACTCCTGAGTGCTGGGATTAAGGGCTAGCAGTATGTGCCACTATGCCCAGTTCCTAGTACTTTGGGTCCTAGGTAGGTGGAGTCTGTGGATATGGAATTCATGGCCATGAAACACTGAGTTTTCAGAGAACATCTGCACTCCTTGTTGCCTTATTTAAGGGTACAATCCGAAGGAATATCAGGTGGGAAGCCCCTATTAATAGAGACATTTCTCAAGTATAACCCATATTCTAGGAAGCTCTTTCCTCTTGAGTGTAAGCCTTACTTATTCTCCAGGGCTGACCTACTGGGGTCTGCGTTTCACTTTTATCATTTTATATAGAGAGTGATGATGTTCAGCACCGATACGGGTTTCCACTGGCTAAGAGCATCATCCCAACGCATGTCTCTGATACTCATTGGGAGATCATTTTCCTATGTAACCCTATCCTAAGTTCCGCTGAGTCTTTCCTTACATTTGTTCTATATGGAGAAAGCCCATCTACAGTGTCAAGCACAGAACCACGCAGAGAGAGGGCCCCGAAGGAGAGAGCAAGGGGATGCTGCCCAGCTTCAGACCCTGGTTCTAGTGTTCCCTGGGCACAGGCACACTCCTGCCTGGTTTGGCTATTCTCAATCTCTGTGAGTGATTTCTGTAAAGCAGTCGATTGCACTTTCCCTCCAAGTTCTGAGACGTTCTTCTGTCACTCGACATGGAGCAATGACAATTCCAAGAGTAAATTATAGCCGCCTCCAGGCAGGATTCTTTCTCTGGAACGCATTTGAATGAGTCGTATCTCTGTATTCTATTTGGTTGCCAGAAATCCAAATCATACTCTTCATTAGAATTTACTGCAGGAGATAAAGTAGGAGAACTGAGTTCAAGAGCGACTTAACCCGCCCACCCCATCTCTCTCCGCAGTCTGCCATTGCTGACCCGCGCTGGGATGTGCTTGAAAAAAAAGCTTTTCTAAAACTGACAGTTAACTTGAGCATTCCGATTTTTAAAAATACATTGAACACATTCTGCGTGCTGCTAGGCCTGGGCCAAGCGGTCGGAAAGGCTCAGTTCATTCTGGCAGAGAGCAGTGGTGTTCAAAGCGTTGTCTACGAGCTTGCTGCTGCAACCACACCTGGGAACAGGATGCTGCAACCGCACCTGGGAACACGCTTAAGATGCGATCAGGAACTCTAGGGGGTGTGGTTCAACAATCCGTGTTTTAGCAAGCCCTTTGGGTGACTCTGGGGTGATAAATTTGGGAACTGAAGATTTCTTTACACATGTGCACACACACATGAGAGAGAGAGAGAGAGACAGAGACAGAGACAGAGAGAGACAATCAGAGACAGAGACAGACAGAGACAGAGAGAGACCTTGCCTCTTGTCTCGCTAATGGCACAGCTTGGGAACAGGCTCAGCCTAGCGTCTCTCCTGATGTAAGTGATTGAAAGTGGAAATCATTTTGAATTTTTTGAAGATCAAAACCACCCAGTATAGGAATCCTGGGGAAATCACTCTTGGCCCTGCATCTGGGCCGGTGGGGAAGGAAGGTGTGCTCTTGGCTTGCCCAGATTGGCTGTAGTTTATCGTCGCAGATAAGACGGCACACGGAGGTAACTTGGAAGGGCTAGTTCCCGTGGGTCTGGATTCCGTCTTGGCAAGGCCTCACTCAAACTAAGTCTACAGGCCTGGAGCCCAGGGCCAGGGCCTCTGTGGGAGGTGTCTGAGAAACGTTAGTGCTATCTGTCCCTTCCACCACATCAGAGAACTTCTCTTCATTCTCGGACGAAATTTACTACTTGTCATGAGAAGAGAGATGGAGGGATAGACTGTGAGCTAACAAAACAAAAAGGGCTCAGAGATACAAGAATTCTTCCATCCCCAGAAGTCATGACTGTCACTGAGTTAGCCCTTCTAGCTGTCTTATGGAACACAACAAATTATATATGTGTATATATGCATGTTTATGTCTATGTATGTAGTATAAATGTACGTAAATGTATATAGTATATTAGTTTATGTGTGCTTTCTCTACATTTATATATGTGCACCATGTACATGTCTGGTGCCCAAGGAGACCAGAAGGAGGCACTGGATTCCTCTGGAGCTAAAGCTAAAGACGGTTGTGAGCTGCCATGTGGGTGCTGGGAACCAAAAGCGGGTCCTCTGTAAGAACAGCCAGTGCTCTTAACCTCTGAGCCATCTCTGCAGCCCTCTCATGGAATTTTAAACTTCTTCTCTTCTACTCTTTGCTCTTTGATCTTTCAAATTTCCACTTCCCCAGCCTTTAATCCAAGTCAATAAATACTTGTTAAGTACGTGGCACACAATGTAATCAAGAAGGAGCAATGAGACTTGGTGTCTACTCTCCAGAAACCTATGGTTGGTAACATGCCACGGCCAATCAAATAGCCAACCGACAGCAGGAATTACACAGAACTAGGTTCAGGGAGTTCAAAGAGAAGTATAACCTAACTCATGGCTGGAGCTTCTGGTCTGAGGGTAGGGGACAGATACATGCAAACCAAACACGGTAAGGGATGTAATAGAAGTAAAGAGGGATTCACAGCAAAGGACAGGTGACCTGCAGAGGATTGAGCCCCAGAACCAAGGAAAAAAAGAGAGAAAGCAAAAGAGAAAAAAGAATGAAAAGGGAGGGAGGGAGGGAAGGAGGGAGGGAGGGAGGGAGGGAGGGAGGGAGGGAGGGAGGGAGGGAGGGAGGGAGGAAAATAGCCATACGCAATGCAGATACTCACCTGGGAATAATGGTATAGCCTGAAAGCCCCACTATCTGGCAGGGGAATCATTTGATACCAGGAGTTTCCCGGATCATTTATAAGATCTTGTCTCAAAATAAATTAGAGCCAGCAAATGAGCCTGGTATAGTGGTATACACGTATCATGCAGCATTCAGGAAATTGAGTAGGAGGATTGAGAGTATGAGGTCAGCCTGGGCTATTTAATGGGTTCCAGGCTAGCATGACCCCAACAGAGAGACTTACAGTCATATTGATCTTTTAGGGTTGCTCACGGTTTTGCCAAGTGGTAGCTTTCCTGCTGTGGTTGCGGAAGCTCACTGACATGGCATCGGTCAGCTGGTGGAGAAGCTGTGGGCTGAACTCAGCTGGGCCCTGTTATCCATGTGGTCTCAAGTCCTTATTCTCTCCATGGCTGCTCACCATTCATGAATGCGGGGCTGACATGGTGGCTCGCAGAGAGGTGCTTGCTTCAAGCCTACGTGCCTGAGTTCAAGCTCCGCAGCCCACATGGTGAAGAGAGAATTGACACCTGACGATTTTCCTCTGACTTCCATGCCACGTGCCCATGTCACACATTTGTAAACATACAACAAATACATACATGAAAACTTTGTTTTTAGGGGCTAAGGATGGTTCAGCAGTTAAGGGAGCGCAACAGAAGTCCCCGGTTTGGTTCCCAGCCCTCATATCTGGTGGCTCACAACTACTCCAACTCCAGAGGACCCAGCCCTTTCTTCTGGCCGCACAGGTAGGTACCTTCACCCACAAACACATACCCATATATCTAGTTTTTTTTTTTAAGTCTTTAAATTTTGTGTTTAAAAATTAACCAAAATACCAGGAAGTGGTGTCATACACCTTTAATCCCAGCACTCAGGAGGCAAAGGCAGGAGGGTCTTGAGTTCGAGGCCAGCCTGGTCTACAAAGCAAGTTCCAGCAAAAGCTGTTACACAGAGAAACCCTGTCTTGAAAAACCAAACCAACCAACCAAACAAACAAACCCCAAAACCTCGAACCAAACCACATAAACAAGCAAACAAAAGACTGGGATGGGTATTTAGCTATGTTGATAGAATGCCCTAGGGTACGTAAAGCCATAGGTTGGATCTCTAGCCCTGTGCCTATAAATCGTATTACTTAAGAGGTAAATGCAGGAGGGTGTGAAGTTCAAGGTCACCCTTGGTTACATAGTGAATTGAGTGCCAACCTGGGCTACATGAGACCCTTGAAACAAACAAACCCCATATGCGTTGGTTTGAATGAAAATGGCTCCCATAGGCTCACAGGGAGCCTATTAGGAGGTGTGGCCTTGTTGGAGGAGGTGTGTCACTGGTGGTGGGCTTTGAGGTCTAAGGTGCTCAAGCCAGGTCCAGTGTCACTTTTTCTTCCTGCTTCCTTCAGACCTGGATGTAGAATTCTCCAGCACCATGTCTACCTGCACGCCACCATGCTTCCTGTCATTACGACAGTGAAGTAAACCTCTAAACTGTAAGCCCCCAATGAAATGTTTTCCTTTATAAGAGCTGCCGTGATCATAGTATGCCTTTATAGCAATATAAACTCTAATTAAGACACCCACCAACCAACCAAACAAAAGCCTGGGTCAGAGAGATGGCTCTGCTGCTTAAGGCACTTGACTGCCAAGCCTGACAAAGTGACTTCAATTCCCAGAATCCATACGATTTAAGAGAAAACCAATTCCTGAAAGTTGTCCTCTGACTTCTATAGAGGCATACACATAGATACAAACACAGACAAACAGACAGATACACACACACACACGAAAACCTCAAACTAGGCAGGCTTACTGAAGAATGCTTTCGATGCTCTTTCTCTGAGCCTGAATAGATCTGCCTACAGTAGATAGGGCTTTATAGATGGGAAGCTATGAGGTAGGCTCAATCCCCAGGATTCTGCTCTCAGTCTTAGATGATAGCTGTCTTTTGGACAGAGAACGTGGACCCAGAGCTTAAAGCACAGGTCCAGTTGGCATCTGGCATTTCTGCCCTTCTGCATCCACGCCCCTCTAGCCCGAGACCTCATTTTCTGTGGACTCAGCCTTACCCACTCTCTGCTTCAGGCAGTCCCGCTTTGCTGACTCATGGGAGAGCCTGTGACTACATAGAGTCATCAGACATGATGCAATCTTCAGCGGCCAGTGACTGGCTCAGTCATTAATCTTCAACCAGGCCAGTGAAAAGCAACCAGAGCCAGTAGAAGGCCACCTGCTCTCTGAGAGGGTGGCTCTGCCTCCCAGAAGACCTCCTAAGCAGAACCCAGTGGAGGAAACAACAATGAAATAGACTCTAACTCAGAGCAGAACCAGGTCCTGGTTCATCTCCAGAATTACCAAGAGTGGACGAGGATTGTAAGTCGGGGCTAGCCTGGGCTACTGAGTGAATTCCAGGCCATCTTTGAGCTACGTAGCAAGAGCTATCTCAAGAAAACAAAGCACCAATGAGATAGGCAGACTGGATCCTGATGCCGTACTATAAGCCATTGAGTCTAGCTTAGCCAATTTTTTCTGGACTCTAAGTCACATGGAGCCAATAAACTCCCTTTACCCCAACCCTTAAACAAGTTGAGGTAGGGGCCTGCTGCTTTCAACCAAAAGACACCCGACTGAAATCCACAGAGTTTTATTCTATTTTACACAGAAGCACTTGGCTTTATTACACTTAGGCATCTGCTTCTCTGGCACACACATGCAGTAGGAATGAAGGGACATTTAATTGCGGTTGTAGTCTCTTAGTGTGAAAGACTACAGGTTAAAGGGAGATAGTATTTGCTCTCCCGTCTCTTGTTCCTCCTGAATCTTTGAATAATTTACTCCCCTCTTTAAAAACTTTGTTTTTCAGCAAGGGCACGTGCATGCCACAGCACATGTGTGGAGGTCAGAGGACAGCTTAGAGTTGTTGATTGTCCCATGTAGGCTCCTGGGATTGAACTCAGGTCGTCAGGCTTGGCACCAAGCCCCTTCACCCAATGAACCATCTTGTCAGCCCCCTTTTCCCCTTTTATCTCTTTATCTTTTGCCTCTTTTTTATCTTACACATTTGAGGCTTCTTTAAAAAGGAAGTCCTTTGAAATATGAACCCCCTGACCTCCATGTCCATAGCCTGATTTCAACAAGTTTAATCTCCAATGGTCTTCCCAACCCTCATTACATTACAGCCGCGCACAGCATGATCTACTAGATGTGATGGTTCATGCCTATGATCTCAGTAGTTGGGAGGCAGAAGCAGGAGACCACAAGTTCAAGGCCAGCCTGGGCTACAGAGGTCCAGGCTAGCTTGTGGTACCAAGTGAGACCCTGACATGAAACAAAAAAATTGAAATTAAAAATTAAAAACTACTGAGCACCTGTTGAGCACAGTAGTAAGTGCTGAGGCTGTCATAGTGGACAAGAAAAAGCCCCAGTCTCTAAATAGCGCACACAGCACAGCGAGCACAGAAGGCAAGTGTGCCTCCAGGTGGGAGAAGCCTCGTCAGCTGCAATGCGTTCTGTTGTGGGGAACAAAGCTGGCGAAGGGCTAGATGATGGGGAGTCTCTTTAGATCAGTGGTTCTCAACCTGTGGGTTACAAACCATTTGGGGTTCCACATCAGATAGTTACATTACGATTCATAGCAGTAGCAAAACTTCAGTTATGAAGTAGCAAGGAAATCATTTTATAGTTGGGGGTCACCATAACGTGAGGCACTGTATTAAAGGGTCGCGGCAGTAGGAAGGTTGAGACCCACTGCCTTAGATGAAATGGCTATGGAAAGCCTCGTCACAGAGCGCCTTGAAGAAGGACGTTTGGACAGAGGTCCAAGTAGATGAGAGGCCGAGGCCTGCAGTTTCCTGAAGGAGAAGTGCTCTGTGTCCCTGCTGTGGAGTGGTGGGGAATATTTTCAGGTGTGCTACTTTTGTTTGTGCGGCATTTGATTAAATGTGGAGCTGTTATTCTTTGCCCGTCTAAAACACCTGATGGTCCTAATAGCCAATAGCAAGGCAGGAGCAAGGATAGGTGGGGCTAGCAGGCAGAGTATAAAAGCAGAAATGAGGAGGTGCACAAGGAGTAAGAGAACAAAGAGAGGAGGACACCAGGGGCAGCCGCCCAACTAACCCAGCAAGCCACGGAGAAAGAAGTGAAGAAAGGTATACAGAAATAGAAAGATGAAAGGCCAGTGGTAAAAGGTAGTCAGGATAAGTTAAGAAAAGCTGGCAAGAAACAAGCCAAGCCAAGGCCAGGCCTTCATAACTAAGAATAAGCCTTTATACGTGATCTATCTGGAATCTGGGTGGCAGGCCCCCCAAAAAGCCAGAAGAGTAAAAAGAGTCACAGCAGTGAAGTGTCATTAGGGATGATGTTGTGGGATATTTTGATCCCATTCTGACACTCCCGAGACTGCCCAATAGCTCTATACTTTGAATCAGGGGTGGAGCCAGTGACTAGCTGGCCAGAATCAGCTACACAGAAGCCAGCAGTTTGGCTAGAGAAGACACACAGGAGGGAAAGAGCGGGAACTAGAGTTTAAGCGCTCTAGGTTCTGGGACCAGGGAAAAGACGTGTGTCTTGTGGTGTCTCCGGCCAAAAAGCAAGGTCAGCTAGTTGCTACTCAGTCTCTCTGAGCCAGCAGGTTTTCATCCCAGTCTTTGACTTCTGAGTCTTATAAATTTAAACCTACATATGGTAGCAGACCAGAAGCCCACCAGGCCGCAACCTGAGTGGCCAGTGGGTTGCTGACCGAAGGGCTGTGGGGCAGCAGGCGATCACTAAAGTATCCGTAGATTCACGTGTAGTCACTAAGTCTATGGAAGAACATCAGGATGATTCTTCGTTTATTCCACCAGCCTCCACTAGATGGATGCCCTCACCGTAGGGAAACAGAAACTCCACTCAAAGATAGGCGGGGTGTCCCAGAGAGACAGGACAAAGTCGGGAATTTCTTTTCTTAAAGATGCAAATCACCTACGGGGTTCTGTGGTCACCTGAACTGTTTCCCAAAGAGAAGGGATATTAGTGAGTGTAACTGGAAGAATCTGAAGCCAGTCTTATTTGATAGTGACCAGTGCCAATTTCCCAAGGCTAGATACATTTTTAAGTGATTATGAGAGGTGTTCACATTAGGCCAGGCTGAGTGATGGGCAGGCGGGCGCTTTGCGCTGTTTGTGGCTTCTCAGCAAACCGACACTTCTTTCAAAAGAAAATAAAAAGCTGGTCACTGGATGTCACTGGATGCTACTTACCTGGGGTTCAGTGTCAAAACCACCAAGGCCCAACTGGGTGGAAAAGTTTGTGCTGTTCTTGGAGTTTCCCGAGGGTATATAGAGTCGATGTGATCCTCAAAAAAGTCTTAGATTTTATGACTGTTAAGAAATTGGTCATTTTGACTTGTGTGAAGATTCAAAAGAGCGACCTGGGCCAAAGCAGTCTTTGAGAGCACATCAGCCATCAAGACCCAAGGGGCTATTGCTGTGAGATGGAGATACTGCCAAGGTAGGCAGACCCCGGAACAGGGCAGATAGCCTGGGAATCAAGCACACGTGCAGCTGGGTTTACGACAAAGGGACAGTAAGGTGCAAGGAAAGATACTTGCCATACGCAAGCAAAGCAGAATGGATGATCTTACCTACATGATGAGGTCAAGAGGCCAAACACAAAAGAATAGATATTGTATCATCCACTCATATAAAGTCCAGGCGTGCACAAAGCCAGTTTTGTGGCCATAGTGATTGCCTTTAACAAGGAGGTGGTTAAGAGGGTCAAGCGGGAGCTTCTGCGTGCCTGTATTAACATTTTAGTTCTTGATCTGGGTGTGGCATATAGGAATGTAATAATTCATGATTTGCACATGTGCACATACACTGCTCTCTCTCTCTCTCTCTCTCTCTCTCTCTCTCTCTCTCCCAGAAAAGTTTATATGCTGGGTATGGGAGTGTGTATGTCTGTAACCCCAGTACTCAAGATGCAGAGGCAGGAAGGTTGTGTAAGTTTGGGGCCATCCAGGGCTACACAGCAAGAACCCGGAGCCTAGATTGGAGGGAGGAATGGAGGAAGGAGGGGGGAGAGAGAAATTTAGATGTATTAAAACGCTGCATGCTTTAGATAAACAGAAGAGTCTAGATTGGGAGTCGCCATTTGTGTTATCGCCGACTGACTCACAATCATTCCAAAACTTAGCAGCCGAGAAAACAAACACTTATTACCTCACAGTTTCTGTGGGCCAGGAATTTGGGAGAAGACTAGGGTGTAGCTGCACTCAGGGTCTCTCTTGAGGTTGCAGCTAAGCAATGGGCCAGGGCTACAGTCATCTAAAAGCTCACCGTACTGGAAGGTCCACACCCACAGGCCTGATGTTGGCAGGCTAGGTCTCCGGGCTAGCTGAGGGCAGAGCCCTGGCTCTCCACCCTGAGGTGTTCCCCATAGACTGTGGAGGTCTCACAACAGGGCTGCTAGCCTCCCCAAGAAGAGAGCAGAAGGGACCAGAGAACCCCGGATGAAAGCTGCGGTATTTCTTAAGGCCAGCTATGAAAGTGAAGCTCGTTAGCCACCAAGAGAAACCTCAGGTGCTATTACTAAAAGAAGTTTTTCTGTTCATAGGCACACTATCTGGACAGTACTACAGTGGTTTCTACACTTCTCTGTTCATGACACTCTCCTGGGAAGCAGTTAAAAGTACAAATTCCCTAAGCCAGATATGTATTGGCGCTCAGCGACAGAAGCAGACAGACAGGCAGAGCTTTGAGTGTTTGAGGCCAGTCTGGTCTATAAAGAAAGTTCCAGGCAGTCCAGCAGCTGGGTCACAGTGGGACCCTATCTCAAAACCAAAACAATCAGCCAAACAAACAGAAAATACAAAACCAAACCTGATTTCCAGGTTTGGCAGATGGTTTCGTGGTTGAGCGTTCACACAGCCCTTGTTCAGGATAAGAGTTTTGTTTCTGGCGCTTGTGTCTGGTGGCCTGTGGCTCTAGTTCTAGGGGACATGAGACCCCCTGGACACCGCACTCATGCACAGTTGAACCCCTCTTGGCAACATATACGTGAAATTAAAAACTGAAGCTTTTTTTTTTTTTTTTAAATACTAATTCCCATGTTGGTGTCTGGAAACCATGGCCACACACTTTTAGAATGTGACTTTCAGCACCTTCCGGGGGATTGAGTTTCCATGCAGGAAAAGCTGTCCACAAGGGCCCATTTCCTTTCCACTACTGTCTGACAGTGTGCTGAGTGAGACGGGCTCCGCCACCCCTACAGACGCCTCCATCTTCCCATGCCTGCTCTTTGGTTCCCACCACTTTAGCCTTGAAGGTGGAGTGGCCTGTCAGCACTACGGTGGTGGGAGCTGCAGAACTGGCTTTATCTCTTGGGCTTCAGACGCCTCTAAGAGGGGTCCAGTGACTCCTGCTTAAGAGGACACATGGCCGTCTCTTGACATGGTCAGGAGCTCTCCCCACCCTCATGGTCAAAGAAAGGCTTTGCAGAGTTGCCACTTGAGGGTTCTGAGATGACCCTGGACTGCATGAGCCTGCAGACTTCTCGCCTATGGGAAAATATTCAAGGCATGTGAAAGCACTTAAAAGCAAAATTTAAAAACAAGTGTTTGTTTTTCATACACTCATGGGGCAAATATGTAGAGGGGCATCTCTGCTTCTACTTTCTTGCCCACTCTAGCCTCAGTGACTCCTGCTGTTCTTACAACAGGCACCCTCCTGCCCTAAGGAATCTGTACCTAGCGGCTCTCTCTGCCTAGAACATTCTCACCCAGGCATTTGCTTGGCTAATTTCCTCACCTCCTTCATGGCTATTTAAATCTCCTCTTCTCAATAGGGCTAAGCCTCACTGAGCTATTTAACCAATGTATTAGCTTTTTCTAGGGGAATAGAAAGGATACAATGAGCATTGCATAATTGCATATAACATTTTGTATTTCACAAGGGGAGGGACTTATTAGATGACTCGGTTGATATGGACCATTCAACAATGGTGGGAAGGTCTAAGGACCCAATCATTGATCAGCTCATGAGGCTGGGTGACTCAGCAGACCCAAGCCAGCACTGAAGGCCTAGACGCTTCCCAGAGAGCTGTTGGTCTTCATTCTCCCTTGGAAGGCAAAGAAGCTTGGCTGGGATGGCTGTGCAACAGTGGGGCAGATGCACTCATCAGCAAAACACCAAAGACAGGCAATCGGGCTAAGCAGCTGCTTCACCACCCTTGCACTCCACACCAACCTCTTGATATCTGGGTGGCCTCCCGGGGAGGGGTTTCCCCCTTTAGTGAATCCTTCCCTAAAATGCTCTCCCAGACTTGCCCAGAGGAGTATCTTTTAGTTAATTCCAGATCCAGTCAAGTTGACAGTCAGGATTGACCCTGGTATCCAACAACCGACTTCCCTTCCTGAGCCTGCTGTATCTTTTCTTTCCAAGACACTTCTTACTTTTTACGGCTTTCCAAATAATTTATTTCTAAGTATAATTTTTTTAATTACTGCATAGTAAGCATACATTGTGATTGATTTTTCAGTTCACATAAACAATATGCTATGATGAGATCAGGGCAATTGGCACATCTACCACCTCAAGCATCATTTCTCTGTGTTGAGATCATTGAAAACTCTTCTCTCTTGGAGCTGGAGGGATGGCTCAATGGGTAGGGCACTTGCTGTGCAAACATGAGGCTTAGCATTTGAATCCACAGCACACACACAAATGCTGAGTGGGCATGGTGGCGTGGCTGTGATCCCAGGTCATTTGCTGAGCACTTGGTCCCCAGGGGACAGTACAATTTGGGGAAGTTCTGCAAACCTTAGACTGTGGAGCCTTGTTGGATGAAACAGGTCATTGGGATGAGCCTTTGACAGTTATATCTGGTCCACTGCCCTTCCCACAGTTGGCTTTGTTTCCTGTCCACCATGAGGTATGTGGCTCCTGCTATGGTGGCATTCTGCCTCCCCATGGACCCAGACTCAGCAGAGGCAAGGATTGTGAACTTAACTGTCTGAAACCATGAGCCAAAAAGGCTCCCCCCCTCCCCCGCCTTAAGCTGTTCTTTCATTTACTTTAGACAGAGCCCTGAAAAGTAGCCAATACTGAGCAGAGACAGACTTAGAGGCCAAAGGTAGGTTTTCAAGGCAGCTGTATTTACCTTGAGACCAGGATGTTGGGTGATCTACCTCAGCTAAAAGAAGCAGAGAAGGTGGGAGAATGGCACAGTATATATTGTTTCAAGGTAATTCCACCAGAGAACACACAGACACTCTTGAAGCTGAATGGAAGCTTCTATTGATGGCCATCAGTATTGTGGGGAACTTGCGCAAATCATGTAGCCCTAAGCTTCACTGTATTTTGTCTTTTTTGCACAAAAATCACATCCTGGTTGGCACACTTTGATTAGCAAGAGCAGTTAGTGAGAAGCGAAACTAGAGATGCCACAAAGCAAGGTTAGTACATTTATGACCTTTCCTGGATCCTGGAACTTTGAATCCAGGATCCAGGTCTTTGATGGATTCGGTCTTTGTTCTTGTTTTGTAGGTGTTAGGGTTCTAAGACCAGAATGATGCCTCCAGCATGGTGCCAACTTTAATGTCTGGGGTCTATGACAATATTTCTTAGTTTCCAGGAACCTCATGTGTAAGTTTGTCTACTTGACACAACCCCAGACATACTTGGGAAGAGGGAACTTCAGTTAAGGAATTGCCTTCATCAGATTGGCCTGTGGGCATGTCTGTGGGGCCATTTTGTTGACTGACAGTTGATGGAGGAGGGTCTGGCGCACTGTGGGTAATGCCATTCCTGGGAAGGTGGATCCAGACTCTGGACCAAAGGTAGTTGAGCAAGCCAGGGGAGGGAGAGAGTGAGCCAGGAGGCAGCGTTGCTCAGTGCTCTCTGCTTCAGCTCCTGCCTTCAGGTTTTGTTTTGGGTCACAGCCTTGGCATTCCTCAGCTGGACTCTAAACAGTAAGATAGAATTAACCCTTTCATTTCCGACTTGCATTTTGGCCATACCATTTATCACAGCAACAGAAACTGAACTATAATGGTGTGGGAGGTCCATCTTCCTGTGTGTTGCTTTTCTTGGTTAATGAATAAAGAAACTGCCTTGGCCTGTTGATAGGGCAGAACTTAGGTAGATGAGGAGACAGAACTGAATGCTGGGAGAAAGAAGGGTGGAGCCAGAGAGACGCCATGTATCCTCTGCCTGAAGCAGACACTGAGACACGGGTTAGAATCTTTGCCAGTAAGCCACTGCCATGTGGCGATATACAAATTAATAGAAATGGGTTAAATTAATATGAGAGTTAGCCAATAAAAAGCTAGAGCTAATGGGCTAAGAAGTGCTTTAATTAATATAGTTTCTGTGTGGTTATTTCAGTTTGGGGTCCGGGACAAACAAACGGCCACCTCCTGCAATGCTATGATGCCTTCCTTGTAAGCAGAGAAGCTGCTTAGGGTCTCACCTGGAGTGGCCTTTCTGTTCCTCCATCCTTAAGATGGGAGTGTCAGCCTCAGAACCTGTGTATTGCTACAGATGTGTCATAGTTGCTGAACAGCATCCTTTATCCTCTGAGCACCTCCTTCATCAGATGCAAACTAAGTTTCCCACCTCAGGGGTCAGTCCACAAGAAGGTTTAAATAAATAAAAGGTTTAAATGTCACCAAGAGTCTAAGAGACATGTGGTTGTCTCAGATGCAAAGACACATGAAGACTGAAGGGAAGGGACTTTACACTGAGGGGAAATGTACCCTTGGTGAGATAAGTAATTCTAGAGCATGTAAAAATGTAAAGTACTTTTCACAAGGCAGGGAAAGAATTTCTGTGGGGATTAGAAGGTCAAAGTCATAACTTTGAGTCCTTTGCTAGAGATCACCTGGCTGCGGTAGGTAGTTTCTTCCTTTTCATTTTTCAGAAGAAAATATACAGACTTGGGTAATGAACCAGGGGTGATACTGTAAATAAAATATTTCAAATCTTACAAGGAGTAACAGACCTTAAAATCTCACTTGTTAATCTACCTTTGAAATCCCTCACTCTGTCTGTGTCTCCTCCCCCTCTACCCGCAGTCAGACCTCTAGGCAGGAAAGTGGGGGAGAAACTCTATCTTTACTTGAACCCTGAGTTCCCAGCTTCCACAGAGGCTACCCGAGAGCCACATATGGGCATCCTCATCAGAGGACACAGTGGCATATCCATTATCAAGGCCTCTGTGGAGTCTGAGTTCTTATTTCTTTGTTCCATTTTTTTTTTCTTTTTGCATTTTAGATTCCTCTGTTGAGAGTTCTCGGTTTAGGTCTGTACTCCATTTTTTAATTGGATTATTTGTTCTTTTGATGATCAATTTCTTGAGTTCTTCGTATATTTTGGAGATCAGACCTCTGTCTGATGGATCACGGCAACTCTTATAAAGGAAAACATGTAATTGGGGTGGTGGCTTAAAGTTCAGAGGTTCGGTTCATTATCATCATGAATAATGGAAGCATGAGCGGCATGCAGGTAGACATGGTGCTGGAGACTTAGCTGGGAGTCCTACATCTTGCAGCCAGCAGGAAGTTGACTGAGTCAGTGGGCACTATCCTGAGCATAGGAAACCTCAAAGCTTACCCCAACAGTGACACACTTCCTCCAAGACCACACCCACTCCAACAAAGCCACACCTCCTAATAGTGCCACTCCCTGTGAGATTATGAGGGCCGATTATATCCGAACTACTACATCATCTCAGCTTTTTAAAAAAGATTTTTATTGATTTTACTTTATGTGCATGTGCATCACCCGTGTACATGCATGCAGTGCCCTTGCATGCCAGGATAGGGAGTTAGATCTCCTGGAACCAGAGTTGCAGGCAATTGTGAGATGCCCAGTGTAGGTACTGGACCTCGGTCCTCTGCAAGAGCAGAAAGTGGTCTTGAACACAGAACCATCTCCAGCCCCCATCTTTTTACAACAGAGCCTGTCACCGAACGTGAAGCTTGCTCTTTCAGCTGGATTGACTGGCCAGTGAGCCCCTGGGATCCACCGCCTCTGCTGGAGCTGGGGACGGGAGTGGGGAGTGGATGAATGGATTCAGAACTCGGGTCCTCAAGCTTCGTCTCTCCTCCCACTGTGTCATCTCCCCAGCTCCAGAAGACAGCTTGAAATGTAAACTTATCATTTCGTAGACTGGCAGATAATTGATTTTAATCAGGTTGGAGCTAATGTAGCAGCTCTTCCTCTCAAATTAAGTCAAAATTACAAAAGGCAAGTGTAGCTCCACAGAATTAAATAGCAGGTCTCCAGGGCCTTCTCTTCACGGCTGTCACTGAGTTGTCCCTAGAGCTGCCGACCCCATGTTCTGTGCCACTGCCTATACGATCCGTACATGGATATACTAATTACCCAATTTGGTCATTACACCAGGTACACCTGGGTCTGTGTCATCTTTCACGGCCAAGTTGGTGGCTCCTCTTTGCCACGTTGAGGTGGAGCTGTGTCTACAGAATGGATTCCCAGTTTAGCAGTTTCACAAAGAGCTGCCTCTCCGCAGCTACACAGCTGTTTTCCGGTCTCATCCGTCTGTCTCGCGTCCTCTTTCCAGCCCGGAGGGAGCTTGGGTTTGTATGGTGGATCAGGGTGGAGTGGAGGAGGGCCCTCCTCTCTCGAATCCCCTTTATTGTGCTAGTCTTCAGAGCTCCCCTAAGGCTTTTGGACTTGAAAGTCAGTTGTTTCTTCTTTCAGCCAGCCACATCCTGCCCTTGAGGCAAGTGGAAATAAAGACCTGCTGCTTCAGAGGAAGAAATGGGGAGTGGAGGGGAGCCTGGGCTTGGAAAATACTGTCCCCGAGTTGGAAGGACAGACAGCCCCACCTTCCAAAGGTTAAATGTAAGACCTAGCACTTCTGCCCTTGCATTCTACCCAAGAGACATGACACAGGGACATATCTTCCCAGAAGCGGTGCTCAGCATGGCCAAGACTGAAAAGAACCCAGACGCCCATCAATGGACGAATGAATAAACGGGAATGCTTTCTATCCCTACAGTGAAATATGACTTGGCAGTAAAATGAATGGAGTGGTGGTATATGAAACAGAGATGGATGAGCTTTGAAAACATTATGGAAAATAAGACTTCAGACCTCATAAGACACATAAGGCCTCATTTTGCATGCTGCTGACTATATCCTGAATACAGTCAGACTGTGTTCTCTGAGTGTCCAGAATGGACAGTTCCAGAGAACCCTGAACTAGTTAGCGTTTGCCTGGGCCACGGGGAAACTGGGGAGGAAAGGGAGTGATGAACACTCTGAAATTGGTTACAGCGGTGGTCAGGGCTAAACATCTTGAAGCCGATCGGTTGTACACTCTACACGGGTGGATCGTATGGTATGTGCTTTGTAATTCCATCAAGCTGCCGTTAGAGCAGTGAGACATTGGAAGAGGACTACTTACCCCCTCAAACTTTTCCAGCTACACACGCATCATATATATTACAGATGCCTTCAAAATTGGAAGCAGACCCTATAGATAGATTAGCCTACTTTTCCTCCTAAATATGTATTAGGTGTCTACCCTGATCAAAGCACAGGGGGAGAATCCTGTGGAAATTCAAAACTGAATACAGCACGCCTCCCTCTCTGAGAAACTTACAAAATGATTGCTTCCAGTCATTCGGCTTCTAGCTGCTGTGCTCTACAAATGGTACCGATTATGTATCTCACCCGTCCAGATTATCATCCCAAACCTGAGCGAGCTGAGAGAGGCAGTCAAAAAAAAAAAAAAAAAAATCAAGAGGCTAGAACAATGCTATACGAAGCCAAACTAAAACAAGTCAGACTTCTGTGTCAGACAGGTGTAGCGGGGGTTCAGTTTCCTTGAACTGAGGAGGGGTTGTGGGGAGAAAAGAGAAGGGGAAAATGGTGTAAAGATAGCCTAAAACAAGTGTGTGTCTGGAAGGTTGGGTCAAGCCCCCACGTGACCTGAATGGTTGAGGTATTTATGCAAATGTAGTGGGTGTCTCCCAATTACTGGTTGTCACAAAGCATTACCAGAGGACCATAAGGGCATCCCAGCCAAGAAAGGGACAGTGGCTTAGAAATCAGAAAGAATGGTCATCAGTGTATTCAAACACCAAGGTCAGCAAGGTGGCTCAGCAGACAGAGTTGCTTGCCACCAAGCCTGACCTCTGATCTACACACACACACACACACACACACACACACACGAAAAGGAAAGTTAGCTCCGATCATGTTGATGGATGCACTCATGGCTCAGTGTCGGGCTGGGTTTAAGGTAGAAGCGTTATGGGACATTTAGGCTTATGAGGACCTGTGGTTTTATTGAAGGACAACTGCAAATATTTGGGGTTCATCTGCTACTATTCAGGCTTTAAACTGTCATGAAGGGCAGCCATATCCTTCCCTGAAACTTCCCTTAGTCTCTCTAATCAAAACAGAGTTCTAATTGGCTTGCCCTCTGCTTTGACTCAGTGATTCTGATTTCTACTATCTTGCATGTATTTTTCTTTTAAAGGAATGGGTTGCTTGTCCAAAATGGGAAGAGAACCATGACAGGCTATCTTTGTCCACCACACGATATACCAGGACAAAGCTTTCTGTGTCTGTTCGGTGCGCAACAGGATGTATTTCAGACATGATTTCTTTTCCAAAGCCTTATCCATCCAGTAGCTGTGGCCCTGCACAGAGAATGCCAGACTCCATATGACTGGGGTCTGGCCCTGCAGTTCCAGTCCTGGCAGTTAGGAGCTATTTCCTGCTACAGGAACCTCCAAGAACCACTTTCCTGTTATGTTTCAACTGTCCAGCTCCGCTATCTTCTCCTCGGGGGATTCAGTGAATCAGTGTAGTCTGGTGGTGGGGAAATCCCACCCAGGCTTCAGGACTAGAAGGCCTGGTTTCCCATTGCACAAATGCTAATGTAGAGGGGAATAAAATGCATGGGAAGGGTCCATGAAAGGCACATGGGCTGTGACAGACTGACTTTCTTTTGTTAGAGCATGTGGATGAAGGTCAGGACAGAACTTATGAAGCATCTGAAATAAATTGAAGATTCGAAGCGATCTTATGAGGAGCCGTTTGTGTATATGTGTTTCCCAGAATCATTTGCTAATAGCCCAGGCTGGCCCTGAGCTCTCCATCCTCTGCCTTCAGCCCCCTGAGTTTCTGGGATTATAGTTCTATCACACTAGGGTCTACTACATTTTAAAACACATTAAAAAAAAACAACCCATAAATCCCAGCTATTTATAGGACCTAATTCCGGTACTTCCAAGAAGTCGAGTCATTTGAGATTTAAACCCACGTGCTGAGAGAAACAAGTATCCTAAAATGCCTTGCTCTGCTGATGCTGTTTCAACCCAAGATCATGCGTCTCACAAAAGAAAACGGGTGTTGGTGAGTTTGGTTTTTATTCTGATGTAATGGATTGGTTCTTGAGATTGAAGTTAGAGAAATGGCGGAGGCTTTGACCCAGGAGATGCTGTGGCTGCATTATCTCAATATAATCTTCCCTTATTTGACTACTAGTCAAACATTTGAGCTGGAAAAACAACATTGCTTGCGGGCTGGAGTTGTCGCGACTTTGTTTTTCAGTTTATAGGTTGACACTGTTTGACTGGGGTCTTGTACACTCCGTTTATTTTCTTAACGTTTGTTATAAAAGGAGCCCGAGTTCTGCAGATTTGTAAATAAATTATATCTAACTGTACCTAACCTGGCTTACATTCTTGGTGGATCATATCAACATTGGCAGAATGTTTAAATAAACATGCGCCAGAAGGTGAGACAGAGGTTAAACGGGTTTTTCCCCCTCCCTTTCCTACCAAGCTCCTCTGGCCTTCTGAATTTACTCTTAGAAATTTCATTTTGCTCAACAAAAGTTAAGAATAGAAATTTTCATAATCGCTCTTACTAAAAAAATTATAGCATTAATATTCCTTGCTGTGAGAGTAATAATCTTTTACCAGTCATTCAATCTAAACAATTTTTGTTTTCATTTTTTGAGACAGGGTTTCTCTGTAGCTTTGGAGCCTGTCCTGGAGCTAGCTCTTGTAGACCAGGCTGGCCTCGAATTTACAGAGATCCGCCTGCCTCTGCCTCCCGAGTGCTGGGATTAAAGGCCTGCGCCACCACCGCCCAGCTAGACAACTCTTTAAAAAGAAAAAATCACATCCTTTAAAGCAGTGGCTCTCGTCCTTCCTAACGCTGCAACCCTTTAGTACCGTTCCTTATGTTGTGGTGATCCCCAACCATAAAATTATTTTGTTGCTATTTCATAACTAAGTTTGCTACTGTTATGAACCATAATGTAAACATCTGCTTTGCAGGATATCTGATATACCACCCACAAGTGGGTCATAACTTACAGGTTGAGAACCATAGCTTTAAAGTGTTGCAGTATAAAAGCTATCCGCTAGAGTTATTTTCTCTACGTAACATCAATAAGATAAACCTTTTTCCTACAGGATTTTAAGGGTAAATGGAATGGGTACACATGACTTATAGCATTGGATTTCCTTTGTGGAGTTGGTAAGGCCCAGTACCCCTAATTTTGTGCCATAATGGGCTTTACCTCTATGAACACAGTTGATGCATGAGCTATATCAGGCCAGTCACTGTCTCTTGAGCTTCAGTGACTGGTCCCAAAGAGTTATGTGATTCAATTTTAGTCTTTTCCTGTCATTTTTTTAAGCTATAGGTTCGAAAAGATAGTGGTGCACACCTTTAATCCCAAGCACTCAGTAGGCAGAAGAAGGTGGATCTCTATGAGTTCAAGGCCATCCTGAACTACAAAGCAAGTTCCAGGACAGCCAGGGTTACACAGAGAAACCTTTTCTCGAAAAACCAACGACAACCAAAACCGAACAAAGAGAAACAGAGGTGGCTACAGACACAGTTGTGAAAAATGAAGATCCTAGAGTCGTCCAGTGGGCGAGTGTGGCAGACCCGTTGCTGGGATGCTGTGGAAGAAGGCCACCTATCCCATCGTTCAGGGTACCACTGTAAAAGAGTACACTCTCCTCTTTCCCTGGCTCCGTGTGGAGACCAATCCTTGCTGCCATACTTCGAACATTTCAGCTACTTCTCTCTGTGGCCAGCGAAGTGCCTGGTTTAATAAGAACGTGGAAAACGAAGTGCGCATGCTCAGCTAAGCCCCCTCCTCTCTCTTTACTCCTAGTATCCATCTGCCTGCCTCCCAAGAGCTTGGTAAGAAGGCTTGGAGGGTTAAAAAGGCTTTCTGTTTCAGCATGAGGCCTGGAATTTTGATCCCAGAACCCATAAAGAATGCTGAGCATTGCCACACATGACTGTACCCCCAGTGCTGGGGCGGGCGGAGACAGCTTGCTTGCCGTAAGCCTAGTGTCAGATTCAGTGACAGAACTCTGCTCATTGAGAGAGTAGAGAGTGATAGGGTGGAACACTTGATATCCTCCTCTGGCCTTCGCGTGTGGGCGCATAGGGGCTCCCCATCTGTCTACACCCGTGTGCATACACCACACAACACACACACACACACACACAGAGTCCAGTTTCTGCGCTGGCATAATAATGTTCATACTGAAGTATTCAGGGAGAAACATAAGACAGACAGTTGCAGAATCAAGCTGTTGCAGAAGAGTAATGTAGAATTCAAATATTGGATATTTGAGGATTGTTAAATTCTTTCATTTCTGAGGTCTGTTTGAACAACTTCTATAAGAAAGTTGGAAAAAAAACAGTATGCACGATATTTTAACTAGACATAGCCTGGGAAGTGGCAGGGATTGTATTTCTTTGGCCTTTTTAGTTATTTTTAAAACTTTTTGTGAAGGGTGGCTAATTTATTTAACATAGCCCAGATCACAGAGAAAGAAATGTTTCAGACTCTGTGAAGAAAGCGTACCTGTGTAAAATTAGCAAAAATTAACATTGACAACGTTGAAGCACACCACTGAACTTCAAGCTTGTGTCTTAAAATGAGCCTGGCCTTGGGCAAGCACTAAATTCTGCAGATCTCATCAGTATTACAACCAAGGGTAAGCCTAGCTGTGCAGCTTGAAAAAGCGGCCAAACAGGTCATACTGGGGACTGTCTACGAGCTGCAGTTCTTCCTCACTGTGAAAGCCACCGCCTTGTCCCCTGGCAGGAATTTTGAAATGGTACTCTCTTTAGCAGAAGACAAATAATGGACACTGGATATTTGGGTGGTTGAGGGGAGGTGGGGCAGCACAGAGTGGAAGATTTTGTGTCTGCCTTGAGACAGTGCTTATAAAAATGCTCACTTCCTGACAGCTGAATCAACTGTAAATAAATGTTAGCTGTGATTAGCGTCTAGCCTAAAAGGAAACTGTGTATACATTGTAGTGGGTTCAGGTAGAATCCCAAGAAAGATATACAAGCCTCAGCCCCCCCCGTCCTATGAATATGAACTCATTTTGAAATGATGTTTCTCTCTCTCTCTCTCTCTCTCTCTCTCTCTCTCTCTCTCTCTCTCTCTCTCTCTCTCTCTCTCTGTGTGTGTTTGTGTGTGTGTTTCTCTACCCCTCCTCCCCCCAGATCCCTGCTCCATCTTTCCTTCACTCCTTTTCTTCCTTCATTTGAGACAGGATTGTACTAATACAGTCTAGACTGGCCCCAAACTTGCCATCCTCCTGTCTCAGAATTACTGCCTTTTTCAATGCATGCATTCATTTTGGACTTTGGTAGTTTCTAATCACCCAGTGATTAGTGTCCTCAGAAGAAGTCAGAAAGAGACAGAGATATACACAGGGAGGTGGCCATGTGAAGCTGGGAACTCAGCTGGAATGATGTCCCCTGAAGTCAAGAAACACCGTAAGCCAGAGGAGACTGAAAGTGTCAAGGAAGAGTTTACCCTTTAGAGCTGAAAGAAAATAAATTTTTGTTGTTTTAAACCGCCACATTGTGATTTTTTTGTTGTTGTTACAGTAATCTTGGGGCACAAATTCGTTAAACTAAGGTAGAAGATGTCATAAACTATCTGTGTGTGATTGTGCCATTATTTATTTTTGTCCTGAACTAGTGTGAGTCCATATGAAACTACCCCGTGGAGACATTAGTGCCTCCTGGAGGTGCAAACCTCAGTCCCCCCTTTAGGGGAGGGGTCCACACTCTCTGCTTTCAAGTCACCAGCTGCTTTTGGAGTACATGGGACTGGGCTGGTTCCAGACAACGTCAGGAGAGGCCATGCTGTAGGTAACCATGGGGTGTTGGGTAGAAAATGGCAATAATCACCTCAATGAAATACTCTTTAGATTTCGTTGTTAGGCAACACGGGCAAAGGAAAATGGGTTGCATTGCAGCCATTTATATGAGAATAAAAGTGTGTGAAGAAGTGTGTGTTAACTTCCAAAATCTCTTAATGTGTGCTAAGAAACATGGCTCTGTCATTTTTATGGTTAGATTATTTCCTGGAATGTTGGGGGAATGCTGATGCAGTACATGCAGGACAATTGTCAACCTTGAACCTATGATATTGGTCCCTGTTCCTAGCTAGCCCTTGCCACTCATTATTGGTTATGGTTCAGTCATCCTGGCTTTTAATTCTTTAAGTTGGTTTTAATATATATAAAATATATGTCATATTAATAAGGTAAATTATTACTATGTTAATAATCGACATATATTGAAAATAACATTCAATATATTTAACATATAAAAATACATATATTAAAACCACCATAAAATTTAAAATATGTATATTTGAACTTTTGGACCATGGTTTTCTGTAGCCCAGGTTGGCCTTGAAATTACTTTGTAGCCGAGGATGACCAAGAATGATATTCTTGCCTCCACCTCCCAAGTGCTATAATTACAGGTCAGGCCAACAGTATGTCTTTTTATATTTTTTTTCTTAATTAAAAAGAAAAGTAAAAACAATGTGATCCAAGTCCATTGTAAAATACTAGAAAATACAGATGTCTAGTAGAAATAATTTAAGTTATCCCCATGCATCTCAATGTGATTATTAAAACACTGGTCCATAGTATCAAAGAATTTTTCCATCAACGTTTGGCTATGTTTTTCAAGAATTTCCTCTTGATATGATTGTTACTCGGAAACTTGGGTTTCTTCCTTTTAACTACTTATAATCGTTGTACATATCAGTAAGTATGGAATGGCCACAGTTAATGATTCTATTTTAATAATTTGTTTAATAATTCTCTGCTGTTGGTAGGCCTCTGTATTCCTGGAGTAACCATTCCAAACATCTCTGAAATGAGCCTTCTTCATGGATTCATCTTGAGTGTAAGTCTATTTGTTTCCTTAAACACGATCATGCGACTGAACACGGAGTCTTGTAAACCTTTGGCAATATAAAAAGTTTCTGAACTTGTAATGGCTGATTACCAATTCAAAACCAAACAGGTAACGAATCTGAGGTGGTCCCAGGAGGCACCCTTCTGCATCACACTTTGTGACTTCACTGCAGCCTTGGGTCCAAATATGCACTGTGTAAGCCGCCAAAGCAAACAACACCAACAGATGCTGCCCAGAATACCTGGTCTAAGGGTCAAAACTATTGAAAGCTTGAATTGCAAATTTTTGCTGGATTAATCAAACAAAACAAAGACTTTATTTTCTCGTCACCATTCTGCAACATGTAAGAACCAAGCAGCACCTCTTTGCACTGGAAAGAGTTAGAATGTTGGGTTTCACAGATGGCTGTTCAGGACAGTTCAGGATGAACCGTCATTGAAAAGAAATCATTAAAAGAATTTGGTTTAGGATTTCAGAATTTCCAACTGCTTCTGAAATGGTCATAAACATACTCCTGCTCCCTGTGCTATGTGTTTATGAGACTCAGTATTAATCACAAAATCAAATTATAGCAAAGGATTAAAGATGCAATACATACTGCAGTGTCAGGTCTTCCACAGTTTTCTTTCTCTTTAGATTAGAGCCCATGTATCCCAGGCTGTCTCGGAACTCACTAAGGAACTGAGAACTTGGACTTCTGCTCTTCTGCCTCTACGTACAGAGTGTTGGGATGATAACCTTGCATCACACACCTGGTTTACGTGGCACTGAGGATTCAACCCAGCTTGGCATGCTCCGCAATCACTTTACCGGCAGCTACATGTCAAGCTCTGAGATAACTCTTTGAATATAAAACATCTTACAGTATGCAGATAGACTTTTGTTAATAAGTGGTAAAATTTTTCCTTATTATTATCAGTCAATGCTTGACTTGGGAAGCTATTTTGTATACCTACATTTACCCAGGGTCACATAGCAATTTCTCAGGCCTAAAGAGGTCATGAATGGAACGAAGTTTAGGAAGTCCTGCTCTATGGCACCTGCCGTGTGGGAAGAACATGACTGTGGGTGACATTTGTTAGTAAATATTTCTAGATGGAAAATGGAAATGCCAACATGCAACTGTCAACTCTTTTATTTGTCCTCAAAGGAAAACACTGCAGATTATTCAAATCAAGTGTAATAGTTTGAATGAGAATGGCCTCCATAGGCTGGTATATTTGAATTATTGGTTCCCAGATAGTGGGACAGTTTGGGAATGATTAGGAACTATGGCCTCTTTGGAGGAGGCATGTCAGTGGGGGCAGGTTTTAAGGTTTCAAAAGCCTGCACCCTCCCCAGTGTCTCTCTTGGTCTCTCTGTCTCTCTGCAACCATGAGCCCCAAATAAATGCCTTCATCTTTAAGTTGCCTTGGTCATGGAGTTTTATTACAGCAATAGAAAGTAACGAAGCTATCAAGAAGAGGCAAACAAAATGAGTACCATCTATTTTGCTACTCTGTATTAGGTGGGTAAATATACTTTTCAATACCCCGCTTGGTATCCAGTCTCTGCATTTGCTGATTCAACAAATCTCAGGTGGGAAATACTTTCAAACAAATTGCATCGGTCTGTGTGGGAGGTACAGAGGACCTTCTGCTCACTGGTAAGCACCAGGGGAATCAGGAATGTTAGACACATGGGGTTGTCCCTTCCAAGAGAGGGATGTTTATAACCTACTTTCCACCCAGAAGGCCAGGAGTGCACATGGTTAATAGTGTGGTGACCTTTTTGCTCTCTGTGTAGCTGAGCCCACAGTGGGTCTCCAATGCCTTTACTATAGAACCTTATCTTCATAGAAAGGGTCACATGCAGCCAGTCTAGAGAAGCCATCTTTATGACAGATGTCACATGTACTTTACAAAGAGGTTGAAGTTTTAGTTTGCTTATGGAATTAATTGTCACCAAGAAAGTTTTCACTAAATTGCACTGCATTTTATGCCTAAAATAAACTACTTGCTTTGAACCAATGCTGCCTACTGAGCTGTGCTGAACTAAACTACCTTTTTGCTTTCTGTATATCATTAATCTGCTGGCCACGGTGGTCTCAGAGACCCCCACATGTATGGAACATGTACAGATCCTCCCCCCTTATTGTGATTAGTTCCTAAACAAAGGAGGCATGATTTTTACATAGCAATTCCACAGTATTAGTTGCATGTAACTAAAGGATAACTGTAGGTACTCGGGAGGGCGTACCTAGGTTCCGTGTCCTTGGAGGGGTGACTGCTCTATGAAACAGTGTGTGGTCTGTGTTTGGATTCTAATTTCTGTATCACCTTTTGGAGATGAGCTTGACGCGAAGTTAAGGCGCACATTGTGGATGTCAGTGGTGCTGACGCTGGCGGTGAATGATGGAAGCAAGCGAATGTGAGCCACAGGGCCTGGCAGGGACGGCTGCCACTGTGCCCTGGCTTCCACAGAGCAGGAGTGCGCTAGCCTCCTCTTCCAAGTTTTCTAGACGGGGTGGAGATCTAGAGTTTGTTACCGTTAGTTTTTGTTCCTGATTTCTACAAGTTGGGATCTATTTTAAGTACTGTTTGAAGATGCTGTACAAGCTCCAAACCCTGTCTCTGGCCTGGAGCGGAACCACGGGTCACTAGTTTATGACCTCTGATTGAAAACATTGCTAACATTCTCAAGAAGCATATAGAAAGCTGGTCAATTTGGGGGTTTAAAAACAAAATACATTATGTAGGCTTTGTCCAGTGTAAGGTGTGGTTGTAGTTGGACTTTGTTGTCAACCTCTGCTCCCCCAAATAGCAACATGGAGACTTATTATTAATTATGACAGCTTGGCCTTTACCTTAGACTTCTTCTCAACTAGTTCTTATAACTTAAATTAACCTGCTTCTAGTAACCTCTGTTCTGCCATATGGCTTTTACCTCTCTCCCATTCTGTTTGTCCAACTTGCTCCTTGTCTCGCTGGTGTCTCTATAGCTCTCTTCTTCCCAGAGTTCTCTCTTTCCAGAAATTCTGCCGAGCCATTGATCATTCAGCTCTGTGTTAAGCCAATCAGGAGGCACGGTAGGTGGAGACACATCTTTACAGCACACAGAAAAGATTATCCCGCAACACTGTGTTTTGCCTGCATATGTATGTGCGTGTACCCATGTGGGTTTGGAGACTAGAAGTTGATGATGGGTGTGTTTTTTTGTTTGCTTTTCACGCCAGTGAGGCAGTGTCTACAGCTGAAACTGTAGAGTTTTGATTCAGCTAGTCTAGTTAGTTAGCTTGCCTTGAGGACCCTCTGTGTCTGCCTGGCCATGGTGACATGGTGACAACAGGGCTGCCATGTCCATATGTGTACGAGTGTCTAGCCTGCATGTGTGTCTGTGCACCACGTATGCCTGGTGTCTGAGAGGTGGGACAGATGCCCTGGAACTGGAGTTAGAGACTGGTGGGATCCACTGATGGGTGTTGGGAATCAAACCCTGTCCTTGCCCCCGACTCCACTGTCCTTTGCAAGAACAAGTGTTCTTAACACTGGACCATCTTCTCAGTCCTGCACACTCCTGTGGTTTTTGCTTGTTTTGTTTTTTCTTTATGTGGATTGGGGTGTTGGAGACCCGAAATGTGGACCCCACACTTGCACAGAAAGCCCCTTATCCACCAAGCCATCTTCCCAGCCCCTGGTCTGAACTATTTTAAACATTTGTGTTGAATATTGCTTCATTTTAAAAATAACTTTTATTGATAATTTTATTTGATGACATCATATGGATTTATAGCGCATTCTGATTATTATAAGCCCTACCCTTCTTAATCTCCTTTCCACTCCCACTGACCCACCCTCCTGCCTTCGAGTTCCCTTTTGCTGTTGTTTTGGGGACCCACTGGGTTTACTCAGGACCATCTGTGTGCCCATGGGTTTGAGCCTCCTGGGTTACTCAGTGGGTTCAAAACAACTGAAGACAACTGCTGTCCCTTCCCCAGAATCCATCAGTAGCGATTGTTCAGCAGGGAGGGGGTAGGGCCTAGTTAGCCCCGCCCCAATCCATGACGGACAGTTGATAGGCCCTATCTGGTGCAGGTCCTCATCTTTACTAAAGCGTTCATGTACTACATTTTAACTCCTTTTATCCTTCCACTACTAACTCTCGTTCGTATTGAGGTCCAGCTGGATCTGCTTTGCGTCCTGACCTCCCGGAGAAACAGCCCAGGACGCTCCCAAGTTAGCCTCATTCTCTTAAGAGATGTTCGCCAGAGATGCAAACTCCCAAGTTAACTTCATTTCTCTGCATGATGTTAGCAGGAGAAAGCCCTGTGGGTCTGCAGGCAGATGGCGGTAAGAAATTAACTTGAACTTCAGCAAGGCTGAGGTTTCCATGGGAACAAAGGAAGCAGCCATACTGCCTGGCATTTGAAAGGAATAGGAAACAAGCCTGCCGTCCGCATACCAATAGAACGATTACAGGGCTCTATCCATACGCCTTAAGCTTCCCCTTCTAAAGCATTTCAACTCCTGTTAGTAAGAGGAAAGCCAATGGCACTTGGTCACATGTTTAAATAGGTTAATGAGTGACTATCAGGAGAAAGTATAAACATCTTTGGTTGCCAAAATCTAAGAATTAATAAGATTTAGCTGTCTTCAGCACAAAAACTATATTCTTTATTAAATAAACCATTATATATCTATATTGTTTTAGTTATGCTTGCTACAAAGAATAGTCAAATAAGTTTGGTTCTCTCCCCCGCTGCCACCAATGTGGTTTTCTTTCTTCTTTTGTGTCTGCATGGATGTACATGTTTGTGCATTAGTGTATAGGCACACATGTGTGCAAGTCAGGAAATCTTTATTTATTTATTTTAGGATTTTTGAGATGATGTTTCTCTGAGTAGCCCTGATTGTCCTGAAACTCACTCTGTAGATCAGGCTGGCCTCAGACTCACAGAGATCAGCCTGCCTCTGCCTCTAGAGTGCTGGGGTTAAAGGCGCACAACTCTATCACTGGCCCTGAGAAGTCTTGGGCGTTAGTCCCCACCTTCCATCTTGAGGCAGGCTCTCTCTCCTTCACCGCTGTGTGTGCTAGGCTAGCTGGCCCAGGGACTTCCACGCACGCTCCTGCCTCCCGCTCCCACTTCCCTATCTGAGTGCTGACAAGGCAGATGGATAGGAGACTCTGTCTGTCTTTCACGTGGATTCTGGGGGTCTGAACTCAGCCCATCAAGTTTGTGTGACAACAGCTTTGCTAGGGAACTGTCCCCAGCCCTCATCATGGTTTTCTTTTAAGGCTAAATACATTACAGATAAATGTTTTCTCTGAGTTTCCCGGAACTCAGTTAAATAGTAAAGAATAAGCCACGGTGAAGAGCCACGTTATCTTCTGAATTAAAGGTAGGAGAGGGTTGAGGGTTCTAGCTTCATGGTGAGACAGTTGTTTAGTGTGTGAAGCCTTGAGTTTGAGCCCTCGAACCACAAGAAGTGAACAAAAACCATTGAACAGAGTCAGGGATCACTTGTGTCTGTCATCCAGATGCAGATTAACCAAACTCCTGTTTCCTGTCTCCTACCAGAGTTGCCGTCCTCTAAGCCCCTGGGAGCGGTCAGAATGTTCCAATAGCCATATATCTCTGTAAAGAATATTTTACTGCGGTCTTTTGCCTCGTAGACTTTCCTTTCATCATAATTTCCCTTGTGCCTTGCGGTGATGAAATGGCTGTGGGTATTTGGGGAATCTGGGTGAGGGGAAATTGAGTTGGGGTTATGTAAAGTATGGATGTATTTATGCGGCCACAGTTTAGCAGATTGGGTATGTTATTGCTGGCGGGTCTGGTTTAGGAATGACTTCCAGGAATATCTGCACTATCCACTGTGACTGTCCCTAACTGCTGTGACAGAAAGGTTGTGAACCAGACTCTGGATGGAGCTAAGCCCGTGCCCTTCAGTGCCTACACCCAGGTTGGGTAGGGTAACAGGGAGGGAGGAGAAGCAAGGTTGAAGTAGAACAAGGAACTGGTCTTTGGGAAATTCTTTTCATCAGTAGATATGTGAAATCAGAAATGGAAGACTTGGTTCTCATGATTCTTTGTCAAAACCAAAGTTTTGCCTACAAGAATGGCTATAGAATATGGCCTGGTAATGCAGGCTTGCAACCACAGCGACTCAGGTTGGGGCTTGAGTTCAAAGTCTGTGACTAAGTTCAGGGCCAGCCTGGGTAATTTAGCAAGACCTTCCTTGCCCCAAAATAAAAAGTACAGAAAACAAGGGTTGGGAGTCTAGTTCCGTGTTAGACCTTTATCTCAGTCTTCATAACGGCATAATGAATGAATGAATAAAATTACTTTGGCAATGCAGTATATTATACTTTTAGAAATATTTCTTTATGACAGGCCTGCCTGGATGCCTGGTTCAGGTGGGTGGCACCACTGTGATGATGTGGTAGAGAAAAGGGATAGAAGGAAGTGGAATTAAAGATGTGACAGCCATGAGGAACGGGCTGATACAGGTGACCTACGCTGCCACCGGGGGCCTTGTGATATCTGGGCCTGTGCTGCTTCCAAGGTCCATGTCTGGGTCTGTGGCTCTACCACAGCAGGGTCTGTGTTGATGTCTGTGGCCCATGTTACTACTGGGGCCATGGAGGAGCTGGTCCCAGTGATCTGGGCACTGGAGAGCTGGTCCTGCCCCTTGCCAGTCACCTCAGCAAGACGGCTGCCCCCCTTCCCCCAGAACTAGCTCCAGTGCCTTGGGTATAAGAGTGCTGTCCCTGAGACCCTCAACAGCCCGAGAAAACTACCCTCCCCCTCGTCTGCCACAGCAATGGGAAAGCTGGCCCTGGACTTGGAAGAGTTGGCCCCGACCCTCACCGTCTGTGTGGGATGACTGGCCCAACAGCATGGGCATGCGAAAGCTAGCCTTGATAGTCCATTGCCTGAGGGAGGAGGTCCCAACAGAGCTTGGACTGACCAGCTCAGCTACCACCCAGGCCTCCATCAGGGCTTTGAGTTGACCCACCTCAGCATCTCCCCAATGTCTGACCTGCTGGAGGGCATGAAGGGACTGGTCCTGTGGCCATAGCTGCAGGATCTCCATGATTAGGGGCATCAGCAGGACATCCTAGAGAAGTTTTGGTGAGGGTCGAGTATTGATGGGGTACTGGAAGCCAGAGGCCTTGAGCCAGACCAATCCCACATTGTGATGAACATTTCCAATTAAAGCTGTTTGTGCAAAAGTGTGCACTGCGTGGCACACTGCAGTCCCCAAGGCCACTGTGACAAATATGTGATAAAAAGGTGGGGAAGACAGAGAAGTGAAATGGTCTCGTCTTTTATTATTATTTATTTTTTCTTTTCTAAAATTTTCTTTGAGGGAGCTATATACACAAAGGACGATTCATCCTACCACAAGGACACTTGTTTGACTATGTTCATAGCAGCTTTATTCATAAAAGCCAGAACCTGGAAACAACTAAATGTCCCTCAGCTGAAGAATGGATAAAGAAAATGTGGCACATTTACACAATGGAGTATTACTCAGCTGTTAAAAACAATGACATTGTGAAATTTGCAGGCAAATTGATGGAATGAGAAAAATCATCCTGAGTGAGTTAACTCAGACCCAGACAGACCAGCATGATATATACTCACTGTAATGTTCTGCTCTATCCCTTTAAGAGATAAACAACGGGTCTGCCACTGAGGAGGCAAGCTGATCTTCAGCTTCCAGCCTGAGTCCCTTCTCTTTTCCATCTCTCCCCCTAAGAGGCAGCTTCTGCCTCCCTCCATTCTCTCCACTTCTCCCTTCCCCCTCTCTGTTTCTCTGTCTGTGTTTCTCTCTGTTCTTCCTCTTACTCCCCTTCTCTTTTATAACTAAATAAATATCCAACCTCACTCTGCATGGCGTGCCTATCCATGTCTTTGTCTCTTACCTGCCCCGTGGCTCCCGGCCTAGGACCAGCCGCCTTCGAGGCATGGTCTCGTGGCATGCCCATCCATCTGTCTCTCCTTGTGGGACTTGCTGCCCCTCGTGGCCCACTGCAGCCACTTGGGGAACTGTGCTGTCCCTGCCTGAGACTGGCCACTCTCGGAACCTACTGCCTGCTGTCTGCCCCTGCTCGGGGACCTGTGGCCTGGTCTCATGGCCTGCGGCCCACTGCCCACTGCAGCTACTCGGGAACCTGCAGCATTTTACTTAATCCATTACACTCACTCTTAAGGGGACATTAGCTGTAAAGTAAAAGATCATCATTCTACAATCAGAGACTCAGAGAGGTCAAGTAACAAGGAGGACTTAAGGGCGGGGAAGGGGGGATGCAAGGATCTTCCTGGGAAGGGAAATAGAATAGATTTTGCCAGTGGGCTGGAAGTGGGTGGGGTTGGGAACAGGAGGGATCAGGTGTTGTGGGGAGGAAGGGAGAAAATACTGGGAGAGATGACTGGAATTGGGGGGGGGCATTTCAGGGGTGAGATGCAAACCTAATTCAATGTAAAGTCCTCAGAATCTAAGAGAGTAACCCTAGCAAAGACTCCTAGTAACAGGGGACATGGAGCCTGAATCGGTCGTCTTCTTAATCAGGCAAGGCCTCAAGTGGAGGGATTGGGACAGCAGTCCAGGCACAAACCTTGGACCTACAGTTGGTCCTGCCTGCAGAGTGTTCTGGGACCGGAGCCTAGCAGAATCCTCATCAGAAACCAGAGAGACTGCATCCAGCAACTGAGGGGAGCTGATGCAGAGCCCACAGCCAAACATTAGGTGGCGCTCTGGAGTCCTGTGGAGGAGGGGGAGGAAGGATCAGAGGTACCAGAGGGGTCAGGGACACCATAAAAACCTGGCCCACAGAATCAACTGATCCAGACTCGTGGGGGCTTGCAGAGATCAGGGAACCTCTAGGGTCTGATTTAGGCTTCTGCATATATGTTATAGCTGAGTAGCTTGGTGTTCTTTTGGGAATTCGTAACAGGGAGATGGGGCATAGGTGGACGGTCTCTGACACCTTTGCCTGCTTGTGGGACCCATTTCTCCTCCTGGGTTGCCTTGTTCAGCGTTGATGCGCTGGTATGTGCCTGGTCTTATTGTAGTGTGTTATGCCATATTTGGCTGATGTCCCTGGGAGGCCTGCTCTTGTCTGAGTGAGGTGGGGGAAGGTTGGGCGGAGGAGATAGGGGAGGAAGAGAAGGGGAAGGGGGAGAGAAACCTAGAGTAGGGATATAGTATACGAAAGAATAAGAAAACCTTGAAAAATACTTGTTTATTTTATTTTTATGTGCACGTGTGAGTACTTGCACGCACGCGTGTGCACAGTATGAGTGCCTGGTGAACGGAAGGATAGACGATGTTCTCGGATCTCCTGAAGTGTTATAGGGGGTAGAGAACCATCACATGGGCGCCAGGAACTGAAGCTTGGATCCTCTGCAGGAGCCGCGAGTGCTCTTAACGGCGGATGCTGATGCGTGATCTCGTTCCTATACTGTCTGTTTGTGATGGAAGTTGTGTGTCACAGTATTTCTCAGATCCCTATGGACAGTGACAAAAGTGGCACGGAACAGCACAGAACAAAGGCAAGCACATCAGTGACAAACTGGTTCAGTGAGAACGATTGATCCAGAGAGCCGCTAAGGTAGGGGACGACTGCGGCGACTCACTACGGGAAGCTGGGCTGTCCTGAAACCAGCGGCAGGCATGGTGTTGCACACGGGAGTCCCTGCACTACGGAAGTGGCAGCAGGCGGGCCAGCTGTGCAAGGACAACTTTCTGGCTGGCTGAGATAGGAGGGGTCTCCACGGCTGTGAACAACGTCATGCCTTCTCAATCATAACGGATGGAAGCCAGGAGCCAGGAGCGATTCTTCCTCAGGTTGCCTCTGTCATGTACTCATCATGTGTCTGGGAAAACCTAAGTAATATACACACAAAACACAGACACCTGTCATATGTAGGAAGCGAGTTTGGCTTTCTGTGAAGAGTGGTTCCGATTGCCTGTCATTGAACGCCATGTGGTCATTGTCATCCATCCTTGCACTGAGCACTTACTAATGGCTGAGGAACAGTTAGGTACGAGTCTCAGAGAAGGAATGGTTTCTACTAAGCCTCTCACAACTGTTGTACATACACTGTCATGATATATATATACATACACTATCATGATAGGAAGAATACAAAAAATCAGGCTGGAGAGGTAGCCAAGCTCCTGAAAGTGTCTATTTGTTGTAGGAGGCTTTTCGTAGTGCTCGGCAGCTCAGACCCAAAACAATCACTCAGAAACTATATTATTTCAATCACTGCTTGGCCAACAGCTTAAGCGTATTTCTGGCTAACTCATGTCTTAAATGAACCCATCATCATTAATCTGTGTATCGCCATGTGGTTCTGGCTTACAGGGTAAAGTTCCAGTGTCTGTCTACAGCAGGGCTACATGACTTCTCCTTAACTCTGCCTTCTTTCTCCCAGCATTCAGTTTAGTTTTCCCCACCTAGTTCTGTTCTTCCCTGCTTGGCTATAGCTCAAAGCAGTTTCTTTATTAGCCAATGGTATTCACAGCATACAGAGGGGAATCCCACCTCACCTATTGTTCTTTGAGAGGATCTGGGTATAATTTTCAGCAGCCACATCATGGACTTTGAACTTTCTGTCCCCCTGCCTCAGCCTTCTAGGTTCTGGGATTGTAGGCATGTGTCGAAACATCTGGTTGTAGGCCATATTCCAAATGAGTTTCTTAGCTCAGTGGGGGAGGTGCTTGGGCCAGGATCATGTATATTCTGTCTATAAAGCAGATTTGGCTTATGTTTACCTGTGGTCAGAGAAGGTTCATCACTACCTCATGCCCCACACACCCAGAGCTCTGGTCAAGACAAGGGAGAGAAAATGCTTCATTTTTAATTTCCCACACGACACAGGCCCAGAGCATCCTGTTCTAGGAGTTAAACCAGGGTGAGGCCGTTGACCCATTACATCGCCGCAGACCTGTCAAAGGGCAGTCAAGGGCTCACTACTGTTTCCATGTTTTCTCATTTTGTCATCTGAGGATTTCTGCTCACCTCGTCACAGATTGGGAATATTATTTACGTTTTTTTGGAATAAACAATATCTACGTGAGTTTTGTAGTAGAAAAATTATTCAGTCTGTCATAGTCTAGGAAAGTGAAGATTGCTGTCCTCACATTTTCTTATGAAAAAAGATAATTTTAATTGTCATGAAAATCAAAGCAATGACAAATTCAGAATATTTCTTAGAAATTTACTTAAAGGTCTGCCCGCGCGCGCGCGCACACACACACACACACACACACACACATAATTTTCTTGAGTGTGGGAGTTCTGGCCCAGTCCCTCTTCTGCCCTACGGTTGGTATGGACAGGAGAGAGATGTTCCTCTTTCCTGCCCCTTGTGGCAGGAGGGAGAGATGACCCTGAGGACATAAGAGCAAGAGAGCTGTCCCTGCCAGCTGCAGCATCCTGGGCAACACAGTAGAGCTAGCTGATCCTGATGGTACAGGTTTGAGAGAGCAGACTCAGGATGTGAAAGAAAACTGGCCCCACCCCTTGCTCATCGCTGCAAGGAGTGAACTAGCAGGGGCAATGCTGGAGATCTTACCCTGGTGGTAAGGACTGCGGAGAACTAGCAGGTTCACCAAGCCTGTAAGGATCCAGGCCCAGAACCAGGGTTATGAGTTGGCTTACCCCAACATCCACCCCATCTGTGGGAACATGTGAAGGGGCTGGTTCTGCAGACTCAAAGCTACTCAAAGATATCCAAGAGGAGTCTCAGTGAGGGCCCAGCATCAATAGCATAGCAGAAATAAGAGCCTTGAACCAGACCAATGACTCTTTTCAGTGAACACTTGCAAGTAAAGATATATGGACAAAGGGTTTACTGCATGACTCACTATGTCACACTACAACTTCCATAGCGAGATTCTTTTCTCTTTTTTTTCCTATTTTTCTCTTAAATTTTACTCTATTTTGCATGGGAGGTTGCAAGGACAGAGGGCAGATAAGGGACGAGAACTGATGGAATTGAGATGCATGATGCTAAAGACACAAAGAACAAATAAAAAGGAAGTTACAAAAAAGGAGAATAGATTTCTTTCTTATTTAATATATCCCATTACAGTTTCTCCTCCCTCTCTCTACTTCTCCCAGTTCCTCCCCTTCTTCCTTCTCATCCAGAACCACTCAGTTTCTGTCTCTCAGGCTTGAAAACAAACAGGCTTCTAAGTGATACAAATAAAATGAGATAAAAAGTAATATAATGATAAATCAGAATAGAACAAAACAAACAGAAGGAAAATAACTCAAGAGAAGGCACAAGAAACAGATATGGACTCAGAGACGTACTCGTTCACACACGGAGGAATCCCAAGTTCCAGGACAGCTTAGGCTGTTGCATAAAGAAACCCCATCTCGATAAACCACACACACACAAAGAACAACGACAAAACACTGAACTAGAAGTCATAATATCTACCTGAAGGCCCTGTTCAGGCTCTGTGCACGCTGTCTCGGTCGTATGTGCGTTCATATGTTCATTGATACTGCTGATTTAGGGGGGTTTGTTTCCTTAGTGCCCTCCTATCCCCTCTGGATCTTACAGTCTTTCTGTCTCCTCTTCCACAGAGTTTCCTGAGCCTCAAGGGGAAGGATTTGGTGGAGATATCTCATTCAGGGCTGAGCGTTCTGAGGTCTCTCACCCCCTGCAGATTGTCTGGCTGTGGGTCGCTGTATTCATTCCCATCTACTACAAGAGGAAGCTGCTCTGATGATAGCTGAGCAAGGCACTGATCTGAGTGTAGAAGAATATCATCTCCTTGCTACATCCTTTGATTAGAACAGTGGTATTTAGTTTTAGCCTAGGTTCCAGGGCTATCTATTTTTCGGTTCTTGGTCACCTAAGCAGTATTGAGTATGGGTTGCATTTTGTGGAGTGGGCCTTAAGTCAAATGAGACATTGGCTGGTTACTCTCAGAAGCTTTGCTCCACCACTGAAGCAGCACATTCTGCAGGCAGGACACCATTGCAGATCAAAGGGTTTGTGGCTGGGTTGGTGTTTACACTTCTCCTTTGGTGGCTGTGCTGAGTACCTTCCTGTATCAAAGATGCTAGCACATAGGTGTGAAGGCTCTGTGTAGGCTTCCGCTGGACTTCTCCATGTTTAATGAGTTGAGTAGGTGTTGTCTTTAGCAATAGGGCCTTGTATCAGTTGGTGAAAAGCAACCTATAGTCTTGACAACAGCTTGGGTGGTTTGGGGGTTCCCATGGGACCCCCTCAGACCTATTTTGGTATAGTGCAAAGTACCACATTCTGGTGACAGGGAGGAGAGGTGACTGTTATTGGCTTGGTGGCTCAGCAAGTCTTCATCACAAAGGTGACATTTAAGTCAGACACTGGTGAGCAGGAAGTTTAGTAAAGACTTGTTTACATTCCAACCACAGGTCTCCCAAACACTGAACATGCTGGAATTTAGAATTTGTGACAACCAATTTATCTGCTTCATTTTATATACCGGTGTATGTTCTGCTTTATTTATGTTGCTGTGACGAACAGCCTTGTGAAAAGCAACTTAGGGGGAAAACAGTTTACTTGGCTTACAATTCCATATCACAGCTCATCACTGAAGGGAAGTCAAGGCAGGAACTCCAGCAGCAAGCCACATCACATCCACAGTCAAGAGCCGAGGGAAATGAGCGTGCCCACACTGCTGGCTTTTTCATTGCTTTTGCCCAGCTCTCTCCTGTCTTACACAGTTCAGGTACTCCTGCCTAGGGAATGGTGATGCCCATAGTGGGCTGGGTCATCCTCCATCAACTAACACTCAATACAGTCCCACACAGGCATGCCCAAAAGTTGACCTAATCTAGACAATCCTTAATTGAAACTCTTTTCTCTTATGATCCCAGTTTGTGGCAAGTTTGTAATTAAAAACTAACCATTCCATTAGTTACACCTATCTTAGTATATAATGCTATCACATTTATTGTTATTAGTCCCTTATTTTTGAGTGACATCTAAGAACATAGGTGTTTTATGAATAAAATTGAGACTTAGGGCTGGAGATGTAGCTCTGGATTCAATCCTTAGCATTGCACACACTGGCCTCGTGGTACATGGCTACAATTCTGGCATTGGGGAGTCGGAGGCAGGAGGACCAGGAGTTCAAAGTTTGCCTCAGCTACCTAATGAGTTTGAGTCCAGCCTGGACCGCATATAACCCTGTTTCAAGAACAAAATCAGGGTTTGAGGATGTACTTGTATCGGTAGAACACTGGGTTTAATCTCCAGCATTGCATAATCCAGGCATAGTGGAGCATGCCTGGAATCCCAGCTTTGGGGGAGTGGAGGTAGAAAGATAAGAAATTGAAGGTTATCCTTGGCTACATAGTGAGTTCTGGGCTAGCCTAGGTTACTTGAGACCTTGCAAGACAGATGGGGATGCGAGAAAGACTCAGAGGGGTTGAATAATTTTTAGTTAATGAGTGACAGGACTGGATTCAGACTCAAATGTGGCCCCTTAACAAACATCACAGTCCAAGGGCTGCAGTTGTTCTGCTTTGAAATCATTTGTCACACTGCATCGAGACCCCACGGTGTCTCTAGCTAGTTACTGAAAATGGCGGGGACGCCGAGGCTGGTCCATTGGAATATATGGACTCCTTTGTCAGCTGGCATTGACTCAAGGACCTCCTGACAGTCTTGCTGAACTGTTTTTGGAGCGCCGGGCGCCTAATGGCTTTTCTGACTGACCCCGCCCCCTTTCTTGAGACAGGGTTCCCTGTACCTGGCGTTGGCTTCAAACTTTCTAGGCTGCCAAGAGTGGCCTTGAACTCCTAATCCTCCAACGGCTGCCTCCCTGAGTTCTGGGATTGTAGGTGCACACTACTACTCTTGTCTTCATTCGCAGCCAGCACTTGCTGACTCCTCTGTAGCTTCGCTTGAAGACAGTTTCCTAACGAGGTCTTCGCACCTGAACACGCACTTTGGTTTCTTCTCCTGCGAAGACCCAGATTATCACGTTAAGTTTGTTTGACCTTAAGATCCGTGCTTTAACGAGGACTAAGGATGTACTAAAGCGGAAACAATAAAACTCTTTGAAAGATACATACACTTTTGTGAGCTCACATTAATCTATTATATCGTAGGTATGGCACCAAAACCCTAAGCAGCAGAATTAGAAAATGGATATTTTAGACTATGAAAATGAAAAACATCTGTTCCACAAAGAAAGTAAAAATTAAGGATAGGGATGAATAAGGAGTCAAGAGCTTTCATTACTCTACCGGAGGACCAGTTTGGATCTCAGCACCCACATCAGGCAACTCTAAAAGTCCTGTAACTCCAGTTCCAAGGGATCTGACATCCCCTTCTGGCCTCCATGGGTGTCCCATGCATACACATACCCATATATACACTTGGAAAAAAATAAAATAAATCTATTTTTAAAGTGGAAATTCAACATACAGAATTCGAGGAAATATTTGCAAATCATATATATGATAAGGGGTTTGTATCTAGAATATATTAAAAACTCTTATATCTCAAAAATGAAAGAAAAAGGAATCCAATTAATAAATGCTATAAAAGTTAGGCCTTGAATTGCAGAACTGTAATTCCTGGAGATATTGAGGCAAGAGGATCACCATAGACATCAGGGCAGACTGAGTTATCTAATGATCCATTTAAAAAACAAACAGCAAGAACAGTAAAGAGAAAGGAAGAAAGTTAAAAAAAAAAAGAAAATAGATGCTTCTCCCAAGAGGATGTATAAGTGTCCAATATTCATATGTAAAGATACTCATACTCGTTGTCATTAGCTCCCAGGAAAATACAAATTAAAATGATAACCCAAGGTTGAAGATGTAACTCAATCGGCAGTTTGCCTTGCACTTGTGAAGCCCAGGGTTTGACCCCCAGCAAGGCACAGCCCAGGCATGGTGGTACACACGCCGATAGTCCAACTGCTCAGACAGGGGAGGAAGGAGAGCGTCAGATGTCCAAGGTTATCCTTAGCTTTATGGGGAGGTGGAGGCCAGTGTGGAAACAAAACAAAAACTTAAATTCCATGCCATATACACTGCCGCGGTCACATAAAAGTCTGGGTTCGAGATGGCAGCTCGTGCTTTAATCCTAGCACTCAGAAGGCAAAGGCAGGTGGATCGCCAGGACTTTGAGCCCAGTCTGCTCTACACAGTGAGCTCCAGGCCTGTAAAGGGCTAGTTGGGGAAAATGTAGGCATGGTAAGGACATGAAGAAACTGGAACCCTCGTGCAATACTGGTAAGGATGCAGAACAGTGTGGATGCAAAGGAGAACTGTCTGGTAGTTTGCCAGCAAGCTGAACAAAAATCATCTTGGCCGACACACAAGAGAAAACACGTTGCTATACAATCTCATGTACACAACTATTTATACTAGCGTTACTCACAGCAACCCCAAAGTGAAAACAACCCGAAGTGATGAATGGACATACAGAATTAATATTAATACAATGTCAAAAAATTGATAATAAAAAGGAATGGAGCGTGGATGTGATAGTCTGCATCACCTGTGGTCCCAGGTACAACAGGGACTGAGGCAGTAGCATCCTTGAGCCCATCTGGAAGGCACAGTGAGATTATATCTCTTGAATAAAAAAAAAAGATAGAAAAATGACAAAATACTGATATTGATACATGCTGTAACCTGCAGGGATGAATCTTTTTTTTTTTTTTTTTTTTGGATTTTTCGAGACAGGGTTTCTCCGTAGCTTTTGGCTCCTGTCCTGGAACTAGCTCTTGTAGACCAGGTTGGCCTCGAACTCACAGAGATCCACCTGCCTCTACCTCCCTAGTGCTGGGATTAAAGGTGTGTGTCACCACCGCCCGGCAGGGATGAATCTTAAAAATATTCAAGCCACACACGAGAGACCATGTGTTGTGTGATTTTACTTACGTATTTATTAGTGCTGGGATTGACATGGGTCCTTCTACATGCTAAGCACATGCTCTACTACTGAGTTGCATCCCCAGCCTTTTGTTGTTTACAGGTAGGGTCTTGCTATGTAGTTCAGGCTGGCCTTGACATGTAGCTCAGGCTGTTCTTAAACTTGCCGCACCCTACCACAGCCTACCCAGGGCTTGGATTATTGATGTGCACTATCACACTGCCTTGGGCAATGGTCTGAATCCAGGCACCCTCTAGATTACCTGTTTCCCTTCCCTCTACTTACCATGCAGTGAATTCCATGGCGACAGTTCAACGTCAGTATACTGGGGCTGTTTCATAAGTTCTTGTGTTAACTTGATGTCTTTCCTCCTGGAGACAAGGTCGTCTTTGGAGCGGCCCTCTCTAAGACCTGTGTTTTGCACATTTTCTTTGCCCTCTGTTTTGGATGGCAGCATGCAAGGGCCACAGGACCTTTACAAAGCACCACGAACTAAAAAGCTTCTCTCTTTGTATTTAGTCACCATGCTTGTTCTTGCCCATGATGCTGCTGGGTGGCTTGATGGCTTCCCTTGGCAGGGAGAAACTGAGGCACACACGTAGTGCAGATTGAACAGAAACAGGAAGGAAGCTTGGCATGCTGTTATAGCAGGCCTGCATGAAGACTGTCCTAGCTGATGCCCTAGCTTCCTCATAGTCCCTGGTCGCCTCACAGCAATGATGACAACGCTAGAATAAAGTTTAGGGTGATCACCTGTTTGTATCACAGTGAGACCTGTGCCTGGCTCCACTCAAGTGTTGTATAAGGGTTTTCACAGTTTATACGTTATAGGTCACCTGGCTCCCGAGCAGAGAACAGAGCAATTTCAAGCCTGCTTTGGGTTCTAGCTCTGTGTTGCAGTGGCAGAATTGGACCCAAAGTAGATTCAGACTATAAACAAAGGATAGGTTTAGCTGCCTGCCTCCAGCTGCCCTTACTCACCTCTTTGCAGGCTATTCAAAGAGTTAAAGTCATTGGCTCTGTGTCAATCAAACAGCACTGTGTTGTGTAACAGTTTCCTCTGCAATTGAAACATTACCTCCTTCCGGGAGACTCCTTAAGTAGGAAGGTAAGCAACTCAAGATACCTTCAGGAAGTTCCTGAAACTGACCAGAATCACTAGGCCTAAATAATAAAAGTTGAGCTGCGTCACATTCCTCCCCAGTCAACATACCTCATAAGAACAGAGTCAAGGTAGGAAGAAAACTCAGGCTGAGACCTGCTGCCTGGCAGAAGAAGAGCCGGACAGAGTTGCCTGGGAGAGGTTGAGACCAACTGAGGCACCTGGAGAGGACCCTCTCCAACATGCTGAGCTGCCTGCAGGCTGTGCACTGTGCTCCAGGTTCCCAGCTTTGTGAGTGGTCGGTCCCTCATGCTGGGGTGGGCCTTGGTGATGCAGCTGTCTTTGAGTCATTTCTGCACCTCTAAGTAACTCCTTACCCATAGTCCTCTAAGGAACCCCAGTAGAACACATTGGTTTACCAAGCTGGACTTTGATTAGATCCTGTCTGTCATGGGATCCATATCTGGGGTGAGTAGACATGTGGGTTGTGTCTCCCCAGGAAAGGTTTTGTCACATAACACAGTGAGCTTCAACTGAACCATGTTGAAGTGACTGAGCAAAAGTAAGGGGTGACTGGACGGATATGGGCAAGGGTGGGAAAGGAAATCAGATGATATCGGGGGATTTACTGGGCCTTTAGGGAGGCTTAGGACAAGAGAAGACAGGACTCATGGAGGGGAGAGAGACCTCTGTTGCTTCAGAATAGTGGTGCCAATCCTCATGGCTTCAGGAGCATCAGAATAACCTCCCTGTTCTTTCCCTACTTCTCTCTCCTTTAGGCTTCTGCCAGCACACTTGCCTCCCGCTGACAGCACCAGGACACACACTGGTGCAGCCATTTCTGGAGCAGCATGAACAGGCTATTGAAAATCAACAGCGCTTTCTCTTCCTAACATAGTCCATCTCTCCTTATCTTAGCATCTTTCGATTTGCATGTTTATTGTCTGGGCCCCCATGGGAATATCTGTATCATGAATACATAGTGGGGAAATATACAGAGAGGGGAGTCTCTTATAGCCCAGGCTGGCTTCGAATTCACTGGGTGCAAAAGATGACCTTGGATTTCGAATCTTTTGCCTCCATCCACCTCCTGACTGCTGGGATTACAGGTTTGTGCTTCTGTGACCTCTTATACTTGATGCTGGGGACAGAAACCAGGATCTTATGCACGCTGGGCAAGTGCTCTTAAAGCTGAGCTATATCCCAGCCTAAAAGTGCATTTCTTGAAGGCAAGATCTTCAGATTGTATCTTAGTTAGGGTCACTACTGCTGTGATGAAACACCATGACCAAAGCAACTTGGGGAGGAAAGCATTTATTGGTCTTACACTTCCATATCATGGTTCATCTTTGAAGGACAGGAACTCAAGCAGGGCAGGAACCTGGAGGCAGGAGCTGGAGGCAGGCCATGGAGGCTGCTGTTGATTGGCTTGCTTGTCATGGCTTCCTCAGCTTGCTTTCTTACAGAACCTAGGACCACCAGCCCAGGGATGGCACCACCCACAATGGGCTGAGCCCTCCCTTGTCAATCACTAATTAAGAAAATGTCCTACAGTCAGATTTTATGGAGGCGTTTGTTTTTTCAATTGAGGGTCCCTCATTTCAGATCATTCTAGTATGTGTCAATTGACATAAAACTAGCCAACACAAATTCAACACAAATTTTAAGAGTTTTTTGTTTGTTGCCATGTCTCCCCTCCTCCTGCCCAGTGCCTAGATTGGTGTCTGGCAAATAATAGGAGCTGAATAAATCATTTGACTGGGCCCAGGTAGCTTGTGGGAGTCCTCTCATCCTTTAACAGAAAGATCTGGTGGCTGCCTTCTGAATACTTAAGGGTGCAGGGCCAGGGGTTTAAGTTCTTGGCCTCAGGTCTGTGACTGGGAGGGACAGCAGGTGATGGCGAGTCCACCGAAGTAATGCTGTCTCCCCACTCCGCTTCACCCAGGTACAGCCTGATCCGTCCCCCATAGGAAGCCGGCCTGTGGCGGGACGTGCCGGGTGGCGGGCCGAATCCCTCCCACGGTCTTTGCGTGAGCAGGGAGGGACGCCCGGCGCTCCTGGCAGGTTATTTTTAGCTGGGGGAGGGGACGGAGCGGCAGGCCGGGCGACAGAGGCTGAGGTGGCCACGGCGTCCTCCGGCAGAGCGCGCCGCTGTCCTCGGGGACCTGCACGGTGGGGGCGGGGAAGGCGGCGGGAGAGCGCGGCGGGCGGGAAGGGGCGGAGAGCGCGCTCCTGCGGAGGCGGCTGTGCTCATCCCGGCGGCCAAGCGCTTCAGTGCTCACCGGGCTTCGCAGATGGCTTGCCCCGCTCTCGGTCTGGAAGCTCTTCAGCCCCTGCAGCCGGAACCACCTCCGGAGCCTGCCTTCACTGAGGCACAAAAGTGGATCGAGGTAGGTGCCGACGGCGACGGGCGGCCTTGCAGGGGCGCCCCGAGCTACTGCCCGGCGCGCAGCGCTCGCGGGTCCAGTTCCCCACCCCCCCCTTTCGTGGCCAGCTTCCTCAGGTCACCCACCGCGGCCTCCAGCGGACTGCGGTCCCCTGGCGTTGGAGCCCCGGGGTGGTGGGCGTGAACGGGGGGGGGGGGACGACGACACTGCGGTCTAGCAGTGCGCCTAGGGGCAGGAGGCGGTCCCCTGCGCCTTCATCCCTGCTCGCAATCTCGGCTCGGTTTGCAAGCGCTGCCATGGGAAGCGCAGTGCAAGCCGAAGCTCTGCAAACGCGCCAGGGGCTCGAGCTTCCAGAGCCCTTGCGGGAGCCGCATTTCAGGGTGTCCCGCTCTCTGCTCCTCATTTCACCTCTTGGCCTCCCTCCTCGCCCTTCCGGAGCAGAGTTTGGCAGTGTCTCCACAGAGGCTCATACCCATCGGAGAGCCTCTTGGCTGTGTTTTGGCACCGGTTCAGGTGCGAGGCTGGCGCAGAGCACAGCGTGGGGGAACCTGCAAGACCTAGTTGCGAGTGCACTATCCGCAGACACGATGCCCAGCCATGGCTGCCCCAGAGACCGCAGGGTGGGCTCTAGCAGGCCGTATTCCCGGCCAGGTTAGCACATTTCACTTCTTAAATGGCTCGGTGGAAGGCCAAGGAAATCACTGGAGCTCTCGGCTCAGTCCAGGAAGCGCTCGCTGGGTGATTCTGATTCATGATGTCTATCTGCAGGTGCAGCCCAGTAGCCCTGCGATGCCGAAACGACCGGCGTGGAGGGCGAGAGTGGGGGAGGTGATCCACTCGTTGAGCCCCTATTTCAATGAAATTATGCTTCCTTATACTTGTGGAAGGTTAATTTGGCCAAACGACACGTTACCCCCTTGACCCGACAGTTCAAAGGAGGATGTATGCGGCTAAGTCATGACCAAGCACAGATAAGCTTTACCGGACTCAGTTGTCACTTGGCGACCCCGTCCCCACCCTCGGGACAGCCCGGGTTTCCATTGTTGTTCGGGTGATAGAACTGTGGGGCTGCAGATTCAAACCTGCTGAGTTGCCTACAGAGGCCGGAGAAGGCTCCGGCCACCACCTTTTTTCAGGGTCAACCTTCTTCATGCATACAAAAGCGTCTCAGAGTTTGGAAATGGCTGCTTAAAAAACGGAGTTAAGGAAACAGAGTATACCAGACATTATTGCTAAAAGCTGGAGCTGGCGTGTCTCTTGATCCAGATAACTCCTTACCAGATGAGAAAACGACATCAGCTTCTTATTTTTGATGTGTGGCTGGAAGGCTTGAAGTGTGACAGGTGTTCTTTCTGCGCTTGGGGCTCCCAGGCCCCGCAGGAGACGTTTGTAGACGGTGGCGGTAGTGGAGAGTTGCGGGACTCTTTCAGGTTCTTGAACTGGAATATCCTTTGGAGAAAAATTGATTGTATTTTGGAGGTAAGGGAACACACAAGAGGAAGAATAACCTCTCTGTTCTCATAGGCAAGTGATTTATTTCCAGTTTCTTTAATTGATAGCAATATTGACAGGCTCTGCTTTTAAACGTGTATTGTGGCAACATTTCATACAGGATAGCATGGGAATCTGAATTGTACATCTTTATGAATTCTGGAGTGTGTACATCCCCTATAGCAAGCTCTCTGTCTTTTTTTTAAATTGATAGTATTTCAGGCTAAACATTACACAGTGTGGAGCATCAATTTTCATGTCAGCTTGAAGAAAGGAAGGGACAGTTTAAAGCAGAGCCAGGTTAAGCCCTCCACACAGATTGGTATCATTTTTGTTACTTTCCCCTTTAAAGCAGTCAAAGAAAGTGAAAACGCCAATGGGGTGTACCTGTGTGGCTTCAGGACCAGGCTGCCAGGCACGCTGCGTGTGCATAATTGAAGTGGCCTATCTCCTTTCACAGAGGAGTTGTATTTCACCGAAAGGGGAGTTTCTCCTTCCAAGCCTAGGAGGTATAAAAAGGTATTTGTGGGAGGGGGAGATAACTCAATGCCCCCTCCACCTTTTCTCTCACATTCCTCCTGAAATGTAAATGCCACGTGTGCAAACTGGGAGCCAGGGGCCATAACAGATGGTTTTGCACACTGTTGCCCAGTGAGCAAAGATTCCAGGGCTAATACAGCAATAATGCGTTTCTTAGTGTGAGCCACTTCCCGTGGGGATTCTTATCTGGAGACAATCGCATCTCCCGTTAGGGGTCCATTGTCTCCGGCAACATCCTCATTGGGAGGGCTTTGTTTTTCAGTTTTGTTCCATTGGTGATTAAATTTCCCACAGGCCTTTTCTTTTTCATTTTTCTTTTTCAGCAGTCAGGAATTTTTACCCTTTCAGAAAATGTTCCCTTGGGTGCAGCAGGTTAATAAACAAACTTCACCTACTACTCAGCCTCCTAGAGTCCGGGCTGTTCAGAGAATTTACTTTCCCAGACACAGGTTCTTAGCAGGAGTTTCGCGGCCTGCAGCCTTGACTATTTGAAGACCCTGTTGCTGGGTAGGAAATATGGTCCAGAAGCCAGGCTTCCTGCCCTCCCTCCCCTCAGCTTCTGACTTAGATGCTAAAGCAGGACTTGGTCACAACTGGGTAGGGGCAAGCTGGGTCACATTTCAGCGACTTTCATGGGTGTGAGAACAGGATGGGTGCCTTACTGTGCGTTTGGGGAGGGTCCTGAGGACACAGCACAGTTCCACCAGCAGGCAGAGGCGAGGCTAACTTCCTATCATATTGCCCTTCTGGTTCGTTTTCCCAAGCCCCGTCAGCAAGGCCTGCACAGTGAGCCAAGAGGCCTAACTTCCTAGCTGGAAATCCTTGGGTGGAGTCCCAGGTCTGTCACTTCTAGCCCAGCGACCTTGGACAAACGGCTTTTCCTGCCCTTCTGTTTCCAGATATTTTCTTTGAAAGATACCTCGAGTGAACAACAAAACAACAAAGGGGTATTGTTGAAACATCTGTAAAACAGGACATCAAAGAATATCTCACCTCGTAGGCGCGCCGGAGGGTCTAATAAGTGAAAATACTTTAAAATGCTTAGATGGGGACTTGGGATAAGGTGAGTGGTTAGAGCTCTTGCCGGGCGAGTGTGAGGACTGGGATTGGGATCTGCAGAGTCTACCGTGGTCCACCTCTAGTTCCAGCACTGGGATCCCCATGCAAGCTGGCTCGACTAGCCCGTAGCCATGAGTTCTGTCTTGAAGAATAAGATGGGGAGTGGTCCAGGAAGACTCTTGATGTCAATGTACACAAGCACACACATGTGTACATGCACTGGTACCCGTACACACACCTGTGAGCACACACAAACAAACACACTCCACATGCGGATGTTAGGAATAGCACCCGGTACTGTTTGAGTGACAGGATCACAGTTACCCTTTGTATTACTGTTGCTGTTATTCTTCTGTTATCCTCATTGCTACCCCTGTTGGTGCTGTTGCTAATAGCAACTAAATTTGATTTTGTCCTGTTTCGGTTTTACTCTGTTACTATCTTGTTTTATTTATGATTAGTTTGTGTTTCCGAACCAGGGATTGGGCAAGTGCTCTCTCACTGAACTAACATCCCTAGACTTATATTGATGCTCTGAGACTGGGGCTTGCTAAGTAGCCCAGACTGACCTTGAATCTGGGTCCTCCTGGACGACAGGCATTCCTGGGATCACAGGCATATACTACCAATGCCTGGCACCAAGCCTGAGTTTGAAAGAAATTCTTCGGAACCATACGTTTCTAGCATACAAAATACAGTTCAGTTACCTCCCGATTTCACTTCATTGTCTCACTCTGTTTTAATACTTACTTATGCTGGGGACCAAATCCAAGTCTAGGCAGGGGTTGACACAATCTCAGTCTAGCAATTCTGGATATTTGGGCTAGATATGAAATAGATGCTATGTGTTACTATTGGTTGGGAGCTGTGAACCCCTAGATCCTGAATATCTTATAAACAACTTGTTTTCCCGTGATCTGAGCACCTACAGCTGCTCTGAGCATGAGACCCTCGGGATCCTGATGGCAGGGGAGTAGTTTCTGGTATGTTTGGCTGGGGCGTGGCTATCTCTATATAAGCTGCCCCTGGACACAATAAAGGGGGCATTCTTGGGGCATTCTGGCTTCAAGGATGACCCGTGCCTCTGTCTCTGTGTCTTTGTGTGTTTCAATCTCCAGCCCCTTGCCCGGTTCCCGAACTGTATGGTAGCGCATAGAGCTCGGAGGGGCCCGGTACGCTACACTATTGTTTGACTTTAGGGTCTGAGGAGAGCCTGTGATAGCTCACTCATGAGGTGACCTCCCAGTCCACCAAGACTTAGAGAATTACTGTTCACTATTAGGTTGGACTTCAAACTTTAACATGTAGTTTTGCTCCCAAACGCCGAGAAGAGTCTTCGGTGCCTCTCGCCTCGCAGACAGTCAGTACGTTAAACTGGAGGCTGGCTTGGTAGCGGCTCATTTCGATGCCTCCTCTCTTCTGTGCTAATATTGATGTTTGTTTGCAGGTAGATGATTCTAATGTGACTGGTTCTCCTCTCCCATTTGTCCTCCACCCACAACAATATTAATCTGTTCTAATCTTTCTTTTTCTCTTAAGTGCCAGACATTTTCTGGAGGACCAGATGTCCCTTCAGCTGGGTTCCACTTGATTTGGATTTGGAACAGGTTGTCAAGCTTTTCAAAGGGCGGGGCTGAAGATTTCAACCCCACTCAGCCGTCTCAATTTGAAGAGTTTTTGGATTGCTTTACCTTGAGTGGTAGCGTGCCCATGGGTTTTTGGTGATGAGCCCCGCCTTACTTGTAACCTAAGGATTGTTTCACTTGAGTGGAAACTTCGTTTCCCTATAGCCACAGGGAATTGCCACATCTCCTGCATCTTCATCTGAGAGTTATTCGCCTTTTATTCATATCTGATTTTGAAGACTAAATGCACTTCCGGTGTCTTAGCGCTCTTGATACTGGAAGGCTTGGCAGGAGCGGAAATTTATGGGTGGCCTTTGAGTTCATTTAGTATTTTGTGGCCAGGAACTACGGCGTTGGTCATGCCATGGTGTAAGTTGTACAGTCATTCAGGTTCTCTGGAAGGACTCCTTTAAATCTTTTTTAAATTGTAGTGAGGATTAGGTTTACAAATATTTCTCCAGCTTTGCATATGAGAGATGAAGAAAGTGCAAACCCCTTTTGGCTGGATGGAGAAAGCCAATGTATAGACCAGGGCAAGCAGTGTCTTTCTCACAATGGCATGTAAATTGTCTGTCTTGTTTGAATACAAGGGCTGCTGTGACACAGTGCTGTCACATGGTAGGAGAACAGTGAAGTCTAAGAGATTTGGGGAAAGGGGAAGTGGAACAGGACTGGGAGCTGACTCTTCTTGCCTCAGAGTCTCCATGGAAACTGATTGTATCAAACAAACTCTAAATGGGCAGAGTTTGGCCACTAAGAAGGGGGAGGGGAAGGGAGGACTTTAGCTTCCAGCAGCTAGAGCTCGGAGCACCCTGCTCTTCACTGACAGATGACAAAGGACCTATGATGTCCACATCTGGCTTTGACTTCATGGGTGGCAGTCAGTGCTAGGTGGGACAAGGCAGAACTTGAAGTACTGGAAATTGAGAGGTTTTTTCCTTTCTTTCATTAGATGGCCCTCAGGAGGCAGCATGCTGAGGAGCTAAGGATGCTGATAATGCTTAGGATAAGAAACTGTATTTATGGAGTGTTTACTGTGTGTTGGCACTGGGTAAATTCTTCTCTCTCTCTCCCTCCCTCCCTCCCTCCCTCCCTCCCTCCCTTCCTCCCTCCCTTCCTGTTTTATTGAGACAGTCTTTCTATATAGCTCTGGCTGCCTTGGAACTTGTTGTGTAGACTAGGCCACCCTCAAACTCAGTTTTTTTTTTTTGCCTCCTAAGTCTTGGATCTAAAGGTATGCAAATTCTGTGTTTTCATAATAAGTACTGTTGGCGTTACCCCACTTCCAGATGTGGAAGGTGAAGATCCGACAGGTTAAGGGTCTTGTAAATGGTACTAAATGGTAAATGTCAGCGAAAGGTTAAGGGTCTTGTAAATGGTACTAAATGGTAAATGTCAGCGAAAGGACAGTGATCTATAGCATTGTTTCTTAGATTTCACAAATATATGTATATATTATATATTAATATATATTGTATATACACTAAACATTAATATAGGTTATACTATCATATACTAGTATATGTTATAGAGAAGGATGTGTTGTATATATATATATATACTATATATGTTAGTACACATTACATATACATATATATTACAAACATATTTCCAGTTATCTAAAATTTATAGGTAAGGAACCTGGCTTCTAGAAACCAGGAAAGTTTAATTTTCCAATCGGTTAAATTGCATAGCCCTTCCATCTGATTCCTTCTGGATCTCTCATTTAGGACCCTGCATCACTTGTAAGGACTGTGTTTGGCAGTGCAGAGGTTCACCTCTTGTGTTGGGACAACGTGTAGATTTGGGAGCTGCAGCTGCCCAGACCAGCCTGTTCCCTGTAGCTCATGCTTTTCCTCTTCAGGACTCAGGATTGGTCTCATGTGGGCAGGCCACCTCCCAGTTCCCTGGGGGGGGGGCTACCGAGGCGGCAGGTGAGAGGAATCGGGCTGCCCGCCTGGCTTGCTTGCCTTCATCTCAAAGGAATGAGGACAGATGCTGAAGTGTTTAATGCCCGCTGATAGAGGTCATGGCTCTCCTCACACCTTTCTCTTCAGTGCTGCTCTGTTGCAAGTGCTCCTAACACTACCCTCACATTCCCTGGATAACTCCACTGAATAAAAACAACTCCTGTGTGGTCTGCAGGTTTTGTTCTTCAAATGGGATGTGGCGGGAGGAAAACACCTTTGCTAGTACTGGTGTATTCCAGCGCCCCGACACCCTGATCTTTGCCACATCTCCTGCATTTTCATCTGAGAGTTTTCCTCTCTGAGCAGAACTATATCTTTGTAGTGAAGGTGTTGAATTCGACCAAGAGGCAGATCCTCCTGAGAGGGGAAGGGAAGCCTCTGTCAGCCATCAGTGTCTCACCATAAGCAGCTAAAGAACCTGGATATACAGTTCTGGAATTTGCTGTGGTTGACATCCCTGTGGTCTGTGTTGTCACTATATTGTGGTCTTGAGCTTCATGGAATTTTTTGTTTCATTTATTTGTTTGTATGTTTATTTTTAGGTAGGGCTATGTAACCCAAGTTGGCTTTGAACTCAGGTTCTTGGGTCTCGGCCTCTGGAGTACTGGCTAGGATTATAAGCATGCACCACCATGCCCAGCTGATTTTTGATTAAGCTACTCTCATTGGAACAGTTTGTTCTTTTTAAGCATAGTTCACTGCTTTGAGAGTTTAAAAAAAATGGAATTTTTGTAATGCATTTCCTCCCTTGTCCTTAAGGATGTGTGTGTGTTTATATTCTAAGCAAAGGAAAGTATCCGATGTGTATTGCATGTAAGGAGACATAGAGAAAGAATGACTTCAGTGCGGCTGAATGAGAAAATGAAAGGCCACTAGAACTTAGCTGCTAAGTGACTGATAATTACAATGGGAGCTGAAACGGAAGGGTTCCCAGATAATATGGGGGAAATAATAGTTCTTTTTAAAGAGAATGACATAATTTTGGCAACATCACCAGGACACGAGATGTTGTATCTATCTCTGTGTACATGGAGGAATGACGTAATGGAATTCAAGTCTACAGTGGAAAAGCTCCATGTTCGCAGCGTTGTGAACAGCACAGCCAAAGCGATGTTCTTGTGCACCGGACCCTGACGGGGTAGCTGTAGGATCCCAAAGGATCACCTCTGACATCAGGAAAAAGGCAAGGTGACTTGGTCTTTTGCCATGCACCTACACAGTCACTTGGCAAATACCTTTTCCCGCTATACTTAACACTGCCAGCAAAATGGTGTTTGTGTCTACACTGAGCTGTAACGAATAAAGTGGTAAGCTGGTGGCGAAGGCTGGCCCACCCGTGCCCTACAGTCTCACTAGTAGTCACCGTGGTGAGCTACTAGGAGGTACGTTTGTCTTTCTGGCCACCCTTATGTGTGAGGGACAGTCCCTGCCATTACCTTATGACCTTGATATAGGGGCATAATTGAAGACCAAGTTAGAACCTACCCACACTTGCTTTTTGAGTAAAGCTCCAGGGTAGAAAGGTTGTGGCTTTTTCATTGCCACGACCCAACCCTTCAGAAGACAAAAAAGCCTCAGCCTCACGTGTGACCACGTGAGTCCACACCAAGTATGGAGCCACAGCTCCGTTTATTCTAAGGGGCCCATCGTTCTTTGCCTTCATTGCACGCCATTTCTAGCAAATGGTACTTGATTCTTTTATTTTAATTGGATATTTTACTCTAATCAAAATGACAAGCACTTGGGGCTGGAGAGGTGGCTCAGAGGTTAAAAGCTTTGGCTGCTCTTTCAGAGGACCCGGGTTCAATTCCCGGCACCCACGTGGCAGTCCATACCTGGTCTGTACTCCCAGTTCCAAGGCTGCTGACAGCCTCACACAGACATACGTGCAGGCAAAACTCCAATAAACATAACATAAAAATAAATTATAAAAAATAGCAACCACTCAAATGGTTTGAACTATGAAATTAATTAGTTGGGAGGCCCAGTCGGAACCCATTTGTAAGTGTTGTTTTTTATAAACCATGGTTTAAAAAAATCAGCATCAGCATGTGAAAATGTGATTGAAAATTCCTTTTCTGAGAGAAGTGTCCTGAGTTCTAGTGGTGTGCCAGGCCCAGTGAGGACCCAGAGTTACGTGATACAAAGCTCACACAGCTCCTTCCCCACGAAAATCACACTGAGTGAGAGGAATTAGACTAAGAAGCGCATAATTACAGGTTAGCTTATGTATATTCTAAAGATGAAGAGTAGGCTGGGTGTGGGGGTGCATTCCTATAAGCCTCTAGTGTTAGCATATGGGAGGCTGAGGCAGGGGGATTGGAAGCAGGGTACGTTATAGTATGTTAAGACTAGGTTTCAAAATGAAATGGGTACATGAATAAGTAAATAAATGCTGTGTGGGGTGTTTAAGGTGGAAGAATTCTTTCTGAGGATGAGGGTTTTTAGTGAAGGTAAAAGGCGAGCCAAGGACATTCTAGGATTCTAAGCAGGAGTGTTAGACTGATGCTGATTTGTGACTTTTATTATGATCGTACTGTTTTAGCTGGGATTGTAGCTGAGTGACAGAGCACTTGTCTAGTGTGTGAGAGACCCTGTGTTTAACTTCCAGTACTAACACACGCAAACACACACACATACACACACATACACACACTAGCCTAGAACACTGCACAGGTAGGGTGAAGGTCTCTTGTGTGGAGAGGGACAGGGAACAAAAGTTGTTAAATATGATCATATATGTATTTCCCGTTTATTCCTTCTGGCTGAGCTCTGCGCCCCAGACTTAGAGTGTGGCAGTCTAGGCCAGGGTTCTGCCGCTGAGCTGCAGCCCTAGCCTCCACGAATATACTTGCAGGCTGCACAGAGGGTCAGCAGCATGGCTAACCAGATCCTTTTATCCAAGTCACAGAGACAGTCAGAGCTCTTTTTCAAGGAGAAATGTCAGAGAAGACCTTGGGATTTACATCACAGGATTTAGGATTAAAACTCTAAGGCAAAATGGAGTTTGTAGAAGTCTGCCCTGTACTTGGATTGAGAGAAGGAACTGGAAGAAATCTGTCTGCTTTGCCAGGTGTGAGTAGAGAAATTTTGTACAAGATCCCAGGTGACAATTCACAGATGTCCTCTGATTTGGAAGGGCCAGTATGTATAACAGACTTCATCGCCACATCACTGGTCCAGGAAGTGGAACTGGAGACTACAATTGTCCCTTGTAAGATGCTTTCTAGAAGATTCTGATGTACCTGTTTCATTGTTGTTGCTCAGAACTTAAGTACCATAGCTGCTACTGAAGAAGGTACTTTCCTCCTCCTTCCCCTCCTTCATCATCACCATCACCATCATCATCATCGTCATCATCATCGTCATCATCAGTCTTGTCCAAGAATCTATGTCCCAATTCTCAGGAGAAAGGGAATGGACCCTGGGATGTCCCGTCCTCACATCCGCAGGGACAAATTCTTTAGGCGTTTCAACACGATTGCCTTGGTGACCTTCTCTCCAGTTGGTTAAGCCGGCAGCTCTCTTCTTTCCCGGGTATACTATACTCAGAGCATTTGTCTCTCTCAGAAGAGAGAATGTCCTGTTTTACTATAATGAATATCTTTTGTGTGGGAACTACCTAATTTGATAAGCCCCAGAGCTCCCATGGCCAAAGATCAGCTCTTCGTCCTCCTCATTTATTTAGCTAGGCAGGTTAGCCACAACTCCTGCAGCCACCGAGAGTCTGTCCTTGCCCAGACAGTGAGAGTCACTTGATTGGCATTTGGACTCTGCAGAGACAGAGAAAATAGAAGCTGTTGCCGCTCTAACAGGAAACAAAGTGGTTTTTTTAAAAAAGAGTGATTTAAGAAAGCAGTTCACCTGAGTGTGGCCCAGACACAGTGATTGGATTCCTGGAACGTGATTCTACCTCGGGCCCTTTGGTAGGTGATACCTGCTGGAGGAATCATTTCACGAGTAGCCCTCCCCATAGGCTGGCCTCCGGTAGCACTCACAGAATTGAGTTCTGGGCTAGAACTGATGGTGGATGCAGGCAAGTCCCAGGATGTTTATCTTTCCCCGTCCTCAGCTCTGCACCACTTCTAGTGCCCTTCCCCCACCTATTCCAGATGCCCAGCGAGTTCTTATTTCTTAATAGGAGAGAAAGATTGGAGTACTTCTGATTACAAGATATTCAGCTTGAGAAAACATGGAAGAGTGTTTATGAGAGGTGGCCTCGCACGTGTGTGTGTGTGTGTGTGTGTGCGCGCGCGCGCGCATGCATGTATGTGTGCGTGTGTATGTAGTGTGTGTTTAACTAGGCAGGTGTTCTCACAAGGACACTGGCCCCCACAAAATTAACTAGTAAACCATCATGGCTGTGACCACCGTTACAGCCTAGTGTGAGCTCAGAGAAGCAACCTCTTCTCCGCCTCTCCCATGGGAAGTGGAAAACCAAATGGCTATGGGGCTGAAGCTGTCATCGCAGACAGATGTAGTTACCGTCTGTTTCCTAAGGGAGCTTGTAAGTTGTCATAAATGGGAGGGGTTGGGGACAAGCGAAAGCCTGACTCATCCTGTTGCAAAAGTCAGTGGAATGCGATGTGGTACTGTGACCTAGCTAGCCCAGAGCCAGAGTAAATAATAATGGTGATGATAGTGAAAGCAGACCCACTCCTAGCCCATTTGTTATGTGCGGGTGATGGTGTAGATGCTTAAGCTAATGATATGATAAATATAAATCTGTAACATCTGGTGCAATGTTTCTCGATCAAGCAGTTTTATGCATATCTCACAGATGGGGAAATTGGAGCCCAGAAATGTTAACTGATTTGACTGAAGCCACATAGCAAGCAAGTAGCAGACGTGAGAGTTAAACCTAAGGCAGTTGAGTTTGGCCTGTGACTGCTATGTTCATAAGGAGATCCCAGCCACAGACATTAAGTGACTGACCTGCCCACCCCGCCCCCTAGCTTAGCCCCTTCCCGAGATGCTGTTTACTGAGCAGCAGCATCTCTGCAAAGCCGTGTTGGTTGCTAGGAAACAGTTCCTGCTATCTGGTACCCATGCACGTTCTCTTCATCTGAAGCCCTTGCAGTATTTTTTGAAAGAGAAAATTTGTCAGGAGAGGGTTAGGACTTGAAGAAAAAAATCCTGATAGGAGTAGAATGGACCAGGCCAACGGGTGGGACTTTCTCCTCTCCTCTTCACCTCTCCTCCCCAATCTTTCCTCATTCACTGGACTCTTCCTCCATCTCTGGATTTGGATGGCCTTGGATACAACACAGAAATGAGATGGTTATCAACAAGACAAAAGCTCATGGAATCGGTGCTCTGTTAAGTGTTCTGTATGTGGTTTCCTGTTTAGACCATAGTCACATGTCTACTACCCCCATGTCCCTTCAGGCTCTTTCTTTATTGGTTCTGTCTCTGTAAGTGTCACTCCTGTGGAGTTGGGTGGGTAGGTTGGTTGGGATCCTGTGTGGTTCCTGGACTCCCACCTGGTGTCTTGCGACAGTTCTTTTCTTGGTTTGTCCTGGCACCCCCAGACCGCAGCTCCCCTCTTCAAACACTTGCCTGGTGTCGTCCCTGATGTTCTGAACAAATACATTTGCACTGCGTGGGTTTCTGCTTGAATGTGACTCGTGCGCGTGCACCTTTCCCGGGGTCGTACACACGGGAGAGAGTGTTCTGCCAGTGAGTTTCTACAACCCTCCTGTGAGCCTTTGATTAGCACTTGGTATTTATTACTTTTCTCACCACTGTGAAAAAGATGCCTGGAAAAGGTACCTGAAGGGAGGAAGGCTTATTTTGGCTCAAAGATTGGAAGGGGAGGCTCCCTCTTGGCTGGGAAAGCGAGGCTGCAGAGCACGGAGTGGCTGATTCTGCCGCTGCAGTGGTCAGGAAGCGGAGAGAGCAAATGGGAAGGTTTGGAGACCAAACTTTCAAACACGTGAGCCTGTGGGGAATAGTTCACATTCGAACTGCAGGACACTTTAACCTGTTCTGCCACCAAACAGCAGCAGTGAGCTGGATAGGCTGGAGGAAATCAATATGGCGGCCAGAAAGGCCATCACCCTATTTATGTGCTAGATACTGTTTGGCTTCAGGGTCCATGAAAAGTCCAGATTTCCCCAGATCTGCCTACATTTTATCTTTGTTTCCAGAATGGCCCGCCTTGTCCTTTCTTCCACTCTCCCTTCATGTCCTGTTGCACCCTAACTTGTATTTCTTACTAAAATTCTACATTAGTCAATTTTGGGAAATAACATCTTTTTTTTTTTTTTTTTTTTTTCAATTCTGATCATTTTCAGTGCTCTTGTTTCTGCTTATGTGTTGGTCACAAAACTGCATGTTTCTGTTCCTGTGTGGGCTCGACTTTCCAAGTGGCCTGGTGAACCCTAATATTGATGTGGTGGGATGGGACGCTCACTCTCCCTGTTGTTCCGAGTGCTGAGTTGTATGATACATTTGCAGTTTAATTTCTTATTTGAGTTTATACTGTAGCATATTTATATTTAGTAAATTTTCACTTGATTTTTTTTTTTTGTGTGTGTGTGTGCGAGTCTGTTAGTATTTTTATGGTTGTACAGTGAAAGCTCACCTGGATTTGGTTTTAGGGAAGTAGAAGGCCTCCCAGCTCCCCGAGAGTGTGGATAGAGTCCCACTTCCCAGGCTGACTCAGCCATATCAGTGATACTGGAGAAGACCTGGGTTCTCTCAGCTGTCCCACTGGGCTGGGCCTTGTGTGGCATTGTATAATGCCATTTGCCTGCCCTGTTCCAGCCCAAGAAGTCCAGTGAGTTCTGGCTAAGACAAGGTGAATCCAGCCTTCCAGCTCTCCTTACATCCCTGGGCAGAGAAAGCTGTCATAGTCTTCATTCGTGATGTCCAGGGGGCTGGAGCTGATTAGCCCAGGCCTGTCAGACTCTGGTCTGGTCTATCCCTGTCAAAGGGCTTGGCTGCTACCTAACAAACAAGCAGGGGGTTCTTAAAGGAAAATCTGGGAGCTTGTGGTAAACAAAACAAACAAAACAAAACAACCACAACTGCAAGAAGTAAATGAGGAAGGAGCCAAGAACACCTATTATTGCACTATGATGATCTTCGGAGATAGCACAATCAGTGAAATGTTTACTGTGTAAGATAAGGACCCGAGTTGACTCCTAGAACCTACCTAGAAAGCCAGGCATAGAATCCTAATCTTGGGGAGGTGGGGACAGAAGGGTCCCTGGAACTCACTGGCCAGCCTAACCTATTTAAGGTGAGCTCTATGTTTTACAGAAGCCCTGTCTCTAAACTGAGTTGGATGGCTGAGGTTGGCCTCTGGGTTCCACACACAAAATGATCATGTAGTCATATATAGGAACACATTTCCTGGATGATAAGGAAGGGAGGAATAAGATAAAAACAAACTGTGGCTCCTTCCTTAAGGGGACAATGGGATTGTAATCCTGGAGTGATTTAAAAAGAGCCATCAATAAATTGCTTTATTCCCTATTCTTTTTTTGAACAAGGTCTTACTGTGTAGCTCAAGCCACCCAGAAACTTGTCATCTTCCTGCATCAGCCTCCCAAGTGCTGGGATGATAGCTGTGTACCTCTCTGCCCAGCTTTATTTCTGTTTTGTGTAGCTTAAAAAGTCAATTTTGGAGGTGTCATCGAGTATCAGGTACCCACACCTAATTGGTTCCATTAGCTGTAAAAGGTGGGCACAATGAACTGCGTGGATTTTAAGCCTTGATTAAGGAAACAAAAGGCCTTTATCTTGGGAACTTCAGTTCTTTTCTTCCTAGTCTTTACAGGAATGTACTTGTATTGAATTATAAGCTGACAGGTTTTAAGGAGGCTTGGAGGTAATAGTCCATTCCAGTGGTGACTGGTTGTGTTTCCCCTGGCTATTTCACATCCCCCGGAGGCCTAGGAAGAGCCACAGGGTTCAGTCACTCCTGGCTGGACCCTGGGATCCAGAGCATGCCAGCTTTACCCGAGCACCCCCCAGGCATGCTGCTAAAAGTGGACACAGCGGCTGTCGCCCACTGATCCTCTGCACTGAATAACCCAGATTGGCAGAGCACAGCTGGGGCTCGATGCCGCCCAAGTCCGGGAAAGAGATAGGTAAAAATAAAACTGAACTGCAGCTTAGCTGGCGTTGAGATCCTTCGAAGCTGCCTGGGCTGGCTAGCTCTCCGTCATAATTTTCCTTCTTTTTGCAGGGAAATAGTGGTGATGATTAGAAAGGATTGTTTTCTAGGTTTCTTAGCGTCGCAAAGCAGATTTGTCTATCACAGTGGAGTTGGGGTGATTGTGCGTGGGGGTGAGAACTGGGAAAGGTGAACATGTTGCCTTCGTGAATTTATTTATCCTAGTAACATTAAGTCAGTTTCTTTTTTAAACAAAGTATCTCTTTTAACTAATAGAATGAAGTGAACTTTTTGTTGTGGTTTTTAAAATAGCTACTTTAGTAATCTTAAAAAATCCCAGAGTGACAGTATCTTAGGTATGATGGCAGGTCACCCACCAACAGTCATCTTATAGTACCCACCACATTCGGCCATGTTGAGATTAGTATTTTTAAAGTGTCTGTTTGCTCAGTGTGAGGTTCCTGTCTTTGTTATTGGAATGTTGGGGTTTATATTTTTGGCATGGAATCAACATTTTTTTTTTTAAAGTACAAAATAGATTCCATGCCATTTCTCTTTTCAGTTACAGATAGCTTTGAACCATATGAGATCCCTCCTCAATGCCTGGTGTGTTTTTGTTTTTGTTTTTTAATGTAATCGTGTCTCTGTGGTCTGTAGACTGAAAATTATATTTCCAAATAGCCTTTGCTTTGCAACAGCCCTTAAAAAAGTGTATTATATATTTATATTTAAAAATATATGGGAAATGCAGATATAACTTACTTGAAAGATAAAATGCTCAAGGGATGTAATACTTCTGGTAAAAAGCTTTATGCAATGTTTGTATGAGTGGGCTAATTTGGAATAACTGGTTTTCAAATAATTCATTCAAATTATTATTTATAAAAAGTATCAAGGGACTTCTGATTGCTATGGGTTCTTTTTAGTTGCAGGAATGTTGTGGAATTAGATAATGGTGATGGTTGGCTTCTATTTACAATACCTAGAGAACAATACCCAAAAATGAACCATGTACTTTAACAGGGTGAATTTGACAGTGTATGAATTATCTTTGCTAAAAATTTGCTAAAAGTCACTATCATTCTCAGCTCTAAAGATGGGTAAAGAGACACATCCGATGTCAGGGTCTAGGCATGTGTTAGACAGCTCTTGGTTCAACAGTGCAGCAGAACAGGCTTTTGGCAGATGGCAAGAGCATTTTTTTCTTTTTGCAGGGTCAGCTGTGGCTTAATTTAAGCACTAGACTGGTTTCACTTGGTTCCAGGCTATGGGCTAGCTTCAACTTGGCTTCATGTATCTCTTCTCCGTGGACAGAGGCAACCTGGGAGATATGTTCTCATTAGGGCGAGTGAATGACAGGTGCAGCAGAGCCCAGCCAAAAACATGCAATGAATACGGTTAAAGTCTCCCTTGTATCACAGCTACTTACATTCCGCTGCCAAAGCAAGCGATGCGACCCAGCCACAGTCTGTGGGGCAGGGAAGGACATTCTGCTCGTGGGGTAGAGGGGGGAGCAGATGTTTCTCCGCATAGCCTTACAGATACGCAAGGAAGCAAACCTGTTCTGGTGTCCTTGAGGCCACTGGGGAAGATGAGAAGGCCCTTTCTGTGGTTTGAGAATCTTGGAGGACAAGGTGTAGAGTGGAATCTTTAAAACTGATTAGGTGGTATCTATCAGGTAGGGGAGGTGAGAGCAAGGGCCTTTCTGGGCAGTGGGAGAGGTTTCAGAGCAGGCTTGACGGTGTGCTGTGGGAGCAGGGAGCACTGAGAAGCCTTGGAGCACAGCATGCAAAGAAGGCTGGGTTGGGGGAGACACAATTCACATTAACAAAGGCCATGCTGCCATGCAGGAGGGAAAAATAAAATTGCATTGAAAGATGATGATAACGATAGTGACGATGACGATGATGGATTGAAAAATGTGCTGTTTGAAAATCGATATTCTGTGTTAAAGCTTGGCTCTGTCATCTTATAACATCATGGCCATGTGCAAATTTCTGCCTCTCTATATAGTTGGGTTTTTCTTTTTTCTTTTTTACTCTTTGAACACCACCCAGCTTCCAAATAATCACTCAGAGGCTTATTCTTTCTTCTGAATGCCCAGCCTCTTCTTGACTTTTTTCTAGTCAGCTTTTCTTAGCTTAAATTATCCTTTCTACCTTTTGCCTCTGTGCTTTTATCTTTATTCTATATACTTATTTTTTTTTTTACTCCGTGCTGATTGTGTAGCTGGGTGACTGGTCCCTTGTCCTCCTCTCTCTTTTTTTTTTTTGCTCTTCCTATTTATTCTCTCTGCTTCCCAGCCATGCCTATCCTTTCTTGTGCCTGGCTATGGGCCATTCATCTCTTTATTAGACCAACTAGGTGTTTTAGACAGGCAGAGTAACACCGCTTTACAGAGTTAAACAGATGCACATAAAAGAATGCAACACATCTTTGCATCATTAAACAAATATTCCATAGCATAAACAAATGTAACACATCTTTAACTAATATTCCACAACATCTCTATGCTTTATTTCTCATTGTAAAATAGGAGCATTTTCAGCACCTAGTATAGGAATTTTGATTATTGCTTTATTGTGGTGCTGAAGATTGAACCCAGGACCTTGCACATAGTTATTGCACCTCTGAGCTGTCAGTCAGTGCTCCGGAGGTTTTCATGAAAGTGCTTGGTATACCATCATGTGCTCAGGGATGCTGACTGCCATTAGAACACCTAATGGGGTTTGGATCTTGTCTGTAAGCAATGTGTTATACCTCAGGAGTAGATTGGACAGGTTCATAGTGTTTGGAGAAGGTGGTCTTGGTGGTAGTGAGGGGAAAGGTATAGTGACCTACCCCTGAGTGCCACTGAAGCCGGAGATCAAAACGTTGTCGCAGTGATGTAGACAGAGATGCTGATGGGACCCCAATGAGAACAGATGGGAGAGGAGTGATACATGGGAAGTGGATGGGATTTGGTGACTGGATGGATGGATGTCGGAAGCAGAGAAATGCTTGGATAGACAGTATGATTTCCTGAGCTGAGGACCACAGGGAAAGAGTCCTGTGAGGAGGGAGAGGGTGTGTTCAGGCTTGCATGTGAAGAAGACTTAACAAGCAGGGTCCACGGATGGGAGTCAGGAGAGCATTGTGAGCGGCGCAATCCAACAATCACAACAATGGCAGTAGCTCCCAGCTTGGTGGGAGGCATGCAGCTGAATGAGGGAGGGTAGATGATTTCATGGTGCTCGACACAGAAGATAGAAGTCAGTTGACAGCAGGGAAGGAGGAGCCTACGATTGCAATAGGATTTGTTTTGTTGTGTCTTTAAGGGCGGGAGAGAGTCCTACATAGTAGAAGGTTTTGAGACAGGAGTGGAAAGACTGACCTTGATTAAAGGAAGGTTGAGAGGGAATGATGAATAATTCAAACTCCAAGGTATACAGGGAAGGAAACTGGAGCAGATACAATGTTTCGAATTTTGTCTGGAAGTTTCATGATGGTGCCTTTGGCATCTGTTGCTGCATGACAAATTCCCGCTCCCTGACTCCCCCACCCCCACCTCACAACTACTGCATCTGAAAAGAACAAATTCCTCTTAGAAGTTGATCATCCCTAGCCCGAAATGCTTGGACCAGAAATGTTGTGGATTTTGAACTTATTTTAAACCTGAGGATATTCGCATATGTATAAGGCAATACCTTTGTTTCCCATGCATCTTCTGTCCATGGGAAGGCCATTTCATACCATGTTTTTAGTATGTCAGAGTCTTGGCTTCAGCATGAGGTCAGTTATGTGTAAATGGAGACTGCTCTTTTATCTCTGGCCATCCAAACCCTGATATTCACACAGAAACTATATTAATTACAACACTGCTTGGCCTATTAGCTCAGGCTTCTTATTAGGTTATTCTTACATCTTAGATTAACTCATTTTTATTAATCTATGTATCACCACAAGACAGTGGCCTACGGGTAAGTTTCTGCCATCTGTCTCCTTTGGCAGTGGCATGGAGTCTCTTTGACTCCACCTATCTCTCTTTCTATCTCTTTGGATTTACCACCTGGCTTTACTCTGATAAACCATTGCCGAAACAGCTTTCTTCATTATCTGATAAGATCAACACATACACAGGACGTCCCACATCAGGTATGGGATCTTTCTGTCTGTGACATCAGGTTGGTACTCAAAGAGTTCCAGATTTTGGAGCATTTTGGATTTCAGATTTTTGAATGAAGGATGACTGACTTGTATTTCAGAGTTTCTGTGAGTCATCCCTTAGGGATACTTAGCTAGGTAGTTCTGGGTCACGGCTTTTCTTGGGGTTGCAAATAAGACTGGGGCTGAGGTGCTGAAGATTTGCCTGGGGCTTCAAGATCTATTTGTACACTCCTGGGGTTGTAGGCAGGAGGCCTCAGCTGCTGGCTGTTGGCTGGTCCGGGTTCTTTGTGGCTAGGACACACTCATTGTGTGTCCTTTTTTACACAGCAGCTGGCTTCCCTTGAGTGACAGATTCAACAGAACAAGGAGGAGGCAACAGTGCCTTTTATGTCCCAGACTCAGGGTTCTGGTGCCTCCATATTTGCCACACAGTTTTCCTTGACCATGAGTCAACTAAGTGCAGGTCACTGTCAACAGATGAAGAAGTGGGTCCTCTTCTTGTGAGGAGGACTAAAGGATCTGTGGACCTTTGTTAAAACTACCACAGAGGGTCGAGAATCAGCATATTATTTTTAACTGTAACTATTCATGCATCATGTATATAAAGGATATAAAGGATACATCAATAAATATAAGCTCATTTTTTTTTACAAGTAAAGAGTAAGATGTTTCCTTTAGATACAGTCCCCAAAATTGATTAGTGGCTTAACCATAGAGTCATGAATAATAATAACATTGAACCAATCACAGAGCCAGTGTAGGAATACAAGTACCTTTGTCCTATAATTCCACCTGATACAGGAAGTCACTGGTAACATGCACTGTTAACATTTGAGCCCACGATGCTCAGACTTTTCCTCAGTTTCTGGAACCTTTTGTTTAAACAGCATCTTTCAGGGACTTGGGTTTCTTGCGTTTTAGTTTTGAAATGCTGTTCAGCTGTCATTCTGGGCTTCCGGCTAGCCGGGCTCCAGCTCAGCAGTTCCTACCCTGACTGCATGTTAGAGCTTTCAGTGGAAAGATCTGGAGCAGGGCCTGTCCTTGTTGCTTCGTGAGAGCGTTCCCCGAGTGATTCCAGTGTGTAGTCAGGGTGGGGACCCAGTGGATGACTAAGCAAGCCAGTGAAGTACACAGGGGGATACGGGCAGATGCAAGATGTGGAGTTCATTTTAATTATTATTTCTGTGGGGGTGTGTGAAGAGATGTGTGCCCAGGGAATACAGTTGCGCTTTCTGCCAACAACATCATTCCTAGGTCATATGATGGAACAAAATAATCCACATTTTATCATGGACTGTGATGAGCAATATGAAATTCCAGGCGTTTGAGCAAATTTGGTAATGAGGGAGGGGGGTTAAAGAACCTCAATTCTTATTAGCAGAGATGGGGAGTCTACTTCTGCTCCCTCGGATCTGGGCAGGGCTTGTGATAATAGAGTGTAGCAGAAACAGTAACACGCTATTTCCAAGTCAGGCTTCCAAACATCATGTGTCATCATGCCTCTCTATGTCCTTTGCCCATCACTTTTTCAAGCCTCAGATGGCTCTGTGCATGATTACAGGCTCGGGCCAGAGCCCAGTTGCCCCAAATATAACCAATTTAGATAAACAGAGCCAACCAAGACATCTAGCATAGTTTCTCAACACCACTACCTACACTCAGGCATGGTTTGTTGTTAGGGGAAGGAGCTGTCTCTTTAAGATGTTCAGTGTCGGGCTGGAGAGATGGCTCAGCAGTTAAGAGCACGGGCTGCTCTTCCAGAGGACCCGGGTTCAATTTTCAGCACTCACATGACAGCTCACAACCATCTGAAGATCCATTTCCAGGGGATCTGACACCTTCACACCAATGCACATAAGATAAAGTCAAATAAACCATAAAAAATGTAAAAAAGATCATCCTTGATCTCTATCTGTTAGAGGCTAGTAGCATATTCATCTTTAGTCCTGACAGCCAAAGCGTTGACATTGTCAGATGTCCCCTGCGGTGGTGGGCAAAGCTGAGCTGGTTTGCAGCCACGGCTCTAGCCTTATGGATGTGTCTGGTGAGCGGCAGCTGCACTCCAGCCGTGGCTGTCAGGTGCGTGAGCAGCGCATGTTTTGTGGCGGTTTGCTGTGTTGCATTACTGTGGTGCAGATGGCTGAATCAGTGAGTAAGATGGAGGTGAACCTGGGGAAGAGTGAGTTCTGCAGAGTTAGTGTGGCATGCATGCCAGGCTGAGAGTATAAGCTGGGAGGGTATCTATGAAAATGTCATGTGCCTTGATGTGAAGTGTGTGTGTGTGACTGTCGGAGGGAAGGGCGACTAGACACAAGAGGATGGGTTTGGAGTTGTTCACCCGAATGATGCAGAAGCCCTGGACGAGGAGACTGAGTATAGGTTGGTAAAGCAGCGAGAGCTGCTAGACACACTTTGGAGTGAAATTGCTGTAGCTTGGCGACCTAGGTATCACTGCCTTTATGCATCTGCTTCTTGTCTGGAGTGTTTCTTCTCTGTTGATTTTTTTTTTTTTTTTTTTTTTTACCAATCTTCCACACTTAGCTCAGTGCGCATGGGAGTCCTCTTAATAACGTCTCCTATGTACCAGGAGGCAGAGCTCACGTTGATTCCCACAGGGATCTTAAAAACCAACGAATTTTAAACACTTACACAGAGCTGGTGAGCTTTTGTTTGTGATTCCCAACAGGGTCTTGTTGTGTAGCCCAGGCTGACCCATTGGGCCTCAGGGGTGCACCTCACACTCGGCTTCCACCTTGCTGTTAACTCTCAGTTGGAAATCTGCTGCTGTTTAGTTTCTTAGGCGCTCACTCTGTGTCTGGGTGGCAGGTGCCTGGGACACATCTGGGACTGAGTTATATGGGCTTGGTCTTTCCTTTGTTGGGGCCCGTGATGACCGCTATAACCAGGCTACTCTGGCCAGGCTTTCGAGGAAGGGTGAGGGGCACAGACGAAGACTTTCCAGAGGAGGGGAGACTGGTGCGGGTCGCTCTCTTTTTACATCTGTTTCGTGTGTGTGTGCGTGTGTGTGTGTATTTTTTGAGACAGAATCTCTGTCTGACCTGGTATTTGCTAATTAGATGAGGCTGGCCTTGACCTTGCGGTGACCCTTCTGCCTTTGCTTCCCAAATACTGGGATTTTAGGTGTGTGTCACGATATTTGTTTATTTTAAGGCAGGACCTCACTTATTTCAGAATGGCCTTGAATTCACTGTGTAGTTGATGATGACCTTGAACTTCAGGTCCTCCTGCCTTCACCTCCCAAGTGCTGGTTTACAGGCATGCACCACCTTACCCAGCGACTGGGGAGCTCACTGAACTGAGAGCTTTGTGTATGTTTGGCAAGCACTGTAGCAACCGAGCTATATATCTTCAGCCCCTCTAGTTGAAAAAAAAAATAGGTAGAAATGGGGAAATGGGACAGGAAAGGATTGAGGTGATGTCCAGTGTTCAGTCTGGCTGATGGACTCATGGCTAAAGCAGTAAGAATAAGTAGACTGAGTTTGGTCTTGTGTCTTAGATACGCTGGGGGAAGACACTAAGTGCAGTCGTGGTAGGTTGCATTTGATGATCCCATTTCTTGATTATCTCATAAATAGAGTGTTATTGTTAAACCCAGCAAGAGCTTCCCCTTAACTTTATGATCTTGAAAGTGTGGTAGAAGTTGAAAGTGAGTAAGAAACCTAGAAATTGAAGAAAATAGTAAGTACATGGGCATCAGAACACGTGCCTGTATTCTAACACTTGGTGGAGAGGTGGAGGCAGGGGGATTGCGAGTTTGAGATCAGCATGGTCTACATAATGAAAACCAAAAATAAATATGTAAAAGCTAGGCAAGGCTTCACTCTGGATGTACATGATCTGGGACTGGTGAAAAGGAAGTGTCTTCGGATGAGGAAGCTGGGATAGCTCTTCAGAGCTCTGCCACGGTATTTTCAAGTTTTCGATTTAATTCTTCAATGTATTTTGCTTATTATCCCTTTGAAAATTGGAAGAGTTTAGTTGTCCTCTGAACCAATGGATAACTGTGTGAGCTGGCTCTCTTCCAGTCTGGCAGACTTTTATTTCCTTAATGAATTCATTTCCTTCATCTGTTAATGATAAAGCAGGCAAGTAAAGAATTCTTATCTGCATATATGGGTTGCACATCTGTTTCTAGTCTGCAGTACCTCTCTCTCTCTCCCTCCCTCCATCCCCGTCTCTCACAATTCTCTCTCTCTCTCTCTCTCTCTCTCTCTCTCTCTCTCTCTCTCTCTCTCCCCTCCCTCCTTTTTTTTCTTGAGACAAGTTCTTTCTTCATAGCCCTGGCTATCCTGGAACTTGCTCTGTAGACCAAACTAACCTCCAATTCACTGAGATCCACCTGCTTCTGCCTCCCAAAGGTGTGTGCCATCACACCTAGCTAGTCCAGTATGTTTTCTCTCTCTCTCTCTCTCTCTCTCTCTCTCTCTCTCTCTCTCTCTCTCTCTCTCTTTGTTTTTGCTAAGAACTTCATTCGAACACGTTCTCTTTTGTGCAAAGTCAATTTTGATTAAGAGTATTATTTGAGTACTTCATGTGGATTAAATTGATAACTCATATATTTTAAAGCATCTTAGATAATGCAGAGATTATAGTGGGGTTCCTTTGATCCTAAATATTTGTGACAATAATCCACCTCCTCTTCTTCTCTCCTGTTCTCTCCTGATCACATTTTGTTAGGCAGCCCAGACTGGCCTCCAACTTGTGATACTCCTGCCTCAGCCTCCCCAGTGTGAGCCATCAATCTGGCAACACGGTTTTTTAAAATGTAGTTTTGTGGCTAAGGATCATCAGAGCATTGTTGAGAGTTTTCCCCGTGGGCCTTTTCTTTTGTTAGGAGCCATGGCGCCTTTTATTCTACATACTCAAAGAGTTCTAGAAGGGAAGCAAAGACTCTTTATGGAGACTCAGTGGAATGCTGTCCCCCTCCTCCTCCTTTTTGAAAGGAAAACTGCAAACTGGGTAACGGGATACAAAGAGCAGTGCTGTTTGTGCATCTGGCTTCCAGGAAAAGAATGGATCTGTCCCCTGTGTGACTCAGGGTGAGTTTGGACCTCATTTCCCCTTTCTCACAGGGAAGAGCTATAAAAAGGAGGCTTATATATCAGTACTTCTAAAAGAGGTCTGCCAAATGGTCTGAAGGAATTTCCCGTACAACAAAGCCTTTCTGTAGCCACCTGCAAATGCCAGACCCCAGGATGGGTGGAAAGCAGCAGGGGTTGGTGGGTGAAGGTCCTTAGGTACGGTCATCCTCCAGTTCTTGGCGTCTGTCGGAGGAGAATGAACGCTCCTAGGAAATTTGACTAGGATGAGATAACTGTCAGACAGCAAGTCAACGTAGTCAATGAGTTAGTGCATTGCTCAACAAGAACCACGAAGCAGAGTGGAGCCAAGCGGCGTTTCTGTAGAGATGGGCACTCCAGGTGTCATTATGGCATCCGCTGTAGCAGCAGGTTGGTTGTCTAGGACTCAGTGCTGACTTTACCTTAAAGCATACAAAACAGTAGATTACAGAATGGCATCATCACAGAAATATCTTTACACTTCGTTCTTGTTCACCCCAACTGCTAGCCTCTTGTCCTCCCTCTCTCTGTTCCCTTACTCCCCACAAACTGTCCCCATTCATATATATGAATGTGTATATATCTGTATATATGTATACATATGTGTATGTGCATGTGTGTGCACATGCATGAAATGTGGTATTTACCTCCATTCCCCCATACTGTCTCTTATTCCTTCCTTCCCTTTAGACCTCATTTTCTTGTCACAGTCTCCAGTTACTTCTATATCATATATTTATGTGTATTATGACATATATACATGTATATAATATATGTATACACAAGTCCACGTATAGGAGTGAATATGGATATTTGTCTTTCTGCATCTGGCTTATTTTGTTTAACATGATGCTGTCCAGTTCCAGCCATCTCGTTGAATGGTTTTATTCTTTGCAGCCAGATACAATCCTTTCGTGCATAAGCCACATTTTCCTTATCCATTTGTATGTTGTTGGGTGTCTGGATTGATTTTGTATCTTGACTATTGTAAATAGTGCTGCAGTAGCCGTGGATGTGCGAGTAGCTGTCTGGGATTCTGATTTGAACTCTTTTGCATATGTGCCAGCAGGGGGTATAGCTAGGTCATAGGCTAGTTCTATTTTTAGTGTTTCTGAGGAACCTTTACACTGCTTCCTATAATGGTGACATTAGTTTATATTACAGGCTCTATTTTGACTTCTGTGGCCTCTTAGAAGAAGCACCTGCAAGGTCATCAGTGCATGTATTCACAGAGGGGAGATGGAAGGTTCAGGTAGAGAGTCCCACTGGCCACGTGGAATCCAAGCTACTAATGAAGTAGTTTGGGGAGGTTGCCCAACGTCTCCAGACGTCAGCTTCCTTATGTATGTAATGGTGGCGGCAATAGCATCTACCAGGGTTGTTTCAGGAAAAGATGAATTAATGTACAGTAAGTAAGCAGCAAGAGAAATGTCCGGTGGTGTCAGTGGCTAGCACTTGGCTATTCAAGTGTCTATAGGGAATGCTTGGGGCTGTGAATTTTCCTAAAGTGGAGACTTCTGTAACAGGGCCAGCAAATCAACTTCTATTTGTTTTTTGGTGGTTAATTTTTAATGACTTAAAATGCAATGAGTACAAATGGAGAGGAAATATATTGAAGCCCAATTTGAAACTAATGCCTGCTCAGGGAACACTGAGAGGTGACTGGCAGGTGGAGTATTTTGGCCTTGAATTATACCCGTACACCATGGGACAGTTCCCGAGTTGAGCAAGGGGCTGGAGTTTGAAACACATATACCACACACACACACACACACACACACACACAGAGACGGGGGGGGGGGTCATCCTTGAAACAAGAATGCCCCCTTTATTGTGGACAAGGGCAGCTTATATAGAACTCTCCTTGACTAATGGCCACACCTAGGTCTCAGGACTTTTCAGCTTCAAGCCCACCAGAAACCACTCCCCTGCCATCAGAAACTCATGAGGGTCATGTGCTCAGAGCAGCTGCAAGCACAGGGAAACAAGTTGTTTATTCTGGCAGGCAAGGGGTTGCAGAAAATTTAGGGTCTGAGGGTCTGCAGTCCTCAACATTGCCTGTTTGGGAAAGGTTGGCTGTTTGGCAGAGAAGTGTTGAAGGGCCAGCTTGGATAAGTACTGACTGGAGAGTTAAGCTTCTTGTGTGCACTGAATTCGGAAACAGCCTAGGATTAGTATGCAACTCCTTTTTAAAAAACAAAACCAAACCTGTAGTGCACATTATAGTCATGTGGTGTAGTGGCTTATTGGATAATCTGCGCTCTCTTTTTTCCTAAATCCTGCAGATTAATAAATACTTTGCTATTAGAAAGCCTACCTCTAGCCATGGAGTTCCTATTTTTCAGTGATTGTCCAAGGTGGTTCTCATGACTAGTCAGATTAGAAACCACAGCTTTGTTTAGTCCATCACTGTCCATCTTGGACCCTGCTCCCCAAATCCGTAAACCTAGAGTTAGTAGATATTGGTCACTATCTCCTCTAATCTGTTTTAAATATATAGGGAATCCCTTATCTAAGAGGGATTAAACTCATACGTTTTTAGACATGAAGCAAAGAAAACCAGCCCACAAATCACCAACCCAGAGAACCTAGACAACAGTGAGAACCCTAAGAGGGACATACATGGATCTAATCTACATGGGAAGTAGAAAAAGACAAGATCTCCTTAGTAAATTAGGAGCATGGGAACATGGGAGAAGGTTGAAGGGGAGGGGAGTGGCAGGGAAGGAAGCAGAGAACAATGTATAGCTCAATAAAATCAATTTAAAAAAAGAAATTCATATCATTTAAAAAAAGTTAATGGAAAAAAAAAAAAAAAGAATGGCCCCAATAGGCTCATATATTTGAATGTTTGGTCCCCAGGGAGTGGATCTAGGGTTAGACGGATTAGGAGGTGTGGCCTTGTTGGATGAAGTATGGCACTGGGGGAGGACTCAAAAGTCCATGTCAGGTTCAGGTTTTCTTTTTTCTGCCACATGTGGATCAGGATGTAGAACTGAACTCTCAGCTACTTCTCCAGCACCATGTCTGCCCGTGTGCTGCCATGCTCCTCACCAGGATGATAATGGACTGCACCTCTGAACTGTAAGCCAGCTTCTAATTAAATGGTTTCCTTTATAAGTGTTGCATGGTTATGGTGTCTCTTCACAGCAGTAGGACAGTGACAACTGTCATGCACCTAACCAACCAACTGAGGCTCTCTGATACAGGAAAAACTCCAGGACAATTGATAGTCTTGACTGCTTGTTTTGTTTCCAACACTGTTAGATAAATGCCATTGGTTAGATGCAATTAATGGAGCCAAGCTTATTAGCTAGTTGCAGTGACTAGGAAATTCCTGGAATATTAGGGATACAGAATATTAGGGAATTTTTCTTAGATTCACCTCACCTGCTGATTTGTCTTGTTATATTAGCAATTTGGATCCTCAGAAACTGGTTATAGCAGTGGTTCTCAACCTTCCTGATGCTGTGACCCTTTAATACAGTTCCTCATGTTGTAGTGACCCCTCTTCCAACCATAAAATTATTTTTGTTGCTACTTCATAACTGTAATTTTGCTACTGTTATGAATCATAATGTAAATACCTGTGTTTTCCAATACTCTTAGGCAACCCCTGTGAAGGAGTCATTCAACCACCAAAGGGTTCACCACTCATAGGCTGAGAACTGCTGGATTAGAAGATCAAATTTTGGTGCTTTTCAGAATCTCACTGTATATGCCTTTCCTCTCTTGGGGCTGGCTTGAAGTAGCAATGCTTTTTGGGAGTTATTTAAGACTGAAATCGGCATTTAAGCAAATGTATGTTGTTAAGCACATTGGGCATGGAGCAAAGGCTAAGGTGATGGTGCAGAGGGGAAAGGGTATCCCTGGCATCCGCAATAAAAACAAAACAAGCTGGTTGGTGGCGGTGCACGCCTTTAATCCCAGCATTCGGGAGGCAGAGGCAGGGGAATCTCCATGTGTGTGAGGCCAGCCTGGTCTACATAGCGAGTTCCAGGACAACCAGAGCTACACAGAGAAACCTTATTTCATAAACAAACAAATAAAATAAAACAAAAACAGTTGTGGTCACATGCCTATAACTCAAGTACTGGGTACCAGAGACAGACAGAGCCCCAGGGCTTGGTGGCTAGCCACACTGACCAGATCGACTAGTGGAAACAGTCAGCTTCTGGCTCAGTGAGAGATTATGGAGCAAAAACTTGGGTGGAGAGTTCTAGAGGCAGACACTGGGCCTCGGCAGGAGTGCACCCCCACCACAGAGGGAGGGATGGAGGGATAGAGACAGACAGACAAAGGGATACACAGAGAGATACACACAAAGAGACGGCATGTGAGACAGAGACAGAAACAAGGGGAGAGAGAGAGAGAGAGAGAGAGAGAGAAAGAAAGAAATATGAATATGCATGGGCTGCTACTCAGTTGACCACAGGAAGGGGAAATTGCTAGTTGGTGGAGGAGCCTTGCAGAACCACCATTATCAAGTTGTATGTTGCTTGGCTGTCATATACACCTAAAGGCCTCTGATCCATGTCTTGAATTAGCAGCAGACAAGGTGAAGCTGAGGGATAATCTATGAAATATCTGAATATGTATTCAGCTTGTCAAGATCATATTTCCAAAAAGACTGCCAAGCTATCGGACTAAAAGGGCCATGATTATAAACTCCAATATGGACATTTCTGGTAAATCTGGAACCCTAATATGTAGTAAGTTGATAGTATTGGGCCAGCATAATTCTCTTTCATTCTTTGGGGGAAGAGAGTAAGTTTGTTTGGTGGATTCTGATAAGAAGCATAATCCAGGTCACCTCCCCACACCGGTTATGTAGGATTTTGTCACTGCCACCCGTGTGCACACGTGTGTGTGTGTGCGCGTGTGTATGCGCACACGTGTATGTGTGTGGTCTTGTCATCACACTTAGCATGCATGGTACAGTGCCTATGTGGTAAGATGTTTGTGAAGTTCAGTCTGATGGGAGGGGGAATCTTAAGGTCTGTGCTCATCTGAGGACGTGTACTTGGGAAGGCGAGGCTACCCTGTCCATACTCTCCGAAATGGTATTCCTCTCCTTTCTGTTTCGGTCAGTTATGTGTAGGTTACAGTATGCTACACAGCCCACTCATAATGAAGACGTTGGGTGTTGCTGAGAAGGGCAGCCTTCTTCCCTGACTTCCTTCCGTGATGGCCTGCCTCCCTCCCAGCTTGGGAGGGGTGTGGTTGGATGGAGTTCACTGTCTGGGGTAAGAACGTGGCTGCAGCAGCAGCTGGGAGTAAATTATGACCAGCCCAGGCTGCTCTCTCACTGGCCATAAAGTAGGGAGTCGGAAGTCAGTAGGATTCTTGTCCTGCCTTTGACACGGCCTTTGATAAAGGATTCCTTGATGTTAGACTGCTAAACAGGCAGGCTCTTTTAACACAGCAGGCCCGGACTGGGCCAGTTATACCGAGGGACACTTGGTCTCTCATGTACTATGGTTGGAGGCAGAGAGGTAAAAAGCTTGGGTAGACATAAAGGAATAAAGTCTCTCAAGGCTTTAAAGCCCTATAACAGAAGAGCTGCTTTCATCCCCACTGCTTTGACTTGTAAAAAGGAATCCCCTTTTAGAGCTGCGTATATGGATGGGCACCATAAAACCGCAAGGACCATAAAGATACTTAGATAAAAACAAATAAACCTTTCTCCAATCAAAGTGCATTTTTGCCATCTGGCTCGGCCTTTTTTTCTCTTGAAGACAGCTACAGAATGGAACCCTTACAGCTGAATTATCTCCAGGCCAGTTTTACTGTATCTTTCGAGAAAATAAAAACAGTTCTGGAGGAACTGTTCCCCGGTCTACAGTGTGTATGTATATCTTATGTCTAAGGGACCTATGTCTGAGGCCAGCTTTACCCTGTGCTTTGGGGGATTGTGTTGTTGTCTGTGCCAGTTTAGAATCCACCTTCATTTCCATCACATACCATGGCCAGCTTGGTCCTGTTGTATGTATTGATGGCAGTTTGTGATGGAGCCCCGCACCCCCGGGAGCGAAGACTGTTCAGTCTGTTTCCATGATTGGTCAGGAATGAGCATCGAATCGTCTGGTTTGTGCTGTTGATAGAATCAGAAGGTGGGTTCTTGGGTTACATTTAAACCCTCCCCCCTTTTTAAAATTATACTATGAAACAGGAATGAAATATTCATTTGTTTGGAACCTGTTAAATTCTTAGATTTCATATAGGGTGTGCAGAATAAAGGCCTTCTGTTGACTAGCCTTAATCTGAAAATCTGTCATACTTCTCAGTGAACTGTGAGAGCTGATGCTCTTGGACTCTTGGGGTGGAAACTTGTGGATTTCCTGAGCTTGCCAGCAGAAGAGAGTGGAGTGGTGACATGCCAAGAAAGCCGGTGCTATTCTCGATCTGTGATTGTAGGTGCTTCTGACCTTTAATTCAGGATTCCTTATGAGTCACCTTGCTGTCCAAGCAATCATGTGTCGGCGAGCATCTAAATAACTGTCTGGGGGTCTATAATCGGCGAGTATTTTGGGAAGGCCACGTGATGCCTGGAGCATGTTGAGTGACTGCAAGAATCCTGGGGTTTGGAGACCTCATGGCTGGCCGGGCAGTTACAGATGGTGCTGAGAACAATGGCGCCACCTGGATCTGAATCCTGCCAGAGGCCTGGATCTAGCATGCACACGCAGAATCTAGATAGGCTGAGTAGAGCAACTGAGGTTGCAGGTGACAGCCCCCCTGCTTAATTTGTGCAAATGGATAGGACAAACTGAGCCGAGAATAGGTTTTTGTGGATTCCTATTACCCCTCCCCTTTATTCAGCGGGGGTGGGGGGGCGGGGGGGGCATTGATCCTAAGGTTGCACACACCCTGGGTGTCCAAGCTATCTCCCCAGCTGTTTGCTTTTTAGTTTTGAGATAAAAGTCCCACTCAGCTGTCCAGGCTCTCCTGGAATGAATTCATTTGCAAAGATCAACCTTGAACTTGAGGTGTTTCCTCGCTCTGCCTCCCAGGGAAATGGGATTGTAGGTATGTGCCCCAGGCTACTTTGCAGTAGACTGTCTCACGTAGCTAGGCTGGTAGGAGTGAATGTGTAGGAATTAATGCACTCTGCTCCCTGTATACTGACCAGCAGGGTCATTATGCTTGACTCTCTATGTCCGTCTCCTCTTACTAGACTAACCATGGCATGCGTGTGTCTTGCTAGAGACTGGCTAAGAAGCTATCCATTGACTCAGTCAGGATTCTATGAAGTCTACTTGCTTCCAAATAAGACACTAAGAGAGGGTTGTCGCTCTTCCTCTGGCTATCACCGTGTCTGTGGGGATGCCCAGAGCTGCCGCTGCCATACTGTTGCCAGCCTGAGAGTGAAGAACCATGTCCACTGTGGAATCCCTGAGCTCACCCAGTTTGTGCGTTTTACTGCGTTAGATAATACCATTGTTTAAGGCAGGGTTGTTTCATCGGCATCTGGAACCATCTGGACCGGTCGAGATTTGGTAGTTGTTTCCGGAGTACCAGCACAGAATATAGTCTATGAATGTCTATTAAGTGATATCTAGTAGTTTCTATTTAGCCCCACAAACTTGAAAATTGCTGGAATCAGTTTGAAGGCTGAAATGAAATACAGTAGAATTGTTTTCTTTACACAGTCTCAATTTTTTTTTTGTCTAAGGTCGTTTTGTGTGTTTAAGGGACAAAAGGACTTTTAGTGGCTCTCAGTTTACTCTGATGATCCTGTCATTTAAATTAAAAACATCTTATAATAGTAGACTAGAAAAGGCACATTTTAACGTACAAACCTGTTTCTACATGCCAGGCTCCTGGGGGAAACTTGCATGAGCCTAGATACTTTGACTTAAGAAAAGTTTCCCATGAACTTTGACATATTCTCTTTATCCCATTTGTTAGGAGTATGGGTAAGTTCAGGCAATGCTGGCAAACAGAGACACCCACAAGGCTGTTCAGGGGTTCAGACTGTGTGCACATCAATTTCTGCATTTCTCTCTTGTTCATATTATGTAGGCAGAGGGAATTATTGCTTTATTTTGTATAAAACAGTATTTTGGGATTTTTTTTGTCCCAATTTATTTATCTGTTGATTTTTACTAAGGCTTGGTGTAGAACTTTGCCCCTTGGTGTGGAGTGAGCAGGTAACACACAAGGTTCGGCTGAGAGCTTGGAAAGTGTACATAGCTGGTGTCTTCTGGGGTCTGGCATGCAGAAACCAGAGAGGCTCCAGGTTCAGCACAAGGTGCTTTGTGTATTTTTCTTCTCATGTGGAGACTGGAGACAGCCCCCTGTCTGTCCCTGTGATTCATTTCCAGAGCCCACCGTATGCCCACTCAGAAGCTGGGAGAGGAAGGTGGACATGGTACAGATAGATGAGTTCTCTCTCTCCGGGTCTACCATCCCAGCCTTGCTTTGTAATGATGGATGCTGTGAAAGGGTTAATATGCCCATCGCTCTTACCGCTTTACCCCTGCTTAGGGTAGTTAGCACCCAGCCCTGGCCACCAGCTGGAAGGTGGTTTCCTTTTAATCCTGGAAAATAAAGGACTTCTTTGTGTTGTCCTGTCCAGAAACAGTAAAGAAAAAACAAAGAATTCTAGCCGGGCGGTGGTGGCGCACACCTTTAATCCCGGCACTCAGGAGGCAGATGCAGGTGGATCTCTGTGAGTTTGAGGCCAGCCTGGTCTACAAGAGCTAGTTCCAGGACAGGAACCAAAGCTACAGAGAAACCCTATCTCGAAAATCCGAAAAAAAAAAAAAAAAAAACAAAAAACAAAAACAAAAAACAAAAACAAACAAACAAAAAAACCAAAAAAACCCAAAGAATTCTAAGAGTCCAGATAGTTAGCATTGACTGGGTCCCCTTGTGATGTGTTATTTAAGCTTTGCAAAGATGAAGTTAAATTTGCTGTTTGTCTGCTTTGTTCCTTGTTTACAAGAACACGAGGAGTTGTTCCAAAGGGAGGAGGCAGAGTTTCCTGGGAGATTTGGCGCAAACTGACCCATCATTTATTCTGAAATAACATGGTATTTCATGCACTATAGGTGACCTTGTTGATTAACTGATTTCTTCTATGAAGATCAACAGAGTCAGGTGTGGTAGCACATGCCTCAATTTTAGCCCTGAGGAGGCTGAGATAGTAAGAAGGATAGCCTGAGCTACAGGGTGAGGTCCTTTCTGGAATCAAACCAAACTGAGAAGCTAACCAAATTGAATGGTCAATGAACAAATGAGGGAGAACCCCAATCCCCCATAGGAGGCACGGAGATGGGGGGATTTAAAGGAACGTTTCTCCTGAGGGGACTGGAAGGTGAGGCGATGGAGAGGTTTGTTCAGTTATAACAAGATGAAGACAGTTGTCTGCAGGGAGAGGCTCTTTACTGGTAAGATAGATCCTCAGTGTAGCTGTGAGATCAGACACGTTAAATTCTAGGTGGCGTGTGGACCAGCCCACAGTCACATACGGCTCTCTTGCTCAAGTGCTGAGGCGGCTTATCTATTTTATATATGCAGCTAATTCTACTCTTAACATCTTTTTCTTTCTTTCTTTCTTTCTTTCTTTCTTTCTTTCTTTCTTTTTTTTTTTTGTACTTTGAGGCAGAAACTGAATGAAGCTCAGAGAAATTAAATTCCCAGGTCTCAGACTGCAAGAAATAAAACTTAAGATTCAGACCTAGATGATGACCTCAGTGACTGCTCTCTGCTGCATTTGGGCATCTGCAGAAATAAAATATATGGCTGAAATCACTTTGCATTTAAAACAAAACAAAAAACCTAGTAGCATCAGAAACCAAATTTCAGACTCGCAAAGGTCTTTTAGAGGTCACCGTGTATATAGAGAGGTCTCTCAGGGAGACTGTCTCTCACACATGTCTTGAACTGTGTCATGTGGTAGCTTGAAAAGGGTCTGCTCTTTTAACTTTCCAGAAAGGGCCGGGTTGTTTCCCAGTTTTCTGTTCATTATAAATGTCAAGGCAGGTATCTATTTTAGATTGGACTATCTCATGAGTAATGCTTGAAGAATTATGTGTTCTTGGCAATTACTGCTGCAGGCAAAACTGGAGTATTCTCTCTTTCCTGAATATAAAACACTAATTAAAATTATTTTTGTGCTGTAATATCAAGGCTCTAGCATGTAGTTTGAACACTTGGTGCTTTCTAGATTAGAGCTTACTTAAACATCACAAGGAAACAAAATGGAAGGTACAGAAAATTAATCCTGTGACGTTAATCTTGAACATGCGTTGATGGGGATATGAGAAAGTAGCCATACAGCACGCCCTCCACCTTGAAATTTGCTAGAGAAATGTCAAAGCTAAAGATGTTTAAAGCCTGGCGGTGGTGGCACACGCCTTTAATCCCAGCTCTCCGGAGGCAGAGGTAGGCAGATCTCTGTGAGTTGTAAGTTTGAGCCCAGTCTGGTGTGTAGAGGGAGTTCCAGGACAGCCAGGGCTGTTACACAGAGAAACCTGTCTCAAAAAAAAAAAAAAGTTTCAGTGCTCTTCTTACCTGCTATTCAAATGCCGAAAACTACAGTGGAGAGGGTGACACATGGCTGAACCGGCTCATGCTGGGGTTTTACACGGCTATCATGAGTGAAATATTTTCCCAGAGACTCAAATCTAGGAACACAGATGAAATGCTATAAAGAATGTCTCAACCATTCATTAAGTATTTTATTAGTTAATTTAGTCTTGGGGTAGGAGTACAGGATGGAATTTCCCACCTGATGCATATCATGAGTTTAAGCCGTAAGGCTTTTCTTTCCCATTTTAGGTTGGCTGTCAGAGCCTTTTGTTTGGATATTTTCCAACAGCCATATTAATTTCTACCCACTTCATGCATTATTAACCCTGTATAGTTTCTTCTTTTTTCATGTATGCGTGGTATGCATGTGTATATATACATGTTCAAACATGAGTGGGCACATGTATGTGTAAGTGCCCATGCATACATATGTGTGTCTAGGCCTGGGTGTCTTCCTCACATGTTGGGTATCTTCCTCAATTGTTCTTCATGTTATTTACTGAGACAGGGTCCTTAGCTGAACCCCGAGCTCACATTTGACCAGTCTAGCTTGCTCATGGGATCCCCTCTTCATCTTCTAAGTGTTGGGATTTCAAGCAGCCTTAGTCCCCACCCAGCTTTCTACATAAGTTCTGGGAATCCAGACTCCAGTTCATGCTTGCAGGGCAGGTGCTGTATCCATCGAGCCATCTCCCCAGCCCAGATCCTATGTTTTCAGTATAGTACACTCTAGCTGACCTTCTACACAGAGTGCCCGTGGCCAGCCTTGTTAGTCTCGTGAATGCCATGCCCATGCCCTGGCTTGCTGAGAGGACAGGTTAGAATCACAGTGGATTCTGTCACGTGAAACTGAGGAACGTTGGCAACTCCTGTCCATCCCTGTCACTGCCGAAATACACCGCTTCACAGGAGTCTGATTAAAACAGTTTAAGGGTTGACTCACCATGGAGCCCAACTGGCCTAGATCTTGTGGTCCTCCTGACTCATACTCTTAAACCAGTATGCTGGGCTTGATTTTAGAAATTTGAAGTACAGCATCTTTGAGTTCTAATTTGTTGGGACAACTAAGGTGTGTTTAATAGGTTAGTATGTTCTGTGTGGGTCCAGAAGAAAGTGAATGGGATACATTCATCTGCATAGTCACGCATGCCTGATCCAGGGAAGGTTGCATTGTGTTTCATGGACAACTGAAGTCCTCATCTTAGTGGCTTGTACATTGATGCTGTTCATCCAACAGGCTGGTACCCAGAATGCTTCTTCACAGCATTTATCTTTAACTATGATCATCCTTCTGGGGAGAGGGGAAAGTAGCTTCACCTCTGGGGTGTGATTCCTGGGCCAGTGGAGCTCTTACTCTGATGTCTGTTGGCCGTGGACCACAGGGCAGCCAGATGTCATTGACAGCTAGCACCGTCCCCTGGATTTCCCTGAGTGATACCTAGGTGAGGTGGGTACAGATCTGGCTGAATTGGTCTTTGGTACCCCATTTGGGATTTTTTTTTTTAAAGTTCTATCCTCAGTATTGCATGCAGAGATGATAGCCAAAAAAGATAGAGTCTAATTATCTTTCCTTTACCTTGTTAATAAATATTTATTGTTCTATCATATATATATATATATACACACACATACATATACACATACATATATAGAATATAACGTAAGTATCCATTTATTTTTGATTTTTCTTATTATTATTATGGCATTGCTTAATTATTATTAAGCTTTCTTAATCCTTGATTTTTAACCCATTTGTAAAATTTTCAAATTTTGTGATATGCATAACCCTCTAAAAATCTTATTACTTAAATGCATCTTTTGTGTGTGTGTCTATTTTGAATCTTTATCTTTGAACTTATCCTCGGCTTTGAGAATCTGTCTTTTTTTTTAAAGGTTTATTATTTTTCATATATATGGGTGTTTTGCTTGCATGTAGCACTGTGCACTGTTTGTGCAGTACCTGTGGGGGCCAGGAGAGGGCGATGGATGTCATGGCACTGGAATTACAGATGGTTGTGAACTGCCCTATAGGGTGCTGGAAATCAAACCCTGGCGTTTTTTGAAGAGCAGCCAGTGTTCTAATGCTTCTTAAAGGTCCACCATTTCTCAGTTTTCTTCCATTGTGGGACTGGATTTCAACATAAACCTCAGAGGGGCAAACTCTGTTCAGAGCACAGCAGCTCCTCGGGTATGGCCTGACTGGTCACGTGGTTTGGCAGGCTTATCTTTTTGTCATTGATTTACTGAGTAAGCATGGGAAGCAGGCCTCACACAGCATCCTATACATAGTAGCTGTTGACAAAACGTTGTTAAGCAGATTAGATTTTCATTGAGAACAAGGGTTGAACTTTTGAGATGATGCGGGGCTAAGATAAAATCTGTAATTATTTAATAAAGAAGGTAATTATAGGATTAAGTCTGAGGAGAGATGAGACCAGAGAGAGTATGTTAATAATTCAGTGTATAGAACGTTCCAGCATGTTTAGAAAGTCTTGACTGGTTTCAAGAGGGCAATTTGTTTTACTTTGCTTTTATAACATTAATTTCTTGAGTATATTTATTTATTTAGCTTTTTGACGCAACACCTCCATCAATCACTTTTACTTTCTTCTTAATAACGTCACTGTCTTTCTTTCAGGAGGGCAGTGAAGTGAACTCCCCTGGGACTAAGTCCAATGTGTGTACCTCAGAGAAACATAGTTAACTGACATTTCCAAGGCTTCTTTATGGTTCTGCTCTGACTCTAGGCAGAGCACATATCTTGATTTATATTTATGAAAAACCTACTTTCAGAATTGGGGTGTTTTATGATAGCTGTCCCTGTACATCCATTTTTTTCAGTTACTTATCTAGATTGGCTGTAGTGATGTCATTAGAAGCTCAGCACTTACTTCAGGGTCCTTGGAAGACCCAGTGGAGGTCAGCAGAGTGAACGGGAAGAGTTACCTTCTGTTCTGCACGGGGGACAAGGTGACAGCTTGACACTCCCCTCCTGACTCACTGTGCAAGGGCTGGGTGACTGTGTAAGGTTGACTCCTCCCACTCTCCCAGTTTCAGGATTTAAGCTCTGGCTTACAATATTTTGTTTTTTGAAAGTTAGTCGCGGGGGCTGGAGAGATGGCTCAGAGGTTAAGAGCATTGCCTGCTCTTCCAAAGGTCCTGAGTTCAATTCCCAGCAACCACATGGTGGCTCACAACCATCTGTAATGGGGTTTGGTGTCCACCTCTGGCCTTCAGCCATACACACAGACAGAATATTGTATACATAATAAATAAATATTTTTAAAAAAAGAGAAAGTTAGTCGCTCAGTGGTTCTACTAAGTGAATCTAACCGGACTTAATTTTGTGCATATATATTATATAATATATACTATTGTATATAATACTATTATATACACAAAATTGCATAAAATAAAATTAAAAATATAAAATATGTTTTATTTTTATATATACTATATATATATAATGTTTCTTCTTGTCTGTTTTGTTTTGAGCCAGGGCCTCTATGTAGTCCTGGCTATTCTGGAGCTCTCTATGTAGAGCAGTATGGCCTTGAATTCACAGAGATCCTCCTGTCCCTGCCTCCAGAGTGCTGGGATTGAAGACGTGACCACCACAACCGGCCCAGTTTTGTATCATTTTATAAAAATGTCCTGGAAACAAACTGGGAGGCACTTTCAAAGTGCTTGTTCTTCTGTTTTGGTTACATATATGATACTGGTTTTATATATTTTCTTTCCCTTTTAAATGTGTGTGTGTTTATCTACATATGAGTGTGTGTGTGTATGTGTGTGTGTGTAGGTAGCTGTGTGTTCATGTTTTGCACAAGTGTGTGGATTCCAAGAACCCCAGGTGTCAACTTCGGGAACACTGTCCACCTCCTATGAGACGGGGTCTCATTGTTCTGGGAACAAGTAGACAAGACTGGCTGATCAGTGAACCACAGGGATCCTCCCTTCATCTCTGCCTCCTCAGGGCAGGGATTACAAATTTGTACCACCACAGCCCGCACTCTTCTTTGGGGTCTAGGGATTGAGTTCTCTTCATGCTTATAAAGGCAAGTGTTTTCCTAGTTGAGCCATATTCCAGCCCCTTGATTCCTATCTCGTCTTGCTCAACACTCTGTCCCTAGTCAGAAGTCACATATCAGATCTGATGAATGAGGACAGAGTGTCTGACATAGTTCGTAAGGAAGGTATTGAAGTGAACAAGAGCATGCTGGGCAGGTAGAGAAGACTAGTGGTGTAAGAGGCTCTGGTAATTGAAGGTTCTAGGGGCTAGTGAGACAGAGAAGGTTGGACGGGGATGCCTGATTGTGAGCCACTCTCTGCCTGAGACACATCCCTTCCAGTATATCTGTGCAGGTGATTTCTCTGATGCTGAAAGTATCACATGACCCTCTGAGAATGTTTCGGTGCTTCACAGCAAGTCGTCCAGACTCCGTCACAATCCCACATTAAGGATAAGAAGATGGAGATAGAAGAATCCAGAAACTTATTCCAGGCTTCTCTGATGATTGTGAAAACATTCGGGTGTCTATATGTAAAATGTCAGGTTTCCAGTTTTCCTCCTGGGAAAAATAGGGAGGGAGATAAGGCCTAAGAATCAACTGAATTAGTTAGAGTTTCTATTGCTGGGATGAAGCACTGTGAGCATAGCAACTGACAACAGAAAGTAATTGGGCTCACGGTTTCAGGAGGTTAGAATCCATGATGGTGGAGCAAAGGCATGGTGGCTGGCGGAGTTGAGAACTCACATCTTGATCCACAAGCAGGAGCTAACTGTTGAAGGTGTAGTCTTTTAAAACCCTAGCTCCAGCAACACACCTCCTAGTCCATCCCCCAAAGTTCCAACAACTGGGGACCAAGTTTTCAGGTATCAATGAGCCTGTGGGAGCCATTCTCTTCAAACCACACCAGTGCAGGTCGATTCTTGAGGGACTTTATGGAACCAGAGAGAGAACAGATGCACCTACGGGTGCTGCTTGCTTCTTCTGAAATAGAAATATCTTCATTTCATTTGGCCCTTTAGAAAATGTCAGTTGGAAATCCGAGTATAGGTGGATTGTTGCAAGGGTAAAGTTACAGGCAGGGTGGTTCTTGGCTTCTAGTAACTATTGCCACAAAACCTCCTAAATTAGTCCTGCGGTTTCTTTCCCATAAGTACCAGGCAGGAGCAGCAATTTGCTTTGGGAATTAAGGCATTTTAGTTTAGTTTAGTTTGGTCAGCGACCCAGAATAATTTGTCTGCACTTCCATCTTGATTAAAAGTATCTTTTAAAATTTGTTAGTCGCCCTGATTGGGTTATACATAGAGCACTATGGGAGATGGTGTATTTGAATTTTTGAGCTCTTATTAATTAAAATATACCTAGAAACTTGACTTGAACTTCTATGATGAGATCTTTAATAATGAAGTGATGCTAGGATTTGGCATATTTTTTTCATGCCAAATTAAAAAACTGTAGGTAATTATATTTGACCATGTGTAAGCCTGATTTGTTGACTCGGTGTTACTCATGAGCAGTGTAGTCTGGGGCTTTTGGTTTTGAGTCAGTTCATTAGGAGATATTTAGCTAGAAACATTTCTTGGAACTGTTCAGGCCCCAGAGTATCTGGGGATTAGTGAGGCCAATAATAAAGCATCTTCATTGTGACATTCAGACTTGAACAATCTACTACTTCAGTGAGCCAGGCAATAAATCTGGGGACAATCAGTATGATGATGAATTTTCACTGTCAACTTGACAAGGTTTAGAATCACCATGGATACACAGGCTAGGCATGCCTATGAGGGTGTTTCCAGGAAGCTTCTCCCCCAAGGTCAATTCTGGGTTGATTGAGAAGATAAAGAGGGAGTTGAGCTGAGCACTTGCTTGATACTGGGTAAATTGTTTGATCTGGTTAAACTTTTTTTTTTAATATTTATTTATTATGCATACAATATTCTGTCTGTGTTGTATGTATGCCTGCAGGACAGAAGAGGGCACCAGACCCCATTACAGATAGTTGTGAGCCACCATGTGGTTGCTGGGAATTGAACTCAGGACCTTTGGAAGAGCAGACAGTGCTCTTAACCTCTGAGCCATCTCTCCAGCCCTCTGGTTAAACTTTTAAAAAATTTGAATATCTTTGCTATAATTAAAAAGTTGTCAATTGGGACTGGAGAGATGGGTCAATATTAAGAGCAAGCATTGCTCTTGAAGAGATACTTAGCTCCTGGATTGGGTCGCTCACAACTGGCTGTAACTCCAGCTCAATGGAATCTGACATCTTCTTCTGGATTCTTTATGTTTCTGCACTCACTTGTGTATATCCCCCCTGCTACCTATACATAAGAATAAAGAAATATTTTTAAGAAGTTGACACTCATACCTAAATGCATATTTATTGGGGGAAAGGGAGCAATTTAGTTGGGTGTTTATTCAGAATTTGTGCTGGGATGAGCATTTGGGTGGGTCCTATAGATGATGTCATGCTACAGCGACACTGTATTCATCTCTTGAGAGTTCACTCCTGTCCCTTTTGGTCCAGCAGTGTAGCTAGCCTTTACAGCTGCCGGGCAATTTGGAACAATGTGAAAATTGCCTGATTTTCTCATTCCAAGGGAAAATGCTAAATTAGTTTTCTTTTCACAAAGTTGAGTTGAATCACAGGGAGTGTCTGTCCTCCTCCATTTTATGAAAGCTTTTCTCCCAGATCCAGCAGTTTCAATTTAAATTCTTTAAAAGCAAAGGAAAAAAAAATATTTGCCTTTGAATGGAGAAGAAAGAGTATTGATTTAGAAATTTCCTGAAAATGAGGTTCTAGAAGGACTTTGTATCTTAGGATACTAAAACTCCTTTTATATAAATTGGAGAGAGACACAGTCAGAGACAGAGAGAGACCAAGAAAGGGAGGTGGGGGAGACGGAGTCAGGGCTGATTTCAGTGAACAGAACTAGAAGGTGAATACATTTCCATCCTATTGCCTTTTAGAAACAAGGGATGCTGTGTCCCAAGACCCGATTGACATCAGGAGCCAGGTACCTGCTTCCAGGATCCATAGATTGCATCTTACATACTATTGGATTCTTTGCATTCTTTGGGATAGCTTCATTTGGTTCCATTAAGACTTCCAGTCATCTCGGCTTACCTCTGCTCACCCATTAAGGTCTATGTTACTCCTGTGGTAGGACCGACGGGCTTCTCCCTGCCCCCACTACTGTTGGCTTCGTCAATGGTCCTTCTGTGTCTGCTCTGGAAGGATCCACCCCCAGGACCCCTTTACATTTTGACCTGGATGCCACAGCCCTGCTCGGATGTACTTGAATAAAATGTGGTGGGAAAGAGAACTTACTGTGTCACTGACTGAAACCTCTCTAGCCTTGGGGGCCAGTGGCAAGTATGAGGTCCTGGATAGTTAGGGGTTCATTTTGGGTTCCTGCTTCTGCCCTGGATGGGTTTGTTATCCCAGCTTTTGTCTCTCATCATCTTCTGTCTGGGTTAGTTCATCTTCTCCACACTTGTTGCAAAAGTCAAAAGAATCATTATCACTTTGGGGGCTTATTTTTGTTTGTTTGAGACAGGATTTTGCTGTGTAGCTCTGGCTGGCCTGGAATTCATCATGTAGACTAGGTTAGCCTGGATCTCACAGAGGTCTGACTACCTCTGCCTCGTAAGTGACACCGTACCTGGCATAAGCACATTTTTTTTGTTACAAGTACACACAACCCCCCAACCAACCAACAGCAAAAACAAATACCTAAACCAACCAACTAAACAAATTAGCCATCACTGATTCTCCTGTTTCTGTTGTCAACATTCTTACAGTCAGAAGATTTTTAGCTATGTATGTATGTATGTATATATTCATTTATTTATTGGACCATGAATTCTTTAAGTTCTCTGACAAAGTCCATGGAACCCCTCACAGAATATGTAAAAATTTAAATATGTAAAATAAGACATAGTATTCTAAAGGAGACTGGATGTCCTGGATAAGTGATGTAGATTTTAGGAATTTTTAATATAATATCACATATCTTCTTTTAAAAATATCACAAAGTAACACGATTTAGCATTGGTTCTAAAATTTCTGTACTTTTAAACTTGTTGACAAAGGTGCTTTTGATAAAAATAGCAATTTGTAATATAGCAAAAATTCTTTTGTGATGGGAATATTTCTAATTATTACTGTGGTTTAGAAATACTTCCATATATTAAAATTCAGTCAGATTTAGTACAAAATGCAGTTTCTCCCCTTTCAAGTTAATGGACACCAACCACACCTACAGACCAGTCTTGTTAACCTGTAATGCTTAAGTGACCTACTTTTCTAATAATTTTCCTGGTCTGTAGTGCTGTGGGATAATGCTCTTGTATTCTGTAAAGATTTGTCACTCATATTGGTTTAATAAAACTCTGATTGGCCAGTAGCCAGGCAGAAAGTATTGGGGGCGGGGGAACCAGACTAGGAAAATTCTGGGAAGAAGAAAAGTCAGAGGCAGTCACAATTCTGACACAGAGGAAGTAAGACGAAAATGCTGCACTGAGAAAAGGTATCCAGCCACATAGCTAAACATAGACAAGAATTATGGGTTGATTTAAGTGTAAGAGCTAGTTAATGATAAGTCTGAGCTAATAGGCCAACCAGTTTATAATTAGTATAAGCCTCTGTGTGTTTCTTTGGAACTGAATGACTGTGGGACCAGGAAGGACAGAAACTTCAGCCTACACTGTGGCCCCTGTCTGCCTAGGACATGGGTACTGTCTTCTCTTTCTATCTCACTTTGCTGATCTTTGGCTTCTCCATGGCCAGACTCTTTACCTGTGTCCCAAACTCACACTAATTCCAGTCTGCAGTCCCATCCATTCTGTTTGTAGATATATATTCCGCTAGAGACATTCCCTATCACCTTCAGGTCTTTTTTTTATACCCCAGGTACGACTCAACTATCTTTCCACACCCAGCCCTTGGATATATTCGTAAAACATTTTTGGAGGATGCAAACCTTTTACGTTTTGTTCCTCTTGAGAGAAGAAGAAGATCAACGTTATTCACCCATCTTTCTATGTATCTACCCACCGATTTTTCCTGTTTACTGATGATCAGCCATGGCCCAGGAGACCTAGACTTTTGGGATTGTGGTAGAGAAATGCTGTGTGACTGTGTAGCTTATGGGCCTCCTCTTACCTGACTGTAGGAGAAATTTTAACTAAGTTGTATAAAATCTAGTGAAAGATATGTGCAAATGAGGAAATCATGATGAAGATGATGATGTGAAATTGGAAAAATTGACATCAAGGTTTTCCCGTACACCAGCCATTCCTGTATATACTTTAGGTTCATTCATTGAATCCTCAGAAAACTCTTTAAGGTAGGGACTGTTATTGAAGGATATAGGAGATGACCCTGTGTCCTTTAATATAATATTGTAATATGATAGTTCCTGCACTAAAAGATGTATCTAAATGTACTCAGTCTGGCTCCAGAGTCGATGTTCTTAAATTACTGGGTTTTATACTTGGGATAACAGAGAGATAATGTGCACAAAACACCTTATATTGAACTGCTCCATTGGTTGCCTGGCATTTTAACTTGTCATGGCCAAATTTACCATTACCATTAAAACTTACCAGCCAAATGCTGTTTTGCATTTCATCAACAAATTCCTTTCCTGGTGAAAGAGACTGTCACTCTTGCTAATCCAGTCTCCTTGATTGGCTGTGATCTCACTGTGTGGTTCTGATTGACAGCTGTACTGCCCATTCCTGTGGTCTGCCAGCGGCTGACAACCTCAGCCTACAGAAAGAAAGTGCAGCAGCCCTGGAAAAGATCGAAAGCCCCTGTTTAAAAAGATCGCAGGGAATGACAGTGAACAGTGACAATAATAAACCCCTAAGGCAACAGTGTTTGTGTTTTTCCCAGCTTGAGACTGTCACCCCACGAGTTCTCATGCCTTGGCATCTGGAAAGGACAGCAGTGATTTATTGGGTACCACTTGAAGATTTCATATGGAGGCTGCTTTTCAACCAACTAATTTTAAGCGTGTCCAAGAAAGAGACCAGTTGAAAATCCAGGGATACTAAGAAATGAAATATAATTATGTACTGAAGATATCCAGCAGCTGTGGTCCTGGGTGTTGAATTGCATATCTCAATCCCCACTTTTCATGTTTGAAGTTTTTTAGATAGTCCAAGATCCAGGAAGGTTACTTAAGGATATTAAGTTGCCGTGAGATTTTGTAACCATAAGGGGAAACAGAGGTAAAATGGGAGGCTCTAAAGTTTTTATTTTTAGGGCGGTATTTTAAAAAAGAATGTGGTAATTGGGTCAGTTTACATATGCTAGCTTGGGCCTTAGATGTTGGGCGAGGGAGAGGCTCTTTTGTGTGTCTTGGTCCTGCTGTATGCTGTTAAGATAATAAGATAGCAGTGGGGAAGTGAGCCATAGGAGGACAGACTGAGTGGGGAGAGGCCATGACACCTGAGGATGAACAGGGATGACCTATACCCTTCTGGATTCAGGAATGCCCAATCTTTTCCCTTTGGTCAAACTGGTGGCCAGAATTTAAATATTTACCCTGAAAAAAAGATGTAAAGGAGAGTGATGATCTGGCTGGGGTAGAGTGGCTTTTTTTTTTCCCAGCAAGATGCTGGGGTATATATTTGCCTTATAATTACTTCATTGAACCTGAACTGGAATTCACTAACCCAGTCTGCATGGTGTTCTGGGAGGTGAGATATCAGGTTCTGATAAATGCCAAATTCGGTTCTTCCTTTGCATATTGATACTATTTTTTCCTCTTAGTGACTATTTTAAATTATAAAACTATAAAGATAAGTATTTTACTAAATAAGACATGTAGACTTAATAAGGGGTGGGCGATTGGCATGGGGGCAGGGAAAATCTGGCCAATGGTTTGAAGTGTTGTGGACTGGTGTGGGAAGTCCTTCTGTATATGTGTTGCTTTTGTTGGTTAATAAAGAATCTGCTTACAGCCAATGGATTAACAGAATATAGCCAGGCTGGAAGATATATATATATATATATATATATATATATATATATATATATATAGTAGGCAGAGTCAAGGAGGTGCCATGTAGCCACCAGAGGGGAAAGGCACAAGCTGCCAGTAGGCCATGAACCTCATGGTAAAATATAAAATAATGGAAATGGGTTAATTCTAGATATAACAGCTAGTCAGCAATATACTTAAGTGCTTGGCCAAGCAGCGATTTAATTAATACAGTTTCTGTGTGGTTATTTTGAATCTGGGCAGCTGGGAACAAACAAGCAACTTCTGCCAACAGTGAACCTTGAAGAATCATCTGAACTATAAGTTTTCTGAAAAATGTCAATGATGTACCAGAAGAAAGACAAATGGCAAGTTAATGACACTTACAGATTACTTACCCTGGCCTAGGGCTGAAGGTGTAGCTCTGTGGGGTGACATTCGTCTAGCCTGGGCGAACTCTTGGGTTCATTCTGTCCCGAGTACTTAAAACAAAAATACTGGGGGCTGTGAGCATCTCAGCAGCATGGTTATTTTTGTTGTGGGCAGCGGAGACCGAGGTGGTTCCCACATGGTGACCTCAAGCTGGAGGAGGATAAATGAGGTTTTACGAAAAGACTAGGAGAGGTTCCTGCGGTTTATCAGAAGGAAGTGGTTGAGGAAGGAGATGGATAGCTGGTGCTGGGTTTCCCTGCAGATCCCTCCAGGGCTGGCTGGGGCCATGCCTCCCTCCTTCCTGGTAGAATGGGAAATATCATTAGAGGGTAATAAATACATTTAGTTTAAACTTCAGCTCCTTATGTTTATATGAGGAAAAAATAGATTACAGATTTATAGTAACTCATTCCTCCAAGTATCTGGAGTGGCTGAAAAAACTAATAACATCTATTATTCATTCTCACAGGGTGGGGGAGGCAGGAAGAGGATGTGTTTGGACCACACGGAACTACAAATAGTGTGAACTCACAATGGCTGACAGACATCTTTCTGCCTTCTGTCTCACCTTGACTTAGCAACATCAGCCATAGCTGGGTCCTTACCATGAGAACAGGGATGGGAGCGGGGACCACTTGCATGCCACAAAGAAAAGATGATGTTGAATCAAAAGCATATTATCTCAGCCCCGCTTCAAAACTCAATTTCCTCTTAACTTCTCATGCTCCGTGAAACAGACTTATAAGCCCCTAATGCCTGACTATTTTCAGTGCAGTGATTAGAGTCAGATGTTTAGATACACTTGGCTAATGTGCCTTGACTTGGCCTTGGCCAGGACCGTAAATCCATATGTCAGAGACTGGGAGATTGCCATTTTTGTTATGAATATAAATTATGCTGGCTATGGAGCCTGATGTAAAGCTATGCATTATGTTTCTGTGTCAGCTAGTCATCAGGGTAGCTCTTGTTTGATGCTGACCCTGATTATCTAACATCAGGACTATGAAGCACAATGTGGGATGCCAAAGTAAAATTCATATGTCAGCCTCCAATTTGCAAGGGTTGGAAACTTGTGCTTTAAGACAACTTAAACCATACAGTTGGTTCACTGATTTTTATAGAAGGTTTTGTATACTGTTTGCATACACCACATCTTTAAAAAGTTATTGGTAAAATGGTAAGTACAATTAGGGTGATTAGGAACGTGGACTCGGGGACTGTCCCTTACATTCTAGTTCCATTTCTGTTGCTGTGATAAAATATCCTGACCAAAAAAGTGGCTTAGAAAGAAAGGGGTTTATTTTAGCTCAGAGTTCCAGATAACAGCCTGACACTGTGGGGAAGTCACAGCTGTGGGAACTTGCGACAGCTGTCCCATCACATCCACGGGCAAGAACAGAGAGAAATGAAGGCATACCTGGTTCCTTGTGCTTAGCTCAAGTTCTCTGGTCTTATACAGTGAAGATACCCCTGTCTAGGGCATGCTGCTGCCCACAGTGGGCTGGGCCCTCTCATATTGATGAACTTAAGTCAGTCCTCTATTGACATGCTCACAGGCCTGCCCAGTGCAGACGGTCCTGCCCAGTGCAGATGGTCCCACCCAGTGTAGCTGGTCCTTAACAGCAGACACATTTCCCAAATGACTCTAGGTTGTGTCAAGGTGACAGAGCTAACCATCATGCCTTAGTTTCAGTGTTGTCTTGCCACTTACAAGATGTTTACTCTCTCTTAGCTTTCTCTCCTCTACCGTTTTTACATATAAAATAGGCATATCTACAATAATAAGATTTTGTCTTGTGTAGATTTAGAGTAACAATAGCAGTAATAGCAGCAGGAATAATAAGGGAACTGCCTAAACATCTTGAATTTATGTTTGTTGTTGTTAATGTAATATGATATATTTGTCCTGCCTCTTAGCCTTAAAAAAAGTATGGAGCAAACCAGTAGTGTGTTTTTGAGGTGTATTCCTAGAGTGTGATCAGGTTTTAAGAAAAAAATAAAACATCTAAGTTGAAGCAAAATGTCCTTTAAACTTCTGCTCCCCTCTCTTGCCTTGTTGCCTGTATCAAGAGTATGATAGATTTACTTGAGTATGGTTAAAAAACGTTATATACATGTATGAAGCTATCACAGTGAAATCCATTCTATGGTATAGTTAGTGCACACCAAGATAAAAAAGAAATGTGGTTATGAATTTTTGAATTTTTTCCCAAAAACCATGTATTAATTTTTACATATTAAAATAAACTAATGATTGATCATTTCATTTTGAATTTATGCACTTTGACCAAAAGGTAGCAGAGAAGAGTTGTATGTGTCTGTCAGTGTAAACTAACTCTGACTTTGATTCTCTTTGGGGCAGAGATAGTCGCTCAGTTCCTGCTTAAAAGTGGACACTTGACAGAGGTTGGAGTATTTCTTTTTTTCTTTTCTGCCTCCCACCCTTTGTCTTGTTTCCTGAATCTTAGCAGTTCACTTGTACTTGTCTTACTTTGGCTGTATATGTGAGGCTAAGTGATATTTTAGCTGGTAAGTGATGCAGTATCTGATCTCATCAAGGGTAAAGAAAGACTGAGCTGTCTGGCCAGCTAACACCTTTCCATTTGACAGCCGCCTTAACATGCAGACGCCTTGGTTCTAGGTCTTATGGAAGTTATAGAATTTAATTAAACCTGTCACCTTTTCCATTCACTTTGACTGAGAAGGGGCTTGACCTGGGAAGCAGCCAGCATCTGGCCTGGGCCAGTGAGCAGCTGCCTCCATGCACAGTACCGTGAGCAAGCCTAGAGTCACTCACTGAGAGTTGGCATGCAGGTAAAGGCACCAACAATCATGACAGTAACCATATATCCCTCTCAGAGCAAGTGGTGTTGCTCAAGCCATCTGGTCAACCAGCCTCCCAGTCCTGGATTCTAATCCCATCTCCACGACAGAGAGCTTTTGTCATCACAGAACGTTCTCACATTCACTGTACAGATGTTTGCTGGTGTGTGTGGTCAGCCAGCCAAATTCCAGTTTGAAAATGCTGCTTGTGACAATGGGACTCTGTCCACTCAGGCTTTTAAAGGGCTGCGCAGTGGGGGCGGGGCGCACAGAGAGAAGCATGCTGCGGAGGAGCAATGTAAGTGGGGCAGAGGAGTGGCTTCCAACCGGGGAGAAAACGTGCTTTTTAACAGGGATTTCTGGGTGTCATCAGGGACAGAGCAAAATGTCTGGAAGGTGGTGTGGCCCCAAGTCTCCGGTCATTCCTGATTCATAAAGGATATTCATAAATGTCACAAAGATATCCTCTGAGAGCTGTAGGCTTTAACCTGGGGATTGGCAGGTGCTTTATGGCCTTTCTCAGAGAGGTCTCTCAGAATTTGACCTGGTTTTAAGTCACAAATATCTTAAGTAAGTTCCAGTATCTTAAGTAAGTCTTTCTCCAGAAAGCATTGGAGGACACTGCATTTCTTCCCCTCCCTCCCTCCCTCCCTCCCTCCCTCCCTCCCTCCCTCCCTCCCTCCCTCCCTCCCTCCCTCCCTCCCTCCCTCCTTCCTCCAGTTTTTCTCCCCGCTTCCCATCTTCCCCCTGTCATTTCCTTTCCCATTTCCTTGCATAGTCTTTCCTTTCTTACCTGCTTTGACCCCCTCCATCCCCTCTCTTCTCTTCTTTACTCCCTTCCCTCCCCTTCCTTAATACTTAAATGCTATCATTTGATATCGTTAACACCAAGTATAAAGCGTCCAACTATTTCTAGTCTGGAAAGTTCCTTTGGTCTAAAGAAATTCACCTTATAATGGAGAAAGTTGTGTAATTAACTCATTTAAAAAGAACTTCAGAGGCCAACAAGATGGCTCGGTAGATAAAATCATTGGCTGTATGAACCTGGTAACTGAGTTCAATTCTTGGGGACCACGTAAAAAAGACAGATGTGGTGGTGTGCATTTGTAAACCCAACACATACAGTGAAATGGGAGTCAGAGACAGGAGAATCACGGGGAAGCTCATGGGCCAACTAGGCTGGGGTATGTGACAAAGTCTCAACAAAGTGGAAGAGAGAACCAGCTTCCAAAAGTTGTCCTCTGACCTCCATAGTTGAACGGTTGTCTTCATGGGCCTGCATTCACATACCCTCCCCCACCTCATAAATAAGGGGCTGGGGAGATGACTCAGTAGTTAAAAGCCCTTACTGGTTTTGTAGAGGACCTGAGTTTAGTTCCCAGTACCCATTAGTGGCTTACAACCATCTGTAACTTTGATTCCAGGAAATAAGAAACTCTCTTGGCCTCTGTGGGCTCCTGCACATTTGTGGGACACATATTTTCATGCCTTCACACACTTGTACTCATGATTTTTTTAAAAAAATCAATTAAGTGTTTAAAAAATTCAGACACTATTGAATGCTATGCACAAAACTAAGCACGACCGTGTAGTGGGGGAGGGAATGGACAGGTAAGATGTGCTGACGGACAGGTGAGACGTGCTGACGGACAGGTGATACGTGCTGACGGACAGGTGAGACGTGCTGACGGACAGTTCGCTGTTTTCCATTGGGTGTCTGGGAAGGCTGGCTGGGGAACTGACGTCGGTCCAGACCCAAATGAAGAGACATTGTGTAGTTCCTGGTAACCAGGCCTGGAAACTCGCACTTTCCAGTGTGGCCATAGCTTCCAGGCAGGGGGATGATTCCTTTCTTCAGAGGCTGCATTTAATGGAGGCAACATGCAGGAATTCCTAGAAGTCCTTTGGTATCCAGTAGCCTTAAATTATGATAGGGCATCGCAAATGTATTCCCCTTCATTTTTCTCTCTTTTCTTTTTATCCTTCCTTCCTTCCTTTCTTCCTCCTCTCTCTCTCTCTCTCTCTCTCTCTCTCTCTCTCTCTCTCTCTCTCTCTCTCTCTCTCTCTCTCTCCTCTTTCTTTCTCTCTTTTTTCTTTCTTTTTTGTTGAAGTTGTCATATCATCTATACAAAAAGTGTCTGGCTCTGAAAGATAAAGTGTCTGTGAGGGCCATGTTTTGGATTTAGAGCATAGGACTAACAAGATGGAGGCAGAATCCCGCCTTGCCTCTGGAGATGACCAGAGAGGTTAATTATGTTGCCTTCCTTGCCAGCTCTGCTTTAGTAGTTGGCTGGAACTTATTGTTTGATGGATGAGTTTCAGGTAGGGCTTCACTGTAGGAACCATGCCTCAGGTTAAATCAGCCCAATTCCTCTCTCCCCAAAAGCAATATGTAGGCAGCTTTGAGGCAGGGCCAATGTGCATGCCTCAGGGGGATCTTGAGACATGTGCACACACCTGGCAAGCCCTGTGCTGAATTCTCTAGTTCTGCACTGTGGAGTGGAGAAGAAATGGCCTTGGCCGGCAAAGGTTTGACAGCAGGTGTTAGCCTGTGGCTGCCAAGGGCTGTGGGATAGCACGATTCCTCGTCGCAAGAATGCTTTACAAAGCATGTTTTAGTGCATGTGGGCCAGTTGGAATATAGTCTTACTGGTTGGTTATATTACAGACTTCATTTTGAAACCACATCAAGATTTACCCTAGCAACATGACAACTACGAATCTCAATGTTTGTGTAGGATTTCTGCCTTGATCTGGATCTCCAGGGCTAGCAGTAACTGTGGGGATTGTAAGCGCTAGCCCAAGAATGGTATCCCCATTAATACTGAATAACACATACTTAAAAATCATATGTGAAAGGTATTTAAGTCCTTAGCAGTAAAGCCACATGCTACTACTTTTAATATTGTCTTCCCTGCTTCACAAAGGGGGAGCGGAGGTACCTAGCAGTTAGATTATGATAAATGAGGTTATTTTGGCATTTTTTTTTGGGGGGGGGTTTTCGAGACAGGGTTTCTCTGTGGTTTTGGAGCCTGTCCTGGAACTAGCTCTTGTAGACCAGGCTGGTCTCGAACTCACAGAGATCCGCCTGCCTCTGCCTCCCGAGTGCTGGGATTAAAGGCGTGCGCCACCACCGCCCGGCTATTTTGGCATTTTTGTTATGTTACCGGTCTTTTTATTTCTGGTGCCCAATTTTATACAGAACCTGAAAAGCATACCATTGAAAATGGCATCTCCAATATAACGATGAAGGGAACTTTTTTTTTTTGTGAGATCAACCTATGAATGGTATGATCACCTAGTAAGCTGTGGCACGAACATCATGAGGAGCCTTTCTCTCCTACAGCGAAGCTATAAACTCCTCTCAGTGATGCTTCCCTTCATTATAGGAAACTTCTCTCTATGAATTGCCTGAAGCATTGGAATTATTTTATTTTCCACTGAACGCCTAAGGTCAAAGTATCTTAAAAATATTTAATTATTTAAGGCCTTTAAAAAATGGAGACATAATGCCATACTATTAAAAACCCCTTCTCCCCAGAGAATGAGCTGCCTGCCTAGTGGTGGGGATAGCTGTGAGGAAAACCCATCAGGAAAATGATACACCCACCCGGAGTGAAAGGAACTCCTGCTCAGACTTGCTCTGATTGGGGGAGGGAGGGCGGGGTGTGGAATACGGCAACCCGGAGCCACCTGCAGTCAGCTGCTGTTCTTTAAAGGACAAAGCAACAGGAAGTGCTCTGTGACCCGAATAAGAACTCAAAGTCTCCAGGACTCAGAGTTCTGATATTGACAGTAAAGTTGGGGACTGGGATGTAGCCCAGCGTCAGAGGCTTCCATTTTCAGCACCGCACAAATGATCAGCAAATAAAATGCGAAAATTAAGACGTACACAGTCCTTACCCTGCAAGTGTTCATTACTATTTTCTGAAGTAAAGTGTTGACCACTAAATGTCTGACACCCGACAGATGGGGTTCTTGCTGCCCCAGAGGTGGGTGGCTGTCACCCTCTCCTACACTGAATAAGGGAAGAACTGCAGAACTTAAATTCTGTCCTCACGACTACATGTGCTGTGCAGCTGAGATTCAAATCTGATTTCTCCTTCCTAGGGCATGTACTTTTAATTGAAATTATTAACCTAGGCTGTGTGACTGAGTGAATACGTTGACAGCTAATTTTTTAAAAACATTTTATTCATTATCTACACAGTGTTCTGCCTGCATGTATGTCTGCATGCCAGAAGAGGGCACCAGATCTCATTATGGATGGTTGTGAGTAGCATATGGTTGCTGAGAATTGAGCTCAGGACCTCTGGAAGAGCAGTAAGGGCTCTTAACCTCTGAGCCATCTTTCCAGCCCATGATAGATAAATGTCAACTTACATAATGAATTATTTGAGAAGGGAGCCTCAACTAAGGAACCATCTATGTCAGGTTGGCTGTGTGCAGCAAGTCTGTTGGGGGGTTGACTTGACTGCTAACTGATGTAGAAGGGTCTACCCAGCTGTGGGCCACACCATCCTAGCCAGGTGATCCTGAACTAAGAAGCTACATTAAGATAAGCTACTCTTAAAGCTAGCTAGCAAGCATCGTCCATTGTTTCTGTTGTACTTCCTTGGCCTTGGTTGGAGTCAATACTATGTGGGATAGCAGATAGCCCTGCCTTCAAGTTCCTGCCTTGAATTTCTGTTTTGACATTGGATTTCTGCAATGATGGGCTGTGATCTAGAGCTGTAAGCTAAAATAAACCCATTTCTCCCCATGTTGCTTCTGGTTAGGCTGTTTTAGCACAGCAACAGAAACTGGGTCAGTTGTTGTTAATTCTTTTTGTTTGTTTGTTTTTTTCAAGACAGGGTTTCTCTTTCTCTGTGTAACAGTCCTGGCTGTTTTGGAGTTCGATTTGTGTAGACCAGGCTGACCTCAAACTCACAGAGATCCACCTGTCTCTGCCTCCCGAGTGCTGGGATTAAAGGCATGCACCACCACCGCCCAGCTGATCGTTAATTCTTTAATTCATTAATTCCTCTGGCTTTTATAGACTCCCATACTCAAGCCCCCCTGTGTCATACTTTGCCTGTCTGTGCCTCTGTTTCCTTGTCTGTAGAGTAAGAGTGAGACTTGTGTTTTCTGTTTGGGACGTATGTGCTGTCCGTGAGTTGAAACACATCAAGTGCTTGTTGTAATGGCTGGTACACAGCGTATGCGCCAGAACACTGGCTGTTAGTAGTATTAGGAATCACTGTGGTTTATGGATTCTGTGCCATTATCTCCTGCCAGGGTTCCATTTGGTTTCTGCTTTGGCTAAAACTGGCTTCTCTGTACCCATCATCCACACTCTGCCTGCTTTCGATCCCTTTCTCCTCACCCACCCCCTTCTGCAGCAGACAACAAGGCTCAGGTCAGCATATTCACTTATATAACACAATCTGTACGGACTAGATTTTGTACAGACTAGATTAACTCTTCTAAACCGAGACAGTTCTGAAACATGAAGCATGTCTGCACCCGAGGGTTTCAGTTGAATGTGATAGATGTAATTTGAACAGCCAGGGAAAAAAAAGTATCTTAAATCAAGTGCAGCACATTTTGTGTTTGACACATTGTTAGGTTTCACATAAAGTAAGAACAACATTTGAGCTATTAAGCAAGTGCACCAAGACGACGCGATCTTCCTTTCCCTGAGGGTCTTTGCTTTAGTGCATCTCATTCCGTTCTGTACCAGAGACTCTTGGGTGGATAGTTCCAACCTTCTCAAAGCCTTGCTGCCTGGGAGAATGAAGCGGGGGGGGGGGGGGAATAGAGAGAGAGAGAGAGAAATAGAGAAATAGAGAGAGAGACACCTGTAGGTAGATATGCTTCTAATGGACTCTGTGATTAGCTCCGTCTGGGGCAGTTTTGAGTGGAGATCAGAATGGATAAGTCCTGGGGAAAGCTGTCTGTGTAACATGAGGAGTGGCTTGGTGGAGAGACAAAGAAGTTAGGAGAAGTGACGTAGCGTAGCATAGGCATCTGGGTGGCAGTTAAGGGTGGCAGGGCTGCCTCGTGGGTCACGATGTCCTGGGAGTGGCGTTCTGAGCCTCAGAATAATTACAACTATTAGCAAGGTCTCCTTCCTCCTGTCCCCTCTTCCTATCCCTCTGACAGGATTACCTAAGGTATCTCTTGTGACCTGTAAGGAAAAAAGCATTTTCACTCATTAGCACTGTGCCCATGACATCGGGTTTCCTGTTTCAGTTTTTGGAGTTGGTGGTATTTCTCCCTTCTCTCTCTGTCTCTCTCAGGTCATGCGACCATGGTGATGATCTAAGCAATCATGGTGATTTTAGTCTTCGTCTTATTTAGCATATAAAGCAAAAGTCAAATTAAGGCCCTTTGAACATATAGCCCAAACACCTAGCCCCATACCAGGCAAATAACAAGTGCTTTGAATTGTCAGGTGAGACAGTGTGGTGACCCATAGCTGCAACCCCAGCATTCAGGAGGCTGAGGGAGGAGGCGGGGAATCATGAGTTTAAAAGCAGCCTGGGGGTGGGGGGGGCTGGAGAGATGGCTCTTAACCTCTGAGCATTGCCTGCGCTTCCAAAGGTCCTGAGTTCAATTCCCAGCAACCACATGGTGGCTCACAACCATCTGTAATGGGGTCTGGTGCCCTCTTCTGGCCTGCAGGCATAACATAGACAGAATATTGTATACATAATGAATAAATAAATATTTTTTTTTTGAAAAGAGCAGCCTGGGCTAGATTGTGAGTTCTAGGCCAACCCAGGCTGGTAGTGAGACCCTTTTCTCAAGAAACTGTGGCCTTGGGGGAAGAACAGTTGGATGGAGAACCCAAGTAGAAGTTTAGAGTGTTCTCCTAGATTCTTTTTGAATGGATCCAAGGACCCTTATCTGAAATACATTGCATATTTCAGAATTTCCCAGAAATATAAAAATTGGCGCACAACATATAACATATTGGGTAACCTTTTCCACAGCGGTGCCCCATATTCAAACACAGTGGGTGATACTTTTAGGAATGAAATATACAAATGCAAGCATCGGACAGTTGTGACTATACATGAAGCCTTGGCTTAGTTCAAGTTAGATTTTCAGAGATTTTATTGTTTGTTTTGAGGTGGGAGGGCGTGGGTCTCACTAATGCAGCCCTGTCTGGTCTGGAAGTTTCTCAGAGTCACAGAAATTTACCCGCCTTTGCCTCGCTAGTGCTGGGATTACAGGTGGCTTGCTTTTGGGCTTTTGAATGATGGGTGAGGAGTGATAGACCACAGTGGAGCTGCAGATTCTTCTGGCTTATGCCACCATTAGGTGTTCCCAGTTTGCCTTCCAAAAACAATCAACAACAACAATAACACAAATGAAAAAACAAACCAAAACAAAACCTGGATTTGTCTGGGTTTGATGGGGTGATGGACAGCCGATAACATCGTTCATCTTCTGTTTCCTGCAGGAAGTCTGCACTTCTAGTGCCAAAGGCAAGGAAGGAAGCGGAGGAAAATCCATCTTGGGTTTCCCTCTGGGTGTCTCTGTCGGGTTTTGATTAGGCCTCTCAACTGTAAAAATAATTCTTCTTGGTCACCAACTTTCTCAGTCACCTTCCTGGTCCCTTTCTTTAATCACTCCTCAGAGAGTGTGACATTGATAATTGCCTGGCAGAAATGGATCCTTAAATCAAGAACACAATCTGTATTATTTTTCTGAACATAAAAAGATAACAGTAACACAGTATGAAGAGTAATTTGTTTTAATATGCAGAGATGATAACGGTTTCAGATGGCTCCATGTCAGCAAAGGGACCTTGACCCCACAAGCTGATTCTTATCTGTTTCTTATTTCCTGCCTCATGGTCTTCGTCCCCATTCCTGCTTTGCAGTGTACCCCAGAGCCTCTTCCTTACACCTCATCTCTGTTGCCTGCTTTCTTTGTTGTCTGCCACGTCTAGGGGTGGGGTAAGACAAAGACAGGATGTCTTCAAACTAATGACAATCCTCCTGCCTCCACAGTGCTGGGATTAAAGCATGTACTCAGTGGCCTACCTGCCTACGGTTTTTCCCCAATTATACTTGCTATTAGATGCCATTTCTTACAGATCTGAGTGTGCTGACCTGGATCCTCAGCTGCCCACTGCTGAAAACAGTTACTAAACAAAATCGATGGCCTTGGCCTTCATTGTTTATGTTACAAGTTTTTTCTTTTTGGAGTCTGCTCACATAGGCAGACGCTTGAATTTCTAGTCTAATTGCTCTTTGGAGCCCTTGGGTTGCTGGGTAACCAAATGCTGGATGTACGGATGCTGTAGCCGTGAAAGAGTATTTTAATGCATGTGAATAAGTGTTTATCCAAAACCGAGAGGCTGCTTCTAACTTCATGCGATTCTTAGTTTGTGCGTGTGTGTGAGTGTGTGTGTGTGTGTGTGTGTGTGTGTGTGTGTGTGAGGGAAGGAGGGAGGGAGGGGGAGAGAGAGAGAGAGAGAGAGGTATTTGTCTACATTCTTCCTAATCATAGTATAGTGGTAGGCTTTTATAGTCATGTCGGTGTATCATAGGAGATGTTAGTGATATTTAGTATGGGCTTTAGCCTGACAGTTTCCCTTTATGAATAGTATATGTTTAGAGTAACTCACGTCTCTTAATCTTTTGACGGTTCCATGCCTTGTGAAAGAACTATCTGGAAGCAATTGTTTTCTGTTTGGAACTAGCCAGCCCAGCATGCACAGCTGCTGTTTCCACCCAGGGCTGTCATTTCCTACCAGGGACTCTCCCTCTTAGACTTTGGCTTGGCACGGACACACTATTGCTCCAAAGAGCCACCCCATTCCTGAGTCCACTTCGACAGGTCTTTGTAAACAAACTTCTCGAGCTTTGTTGAAATGAGTGGAAAAATCTAGGTCATTCTGTTTATGGTTTACGGCTATTGAGCTCTTGATGTTGGCTTCCCTTTCATCTGAAATATCCATCAGAGGTGAAGCACTAAGTAAGGAACACAGCTGTTGGTACACCTGGCACACAGAGTGGCACCTGCTGGAAGTTTCTGGTGAAGTCCTTGTTAACTCTTAACTCCCCATGGGTGGAGATGTGGCCGCACAGGTTGAATTCTGTTCTCTGGAATGTTTGGAATTGCAGATGTTCCAGATTTTAGGTTTTGGTATGGCTGCATACACGTACATATCCTGTGTGTGTATGTGTGTTTACATGTTTACGTGGGTGTGTGCACATATGTGCACATGCGTGTAGAAGCCAGAGGTTGACATTGTGTGTCACTCTCTGCCTTAAGTTTAAATACAGGTCTTTCACTGAATCTGGATCTCATCAATTGAGCTAGACTGGCTGGTCAGTGAGTCCCAGGGGCCTGTTCTCTTAATTCTTCAATACTGAAGGTGCACCACTTGGTCAGGCTTTTGACATGGCTGCCAGAAATCCATACTCAGGTTCTCATGCTTGTCCCATGAACACTTTAGCGCAAGAGCCATCTCCTCAACCCCTTCACATGAGGATGAGACCCAAGTGTGAACACAAAATTGATTTGTATATGTATGTGTGTATATACACATACATACACATATGCACACACACATATATTTATGCAGAAGATAATTTAATACACCTTAAAGTATTCTGTGCGTGAGACAAGTTTGCTTGTCACAGATAACAGAGTCCAGGTGGACCTCTTTTCATTTGGGGGCACCAAATAAGTTGTGTGCTATGCCCCCGACATCTGAATGTGACCTGTCATAGGTGGCCAGGAGTGCTGTTCTACCCTACTGTTGTCATGGACACACTCAGAAAGTTTCAGGCCTTCAAACATTTTGGATACTTGGATGGAAGGCATTCAGCCTTTGTTAATCCTTTTTTAATCCCAAGAGCCTGTCACAATTCTTGGACATAGGAAGGAGACACACAATTATTGACACAGGTCTTGGGCAAAGGAAGAGACACACAATTAATGACACAGGTCTTGGGCAAAGGAAGAGACACACCACTAATGTCGGGTGAGTGGGTAAATGAATGAACACCCAGTGCCCAAAGAAAAGTGACTGGATGTCAATCATTTTACATCTGAGCATTTCTTGGAAAGTTAGGAGGGGGAGCTGTTTAGTTTTTTATTTTCAGAATGTCTGTTGCTTTTCCTGCCCCTTGCCCCCTTCTTTCAGAAGCTGTCAAGGGGCCGCCCCGTCTGCATGCTTCATTTCTTCTCTCTCACAGGAAGGCAGGATCATGTGTCCATTTAAGTACCACATAGAGTTTGTCCCCAAGCTCTCCCGTGATGGATTTTGTTTTCTCTTTGCCCCTTGGGTCTAGAGAACAGACAGTTTATATTTATCAGTCTTCAAGGTCATTTCCTCCCTCCTGCCCCACTGCCTGTCCTAGCAAGAAGTCAGTTGGTCCCATGCAGTGATCACCCCTTGGGTCAGACAGTTCTGGAAGGCTGTGTGTGTTCATTTCCTTGAAGACATGGAAGGTAATGCATTTGAAAGCAGGGCAGCCGGGGTCTGTCCCAGCGTATTAGTGTAGGTTGTGTATTTTTCTTCATTTTCACAGAGTAGCATTTGCTGGGAGACCTTTGTGCCCCTGCTCATGCAAGCCCTGAGTTATGAAAATACATAACAAAAAATAAAACAGAAGCTGGACTGGAGGTTATCTTACCCAAACAGGACTTCTTCCTCCTTTAGATTGTACAAACAAACTCATTCCCTAGTTAGGGTGCAATCAATCATTCTGATGAATTCAGCATGAGCCTTGCTTTGTCTTTAATGCAGACTGCATTGTCTAGTCCTGGGGGGGGGGGGAGGGGGTGTCTCTGCTCTGTTCCTTGTCGTGTTTGCTCGCCAAATGGTGAGTCCTCTTGGAGGAAAAGAATAGCTGACCGGTTTCCTTTTCCTTCCATGTATTCGGCCATTGGAGGGGCAGAAGTCATCTCTAAAATGTGTTGTGGGGGATAATAAACAGTTTTCTTTGGGTGGTCTTAGCAGAGTTTTACAGATTATTCTGGAACTGAGATCCTTAAAAATGACTTTTAAGGCTGGGCAGAGGTGGTGGACACCTTTACTCCCAGAACTCCAGAGGCAGAGGCAGGCGGATCTCAGTGAGTTCGCGACCAGTCTAGTCTACAAAGGGAGTTTCAGGACAGCGAAGGCTGTTAAAACAGAGAAACCCTGTCTCAAAAATTACACACACACAGCTTTTGAAATTGGGAAAATGCAATCTTTCTAATCTTTGAAAGAGAGAATGCAGCAGTAGAGAGAGGCATTGGGCCTATTAGTGAAGAATGGACACAGGGCCAGAGACTTTGTGTAAGTTGCTTACACTGTGTATCCTTTGTGTGATGACCTCCCCTGGGCTATTGTGATTACTGAGTTAATATCCCTGGGGGCTGTAGAATGGCTCCTGGCACACACTAAGCACCATCAATAGTGTTCGTTAATCAGTGGATGAGAGATGGAAGTAGGAAAATGTCAGGAGGGATTAAGGTCAAGAAGTCCCAGAGAGGTGTTGCGGGAACGGCTCAGTGGATAAACCCTCAGCTACACAAGTGCAAGGAATGCAGTTTGGGTGCCCGGCTCCCGTGTAAAAGGCATGCAGGTGTGGTGGCCACCTGGAGTTCTAGCGCTCTGGGGGCAGCAACAGACAGTGCCCAGGACAAGCTGGGTAGTTGGATGAACTGGAATTGGTGAGCAGAGTTCAGAGAGGGAGCTTGCTTCAACAGTTGATGTCAACTTTGAGCATCTTAGTGTGCCTAAGTGTGTGTGTGTGTGCGCGCGCGTGTGTCCCAACCCCACAAACACACACAAACACACAGAAGGGAGGAAACCAATTTGGGAGTGCCCAACCCTAACTGTTCGACCACCAGGGAGAAACAAGGAGACAAGACCAATTGAAATGGCAGCAGATGATCGGAGGTGATAGAAAAAGCAGAGAAAGCAGGTTTAAGACCAAAAGCTGGACAATAAATTTCCCCGTTTGGAGATATTCCACTCAGCCCCCTCTCTATTCTGTAAAGAAAGATTGACTCAGTGTTTCTCTCTGTCTCTTTCTGTGTGTGTATAAATGTGTGTGTATGAATGTGTGTGTGGGCATGTATAAATATGTGTGTATGTCTATATGTGTATAAATGTGTGTGTGTACATGTGTGGAAATTAGAGGTCGACACTGGCATCATCCTCAATTGCTTCTCCAGCTTACCTTTTGAGGCAGAAGTTCTCATTAAACCCTGTGCTCACCAGCAGATGAAGGCTGGCCAGCAAACCCAGGGATCCACCTGTACCCGCTCAGCCGTCCTGAGATTACAGTCATGTGCTTCCGATGCCTTTCCATCTGGGATGCTGAGAGTCTCAACTCGGGTCCTCTTGCATGTGCAGTAAGCCCTTGACTGATGAGGCTTTGTAAGCCCTCGACTGATGCGGCTTAGCAGTCTTTGAAGTGGGTTTCACTCCAGAAATCCATGGACTTCTGACTCTCATTTTTCCTAGAATGCTAGGTGATGGCTTTAGTTGGGATCGAGGACAGAGGGAAGAGTCCTACCTGCTCCTGTGTCATTTCCTGGTTGGGAGACATGAAAGCATCGTTGGCTCAGCTGACACTGGGGAGGAACTGAACGGACTTGCCTTATGAAGAAAGGGGCTCACCACTGACGGAAGGCTCGCTGGGTTTTGCTCTGTGTTTGGTTCCCTTCCCAAGTATTTGGTTCCAATTCCTACTTGTTTCCCAAGCATCTTCCTTTCCAAGTTGCAGGTCGAAGGGCCTCATTGTTTAAAATAAGTCTGCTTGGGTAGGAAGGCAGTGGCGCATGGCAACATAAATAGCAGATGTAAGTCCCCCAGATGGGCTCCAGCAGTGGAGGGGGTGCGAGTGGCTGGGGTGAACCCCTCCCCCCCGACTTGATAACATATTTTTGACATCAGAGTCTATCTTCACGGCAGTTTCTTGAGTCTGTGTTTTTGTTTGTGTGCTTGCTTTACCATTCTTACTCTCCTCCTGGACTCTTTCATTGTTTCTATTTTACAAAGCAGCCTTGGTCCCCTCCCACGCTTCGTTTCTGGTGCTCTGACCCACATGGTACTTGAATATAAATTTATTTGTGTTTAGTTATTGAGTGAAGACCGCTCATGTCAGACTAGACACTTAATATTCTGGTGTAAGGCATGCAGCGGACTGTTTTGTGGGTTTTAGATTTTAGTTACCTTTTGAGTGGTGAGGCTGGCAGCAGTGGTGTTGAGCAGCTGGATGGTATTTACTACGTTTATATGATGTTTGTCTCCCGCTGTGGTAGGCAGTGTTCTCACATTTGGACTTAGGAGGAATCATGAAAAGAACACGATGAGGTCAGTGGGTGTGGGCACTGCACCTGTACTGCTCAGATTTTCTTTTCTTGGTTTGTCTTCCTTAAGATTTCATTGAGATGTCCTTTATGTATGTGTGTGTCTTGCTGTGTATGTATGCCTGTTTGTGTGTGAGGGTCCATATGCATGTGTGTGGAAGCTAGAGGTCGATCTTGGATGTTGTTCCTTGGGCATCATCAACAGGCTTGGTTTCTGAGACAATATGGTGGTTTGAATAAGAATGGTCCCCATAGACTCACGTGTTTGGAGCTTGGCCCATCAGGAGTGGCACTAGTGGGAAGTGTGCTTTTAGAAGGATGTGCATCACCATGGAGGCGGACTTAAAGATCTCCTATGTTCCAACGACACCTTTAGAGACACGGTCGCCTTCTATTGCCTGAGGATTGAGATGTAGAACTCTCAGCTCCTTCTCTAGCACCATGTCTGTCTGCATGGCACCGTGCCCTGCCATGATGATAATGGACTATATCCCTGAAGCAGTAAGCCAGCCCCACGTAAATGTTTTCCTTTATAAGAGTTGCTGTGGTCATGGTGTTTCTTCACAGTAATAGAAGCCCTAACCAAGACAGACAGGCTCTCTCCCTGGGACCTGGGAATTGCTGATTAGGCTAAGTTAGCTGAATAGTAAGCTCCAAGGATCAACCTTTGTCTTTGCTTTCCCAACACTGAGATTTTAAGTACATGGCACCTCACCCCGTTTTTTTTTTTTTCTTTTCATATGTGGGTATTGGGAATCTGAACTCTGTTGCTCATACTTGCATGATAAAAACTTAATCAAAATTAAGTGATTGCTGTGGGAACCCCATCAGCGAACAACCTTTAAGATACTGGCACACTCTCGGCATGGCCAGTTGCACTATATAAACAAATGTAGAATCGTGTGCAAGACCCCTTGGCTGCTTGATTTGGTTCCTGTTCCCCACTGATGCAGAGAATCACAGATGTTGATCTGTGGGTCTACCTCCAAATAAAGAACCCTTTATTATACTCCATTCTGAGCTAATGTGGGACTACTTTATTGTAATCGCCTACAAGTGATCTCCCCAGCTTCAGAGGTTTTCTTTTGTTTTCAGACAGAGTCTCATGTAGCTAGTTTGTCCATGATTTCCCATCTCTACCTCCCAAGTGCTGGGACTATAGGCATGTGCCATGCCATGCCTGGTTTTGGGGATGCTGGAGTTGAATTCAAGGCATTGTGCACCCTAGGCAAGCATTCTACCAACTGAACGGCATTTCCAGCCCTCATATACAGAGTTTCTAAATATGCCAGTCAGCGTGTGGTTTGCTGTGCTGCAGTAAGCACAATACCCACATCTTAGCTGTTGAAAACTACAAAGTGTTTCATTTTCTTTTCTGTTTAAATCACCTGTATTCCATGTCCATTGCAGGGTGGCTCCCATGAAGGGCTCACTTGTGAATTCAGTTAGGGAATCTTCCTGCCTGGACTGTTGGTAGTTACCATGGTGAAGTAAAGGAAAGGAGACCCCGAGTCATGCACTCTACATTGTGAGATCGGACCTAGGAGTAATCCAGCTGCTACTCATGCTCATTGTCCAGTAAAAAAAAATCAAGCCTGTTAGAGGCTCCTGCATAGCTTCAGGTGGGCTGGGAGCACAGCTCTGTCCTCATCTTGGAAGGAGAGTTGGAAATGATTGGTGAGCAGCCTAATGTCTACTCTAGACTCCAGAGTTGAGTGGCCCAACCAGTAAGCAGAACACAGTGTGGGCTGAGAGAGATTAAAATTTTGAAAGACAACTTTAAAAACTGCAAAAATGTAATGTCAAAGCTAGGCAGTTTATGAACTACTTATCTCTGTATTTTTTAAAGTTTATAAGCCATTTTCCTTTATAGTTTTTTTTAAAAAATGCTTTCCTTAGCATCCGTTTCTCCAGTTTTGTAATTATCTTAACGAAAGTTACACAAAACTAGTAAATCACATTCAGAATTTAAATCCTTAAGAAACAACTTTACATGGTGTTCCTTTGAATCTTTGTATACAAAATCCACCATTTGTGTGTTTGTTTGTGTCTGTGTGCCTTGCCATGTATTAGCTCTCTGAAAACTGAGTGTGTCTAAAGAAAATAACATTTATTTCATGCTGGCTTAAAACTCAGACAGAATTCTATTGAAAGCCAATGTGTTTTCTGGTTGCTTCCCCGCTTTGTGTGTGTCAGTGCTGAAGTTGGAAATAAGCAGGCACGATAGTTTCGTCACGCAAAGTGTAGCAATTCTACATAATGTGCCATTAAGTCCCTCACTTACAACATCACTCATGCATGTGTCTGGAGTCGGTGCGGCCTCCTCAACAGCAGCTCAATGTTCAGATCATTTTGCTATCCGAGATGCAGGCCATTTGTTGGGGGTCACAGCTCCATGCTTCCTGGTGGGTTTTGGGTTATTTCCTAGAGTCTAGACATGGCATGGGAATGATGACATAATCCATTTCCTGTTCCTTTCTGAAGGGGGCCGTCTCAAAGCGTTATGACATGTGACCTCCTCCTCCTCGGCGGAAAGAGCAGCAATTAGGGACCAATAGATGTGGGTTTGGATCTTAGCCCACCCCTTCCTACCTGTAGGGTCCTGGGCAGGTTGTTTAGTCTCTCTAAATGCCACTTTCATTCTCAGTGAAGTGAACAACACTTGCAACCGTTTACTGCTTCCTGTGAAATGTCTGCACACAGCTCTCATCAGATGCCATCTGTGGCCGATGTGCCCTAAGGATGCAGTAAGCCTTCCCTATTGGCACAGTACCTACTGGGCTTAGAGAACTTTGTCCCGTTTTGTCTGATGAGAACACATCACGGTGGTGAGAAGCATCTAGCTGAGATGGTTTCTCATTAGCTTCCCTCTAAAAGCAAAAACCCCAAACCCAAAAGACAGAGTTTGAATGGTAGTTAATAGTTGAGGTAGGATACATGCCTGCTTTCTCTGTTAGTCAGGATTCTCGTGTGTCATCTTTGAAGAGTCGGTGGACTGAATCCTCTGTGCTCTTAGGTGTTAGAGTAATTAGTGGGCAGTGATTAGGGGCTGCAGGGATAGTGTGAAAATTATAGGCGAAGAAGACAAAAACTAGTAATCGTGATTATAGTCAGTAACAGTACCTGAATGTAGTCATCACTCCATTACTGTGCAAGGATGCCTGAGTTAAATTTCAGCCACAGTTTTGAAAGTTCTAGTCCGCGGCCACTCAGCCCCATTGCTCGGATCCTGTGGCGAGGTGGTATATCATGGCAGAATTCATAGCAGAACAAATTCACATAATGGGTGAAGGAGCAAAAGGGAGAAATCAAGGGCTGAGGGTCCCTCAGGCCCCTGAAAAGGACAGCCCCAGTGACCAAAGAACATTCCACAGTGCTTGGCCTCTCAAGACGTCCACAGTCTTCCAACAGTGCTAACTCGGGGTTGAGCCTTTAACTCACGGGCCCTAGGCAGTGAGTTAAAACTGTGGCACCTCAGATGTATCTCGTTCCTAGTTGGCATTTTTGTTATCATATGAAATAATAACCCATCTTCCTTTAGCTCAGTTATTAGTTATGTATTAAAGATGAAGAAGTTCAGACCAGGGATATAAATACTGTTCCCCAGGCAACACACTACTGCTGGTGTTGGCTCAAGACTCTCTGACTTCAGAACAGCTTGTTTTCTCCCGCTCGTCTGTGTTGTGCAGTCTTATTTGAGTTCTAAATTGAAAGTGGTAACTCCTGACTGACAAGCCGTGTGAGCACTATGGTGTGAACAGGTTATTCTGGTAGCAAAAGGAGCAGGGTGTGTTGTTGGCATTTTGTACCATCTAAATTTGTCCGATGACTTTAACGTAAGTGTGTTGGTGCTCTTGATGTCAACAAGGCATCGGAGAACTTGGGAACCTGGTCTTTGTTCCTCCGTTTATAACTTTTGGTGTTTGGCTCCTGCGGGCCCTTTGGTGGCATCCACGGTAGGGGCGTTGATCGAGAGAAGGAACAGTGGTAGAGGTGAATGTACAAGCAGCCATGTGTACCTGTCTGAATTACTCCTTCGTTTTTCCTACTTGTAACAACTGGAACAAATTGTCTGAGCATGCCATCCTAGAGACTCCTAGGTCTTCCTGCCCTTGTTTGGGTTGTTATCATCTGGTTGTCCTTTTGTCTGAAGTTTTCCATTCAAAATGTTTCCAAAGATAAGCAGCAAGGCCTGGGTGATGTACGTACATTGAAAGTTTTTATTCTTAGTTATGAGGCTTGATGGACCACTATTCTGTCTGTCTGTCTGTCTCTCTGTATATACATATGTTAACATGTGTGTGTACATGTGTTCACATGTACTGTAGATGGGCATGTCCGTGAGAATGGGCACGGAGGACAGAGGCTGCCATGAGCTGTCTTTGCTCTGTTGCTCTCCACTTTATTCTTTGAAGCAGGATTTGTGTACAGTCTGGATCTCAGGGTTTCAGTTATACTGACTGGCCTCTGACCTCCAGGGACCTGCCCGACTCCATTCCCCTGTGTTGGGGTTCTGTAGACTTATGCTGCTGCTATCTCTCTAACCTCAAGTCCTCAAGCTCTTTGCCTACTAAGCCATCTCCCTGGTTCACGGGACACCACTCTTAAATGGTAGCATTACTTCATTTCCTTAAACCTGTCTGCTAAATGTAGGGCATTCGGGAGAAATTATTAAAAGGATCAAGTTCCATATCGTTTCCTTTTTGATCTGATGTGTAGCATTCCAGTCTGGTTTCACAGTATGTTTGATCAAAGAACACAAAACTGATCAAGACAGCACCTGGCAAAGGGTTAATGCCCTGGAATTTCACACTTTACAGTCTGCGTTATGCCCTTAGCATTCTTCAGGCATTTTCTCATTTATGTCAGAAGACTAGGGTTGTTATTCAGGACAGTGGCCCAGTGACTTTGCGTATCGCATTCTCTTCACCAGGAGAGAAATCTCTGTATGCTGTTTGGAAAAGAAAACAACAGCAACACCATCCCCCCCCCCAATAAAAAACCAATAGTATGAGTAGCTCCTTGGCTACTGATGAATTAAATGAGTGCATGTAGTTAAAAACCAAAGTACAACAAAAGCCTTGCAGATGAGTGGGCATTGCAGAAATGTCTACTTACTGCATTTCAGTTACTGCATTTGCCTGCTACCATGTCACCATGACCGCATTTCAAAGAGAAGGGGGAAAGAGAAAGAGAGAGCGAGATAGAATATATGTACATATATATTAAATAATTATATAGAGATATGTATGTGTGTATTATGTAATAATACACAATTATACAGATATATATTATATAACAACATAATTATATATATGTGTGTGTGTACATATATCCTTAAAAATGCCCCACTTAACCTACTATGGTACAAGAAACCATTTCAAATGTTGTGGCTTAAAATATCAATAACTCATTTTTTCTTAAGAATCTCTGAGTTGACTGCTTTGGTTGCGGTAGTTCTAGTCTACCGTCAGCTGGTGTTGGCGTGTACTGGAAGGTTGAAGTCTACTTCTCTTGAAGCAGAAGGTTGAAGGATGCTTCTCTTTCTGGCCTCCCTAACTGGCTGATTTGGGCTTCCTGTTACCATGCTGTTCTCAGGTAGGTAGTTGCCCTTCCTTGAATGGCTGGTTTGCAAGAGAGAGAAAGCAGAAGCTGCCAGACCCTTTCAAGCCAATCCTGAGGGTCTGAGCATTTGGTTTACCATATTGTATGTGTCAGAAGAAGTCATATAGTCCGCCTGGATTCCAGGGAAGGAAAACAAGCTTTGGAAGATGGTATGCTATATACATAAAGGGAGGGAAGAACTTGATAAGAAGTCTTAGACAGGTACTAGGGCGAGCTGATGACTAAGACTGATGGAAATGCCAGTGACATAGGTAAATGGTACCCCACTTCCTGTTTATGGGTGTGGTCAAGGATTGATGTGTGGACTGACTTAGTGTACAGCCATTTAAGATGATAAGAATTTCAGAGGGAAGTTTTAGGAGAATGTTGGGGTGTCTGAGAACGCTGGAACCTTTGTTGGGGGCTAGGGTCCTGAGAACTTGACTGCTGAAGCCATTCTTCACTCTCGAATTCAAGGAAGGAAATCCATGGTCCACAGAGGTGAATTTTAAATTTATTATAAACCATAATAAATTTGTATAGAGAAGTTTATTGTAAATCCATGGGTAGGCACTTAAGAGGGAGAGATCAATGCCACTTGAGGTAGGTGTGGAGGTCAGCCTCATGGTGGTAGGCAGCCATGTGGGGGGACGGGGAGCTTTTGAGAAAGAGTGAAAGAGCCCAAAGTACCAGGGAAAACACAGACTCTGGCCGACATCTTAAACAGAGACAGAAGAGAAGAAAAAGGGAAAGTTATATTTTTCCAAATAGACCTGCTATCTAAGGGGAGGTTGTTGGCCAGCCGATTGACCTAACTGGATTAACGCTTAAGGGAGGAGTCAATGGCTCATCTCCACCACAATGAGAGTCTGTTCTTTACTGAAGTGGAGGGTGTTCAGTGTACTCCTCAGCTCCTGTGTGGAGGTGAAAGGAACCAGATGTTCCCAGATTGTTTCATGAGAGGACTCAGAAGGGAGCTGAGTTACAAGGCAAGAGGGCTTAGGCAAGGAACTGAGTAGAAGGTGACATCCAGCATCGGCTGTGGCTCTCACTGCCTTGCCCACCAGCTGCGGACGACAGCAGCTGCAGCGGCCTGGGGGATAGCTGGAAACCCCACTGGTTTTGTTCCCATGGTCTCCAGGCTGGCTGCAGCTCACTTAGTAGCAGACTACAGCCCAGATGGAGAGGCACCGTCTGATTTGTGCTCTCGCTTCCCACGTCGCCATCGCAGTGGAAGCACACTCTTATTGCATGCCTAATCGCTGTTTTGAAGATGAACAGGAGGCAGGTCAGAAACCCAAGTGACCAAGTTTGATGCCTGAAAAACTGTCTGGAAGAAGTGGCTTAATGTATTTGCACATTGGTCCACAGTTATCTGTCGCTACGTGGTCATTTAACACCAGGCCCCTCACATCTTCCTAACTGAATCTCCGGGACCTCTGATCACGTTACCTTACACAACAAAGACTTCACAGGGTGGTTAAGAGAAGGGTCTTGAGATGGAGATATTCTCTCGGTTTATGTGAGAGTGCCCATTGTCACCCCAAGGGGATTCTATAAGAGGCAGATAAGGAGATAAAGTGATAGGATCAGATGCATTTTGAAGGTGGATGAGGCTTTGAACCAAGGGATGCTGGTTAACTCTAGTAGCTAGAGAAGGGAGGGAGAACTCGGTCAACGTTTCCAGAAGTAGCACAACAATGCCTGACACAAGCCTTCTGGCCTCCAGAGCTACAGTGCATCGATTTGCATTCTTTTAATATACTATACTTAAAAACTACTGTTGTATCAGCATCATCTCTCCTACCCAAGCCAAAGCCACACAGAAACAGTCCAGCTCACTTCTGCACATTGGCGCGGTAAAATTAGAATGAGCTTCTCTCTCCCCCACCCATTCTCCTGGTAACATATTAGCTTTCTCTTTTTAATGAGTAGGAACTTGGAAGGGCAGGGAGTGAAGTGTGGTGACTTGGTCTAGGTTGAATGGTTAGAGACTGAGCCTGGGTTAGAGCCACTGAACTCCAGGGCTGCCATACAAGAGGTGGACTTACGTCAGATGAGTCAGGTGGGATCTGTCAATCAGGAGTCGGCAGAGAGGAAGCTGCCTTGGGAATCGCGTCTTTAAAGCCCTCTGTTGTAGGGCCCTGTTGACAAGAGACCTGGAACTACATGAGGAGATGTGCCTGTACAGCGCACCTTAGCCACTCATCTTGATTTTGAACATTTAAAATGCCCTCTTCAGAAATAGCTGCTCTAGTGTATTTGTTGAATGATTAGCAGCATAGGTAGTCTTTAATGCATTCATAGCTTTGTAATGCTTTCATTTGGATTTCAATTCACCTTTTAGTTTTTAGTTATCTCTTAGATTGTTTTTTTGGGGGGGGAGAATTTCACACATGAGTACTGTCTTTACATCGTTTCCATCTCTCTCCCTGTTCCTCTAACTCCCCCTGTGCCCCTAACTTCCTGTCAAATTTACGACATCTTTTTAAATTATTCCTCTCTCTCTCTCTCTCTCTCTCTCTCTCTCTCTCTCTCTCTCTCTCACACACACACACACACACACACAGACAGCCTGCTGAGTCCATTTAGTGTTGTCTGTAGGTGCAGGTGTTTAGGGCTGACCACTGGGGGGTGGACACCTGCCATTTACCTCATAGCTGGAGAAGATGAATTCTCTGAATTCTCCCTCTCACAGGTTCCCTGAAACTGGAGTTACAGACAGTTGTGAGCCCCCCCCCACCCCCCACATAGCTGCGGGGAACTGAACTGACGTCCTCTGCAAGAGAGATAACAGTTCTTAAGCTGCTGAGCCATCTCTCCTGATCCACATTTAAAACTTTCTAGGAAGTTCGGTTCTAATAAAGTTTATAGAGCCACAAGAAAAACCTCTTCTAAATTTGTTTTTCTAGTAAAAGAATAAATTATGGGTTGTAAATTAGGATGCCAGAAGTCCTTGTCCCATCATGGGAGGTGGTAGTGGTTTGATTTTAGGGAAAATTTAAGGCAGAATTTATTTCTGCCTTTGCAGTGTTGAGGAGCAGCACTCGGTTACGTTAGGCAAGCACTCTACCACCAAGCCACATCCTCGGCCCCTTAATTTGAGCGCTTTCCCCTTTCTCATTCGTATCTTGATGTTTGGATGCCAGGGCTGTTCATTTTTTAAAAGGTCTCCAGCTGGTAGAGATGGCACCTTCTGGACACTTGCCTGCACGTGGGGACCCTCCAGGCCTTTCTGCAGGAGCCTTTCTGACGTAGACCTGGGGTGCTTACTCAAGGACTGGTCTTGCAGGCTTACCCAGGGTCTGGTCACAAGTCTGGGTCACTCAGAAATAATTCCCATATGTTGGAACAGCTTGCATTAAGAATAATCTTTGTGAGCCAGTTAATACTGTGAGGGATTTTTTCCTAGCTCTGTCACTGTGCTATTTGCAGCCCAGGTTCTAACCAAACAGCTTTTCCATTTGTCATTGCGACTGTGGAAGCCGCATGGAAAACAATTATAATAACTGCGCCAAGTGGTCCATGCGAGAATGCCAGACCTGCAAGCGGAGCCCCTAAATTTCTGAGTATTTGTGTATAAGCTTGGTCACGTCTGAGGATGGGAAGCCGGGATTTAGCCTCTGAATAGGTATGTGTTGGAAGTATCTAGTCAGTATGGAAAAAATCCATTAGATAGGTATATTATAAGGTGGAAAATTAGGGTAAAAATCTATGCTTTTGGTTCTTCCTTTTTACTTCTTGTCATGTGGGGGTCTGGAGAGATAACTCAGTTAATCAAAGTCTTGCTATATAAACACAAGGACCCGACGACTTCTATTCCAAGAACTTATATGAAGAAGATGGGAGTGACCTTGTACTCCTGTCATTCCATGGACAGGAGGTAGATATGGGGGGTCCCTGGGATTCTCTGGCTAGCGAGCCTAGCCTAATCTGCAAGTGACCTCTTCTTAAAGATCCCAAATGGACTGTGTCTGAGGAATAACCTCAAGGTTGACCTCTGCCTTCTATGTGAGTACACGGGAACATGTGTGCATAGACAGACACACATACTATACACACATACACACACAGGTACAGACATATGCACACACACATAGATACACACATATATACACATAGACATGAGTGCACACACACACACACACGTAGGCAAGCCTTGCTCAGAGTCTCCCAGGCAGTGTGTTGTTGAGCTTATATTGCTTTGGACTCGCTGTCTCTTCTGAATGTAAACTTGCCAGGAGGGTCATCTCTTCAGAAGAATTTCCAATAAGGTTTTGTGCTCACTTTAAAATAAAAAAAAAAAAAAACATTCTCTTCTCTCTTGAAAAAAACATTCATGCCCCCAAGAAATATCTTTGAATGTTAGGCAGTGGGGGCAATCAACTGCCTCTTAGTAAAGGGTTAATCTCCTTAGAAACTGCCTAAAGTCCTGTGAGACCCAAGTGTCCTCTCCCTCCAGTAGAGACTTTGGAACAAGAAGAGAGCAGGGCCCTGGACCTGGGCCTGACAACAGATGCCATACAGTCCTGGCAGGGTGGAGTTTTCCCATTTTTAGGTAGCAGTCTCTTGAGGACCATGGCTGACAGTGGAGCAGTGTCCCTGACTTATCATTGGGCATCCACCCAGCTGGCACTGATAACACACAGAAAGTAAAGTGTAATGGAATTTCTTTAAATCAAGGCAGAAAGAATTAAAGCACTATTCCACAGGCAAAAGTAGCCTAGGAAGGATCAGAGGAACCCGATAAGGACTCTCCGCTTTGACTGGTTCTGTGCTCAGGGTGTGGCTGGCGGACTCTACAATCCTGAGAAGGGCGTTTGCTCTTGGTTTCCCTTGTACAGTGGTCAGAATGGCCCTTTGCAGGCCAGCTGAATTGATCTGTGTGTTTCCCACTATCTATCTTTCACAAAAATGCGTTTCCCCTCTTGTTCTGCCAGACATTTTCCATGTAATGACTGTAATCGTCAAGCCAGGCTGTTTTATCATTTCTTGGGGGTGGGTGTCCTGTAGTTGTTGTTGGATGGGGTTGAGATTTTTTTCCTCCTTTACAATGGCCTCATTGTCACACATGGTGAAGTTTGGACCCTGCGGTGTCCATGACATTATTACGTCTACACCCAGCCCATGCTAGACAAAATTTATTGCCAAAACAGCTTTTGCCTGGGCTATGAGAAGAGGCTGGGCACGCACTGTTTCATGGCAGGAGAGCTGATGCCCCAAACATGGCACTTAGTTCACACAGCTGCGGAACAGATTGTGTCTAAAGAGTGTTCAAATGTGTTATCCACCGTTGAGTCGCACAAAACTGAAATTGTGGAGAAGTAGCTGCTCACCCCACAAACAAATGACCCCCTTCATCTTTCTCCTTGTTACACTTACTTTATGTGTGGTAGTGTTTTCCTGCATGGTTGTCTGTGCACTCTGTGGCATAGGATCCCCTGAAACTGGAGTTCCAGTGTTGTAAGTCTCTATGTAGGTGCTGGGAACTGAACTCAGGTCCTCTGCAAGAACAGCCAGTGTGCTTAACTCCTGAGCTATCTCTTCAGCCCCCTTCCTTTTTTCTTACTGCACTGGAGAGCTAGCCCAGGGCCTTGTATGTATAGGGTAAGAGATCAACCACTCAGCTACCCCGGGCCCCGTCATTAGCTTTCTTCATCTGTGTCCGCTCGGATGGAGGGCCGCGGTTCAGGGAGGTTAAATAGCCATCACAGATCACAGAGAAGAACTGGAGGACAAGGATTCAGACTTGATCAGCCTGAATCCAATGCTAGTCTCTTCACTGCAAACTGCTGTGGTCGAAGAACTAAGCTTTTGTTGGGGAAAGTTCTAAAGCACTATCACTCGAGGCCGAGAGGACAAGGGTAACACGCTGGTGCCTCCTGCACCATCCATCGAAGCAGGTTGTCCAGGACTGCACCACATCTTTGTCCCGCTCCACAGGACTTGGAGGATTGACAGTGATGTAATTGCTGCAGAGAAGCTGAAGACATGGTCTTGACCCCTATGACTTGTGCCATCATGGACTATACTGTAACGGTAACTCACGTGTCTTTCTTCGAGCATTTTGCTTTGGTGCGTAAGGATATTTGGAGGGACACATGGAACATTGGGAGTGAAGCTGAGCAACTGGGAATTGAATGTGTGGAAGATGATCTGGTTTTTTCATGTCGCCCTGAGTTCCAGTAGCTCAAGCTGTCATTCACTATACCAGGTTCCTGCTCTCAGGATAGACAGGAGAGTATCACAGCCTCTACTCCTGGAGCACTGAGGGGTGTCTGACGCCCACAACACAGTTCACATGGTGGAGGAGTTCAAAGTGAGGGGGAGGCAGACCACACCCTTGAGGTGGTCCTCTAAGTGTTCTTACTCATTCTCTTGACAATTCGTTCAGCTTACTAACTGAACATCTCCTAGAGAGGCTTTTCTAGCTGCTTCCAGATAAAGTTGCTGTTCTTATACGTTGGAGTTGGCTGGTGGAAGAAAAAAAAATAGGAAGACCGTTAATTTATTTTTCAATTTAACTCAGTCCCAGCTGATACATAGGCAATGAAACCCCCAAACCTAAGGCTAAGGGGAAAGTCATGGAGGAGGGGACAGAAAGAGCATAAGAGGCAGAGGCCGGGGATGCCTGTTGCTAGGTAGTGTTCCCTAGGCGGGACGGGGAAAATGCGACCATGAAATCTCAATACTAGGATTGCCTGAGCAAGACTAAATTCCAGTTGACATGCTGGTGTGGTCAGTGGAAATCCCACATGGTCCCATCCCTAGCTGAAGAGCTCCCGATGGCCTGTGGCTGTGGAGAGAGGGAGAATCAGTCTCCCCCAGTGAGCGCCTGCATAGACTCTCCAGTCCCAGGTAGTTAGCCCTGCACACATGTACATATGAGCAAAGCCGAATGGGCTCAGTAGGTTGTGTATACACGTGTAACAATAAGAACTGAAGAAGACCATGAATTTGGAAGGGACGCTAGAGGAGGGAGGGCTTGGGGAGGGGAGGGAGAGAGTGATGCAGATACAGTTCTCATGGATGAAGTTCTCACAGAAAGAAATGAAAGATAAAACCAAAACCAACAGCTTAGCCAGGCATGGTGGAGTGCCCCTGTGGTCCCAGCACTTGGGAGATGGAGGCAGGAGGGTCCGTTCAAGCTCCACCTCAGCTGTGCAAGTGGGTTTAAGGCTAGCTTGGGCTATAAGAGATCTAATCTCAAAAATCAATCGTTACGCTTCAAGATAATTTTTGTGAGCTTGCCCTCTGTAATTCTTTGAATCCCCCTCTGGTTCTAGAGCAAGCTACATGAGGGTGGGTAATTGACAACAAATCTAGGAGTCTGTTTGGCTCATGGTTCCAGAGGCTGGGGAGTCTGAGAGTGTGATGCTGGTGTCTGTTCAATGCCTGCTGAGGACCCTCTTGATGTTTAATAAGGTGGTAGAGGGCATGTCATGGGAGACAGAGTGAAGGTGCTAACTGTAATCTTCCTTTGGAGCTGGCACCACTGGCACCCTATTTGATAACCTCGTCCAGCTTTAATTACCTTCTAAAGACCTCATGTAGTCGGAGACTACAAGTTCATTCCTGCTGCCCAGACTGAATAATCACACAGAAACTATATTGATTACAGCACTGCTTGGCCAATGACTCAGGAGTATTCCTAGCTAGCTCTTACCTCTTACATCAATCCATTTCTTTTAATCTGTATATCACCACGAGGCTGTGGCCTACCGGTCAGGTTCCTGTGGCATCTTTCTCCTTTGGCAGCTACATGGTGTCTCTCTGAGTCTGCCTACTCTCTCTCTGTATCTCTGTTCGGATTTCCTACCTGGCTTTATTCTGTTCTGCCATAGACTGAAGGAGCTTCTTTATTATTAACCAATGGCAATAAAACATATTCATAGCATACAGAAGGGAATCCCATATTGGCTTCACCTCTAAAAACCACTACAGTATGGGTTAGAGTGACTTTCCAGCATCTGAGTTAGGTAAGAGTGCCCATGCCCCTTAGCAATCCTGAAGTGCTTTAAGAAAATGTTATTTAATGCTTAGTTATAAACTTGATACAACAGGGCCCTTGTGGTAAATTTATTTTTCAACATTTTAATCAGAACACTGTTTTTGTGAGAAAAACTGCATTTTCCTGAGCTATTTCTCACTTTCTACCTCTCTCAAGGATTGAACCCTGCTGGCTGGCGTAGCACCATCTGTGCTCCGTGGAACAGTTTGCTGTAGACTCCAGAACTGGGGAATTGGCACATAGTGCTATTTTAGTTTCCCCAGTGTAACATAACAGACACGGTCTGTTGGAGTTTTAAGTTCTACAGATTCAGTAAAAAGATGCCCCCAGCATTCGCAGGAAGCGCGACAGACTCAGTTCTGTTTTGACAAGGCATAAAGTTTGCCAGAACTTTTGCCCAGTGCTGAGTATAGCGGTGGGGGTTCAGCAAGTTGTCTTAGCCTCCAGTGACTGCCCATCCCTGACAGATTCCTTCCCTCCAAATAGATTTTACTTCCTGGGCTGTTGGGCTGGCGTCTCTTTCTCGCATATATGGAGGGGTGAGAATCTTGATGGCTCTCTAGCCCTTCCTTGTCTTGGAAACTTCAAACCAAAAAGGAGTGCCAGAGAGTCTTTTTGGAACTTGATCTGTGAGCCAGGCTGGCTTTGAACTCAGAGATCTACTTCTGCTTTTCTCTGCCTCCCAAATGCTAAAGGTGTGCACCACCACTGCCTCACCAGCTAGGGATTCTTTCCTTCTTTCTTTCTTTCTTTCTTTCTTTCTTTCTTTCTTTCTTTCTTTCTTTCTTTCTTTCTTTCTTTCTTTCTTTCTTCCTTCCTTCCTTCCTTCCTTCCTTCCTTCCTTCCTTCCTTCCTTTCTTTCCTGAGATAGGGTTTCTATGTGTAGCTTTTTGTGTCGTGCCTATCCTGGTACTAGCTCTAGTGCCCAGGCTGGCCTCAAACTCACAGAGATCTGCCTGCCTCTGCCTCCTGAGTGCTGGGGTTAAAGGCATGTGTCATTACTGCCCCTTTTTTTTGTTTTGTTTTGTTTTTAAGCTAGGAATTCTTAGTAGAACTGATCTCTTGAAGTTAGTTTGTTAGGATAAGATGTGAAAATGCATGCCAATTTAGTATAGAAATTACTAAAAGCTAGCTGAGAGTGGCAGTTACCGGTACTCAGGAGGCTGAGGCAGGAGGATTACTGCTAGCTTGAGGTTAGTTTGAAAGAAGGAATGGGTGAAAACTGAAACTTGATTACATGAGAAAGGCACAGCCTCTTCAGTAGTAAAATCTAGCAATACTATGTTAGGTAAAACATCTAATTAAAGGTGATTAGTGTTTGTGTCAGTTTGTCCCGTTTCTGATTCGCTCTTATGTGAGTGGGTTTCCTTAAAGGAATGCTTAAAAATTTGCAACACTCTCAAATCTGTCACACACACCCTTTGGTAAGGACATAATTGTGCCTTGCTTTTAATATGAGGGGAAATGAAGGTCGGGGTAAAATTTGTATTAAATATTTGGAACTTTGCCCCCTACCTATCCTCAACATCTAGAATATGCATGAGATTTGGGGAAACAAATCGGAAACAGGATCTTCCCAAGATATTTGAAACATGCATATCGGAACGGTGGGGTCTTGATTTCAGGATAGTGTCATTTCATTTAGGAGCTTGGGTTGCAAAGTTGTGCGTAATTGTCTTCTTCTGTTTTATTTTGACTCCCCCAAGAATGAAAGTCATTTAAAAAATTAATATTAACTTTGTTAGTATAAACTTTTAACAGTGTAAACCGATGCCGCCTTACCGTTATAGGCCCTTGGGTGTGATGTGAGACCTCACAAGGGAATGGAGAATAATTTAAATTAGGTGTGGTTTTGTTTCTCTTCTAACATGTAGGGGTTACTGGGGACATGGAGTTCGTACATAAAACAAGAGGTGCAATTTTTTTCAGACATTAATGTTTAAAAAAGCATAGCAGGCAGGTAGGCCAGAAAGCTGTAGATGTGGCCGTTCCGCACAGAGTGCCTGATTCTGCTCACTTCTGTGCATATGCATATGCTTAGCGTATTTCCTGGCACTCACGTGGATCTAGTGTGCATGTCTGGAGCAAACGAATGAATGAAGAAACCAGGTAAATAGAAGCAAACAGTTAATTGACTGATTTCAGAGCTAGCTGAGGACGTCACTTGTGTGGATCCCAATGATGGCTCAAGATCCCCTGTGATTTCCAGACAGACCCCTTCTGGTCCCATTTCAGCTGAGTGTGTTGAGGAAGAAAGAGACTCAGAAACCCAGGCTCCCCACCAATGCACACGTGTCCTACCGATGCGGTATGGAAACAATTACAGATTGGATTTTAATCATGTAAGCGGTACAGGCATTCTGCTTGTCCTCGCTTCATTTTCCCGCTGTAATTACCTTATTATGTATCAGTCATTTGAGCAGGGTAAACAGTAATTGCTGGGAAACTAAGATTTTTTAACTTGAAGAAAAGAATTGTTATGTAAATGGAAGGGGAAATCGCAAATGTGTTTGACGATTCCTTTTGTTTGTTTTGCAATTCAGGAAGTGACTTAAACTCAGCCTGCCAATGTTTGAAGCTAGATTTTTATCAAAGGACTGGTCCTATTATTTTTCATATGTGTTTAGTTAAGAGATTTATTTAGATGGAAACATAAGCTAGCCAGCAAGAGTCTCACTTTTAGGGAGTGAGTTTCCTCATAAAAAGCTTGGTATTTCATGCCCTGATGTAAAGAGAAAAAAATATGTAAGAACCCCCCCCTCCCCTCCCGGAAGAGACCAACGTTGCAGATTCAGACCACCTGTGAGACTCTAAATGCCTTTTCCGGAATCTATGTTAGCTAAAGAACAACATTTGATTATAGTGTTTAAGAGCAAATCAAGGAGTAGGCAGATGAATCGAATCAGTGGATAAACACATTTAATAGTAGTATGGACGTCGTCCTTATGAGATGGATCATTATCTAGTGAAACCATTCTCATTTCATGTTGTGCAGCGTTCCAGATCTCAGGAAGCGAGGGCAGCTGTATATTTTTAAACCTTCGCCCCCGCCCCCCACTCCAGCATCATTTCCTAGGAGAAACGAAGATCCATTAATTCAGAGTATTTGTAAGCAATGGCTAAACTCTGGTCTGCAAACATCACAAAGGCACCTGGGGAAGGAACTCACTTCCTGCCAGATAAAATGTAATGTTCTCCATCTGTCCAGGGAGCAGTTTGGCTGGATGTCACGGGGCAGGTGCTTTGGAGCCCTTGCTCCCAGCCTTTGGGAATTTGTCTGGACTCAGGCAGAGGACGGTTAGAAGCACAGCATCTTCTGTGTCTCTCCGTCTCAAAAGGTGGACCCATCAGGAAACTCGGGACTCTAGTCGTGTCTTTTTGACGAGCTCACTCGTCAGTGGGGCCAGAGAGAGGCAGAATGTGTCCTGAGATGGCGCAGGGATGGAGAACTGCCAGTTTCTCTTAGTCTGTGTAGTATTGCCCCCATAATCGCACCCGTGTGTTTTAAGTTCTGGAGGTTCCTTCGCACAGTGTTCTGTTTTTGATAATACTTACATAGACATTTGGTAACTTGCACCATGCAGATGGATTTTTCTCTTCCTGCTGTATGGGGGCCACGGGAGTTTGTTCTTGCTGTCTCATTGAGATGTGGTAAGAACCATATTTAGATACGTTGTGGAAACTGAGATTTGCAAACATGACCCAAAGGGAGAGTCGCAGAACCTCGAGCTACTTGGTTGGTGTGGGCTGCCTTGTATTTGTGTGTGTGGTGATATTCCTTTGTCCAACATGCCATCGTCCTCTCCTGGTCATCTCTACCCATCATTAGAGTGGGCAGTCTATTCCTTTAGTCTCCCCAAGTAACCCTGAGGAGAGAGGAGCCAGCGCGCCACCTGCTCTGGCCAAGTGCAACAGTTGAAGTCCCCAGAGCCTGGAAGGAGCCATCCCAAGAGCCCCAGTGTCCTCACACTGACCACCACAGGAAAGGGACTTCCAGTCTTGCTCAACACTGGGGCTTTGAGTACACTTTATGGCCAGGCCATGGTTCCTCCTTAGTGGCTATGGACATAGGGCTTATAAAAGCGTCTCGTGGACGACAGTTAGGCCAGATCCTACCATTCACTGTCTCTGTGGCGACCCACCCGCTAGACTGAGGTTATGAGTCGGATTATTTAATGGCAATGTTGTCGACTTCCTCCAGCCTAGTGTCTTGTGTGGTCAGCGCTGTGTACTCCCCTAATGAAGGCTCTTCAACATTTCCCGAGTTTTGGTGTATGTGTGTTCCAACACTTTTCCCGTCTTCATCTCCGCAAGGGTAGGATTACAAGTGTGCACCATCACCCTTTTTTTTTTTTTTTTTTTTTTTTTTTTATAAAGTGGGTTCTGGGACTGGAACTCAGGTTGTTGTGCTTGTAAGGCAAACCCGTTACTGACTGAACTATCTCCCTAGCCCTGCTATTCTCTATTAATAAATTCCTTGGAAACCTGTTTGAATAAGAAGCCTCTGATTTATAGTAGAGCGGTTGATCAATGGCCCGGGAAAGGTGGGTTCTTGCCATTGGATGACCCCAGTGGAAAGCGAGGGACCCCAGGCATCTGAAATGAGAGCCCTGGCATATAACTACAAAGCAGCATGAGCCAGAGACACTGATGGAATTTTTGTCCTCCAATTTTTAATGCTTTTTAAATATATTTTTGGCAATAAAAATTGCAGCTGAAGTACCATCTCTGTTTGGAAAAAAAAAACAGCAAAAGTGGATTGTGACAATCAGTTCCTCTGTTATGGAACTATGTGAAAGTTTCCTTAACTCTTTGTCGCCTGGACTGTTTCTTTCTTCCATCTTTCCAGAGGCAATTTATGTAGCTTAAAACTGGAAATTAATTTTGCATTGACTTTTCTATCTTCCTCTGCTGTTACTGTTGGCAGTGTTTGCTTCCCCCGGATGCTCTCTGAGCCTGGTTCTGTGGAGCAAATGCTGTCTTTGGAGGACTCTGGCTCTTTGTGGCTGAGATAAATACATATCATCCTCGACTGGGTTTTATTTTCCCTCTGTGAGTAGATTCTAGAGAATTGCAATTCTGGAAAGAATTAAAAGTTCAAATAAGACAATGAATTTCCCTCAAGGATTATGGTTTGAAGCCTCAGCACGCTGAGTAATTGTTCTAAAAAGGGCTTTCTTCTGTGAGGGTTAGAGGGTTGATGCCTCCCTGTTTTCAAGACTGAAGATTGAGAGAGCTGTTTTCAACTGCACGTTCAACTGGACTACGGTCTGGACCATGGTGGGAAGACTGTCTGCAGGCTGCCGAGTGTTGTTTGTTTGAAATACATGTAACATCTGTACAATTGGATGCATGGCGAGTGCAAGGTCTGGGGTCAGCAAGGAGGGGCTATAGATGTCTTGGGAGACCTGGGGCTCAAACCCCAGGCCATGTGCATGCAAGGCAGTTACTCCACCCCTGAGCTCAAGCTCCAGCCCCTGGCGTGAGCGCTACATGCTGATTGCTTTATTTTCCTGTGAACTAGCTAATGAGTTAGTGTACCATACACCCCCACTCTTTCTGGAATGGTCTGCAAATGGAGAGAGTGTTGAGTAAGTGTTGGAAGGCAACAGCTCAGGCAATTAGCAGGAATTAAAAAAAAAAACCACGTGTATGTGATGAAACAAAGGGAAAAAAAGCTAATATGCAAACTCAATCACTAACACTTAGCATAAAGACAAGATGACCTCATTCATAGGTTTCCTGATCTTGCAAAGCTTCTTTAAAAGTGGGAAGTGGTTGCCAGGTGTGGAGGCTCATACCTGTAATTCCAGTATTAGAGTGGCAGAGGCAGGAAGGTTGCTAGTTTATGGCCAGCCTAAGCTACCTAGAGATCACATTTAAAAACAAAGCAGCACTGGGAAGTGGCTTTAGAAACTGAATTATGAGGACTGGGGCAATAATTCAGTTGGCAAAATGTTTGCCACACAAGTACCAAGTAAAACTGGAAGGGAGACACAGGAGATCCCTGGGACTTTCTAGAGGGCTCAGGTTCAGTGAGGGAGCCAGTCATAGCAAGTAAGGGAGAACATGATGGAGAAGGCATATCGTGCTGACCTCTGGCTTACACACGCACGCACGCACACTCGCACACATGTGCATGAGCATGAACGCGCAAGTATGTGGGACTCATAAGTCCCACAAATACTCATAAGTACACATGGAAATTAAAAAATAAAAGCAAATATTGAATTACTGTGAGAGAAAAGGGAAAAGTTGTTTCCCCCAAATATGCATGTGTATTTGTGTGTATGTTGTGTGTATTTGTCTGCCTGTGTATTTGTGTGTCTACTTGTGTACATGTGTGTGTGTATGTGATTGTGCATTATAGATTCAATGTGGATTAATGTAGAAACAAGTCAGAAACAAGTTTGAAGGTTAAATATATTCATTGCATTTCAGCAGGAACCAGTGTTTGCAAAAAGGCTGAGGGACCGGTGTCTGCTTCTTTAGCAGATTTGCCATTCCCGTCTGCGTCTGGAAAGACATAAGACTCCAGGCTGCAGAATTCTGTTTTTATTATTAAGACAGTGATGTCCGTCCAAACTAGGTGACTGTGATTCATGGACTCTTCAAGGAAAACCAAATATTCTTTTATAAAATTAAAGTAACAGAGTTGGGAATTGTACATCTGTTCTTAAAAATCTGGTTTTCATAATAAGGAGCAAATGTTAATCACCACATCTCTGAGGAAAGTGAAGGAAATTCTTCTCGAGCTGATCAAGACTTGATTCTGGAAAGTAGAGCTGTGGTGACCATGAGGAGGTGAAGGCAGCGTATCTTGCCTCCTTACCTACGCAGTGGTAAATTCCAGGCTGATGGCTGTCACCCTGATCAGGGTAATAAAGTTAGACTAGTGGCTTGGCACCAGCATTTAACACAATTGAAATGGAGTAGGGGAAAACTTAGTACATTTATATAGTAAGAAGTCTGTTTTGCAAACTCCGTTATCATTTTCCATGTGTATATACACAGCGGTGCGTACAAACTCTTGATGTAAGGTGTACCTCTCTTGCATTTCCTCCACTTTGAGGGCATCAACCATAGAGCTAGTTTTAGTCTTCAGCTGGACCAGAGGCCGCTCCCCCTCCCCCGTGGTTGATGCTCTGAGTCAGAGACACATTTCATTCAGGGCCGTCCTACTCTGACGTCACATTGCACTTGTGATTTAGCTGTCCATCCTGGTCTGCGTCCCCCTCAGGAATTCTTGCTCATCCAGGGTTTCTTGTGTCTTCTGACGGGCTGTTGGGATAGAGGGGGCTGGAGTTCTTAGCAGACGGTCGGCTGTCCGTCAAGATTGTAGAATCAGTTTTCTAAATGAGCAGAGAGCGAGACAATAAGGCGTCGCGTTTAGCATTGCAGCGTCAATGGCAGAGGGTGTTTCTGTACACATTGCAAGTACTTATGTGTTTGAATTCATCAGACTGTTCTTTGTGAGGGCAGAGTGGGCTCTGAGGTTGATCTTGTACTTCGGGTGTGCAGGTCATCTCAAAGGAAGACGAGGCTGAGCTAACATGAGAAAGTTAAATTCTCGTGTGAGTAAAATGCTCTCATTGCTTCGGAGGCCTCCTATTCCTTCTGGTTCACCTCAAAAACACGAATGCTTGAAGGTACTTACATCACACAGGAAAAAGTTCTCCCCAAATGATACTTACTTGAAAGCATTCATTTTTCATGGCCCAAAGCGAGAAGTATTTTTTTTTCTCAGTGTATAGGATTGTGTTCTCAACTCCTCTGAGTGTTTCCATCCTTCTGGGCCTTCCCCTCCCACACTGAGGATGGGTTCAGGAATAGTTAAGGAGTGATCTACTGTGCCAACACCCGACACCCAACATTTCACCTCAAATCCTACAGATGACAGCGGAAACATTTTAAATTCTGGAAGAATGGCAAAGCTTTGTAGTTCACAGCCCTGTAGTTTCTTGTTCCAGATCCCGCCACCCCCAAACTAGCTACGTGAGTGGAATTCAAACTTCATTCTCCCATTGGGGTGACACTACACCTCCAGGTAGCACATCCCTTCATTCCCTTTACTCATCCATACACCTCATCATCTGTCCCAGCCCTCTCTCTGCCTTTATCCAGCCTCAGTCCTGGGTTGCCTCCCCCCCCCCCCCCCGGGCTCACTTCTCGGAAGGGCTGACTTGCCACTTTGCCCGCCCCCCTAAGCTCTAGGACAAGCTGTCTGGATGGACTCTTTGTTCTGCCCGAGGACCAGACAGTCCAGTCTCTGTGACTCTTCCTGTAGGCTCAGCCCGTTCCACACACAGCCTCCATGCTCTCCTTCCCATATAGAATAGACAAAAAAGCAAAGGCGTGCATTTATCACTATGGCAACCACTGCCTGCCTCTTCTTTGCTCTTTTTTGAAGTTACTTCATGGTTGAGAAGTTTATTTGCATAAAGTTATTGAATAGCGAGCTAAATGCTTCTAAGTGCTTCTAACCGCCATTTGGAGGTTTGGCCTTAATTCCTTTCACAAGCCTGTAGTGTGGCTGTTTGCTGCGCAGCGTCTCCACTATGGATGCCTCAAATATTCCCGCTGCCAGTAGACCCTAGACTTTGCTCTCCCCACACCTCCAGATCCCTCAGGGTGGGGCACAGCATCAGGTGGATATGAGCACCCAGCCTGGAAATAGATCTTAACGGAATCACGGGAGCTAAAACCCTTCAGCTCTAACCAGTGTGGTGAGTGATAGGTGACAAGACACTGTGGAAGTAAGAGTCCTAACCTTGTCCTCCCGGTGGTCACCATGAAGAGCCCTCAGGACACGCTTCCATGTGCACCGATATTATTGTGGTAGTTAGTGCATGCTGTGTTGCTGTGTTGAAATGCTTCACAGAGCCAGCATGGGGCAGAAAGCTTTGTCCGCCATCTTTGCACATTGGCACTGTGCCATAGTTGAAGCCATACTTTCTCAGCCCTTTTGTTTTGAGCGTGTGGTGGAGGGCAGCTTGTTCAAATCCGGGCCAACCAGGAAGCAGCGAGTGGGACAGGAACCAGGGGCCAGATTTAACCTTTAAAGGTGTGTGTGTCCCTAGTAACCTGCTTTCTGCTAACGCGTCCTCACCTCCTGCATCTCCATCCTCCCCACATAGTACCACCGAATGGGCACAAACATTCAGGACATGAGTCTACGAGGAACGTTTCTTATTCAAACCATAGCAGGCATGGGTGAGGATGTCCAAAGGATTGTAGAAAAACACAGCACCATATTCATGGAGGGGACACCCAGGGAGGTGGCATTCAATGATGTGGGGAGGGAGTTTGAAGTCACTTCTTGTGAAGTCATCAAGGCAAGAACCGTAAAATCTCTGAGGCCATAAATCTAGAACTTTCTTTTATAATTTTTGCAGCAAGTAGACAGTTCATCGTATTTTAAGTCTGGGGAGTTCTGCCTCTTCGTAGGAGTTCTGCCTCTGACTATGTCTTGAGTAGACAGATACTTCTTTCTAAGCACCATCTTTAAAATAATGATTTGTGTGTGTAAGGTGTGTGTGTAAGGTGTGTATGTGTAAGGTGTGGGTAGGAAGGGTATATGTGGAAGTCAGAGGACAACTTTATGGAGTCTGCTCTCTTCTGCCACCTTTATGTGGGCTCCAGCAATTGAACTTAGGTCACTTAGGGCAGCAAGTGCCTTTACCGACTGAGCCATATCTGTGACCGTGAGCTTGTGTCAGCTTGTTGTTGGTTTCCGTCTCTGGGAACCGTACAGATGTTTGCCTTTGTGGAGCTGTTGAGAGATACTGGGCAGGAAAGATGCGCCTCATCATTCTAATGATACTGCAGCCGTGGCAGCCAGTATGCCAGTGCGGTTCAGCTGTGTCTGAAGCACGGTTGGGGATGACATTGGAGCAGAGTGATGCACCTCAGCACAGCTATGGCAGCCAGTATCCCAGTCGGTTCAGCTGCGGATGCCATTGTCTCTGACCTACTCGGAAGGCATCTGAGAACTGATCTCTTATGGGCATAGTTCTGCCTATTGATGCCTCAGACAGTATTGGTGTTTCCCTTGACTCCAGACCTTGTATTACATCCAAAGAAGTGTATGTAATCTATATTTGCATATAATCTATATATAAAATCACTTTGTAGACTTCCAGGTTCTAATCTCTTTCCCTACTTATATGCAGCATTTAGCCTGAATGGGCTTTTATCATTCTCATTCACTTATTTTTATATTTTTGCTACATATGTATATATCCATATGCTATGCATAATATTGTTTTATGTGTGCTTTTAAAAGCCTGGTGGAAACAGTGTAACATTGTCTCACTAGTCTGCATGCATTTGCTTTCTAAGCTTTTGAGATTTGCGCATGTAATTCTACTTTTTGTTTTATGCTCCTGGGTTTTAGACCATGAAAAGACCGTCATTTATTCCCATCACCACCTATTGATAAACACTTAAGATTGTCTCAATTTTTCACTGTTGCTAACTTTGCTAGATTGAACTATTGTAGCCCTTGACAGACCGAAGACTTCAGCAGGCAGGGGCGTTGTCTTTTCTTTACTATGTACCCTCCTGAGTCACGAAGTCCAACTTCTTCCTTCGGTGCTGCAAGGCCAATGTCAGAGGCCAAATCAACACAGCTCCCCCCAGCCCTCAAAACTAGATGGTTCTTCCTTCGTGGTCACAACAACACTTTCTCTGCCTGAACCTCTTCTGTATTTACTGCAGGCTGGCAGGTCTCCTTCTTCTGTTGCCCTCCACGGATTAGCTGGTCTTTGAGAGTGGAAAAGGTGCCACCCATCTTTGTGGCACCCACAATACCCACGCCTTGTGTGTTTGAGGAATACCATGAGATTACTTCAATATTTAGTACTGGGAGTATCCGGGGACGCGTTCACTCATGCCCTTCTGGCTTGCAGTTGGGGTCGCACTGGTGTGTTCTTACTGTAGGCTGTTGCTCAGAGGCCAGGTGACACTCTGGAAATTTCTAGAACTCTAGAGGGGAACTTTTCATCACGTGTGTGCCTCAGCGGTGGAAGTATTAGCCCTGCTCACCTTTGTCAGAGAGAAAGAGAGGTAGGAGAAAGGCTACATGTTGGAGGAGGGAAGAGGGTAGGAAGAAAACCTTACATTTTATGAGTGTTCATTTTGAACATATGCTTAGCATCACTGTTTTGAGAGGCCTGTCTCTGTTCTTGCCTGGAAACTCGCCTGCTTCCTCCTGTCGCCTTCAGGCATAGCCCCGCCATTATCTTCCATAGCCACCTTTGTGGTCCTCACCACCCCGTGCAGTTCTGTGCACACTGAATACTCGTGTCCTCTGGGCCTATGGTAGAACATTTAGTCAGAATGGCATCAGTGAATTCAACAGTCATCAGTGTTTTATTAAATAAAACATAAATTTAATTTCCATCTCATTAGTAGGTAGAGAGATTGTTCTGAAGAACATTTTATGTGTTTGCTAATAGAGATTAGTAAAAAGAATGGAGGTTTTCAAAAGGTTGTGTTTATGTGTGTGTGTGTGTGTGTGTGTGTGTGTGTGTGTAAAGAGGGAGAATGAATACATGTAACTGGTGTGTAGGGGTGGTACCCACTTTCCGGCTCTTTTTGAAAGACAAAGCAGAGAAGTAAGCTCTGCAGGACACGCCAGCATCCACAGGTTATTTTCTAGGAAGAACTTGTGAATCTGATGCGGTTTATAACTTATTTTCAGTACATGGTAGGGATGCTTTAAGGGCAATCCCATGCTCAGCTGTGATAAAATGGAAGGTTGCAATCCTGACAGCCCCCTGCCCACCCTGCCCAGTTCTGCCCCGAAGGCATCAAGAGCACAGCCATGTGTATACCTGTGGGGTTTACACCTCCTTCCTCCAGCTCGTATGTAGCCATATTTTAGGAAAATATCCCTTGTTGACTGACTAGTTGTGGTTATTGCCGTGTGCACAGTAGATCCATCCATAAAGTGCACTGCATGTTTCTGTAGGATTGACTGCTGTAAATATTTTATGTCGAGTTAATTCCCCAGAATGCGGCTTTCTCCAGTTAGAAGGAAAACAATAGCTGACTAAACAAAAAGAGGCTGCCATCAATTAGCGTTTGGACGTCTGGCTTTAGATGAAAGGATGGCTTGTTATTTAATGTAGCAGTCAATCCTGGGAGCAAATCCTCCTTGATCACATTTGGGTATGTTTCCTTAATCCTAAAAGGAGAGGGGTGTAAGCCAGGGGCTTGGGACCTGATCGGGCCAAGAGGGAGCAGATTTGGATGGAAGTGGGGGTGTTGAGTTGCTTCCTGTGACTGAGGATGTGTCCTGAGGTGAGCAAGGCTGAGTGAAGACGATCTGTCCTTGTTGCATGCTCTGGTGAATTATTTAAGCCTCAAATTCTTACTACAGTCTTCTGTATTGACAGGAGTCTTGTCAATCACCTTGGCTATGTTTTTATTTATTGATCAGTTTTGTGTGTCTGTGTGAGATGTGTGCATGTTCACATGGGTGTGCTTAAGTGTGTGCAGGCTCATGTGTGTGGAGGTCAGAGGTCAGCTCTGTGATCACTCTTATTTTTTGAGATGGTCTCTTACTGAATCTGGAGCTCACCCATTTCATGGGCTGGCCAGTAAGCACCGAGGATTCCCCATCTCTGCCTCCCCAGTACTGGAGTTACAGACTTGAACTGCTGTATGGGACTGTGTATGTGGGTGCTAGGTACCCCAAATCAGGTCCCTTGTGCTTGCGTCCAAGCACTTTGGAACTGAACCATCTCTAGTCCACTCCTTATTATTTTAGCCTGTTGCCGAGGAAGGACTATCTGATGTCAAATAAGATATTATGACTAGATGGCAGGAAAGTAAGAGCAATGAGTTTCTCATTTAGTGAGTTTCGTTTCTAATTTTATTTAGCTCTTATATCCGAGACAGACATTCTCTCCCTCCCTCCCTCCCTCCCTCCCTCCCTCCCTCCCTCCCTCCCTCCCTCCCTCCCTCTTCTTCCCCTCATTTCTTCCCCCCCTCTTCCCCCTCCTCCTTCACTGCACAGGTTCTGATGATACCAGTGAAAGAGCTAGATCAGTATCTTTTATTTGCTCTGTCTGAGTTTATAGAACTTAGGACTGAAAAACGCTGTGTGCTTTAATGGCGGTGTTGGGGGCAGGAAACGCGGCTGGGTTTATAGTCTCACAGGGCTTGTGCTCTTCGTTTATGTTAACATGTGCTTTAGGACTCATGCAGATTTATTCAGGGAGAAAGAGGCTGATCCGGTTGTTTTCAGAAATCTGTATGCCCGATTTTCTTAATTTTTTTAAAAAATGATATTTTAACTTTTTGATGATGTTTTCTTATCCCAAAACACACTGCACATTCTCCAGGTACAGCATGGCATATGTCTTGCCGTAAGCAAGCAATGAAATAGCACTACTTTATTATTAGACTGATGGAGATTTAGAACCCTACCGTAGGCCTTGACAGCACGCTAGCTTTGAAAGAGAGACCCACAGAGAAGCAGACGGGGAGGAAATGCTTTCACCAGTTGCCTCTTCACTCTGTACTGAACTGTCTGCCTGGGCTACTATTTCTGCTTACCAAGTTACCCCCAAAACACCGTGGCTAAAAGCCTGGAGGACTGATTCACTTGCAAACCTGCACCTTGGCCAGAGCTCTGCAGGGATGGTTTGCCTCTGTGTCACGCTTGTTAGCTGTGCTGGCTGAGAAGGGGCTGCAGCTAACACTTGTTGGCACACGTGTGCAGTGGTTGATGCTAGCGTTGAGTCATATCCTAAGGACAACTGTTATGCCTAACACACACACACACACACACACACACACACACACACACACACACACACAGAGCAAGATTAATAGAAACCCAGAGTCAGCAATTGGGGTTCAACCTGAAGGTCAGAAAAGCAAAACACCAGCCACTGACTCTTACCTCTACCTCAGTCCGAAATGGCGATCCTGCCTCCAGGAATCTCAGGAGACTGTGAGTGAGAGCTGTCTCCTCCTGTCTTATATTCCTCTATAGTTTAAAGGCATGCATCACTACTGCCAGTTTCTATGCCAAACTAGCGTGGCTACTGGGTTTAAAGGTGTGAGTCACCACTGCCTAGTCTGTAAGACTGATCAGGATGGCTGTTTTATTCTCTGAAGTTCAGGCAAGCTTTATTTATTAAAATACAAATGAAATATCATACCACACACACACATACACATACAATCACAAAAAGGAGGCTGGCTTTCAAGGGTTAGGGTGATATTCTGTGTAAGATGAGAGGCCAACTAACAGTCTCTGCCACTGACGTCCTGACTCTCTGAGGGATCAAAGGAAAAGCACTGTTTGGAGACTAGGTAGGGCCATGTTTAGAGATTCACAATTCATGTATTGGATAGTACAGATGAAAAGTGTGTGTGTGTGTGTGTACTTCTGCCATAGGCATAAGATTGTGCTCACCTTATATACACCTCACTGTCTACTGTAGGGATAAGATTGTGCTCATGGGATATACACCTCACTGTCTACTGTAGGCATGTGCTGTTGGGCTCACCAGATAAACACCTCACTGTCTACCATAGGCATGCGCTGTTGTGCTCACCGGATACACACCTCACTGTCTACTGTAGGCATGCGCTGTTGGGCTCCCCGGATACACACCTCACTGTCCACTGTAGGGATAAGATTGTGTTCATGGGATACACACCTCACTGTCTACCATAGGCATGTGCTGTTGGGCTCACTGGATACACACCTGACTTTAGTCAGGGTTTCTGCAACAGTTTAACTTCTGAATTGTCAATTTTATCTTGCTTTCATAGTCTTGTATACATTATTCTATTTATAATAAATTGGATCACCTTACTTTATTAGTTCACACTGTTTTGTGGAGACAGGAAGGAGACCCTGAGGGATGTTATGAATCGGAGACCGTTACCCCCAGACCTAGAGAAAACCAGGCACAGTGTAGCGTTGGTTGAAGAATGATGTCATATTAATAAGAACTAATAATGTTTACTGGGAACTTTCAAGTTCCCCAGTGGCAATGTAGAACAGGTAGTTTTATTAGTTTGATTTTACTGAGGAAACACGGCCCAGGGCCCTGACCCATACAGTGAAGTGCAGCAGTTACCACAGCAGTGAGACAGTTTGGCTCAAGTGTCCCGTCCCTCACCCGGGAGAAGGTAGAGAATTCCATTTCTTCCGAGCAGTCACATGACAAAGCATCTATAGAGAGTTATAGAAATGGATTTAATGAATATCTGCAAGTCATCTAAGTGATATGCAAAAGCCATTCAGACGCTGATGGGAGGCTTAAAAACAAAATATTTAAAATACTGTCTTTGCTCTCGAGGACTTCAAAATTTAGCGAAAGTATTGAAATACCATAACTAGAATATAGCTCAAGCATTGGTTGAGTGAGCAAGAACTTCTGAAACAGGGAACTCCAAAGAAAGGAGCTAGAACCGCACTTTAGAAGCTTGAGGCAAGCGATAAACATTTAGTGTGTGGAGACCAAATCCCACACTGAGCAGACCTCAAAAGGCATTCAATGGGAGCCGTCGCATATGTTTATCTGGGATATGGGCAAGGAGAAAGGAGGCCAAAAGTGAAAAGGGGACTAAAGTTGAGCCTTTTCCAGAGACGACAGGGAGTGGTCGGCAGCTTGGGTTAGTGTGCTTGGGTGGAAGGGGTTTGCATGACCTTGCTTGAACTCTTGGGGCGTGCTAACTAAGCCTTTGAGTGTCTGTGTAACTGGCATATATTGTTCTCTGTGTCTTATGAATCCCAGTTACAATAATGTGTGATGAACCAAATAATAATGTATGATATGCTTTATGTGATTTCTCTGTCTAGATCATAATGTATGGCAGAAAGTATATTCTGTATCTGGGATATCAATAAAGTATTTAACATACATGATTTATATCATACATTATTATTACTTAAATTTATTTATTTGTGTCTGTGTGTCTCTGTGTGTGTCTTATTGTTTGTGTGGAGGTCAGAGGGCAACATGAAGGGCTGGTTCTTGCCTTCTGTTGTGTGGGTTCTGGCGACTGAACTCAGCTTGCTAGGCTTGGCAGTAAGCAGCCTTACCTACTGTCCTAGACACAGCCTGGAATCACATAAGAGTGTCAATCTTGAGGAACTGTCCAGATCAGATGGGCCTGCAGGCATGTCTGCGAGAGGCTGTCTGGATTATCAGTTGATATCTCTAAGGGATCCAAACCCACTTTGGGTGGTGTCGTGTTAGCTATAGCTAAACACCAGCCTGTGAATGAGCCTGCAAGCCGTGTTCCTCTATAGTTTCGGGTTCAGGTTCTTGCTTAAATTCCAGCTCTGGTTTCCCTCAGCAATGGACTGTGACTTGGAAGGGAAATCCAAATCAAGCCTCCCCTCTCATAAGTAGTTTCCTGTCAGAGTGTTTTATCTCAGAAATGGGAGGGAAACTAGAAAAACTACGGAGACATCCTGCCTGTACCATATATTGTTTTGTGATTGACAGTGATGACCATGACTGTCCTCATGACAGCAGCTACCACTAGTGGTTTTGGGCAAATAATTAGGTCATTGGTAAAGTGGAGATTTTAGCTAGGATGTATCAGTTAGTGTTTAACCAGGAAAACAGAAGTCATACATAGGACTGGGTGTAAGACCACATGTCTGTAACCTCAGCCCTTGGGAGGCTGAGGCAAAAGGATCATGAACTTGAGGCTTCAGTGAATTTTAACCCATCCTGGTCTAGGTTTTTCAACTGATGGAGTTTAATAGAGGAAACGGATTATGTGGTGGAAGAGCCGGGCGGTGGTGGCGCACGCCTTTAATCCCAGCAGTTGGGAGGCAGAGGCAGGGGATCTCTGTGAGTTTGAGACCAGCCTGGTCTACAAGAGCTAGTTCCAGGACAGGCTCCAAAGCCACAGAGAAACCCTGTCTCGAAAAACCAAAAAAAAAAAAAAAAAAAAGTCTGCTCAGCCCGGATTATGTGGTGGAATAAGAACCGAATGGTACAGAGAGATGCAGTCCACAGGTTAGCAAGAGCATAAAGCTGGTTACCATGAACTTACACTTAAGGCTGTGAAAACAGAAGGAGGAGACAGTCTTGCTGAGTCTGGAGGCTTGGGCTTAGTGCGAACTGGTTGTAGGACAGAGGAAATGTAGGGAGGAAGAGATGGCAGAACTGAGGGAGCAGAAGGGCTTCTTGTTTTTAGGGGAGGGCTAGCCCAAACCTAAACCTGGGCTGTAAAGATGGAGAGGAAGTTGGGGAAGAATGTTGACTGGCCATTCTTTGTTTCTGCTTGTTAGCCATAAAAGAATATGAATAATTTTTCTTCTTGTACCTTTAAGCTAATATTTAATCAAGTTAAATATTTCAAGTTGTTAAGGTGGCTTTAATGATGAGACCCAAAAAGTTGATGAGACCCATATGTGAAAGGAAGCCACCGTTGCTGTTAGCAGGCTTCTGTGCTTTGCTTTCAGCTGCTAGTTTTGATGCTCCATGAGAGCCTAGGTCAGGGCTATGTCCTCTGCGGTAGACCTTGCTTCCACACCAGCCTTCAGCTAGAGCAGTGTAACCCTGCAGTCAGCCTTGGTCCTAGGTTCCTCTCCATCCTTCAGGCCTCTTTTGGATGGTTTGTAATCTCTCGTGAATGCGAGTAGGTGTGGTTTTTTGCCTTTTTCTTGTAGGACTTGTTGTGAACTGATGTTCGGTGCCACAGTGGCATGCATGACGAACTGGAAGCTGGTCTTGGTTCTTTCCTTTTAAATAAGCCAATCATCGTCATCTCTGAGTAACTGTCTTATTCCTAATTTCCTTGCACTAATCTGCTGAATGCTTTTGTGGAAATAGTAATAACTGACCATGCATATAGTAGCTGTTCTATGTCACCCCTTCTCCTTGTGAGCACCTATGAATTTGTTGAGTTGTCATAGAATTGGCACTTGGCTTTAATGTTGACCTCATATTTGAGAATGAGGAAGGGAGGCAGTGTTTAAGAAGGCCTGGCCCTCAGCTGGAACAGTTATCAGCCCAGCAGTCTTGTTCCAAGATCTGTACTTCTGACTGCATCTCTCTTCTTTCCAGTCCTGGCACTTTGGAGTCTAATAGATACAGACATTTCTTTGACTATTTAAGAACAATTAAAGAGATTTTTGGCTTGTTTGATGTCTAGTTCATTGTGGGTTACACAGTTTTGGCTATCTTTTACTTAAAAACAGAGAAAGATAAAAGTCATAAAAGAGCATTAAAGATAGTTTTTGAGACTCTGAGGCCTGTGGTTTCCTTTGGGTGCACAGTTGACACACCAGGTCTGTGACTTCACATCTTTGGATTCAACCGAACATGGATGGAAAACCTTTGGGATGCATCTTACTTGAATACACGAAGACTTTTATGTCTTAAAAGTCTTATCTAAATGATGCAGTGTAATGAGTATTAACCTAGTGTGTATCTCTCAGGTATTGTAAGTAACCTAGAGATGATGTAAACACATGGGCGGGTGCATGCAAATTATATGCAACTACAGCACTTCCTGTGAGTGACAGGAGCACCCCCATATTTTAATATTCAAGGGATCCTGGAGCCAGTCCTTCATGGTTAGCAGGAGGCACCTGCCCATCCTGACACATAATTGCTACCTCCAATCATGAGCAAAAGAGTCTAGTCTCAGTTGACTAGACTATCATGACGGCTTTCCACAGAAAGGCAGAGACACATCTTCATGGGGCTGTTTTGAGAGTTGCATTGGAACCCAAAAGAATCTGTTGGGTTCTTGAAAACCTGGCAGTGTTAAACTGGAAAGCCCCCAGTTTAATCTGGATTAAAGATAAAGTAAAACTTGGTTGAGAAAGCCACTATTTGAACATTAGTTTGAGTGGCATGTCCTGCTCATGTCCTGTCCCAAATGTTTGTCTCAGTTGTACGTGTGTGTGTCTGTGTATGTACGTGCATATGTATGTGGTGTTTCAGATGGGCTTTCACTGTTTAGCCCTGGCTGTCCTGGAACTCACAGAGACTGTCTAGCCCCTGGATCCTGAGTGCTGGGATTAAAGGCATGTGCCACCATGTTGGGTTGGTTGCCTTACTTTCAAAAGCAAAGGGGAAAAGTGTTCAGGCCTAATGAAATGGACGTGCGCATCCCAGGGTCCTTCATCAGGACCAAACCCGTGATGGATTGTTCGAGGAGACTGTCTAAATCAGTAGCTCAAAAGACACCAGCCTTTAGCATTCCGGCCAGTGTAGCTGAGGGGCTGCCGCCTCTGGTCTGCGCAGTTCTTTCTGTGTGATAAACAATTATAGAGAGAGCTGTCGGCTGCAGCATCTGGGGGATGGAAAGAAAGGCTTCTTGGAAAGAATGTTGAACTTGGTGAGCGGCCCCAACATCTGGTGTGGGGGCTTGGTGGGCTTGGGAAGGGGCTGGCTGTATGTTTGACATCTGCACATTGGGTTCTAGAATGTTCTTTCCAAGTTGTTTTGTGTTGGTCCCAGTTGACTTGTATGCTTTAGGACATAAAAAGGAACTGTAAGGAAGGATTAGTTAGATTCTCTCTCTCTAGAAAACCTCTGTTGGTGACCGATAGGCTGAGGAGAAAGCTTCCCTGAACTTTCCAGTATGACTTCTCTCCTCGAGTAGCTGGCAGTACGGGTATGTCTCAAGAAGAAAAAACAAATGTTTTGCCCCCACGAAGGTCAAATGATGGAAGAAAAGAGAGAAAGAGCCTCCCAGGAGTCAGGAGACATTTGGCTTGGCAAAGCAGAAGTAATTCAAATGTGAGCTGAAAAGACGCTTTGAATCTCACAGGGAAACATACGTAAGCCATCAGCTGGTGTTGGATGCATCTTGAAGTTTTGAACTTTTGTGCTTAACATAAACCAAGAAGACCACAAGTTTTATACCAATGACCCCAAACCACAAAGTAATTTACTTTTATTAACACTGGAGTAAATACCAGTGTTTGCTGGCATGTGGTTTGGAGATGGAACATGAAAGAAAGACGTCTGTTTGGCTTTCTTCTCCCCCCAAAGCTGAAACAGCTGGCAAAAGGCAGGCTTTTGCCTCACTTGTAATTGTCCGGAAATTTAAAATAGACCTTTTACTTTTTTCTGGAGTTTATATTGAAATTCCATCTTTCATGACATCGGTGAGCCCAAGTTTAATAGCAGGCATCCGTCTCTCATGGGTACCCCTATTATGGGAAAGTCAGCTTTGGGTCTCCGCATGGCACCAGTCTTAATGGCCTTGGGATGGGGGTCCTGGGTAGGGTCCAGGATCTTGAATCATCTGAAACTGAGCCATGCCATCTCCGCTTCAACACTTCTTACCTCCCAGAGGTCCCAAAGAGAGTTATATACGAGGAGAATGAACTCAGAGGCGCTCAGGTAGTCTCCTCCCTACCCCCATCACTAAGACGTTCTTTCCCCCCAAACTCTATTGAGTGCTTGAGGATCTGAACAGGGTATCTAAGTGTCAACTGTGTAAGATCCAGTCACGGTTGTGATCCCCAAAACGCCATTTTTTATGGCACACTAGATCAGCCATAGTCTGTGTTTAGGGTTCAATATGAGAAAGTGAGAGCAGTTTGATGGCTTTTCCTTCTGCCATCCTTCTGTGATCAGTGGCTAGAATCCAGAACAAGGGCATTTGCAAGTTCAGTTGAAAGACACCTGCTGCTGACCATGGCCTTGTGTATAGCAGGTGTCTCCCCGGAAGTGTGCACTGACTTCACTACCCAAGACCACTTGCACACACCACCCTCACCCTTTTCTTTGCTATGTCTTCTTCCGGAAGCAAGTATTAGATGCTGTTCCCTCCTGCCCAGCACTGCCGAGGCAATCCCATTCTTTTCAGAAGTTGGCTATGCTTTTGCCCATCTCCTCCAGGCATGAGGTTGAGCTCTTCTTGCTTTCTGAACGCCTCCCTCCTTCCTCCCCACTCACTCACCTCAGACATTTCCTCCCCTGGCCTTCCATCGAGGACCTCCCTTTCCTTCCCTCCTAATTCAGATTTCGGCCCTGGCGTGGATCAAGTCTCCTTATTCTGTGTCCACCACACACAGGTCAGCTTCCTCCCTGGAACTCACAGCAGTCACTGTGTTATAGCTGTGTACTAACCTACTCTCTTCTTGCCCTGTGTCTCCCTGCCATGTTTCTTGTGTTGAACGCAGTCTCCTTTTGTGGTAAGTCCGAATAAATATTTATTGAATTAGTGAGTGCCCTGGAGTATCGATATACTTCCTGGGGCACAGTGGAAGACCAGGACGTCTCTACCACCTCGCAGGAGTTTGAAATTTGTAGTGGTAGTGCCTCTCTTCTTGTCCCTTCTAAGATCCATGTCTGGCTTTTAGTGCATTTAAATTCTCAAGCTCGCAGACCCTTTCTGTGGACGACTACACTCCTGGTCAGCAACTGCAGAGCCAGCAATCCTCCTAGTTGCATTTCCCCGTCATTATTTGCATTCCCTTTTTCTTTGGGGTTCTCTGTGTTGTGTGCACATGTGTTGGGGTGTGCTTGCCTGTAAACGTGAATGTGATGCTGATGTTGCAATGTCTTTGTCTGTTGCTCTTTGCATTATTATTATTATTATTATTTGAGACAGAATCCGGAGCTTAAGATTTCAACTAGACTGAGAGGTCATTGAGCCCCAGGGAGTCACCCCTGTTCACCCACCAGCATGGGGTGAGGGAGGGTTACAGATACACGACCCTATAACCATTTTTGTATGGATCCTGGGGATCTCCTAAGTCCTTATGCTTGTGCAGCCCACACTCCCCCGACGGAGCCATTTCCTTAGTCTTCTAATTTCAGATGCCTTTGTTGTTCTTTGTAGAGTGCCTGTGTCATCCTTTATATTGCTCAATACGTATTTTCAGAGTGTGAAAATTATACTGTCCACCTTCCATCCTTTGGCTCTTGTGAACATACAGTCATGAGTATGAGTGTATAAAGGTCTCTTTGAGCCCATTACCTTTTAATGTTATACACATCTTATCCTGTCTAAGGGAAGTCAGATCTAGAGCTGGTCCTTAATGTTCTCATATAAGACATGCTGTTTGTGGGAGGTCAGTGATCAAAATTATTATCTAACTTTTGTCAGTACCAGGAAACAGAATAGTCTGCACCATGAGTCTGGGTACCAATGAACTTGGAAACATAAGGGTCATCCACTCCATCCATAGAGGTTGAAGATAACTGTTTTACTAGGTGGAAAGTCAGGAAGTTGTATTTATTGGAACCTGGACACTAATATTTTTAAGCCACCACCTCACAATGGAAACAAAACCATACATTTGAATGACCAGCTCTTTTCTATGGTGCTCCTTCTTCATGGAAAAGTGGGCTCTTGCATCCCTCCAGAATACATAATTGCACTCTCAATCTGTGTCTGTCACTCTGTTATCCGCCTCCCTCCTTGATCCCGTAGCGGATTTCCAAAGCCTTTGAAGTGTTGTTCTTTCTCTGGAATGTCCCATCCATCAGTGCACCCATGTCCTTGTCAAAATGAGAGATGAAAGTGACTCTGAGTGTAGGCTGCCAGCCATGCTTGCAGCCATAGGCGCTCTCCACAGTACCCGGGGCCTGACTGGGGACACATTTCTTTAGTTTCAACAGCCCTTTTCAGGATTGTGTAATTACTACTTTTGTAAAATGTGTAGCTCGTCTTCTCTTTAAAGCACAATTCCAGGATTTTTGTGCTGGTGGACAACAGCCACACAGCTGTGGAGGTTCTTGAAAAGGAGCTGGAAGGTGGAAGGAAGAATGGCCCATCCTGTGGGCAGCCCATTCATGTCTCCTGCCCGCATCAGCTCACCACCCCTTGCTCCCTCTTCTTCCCCTGAGCGTCTAACTTGATTCTCCATTTCTCACTCTCAACTGATGGCTTCTCAGAGTAGTCTGTGATCTGTCTTCCCTCGCCCTCGCCCTCATCCTGTGTACCCTTATGTATCAAGCTTTCTTGTTGGACTATCCTCAGACCTCCAGTCCACAAGTAATGACCCGGATGCTTATTAATTATAAAAGCTTGTCCTTTTAGGACAATTTAGGCCTTTTTCCAACTGCCTCATATAACTTATTTAACCCATATATTTTAAATCTACTTTCTGCTATGTGGCTTGGTTACCTCTTCTTAGTACGGCATGTCCAATTTGCGCTGAGTCTACTGGCAAAATCCTTGTGTGTAGATTCTTCTTCCCAGTTTCTCCCCCCACCGAATCTCCTGAAGTCCTGCCTAGTTTCTCATGCCTAAGTATTGGCCATTTAGCTCTTTATTCAACCAATCAGAAGATGCCATACGCAAAGACACATCTTTAAATATTTTATAACATGCTTATATTCTGCTCTCTCTGTTTTTTAAGAAATGATATTCTAGGGCTGAAGTGATGGTTTGGTTTTTTTTTTTCCTTTTTATTTATTTTTTATTCTTTTTTAATTAAAATTTCCACCTGCTCCCCGTTTCCCATCTCCCTCCCCTCCTCCCAAATATTGCCCCCTCCCCCCACTCCCCTCCCCCTATCCCCACTCCTCTTCTCCTCCCCCCACACCATTCCCCCTCCCTCTCGATACTGAAGAGCAGTCCAAATTCTCTGCCCTGCGGGAAGACGAAGGTCTTCTATCTACGTCCAGGAAGGTGAGCGTCTAAACAGGCTAAGCTCCCACAAAGCCAGTTCATGTATTAGGATCGAAGCCTAGTGCCATTGTCCTTGGCTTCTCATCTGCCTTCATTGTCCGCCATGCTCAGAGAGTCCAGAATCAACCCATGCTTATTCAGTCCCAGACCAGCTGGCCTTGGTGGGCTCCCAATAGATCAGTTCCACTGTCACAGTGGGTGGGTGCATCCCTCGTGGTCCTGATTTCCTTGCTCATCTTCTCCCTCCTTCTGCTCCTCATTTGGACCTTAAGAGCTCAGACCGTTGCTCCAAATTGAGACTCTGTCTCTACCTCGATCCATCGCCAGATGAAGGTTCTAAGGTGATATGCAAGATATTCATCAGTATAGGATAGGGTCATTTCAGGTTCCCTCTCCTTAGTTGCCCAAGGTACCAGCTGGGAACATATTCCTGGACACCTGCGAACCCCTCAAGAGTCAAGTCTCTTGCCAACCCTAAGATGGCTCCCTTAGATAGGATATATACTTCGCTGCTCCCGTATCCTCCCTTCCTATATCCCAACCATCCCAGTCCCCCGAGCTCCTCCCATCCTCCCCTTCTCATGTTTCTCATCCTATTTCCCCTTTGCCCCATGCCATCTCACCCGCAAGTTCCCAGTTTTTGCCCTGCAATCTTGTCTACTTCCCCTCTCCATGCGGATGACTATATGATTTTCTTTGGGTTCACTTTCTTATTTAACTTCTCTAGGATCACAAATTATATGCTTAATGTCTTTTATTTATGGCTAGAAACCGATTATGAGTGAGTACATCCCATGTTCCTCTTTTTGGGTCTGGGATACCTCACTCAGGATAGTGTTTTCTATTTCCATCCATTTGCACTGACTGTTGTAGCTCGGAAGTAGAGGAAGTGAGGAAAGACGCCGGGACAAGACATTCCTTCAGCAGCACGCCCCAAGTGGCTCCGCTCCTGCAACTGGGCTTCATCTTCTAGCTTCACCAACAATGCCGTAAGTTTATGAATCCTTCAGAGGATTAATACATTGATTAGGTCTGAGTCCTCAAGATCCAATCACTTCCCCAAAGCTCTGCTTCTCGACACTGCGTTGTGCTCAAGCTTCCAAGCCAGAATCCTTTGAAGAGTCTCCCAGACTTTAACGGTAGCAATCAAGCCTAAATCTCCCGATTTTAAGAACCACCTTATTGCATGTGTGAGAGAAGGAACCTCAGGGAAGGACAGTTGATTTGGTCTGCCAAGAGGCGGGGAGGCTGGGGGACATGTGCCGTAGGAAAATAATGTACGACTTGTATCTTGAGACTTGAATATGGAGTTGGAGATGAATAAAGAGCAAAGACGGATGGCACGAGTGGATGCAGAGGCGCACATCTGTGTGGCGGATTCATGAAAGCTGTAAGCTCACACAGCAGATTCCTCAACTGGCGAGGCCATCTAAAAGTTGGGCTGTAGGCAGTGGGAAATGTTAGGAAAACATCCGAATCAAGGTTGCTTTGCAAACGAGTACGAGCATGATCCCCTGGTGCGGCCAACAGCACAGAAGAGTAGGGGAGACCAAGGGAGCAGAGCTGCAGGGGGAGGGGTTGGAAGGCCCCCTTCAGGAAGAGAGGTGATTCAAACTTCCAGTTGCAAAGGAGGTGCGGAGGCCCGTGAAGACACAGGGGCTCCAGCACTCAAGTTGTGTTTGTCCGAGGGTGCCAGGCTTTCCAAAGCAACCTGTTGACATATAGGCAGAAAAGAATTAAATTCAGAGGTTAGGTTGCTAAGATGAATGAAGTAGGCATCATGTGGGAAACAACAGAAATTGTGCAACAGCAAGAGATCTTAAATCCTATGAATGAGTGCATTTTTCTCTATCATGTGTTAACTCCATCTTCAGTACTTTTGGGGAAACTCAAACCTCAGTCCTTGTATATGCTAGACAACCCTTCTAACAGAAATAACCAAACCAGTACTCAGTTTATGCACATAAATATAGAATTTTATTTACATTTTATGAAATACTGATAGTTGCATGTAATTACATATGATTTTATTTATATACTATTTATTTAGTTGCAGTGCTGGAGATAGAACCCAGCACTTAATGCTTGCCAGGGAAGCACTTGCTCCTGTTAGACTGGCCGGGCTGTGAGCTCTAGGGCTCTGTGTGTTTCTGCCACCGTGCATAGTTATAGGTGCACACCACCATACCCAGCTTTTAGGTGGATGCCGAGGATGCTAACTCAGGTCCTTATGCTGAAGCAGCTAGCGCTTTAATCCCCGAGTCTTCTCCCCAGGCCACTTCTTCCTTAATAAACCCTTGTGTATCATCCACAAGTGCCTACCCGCCCTGTTCACCGTTGTCGCCATGCTTAACCCCCATCGAGGGGAGGTGAGGCTCTCCTGCATCCACGGCGCAGCTTTCTTGTAGAAGCTGACTCACCCGCACTGGTTTTTTAATAGATGTTCTAGGATGGTGGAAAACGCTGGGTAGAACAATGCTTGATATTTCAAAGCAAGCACTTGAAAGTCTATTTCTGCCTTGTAGTAATAGGATTGCCAGAGTTCCAGAATTAGTTTTGAATTGGATTGCTGTGTCTGGGAGGCTCTGCTACCCCAGATCCGTACGCTGGTAAGGATACTGCTCTGGTGACTTTTGCACCTGGCTTTTGAGGGACATCATTTAGAGAATTAGTCAAATACCTAAGAAACACCTTGTGTTTATCCTCCTTGATATTTACCAGAGAGATTGACTTCATCTACCTGTGTCTAATGTCAGTGCTCTGAGGGCTGTGTTTAAAAATTATGTTTCAAATGAAAAATCAAATTGTGTGTGTGTGTGTGTGCGCGCGCGCACATGCACATGCATTGTTAGGCAACCTGTGGTCTGAGTTTTATGACATGGATTCAGCCATGTGCTTTCATCTTGGGAGTGTTCCTTGGCTTGTGTGTTCCCTTCCTGCCTCACCTGTCACAAATCCTCGTGCTACTTCTTTCTAGTGTCTCGCTCTCACTTGCCTGTTGGACGCCTTTGGACATCTCATTGTTTTCTTTCTTTTTTTCTTTTCTTTTTTTTTTAAATTTATTTTATTCTTTTTTAATTAAAATTTCTGCCTCCTCCCACACATTGCCCCCTCCCCCCTCCCCTCCCCCCCCTCCAACTCCCCCCTCCCCCCACTCCATGTTTTCTTTCTTTAACTTTACTATAAACTGGTATCTTGAATGAGATGTTTGCTTTTGTGGGGGTGATTCAAGACAGGGTTTCCTCTGTGTAGTCCTGGCTGTCCTGGAACTCACTCTGTAGACCAGGCTGGCCCCAAACTCAGAGGTTTGCCTGCCTCTGTCTTGCGAGTGCTGGGGTTAAAGGTGTGTGCCATCGTGGCGCAGCTGGGATGTATGTGTTTCAAGCGTGTTTTTTTATTGTGCCACAGCATGTGTGGCAGTCAAAGGATAACTTGGCAGGAAGACAGTTCTTTTCCTTTCACCATGTGGGTCCCAGGGATTGGACTCAGATTATAAGGTGTGTTGGCGAGTGCCTCAATCCATTGCGCTATCGCAGTACCCACAGTGTAGTTTTCAAAAGTCCCGTATGCCTTGAGATTGTTTGCTCAGGGCAGGCAGAGCTGTGGGCACTTGAAGTTGAGTCTACTTTTCAAAACCTTTGTTTTCAGTATCAGCTCTTTGGTTTTTAAACGTTGGTGACTACCCTAGTCTGGTTTCTGCTTTAATAACAGAATGCCTAGACTGGGAAATACCATGAACTGGGGAAAATATGAAGAACAGAAATTGACTTCTCACTGTTCTAGAGCCTTGGTGGTCCAGGTGCATGGTCCTCGTGTCTGGTGGGCCTCCTTGCTGTATCATTACACTACATACAGGCAATTGAGCATGCAGACATGGAAAGAGCAGATGAGAGCACGCGCAGGGCTCCTAAGAAGCCCACGGTTAGGAAACTAACACTCATGACAGGAGACACTTCTAGGTCTGTTTACTTCCTGCACATCCCAGTCCCAAATATTCTCAGAATAGTGGTTCAGTGTCAGCATGACCTTTGGAGGGGGCATTCAAACTCAGCAATGGCATGTTTGCCTTTAACACAGATGGCATATGTGCCCAAAACAATAGCGGTCCCACAGCACTTGTGGAGGCCTCTTTGAGTTCATTAGCTGTGCAGGAATCCAGAGGTCCCTGAGCAGATCTGTGGAGCGCTGGCCCCAGCTATTCCAGGACTGGCTTGGGGGTCTGGGGTCCACACACTGAGAAACACTGCTTTTCATGCTATTGGGAGATCTCATGAACATGTTGTCAGCACTATTGGGAGATCTCATGAACATGTTGTCAGCACTGAGTTGAGAAATTAAACAACATTCCCCAAACTTATTTGGCCATGGATCCTTTTTTTTCCACATCAAATCTCTGTCCCTTGGAGCCAGGGATCCCGTAAAACAGGCATTGGGAAATGCCTCTGTAAGCAGTTTTTCTCCTAAGCAGGCAGAGAATCAGTGTGAAGGCCAATCACTATGAAAAAAGAATTTAATCTCTCTAAAGCCATGATGGGAAGAGCAGTATTCCCTTTGCACTTTCACCCCTGTCCCCGTAGTCTGCAAGAGGAGAGCTCCGTGAATGTCCCTGAGTGTGGATCACCAAGGGCCTGCTGCTAGTGCAGTGGTGGGGGTGGACGGGGTGTTCTGTGAGCCCCGTATCCATTCAGGTATTGGGTCTGTTTATTTGCTTGCTTTAGGCTTGTCCTTGTGTACCACAGCATAACCAGAGACAGAGAGCAACAGTTTACCACTCTGTCATCCAACAGCACGTGGCTGGCCTTACTGGTCCTCCTTGCCTGCCTAGCAGTGTAATAAAGAACATATAGTTTAGATACTATACTCCTTTATCTTGGAAGTAGAATATGTTTGCCCCCCCCCTTTTCCCCAAATGTTCATTTGTTTTTTTTTTAAACAACCTGGTTAACTGCCTGCAAATTCCTCAGTTCAAACCCATGTCAGTGCACCCTAGAATTATTTGCTTTGTTGTAAGTTTCTTCTGTATTGGAGACAGAAGAAATGTGATTTTAAACTTAGAAGCGTCTAGATGTTTATATAGTTCTGGGCTTTGTTTTTAGTCATTATCTGGGTAAATTTCTTTAGTGTCATGGCTTTTCAGAAATTATGAGACAGAACGTTACTTACAAGTTAGCGCCTTGTCCCGCAATGTAGAGAACACAGGTGGTGGGTTTATTGTGTGATTTTGGTCTCAGCTCATGGGGCTGGGGAGAGAATTGTGCCCAGATTTTTCCTCCTTTGAACTCATTGCCATCATGCCGAGGTTAAATTGAGCCATGGTGGAAATGTTTATTTCATGGGTGTTGACAACTGCTCTGCTCTGCAGAGTCCTCCAGCCTCTGTGGAAGCTGGTGTTCAGTGGAACACCATGGGGCCAAGGCTAACTCTCATGCTGGCTTGATTTGAGTTGTACATCCATGTCTGAAATGCTTGGGATAGAAGTGCTTCCAATTTTTTTTTTTCAGATTTGGAATATCTTCATATACCCGTGGGATATCTTGGGTGTGATACTCAAGTCTAAGCATGAAAGTCATATATGTCTCATGCCTACCTACACATAGCTTTAAGGTAATTTTATTCAGCATTTTTAGTGTGCTGACGTTTTGACTATGACCCATCCCATGAGAACAAATGGGAAACTTTCTCATTTGCCTTTGGGAACAACAAAAGTTTGGGATTTGGAGTCATTTCAGATGATGGATGCCCAACTATACAATCAGGTATCCCTTGGGTCCCTTTATAACTGTAACTAAAAGGCCTTTCAGACCTTTTACCCTTTAATCCTTGGGCAAAATTTTACCATCTAGTGAAATGTACCTTGGTGTGTATAGATGGAGACTTCTGTCCTGCCCAGTCCCACAGCTGTTCAGTCCTAAAGAAACACATAGAGGCTTATATTAATTATAAACTGTTTGACCTTTTAGCTCAGGCTCATTATTAACTATCTCTTACAACTCAAATTAACCCATAATTCGCTTCCATGTTTAGCCACTAGCTTGGTACCATTTATCGGCGAGGCACTCTCATCTTGCTTCCTCTGTGTCTCCCTGCCTTTTCTCTTCCCAGAATTTTCCTAGTCTGGTTTCCCTGCCTATACTTCCTGCCTGGCTACTGATCAATCAGCATTCTATTAAAGTAATATGAATGACAAATTTTTACAGTGTACAAGAGTATTATCCTACAGCAGGTGTGTGAGCACAGGGTCCTAGTATTTATTTGTCAGTTAGACAAAGACCTCATCAATTAGGTTCTTTAAACATGGACTGCTTATGCCCTCTTTAATTTCACTGGTGTGACATAATACTACCTTGTGGCCAAATAGTTCTTTGTGACTGGAAATGAGCCTCCTTGGCATGGGCATTATTTGGTCATGGAGTTAAGGGGAGCCGATTCCGTGATGGATCTATATTCACTTGGCTTGGGTGCTCTTTTACTGAGGTGGCTCAGGGAGACTTGGTGATGGATGGTGGTTCAGTGGGTTTGGATTACCATCTGTTATTTTTTTTTTTTATCACAAAGCAGCCAGGAGAATAGATTTCCTGCCATAATACATTATTTGCAGGCTTAAAGAACCAGTGAAGTGCTGGGTGGTGGAATATACTTTTATTCCCAGCCCTTGGGAGGCAGAGGCAGGCCAGCCTGGAATAGAGAGAATTCCAGGACAGCCAGGGCTACACAGAGAAACCTTGTCTTGAAAAACAACAGCAACAACAACCATAAAACTATTGGAAAGGTGAGTAGAGAGATACCCTGTTTTGTAAACATTAAATGAAGCAGCTTGCCCACCTTCCTTCTCTTCCTCTGTGCTCTCCATTAATGGCTATTTCATTACACATGGATCAAGTTGTGTATAGCTTTATTCAAGATGGATTATTGGATTCCTGTTATGATTTTTTTAAAGGCAGAGATAAAAGTCTAGCAACACCTCAAAGCCTTCTGTTATTTCATCACTCCATGATACTGAGGAAATTAGTGCTAAATACCTGCATATTTTAGTATTTTTCTGAATGTAGGGATTTATTTTCTTACTCCCCACTTTGAGGAAAAGGCAGTGTGTGTGGGAAGTTAACATAGGCAATAGAGAGTCAGGTTTTCATTTACAGCTCATTGGCATAGCCTAATGGCCAGGAGCGTGGGTCAGGAGTCAGACCGCCCTGCCTGTTATCCTCTTCCTCCTGCTAGCCCTAGGAAACTGGGAAAATTATTTAATGGTCTATAGTTCAGTCTCTTCAGCCTGCAGCAGGGATAATGATAACACTTGCCTGGGACCTCTCAACGACCCATTGAGTACTTTGTGAATAGCTGAAGAAAGATCTCTCGCCATGAACAGACCCTATGGGTCCTTGCAGCGGTTTAGTAAGTGTTAGGGAAACAGGAGTTTCAGGAGAGGTTGCATGGTTAGGCAAAGGTGACTGAAGCTAATGAACATCCTCCGCTGGCCGCCCTTGTCCAGGGTCTCATCTGTATAACCAGCCAGCGTGGTTGTGACCACAATGCACGGTGCTAAGGAACTGGTGAGTTAGTGGAAGATACCATTGCCATCACTGTCATTTCAAAGGCGAGAGGCTGGGGTGGTAGTGGGCTCATGAAAGTCTGTGACATGTACAGGGGAATCTTAGAGAAATGAAGAGTTTACCAGAAGCCCAATGGAACTACGGATAGAGAGCCCCATTTCCTTGACTTTGGACCTTTCTTCCCGAATACTGACTAGGTATAATATGCCATCGTGTGATTCAAACAAAAGAGAAAGTAATAGAATATGAGATTAAGAGTCTCTGTGATCACACCAGCCCACCCGGAGTCAGTCACATTCCAGGTCACCCCAAACAGTATGATTCCACAAACTAAATAGTACTTCTGTTTCTTTGCCCAGTATCCCGCTGTTCATTTTAAAATACATTGTGCATACACATAGGTGCATCGCGGCCACTGAGTCAGCAGCTGGTGCCATGGTGCAGTATGGCTCGTCACCCTGTGTCACCTTGGGGCTCTCCCAGCAGGAAGGCCAATAGCAGATTCAGCCCCTTAGGGCCATGAGACAAAATAAATCTCTTTTCCTCACAAGGTGTTCTGCCTCATGAATTTCATTATTGTCACATAAACTAATGCACAAATATAGAAAAATCATGAGAACAGATACACAGCCTAGTTAATGATTTAGTGTGAACAGCCTTGTGATGACTACCCCAAATAAAAAAATAGAATCCTTGTACCCATAAAGTATCTTCTGCCATCCTTCCCTATAGTCTCAAAATTGGTCTTCTCATTGTGTGTGCGTGTGATGTTTATATTGTGTGATGTGTATATGTGTGTGTATATGTGTGTACTGTGTTAGGCTGGCTGGCAGTCAGCTCCAGGGAGCCAGTTGTCTTGTTTTTTCAGCACTGAAATTACCCCCATGCCTGGCATTTTACATGAATGCGGGGAATCAAAGCTGGTCCCTTGTGTTGGCTGTACTTTATCCGCCACACTCTCTCCCCAGCCTCCCTCCTCTTCAGCTGGTCGCTCCTGAGCTGTCCTTTGGCGTCATGTTCCTCTAGCCGGTCCTGGAATAAAAAAGGCTACTTACCTTACTCTGCTTTTATTCTGAGTAATTCACGTGTTTTATTTTCATTTGGTAATCTAATAAGTTGTTTGGGTGAATTCTAGCAGTTCTCTGCTTTGACTTTGATGCCGTTTTCTGTGCCGAGTACTGGCAATGTTCACCAGCTTTGTGGTTACTTTGGATTCTTAGCTAAAAATTATTCCATTATTAGAATATCAAATAGTGAAATTGATCAGTTCTTTGGACAGCTCTACAATGGCTACAGGACTGTGTGTACTTGGCAGGGGCTCGAGTTCTAGTTCTTTGCCCAATAGCAGGAAGCCAAGGGCTGACCCCTTCTTCCTCTCCATCGTCACTGCTAACATCATGGCAAGTTCTGTGTCGTGAGCAAGGGAGTGAGTGGACATAATATGGTGACTGATAGCAAGCTGGAAAATGACTGTCCTTAAACATGAAAACCACCCCTGGAGATGACTGAGAAGGCTCCCGATGGGTTGCTGAATGACCACTTGGTTTGGACTGCTAACGTTCTTCTCAACACTAGAACCCAAATGACATTTATTAGTCAACGTTTTAAAACATATGGAAGGGAGTGGAGGAAGAAAGAGAAAGAAAGGGAGGGGGAGGGAGAGAGGAGAGAGAAAGGGAGAGGAAAGGAGAAAGAGAAAGAAAGGAAGAGTGTGAGGGAGGGAGGAAGGGAGGAAAGGGGGAAAGCATTGTGGAGGGTAGGCTCCAAGAACCCCATGTGCCAACATTCAGATTGCAGGGGCAGCTGGCATTTTCTGCGTGTAGTTCAGACACATGCATAAGACACTCAGCGTTTTTCAGTGGGTTCAAAAGAAATGACAGGTATCAGCTACCTTTATTCTCTAAATATTTGAGCACATGCCTAAAGAAGAGTATCAGCCAGGTAGCCACTATCACTTCCAGAGTGGACAGTGATGACTGGCATCCCTGGGCGGCCAGTATACATTCAGAATTCCCCAGTGGTTCCCAGCTGTCACCCATGGGTTTTTTTTCCAGCCATTATCTTGCAAGGAGATACACATTGCATTTTGTTATGATGCTTTTAGGTCTCGTATTTATGAATAACAACCTTTCCTTTTTCCTTGATGGCAAGGCTTTTCATAAATTTTTTTAAGAAGTCCGATTTTCTTATAAAATGTGTATTTTTTTTAATGATTTGTGTGACTGTCCCTTTATGATCTCCTTTAGTTCTGTCAGTATGCATGGGGACTCTCTCACTGGCTTCCTATCCTGATTTCCTGCTCAGCACTCAGCACCCTGACCTCGGCAGAGTTGCCTTTCTGAATACAGATGGAAGCCGCTGACCTTAGGCGCTCTAGCTGTGGATTTCCTTCCTTTTAAATATGAAGCTTGAGAGACAAAACCGCGAGAGAACCAGCATTTTACCCACTTCATAAACATGAGATGCCATCCGGGCAGTATCCACCCTAATTTCTGACCCCCACAACTGAGTAACAGGCTCCAATAAGCACCTGGTGCATTCATTGTACCAGATGCCAGTGAAGGAAGCCTGCTCTCTCAGCTCCTGAGCCTCAAACCTGGATTCTGCACCCAGATCTGCCTGATTCAGTGGCTGGCTGCTTCACTGTGCTGAGAACTGTGTGATAGGTTTGCCAAATTTAGCCTAAGACTGCGATGTTTATCAAAGGAACAACACAGTACCAGGGAAAAATAACCATGGCTCCACGAGCTCACACGAGACGACATACTTGGTTCACAGCACCTTCCTGGTCTAGTTCCTTTCTGGACTCGTCTTCCTCTTTACTTGGTCCTTAAGGAGTTCAGTTTTGGTGGAACTCACTGTGTGTGTGTGTTGTCTGTCTTTCTCTGCAGCTTCTGTCAGCCCTTTCTTAAAGGGAAGGACAGCTTGAGAATGTGCAAATACAGTCGGCTGAACCCACGCGCACGTGTCTGCATTGACCCATTTTCTGTGTCCAGACCGTGCAATGGTTAGAGCGGAGGACTGCATACTCCCAGAGTTCTTTGAAGCGTCAGCTGTATTTTTAATTAGATTTCTTTTTGTAGGCTCTGTCAGTCTGTGGCTATAAACAGCACCTTCTGGTTTTCCGATGACATGATGAAAATATAAATGAATCTTGCAGATTGCATTTTATTATCCTCCGTATTAAGCACTCAGAGCTGGCGCTAGCGGGAATCGTGGTCTAGTGATGCTGATTAAATAAAGTCAGGCTTGGGCTTCTGGGCTGTTTTTCCGCCAAGCCAAACGGAATCGATATAAGGAAATATTATAATTGAGCAAAGTGTAGCAATCTAGCTGGTCAGGGAAATGTCGGGACTTGTGAACAGACTCTGTTGGGGCCACCAAGAAAGGGGGGGGCCTGTCACTTTAGCTTCTGACTTGTCCACAGAACCTTGAATGAGTTTCTTGATTGTAAGGTGCTGTTTTTCTCACCTGTCATGTAAAGAGTGTTTTTCTGGAATAGGCTTTGATCTGGTGTGGGGTGGTGGTATGGGTGGGACTTGAGAAAGGTCTCCGGAAGCCCCATAGGTGGACACTGCAGCTGTATTGCTAACAAAATGATGGCAGCTTGCCCCACTGTTACTGTGTATAGACAGAAAAGACAGGCCTGGAATCTGTCTTGGAAAGACGGGTTGGCTCTTCCTGGTGGCTTGACTTCATCTCTGTGTCATTGGAGGAAATGATGCCATTCCCTGATGCGAAGACCAGAGATGGATCAAGTTGGACTGGGGGACAAACATCAAGATTTCGTAATAGCCTCAAATGTGAAATATATATATATTAGGTACCCAAGAGGAGATGCTTAATGAGAGCTTGAACATTTGATTTGGGACTTGAAGGGCCCAGAAACATGTGTAAAAATGCATGAGTTCCCCTCATACATAAGACATGAAAGACATAAGACTAGCTGGAATTACCTGGGGACTTGATGGGAGGGCATAGGAAGAGAAGAAAGGGGACGTGAAAGGAGGGGAAAGGCAGTTCTGTACTCTTCAGCTAATGAGGTAGAAATCCTTAGTGCAGTGGAAAGATGTGTTTATTTAATGAGGCAGAAAGAAAACCAGGAGGATGAAGTGGTGGGGAAGCCAGGAAAGGCAATGAGTCTCAGAAGGATGGAGTTGCTGGCTCCTGCTGCTGAGCCATCCATTAAGATCATAGGTGTGGAACATCTCTTAAGTTAGGCAGTAGGGCCAGATGTGTGCATCAGCAGAGAGCCATTGGGTACCACCTCCCTTAAGATCAGGGAAGAAAATAACTGCATCGGACTGTAAATAGCAATAGCAGCAATGTGTCGGTGCACACTGCAGTTGTTTTACCCTGGGCTCGCATGCGATGAGATGCATTGAGTTCTTACTCTGGTCGGGCATGGTGCTGAGGGTTTTGCATGCTTTAATTCATCTTCAGGAAAACCGATGGACTAGGCACTTTTACCATGTCTTCAGAGGGGAAAGTGAGTGTTGGAACAAGCTCACGAACTTGCCCAAAGTGATAGAGTTAAAGGTGCCTCGATTATAATTCTTGACTCTAAAGAATTTTCATCAAATTAAATGGAGATAGCTTGCAGTGGTTAACCTTAGGAAGTGAGTGTTACATAGAATCTGGACCAGGGAGGACAGACAGGGCAGTGTTGAATTGGGGCTTTCTGGAAAGGAGAGAATTCAACATGGTGACCTCAGGAAAATGAAGGAGGCTGTGGATGAAGGCTTAAGGTTGAGATGTAGAATGGAAGAAGAAGATCTTGAACATTGATGGAACCTTTGGGGCTGGCAATAAAAGATAAAGGTAGCTATGATCTCCTGAGGGATAGAGGGGCTGGGATGGTGGTCTTAGAGGAAACTTCCACAAGGGGATGTCTATCACCCCAGCCGGGATGGAAGAATCCATGAGGATGCAATTAGAGCCACAGCAAAATGTATTATTGAACAATCTCTTTAGGAATTGCAAATTACAGTAATGAGAAAAAATATTTCAAAGACCTTTTGAAGATGACTCTTTTGTTATAGGTTCAAACACAAACCATAATCCTGGTGCTCATTGTGTGGTATTTTTGACACAGTAGCCTCACCATTAAGGCTGTGTTTACTTTGGTTCCTCACCCGACCCCCGCACCAACTTCTTCCCTGTCCATTAGGCTCAGCCCTTAGAACTTTAGGTCTTTGCTCAGATAAAGACTTTTACATAGATCTTCCGGAGTGACTGTAGTGTCCTGATACACCTCCCTCCTCTGGAGAATTCTGGCTCTTCCTTCAATGCAGTTTTACTGTCTCTCGGAGTTCTTCCCTGATGTCCTTAGGTAGAGTGTCCCTGGCTCTCCTGGAGTATTTGGCTGAAATGCCACATGGAATTATATTTAAGGGTGGGCGAAATTCAAGCTCTGCTGTTGTAATGGCTAATCTTCAGTACCAACCTGGCTGAAGTTAGAATCACTCAAGAGGTGTGTGTATGTATGTGTATGTGCATGTGTGTGTCTGTGTGTGCACATTTCTAGAGAGGTTTAACTGAAAAGAGAAGGCATACTCTCCTGTAAATCTGAGTAGCATCCACCCATGGCTGAGATCCTGTAAGGAATAAAAAGGGAAAAGGGGGCACCCGTTCAACATTTGCTGCTTCCTGGCTGTGGGTACAATATGATCAGCCACCTCGTGCTTTTGCCGTGTTTCCCTGCCATGATGGACTCTAATCCTCTTAAACCATGAACCAAAATAAAGCCTTCCTTCCTCAAGTTCCTTTTATCATGTGTTTTGTCATAGCAAGGAAGAAAAAAGTATCAAATACAGCGATTGGAGAGTTTTGTGCTCTTGGACAAGTCTGTTAACCCCTTGTTAGTTTTCTTGCCTTTAAATTGTACATGATTATCAGATATTGCGAAGATGCTATGGGGATGGAATAAATATTATACAGCACATATTAAGACTGAGAGGGGCAAATGGTAGCTGCTCAGTGAGCATCGGCTCTTGCCACTCAGGGTCTTCGGTCATGCAAAGGGTGCCAGTCCCTTCCTCTTTGCTCTTGGTTCTCATATCGTATCTTTCCCAGCAACAACTGTGCTGTTGTGTTCCCCCTCCCCCGGATTGTGACTGCCACTGGGATCTCACCCCTTCTGCAGGGTCTAGCATGAAGCAGGTGTTCAGGAGATAATAGGTTGACTGGTGGCTAATTCCTCCTTAAGTCAATATGATTTATCTTTGTTTACAAAACATACCCTGCAAACTTTGGTTTGACTTTCTAACAATCTCGCGGGGTTTATTTTTTAAGGGAAAAGTGAAAAGTAAGAGCAGTTTTACTCTGCTCTATCTTACAATTTCAGCACGAAGTATGCAGAGATGTTGCAGTTGATTAAGTCAGAGAGGAGCAGGAGAGCTGGGGGCAAAATGAGCTGCAGCGAAGCCTCTTCATGAATGAACGAGCGTGGCTTTTATCGTTAACACGGTGCGAGAGAAAATCATAGCCTCTTGAAAAGGACCTGCTATTGCACAACTTAAGGAAAATCTTTAAGTTAAGTGGAAATCTACTTCATCTTCAGGGAGCAGCCTTTTGTCAACAAACAGAATCTCTTCATCAGAAGGCTTGGAGTGACGACTCACTCCTGTAACACTGGAAGGCAGAAGCCGCACCATCTTTTAAAGTTTGAGGCCAGCCTAGGCTACATAGAAAGTTTCTGGCTAGCCAGAGCTATGTGGCAAAATCATGTCTCTAAACAAACAAACGAACAAATTGAGGGCGAAGAGATGGCTTATGGTTAAAAGTTCTTGGTTTTTGCTCTTGCAGAGGACCTTGTATGAACTCCTAGCACCCACAAGGTGGTTCACATGGTGATGTAACCTCTGTAAGTCCTGCTCTAGGGGATCCGACACCCTCTTCTGACTTCGGTAGGCACTAGGCACTCACATGGCTCATGTACATATGTGCAGGCAAAACATTCATACACATGCAGTAAATATATTTTTTTTAGAAAACCCAAACCAAAAACAACATGTCAAAGATCCTCTCTTATCATTGTACTAAATATTGTGAACATTTATTGAAAATGCTCTTTAGATCTGTAGTTGTTTGTGGTTTCCTTTCAGAAATCTACAGACAATTCATGAAAATGTTTCTGAACTACTGTTTGCATACATGGTAATGATCAGGCTGGAAGACCAATTCTTGGCAGCCTTGGGCTGTTCATTGCAATTATATAATAACAATAGTAGCAAAGCAATTAACAGACTGTAGGCTATGATATACAGCGTGTCACATTATAAACACATCGTAAAAATGGAGCTGTGTGGTTTTCTTTTTGAGTCTGGCTTCTCCATATTTCAGAATCCAAATGATTCAGAACAGAGCCAGGGACCTAGATAAATTCAGAATTACCTTTGAGCTCCATGGAAAGGAAATCGGATACAGATGAGCTTCCTCCAAAATTGGCTTGCACTGAGCAGTGTGAAGACACATGGCAGTGGCCTTGGCTTCTGCTTTTTTTTTTTTTCTTTAAATATGGAGGCAGAGAAAAAACTTTTCTTTTCTTGGAAAACCAGGTTTTGATAAATGAGTTATTCAGTGACGTTTACTCTCATGGTCTCCAACAAATTTTGTGGTCAGAAATTAAAGTGGGTTGACCCTGAGCGTAAAGCAGGGAGGATTTGATACAAGGGCTTCCTGAAGGATATAGCCAGGGAATAGCGGATGGTTTACTGCCATCCTAAGAATTTCTGAGGATTCCCTTGAATGAAGAGATGTGTTGAGGCTCACCCTTGATAAGATAGTGCTGGTTGGTAGTTTTTGTCTATGTATTCTAGCATTTTAATGTGTTATCTGCACCCACTACATGCGTGGTGTGTGTGTGTGTGTGTGTGTGTGTGTGTGTGAGAGAGAGAGAGAGAGACACCATTAGGGAACTGTGGGGGCTTGGCTTCTACACTGATGCCTGAGGTTCAGAGTCATTGGTGGGAGCAATGAGAGGTATAGTGGTTTGATCTCTAAACCTTAGAGATTATGAGCTGCCTGCTCGAGACTAGATGGGAGGCCAGGTAGAAGCCCTTGGACCAGCTTCTGAACTCTCTATCAGGTGTGTTTAATCCATGACCTGGGGGCCATGCGTGGCCTAGGATAGCTATATTAGTGACCCAGCACAAAATCACACCATATAATCGGAGGTGTTATATTGTGACTTTCTTTTTATAAACTTGATTGTGAGGTTCTTAAATGTGAACTTTATAGTCGACAGCACCATACTACAGTGTCAAAAGGCTGGACAAGTCTGGCTGATGGAGGATAACAGTGATTTGGAGAAAAGTAGCCAATAGGAAGTAAAGGAATGGGTGGGTCTAAGTTCCAAAGGAGAATAATGAGTTGTTAATGGGTGTGATGGATGTGGAAGGAAGGGTTTGGTGTGGCTTTGTCAGTTAGAGCTGGACAGCTGTGAGGATGGAGTTTTGGTGGCTGAGGAGGAGTGGGGGTAGGAACTGGGTAGAGTGTTCTTCACTGTCCTGGTACTCCTCCCTGCTGGACCCCGAATCCTCCTGAGCCTGGGCTTTCTTCACAGATGCCCTGTAACCTATGGTCTTACCTCAAGCACACACGCGCGTGCGAGTAGACACACACACACACACAGACACATGCAAGGTCTTAGACATAGTCCTAGCTAGCCTGGAACTCACTCTATAGAACCAGACTGACCTTGAACTCTAGAGATTCACTTGCCTCTGCCTCCCAAGTCCTAGGATTAAAGGTGTATGCCACCACACTCAGGATCTCTTAAGAGCTTGGCTGAGCTTCCCACCCTGAGTTTGTGTCTTTGAAAAGTGGTCATGGAATGATGACAGGCTAGTGCCTAGTTGGCAGAATTGCTAAGACCCCTCAGTCAGCTGGGATCCAGGTAGAGGTTGGGAGGGTCTGAGCCACGACACTTAATTCCCTACAACTGGACCTTTGGTAATGGCAGTTAATCTTAATATTGATGACTGGCACCTTCATGAAGGGAAGTTGATTAGAAGTGTTTAGAGTCACAATACAAAATGTGAGCCATCGTGAACACCTCAGAAAGATACTTGTTTAAACTGTCTGGACGAGTTTGTTCTGAATTGGATTGTTTCTTCTGTAACTATTAAGTACCACTTAGCAGTGAGCTTTCCCGCCCTGCTGTTTTCTTTATGGGAGGGCTGTTTTTTTCCCTATTGCATGACTTGTGCTTGCATCAAGGATTTTATCAGCACAACCTAAATTGCTTAATTTATTTGTACAAATTTATTTATAATAGTTCCTTGTTGTGTTTTTAATATTTTTATGCTCTGCAGTGACACCATTTGTCATTTCTGAATCTGGTAATGTCTATCTTCTTTTTCTTTTGCCTGTCTATGTCTCCTGGTATGCTTCAGTATTTCTATCCAATTTTTGTTATGCTACCCCTAGTTTAAGAATATTTGGGGAGATCCCACAGATATTTTGCTGTTAAGTTAGAATTTAATTCTTTTTTGTCAGAACACACACTTTAGATAAATGCTTTTAAGTGTATTGAGAATTGTTGTATGACCTAGAATTTGGGCTGGCTTGGTAAATGTTGGAGGATGGAATATTCTAGAAATAACAGACCAGTTGGGTCCATAGTGTTATTCATGTGTTCTATGTTATTATTAATTTTCTGTTTGTGTATTTTATTAAAGAGAAATATTTACATCTCCGACTCTACTTATGGTCTCTCCCTCTTTGTCATCCTAACTGCTTTGCTTTGTGTATTTTAAAGGTTTTTTTTAAAATACATAGTGAGATACGTTGATGTTCAAGATTATGATGTCTTTGTCAGGGAACTAACTGACCCCGTAGGATGAAAGAGCTTTCTCTATCCATGCTTTTACTCTCTGTTCTGAGGTTTCTTTCTCTGATGCTAGCAGACTGGCCGAGCTTTCTTGTGACTCAGGTTATGCGCATCTTCCAATTTAAACAGTGCATTTGTGGGTAGCTCAGGGTTGACTCAACTTCTGAATTGGCCTAACAGCCTCTGTGCTTTAATGGGGGACTCTGGGGCCATTCTCGCGTACTGTCACTATTGGCATGGTTGGTACAGAGCCTCCATCCTTTCTGTGTGTTCTGTCTGGTCTGCCTCTTCCATTCCTTTCCCTCCCTCTTTTCCTCCTTATCTCTTTCCCCTTTTTATTGTTGAGTATTTTTATGGCTCCATTTTCTTCCTTCTTATGGCTTATTAGACATGACTTCTATTTTTGTGTATTGGAGGTTTTCTTAGGACCTATTACAGACATGTCTACCTGGTATATGTCAGGTCGGGCATTTGGAGAATGAACAAATGAAACACTGAGTACCTTGTGCCCTAGCAAATGATTGCTGACAGTCAGCGACGCCATGAATGTCCTGTGCTGTCATTTCTGCACGTTGGCTTTAATCTCTAGTTATGGCATTAGTCTCGTAGGTGAGGGCCCTGCGGACCACCAGTATGTTAGTGTATAGGGTCTTTGTTCTTTCTGTCTGTTGTTGTTGTTTATTTTTATGTTTAGAGAGCATAGACCCACCATGGAAGAGAGATACTGTGACCTTGACTTCCTGTTGTTGAACCCCCCAAAATAGCAGTATTACCAGGAAGAACAGACACGCCATTGTCTAAGTTTACCTCACTTGATCCACGCAAAGCCACATTTTCCCATTCTTGGAATGTCATGGTTTTTTTAGGGCTCTTGATTTTTTTTCTTTTTTTTTTTTTAAGTATTGAACTTCCTGGTTATAAAAGAAAAACTTATGCTTTTGTTTCCTTTTCTTCTTTTCCAGCAAGTCACTGGCCGAAGTTTTGGTGATAAAGACTTCCGGACAGGGCTAGAAAATGGGATCCTTCTTTGCGAGTAAGTAGCACTTGCGTTCCCTTGGCTTATTCTAGATGTCCTTGATATTATTGTCTGTAAATTTCCAGTGGAAGATTTTTTTCTTTTGTTTATTTACTTTCTTTTTTTAAAGATAGGGCCTCATGTCTCCTCATGTAAATCTGGCTGGCTTAACACTCACCATATGGACCAGGATGCCCTTGTACTCACAGAAACCTGCCTGACTCTGCCTCCTGAATCTGGTCTCTAGTCTTTCTTATTTTTGACTGAGTCATAGTTTGAATCTGTGTGCTTTAGGAGAAACCACTGGAATAGGCAGGGGACGTGCATGGAGAGAGCGTCTCCATATAAAAGGGCATGGTGGGGACCATAGTCTTAAATTAGATGGAGAAGCAGAACCCATGGGTAGGATGCAGTTCCCAGGAATTTCAGCCCCAGTAGCTGTGAGGTTACAGGGCTGACTGAGCTATAAGGGGACACAGTGTTTTTGGACACTCAGGGCATCTTAACAGCAGGCCAGGATGTGTTCTCACTAGCCCTACTGTGTGCAGGGGTTGGGCACATTGAGCTTGTGTTGTTGATAAAGTTCCAGAGTAGATAGTCATGGCATTGTCTGTTGTATTTTGGAGCAAGGCTCTGTCATAGAACAGTTCTGTGAGTGTAGTCGGAACTTTCTAGAAAGTGTCTTTAGTCATAAAATAATCCAGACTTGCAACATTCCAACCTCCCCACAGCCTTGATGTTCTAATCAGTTAAGCATTCCTGCAGAATGTTCAGTGGAAGGTGTGGTTCCTTCCAAGAGTCTTAGTTCACAGAAACCATACCCGCTGCCCTGGTGGTGAGCTCAGGGAAGCCTGGGAACAGTAGAGTGGGAGATCTCCCTTCCCACCCTGTGTTCTGATGCAGTAGAGAGGGAGATCTCCCTTCCCACCCTGTGTTCTGCTGCAGTAGAGAGTGAGATCTCTCTTCCCACCCTGTGTTCTGCCTCAGTAGAGAGTGAGATCTCCCTTCCCACCCTGTGTTCTGCTGCAGTAGAGAGTGAGATCTCCCTTCCCACCCTGTGTTCTGCTGCAGTAGAGAGGGAGATCTCCCTTCCCACCCTGTGTTCTGCTGCAGTAGAGAGGGAGAGCTCCCTTCCCACCCTGTGTTCTGCTGGCTGACATTAGCAGGTGCATTCTCAGTACTTGGACCCTGAAGCAGTCTGTCAACAAGGGTGATGCGGAGGGAGGGGGGACCAGCTTGCACTCCTGCACCCATGGCGGCTCTGAGGAGTAGCCGGGATGCTGAGAGTGTGCCGCCATCCAGAACTGGAGAGGTTGGTAGGTGGGTGCTGGCGAAGGAGTTCTCACTCAGAGCTGCCCGCTGTGTCGTGGTGCTGAAAAATACAAAAGTTCTACAGTTTCAGTGTTTGAAAACTGAGCAGGTTATTTCTCTTTATAGCGGGTATTCCATAGTATGTCATTTTCTCTGTTTTGTTTTGGATATGAAATTCCCCTCGCTTCCATGGGCTCATGAGTTTGAATGCTTGGTCTTCAGCTGGAGGCACAGTTCCGGAAGACTCTAAAACTTTTGGGGCCTAGCTGAAGGAAGTGGGGCACAGCGGGGGGGGGTACTCCACTTCTTGTCCCATCTCTGCTTCCAGATCTACCCAGTTGTGAGCAAGTAGCCTCACACTCTTTCCACACCAGTGAGGCCTAGCTTTGCCATCAGACCCTCCCTGCAATGCCGGGCTATGCTTTCAAATTCTGGAGTCAAAATAACCCCCTTTTCTAGTTAGTTCCCATCAATAAGGAAACTAAATAATACAGATTTAAAGTAGATGATATTGTCTATAAAAATTACTTAGGACTTTTGAACTTGGCATTATTCAAGCTCAGTTGGGGGCTTCTATCAGTGTCAAGACTTTACTTAGAAAATAAACTCTCATTTTCCCAAATTAGATAAATTCTCAGTATTAGTTGTAGCTCTGTAAAGACTTCCATGATTTTTGTGTGCAAAAGATGTCCTGGATTGTTCACAAGTCTAAAGAAAACTCTCTGTTGATTCTCACTGAGAAGGAAGGCACTTCCCTATGAGGAGCCTGACTGCAAATTAACCCATGGGTTCAAAAGTACCGTCACTGAACCCATTTTACAGAAGGAATAGCCAAGGCACGGAAGAGGAGCAAATAGCTTGGGAAGCCCATGCAGAAAGAAAGACTTCAGTTGAGAAACTTGGATTTATCAGCTTTGCTCCTTAAAACTGTAGAGCTAAGGCTTTAGGGGAGAGAGAGGAGGGAGGCCGAGAGGCTGATGGGAGAAAGGCTAGAGAGCTGATGGAGAGGCAGTCCAGAGTTGACTGCTGGCTCTCAGCTGGGCAGAGGACGAACAAACTGGATGGCGTGATGGTCTTAGGAAAGCAGAAGCATGAAGAGTCTGGTGGTCCTGATGGGACCAAAAGGCAGGACCATAGACTATGGAGCAGGGAGAGCTGGAAGAACAGGGGTCTGTGGTCAGCAGATGATATCAGCCAGGTAGAGATGAATGAGAATGACGGACCGGAACAGAAGGAAGATGAGAGTCAGGAGAGAGCAAAGATGGACACCTCCAGGCGGCATGTAAGATGAGAAGTGAGTAGCATCAGAATCCCCTTTCCCAGCTCTCTCTGCCTTCACGTGGCTCTGCGCTGTAACCCTGTAGAGGGACCCTCGTGTATATAGGTGTATATAGTTTACGTGTAGGAATAGCAAGTATAGAGTGAGCACATTCTTTTCATTCCAATACATGTGTTTTTCCCTCAGCAGCTCACCTTCCTCTGTTGTTTTCGCTAAGGGTGTGTCGTGGAGGTGCAATGCCTAAGTGACCTGAGCCCCTTGCTGAGAGTTTCATAAGAGGTCTGGGACCAAAGTGTGACCAAGCTCCAAGTGTCACGTGCACGTGATAAGTGTCACACTACCAGAAATAGGAACCAGTGCTACACCGTTTTCTTGAGGATGTATGGGTCCATGAAGAAGCCGCTCCTGGGATGGAACGGCAACTACGGCTGTCCAGATTGCCGTGAAATCACTCCAGAAGGGGAAGTTTCTGCCTTCCTGTTCTACCATGACTTTGTCATTCAGACAGACCTCCAAAGAATTTCACATAGATACGAGACTGGCAAATTATGGTCTTATTTTTGTACTGAACACCTTGTTCGGAATAGTCTTTATGTATTAAAATGCCTTTTCAGAGGAACTAGATGAGCCCCCAAAGGACTATGAGATTGACTTTAGATATAAATTGCTTATTCTTATAAAGTGAGGTGATTGAGTTTGATCAATGCAGGATATTACTTTGGTAAATCAAATATTTTTTTTTAAACCAAAGAATCACTCAGAAGTTTCTTTCAACTTTTCCCTTCAACTTTTTATTTTGAACAATTTCAAACGTATAGAATACCTATAATAATATACAGATACCTGTATATCATGTACCCAGGAATACTGATTACTCTCCTTTTGCTATATTTATGCTATTCATTAGCATGTATACCTCTTTTTGCACTAAGCATTTGAAAGTGAGATACAGATATCATAAAACTCAGTTCCTAAATTCTCGAATGTGCATCATCTAAATCCAAGGATATTCTCCTGTAAGACATTCAGCCACACCCAAAGCCGTGTGAGAAAGCACAGTGAAACATTCAATGTAACTCTGCTTGGCACTCCACCACTAGCTGTCCCTATTGTTGTCAGTGGAACTAGGCCAAAAGCCAATTATGGCGATGACGTGGTCAGTGCCCCCCTGTGTCACCGCGCACCCGTCTGTGCTCTCCCAGGGGCTGCCAGCTAGCAGCAGGGTGAAGGAATTTGCGTTTTACTTCCTAACTTCTCTTGTCTGGTTGGTGAGCAAAAACTGGGCAAGACATATTGAGCCCCTTTCAAACCCGCTCATCTGTGAATAATGAACTTTGGCTGGCAGGGCTTGGGAACTAGAATGCTTATTTCACAAACAAAAACCCTGACCACTGTACCGATGTCACCTCCTCCTGCTTCTCCAGTTTGCAGTGGCTTCTTCCTCGGGCAGCCTGTGTAGAGCTCTGCAGGCAGACCCAGTGGGTTTCTCTCTGTGGCTTCTAAGTACCATTTTTAATTTTACTCTAATATTGTCATAGAACTCCATCTCTGTTGTGTATCTACCTATGTTGCTTACACTAGACCCCCCAGCTTCTTGAGAGCGCTTTTGATATATCTGTGTATTTCCATCATTGGGCATTGGCTTGGCATGTAACATCTGCACCAAATACTTGTTGAAACTGAGACCCAGTAGTAAAACCTATGTATGCCTAGGGCTTTAGGACCACCCTAGTCTCTCTTCCCACAATGTTATTCCCCCCCCCTCTCTCACACACACACACTACACACACACACACTTCACACACACACACACACACTACACACACACTTCACACACACACTACAGACACACACACACACTACACACACATACTTCACACACACACACACACAAATTTAATACAAAGAACATATCACTGAATACCAGGGCAGTGAAGGCTGGGGCATCTGTTCTCTTTAAGTATGAGATTATTCGCTGGGACCCTGATTTTTCTAGGTGGTAAGGAGCCACATGGATGAGTCTTATTTTGCCAACATGTTCCCATGGAATGCCATGAGCATGTGAGTCTACAGATAAGTGACCAATAAAGAAAGCTGCAGTGGGCTTTTGTCTCTGTTCTTATGCTGCCAAAATAATTTTCTGAAGATAAGAAATCAGCTGGTCCACTCTTGTTTATGCTGTTCCTGATAAATGAGCTGCTTGCTCTGAGAAGGAGGGCTTGTCTTGGATTCCTGTCATGATTTCAGCATGAGATGTGGTATGCACAGATATGACTGGCCCTCTATGACAGATGGGAGCCGATGGTACAGCTCTGTTAGGAGGACTTCTTGTCATGAGGGGGACTTGTGGTGTGCTGTCCATGCAGAGCACAGCACAGCACAGCACGGCACAGCACAGCACAGCAACAAGTTAGGCACCGAGGGGTATAAGCAGGAATGTGAGGCATCATTTTCAAAGACTTTATAATGTGCTTCTAGAGTGATCTCTCTCTCTCTCTCTCTCTCTCTCTCTCTCTCTCTCTCTCTCTCTCTCTCTCACACACACACACACACACATACACACATTCTCTCTCTCTTTCTCTCTCTCTCACACACACATTCTCTCTCTCTCACTCTCTCTCTCTCTTTCTCTCTCACACACACATTCTCTCTCTCTCTCTCTCTCACACACACACACACACACACACACAATGTAGTGAAGTTAGAGTAGAAATCAGTGTCTCAATCAATGTAGAGATGAAAAAGATTTGATCTCCAGGCTTTAATAAAAGAGTAAAAGGAAGATATCATTGTGATTGGATGAACAGTTATGAAGGAGATGATTTATCAGTTGGGTTTCATTTTACGTAGGCCAAGGGAAGCACTCACTTTTATAGGAGAACTATTTTTAGTTTCATTTTGTGTTTTTTTATTCTTCTTTCTCAATGTTTTCACAGTGCTTCTGGTCACAAATAGCCAGTTCTCCAACACCAGCCAGGTGTCCCATAACATCTTATTCTTAAAAATTACTTTTAATTTTTTTTTTAATTTTATGTGTATGATTGTTTGGCCTGCATGCACCACATGTGTGCCTTTTGGAGGCCAGAAGAATGCATCAGATCTACTGGAACTGAAGCTACAGATAGTTGTGAGCCACCATGTGAGTGCTGGGAACTGAACTCACATCCTCTACAAGAGCGATAAAGCCTCTTTATCACTAAGTCATCTCTCCAGCCGCCTCTTAGTCTTGACGCTAACTGGAGTCAGTGTATATTCCACAAGGTAAGGGCTCTATGCCACAAGACCATACCCTCGTCAGCCCCATGGGTTAGCCAGGGCAGCTGTCTCACTCAGCTACAGATTGGAGGAGCCCGGGATCTTCTTCCTTGGGTTTTATCAATTGTTAAGCCGGCTTTTCAGACAAATGCCTTGGGTACATATACTAGTTTATCAGAAGAGTTACTAAGGAGAAACTGTGATGAAGAGATGGCTTTGGGTAAGGTATGAGGCAACAGACATGGGTCTGCAGAGCCCTCCCCGGGGAGTGGTGGGGTGGGTCACACTAGCATCTGACAGCCAGCCGTGCAAAGTCTCTCCTTGCTTGATCTTTAGAGACTTCTTATGTGACTCCATCACATAGGCCTGCTTGATTGTTAGCTCCCCTTCCCCAAGGATGGAAGTCACACTGGAAGTTTGAAACTTCTTCTTAGTTTTGATTTTTCTAGTGATTGGATTTCTATTGAAACACCCACCAAGCATCACCTCTTGCAACAAGAGATGCTCTTGTTCCTCAGGAAATTTCATGAAGAGTTCTGCTTCAGTGACCAGGATCGAAGACCATTCCCATCACTAGGGAAGCCATAAAAGTTTAAGGGGATGTATGCCAGGAACCAGGGGAAGAGTTTCTTTTGTTTTGTTTTGTTATTTTCGAGACAGGGTTTCTCTGTGTAGCTCTGACTGTCCTGGAACTCGTTCTGTAATCCAAACTGGACTCTAACTCACAGAGATCCGCCTGTCTCTGCCTCCTCTAAGTTCTGGGATTGAAGGCGGGGTCCACCACTGCCTGGATAGCAGGGGCAAAGATATAAGAGAAGGTTTTGTTATAGGCCACAGCATCGTGACATTCTATTTAGGAACAGCAGCAGGAAGGAAGGTTTGGAGTCAGGGAGGAGTGGTTGGTAAACAAGAAGAGCTTACTGGCAGTTGGTAACAGAGGGGATACTTCCTTCTGTAATTCAATGCAGCATTTTTTTTTTTTTTTTTGATTTTTCAAGACAGGGTTTCTCCGTAGCTTTTGGTTCCTGGCCTGGAACTAGCTCTTTGTAGACCAGGCTGGCCTCGAACTCACAGAGATCTGCCTGCCTCTGCCTCCCGAGTGCTGGGATTAAAGGCGTGCACTACCACCGCCCAGCTCAATGCAGCATTTTTTAAAGAACATATTTTTATTTTATGTATATGGGTGTTTTTCCTACATGTATGTCTTTGTACCACTGGTTTAAAGTTTCAAAAGAGGCCAGAAGAGGGCTTTAGATCCCCTGGGACTGGAGTTACAGATGGTTATGAGCCACCATGTGGGTACTGGGAATTGAACCCGGGTCCTCAGGAAGAGTAGCCAGTGCTCTTAACCACTGATCCATTTCTCTAGCCATCAGTGGGCATTTAAAGAACCCACTTACAGATGTGATATCACTCTTAATGATAGCACACAATGCTGTGAAGTCAGGCAATGAAGAAGGCTTATCAGGTCCGGTTTCTGAATCCTAACTCAACGTGGGATATAAATCTTAGGTTGACTTGTGGAAACAGCATTTAGGTGGAAAGTTTAAGGGAATCCAGCAACTCTTTTTTATTACCAAGGAAGATGAAATGGAAAATAAACTTGTTGTAGATGGCAGAATGCCATGGAGGAATACCATACATCCAACAAAAAGAAAAAATGAGCTTGGGAAGAACTGCAGATAGACATGCTGGGCTAAAATGTGGGAGGCAAGGCATAGGCATGATTTTCTGTCCTACTTGCCAGTTCCCAAACAACTACACAGAGACATATTAGTTATAAATGCTTGACCAATAGCTTAGGCTTGTTATTAACTAGTTCTTACAACTTAAAATTAACCCATATTTCTTATCTGTGTTCTGACACACAGCTCAGTACCTTTCTTTAATATGGCATGTTCATCTTTATGCCGTGTCTCCTGGGGACTCTGCCCTCCTTCATCCCAGAACTCTTTCCCTGTCCTCAAGTCCTGACTAACCTCTTTCTGCCTAGCTCTTGGCCATTTGGCTCCTTGTTAAACCAGTGAAAGCAACCTATCTTTACAATGTACAAAAGATTATTCCATAACAACAAGGCATGGCATCAGAGTAGCTGTGGCAGGGTAGGGAGAGCAGGTTTAGAAGGGCCCTGTGAGCCACACAAAGATTTGGAAGTCTGACCTCTAGAGCAGGAGAAATGAGAATATTGATGAAATAATTAATCGGGATAGAGTGTGTTCATTGATTAAAAATGGACTTTTAAAAAGAAGTCAATCTATCTGTTGTGAATGACAGATGATGGGGCTGGGCTCTTGACCCAGCTGGTCAGGGTCCTCTGTTTCTGGGGAAGGGTTGAGGTTTCGGTTTGGGCAGGTCAAGTCTGTGTGATATAGAAATCCACCCACGGGGGGAGACCTGTGGGCTTTGGGAAATGAGGGCTTGGAGCTTAGGAGGCTGTCAGTGGACTTGGCCTACTCAAATCAGATCAGAGAACCTTCGTGAGATGGCATGGGTCAGCTGTGAGGTGCAGTAGGGTCCCAGGGAAGGAGTACCCCTGGAGCATCTTGAGAACCCCTGGAGTCTCTAGAGAAAGGAGCAGAACACCCTCAGTTTGTGGGAGTGTCTCTCTTATTCCAGGGAAAGGAGGAAGATGGGAACAAAAGAGCCGTCAGAGAGCTGAGAGGAAACCAAGAAAGTGTTGTCATGGAAACTAAGGTGGCTAAGGAGACTTTTAAGAAGCTAGACCAGCCTCCGGTGTTCCCTACCTAGACACTGCTTAAATCAGGCTGAGTAAGTCTTGCCCCAGTAGTAGAGGAGACGCTGGGGGCCTTTGTCAGTGAATGACATCAAATGATCATTCTTCCCAGGGCTGCATTAGATGTACCTCATGTTTTTCATTATCTCCGTGGGCTACTATTAAAGATTGCATGTAGTATGAACAGCATATGCAGTGCTTTCCTGAACCAATGAACATGCAGTAAGAGATCGCTGTCACCCGATGGCTTGGGAATATAGTGACCCCACAGTTACAAACCAAGATGGCACCGAAAAGGGAGGGTAAATAGATGAGCTACAGAAACAAGTGGCGATTGGGGCTGTCCTCTGGTAACTGGGGTGCGTACTCATCGTATGGGTGGACCATTAATTTCATACTGGTGTTTTCAGAATCTCTTTGTTTTGTGCTTAGTCTGTGACCCTCCTCTCACTAAGTGTTCACAGATCTGAGCAGCTGAGCAGCCTAGATCCCCCCAAAGCCCCTGTGAAGCTGATCACATGGAAGCGACCTAGGGTGTTGGAACTCACTTTATCTTTGGACTCTTTGTCTGGGGCTTTTTCACCAACCCAGATTCTCACTCCAATCTTAGCACACTCGGGTCCTTTTGCCGTTACCCATTCTGGCCCTAGCAGGCTGTTAAGAACTTGATAGGCCTTTTTTGTAGGTTTTTCTCTTGTTTCTCTTGCCAAATCACAGTTGGCCCCACTGACTTGGCCTGTCTCCAGCTTTCGGGCACTAAGACTCATTAGGCTTTCAAGTTCAAGTGAGGACAGTTTGAGCTTCTTTCTCCTCCCCCCCCCCCCCCGAAGATTGCTAGTGAAAAACTGCTTTTTGTGTGACGATTGGCCTCGCTTAGGTGGGGACCAAGGCAAAGACTGAGTATTCCCAGCAGCCTTCTGTCAAGAACAAGGCACACACATGCACATCATGCCAGACCAGTGTGCAGGGCTCTCGTGATGGGCAGAACAGACCTCTGGTCCTCCACACATCAATAGCCTGTTGGCAGAGTTGTTCCTGTCAGCTGTCCTTTCAACATCACTTACAGAGGCTTCCTGGGGAGCTCCTGTGAGCACTCCAGCATCCTGCATTAGCAACATGCTCCCCCTATCCATCTTTGTAATATTTTCCCCATTTCAAGTGATGTCATCCTTGTCACAGTTTCTTTTCTCTTCCTTCAAACTTTTGAACAGCACAGTTCTTAGATCTTGGAGCTGGTTCTGGTACTTCTTGTCAATGTGTTTTCACATTGAAATTTATTTCAAGGTAATTGTCATTCAATAACTGTTTCCTCACCCAGTATGTAGTGGTTTCTTCCACCTCATCAGCCTGTGCCTCGATAAACATTGAGGCTTCTATCAACTTAAAACGGCTTAATTAGTCTCTCGCTTCCTGAAGACATTTCATATACATGGATGAGAATGACCAGTTGCCTTAAAGACTGCCAGGGACCTGCAGGCTTAGCTGTGGAGTGCTGTGTGGCAGAGGGTAGCAGCTCTGCCCCTTTGCCCACCTGGTGAGGTTCCATGCTGGATTAGGCTTTGCCAGTATTTAAGATTTAAGAGGATTTAGTAGCTCCGTAATTGAAGTTCCTTAATAATTCATTTTTTGATTGCCTCTCCTGGGCTGTCAAGCTGGGTGGGCTGACTTCCCGTGATGAAGTGTATAAAATCCTGTGTCCGCCATTCTTGCTCAGTGTTTTCTTTGGTTACCTACAGGAGAGGGCCCTTTCCTAAATAGCCTACCGAGGGCCTGCCTTATGAATGGTTTCTTTTTAAAGTGAACTGCGAAAGTCGACTTCCTTCTTTTTATTAGAGCAAACAAAGAGGGAAGGAGATGGAAAATTGAGGCTGCTGGGTGTGGTTAGCTCCAGTGCCTGCCTGCCCTTAGGCTGCTGTGGATTGTTCTGGAAGGCCAATTTTATGGCCGAGAAAACTTGCTTACCTCATCGCAGGTGGAAAGTGAAACATGAGTTCATGGGTCCTGGTGCTTCCCTCAGGACATGAGGGGGTTCTATTGACAGGTACCCGGTGTCCCCCATGGCTGGGTGCTCCGTTTCCACGGGACATCTCCGTGCTGCCCTGTGCACTGGCCCCAGAGTTTGAGCTGTTGTTCCCGCTGTTGGCTCTGTGCTTCCCCATTCCACAATTCGCTGCACTTCATTCCAGTTCCTGGCGTGCTCTCCTTCCTGGCCAGTTTCATCCCTCTGAGTCCTAAATGCTCAGCCACACTGGGCACCTGGCCCTCCACAAGCTGACACTATGCGGTGTCCTGCGTCCAGTGCTTTGTATGCATGTGGCTATGGCCACCTACAGTAAAAACGGAAACTCATTTCAAGTGCTCTTTTCCGTGTTTTTTATTTGAAAGGTATTTGGGCTGTGCCAAGATATAGTAGTTGGTCTTACACATGACAGAACTCATGATAATTGTAGTTTTCTTTTAGCTTGATTCTATGTTCTGTGAAGCAATGACAGCGATTGTTAGCCCTCTCTTACTGTAACAAAACATCCAAGACAGGAATCTTTAAAATTAATAAAGGTTTCTGCTTGCAGTTTCAGGGGTTTCTATCCATGGTTGGTTGCCTCTTGCTTTTGAGCCTATGTTCAAAAGCCAATTGAAAAAAGGACATCATGGCAAGAGAACAACGTGAAATGAACCTGTTCATCCCCAGGCAGGGGAGAAGTGGAACAGGGAGGCAGTGGAGCGGCTGCAGGGCCAGGGTCTCTTTCCGGGTACACCTCCAATGACCATCAGTCTCTCTATAACACTCTTCTTTTTAGCCTTCACCAGCATCCAACAGCGCCAGCCTGGGGACTAAACATTTAACACATAGGCCTTTGGGGGACATTTTCAACCCAAATTACAGCAGGACTCACCCGTCTTTGTTTGCCCAATGGTTCTTTTACAGGGCAGGCATATAATAGGCATTTGAAGGAAGCATGCAGAGAGGGAAGATTATTCCGAGGTTAGTGTATTTATAACTAATACACTAGAACTAAGCCAGTAAATGTACATTAAGCCCGATCTATCGTAATCCATAGTAGATGCTAGAGCTAAATTTAAGACCTAACCTAACAATAAAGATCACAGAAAACAGGATTTACCTGGGTTAGGTAATGGTTTTTACACATAGCATCATACTTACAGTCATAAAACAAGGTAAATAGGATTCTGCCAAGACTTTTTTTTTGTTGCTGTCATTTTGAGATATAGCCTTTCCATAGAGCCTAGACTGGACTTAAACATACCACGTAGTCAAGTCTGACCTTGAACACACGATTCTCCTGCCTCGTCCTCCTTACTGCCGGGATTAAAATGGGTCACAGTTGCTGACAAGTAAGCATCTTGTTCTTCAAATGGTACCATGTGCACCTACACAGTGGGGAAATACGTGAAAGGATAAGGGACTTTCTCTAGAATCTGTAAAGAACTCTTGCTACTTAATGACAAAAAGGAGGAACAACCAAATGTGTAAATGGACAAAAGATGTAAATAGACATTTCTCTAAAATATCCAAAATAGCTATAAACACGGGCAAGAAGTACATGAAAAGATGCTTGATGTCCTTAGATCCTTAGCACCTAGAATCCTTCTGACCTAGCAGTTACACTTCTGAGGACATGCCCAAGGGGCATGAAAAGACGGATCCAAAAACTCATACACAGATGCTCTCCGCCACATTATTCATGATAGCCAACAGGTGGAAACCCCCAAATGCCCATCAAATGACGAGTGTTCTCTCTATAGAGTGCCCTTTGGTTTCATTGCAAGGAGAAATGAAGTACTGATGTATGCCCCAGTGTGAATGATCTGAGTGGAGGACGTTAGTCACAAAGACCACGTCCTCTGAGGCCATTTGGATGAAATATCCAGAACAGGTAAATCTATAGGCAGAGAGTGGATTAGCAGTTTCCTAAGGCTAGGCATTGTGGGTGTGTAAGAGAGGAAAGAATGCAAATGGGCTTGGAGTTTCTTTTAGGGGATAGGAGATTAAAGTTAGTTGTAGGGATGGCTGTAATGATCGCAGTAGCTGTTGGAGTTTACATTTCTAATGGTCCAGCTGTAGGTGAATAATACTTCATTAATAACATACACACATATTTAAATTTATTTTATTTTAAGAAGTCCAAAATATCATCTAGATGTACTTCTGGCTTTTTTTTTTTAATGTTCTGTCCTTACTGGTATGACATTCTAATGTATTATTTGCATTTTAGAACTTCATTGATGACATTGTATTCTCGATTGATTATATATATATAATTATATGAGAGGTTCTTGTTTAGATAAGTGTGACCTCTTAGACTTGTGTGCTCTTGCCTACCTAGCACAGGTGATGAGGACTCAACACATCTGATGCCCACACTGACCCTCCTCTACTTGGCCTCAGGAGCAGAGACCCTGCACTTTGGTTGCAGAGCCCCTAAAGTAGAATGGCAGGTGCTATGCGAGGAGAGCTGTCACTGGTGTCTTCCTGCTCACCCTCACCCCGTTAGTGTATCCCATGACATATCACAAAGGGACTCTGCTGCCTCCTTTGGGAACAGCCAACTTCCAGCTGTCCTTTGGAGTAATCAAGACAGCACCCCTCTTCCCACCCCGTTCCCACAGATCAGCAGCCACTCCATGAGGTGAGAGCTATGGAGAGTGGCCTGTGAGCCTATCAGATGACCCTGATGCTGTGTGGTTGCCTGGACCCGGTTTTAAATGTGGTCCTCAGAGAATGATTTAGCTGTGATCAACAAAAGTTGCAAAGTTATGAATGGATCTGTGGTCTGTTGTAGTTTCCAGATTGATGTTTGTGGCTTTTTAAAGACTTGATAGTTATTAATTTCATATCAATTCACTCAGCAAGCAAAGCACTAAGGCCCTGCCTGGGACTGGCCTCTATACCCCAGCTAAGATTGCAGAGAGGCTGGACTCTTCTTCCTAATCAACTAGATTTCCTGTGATTTGGGATAAGTAGGGAAGACAAAGAGCTTTGGAACCTGGTAATGGAGGAAAACAATCTCTACCTCGGGACCTCGGGAATGCTTCAATGAAGAGGCAGCATTTAAGATGTATTGTAAAGGATGGGTAGAAGTTTATTAGACCGTAAAGGACTTGGTAGGTGGGGCTGTCTAAAGACAGAAAACTGCGGGTCTATCAAAGTACTTAGACGCAGGAAGGGTGGGCCATGGCCAGCGCATGTGCAAGGTGGGGCAGATTGGGATGTGAGATCAGGATCAGAGACATTTGTGAGAGGGATTGAGCAGCTTGTTGAAGAGGTTCCAGCAGCATGCAGTGAGCCACTGGTAGCCCGGGTTGTTTCTACACAGAAGAACTGTGATTCGGGACTTGAATTTGAGGATGGAGACTTTGATAACTTTTTTCCTGTTCTCTAACATGAATATGTGTAACTGTAATAGTGTGCTCCCCCCCCCCCCAGCTACAGGAGCTGTAAACAGACTCCCTCTACCCGTCTCATTCTGTTCACCCACAGTGCAATCTCCTGCCATGTACTTCCCAGTTCTTAAGTTCCCTTCTTTGTTCATCGTTTAAAACATGGGTTACCTCCTCAAAGAATGACGTGCGCTCTTGTTTGCCTGTGGCCCCCACACCATCTGAGTCTGTGGCAGCCCTGCTGTAGAACCCAGGCCCATGAGTGTGCCTGGGGTTAGTGGGGGTGTATATGGAGATGATGTGCAGACCAAACAGGAAGCACACAGTTCTAATTGGTCTCACTACAGCAAGATCTTCCACTAACAGGAAGCTCACAGTCCTAACCGGTCCTGTGACAGCAGGATCCCCCCTTTTGAGATAGCAAGATCCTCTGCAGCCGTTGACTCCCCACCTCCCCCATTTCTTCAGAACATCAAGTGAGGTAAAGCCAGGAAGCCTTGAAGAGTTAAATCTCAGCTAGCCTTTGACAGAAAGCAGGACCAGTGCCTAGGATGGAGTCCTAACCTATATGTGTTTGTCCTTAGAACCCTTACTGCCTTCCCATGTGGGCATCCTCCCTTCCTTCCTCCCGTCCTCAGCTTTTCTGTCGCCTTCTGCCCTCTCCAGAGGATGACGCCCATGTAGAGAACTCATGAGCTCATTTGATTCCCCCATTATCTCCCTCCGCCTAATGCCGGATGCTTAGGAGGAGAGTGGAGCCAGTGATTGACACGTCAGACTTCCAGCTGTGGGGGAGGCAGAGTGGAAACTGGCTTGGAGGAAATGATAACGCTGTGTACACTATGAGGTGTGTACTATATATACACACCTGGCTTATGCCAAGTTGACTGTTCCTTCCATGCTCCTCTTGCTTTCTTAATAGCTGGTGTTTTTGCCCCCAGAGGGAGCAAAGTTTCAGAGGGAGAAAAGTTTCAGAGAGAGAAATGGAGGCTCCTGGATGTTGACTACTTAAATAACTTTAATTGTGACTTATAGTTGGGATGTGAATGCAGGTGTTTGTTTCTGGTCATTTCTATTACTCTTAGGATCTTAGGGTTTTTGATTCTGAGGACTTCTTATTGAAGGAGCCTGCCTAGGGGGCCTAGAGATGGCCTCTTACCCACCTTGGGCTGCACACGGAAGCCTTTTGAGTTGGGTCACTGCGTTTTCGTTATCTAAGGTTCCTCTCCACCCTACTGACAGTGAACATAGCAAGAACTAAGTTTTTTAGCTTTGTAAAAGAAACAGTAATTGCAGTCATTAATACATAATTACTACATAGCACAATGGTGATTACATGTATCACTGCCTGTGTCAGTGTAACTTTATACCCACCCTATTTAGCAACACTAAATTCTGTTCCTGTGTTGCCATTTTCGCAGTTCATTAACCATGTGTGCCATCTCAAATTGGTAGCTAATGAAAGCAGAAGAGAACTTTAGTAGAAGTCTTGGTGGGAAAGGCAGTTTGAGGTTGAGGGTTTGAATACTAGGTGGAGGCATTTGGAGGGCATATTAGTTTGAATACCAGGGGAAGGCATTGGTGGGTATATTAGTTTGTGAAAAAACACTGAACGAAAGTAAGCAGCATGTAAGGGTTCATTTGACTTATATCTTGTGGTCCATCATTGAGGGAAGGTGAGGCAGGAATTCAAGTAAGAAACCAGAGGAAAAAATCAGAGCAGAGACCATGAGACTGCTTACTACTTACTCCTCATGACATGCTGAGCTTGCATTTTTATACAACTCACCTGCCCGGGGGGATGGTACTGCCCACAGTGAGCTGTGCCTTCCCCATTGGTTATTAATCATTAATCAAGAAAGTGCCCTGCTGACATGCGGACAGGACCATCTAATGGAGGCCATTCCTCAATTGAGGTTTCTTCATAGGTAAATTTTTGTCACGTTGACAGAAATGTAGCTCAGAGGATAGGTATCCTATGACACTAGAAAACCTGGACGTCATCTGGAAGAGGGGATGATCTGATCTAAAGCTTGGGTTTTAGAAGTGCGGGTATCAGCGACTTATTAGTGTGGGGACTGAAGATTACTTTGTAGGGTGCAAAAAATCGTATGTGCAGTGATATAAACGAGACATCTTGGTCACCATCTCTTCGCCCAAGGCCTTCGTGGCAGAAAGGGCAAAAAGAGTGTAAGAGCCAGAAGTCAGGGCAGACTGGAGTCAAAGAATATGTGCACATGACAGGACCGTCACACTCATGAGCTCACAGCAATTGTAGTTGCCTATGCAAGACCAAGCCAGCCAACATTCTAGTATGAAGTGGGGAGGGGCTCATGAGACTCCACCCTAACTGAGCAGCTGTTGGCAGCTCATGGCTTCAGCTGTCAGTTGACCTTAAGGGTGTGGCCCCTAGTAGGTTAACTGTACTCCTGGGGATGGTCTCATACCTATGAATATATGAGCAGTATTCTTTGGAGTGGGTGGGTTATTTTTTAAAAATTAAAGGAAAACATAATTGTGGGAGGAGCAGGAAGGTGGGGTGGACCTGAGAAGAGTTAGGATATGGAGTGGGGTTGTGTTAATACAATCACGATACTTGCAAGAAATTCTCAAAGAATTAATAAAATATTTTTAAATGGAGACTGATAGGAAAGGATCCTGGCTGGATTTAAGAAGTAGGATTTGTGATCCCAAATCTATCAATGGGAGGTCTGCGACCTCAGACATGTGCCTTGACCTTGATGAGTGACTTTCCATGTCTAGGTCATTTGATTTTGTCCCTTCTAACCCCAGAGTCCATAATTTCCAGGGAGCAGGAATGGCTGCCCAAGAGAGGCTTGGCAAGAGAGCTTGAAAATGAATCAGCGGACCCTCAGAGCTGCAGATAGGTGCTTTCTGCTCCTGTCAGTGATGGTAGATCATGTGACACAAAGATTCGGGAAAGTATGTGGCCAGGTGCTTGGTTTCATGTTTGAGGACAAAGGTCCCTTAGGTAGGATTTGCCATATAGGTTTTCTTTTCACCGGATGAGGTCCTCCCAGTGAGATTCAATGTGGGGTTGGCATATAACTAATTAACACTACATCACAGTGGTCTAAGATGACAGAAACGTGATTGCATTTATGCAGCTTGAGTTTGGCATTAGGGAAGGCTAGAGGTGAAGTCAGCTAGAATCGTTGGGAGTGCGGAAAGAGAACGAAGAGTTGCTTGTAAGTGGTTTAGGACTAGGTTCAGGTGGGCCGTATTGCTCCTACCCAAGCTCCATTGGCCAAAAGTCTGTTACATTCCTACAGTAAATGGGAAAGGAAGCAGGAGAGTGTGGCTTAGTCTGTCTGGGAAAAAAGGAAGACAAGCGGAGGGTTGGTGGACAGACTCTAACACTGAGTTGTCAGAATAGCAGCGTTGGTCAGCTCAGTTTCATGGGCCCAGGATCAGCCTCCTGGTTTCAAGTCAGCAGAGACCTTCATTGGAAGCTTCTGTGATGTTCTTGGTGTGCTCAAGACACGTGGTGTACGTGTGGCCTACCTGTTACCCGTTCTGGACAAAAGACAGCATCCTCCAAACATTTGGTAGAAGGTAGCGATGACAATTTGTATTCCAACAGTATTTTACTCGCACGGAGTCCTCCTTGGTTCAGGTTTTGCTTTCCCTTTTCTTTTAGTAATCCCCCCCCCTCAAATCTTAAGAGTTTGTTAATGTTCCTGATTCTGCCAAGACAACTCTAAAAAGAAAACTTTAAATGACATCTGTAACGGGTTTATGGTCAACACCGCATTGATCACGTGCTTAGGTTTGAAACCAGATGCCATGTTTGATTAAATGAAAATGCCCGTACCTTCATTCAGGGATCACAGTCAAATCTAGAAAACCATCAAGGAAACCATGTACAGGAACACTCTTGAGCCAAATGAAAAGGGACACAAAAATGGGTCGTTTTGTCATCGCTGTTCCCAATTGCAGCTGTGCAAACCGAGCTAATGAGACGATGATGTAATGTATTGTTGTAAGGGACAAAGCGATTTCCCGTGAGATGAAGCCTGAACTTCCCATTCCGGTGTTTGAGGTCCATGGCGGCTCTCTCCCAGACCCTAGGATAATTATGGAGCCCGGATCTCTGAAGCGAATGATGTGTAGAGTAAGTTCAGTATGCCTGAAATGCTTCGTCCTTTACACCTGACTGTCCTCATTCCTGCTACAGTCGGGTAGCAGTCTGTCTGGTGGGCTAGTTCACCATGTCTGGACAGAATCTTTGTAATTGCATGGTTCTGTGCCCCCTTTCCAGAGCTCTTGTATAACCTCTGAGAAACGGCAGAAGTTCTTCCTTCAAGTCCAAAGATTAGAGACAGGTTTTGGTTCATTTGGTTTTTGTTGTTATTGTTGTAGATATAAATATTTATTTATAAATACAAAGCAACACCTAAGAAATGTCTGAGAGGCCACCACATACTGCACATGGAGAGCCAGAATGTTGTTGAATGCAGTCTGTGGTTGAGTCGGAACATCGGTATCATTCCTGGCTCAATACTTTTTTAAAGGAATTCAATAGTGTGTTACTCTTTAAGAGTCGTGTTTACTGGATTGCATGCTGCATGTGTTTTTAACACATGGTGGCCGTACATAGGTGGTGTGACAGCGAACCATACATGTACACAGTCCTTGAATTCCTGTGGCTCTTAAATCCAGTAGTGAGTATGCACTTTGACATAGAGACCTGGTCTTCCCTGGTTTTGTTTGGGTTCCACCCCTGGCTTCAGAGCCAGCATCATGTGTGAACCACAGACACTTGATGAGTCTGTAAAGAAGCAGTGGAATGGCCTTTTTGAGATATGGGTCACAATGTATGTCTTCTCTTGGGTTTCTATTGCTGTGATGAAATACCACGACCAAAAGAAATTTGGGGAGGAAAAGGTTTATTTCACTGTATTTACATATCACAGTTCATCATCAAAGGCAGTCAGGGCAGGTACCTGGAGGTAGTTGCTGATGCAGAGGCCATGGAGGGGCGCTGCTGCGTATTGGCTTGCTTCTCTTGCCTTGCTCAGTCTGCTTTTTTTTTTTTTTTTTTTTTTTTTTTTTTTTTTTTTTTTTTTTTTTTTTTTTTTTTATAGCATACAGGACCACCAGCCCAGGGATGGTATCGCCCACAATGGGTTGGGTTCACCCTTATTAGTCACTACTTAAGAAAATGCCCTGCAGACTTGCTTACAGTCTGATCCCATGGCGGCATTTCTCTCAATAGAGGCTCCCTCCTCTCAGAGTGCTTTTTAGCTTGTGTCAAGCTGACATAAAACTATCTAGCACAGTGTGCTGAGTTCTAAAGAGGCACCTTCCTTTTTACTTACCTTCAGTGATATTAATTATTTTAACAATTGAAATTTGTCTAAGATAGTAGTTTTCTTACTTATGTTTTTTTTCACCAGTCACACACTGCCAGGCAGCGAGTAGTTATTGGTCAGTATGACTTGTTTCTCTGAGATCTTTATCCAAAGGTGGCCGATGAGAGAAACTAGGTAAATGTCATTTTAGGCTTTGGCGGCTGTCTAATAGGAAATGGAAATTAAGCAACTTGGACTCACCTGCTACAGCGGGACATGCTCAGCTACTAAATAAAGAAGCAGGCAATTTGCATTTATCACAGCCTCATGGTGGGTGAGCATTATCTGGAAGCTCAGCGCAGTCCTAGATGGAGGCGAGGGCTTTCGCACCCCTGTTTTATTAAGGGGGAAACTAACCCTTGCTGAGTATCTTCCTAGTTACTTACAGTTGGTAAGTGTAGGATCTGCCTGCTAGAACTTAAGACTGACTCCCAAGGTTATTGTCACTCCCTGGAGTGCCATAAATTATCTATATGACTTATTTTTTTTTTCTGATTCCCATAATACACATCACTATATATATTATATATATTATATACAGTTGTAAAGTTATCTTTATACTTATTCACAAATGGTGTCTTACAAATATAAGGTAAGTTACTTCAGTCTCTATTTTAAAGTTCTTCCTGTTGAATTTAGAAAAAAAAAATCTTGACACCTCGTGTGAACATCTTACGCTCGAGTCTTTGGGGAGCGAACTGCTTCCTCCTGCTCATCATATTGAACGTCTGAAAATCCCTGAACTTACCAACCCTACTCTTCCATCCAGACCTCTCTGTTGGCCTCTTAGTCTGTTTGGGGCTGTTGTCTGCCTCTCTCTCAGTAACTTTGTGGTATTCAATTGTTTGTTCTCCAATGTTACCTCCCAAGAGTTTAGCCTTCTGACCATCAGTTGAAGTATTGGTCACATGACTGGTCACCAGGCTGCTCTTCTAATGTTTATGACTATCTCAAGATTCCTTTCTGTTTGTTTACTTGTTTTCTCCTCCCCACGCTGCTCCACTCTCTCATCTATAGCAAGGAATAAAGCCTTCCTCGTCCACTTGTATGCCTAGAATACCACATGCCACAAATATGATAAGCATTTGGCAATAGCTCCTTCTAGTCAGTCCTTTTATCTCCATCATTTTTTGTGTTACTGGTTTTATAATATGGAAATATTTAGCCTTGAAGATATGGGATGATATCATGCTTTCATTTTTTTTTTGATGCGTAAAATTATACCAATTTCCAAGAAAGAAAGAAAAGATTTTGAAACAAGGTTTCAGTTTATAGACCAGACTAGCATGGCACTCATCACCAGCATACCCTGCTTTAGCCTTCCCGGTACTGGGATTGCAGGTGGCACCACCACGCCCAGTCCAGAAACATCTTTCGATGAGTACAAAGGTGATTTGCTACCCGACAGAGTAAACTACCTCCAAGACCATCTAGCTAAAGCTTTGGAAAGGATACCCTACAGGCAGGACAATAGTATAGTATTTCTGGAGAAAAGACATTTTGCCATGTCTGGAATTCCTGCTCATGATGTCGTAGACCATCCATAGACTGAGCAAGAATATGATATGTCTTTCATGTTCCATCCTCTTAATAAATAGTTGCTTCTAGTTCTGTTCATTCTTACAGATGTTACCACTATATATATGTGCTGGGATTAAAGGCATGTGCCACTGTGGCTGGCCTTTACCCCATGATATTTTGACACACTGTTCTTTGTTGTGCTTTGAAGCTGCTCTCTTGCTCTCCCTCCCTCCCTTCCCCCCTCCCTCCCTCCCCCTCCCTCCCTCCTCCTCCTCCTTTCTTCTCTCCCCTCCTCTCTCCTTCCTTCCTTTCATCCTTTCTTCTCCCTTTCTGTCCCTTCCCCTCTCCTCCTTGCTCTTCCTCTCCCCTCCCCTTCCCTTTCCTTCCCTTCTGCCGTAGCTCTCTTGGAAAGCATTCCTTTTTAATTTATTTATGTACACTTGCATTTTGCCTGTATATATGTCTGTGTGGGGGGTGTCAGATCCTCTGGCACTGGAGTTAGAGATAGTCATGAGCTACCTGTGGATGCTGGGAATTGAGTTCAGGTCCTCTGGAAGAGCAGTTGGTCCTCTTAACCACCAAGCCATCTCTCCAGCCTGAATTTGGTTTTTCTAAAACAGCAACCTGTAGCATAAATAACTACCCAAAAGGTAAGGGTTGACCTGGTATCTTGGGATGTCTGATTGGTACTTAGTTTTTCATTTTACAGACGTGGTGGAACATACATGTAACCTCTTTCTTAGAACAAGGCTTTTGGGTAATAATGCACCTCAGGAGGGACATAAATATAAAACATCACCATGCTCATCACTGAACATCATTCATAAATTTACATGGATGGGAAGCAATTGTGGCTTTAATTTAAAATTATAGATGCATATTCTTCCTCGTAGTTGTTATTGCTTGTCTCTTTGGTTTTTGGTAAACAGAAACTTTTCCTCAGTTTAAGGCAAAATACAAGATAAAATCCAGGTTCTGGGTAATGTGAATTCGATGTTACTTTTGTTGTTGTATACTGTAAATTCTGTTCAGAGCCAAGAGACTGTTTACATGGGAAAACACAGCTGTGCAGTCCTGAAAATGCACTCAGTGTGAGAGAGCAGCATGTCCTTCTGTTTTCTTGGTTTTTAGTGAGACGTTTTGAGAGAGGTTGTAGTTTTCCACCACCCCTTTCAGTAGAGTACCGTGTTATGGTTGCTTTGTTTCTTTACTTTCTTGACATCTTCATGGGATAGGGAAGTGTCTGTCATCAGAACAGTCTATGAAGGATGAATGTAATGATGAGTTTATAAAAGATGGGTGAGTAGAACCATCATTACTACAAATATCAACGAGTTGCTTGGATGCAGAAGACAAAGGATACCCTTTGAAAAGAATTTTTAGCCAATACATTATGGAGAAGAGTTTTTTTTTTCTACTTTCATCACTTAGCAGTATAGCTTAAAACCTATTAGCAATGCTATGTCATTTGGTTTTTAACATCTAAAATTATTTAAACAAATGATATATCAAAAATGCTCTCAGTCCATTTACAATGGCAAAAAACTTACACAAAAACGTGGGGAAGTATTCATAGAGAGTGTATGGGCAGGACTCTGCTAGCTTCTCCAAACCTCATCTCTTTAAAGCTGCTCTTGAACCTGCATTACAGTTGATAAAACAGGCTAACAGCCATGTCTGGACCGCCACTAGAAAAGGACTCAGCTGGGTGTTGGATTCGGGCAGTCCCCAAAATGAATGCTTTCCCATCAGTTCTCCAGTATCCTCTGTGGTTATTAGTAAGGACATAGCTTCCATATGCATTGGTAAGACATGCTCTCTAAGGGAGATTGTCTAACCTCCAGGACAGACAGTCACTCCTCTGTGTTCAAAGAATGCAGAAACGACACCATTTTATAGAAAGGCCTAGAGAACCTGGAGATGTGGTGCTAAAAGGGAACCTGGAAATAATCCCCTGTGGGTACTGAGGGATGGCTGCTTCTCTAAGACAAGGAGCAGGACAGTGTGGTGTGGTATGCTATGGTATGGTATACTTGCCCTTTAAAAAATTATGTGTACTTGCCTGGTGGTGGTGGTGCACACCTTTAATTCAATACTCAGGAGGCAGAGATAGGTAATCTTTGTGAGTTCAAGGCCAGCCTGATCTACAAGAGCTAATTCCAGGACATCTAGGGCTGTTACACAGAGAAACTGTGTGTCAAGAAACAACAACAACAACAAAAAAAAACAAAAAACAAAAAACAAAAATCAAAATCAAGAATTATGTGTACTTAAGTTTTTTCATTGGGAATTCTTCACATTGTCTTTAGGGACTAGACTGTGGCCCCATGGGAGCATAGGAACAGCAAGTAATCTACACTTTGCTATATATCCCTTTGTTTCCCTTTGAGTTGTCAAGACTGTACACAGATATTTTATGAGTACAAAGGTGATTTGTTACCTGGCAGAGTAAACTACCTCCAAGACCATCCAGCTAAAGGCTTTGGAAAGGATACCCCACAGGCAGGACAATAGTACAGTATTCCTGGAGAAAAGACATTTTGCCATGTCTGGAATTCCTGCTCATGATGTCGTAGACCATCTGTAAACTGAGTAAGAACATGATGTGTCTTCCATATTCCATCCCCTTAATAGACTGTTGCTTCTAGTTCTATTTATTCTTACAGATGTTACCACTATATGTATGTGCTGGGATTAAAGGCATGTGCCACTGTGGCTGGCCTTTACCCCATGATATTTTGACACTGTTTTTTGTTGTGCTTTGAAGCTGCGCTCTCTCTCTCTGTCTCTCTCTCTCTCTCTCTTTCTCTCCTCCTCCTCTTCCTCCTCCTCCTCTCTTCTCTCCCCTCCTCTCTCCTTCCTTCCTTTCATCCTTTCTTCTCCCTTTCTGTCCCTAGTTACATCAACCACAGTCCAGAGAAGTCCCCACACCCAGGAGTTAAAGGCATGGCTAAACTGATCTGGTTAATGGAAAAGAGTAGCCACCTTGGCCTCGGTGAACTAAGGGTTCCATGCCTGCTCTGACCATTATGTGCTGGAGCACTGAGTGTGCCTTGTAATGACATGTCCGGAGAGCAGGTGCTGAGCTTCAGTACAAAAGCAGAGCGTCCTATCCCACTGCTATGCTGTCTCCATCCATGTGGAGTGTCTGAGAATCTGTTAGTGACCTGTGGAATCTCTCAGTGGGGCCTGGAGCCTTTACTGGGGTTTTAGATTGCAGGGTGTAGAGCAGAAGTCGGCAAACCTTTCCTATAAAGGGCCACAGAGGGGCCATCACCCACTTCGTAGGCCATGTCTTCTCTCACTGCTCACTGAACACTGAGGCTAGGGAGCTGCAGGATAATCTGCACAAGCGGGCTTGGCTGCGGCTGTGTGCCAGTAAAACCTCATTCGCAAAACAGGTGCTGGATACCCTCAGCTCGTGGCTTTGCGGTTTGTGGACCCTTGAGTTTTAGTAAACTTCAAATTTCTCTTTACATAGTATTCTGAGGTAAATCCTCTAGCTGTCTAAGTCTTAAGTAAGTACTTCCGTTCCCTTGCTGCCAGCTAGCTAGTCCTTATGAGCACCCAACTAGAGTGGAGCAAACACTGCGCTCTACTTTCTCTTTGACGCTAGCCATGTTCTCGTTTTACAGCTTGCTTGCCGTTCTTCCTGTTCTTCACAATGTTTAGGTGCGGACCACAGCTCAGTTACTCTGGCACCCCCTTGCTTGTATATCCATTTTCACATGTGTTTAAGCTCTCCCTGAAAACTCTCTTGCTTAAGTGATTCTTTTTTGGTACCTAGGGAATGGTGGTCAGCCTTGTTTCGGATCTTCAGGATGGGATTGGTTACCCTCTTAGAAAGTCCACTCTTCCATTTTTAAATGAAGCTCCACCACATCTAGTGAGCCACTCTCCTCAAAGTACAAATAGGGTCTGGAGACAAAATTTGTCTTGGCAGATCATCTGCAAAGATCTGTGTTGGTCTCTGAACCTAGTCCATCCCCAGAGACATCCTTGCCTGAGCCAGGAGAACTGGCAGCTTGCCTCACCCTGGGTTGTGGTATATGGCTCTGATTCCAGACAGTTCTCTCCTAGCCTCCGTCTCCCTCACGTCTTTGTCTGTTCCCACGAAGCACTCTCTGCGTCTTTCCTTTCTCCTCTCCTAACTTTCCACTCTGTGACTCCACCTGCTGTCAGCAAACTCCATGTTGGCAGAGCTCTTTCCTTACCCGGGGAGGCTGACGGATGATTGAGATTTACGGCTTGCTTTAAATTCCGAGGTTTTCCTAGTCAGCAGTTTAGCCACAGCCCGGGATGCAGGTGATTTGTGTGATCCATCTTGTTTGACGTCTCACTTGACATTCTGCCTTTTTCACGACAGGTTGCTGAATGCTATAAAGCCAGGACTTGTTAAAAAGATCAATAGATTGCCTACCCCCATTGCAGGATTGGTGAGTATCCACAATTGAGATTTATTTTCCAATATTCCTTCGCTCTAACCTGAGGGTCACGGCAGTGCCGTTTATCACAGCTCTTTCCTGCAGTGTGTATTCTGCGTCACTGAGAACACGTTGACTTCACTCCACTCAGAGGTTCCTTGAGCACGAAAAATTCCAGCCATGTTCAGATGGCATTTTAATCATCGTTTGTATTTTTTCCCAAGAGGGATACAGTCCTTCAGTCTTAAAGAGGTAAATTTGTTCTGGGGTAAGAAGCTGATAATTTAGTTGAGCCCAGGACGGGAATGTGATTTTTAATTACATTTCCTCTTCTTGGTGCCTCACTGCGGCCCCTTTCAGTGGGGAAGAGGGAAATGGAGGCCTTTCAAGAGGAAATAGCACTTTCATAACAAGGTGCCTCTTCCAGTGTTAATCTAGCACTGGCTAGTTGTAAACCAACACTCTCCGAAGAGGACTCATGCCAAGGCTAGCCAGTGTTTGTTACCTGTAGAACCATGCAAGAATGATCCCAGCCCTTCCAAGCCCACTCATGAGGGCTGCAGAATTCACATGTTCACGTCACATCAGGCAGGATCTAGTGTTCATATATTTTATGTGTTTTATAATTCTTGACAATCAATAGTAGCCACTTAACTGATTCTACCCTTTTGTAGAAAAAAGGAAAAATGAGGAACAGGAAGATAACAAAATCTTAATTCTTGAAGGAGCTCCTACACACACACACACACACACACACACACACACACGGTCTGGTAACGATTCACTGACTGTTTCCTTGATTATCGCCTTCTCTGCCTGTGTTTTTGCAGGAAAACAATGAGAAAAATGTCAAGAATTTAGGCTGGCTCCTGCATAGGTCCTGCTGATTGTTTTAAAGTTTCTTAGTTATATCATGATGACTGGTTAAAATTAGATGTGACAAGAAGCTTTTGTGCTTGAAGGCTGTGGGGGTCCTGGTGGGAAGGCACAATATCAGCGAGTTGAAGAAACTGGATTCTTTTGTGAAGAATTGCTATTTCTGTTGATACATTTTCATTCCTATATTGGTTGGTAGAGAGTTGGAGATTAGTCATTAAAATTCTACCTAATTTGTTTGTCATAACCATGTAGCCAGTAAGCTAATAAAGAGGGAGGAGAATAGAGAGATACACTTCGGAAGAGTGGTTTTATATATAATTCAACAAAAGATATAATATATGAGTATTAGTGATGTATCACATATGTTAATATGTATGTAATCCATTATTTTAGAACTTTTTCTATTAAAGCCATCTTTTCCAGATGTGGAAGCTATGGTCTTTATGACTGGTGGGTTTCTGTTTGGCCTTGAGCCTGTGGCAGCCTCTGATCTTGCTGACCTTGGAGTTCTGGGGATTAGTGTCCCAGGAATAAGAGGAAACAAAGTGAAGGAGGCTCCAGGAAGCACTTGTGAGCCGCAAGCAGCTCTGTGCACAGTAGCTAGAGGAAAGGGGCTTAATTTCCAATGCTAGCCATGAGTAGTTTCAGTAATATTGCATGGATGAGAACCTACATACATTTTGATAGTTTTTTCTTGGGGAATCATCATGTTGGCAGTGTATGCTGTGTGGTGTGTGCTTAGGGCTGACTGTGTACATCCCATGTGTGCCCATAAGGAGGCCAGAGGAGGACTTTGGCTGTCTTGTTTGGTTCCTCTTCATGTTAATGCTTCGAAACAGTTTGCCTCACTGAACTGAAACTTGCTGGGGTTTGCAGGCATCTACAGACATGCTTGGTTTTTTACATGAGTGCTGGAGATTTGAACTCAGGTGCTCACGATCACAGAGCAAGCACTCTGACCCTTTGACCCAGCTCCCCTGGCCTATTAGATCAAATACTGTTCTTTACATGTCCGGCAATTTGATGTAAGCATGGGTACTTGAACTGCCTTCCTGCTGGTATAGTTGACCTCTATTTCCCCTTTCTTTGTGTCCCCCCAACACCCCATGGTCTGGATCTTTTCTAGTTGACGCTTCTCTGCTTGTTTTCATCCTTTGTCACCTCTTCCTGACTGAATTACTGTCTTCTGACAGTATGTACTATGTTAGTGTTAAACATACTAAACAGATTACCCTTTAGTCGTGGAGCATTTAGAAAATGCTTTCCTGAGTATACTTACTGTCCCAGTGGTTAATGAGTTCCTGGTCCTTCCTCTCTTTCTGGCAAAATCCTGTGCATTTATCAAGATCTAATGTAGAACCATCTGTGTGAACCCTGGAGCTTGCATAGTCTGTTAATATCTTTCTTTACAGAATATGGAGGGCATCCCTGATATTGGAGAAAAGAGGTTAATGCATGAGAAAGATAAGATTCGACTTTAAGTATACTCTGGAGAATAAGATGGTGGCAATAATTTGGAATGGAAGGCCTGTAAATGTTTAGTATTTATGCTAAGACAGTGTGGCTTAAAATGCTAATTAGCTATGATCACACATGCCAGTGGCATCAGTTGTCATACTTTTACATGAAAAACCACAATTCTGAAGAGTGTAAGACAAGTCCAGATGAAGGCACATGCTGCAAAGCAGCAGACCTGTGCTCTTCAGCACTGTTAATGTCACTTAAATATACAGATGCTATGGTAGCATTATAACCATTTGGGTAGGTTTGCAAATTTTTATATTAACACAAAGACGGAGATTCAAAGAGAAATCTGTTTTGTAGGAGGAGACTCCAAATAAGCAATACATTCTAGATTGTTGTCTTTGTTTTAGTACATACATATTTGAGTGTGTATAATATATAATGTGTATATATACTTATAACATATAAGTATATATTAATATATATGTACATATACATATGTGTGTATATATAAAATGGTTTTTCAAGGCAAGGTTTCTCTGTTTAACAGTCCTGACTGTCCTGGAACTCACTTTTGTAGACCAGGCTGGTCTCGGACTCTCAGAGATCTACCTACCTTTGCCTCCCAAGTGCTGGGATTAAAGGTGTCTGCCACCACTGCCCAGCCAGTATATTTTTCGAGTAATATTTCCTTCATCCTCATATTCATTGTTATAGGTTACTTACTAGAGATAATGACTCAGATACAGTTTATAGCAAATTGAAAATCTTTATTCCAGGCTGTGACTACACTTAGGTATTTGGGGCCCAACTGTATCTCCGAATGTTTAGGGTAAGGGGTTTTCAAAAGCAAAAACCACATCCTGGTAGTTTGCTTAGCAACTGCAGGGGGAGGTTTTATGCAAGCAAGCAGTTTAGCAGAAACTGAGATAAGCAGTTAGCTCTAGGGAGTCCTGCACAAGCAGGCAATTTAACAGAAACTAAGGTAGCTGGGGTATCTTGACCTCGGGTTCCTAGAATAGAGTTGGGTAATTTTTCATGGAGCTCACCATCAAGGAGATCAAATTCCAGTTAAATGTTAAATGACCGCAATAAGAATACAAGATGGAGGAAACTCTGCACTGTCTTTTCCTGTTATGTTCATGACACTAAGGAAAAGACAGAGAATACCTCAAATGTGCCTTAAGACTTCCAGGTCAGTGTGTACATTGCCAGGGAGTTGGCAGACCACCAACCCACTGTTGATCAAGAAGTCTCAGGTCTCCTGAGAAGTGTGGCTGGAGGGTTTTCTGTGCTGAGAGAGGGGGTGGGGAGACTCAGTATATTTATATATGTGTGTCTGAGTGTGCTTATATACATTATGTATGCGTGTGTGTCTCTGTGTGTGCATCTTCTAATGGCTTAGTGTTGAAAAATCAATCCGGTAAGATGGGCCAGTCACTCAACTGGAAGATAAATCGCCAAGTCTGTTTTCACATACCAAACCAGAATTGCAAACACATGCAGATTCACAGAGGCATGAATAGGTGTATTTTACCTCCCTAACTGTGGTTTTAGAGAGTTGAAGGGGCAAAGGTGTTAAAGTAGCTGAGAACCATTTCCTGGCAAGAACTCACGTAGAGCCTGGATGCAGGTCTGGGTTCCTTCTATAATGTTGACGTCTGAAGCTGCGTGGTGACTGCCTGCAGATGCTAGCATTCTTCTTTAGGTGTTAGTGAAAACGTCTGCTGCTGCCAGGGAGAAAGACCTCAAATTCAGGGGTTGGCCTACCAAAGATTCCTTTGTCTGCCAGCTCATCAGCGTTACACAATCACATTGCGTCCTGAAGTTCCAGTTAGCGGTCATTAGAGAAGACGAGGAAGGCCACTGCACGCCAGGGCCTTTCTTACCATGAAGTTTGTAGCTTGATCTTTTGGCTATATTTCTATTTTAACAGTCATTTACATACACATGTGAGAAGTGACATTAGAGATATTGGGGATGCCGCCTCAAGTCTGGAGTCTTCTTAAAGCTATCTTAAAGTATTCATTTGGTTTTGCATCTGGGAACACGGGGATGAAACTGATTCGGGAGGAAATAGATGCAGACATGAGGGCATATAGTGTGTGTGGGGTATTTGACCCAGATTAGAAAAACAGTATAAGCTGGGATGTGTGCTAACTCCTAGCTACCCTTCTGTTATGTACCCAGGTGTTGCCAGTTGAAGATGGGGCAGATACGTGACAGATTATTGGAATTCTTTGAGCAAGAAGAAAGGCAAAGTCTACCCTACCATCCAGTCACCTTAAACCACTCAGAAGTGATTTTTTTTTTTTGCATAAGGGATATATTTTTCTCTAGCCAAAATACTGTTTCAAATATGGGTAGAGCTGAGCTTCCTGGAGTGGCTGTAATGGAAGTTTCTAGAATTGGCAGACTTCTGGGAGCTTTCAGAAGGCATCTGCAGTGGTTGATGCCTTTGAGGGAGACCAGAGAAGGGCGGGTTGATGGAAGGGCTGTTTTTTTTGTTTTTTTTTTTTTTGTTTGTTTGAAGTGGTTAGAAAGAGGATTTTATTTTATTTTATTATTTTTTATATAACATGTTGCTATTTTATTTTTTTATTTATTTTTTATTAATTAATTAATTTATTTAATTATTAAAGATTTCTGCCTCTTCCCCGCCACCACCTCCCATTTCCCCCCCCTCCCCCAATCAAGTCTTCCTCCCTCCTCAGCCCAAAGAGCAATCAGGTTTCCCTGCCCTGTGGGAGGTCCAAGGACCACCCACCTCCATCCAGGTCTATTAAGGTGAGCATCCAAACTACCTAGGCTCCCACAAAGCCATTACATAATTCGTGATTCAAGAGAAGCTAAATAAGAAGGTGAACCCAAAGAAAAACATATAAGCATCCTCCTGAATATTAACCTTCATCAGGCGATAAAGAAGACAGAGACAGAGACCAACATTGGAGCACTGGAATGAAGTCTCACGATCCAAAGGAGGAGCAGAAGGAGAGAGAGCACGAGCAAGGAACTCAGGACTGCGAGGGGTGCACCCACACACTGAGGCAATGGGGATGTTCTGTTGGGAACTCACCAAGGCCAGCTGGCCGGGGTCTGAAAAAGCATGGGACAAAACCGGACTCGCTGAACATAGCGGACAATGAGGACTACTGAGAACTGAAGAACAATGGCAATGGATTTTTGATCCTATTGCACGTAATGGAAGGGCTTTTTTTGTCTCAGGTTTCTGTCCTTCCTGTTTCCCACAAGCGTTAAGTTCCAAAGAAATTACACAGAGGTCTATATTAGTTATAAACTGATTGGCCCATTAGCTCAGGCTTCTTATTAACTCTTATAATATTAGCCCATTATTCTTGTCTGTGCTAGCTATGTGGCTCGGTACCTTATTCAGCGAGGCAATCACATCTTACTTCTGTGGCTGGGTCAGGACTGTGGACCCAGCTTTCCTTTTCCCAGAATTCTCCTGTTCTTGCTGCCCTGCCTCTACTTTCTGCCTGGTTGTCCCACCTATATTTCCAGCGTTTTATTAAAATACAATCGACAGGGTACAAACCATTGTCCCACAGCAGGCTGTGGGGTCTTCCAGGCTGTAAGAAGATTAAACTCTTTGTTTTAGACAAAGGGCGCTTTGGGATGCTCTTGAAAGCAGGCGTGAAAAGCCTTGTGCAAACTTCTTTTTAGGAAAAAAGGACAAGGTAATAAATTTGGGCCTCAGGTGTTGGGGTGTCTACCAGCCCATTAGAAGTCTCCCTGAGAACCCACCTTGAGGTGAGCTCCCTGTACCAGCCCACTCTTCTGAAAACCTTGTCTTTGAGGTAGATAGCCTATCACTTCTCTCAGAATTTCTAGGACTTTCATCCTCTCCAACAGTTTGACTCCCAGCATCCACGTGGTGGCTTACAACTGGCTATAACTCCAGTCCCAGGGGATCTGGCCCCTCTTCTGGCCTCCACGGACACCAGGCTTACCCATGGTGCACATACATATTACCAGACAAATACACATGTAAAATGATTTTTTTAAGTATTAGGAAGTTTTGCTGAAGACTTTTTAAAAAAAAATCATGATTCCACTTGCAGCATACCCCAAAACTTCCTAAAACGGCATTCTCTTCTGTTCTGTATGCATGCGTGCTCACACGTGAGCATGTACACTCACACAGTCCAATCTCACAAACGAGGAGGGGGGAGATGGAGAGAGGGAAGGAAGGAGAGAGAGAGACAGAGACAGAAAGAGGGAGGGAGAAAAGAAAAGAAGGTAGGGAATGAGAACACAACCGTTTCAGGTGGAAGTCACAGTCCTTTGTACCTTAATCTCTGAAGTGGCATTTCATTACCTCTGCCTTGTGCATTTGATTAAAAGCAAGGCATTGGGTGCCGCCCACATTCCAGTGAAGGAGGTGACGTAAGGGCTCGAATACCAGGGAGTGATCCCTGGGAGCCTTCAGACGTCATGTGCCAGGGCGGATACTCTCCAGCTGGTTTGGTTCACCATGGTTTGACTTTACTATGATGGAAAAGTGATGCCCGTTCGGTAGGATCTATACTCTGAACTTTCTGGGCTGCTGGTGTGCAGTATGACATTTTACATCCTGATAGTACCAGGAGCCATCGTTTCCAGTCAGCCATACATACATAAGCATAAACAACATGTACTGTTGCGATCTGTGTCCCTGGGTATGGGGTTTGGTGGGGTAGATGTGTTACTCGCATGTTCGACTTACGATGTGTTTCTCAGGACATATCCCCTTTGTAAACAGAGGAGCATCTCTGCTGACCTGTAAGTCTCTCATTCTTCAGGAGACATGCCCCTAGGGCCGTAGGACTTTAAAGATTACAGTCTCTCTTATATGACATCCAACTTGTTTGCATATGTATTGTTTCTTTGTTTTGTTTTTTGTACATTGCACACACAAAAAAAGAGATGGCTTGTTCTCTCTTGCCTTCCAAATGAGAATCCACTTCTGACATAAGTCATAAACTGTAACTTTTGGGGAACCTCCTTCTAGGAGGCAAATAAGTTTAACATTGTAGGGTGCTAATGAAGTCTACTATCAGTGAAGAACAAGGAAGATGTACTGGCTTGAGATCAAAACCTGCTTTGAAAGGTGAGGTGTCACCAGGGCTCCCATGAACACAAAGCACCCTGGAGTTGTGGGAAGGATGCTCTTGTGGGAATGGTCAAGCTGAAAGAGCTTAGGAACTGTGAGGGGCCGGTATTTCCATGTGACAGGATGTAGCACTAAGTGTCTCAGAGAAGTTGGCGTTTTAGAAAGTGAACCAGAAAGAGTACAATGAGGCTAGAAATGTCATCTACAGAGAGTTGGTCTCCTTTCCCCTGCACTGAGAGCCACTGAAAGCAAAGACCTTCTGTGCTGCAGAGAACTCTGCAGCTGTGTGCGGCTAGCCAGTTTTTATCTCTAGGACAAGATATCCGAGATGAAAAACCCGACAGGGAAAAAGGTTCTTTCCTGATTCATTTGTACAGATTTCAGTCCAAGATCAGCTGACTCTGTCGCTTTGGGCTTGACAGGAGGCAGGGAGTTATGGAAGTAGGGGTGTGTGACAGAGGAGACACCTATCCACATGGCAGCCAAGGAGCAAACAGGCAGAGAAGAGTCTGGAAAAGACACATCCTTCAATAGCACAGCTCTAGTGACCTTTCTCCTCCCACTAGGCTTACCTCTTAGAGCCCACTCAGCTGTGACTTCATCGTTACGTACATTGTCATACTCATGGTTGGGTCACAACTTGGGGTCCCACCTTTTAATACTGCTGCGCTGGGGGCCAAGCTTTTAACACATGATCTTTCGGAAGACATTTCAGATTTAAACACCAACAGTGTGGGAAACCAATGGTGGGAAGAAACGCGGAATAAAATCATTTGATTAGGAGACAAGAAGTCCTAAGGAGAGATGATACACATCTAAGCCTCAATGAAGGCCGGGGGAACGGACACGGGAAGACAGAATTTGTCTCCAAATGCAATAAGCCATCATTTTTATAAGACATACCGTTTTTACGAGCATAGCTAATAAAAACAACCTGCTAGGTCAATTATGACACAATGCTAAGGCCCCGGCAGTGGAAAGATGCAGCTTTATTTCAGATGTTAAAAATATGTACGTGTTGGACGCGGTGAAACACAATAAATAATGCTAGGAAGATGACAGCTGTTTTGGACCTGAGCAGCTTGGAGGATGCTAGTGCCATTAACAGGGATCATGGGAACAGGGGAATGAGAGATGGGTTCCAAGAACAAAGATCAGTGCTGTTTTGGACACACTGACCTGGCTCTAAGAGACGCTCATGAGCAGCTGTCTGGCAGCATCCAGACAGCGTAGGGTTGGAACTCGGGGGAAATGACAAAATTTGGACTCAGTTAACGAATGAAAAATTTTGGCATTAAATCTTTACATTTATGTATGGACAACAACAATTTCTTTTACTGTAATGACAAACTGTGAATGTCCACCCACATCCACTGGTAGTCTTGTCTTTAGGTGTGTTTGGCCAGTACTGAAAGGATTCAAGGAAAGGGCGAGAGAGAAAAGGGACTTGAAGCCTCAGGAGGAGTCATTGATTGTGAGAGACAGATGTGAAATTAAGGCAGATGGAGACTTTGAAAGTCCTTTGTCTGATTGGCTGACAACTTGTTAGGTAATCCCCGCCAGATTCCAGCTCTCAGCCTTTCTCCTACCCCTTGACGTCTCTTGTTAGTGCCAGGGGAGTGCCATTTGTTTGACCACTGTAACAAGTGCCACACACGGGGAGCTTGAGCAACGGAAAAGTGTTCTCTCAATTCTGGAGGAAGGTGCAAGTCCAAGATTGAGGCACCATAAAGCCCGGTTTCTTCTGAGTCTTCTTTTTCTTTACTGTGGAAGGGGCCATCTTTTGCCTTGTTACATGCTTGTCCGTGTCTGCATGCCCACCTTTTTTTGGGAAGGGGGAGTTGGAACAGGGTTTTTCTGTGTAGCTTGTCCTAGAACTTGCTCTGTAGACCAGGCTGATCTCAAACACAGAGATCCGCCTCCCTCTGTCTCCCGAGTGCTGGGATTAAAGGTGTGTGCCACCACCACCCAGCTAGATTTCTGCTTTTTATGAGGAGGCCATCCCAGCTTGGCTTCGGCTCCACTGAGAAGATCTCTTATAACTTAATGACCTCTTTAAAGTCAAATACGGTCAAATTCTGCATTATGGGCAAGTACAATCTAGCTTGTGACAGTGGGTAAGCCAGCCACCTAAATTCTTACTCACTCGCGCTGTGTGTGACGAGCCTCACTCACTGAAGTTGAATCGCCTCTTGGTACGCTGTACATTATTTTCCAAACTCGTTTCCACGATCATTTTGTGTCCTTGCAAAGGTGGGAGTTATATATAGAAATTCTGTGAGCTTTTTATCCTTCTCCCTAGGTTTTTTTTTCTCCTTCCTGTCTCTGGGGGAAGAAAAAACAAACCCTTTCTTTGAAGAAAGAGCCCAGTTGTCCCTTATCTTTCACTGGACAGAGTTCAGCAGCTTGTGACATTACATCACTTCCTTGCCTCTCCGCTTGGGAATAAACCCTTTAATTAGGACCTGGGAGGAAAAATACATAAGAGCAGGAACACATATTCTGGTCTGAGTCTCACCTGGTTTTCACAGTCGTCTCCTACCTAAAGAAATCTCCATGAAACGGGTCCTTACCATAGACTTCCGTCTTGAGTTCATCTGAGTTCTATAGTCTGACAAGAAAAAAAAAATCTCCCTCCTCGCTCGAAGGCGTCGTCCGAACAGTAGGCCATAGTTGGCTGAAATAACACTGCTCTTCCAGTGCGTCTTCCTCTGAGACTGTTTTTGTAGGAAGTTTGTCTTGGCAAGCCTTTCAAAAGAATTGCTAGACACCTATCTGGTAATTAACCAGCTTCCCGCTAGAAGCTTGATTCCACTGTCATCTAAAAATGGACATGAGCTTTAATTTCGCTCCCCCTTGCCCTCTCAGCCCTGTAAATACAAGGTAACTGGGTAAAGACCTCGCGAAAAACTTGTGTTTCCAAAGTTCAGTTTTTCTTACCTTAAAGTTTCTGTTTGACTCCAATATAAAGCTTTTAAAAATACGCTAGCTGGTAGGCCTGGTGGCACAGACCTGTGGTTCCAGTTTATTGGAGTGGAGGATCGCTTGAAACTAGGAATTCACGACCAGCCTGGAAACCAGCGAGACAGCCACCCCTGCCCCCATCAGAAGTGAAAAACAAACCCAGAAACCTTAAAATAAAAGCAGCGTGGATGATACAATGTTGTAGAAATAGTACTTAACCTTAATGGGCCTCCTCCGGTGGCTCAGCGTGAGGGGAAAAAATAGCAAAGTAGAAAATATTCTAGAAAGTACCGGGCCAGAGCTCCTCACAACTGCCAAGGTCAAACCACAAGGCGAGTTTCAGAAACAAGGTAAGTCCTGAGGAAGTAGAGGGGACATACTGACAATGTAATGTGCTCTCCTCGCTGGCGTCAGGAGAGCCGGAAAAAGAACACTAGGGGAAATGAAGGAAATACGAGGAAAACACAGAGTTTGGTTCGCAGCTCTCTGCATGCATCTGCTCACCAACTGGTACAGATGACCCCAAGCATTAGGATTCAGGGCTTCGGTTGTACTGAAACTCTTTATTTTTGCAAACTTTCTGTAAATTTAAAAACATCTCCTAAAGTAAATATTTTACTTAAAAAGTAGAGTAAATGACAAATCGCGGCAAAGGAGGGCATGATGGAAGGACACCGGGAAGGGCCAGGAAACACAGAAGTTATTAATAAACGCTAAAAGCTGGCCTACCGCATGATATATTGGTGTCAATAAACGGCAGGATACCGGAGAGTCTGCTGGCCTATCAATCTAATAAACTTTTATAAGTGATGGATGGTTGCAAACACTGTGCTTTACAGCACCTGAAAATTCCAAACAGTAAATCCTTACGCAGTATTTCTGCTCACATATTTCAGGGCCCTGTTTTTAGAATCTGCACAAAGGAATATTTCATGGCCCTGTATGGAGTTTTAATAAAAAACAACAGGTGGAAAATGGATTGTGCAGGAGCGTGAGCCACTCTAACCGTAAATACTGGCATCTCAGAATGACACCAGCGGAGACAGTAAACACACGAATCACTCAGCAGCGCTGGATTCCCTTCTCGGATGTCATCTCAATTTCAAGCCCAGAGATTAAATGCCACCATTTAAATTCAAAACACTGAACGGATGTGATGAGCTTTTATGTTCATGGGGATTCACAGAGCGCATGGGATAGTTCCCTCACCTATAAAACGGAGCTAATAAATCTCATCTTGGCCTTGTGGGACCGAGCAAGTAAACTGGAGCAGTGTTTATTATTTAGTAGGCGTGTGTTTGCATGGTTGCAAGACAAGGAGCCATCTAGCTTTTTAACAACACCGGTCTTTTAGAAATGGGGAAACTGAGTCACAGAAGGCGGTAACTGACCCAGGACCTTGCAACTGGTTTGTCTCATAGCTGGAACTCCAGTCTTATGCCCCGAGCCTTCCTTTAATCCGATTCCAGAAGGACTGACAGGATTGCAAGGCCGCTGTGTGCTGGAGACTGTCACCTTGTGGTTTGGCAGAATTGTATCTGGGTCTCAGAGCTCAGAGGACACTTTCTCCTCTTCCTCCTCTTCCTCCCGGGAGCAGAATCCCGCCTCTCTCTAGCACTTCATTCTCCTCCTCTCTAGCACTTCATTCTCCTTCCCCGCATCAGCATTTCAGCTCCTGCAGCCTGCTCTGCTCCGAGCATGGCTCTGTGGTAGTGAGGATCTTGCTGGGCAGGAGAATGTAGGGGCATCTGGGCTGCTGCGAGGGGCTCACAGGAGGGGAGCTGTAGCTCCTGTCTCTCTGTGTGGGTCTGCTGGAGCTCTGTGAGAGTCTGAGGGCGTGCTGGGGTGAGTAAAATCCGTTATTAGAAGTGTATATCATGGACGGTCAGGGGAGAAGGAAGGAGGCTATGTTGATTTTTACGTTTAGTTTGAAACATTGCTTTTTATGAGTATGGCTAAAGTAATTCCAAAATCAATTTCCTGTCACTTAGTCCTTGATACGGGTTTTCACCTTTTACATCCCCCTCCTCACCACCAATTGCTTTAACTGGGCTTTATCTGCTATGCAGAATATTGCCTTCTCCTTTATGGTTATATAGTTAAAGGCACAGATATATTAATTTGTCAAACTCAGGAGGATGTTAAGAATCTTATGAATGAGAAACAGCCCTGCTGTCTTTTAAAGACTGGTACTAACACCGCATCATTCCCGACAGCACCTGGTGCCGTAGAGAGATGGGACTACATACTGAGGAGGCACCTCTTCCCTGGAACCTCTCACGCTCTGCTCTTATCTCAACTGCCTTCCTTGCATTGTGGTAATCTCCTTTTCTGGCAGTGAAGAGAGAAATAGTCAGGGAGAGAACTGGGCAGGGAGGCAGTGGTTCTGGATTCAAGGGCTGGAGAACCAGCCTCACCTCTGGGTCCTTGTCCATCACAATCCATATTTATAGCAGGCGGAGAAAGGACCGGAGGTTATTCTGAGCAATCTTCTAATAAAATCCCGTCAAAGCTGTCCGAACACTGACCGCTTCATGGCACTGGTTATCAAGGGAAGGAAATATCTCGTCATTAAATTTATGGGGCTGGATCGAAAACCAAATTGAAACAGCTTTGCGAATCCCCGTGGCAAAATGATTCATCTCCTTAGGGTTGGAAAATCTATTTTTATCACCTTTATTCTGCCAACTCCTTATTTCTAGTCTCTCCCTGAACTCCTGTGATTTTTTTCGTGGTGCCAACTAAACCAGATATCTCCAGAATCTGACCGTTCTCCCTGGATTCTTCCAGCCTGGCTGCTTCAGCAGCCGGGGGAGAAGAGGCTTGTTCTGCACTGTGTAGGTGGGGACCCCCAGAGACTGAGAGTCTCCGCAGCTGCCTGGGACCCCAGAAGTCTGTTTAGAGGTGTGAGCCACACTCTGTGACCTGCTTTCTTTCTCTGCGGCTGTGTTGAGTGTTATGGATGGCTGTAGCTCTTCCAGCTTACTCAGTAAAGAAGGGACAAGAATACAGCACTCCTTCAGCCCTCCCTCTGCGACCGGGAAGGAAGGCACATGAGTGCTGCCATGCTTTTTCCTCCTTCCTCCTGACTTCATGGTTTACCCTTCCCCTGTTCCATCATGTCCCTAGCTATCCCTCCAGCCTCTTCCCATGTCACCAAATGGTTCTTCGAGAGTCCTTGGAAATGGTAAAGGAGTGAGATTGTTTCCTCTGAGGATGTGGAAAGTACCTGCTTTCTGGGCTCCCTTGAATAGCATGTGCAGCAGCATCTTCTGATGATTAGACACGTAAGGAACTAGAAAAGCAGTGAGAACTACAGTGACTACATAGGGCCAGCACTCACGCCAGCTGGGGCATTTTCAACACCTGGTAGGTAATATATATTCAGTAGGTATTTGCTGAATGAGTATAATGCCTTCCCCATAACCCTCAGCCTTCCTAAAATCTGTCTTTCAGAAGGTGGTGGTATGTTTTGTTGGCAGCTGGCATTCTATACAGTAAGCTGGCCTAATCTGAAATCCCGGATTTTCAGCTTTCAGGCAGTATTCTGGCAGATTCCTTAGTTATTTGAAGCCTGTGTTTACTTGCCTGTAAAATGGGCTTGATAACTGTCATATTGGTTTTCTGCAAGGGCAGGAAAAGAAGAGTAAGGGGAGGAAGAAGAGGAGAAGGAGGAGGATTGGTCAATGAGATTAACTTGGAATCCTTTGAGATTTTAGCTCTGAAGGTTAGGTGTGTGTGTAGGTGTATGTGTGTATAGGTGTAGGTGTGTGTGTGTGAGAGAGAGAGAGAGATTGAGCATGTAGTGTGTGAGTATGTGTGCATGCATTGAGTGTGAGTGTGGTGAGTATGAGAGAGAGAGAGAGAGAGAGAGAGAGAGAGAGAGAGAGAGAGAGAATTCTGATCATTCCTGAATACGGACGGCACTTCTACTCCGTCCAGGTTCTAAACCAGATGTCAGGTGGTCAGTGTTGGAACAGCCACCTCAGGTCTTAGCCCAGTGGATGCAACTGTCCAAACTCTTCAGGGTGTAGCAGACTGTAGAGTGCCACCAACTAATCAGACCAAGAAGAAACCGTGTCCCTTTTCCAATGCTTTAGAAAGGGATGTCTTATAGATCTAGAAGGACGGTGTTTCTTTTTTTTTTAAATTAATTTATTATGTATACAATATTCTGTCTGTGTGTATACATGAAGGCCAGAAGAGGGTGCCAGACCTCTTTACAGATGGTTGTGAGCCACCATGTGGTTGCTGGGAATTGAACTCAGGACCTTTGGAAGAGCAGACAATGCTCTTAACCACTGAGCCATCTCTCCAGCCCCAAGGCGGTGTTTCTGTGCTCGTTTCTAGGCAGCTATAAGGTGTCTGTGTATAGAGTGGCATACCACAGTGCTCTGAAAATCAGTACAAAGGAGAGATAAGGATGAGCCCTAGGTAATTGGTTCCAGGGACCCCAAGACTCCTAAGCTTTAAGCAGATGGCTTAATGAAGGCCAGACTCTATGGCTTCTGCTACTACCTTGGCAACTGAGCTTGTGTTTGGTTCCTTCCAGAGCCTCCTATCTCTTGGGTATGTACATTGTACTAATTTCTGTCTGACTTCTCCAGTCTGTAGAACGTCTACTTTAATATGGCGTGTCCTTTTTGATATTGAACACCTTCAACAATGACTTGTACTTGCCCTTGACCCTGTTCTCTCTCCTTTGTGAATGCTTTATTCCTAGACGTCGTAGAGTTCTGAATTTCAGAGCCTGGTGGTTAATTTCCCTCTGGTTTCTGTCTGGAAGCTGGATGGGTCCCTGGCATCTGCTGTCTGTAAGCAGTCATTTCTTCCTCAGCAACCATCTGCAAGGAGCAGGAGGTTATGACATGACTGGGGTGTGTTTTACATGGCTACATTCAGCCTCTTTTTTTCTGGTTCCCATGTAAGTTTTGGCAGGAATTTCTCCAGTCATATTTGAGGGAGGAGCTGGAGAATGCCGTTGGTAAACAGCCCCCTGGCTATTGTTGGCTGTCCCCTCAAATACCATGAAGAGGACATCTTGAAAAGCTGCTGTGGTGTCCCTATCTCTCCAAGGGTTGAACCCAGGGCTGACTTTCGAGGCCCTGACCTCAGCCATACTTCTGGAGTGAGCAGTGGCCTGGGATTGCTCTGCTTTCCCTGACTTCTTCTTGGCTTCTCTGGGCCAGAGCACAGCTCTGGTTGGATCACTTTATCCTAGTTATCTGTCCTGGGATCATCACTCCAGCCTTGATTCTACTGGAATCATTTTTGATAGAGCCTCATTTCGTCTTCCTTGTTCCTTTTCAATTTTATGCTCCCAGAAAGCCTAACCAGCCTATATGTTTCCAATGTATTGATTTTTACCCACCCTGCTGCTTCTACATTTTCACTTAGAAATATGGGAAAACTTAGGATATTCTTGGACATTTTTTGTCTACATAGATGGTACTACTGATGGTAGGAGGCTTCTGTGTTCAAATTATTCAGTCAAGACAAGTCTTCAACACGTTTACAGATTTCTACCTACCCTCCCACCTATCTACCTATCTACCCACCTGCTTCTTTAGTAGTGACTTTCAGAAAGAAAAACGACCTAGGGGAAAAGTAATTTGAGAAGACTGGTAAGAAAAGAAAAGTGAGAAAAGGTAAAGAGAGGAGAGAGAAAGGAAGGGACGTGGGAAGGGGGGAGGAAGGGAAAGCTGGCTGACCGTTTTCCTCATTTTCCCCTTAAATACCCCTGCTGTTTTCTGACACTGACCCAGTTCTATTCCCTTTAAATAAATTCTCTATTCTCTTAAAAATATATATATATACACACAGGCCTTTCCCCACCTCATCATTTTGCAGACATCACTCCATTATAGGGCTCACATTTTGTCTCACTATGAGGGATACCACTCTGTGTGCTTCCTTAGTGGGAGGAGTGTCTCACATCAGTGTAAGGATTAACAGTAAGAAAGAAAACCTTCCTGGGCGGTGGTGCTTCTATAAAGGAACTGTCAACACAGTGAAAACCAGAGCTAAAGAAATTATGAGCTACTTCTTGTAATAGTCCTGAAGAATTACCTATTACCAATTACCACATATATTGGCCAAGGGATCCATTGACTCCCAAGAAATAATGAACCTCTGTTATCATCAGTGTGTGCTTTTTGGATGAGCAATATCTTGGTTTGAAGAAAGCTTAATTGCATCAGATGTGTGAAGGAGAAGGTAACATATGGATCTTTGCCTAAGAGATTTGGATGCCAATTCTTTCCGTGGATCCAGCACTTTCTTCTCTAGTGAGTGTTCCAGGACAGCTGGACGACCTCAGGGCTCAGAATGTCTAATGGTATTTAGTTTTGACTATAAACATGCACATGCCATCTTTTAAAAGAAACATGTTGATCTATAATTGTGCATGTAAATACAAGGATATAAAATACATAAATTATTTGTTTGTGTTCTATGATGTTCCAGGAAAAGTGTTCTCAAACCAAAGTCTAGATCTCCTGGCTGTTAGTATCAATTTTCTACCATGTGTATGATTCCAAGTCCACCCGCCAATCTAAACCCAGTGGAGAGGCATCCTCTTGGCTTCAGTAGACCCAAACACCAGAAATGGATCTGTTGTTGTTGGTTCCAAAGAGGGTAGCACTAGGAAAGGCATTCTTCCCCCGTTTGTCCAATCTCTGGTACATTCCTGTGATGAGGTTACAACTCATCACAGGCTGGACAAACTCTACAGGGAAGCAGACTCAGAATACCACAGGGACCAGCCATCCTTATCAGAGTGCTCTCCAAAATATCACAGAGCTGCAGAGAGGGTGGCCTCATTGGAGCACTTTTGCTTAAACTCATCCAACCAGAAGATGCTCTTGGGCAGGTGACTTCAGCCCTTTGGCCTTGGGCTCAGCAGCCAGTTCCTGCTCACATTTGTCCAACTCCCCTTCAGGAACTGTGGCAGAGGCCTTTTTTTTTCATCTTTCCACTTAGCCAGGGGTTTCTTTTTCTCTTCCCATGAATCCTTTTCTTTCCTTGGAGTATCCTTTTAAGGCTGGCTACTGCAGACTTCTTAGTGTCAAACTGGGCCATCTTTTCACACAGTTTTACCTCCCCCATGACACCCATAACTGGGGCTGGTTAATGTATGCAAGGAACCAACATTTGGTATTGGAAAGGTCTATCAAAAAGAAGACTCTAAGACTTGTTTATAGAGCCACGGCAGGATGCAGACAAGTTTGAAATCAATAAGTGTCGTTTATTACACCAGAAAGGTCCTCATCTTTCAGTGTGTGTCCATCAGCCCCAGAATTCACATCCTCTCCCCCTTTGCACTTCCAGTGGCCTGTTTGTTGCAATGCATGATACCCAGATGGGGGTTTGGGGCGGGATCACCCTGGTGTTCTTGTGTGGCTGGAGGAACCATGTTCCTATCAACAAAGCTTACCCACTGCATCCTGTGAGCTGCTGCCCCTGGGTTACTTCTCCACAGCTCCTCCTTGCTCACATAGTAGGTGATGGCATTGCTGCCAAGCACACAGAATCCGTTGCTACCCTCAAACGGTAGAACCTTGTTGGGAGAAAATTTGTAGAGAAGCTCAGGCAGGGGAACAGTTGGTTTGACCAAAGTGGAAGTGGAATGGTATGGAGACCATGTAGACCTGAGTCCCACTGTACTGAACAGCAGTGAGGGCCTGAAGACACCCCTAACCCCCACCCCAAGTTTTCAGGGTATGAGTACAGGGTCCCAGCCACCATGGTGATTCTGCAGGGAAAGGTTGAATTAGGTTTGAATGGATTGAGGTCTTCTTTGTGCGCCTATAGAGATGGTGTTTTATATCTAGAAAGTTGGGTTTTTTCATGAAATCAGCAGATTCAGTACACATGGCATCTAAAGTCCAGTTCTGTTTTACTCAGCCTGGATTGAGTGATAAGTTGGGGGATATTTTGATCACACTCTGACACTCTCAAGATTGACAATAAAATTTGATTCAGATGGTGGGGCTAGCTACTAGCTGACCACGATTAGCCACAGAGGTTTTGGGGGACCAAGGACAGATAGAGAGACATAGAAAATAGTAGGGAGGGGCTTATGAAGAGTCTTAGTTCTTTTTAGATCCAGAAAAGAGGGTGGGGAGGTCACTGGTTGCTTCTCTGCTGCTTCTCTGATCATTCAGGTTCTTACCACAGTATCTGACTCCTGAGTTGTTATTGATAAAGAATAATTAGATAAATGCTTCAGAATGGAATTTTTGCTTTTTCCTTGAGCACTAGGATCAAGGCACGTGCGTGGGACAGCACAGTGATGTGTACCTTCATGGTTGTTACATCTTCTTTATGTACATGGTTGATTGAAAACACGTAAACAGATGTTGTCACCATCTTAATTCTCCCATCCAGATCTTAGATCCTCTACTAGGCCCCTTAGCCTAGAGCAGTGCTGCCATTTTGGATCCTGGTATCTTGGCTGTCAGGCTGTGATGGTGATGACGATGATGATGATGATGATGACAACAATACAAAGATAGCTATCTGTGCCTTTCTAGAAAGTGTGTAGTGTGCATAATTTTGAGATTAATCACTTTGATCTTTCACAAGTCCTAGTTAGTCATCCCCTCCCCTTCTTTTGCATGTATGGATGACAGATTTGCCGGGCATGTCAACAAACTCACCATTGTGGAAATCATCTTTCTTCAGATATTTATATTTCTTTCTTTGCCTGGAATTCAACTTTGTCTCCTGTGGGGACTCTCCTGTTCAAGTCACACAGTGAACTAGTGTCATTCTCCCACCTGCCCAGCCGTGCCCCCCAAAATTGCTCAGCCACAGTCCTGAGATTATGCTGGAGGCTTTACACGCTATGCTTTGAGTTCTAATGGACCAACTCAAAGATCAACTTCCCTGAAATAAATCTCCAGCCCTTTGGAGAACAGATACAGCTGGTGAAAGAGCTGATGGACATAGCAGCTCCTTGATAGACTGGGAGCATTCTTGAGCCCTTTGCAACAGCAGTCTTTCCCTGTGCATATATGTGCCCTGGAAACTTACGAGAAAAGTAACCACAGTAGCATGATGTTTAAAGCTCTTGTATGAATGTTCTTAACCCTGCAAAGTTTTTCTTGGCAGGTCTTGAAGCAGACTTGGCTGTCATCTCCTTTTCTCCTGTTGAGGGGAGGAGTTGAGCCCAGGGGACTTGTGTGGCATGGAGAAACCATTAAGAAAGAAGGCCAGGTTGAGTCTCTGGTGCCCTGCAGGTCCCTAGCTTTCCATTACCAGGTTCACCCTGTTCCCCAAAGCCCTGTTTCCGTCATGCATATTTCTACATGTGAGTCTTTCCTTCACTGGACCTGTAATGTCTGAGCCCACCCTAGACGCCACACTCCTGCTGTCCCCTTTCACCTCCAGTTGCTAGGTCCACTGACATCAACACAGTTAAGCTTCCCAAAGGAAGGGCCTCGTTTATCTGTGCCGGGCAACTGATGAGAGCATGCACACTTTGCTGTCATAGGTTTAGTCTTCAGGGACTCTCCAGCTTGCCTAAGTTACCCCCTGGGTCCTTGATCTAAACTCCAGTTGCCTGGTAATGAGGATGCAGCAATTTGCATTATTCTCTCTTCCCTTTCCCTTCTGTCTTGTTTCCATTCTGAAAAAAAAATAAAACCCTCTGACTTGACTCCTGCCTGCAGGGACTTCTGTCCCACGGGACAGCTCCTTGCTCTCTCCTTTGTGATGACCTCAGAGTTCCTTCCACTACGAGGGCGAAACAGATTAATCATGCTGAAGTTCAGTGCTGTGTGAGCTGGAATGCTAAGAAAAGCTTGGAGATATTTTTAACAAAATGGAATATTTTGATGAATATCTCTCACCTGAAATATTTCTCAAATTTTTTTGTTTCTAGTTTTTTTTTTTTTAAAGCAGCTTCACAAAGGGGTATTGTATGAGTCGGAAAAGAAAAATATTTTTATTTCCTGTCCTTGACATTGAGTGGTACTGATAAAAGTATCAAGGCCCTTTGAGTTCTGGGTCTCCTGGGGGTGGCAGGGAACACATTATATGAGAAAGAGGTTGAGTGGTTTTGTTTTTCCTCTTTGTCAGCATGAGAAAAGAGTAGCTGTGGAAAGTGATGGACAGTTGTCATCAGGGGTGGAAAACAGAAAACTCTGGGAGAAGGCCATAGCAAGAGTGATGGTGTAGATACCACTGTATCTGGCTATAATGTCAGTCTTGACCTGGACCAGTGGTTACTTGCTTAGTCTTGAGAAGAAACAGTTTCATCTTGACTTGTAGTTGTTGAGTTCTCCATCATTCTATTTGATGGCCATTAAGTCACTAAACCAGTGAGTGATAGATAGTCTCTCGTGCGTGGTCAGACAAGGATTCCCTAGAGTGTAAGGTGGAGGCTTGACTTCCCAAAGTTAGGTAAACAGAGCTTGTGCTTTGAAACAGTTGGAGGAAAAAATAATATATCCAGTAATATATATTCATGCTTATTTATATATTTATGCTTTTTTGATGTTTTATATGTTTTTAGCCATAGTTCAGTTGGTTCAGTTTGCAAACATGAAATATTAACAATGAACAAAATGACTTATTGTTCCTATCTGGCTTTCCTGCTTATCCATCAAGACAGTTCAACACTGTCACAGACTTCTAATGAACATTTGCTTAATATTTGCAAATAAAGACTGCCTTCCATGTAGAAAGACATCTTCACACATTTATTTTTTGCATGTGCATTTTCACACAGGCATGAACACATGTGCATCTATGCAGATGCACAGGAACATGTGTGTGTGTAGAGAGAGCACAGGTTGACAATGAGTGTGTGTATCGGTCATTCTCTATGTTTTTTGTTTTGTTTTGTTTTTGAGTCAGGATCTCTCACTTGCCAAATCAGCTAGGCTTGCATGCTTACTGGCTCAGGGAACCTGCTGTCTCTGGTCCCCCAGAACTGGGATTATAGGTATATGCTGTAGTACCCATCTCTTTTCAATGTATGTTCCACGGGATGGAACACTTGCCCTCATGCTTATGCATCATGTAGCATATGGCTGAGCTGTCTCAGCCCCAGGAGCTATGTTTTTTAATGAGAACAATCCCCATGCCCCTGCTTATATTGTGTTATACTCATGGAATGGAATTGATGTATCTCTGCTTTTTTTTTATCTCCACTTTCTTCTTTTCTTTAACCCCTTCAATGCTTCCCTGCTCCCAAGTCTTTGAGGCACCTGTACCTCCCTTTTCTTGCCTGATTTACTGTTCCACTTAGCATGCTCTTGGTCAGGCAGTGAGCATATTGCTCCTGCTGTGATAATCACAGCCCTATATTGGAGTGAACTGTAGCATAACACAGCAAATACCACCCTTTGACGTCATCTCTAGTTACTTCTAGCTCCGCATTAAGCATAATTAAACATAATGCAAAACATTGTTCCTCAGCTACTGTCAAGGCAGCCCCTTCCCCACTCACACCCCTTAGCTTGGGTCTTCACTACTAGAATGTCAAAGGTTTGCAAATGGGAACTTTCTTTACATTTGTTATTTCATGCTGTTCTTTTTCAAATTTGTTTTAAGTAACAAATAGTTATTGCTATTTGTTGGGTACGGCAAGATGTCAGGATGAAGGATGACTACCAGACAAATTAATCTGTTCATCACCTCACACGCTTGCCATTTCGAGGTGGGAACATTTGAAACTGACACAGCCAGCTTGAAGCGTGGATCACGATAAATCACATACATCGACCTCCCATGCAAGAGCTCTCTTGTTCCTCCCGACTAAATGAAACCTTGAGCCCTCTGACCAGTACCGCCCTGATCATGTCCTGTCCTTCTCAATAGTCTGTGCTCACTGCCAGGCTACTCTGTACTTGTGAGATTGACTTTTTCAGCCCCCACATACAACTGAGATCATGCAACACTTGTCTTCCTGGGCTTGTTCCTGGCTGGGGGGTAAATTATGGAGCCTCATCATCCTGCTGAACAACTTCTGTAAGGGGTCTTAGGTCAGTATGTTTCAGCCTTCTCCAGTAAAGTGAGGAGGAACTTTGACACCAACCTCATGAGGCTGCGGCCAGGGTTAATTGAGCTACATGAACAGAGTAGCCTGATTCTGCCTGGCACATGGGATGTGCTCCCAAGCAGTTGGTGACGGTCACTACTCTCATGCAGGTCTTAGAATCTCTCTCTCACATCCTTCCTCTCTCGCATCCTTCCCGAACATCATATCTGTGAAAGGGTAGAATAATTGCATCTGTCTCAGTTTGGGTTTTTATTGCTGGGAAGAAACACTATGACCTTGGAAAACTCTTACATAGAAAACATTTACTTGGGGTGGCTCACTTACAGTTTCTGAGGTTCAGTCCATTATCATCAGGATGGGGAGCATGGTGCTGTGCAGGCAGATGTGGTGCCGGAGCTGAGAGTGCTACATCTTACAGGCATCAGGAAGTCTACTGACTGTCACACTGAGCGGAACTAATGCAAAAGAGACCACCCCACAGTGACACACTTCCTTCAGCAAGCCCACACCTTCTAATAGTACCACTCCCTTTAAAGGCCATTTTCTTTCAAACCATCACAGCTTCTAATCAGTTCATTTGTGAAGAACAAGGACACATAGGTCAACTCAATGTGTTGTCTAGCCCTAATGAACTTTCAATGAATAGTGGCCGTGACTTTGGCCACTTGTAAGAGCATGGCATTTCTCCTATTGATGGCTATTTGAGGTTTGTGCTATAGACCATAAGCTCTTACGATGCTTGGAACCTGAACTGTCCCGTCTCTGTGACCAGCCACTTGCTGATTTCTTGGTTTCTATTTTGCATTTGAAGTGTGTACTGCACTAAACACTTGGAATAATACTTCACTTGGAAATATTTTAGCCATGATCACACTACTCATTTTTTAGAAAATCCTGTTCATGAGAATCCTGTTTGAGAACTTCCTTGTCACTACTGGAAAAACCTCTAAAGACTCTAGTAAATTTTCTCATATTAAAAAGAAAAATCAGGGTCTTTTGTTTGATTAATGACTCCATGACCTGGCTCTATCCCAAAGTATAATTTATCGGTCTTTAATTCCCCAAAGTCATTCTGATTTCCTATGGTTATATTTTTAATTTATTGACCTTTGGCCAGTTTCACAAAAAATTAAATATTGATGCTTTCCAGATCCACATGCTATGGATGAAGAACAAAGTTGAGTTGTGCCTCGTCACCGGTGGCAGCCTCTACCTAGCCCAATGCTTAAACCTTTTCCCAGCTTTCCCTCTATGAGCATGGGGAACCGGTTTCCATAATGACCTCACCATTGCTGGAGGCAGAAGGACCAGGAATGCAGTGTGGTTTCTAGCTGAGAATGGAGAACTAGAAGCCCAAAGCCCTGTGTTACAGACTGGGCTCTGCCTCCAGGGCAGACGGGCGTGAATTTTCCTGTTTGTGAAAGGAAAGAGTACTGAATGATGTCTAAGAACATTGCACCTGTGAGGCTGGGGACCCTAGTCCTTCTCACAGGAGTACATAGTATTAGCGCTGGCGACCATCAGCTGAACACTTCCTATGTATCAGACATTGTTAATGGCAGTTAGCTATTTGTCACATGCTGATTCTGTGCTAAGCATCTTGTGTTTGTTGTTTCTTCTTCACTGTAATTCCCAGTGGTAGATGAGAGGCGTGGCTGTGCTTCCTAGGACACTGACCCTGAGGGCTAGGAGGTCCTTGCTCATAGGCATGCCCAAGTGAGAGATAGGAGACTTGGAATCCTAGAGTCTGGCATCTTGTCCTTCTCCTGTTGATTTATTGGTGACTTTTATATGTTGGGGGTGTTTTGTTTGCATATATTTGTATATACATGCACCACATGAATGCCTGGTACCTGGGCCTGAAGTTAGAGACTGTTGTGAGTCACCATGTGGGCGCTAGGAATTGACCTAGGTCCTCTGGAAGAGCAGCCAGTGCTCTTAACTGCTGAGCCATCTCTCCAGCCATCTTCTCACTTTTATTTTGCCCCATTCTAAGCACTGCCCCCTTCCCCTGGTTTTTGTTTGTTTGGTTTGTTTTGCTTGTTTGTTTTCTCAGCAACCTTGAGAAGTATAGTGTAGAACCCACCTTTTATACAATAACAAACAGTTCAGGAGCAATGAACAGTTTGCCCAAAGCCTGCAGAGCCCTCCTTCCACCCTCCACATATTCCTCTGACGTCACACACCGTCCTGCAGAGCCCTCCTCCCACCCTCCACGTGTTCCTCTGACGTCACACACCGTCCTGCAGAGCCCTCCTCCCACCCTCCACGTGTTCCTCTGACGTCACAACCCTCCTGCAGAGCCCTCCTCCCACCCTCCACGTGTTCCTCTGACGTCACATACCGTCCTGCAGAGCCCTCCTCCCACCCTCCACATATTCCTCTGACGTCACACACCGTCCTGCAGAGCCCTCCTCCCACCCTCCATGCGTTCCTCTGATGTCACACACCATCCTGCAGAGCCCTCCTCCCACCCTCCACGTGTTCCCCTGACGTCACACACCGTCCTGCAGAGCCCTCCTCCCACCCTCCACGTGTTCCTCTAATGTCTAAAATTCTGTTTCCTGGGTTGAGGAGACAGAGGGGTGGATCAGCACCTGCTGTACAAGCATGCGTTTTGGGGAGCAGAGATAGGCAGATCTTTGGAATTCACTGGCCAGCATGCCTAGCCAAAAGGAGAAGCTTTTGGGTTAGTGAGAGACCTTGTCTCAAGAGAATAAGTCAAAAAGCAATAGAAAAAGACACCCCCAATGTCTTCCTCTGTTCTCTGCATGTTTATCCATGAAGGGGGGCACACACAGGTACACATCATATAAACACATGTGTACAACACATATGTACGCACGCACACACACACACACACACCTAAAAGCTAAAAGCCAATGAAAATATCTATTTCTTGTGTATATGAAGGTAAGAGTCAAAATGTGATGCATAATCTGGTTGGTTCATTTTTTTATTCTAAGATTATATGGCCAATTAATACCAGCTGCTAGATGGATAAGAAAAATCACGTGATACTGATAGTTTATTTCACTCTTCTGGGCATTTAGAAAAAATAAGTCTTCCACTTTCAAAATGCAGGCTAGATGGCTTGGACTTATCTTGCCTCACCATCTCTGGTGTGCAGAGTTGGACTCCCAAGCACTTGGCCTGAAATTCTAAGTAATAGTTGTCAGGAAATGGGCAGCAATTCTTCCCTTGCTTATTGTTTGTATAAATACTAAGCACCATGGCGACCAGATGCAGACAGCCAGATGAAGACCAGAAACATATGGAGATGTAGATGCCTGGAGAAGGGGTATTTGGGAGAAAGGCCTTGTTTGGTTCATCTTGATGTGACCATGTTGCTAACATGTTTTTTTTGTATGTGTTACTAACATGCTTGATTTTGTGTGTGTTTCAATGAGAAGAAGACCAGGCTACACTAAGATTAACGAGTTAATTAATTGGTATCTCACTTTTGTTCTAACAAAAACTTGTAAGAATTCACTAACATAGTTGGAAAAGATAAAAGCTCTGACCATGGAAAGTATCAGTATAACCAAAAGATACATATATAGTTTCTGTAATTGGGATAGGAATTTGGCTTTAGTTTCCTAGTGCCATAGCAACATGGAAAATATGATTAATTATGTAAGTTCCAGTGTTCATGAAAGAGAGTCACACCAAAGTTGCATGAGAAAGAAAGCTATAATTAACAGCTAGGCATAGAAGAAATCCTATTATAGATAGATAGATGAACTTGGATTCCAGTGTTCCGCCTATCGCTCTGCCTCTGGTAGGAGACCAGTGGCATTCAAGATGGTAGGTTTGAAAGTCATTGTTAGGACAGATGCTCAACTCAATAGAAGAACAGATGGCTCATGAGCGGTGATGTGCCTTGGTCCCTCTAACTCTGCCTATACACTCCATGGCTTTCGCTGACTTTTCAGAATCGTGGGCATCTATTACAGCCTTGGCTTATGTTGCCAGGCTCATTAGAGACCATTCAGAATGGTGTTCAGCAGATGCAGAGATCCACAGCCAAGCACTGGACCGAGCTCCGCAAGTCCTGTTGAAGAGAGAAAAGAAAGACTGTGCGAGCCAGAGGGTCAAGGTCATGGCAGGGGAACCCGTGGAGTCAGCTGCCCTGAGCTCATGAGAGATCATGAACTCTGGACTTAGGGAGCCTGCCTGGGGCCAGTCTAGGCCGTCTGCATGTGTGTGACAGTTGTGTAGCTTGGTCTGTGAGGCTCCTGGCAGTGAGATCATGACCTGTCCCTGGCACACTTAGCTGGTTTTTGGTAACCTGTCTCCCCCCAAACTGGATTACCTAGCCCAACCTCGATGCAGTGAGAGAAGCTTGGTCCTGCCTCAACTTGATGTGCTATGACTTTGTGCACATCCGTGAGGGGCCCTGCCCCTTTCTCAATGGACACAACAGAGAAGGAGTGGGTGGGAGGGGAGGTAGATGGGAGGTAGGGGTAGCGAGTGGTAGGAGAGGAAGGAGGGGAAACTGTGGTCGGTATGTAAAATAAATGAAAAAAATCTAATTAATAATAAAAAATAAAATTCCCAACTCATGAAAAAACAAACAAACAACAAACGAAATGGTGCTCAGGGTGCCAAACTTCCATAGAAAATGACAAGAAAGAAAAGAAGTCTTGAAAGATGCACTTTGCTTTCTGCTTTGTGAGATGAAAGTTAGGCTTACCATCGAAATGGTCAAATACTGAGAATCTTCCAGGAATGGCTGTAAAAAAACCACAGGAGGTCAAACAAGAACATTTGTATAGAACAGAGCAGGGGTACTGTTAGCCATGGCCTAACTCGTGGCCTGGGCTAGGACTGGCTCTTAGGTCTTTAAAGGGTCGAGGAAATGGTAAGAGAACGATACTGTGTGGCATGTGGAAATGAAGTGGGAATTTCATCTTTATCTGTAAACACTGGAATCAGCTGGGCCTCTGCATTTGTGCAACATCCTGATTACATTCCTTCCGCAGTGGTGGAGCTGAGCAGTTATGACAGAAAACACGAGGCCCTCGAGGCTAAGATGATGTGTTATTTGGTCTTTTAGGAAAGTCCCATAGTGGTGGAGAGGGTACTTGCTGTGTGTCTGCAAGGTGATGCCTCCGTGGTGCATGTGATTCTCTTCAGTCTATGTGGCTCGTTCTTTATGCCCCTACATACTGATCTCTAAAACATGGCACCTGCTAAACCTGCATCATGAGCATCCTGAGAGGAAAAAAGAACTTTCTGGAAACCTGGAACTATAGGCCAAGTACCCAGGACTATAATATAATCAACATCATTTTGCTCATGCAGCAGATGACTCTGTTCTCTTAGGATCTGGCTTTTTTTTGCCCCTTGCTGTGTTGCTCTCTGAGGCTGCCCCTCACTAACCTGTCAAGTTGTAAACATAAGCATTTGAAAGTTTTGTGTAACAAAACAGTGCAGTCATCCCCATCCCTGCCTCTCCTGGACACTCATCACATTCACCGTCAGTTCCATCATTTTCTCAGGAGCCTGGATAAAATGGCCCTTAAGAATATTTGTTTAATGTGTTCACTTTCCAGAAGGCTCTGCATTTGATGTTGTTATTTAATTACAATTGTTTGAAAGTTGATGTTAGCAGAGGTAGATCAGGTTGAAGAAGAAAGAGAGGAAAGTTCAGGGCTTGTGGGGGTAGCTTGTAAAATTATCCACTTAGGAAATTACATTAGCACTCTGAGCTGAGTTATTTTTTAAAAATGGAAGGATTTTAGTTTTCAGAGCCTGAAAGGAGGCTTATGTGATTATTATGAGGGCTGCAAAGTGATTATCAATGTCATTTGTCATCAGGGCTCAAGCATCCTAAGGATCATCTCCTCGTTTTGGAAACATAACCACTGATCTCTGGATTACTCTAGGCAAGGGCAGCAGGTTTGCCCCCGTTATTTCAGAAAATGTGAACATCTGTGGTACCCACTGCTGTGAGTTTGGGGTTCTAGCCATGGAAGGCATGGTTGTCCACCTGAGGAGAATCGATTATCTGTGGTGGGAGACAGGCATTTCAACTTAGAATAGCAGATATTAAGAAGGATACAGACTAAGGTACCGTTGGAGTGCAGAGAAGGACATTAGTGAAGCCTACTTGGGAATCTTGAGAAAGCTTTTTTTTGGGTAGACAAAAGGAGAGTTTGGAGTTTTTGTTGCAATGCTTTGAATTTTCCAGGCATATGTGTTCCGGGCAGATGGAAGAAGATGTGGGTGTGCAGAAGCACAGAGCAAACTGTCCAAGGGACCTATGTCCACAAAGCAGAGTAGGATGTAATTGGAGAATTGGGGTTTAGGGAGAGAAGGATCAAGAATTGAGACGCCCTGGGTACCAGGTCACAGGGCTTGGAATGTCTTCTGGTGAAAAGCTAAAGAAATTGTGCTAACTCTACATGGCAGGGATGTAAGCAGAGTGATCAGCTGGCTTAGTATTCCAGGGTAGACCAGCAGTCCTGGTAACCTGATGATGAGCTCCCACTGAAAGTTCTAGAACCAGTTTCTGTAATAGTCTCTCTTGGATCTAGGTACTGCTGACCAGCCTTAGCATCTTTTTTTTTTTTGTAGCTTTTATTTATTTATTTTTTTATTCTTTTTTACTTAAAATTTCCAACTGCTCCCCGTTTCCCATTTCCCTCCCCCTCCTCCCACATATTGCCCCCCCCCGCTCCCCTCCCCCTATCCCCACTCCACTTCTCCTCCCCCTAGTCCACTCCCCCTCCCTCTCGATACTGAAGAGCAGTCCAAATTCCCTGCTCTACAGGAAGACCAAGGTCCTCCCACTTCTATCTAGGTCCAGGAAGGTGAGCATCCAAACAGGCTACGCTCCCACCCAAAGCCAGTTCATGTATTAGGATCGAAACCTAGTGCCATTGTCCTTGGCTTCTCATTAACCTTCATTGTCCGCCTTGTTCAGAGCATCTTTTATTATTAGTTTTTAATTTACCAAATGCTTACTGTATACTGACTGTGTGCTAGATCTTGTACTATTGTGTGTTAATGTAAAAACAAAATACACACTGTCTGATTCAAGTTCTCATGACAGCAATTTCAGAGCGAGGCAGAGCTGGTCCTGCAGCCTGTGTCTAAACCGAATCTCGGCTGTCATTTCATTCATCTCCAAGTTCAAATTCAGTGAAGCCTATGCTTCGTATGGAGGACTCCATCTCTATAAAGCCAAAGGTTATTTTCTTCAGAGCCCCTAAACCTTAGAACCAACTCTAAGCTTGTGGGAGGGACAACTAGTTTGTTTTTATATAGGAAAGATTTCCCATCGACTCTGTTTCAGTTTTCTATTATTGTCCTTGGGCATGCGATGGCTGCCAGATCTCAAGAACAATAAACAAGTGTCAATCACTTACACGCTCACACGTCTAGGACAGATAGGCGCAGGGAACTGCTAGGGCCAAAATGGTAAGGCGACCAGCACTGCTTCACGTGACTCTCCTGCTCTGATGAACCCTCCCAGCATGTCCTTATACTATCTAGCTCCTTCCATTAATAGCCACGAAACTTCATTTCTGGACCATTCACCATCATGTCAAGATTTATTTTTTTCTAAACTGTGCATCCAGACCCATGTATCTTCTTTCCCAGATATGGTCTCCCTTTTTGGTTTTGTTTCATTTGTAGGTTTGTTTGTTTGTTCTAATGCAGGAAAGTCATTATTTCTTATGCTCTAGATACATTAATTTTCTTTTCTTTTAAATTTCACTTTCATATTTATTTCATTATATCTATATATTCATATAGATATGAATGTTTTTCTTATACTCATGTCTGTACCGCATATGTGTGTCTGGTGCCTGAAGAAGTCAGAAGAGGGCATCTAATCACCTGAAACTGGAGTTCCGGATGATTTTAAGACACCATATGGGTGCTGGGAGTTGAACTCTGGTTCTCTGCAAGAAAAAGTGCTCTTAACCCCTGAGCCATTTCTTCCCACCCTACATCTGCTTTTCTTAATTTTTAATTTGGGCCGAGATGGCATTAGCTCATTTAGCAATTACCACGCTTGGGCCTCTATCTCATCTCAAGTTCAGAAAAAAAAAAGAACCAATCCACAAAATGTGTGTGTGTATGTGTGTGTGTGTGTGTGAGATCAACTTTTATCCATCTTATTGAGTCAACTGTCTTTGGTGTCTCATCCTTCAATTGCATCCCTGGGATTTTGTAAAGAGTCTTTGGAATATGTACTGAATTAAATAAGTTTATTCATTCGTTCAGTAAATATTTATCATGTAACTACAAGCACCGAATATTGTCCTCAGATTTAGATATGGATGCCGCCCTTTCTCTGATGGAGCTCATGTACCAATCATAAAAGTCAGTGATAGATATTAAAGGTCTGGCAATCAAGATTCAAGGCATTGTTGTACCTTTTCACAATGGAGGCCTCTCTGTTCAATTTAAGAGCTCCTGTGTTTGGTTAAAATTCTAGTCATTGCCCTGTGATTGATAGTTGGGGCTTTGGTGAGCTATTGACACAGCTGCCTGAACAGGCAACCATAGTTAATGGATGTAGAAACTGTCTGCACATTTAAAAAGCAGGTTTCTGTTAAACATCCTGAACTTGGTCATCATCACACTTGTGGAGCTGTTCATTTTAGCAGAAGTCTCCTCCTTGTCATGGGCTATTCAAACATTCCCCTCGCCCCATGCAGCCTGATGGGCATAAATCGTGACTCATGTTAGGTGTAGGAGCAGGTGGTGAATACTTAAGTCCACGCAAGGAATGCTTTCTGTCCGTGTGTCTTGGGTGAGAGCCAGTCGAAAGCCCCCACCCCCACTGGTTCTAGGCACCCCATTAGCATTGCCTGGGGTGTTGCCCTTTCTCAACAGCTGATATGGGACAACTTTGAGGGTGCATCACCCTAACAGATCCAACATTTAAAATGCTAAGCACATTCAATTCTTCATTGTTTTAAAATCAAATATCAAGAGTCCACCAAGCACTAGAAATACAATCAGTGGACAAAACACCTGCCATTGAGGAGCTCATAGTTCAGTGTGAAAACATGGCTGCCACTACTCATCTGTTAAGTAGGAAGTTCAGGTGATATGCTGGATAGTAAGAGCAATAGGAAGGGCATGTGATGCTGGGATAAAAAGCTGTAGGGTATTTGATTGGACTAATTTGAACAAAGAGCTGAGAAAAATAAGTTAATTATAAAGCTACTGAAAAATATCAACCATCTAGATAAGACCAAGGCCTCTGGGCCCATCAGATGGTGCCATCAACCCTTAGACGACATTAGCTTCTAATTTCTAAATGCTGGAAACAAGGCATTGGATACTTTGCATATATTGCTTGGAATCTGCCAGCAGATGGGATATATTATCCATAGCTACTTACAGTTGAGGAAATGAAAACTCAGATTAAGTCAAGTCTAATATCCCAAGTATTAGAAGGATTTGAATCTGCCTTTGAACTCTTAACACTGAAAGCCTGAATATTTTTCTTTTTGCCGTGTGGCTTCTCATGTATTTATGACCCTCGTGGGAATGGCCTGAAACTAACTCAGGAATTAGGGTGTTTTTTTTTTAAGTGACTGGGAATATAGCTCACTGGTAGAGCACTTACCTATCATGTATCATGCCCTAAGTTTGCACCCCAAGATAAAGAGAGGATTTGATGGGGGGAGATGAGTACTGAAAGACAGAATATGACATCATTAATACTCTACAAAGTCCTCATCAGGATCAACTTTTCCCAGGAAATCTCACCCAACAAGGCAAAAAGCACTTGGAGCGTGACATCCAGTGAGATCATCCGCGTTCCTTGTATAAGTATGAAGCCATCCTGACCATCTGATTATTAATGGGATATATCTCTAATTCCTTTGGGTACCTGGTCAGTTCTTGGCGGAGAACTGCATTGAGTAGTGATGGCTTGAAAAGCTCAGGCCACAGGTAAGCACAGACCTTCCTTAACTTCCACGGCTGCAAACGCAGTCACAGAGTGGCCTGCTGCAGAGTGGGTGACATTTCCCCCGTAGTAACGGTATCACAATGGAGTCCCTTATACCTGTTGCTTAGGGACTGGATGGCAGTAACTCACCCGTGAACCAGCAATGTTGTGAAAGTAAAGATAAGTGTAAAATTGTGTTTCGAGACCTGTAAAAGGTGGTTATACAAGGGAGCCCTGTGTAGTCAGCATGGTTAGTACGGTAATAAAATCCCAGCCACACTCTCTCCGTACTGAGAATTTACAAGGGTTTGGGTGGTATAACTTGAGAAACTGAGAGTCTAAGGCCCTTCCTCTCAATAAATAACCTTAAATCAAGCAAAGGCATATACATTGTTAAGATGTGTACCTCTTCTAGGGTCAGAACCAAGGCAGTTTTAAGCACTTTCGTGTTAGGGGTTAATCAGTAGTGGAATGCCTGCCTGTATGTGTGAGGCCAAAGTTTCAGTCCCAAGTTGGTCTGTCCCGCAACACTGAGATATTCAGATACCATTAGAAATATAGGATGCTGAGAAACTTCAATTTCCCAGAATTCCCTGCACACACTACAGTTGAAAGGGCTTCTTCTGTGAGGGAAGTGGGTGACAAATGCCAACTCCCAAGGGATGCTATTCAGCGAGGAGCTTTTGTGCAGGCCTCAATTGTGAGGCTAAGAACTTAAAATGGGAGAGCCTGTCCTGGCATCAGTGCAGACTCTACCTGTCCCCGAAGGGTGGTGTGACCTGATCACAGTATGTATCCCTGCATCAGCCTTGTGGTGTGCCTCAAGGATGTCTCCCAGGCTCTGGCTGTTAGTTTACTTAAAGCTTCAAGCATCTCTGCTGTATACACATTAGACCAAATGGAAGTCCCCAGTAAACACTCTGTGCCTTTGGGAACCTTTTCACACTTTGGTGACAACCCTCGGGCCATTCGAGCCTTTTCTGAAGGCTCTTAAAAAGCCAATACTGGTAATGATTTTTCAGAACTTCAAAGCTTGTCTCTTGGAGCTGTAAAGGCCGGAAAAGGCACTGGCCTTAGATCTTATAGGCATGCCCTGCGAGCAGGCATGGTATCCATTGACCCAGTGGCTAGGGAAGTGGCCTGGATACTGATGAGGCATCCTCCCAGCTAGAAGTTTATTGGTTCCTTCCCCAGCAGGCTACAATTCATATTCTTTTCAACAGCCTGCCTAGCCTCATTTCCTGCCCCTTTATCTCACTGTCTCCACCTCCCAGTGTTACTCCTTTACCTCCCTTCACTCTTCAGAGACAGACAAGCCTGACTTGACTGACCACCCTTAGGGTGATTTTGTTCATGTCACCTCTCTAAGTTCCCTTTGGAAACTTCTGGGTGGGCTCCTATCTCCCTGTACAGCTCTCTTTGCTGGGACTAGTCATATCCTATTGAAAGATAATGTCTAGGAATCTCCTCTTGAGACAGTAAAGTCTATGGAAGTTGGAAACCATTGTCTGTCCGTTTCTTCAGTGTGTGGCTTGATTTTAGCTCATGGGTGATTGAATTAGCATGATTCTGCACAGAGGAGGTTTTCTCTTATATCTCAGGGTTGCTTTTGTTAAAATGCGATGGTTTCCCATTTAAATGCTTACTCCATAAACACATTGTCACCCTCTGATACTGTATATTTAGCTAGCTTTAGGAACCAGATGTATTTTTATTTTGTTTTACCCAAGAGGGCCTCATCTATGTAGCTTTTCTCTGGTTTGGCAGATTACATTTGAAGGGAGGGTTGGGACAGTGGGTAGAGGAGCAGATTTTGTTATTTGCTTTTTAGATAATCCTCTCACAATTGTAGGCTTTAGTAAAGTACTCTTGTTTCTGTTACTAACAGAAGATGCTAAGCATAAGTTGGAAGTCTAGCTTCACGTGACCCTTCTCGGGTACCTTCAGCCTCCTTCCTTTTTCTCTAGACATCCTGCAGCCTGTGTCCTCTCCTCCTTGAGGCCTGTAGGAAGAAGGATCCTATCCTCCCTGTCTCCATCTGTCCTTCCCGAATGTCCTCAGGGAAGGCTCACAATGAAGCCTAGCCTGTCATGCTTACATTTTCTGTCCCTCACCTCACTACCATTTCCTTTCTGTGAGTCTACAAAACTCATCAATTCCATTCTCCTTTTGTTCTCTCCTTTCCTGAGCCTGACTGCATCTCTCCAATTCTGCCTCCTTCATCCTTGACTCTACCACAGGTGCATACACTTCCTCGTTATCTCCTGTCATTGGAACCCTGGCTCGTTTCCATCCTTCCCAGAGCTTAAACCTACTTGTGGAGGCACCAAGATATACCCACTGCCTCACACGGGACTGCTACATTGCTCAACCCGTCTGTGACATTACCATCCCTCTCTGCCCCCTCCCCCCACTACAGGATATGGTTCTCCTATGTGGTTCTTAGCCCGCTCTCTATCAGGAAACTTCATTTTCTTAATGACCTACTTTCCTTAAAAGCCACCCTGCATTCTCAGCCACCATGTTCCAGCCATTCTCAATACTCAGTCTTCCGTGGGGTTGTTCCATAGGCCAGGAAATTCCACCTGAGTTCTCTCTGTCACAGCTATCTTCCTACCAGTGGTGCCAAAGTTCCTGCCACATACGAGGATCATGCTACCCTTCTGCTCCTTCAGGACAACACCAAAATCCTTCAGAGCCCATTCAAGGCCATGCAAAACTGACAGCAGTAAAGGCCCAAGGGAAATCTGTGCCCTATTCGTGGTCAAACAAGATCTGAGGCAAATAGACATATATGAAAACCCCCGTCCATGCCTCCCTCAGATGGAGTTGCTTCCAAACCTCATGCTCATGTGTGCCACATCTGCTGTCTTCCCTAGATTCGGGCACAAATCAGTTATGTGCCTTTTCTGCCCCAGGAATTCAGACCTGTGAGCAGATCCAAGGCGTGACTTGCATCTGTAGCATTTACTAGACTCTTCCTGAACCTATATTGCTTGATCAGAGCCCTCTGTGAAAACTAGAAACAGTGCTGTTCCAACATGTGTCAAAGTCCTGTGTGGGTGCTTATCCCTTTCTGTTCCTTTCTCCAGGTCAAGAGTGTTGCATTGAAATGCAGTCTTGGTTCGTGTGCTGTATTTTTTTTTTAATTTTTTATTTTATTTTCAGAGCAGCATGGAATTTTCTGTAAGGACTAGAAAGATCTAGTTCTGTGCCGCTGATTGCTTTGTAAATCTTGGTGAGTCAGGGCTTGTTCGTAAACGACGGGAACACTGGGGTTCTTTGAGGCTGGCGGCGCATGAGCAGAATGCAGAAGAGCTCATTAGAATGTATAGTCATGGCACTCGCGTTGACGCTATGCACGGGAAGGCTGTAAACACATCCGGGCCGTCAAGTCTTATGTCTGTATTTCAAGGGGACGTATGTGCTTGCCATTGCTGTGTGAAAATTACTTTATACGATTTCTTTGAATACCTCGATCTTAAGTTCTTCTTGGCAACTAAGACAAAATGACGAAAAGAAAAGAATAAAAATGAAATGACAGAGAAATAAAGAGAAATGAATGCACTCTAAAAAAGTTGCAGTGATGGTAGATTTTGAGTGTCTACCAAGAATTTAATCAGCAGGAGACTTAGGGGAAGGAGATGGGACGGTCACCCACCAATCCTGTTCTTTATGTCTTATAATTACAACGTGAAGAAGTTGAAGGATGTCACAAGAACACGCACTTCGATAAACATTCTCCCAAAACAGCATTTAAGCATCCACAGAGCTCTCCCCAGAGGACTTAAAACCCCTCCTGTCTGGAGAGGGTTCTGATTATAAAATACTTCTGCACCGCTCTCCCTCTGTGGAGGCAGTATCCTGATTGCTTTGTGGGCTTGAGATTTGGTTTTACTTTTGCTTCTGTTGTGTGGCCTCTGAGCCACTTTTAGAAGTAGCCTAGATGGCCTTTTTGATATGTCACCAGCATGAAATGACAGGAAGAGTCCTGTGACACCTCTTTTTGGGGCGGAAAAGGCTCAGACTCCTCTCCTTAACTTTACATACCATGGTCTAACTCTCCAGTCCAGATTTCTTTAACTTCCTGTAAAATTGCCTCGTCCTAACTACCAGTTGTGGGACAGGATGAGATATTTTCTCTTTCCTCCTTATCAGTGTGATGATGAGTGAGGTTTTCTAAGTGCCATATTTTGGCTTTTCCTTGTCTCTGAGAGCAGTTAAAGAGCACTTGCAGTGTCCCTTGATCGAGTTTCTATTTAGAAATGAAAGAAAAAGGAGAAGTATCAGGGAGTCTGGTACTAGCTTAATAATTCTAACGAGATGCTAAAATAGGAAGGTATGCTTTATCATAAATTATCATGGATCCTATCAGCTCTAAAGAAGAAAATTTGCAATCTCAGTCAAATCTGCTGGTCAATAGCAAATAGCAAAATTCTGCATTGCTGCCCCCTAATATCAGGGCTAAGGTATAGATAGATACTAAGGTATAGATACTTTGGCCATAGTTACTGGTGAAGGAATGGTTACCTCACAAAGTGTAGACGAAGCCTGGGACTGGGTGTGAGTCACTCTGTCTGCTTCTCTGGGGCTGCTGTTTGACCGCATCAACTCCCTGTCTGTGCAGATAGCGGGCTATGAGGCCCCCAGAGAGAGTCGCCCTTTCTGCAGGATCGCTCCCACTGGAGGCTGTTTCTGCTTTCCAGAGTTGATGAATGTTTGCTAGAAGGCTCCTCGAAGCAGAATGAGCTTAGTTTCTCAATTACAGCATTTCTAAGCAGTTTACCGTATTATATTACATGTGTGTGTACGCATGTGTACAAGTGTGCATACCCATGCATGCACGTGTGGAGACCAGAGGTTGGCACCGAATGTCTTCCTCTATTAGTCTCCACTTGATTGTTTTTCTTTCTCTAATTTTAAATTTGGCATGAGTATGTGTGGGTACATACATACATGTGAGTGCCCATGAATGTGTGTTCACATGCATGTGGAGGCCCAAGGTTGGCATCTGATATTCTCCCATGATCACTGTCTACCTTTATTTTATTTTGTGTTAAAGATTCATCTTTTTATTTTTGTAATTGTGTGTGGGGGGTGGCTTTGTGAGGACATGTGAGCACATGTGATGACCTCAGAGACTAACAGAGGTGTTGGATCTCCTGGAGCTGGAGGTACAGGCAGTTGTAAGCCACCCAGTGTGGGTCCTGGAAAGCAACCCTGATCCTCTGCAAGAGAAGCACAGACCCTGAACCTCTGAGTCATCTCTCCAGCCTTTCCATCATTAAGAGATGGATGCTCACTGAACCCCAAACTCATAGACTCATATTGGCTGCCTGGCCAATACTGCCACTAAAGCTGGAGTTACAGGCATGATACCACCATCCCCAGATTTTCATGCATTTGGGGGATCTGGACTCGGGCCCTTGTGTTTGCACAGTAGATATTTAACTGGCTGAATCATTTCTGTATTTCTTTCTTTTATTTTTAGAGACAGGATCTCTCACTGAATCTGGAACTCATTGATTGGCTGCACTGGTTGGCCATTAAACCCCTGGGGTCTGCCTCTCTCTACCCTCAATCACTGGGGTTGCAGATAGGCGCTGGCACAGCTAACATTTTGTGGGGGCTCTTAGGATCTGAACTTAAGTCATTGTGGTTGTGCAGTAAGCACTTTACCCACTGAGATGTTTCCCCTCAATTCCAGACTAGATTAAACTGAGCAGCCCTGCTTTTAATGAAGATAGATTGTTATGTAAACTTTAGGACTCATCTACTATTAGTAGGTGAAGGTTTGTGGCAAACTATTGCTATGTCGTTCTTGGGCCAGACCTTAGTGCTGTCACCCTCTAGCTCTGTGACAGTGTTAGGGCACAGAACCTTTGGAATACTTAGTGTCCTTGATCTGCATAGCCCAGTGGCCGTGCAATCAAAGGATTGCCGTATTGAGAAAATGTGACATACATAAGATGGCCAGCTCTACACAGGCACACGGTAGGCATCAGTTAACATCATCTGATAGTTTGCATTTCTAATCCATGTATAGTATTCTTTCCCAGGATGTACCTGGAGCACTCCCAATCAAGTCCTTGCAGTTGCTTGCAAAGTGAAACGAGTTTCCCCAAATTCAAGTAAATAAGTGATACATTTTAAATGTTTTTCTTCTTTAAAAAAAAAGTCAGGATTCAATTAAGGGAAGCCAAGGCAGGAACTCAAGACGGAGCTTGAGTCAGGAACTGAAGCAAAGGCCATTGGAGAACACTCCTTACTGGCTAGCTTCTTCTAGCTTGCTCAGCTCCCTTTCTTACACAGGCCTGGCCCACCTGCCTGGGCATGCTACCACCCATAGCAGGATGAGACCCATAACACATATTAGCATTTGAGAAATGCTCACTGCCATGCCCACAGGCCAGACTGATGGTGATGATTCCTTAATTGAGATTCCCTCTTCCCCAGTTAGGCCTAGATTTGTTGGGTTGACAAAAAGTAACTATAATGTCCTCCCGCAAAGTGAACCCACTGTAGATTTCTTGAGCAGCAATGTGACTCAGGCTCATTTGCCTACATTTCCTCCTGGCGAGGGGGCATCACTGTCCTTCCCTGAGTCCTAAGGGACTCCCATCAGAAATGAAGACGAAGGCTCCGTTTCACTTTGATCACTTCTTATTCTGGCTTCAACAGTCGGAAATTTTACCACTGGGATCCTGTTGAGCCTGAGAAAATGCTGGGCTCGTTAGTAGTTCTCTGTGTTTCCCTCAGAGCTGGAAGGCCTCTGAAACTGTTTCTACTCTTTGTTTTACACCTGAGGAAATGATGGCACAGAGATGGTTAAGTGCTTACCTTTGGCCTCTCAGCTAGCAGATGATGAAACAGCAGCTAACATTTCTTGAATGTTCTTCATGGTCCAAAAGTTTTCTCTATGCTTTGCATATTACTTCAGTTGCTTCTAATATAGGGTACAGACAGTATTCGGCCCCTGAATACATGACACATGAGCAAAGGAGTTCAGGGTAAAGTAGCAACCCGTGTAGGGTTAGGAGCCTGGAATTAGAAAGCGAGTGACCAGTCTGTCACTGTAATTGATTGCCATGGTTACTGAGCCATGGAAATTATGTGGTACCCAAAGTTCAACAGGTCATGCTATACCACTGACTGGCCTTGATGACTCTTTACCCCCATTTGTTCTGCTGGCTGAACTGGGACTAGAACCCGTGTCGAGGCTACTTCCAGCTTTCTCCATTCTGGCCTATGAGAGTTTGCTTTCACATTGCTCTGACAGATTACAAGAGAGGAACAGCTAACGCTAAAAGATGTGTCCTGGCTCGTGGTTTCAATTCAGAGTTAGCCGAACTGTTTGCTTTGGGCCTAAGGGAAGACAGAAAATTGTAGTGATGAGAGATTGTGGCAGAGTTCACTGCTCACCTCATGGCACCAAAAAGCAGAGAGAAAGAGGAAGAGTCTGGGGGCCAAGTCACCCTTCAGTGGCATACCTCCAGCAACCCTCTTCTAACCAGGCGGTGTAGACCCAGTGCCCTCTTCTGACCTTCAGAGGCATTAATGTATTCATGGTGCACATGCATGCAGGCAAAACACCCATTTTCATAAACTTTTTAAAATTAAAGAAAAAAAGCATAAAGTAGCTTAACTTTGTATGCCTTAATTTCCTCCCATAGTATGCTGTTAAAATGAGGTAATATTGAAATGAATGTGTTTTAAGATTAATACATCCAAAGAGCAATGGCGGACGTGTTTCAGGTAGTCTGTGTTACTGTTAGCGTTGTAAATGTGATGGTAACGTCTGCAGCCCTGCAGCTCCGACATTGACTGAAGGGGCCATCAAATGATGTTTGAGGAACAAATAGTCGAGGATCCATTTAAACAAAAGCAGTAGTGGATTAACAAACTCACCACAAGGGAAGCTTACCTACCACTTCACAGTACATTCTGTAACCTGAAAGTAGTCTAAACTCCTCATCCCAGAAAAGATTACTAAAGACCCAGTTGTGGGCCTGCTAGTGTGTGTGTGTGTGTGTGTGTGTGCGCGCGCGTGCGCATATCTGTAAACATACATGTGTTTCAGTGGGGCCAGAAGCCAAGGGATGACACTGGATATCTGTGACAATTGCTCTGCCTTGTGCGTTAAGGCAGGGTCTCTCACTTGAGCAAGGAGCTCGCTAATCCAGTCAGTCTAACTCTAGCCAGGCCGGCTTGCTGGGAGGATAGGTAGCTTGCCACACCTACCTTTGATTTACAAGGGAGGTGGGGATTCAAACTCCTGGCCTCACTCTTCCACAGCAAAGCTTAGCCCATTGAGCTGCATCCCAGCCCCCTTCTACACCAGTATTACGACACAGGGATTGTGACAGTCACTTGCGAGGGGGTGTTCGGGATCTGACCCACATAAACACTGAGTGAGTGTTCTTGAAACTATGGTGACTTAATGTTCTACTTATTTTGGGTCTAAATTTTTTTCAAACACCCTTGCTAGAAAAATACTCTAAAATAGATGATTTCTTCTGGCTTTCCTTCAGAGAGAGCGAATAAGAAAATTATGAGGCTCTGAAAAGTGGGCCAAGATGTTGATGAGATGCCTGTGAACGTGGCTGGGTATAATCAAATGTAAATTGTCTTCCTTGTCACAGAACACAGTGGGGCTACAAGCCTGGGTGCTGGCAGTCCCCGTGAATAGCAAGTAGCTGTTGGAAAAGGTTGTTTGCCTTTGAAATTGAGTGCAAGGATAAACATGGGAAAGAATCTTCTCAACTTCTGGCTCTTTCAGCTGGTTAGTTAGTTAGTTACCACCAGCTTAGGCGAGGTGCAGGTGAGGTCTTTGCTCCTTGGCTGTCGGCTTACACTTCCTTTTTTCTTTTGTCTGTCTGTGTTTCCAGCTCCTTATTCTGTTGAAGTCCCAGCTATGGGACAGTGAAAATGTGCACAGACTGTAAGAGGAAAATGCTCCCCATAACTTCTCAATGCTTGGGCTTCTCAATGCTACACTGAGTAGAAATGACCGAGCTAGGGAAGTTGAGAATTGAGAGTACACAGCTGAATCCAAACCAGCATTGACGGTGTTGACAAACTGGCTTAGTTGTCATATGTCTGATTCCCTGTATTGGGAGATACAGGAGTGACAGTTAGCTCGATGATCAAACACTCCCTTTCTTTCTCTGGGGGAGCCCTGTGTACCCCTAGCTGGCCTCCGACTTGCTGCGGTTCCCCTGTGTGTAAGTCCCCCACTCAGCTTCATTTTCTGATTGACTGAAGGAGGCCTGAAAGCCATGCCTTTGGTCTGCAGTAAATGTGCTTGCTGTTGTCACAGTCTGGGGTGAGCTAGACTTACTCTGTGAACCCCAGAAAGAGAGACACACATAGGTCTCCCCTACAGAGACTGTACCCACAAAACATTTAGTGTGCAGGAGAAGAGAGCATGTTGCTCTCTCCAGATGCCGAGGGCAGGGCTTAGAAGAGCATGCCTGCCATCTTTCTCGGAACACACCCCTCTGCTAGCTCATGAGCAAGGTGGCAGAACAGGACCTGGGGACCCGTTTCTAGTGGGGTTCTTTCTCCTCAGAAGCAGGAAACAGGAGATCAGGAAGGCCTGCTGTGTTACAACATACAGCGGATACCTGTGATTTAAGCACAAACAGAACAAAACCAAATCTCTGGCTCTCATAACTCTACCTCGCCACCCAGATGAGTAGAGATAAAGATCAGGATAGTTGCAGAAATAATGATACACAGGACTCCAGCTACGCCGCCAACAGCAGAGTCTCAAACCTGAATGCTTATCCAGTTCACCCTCAAACATAACCTGCTCGCTAGAGGAGGCCTTGCTCCTCGGTAGGTGCGTTTGTTCTATTCAGCCCTCTTTTTCTTGGGGGATTTTGCATTTGAGGAGCTTGCGTATCTTTATTTATTATGGTTTGTGTGCCTATGCCTGGAGCCATCAGTTTTGGAGAAGGAATGAGTTGTGGTATTGGACATAAATACCAAGGAAAACAGAGGACGGACAGTGGCCCTGCTCTGGACATTTTGTGGCTTTGATGATGTCTGATATGTAATTCTGGATAAGAAGGCATCAAGAATCAATGTTTAGGGAAATGTTTATGCCACAGGGGTGAGTGACACTGCCCAAAAAGAACAGACTGGAAAGTGTAATTGGCCAGGAGGTATGTGACTTGGGAAACTGGTCGTTTAAGAAGTGGAAGGAACGCCGGGCAGTGGTGGCGCATGCCTTTAATCCCAGCACTGGGGAGGCAGAGGCAGGTGGATCTCTGTGAGTTTGAGACCAGCCTGGTCTACAGAGCTAGTTCCAGGACAGGCTCCAAAACCACAGAGAAACCCTGTCTCGAAAAAACAAAAAAACAAACAAACAAAAAAAGAAGTGGAAGGAAAAGCCGGGCATTGGTGGCACATACCTTTAATCCCAGCACTCAGGGGCAGAGGCAGGCGGATCTCTGTGAATTCAGGGCCAGCCTGGTCTACAAGAACTAGTTCCAGGACAGGCTTCAAAGCTACAGAGAAACCCTGTCTCAAAAACCAGAAACAAACAAACAAAAACAGAAGTAGATGGAAGTAACTCAGTGGCAAGCTGAGAGACGGAAGGAGGTATGTGGTGGGAAGTGGAGCATTCTAACATCAACTAGAAGGCAATTATCTAAAGAGAGATGGTAGAGAGCTAACCAGGGCAATGGCTGTGAAGGGGCCTTGGATCAGCAAATAGGGCCTAATGGCCAACCTTTCCAACATACACAGCACATGGGGAGAACTAATTAGATGGTGAGGGGATCACCTAGGGAGAGAGGTGGACTAAGTAGGGACAATTATTAACGGCACAAGAGATAGGGCAATCATGGCAAGGGGTTGAAAATGTTGAGGGAGTCACCCCTTGCTTGGAGGGCTGTTGCTTAGGGTAAGAATGACCCTAAGCAGAGGAAAAAGAGATGACCATTGTTGGGAAGAAGGTGACTAGCAGTGAGGGGCTAAAACAGGTAGAGAAAAGTCTTGGGTTATAGGAAGGAAAAGGCTGGTCAAGGAAGGTGAGCTCTGTCTTCAGAGCAGGGAAGGGAGGCGAACACATGGGTCTGTGCATCAGGACTGGAGAGGTCACCGTGTCATTCCCAAGGCTCTCCTATTTCTCCATGCAGCGTCAGCCGGGCCATCTGAAAATCTGCAGAGTGTGTCCCACAGGAAGCTCGGGGAGAGAAGTCTGCATTGGATTAGTCAGGTGGGGGCGGGGATGGGAGAAGACTGTGGTCTCAGTAAGAACTTGGAGCTAGGTTCAGAAGCAGTGAATGTAGAAGGGAGCCACCGTGAAAGGCTGGGAGTTTCTGAGGTTCAAGGACCACTGCATCCCAAGGGTGGAGAGAGAGCTGGAGTTTGGAATGGACTTTCCAAGGTATTATTACTTCAGGTCATGACAGGGTTCATAGTGGATCTCCAAAGCAGAGCCTGATAGAAAGGGGAAGAGGGTGACTCCTTTATGTCTGTGTACAAAGGATGGCAGGGAACTGTGCCCGCACAAATCTCACCTCTACCCTTATAGAGCACCCACATAAGCCTGAAGAGCCTGCAATCTAGAGGTAACTAGGAGTGAACTGATATGGAGGATCTTTTTATCTCTAAGGATGTCTCCCACTGCATGGATAAGAGAGGATGGGGGATCTCAGTGAGTTCAAGGCTAACCTTGTCTATAAAGCAAGTTCCAGGACAGCCAGGAATGCTGCACAGAGAAACCCTGTTTCTAAAAACAGCAACAGCAACAAAAGAGAGATGATGGGGTGGAGTGGGGGGCTGTTCTTAGCCATGCTAGCTGGTTGTATTGTTCAGGAGGAGCAGGTGGAGAGAGGGGTGTGGGTGCTGAGTGTGAGAGACAACTGTACTGCCGAACCAAGAGCAGCTCCGGTGAACTTCTCCCGAGAGTGTAGGGCTCTCACTGCTGTATGAGCTCTGCTCACAAAGGCCCCAGAATAACACAGGTAAGAATGATGATCTGCCAAGTACCCACTCAAGGTCTTATAAACACATAGTTTGGGGGGCAGTTAGAGCTACAAGTGTCAAACAAAACAAAAACCCACAATTCAGTCGGACAGTGGATTTCAGTAGATTCCTCGGGGAGTTGGCATTACACTCTATCCCACCGTCAGAAAATGGTACGTTCTACAACTTTCTACAGCTTTCCCCAATACTAATTGTTGCTTTTGTTTGTTTGTTTTGGTTTTGTTTGTTGGTGACCAGGATCAAACCCAGGGCTTCAGGCTTTCTTAGTTGTGTGCTGTACCATTTGAGCTATGCCCCTCCCCAGCCCGCAGTCCTAGTCTTTGCTCGAAAGCAAAGAAAATATGAGATGCCTTAATTCCCAGAGGTAACTCAGGAGTGAGCTGGAGTGAAATGGGATTTGACAGGGAGGTAAATAGAGAGGACCTCTGAGATAAGGCTTTCTGGCAGAAGAAAACAAGGCTTCTGGTAGTGTATTTGATGCGGGGGGAAGATGGCAGAGGAAAGGGGTTCCAAACAGTCTGTCATAATAATGGATGATGTACTACAGGCTGAAATGAATTGATTCAGATTTGGCATGGGGAGTTCATGTTTTCACTTAAGTGTCTAGTTAGATAGACTTTGGATGCGTAGAAGGGAAAGACTTAGTAAACCTTGGGTTAATCAAGAACATATAAGACAAAGGGCTTCCAGGAATTAAGGCATTAAAAGAAGAAGCAGACGTGAGCCTTCTAAGGAGGAAGCAGATACTCCCCACGGGCTGTTGGCATTCAGTGGGGCTAGAAGTTCTTAGATTCTGAGTCCAAAATGCAGTTGTCTGCAGTAATGGGGCACTTTGTATGTCAGTGATTGTATAGATAAAGAAAGTCTCTACTCATTTTGACTGAGGGAAAGCTTTCAGATCCTCTTCAAGCATGGAAACCAGGATGGGCCTGAAACTCACTATCACACGGCTTTTTTTCTGCAGCAGTGATGAGCTGGCCAGACAGAAGACAAAATGAGGAACCATTCCTGTCTAACTGTTTATGTTGGTTTGGCTGTAACTGCAGAAGGCCTCTAGCTGAGAATCAACAGCACCAGAAATCAATTTATTTTTTTTATATTTTCTGGACTGAATTTTAATACTTATATGAAAATTAAGATTTCTTAAATGTATGAGAAAATAAAAGCACACGTAATGGTCGGCCCTGTCTTAGCATTATGGTTTGCAGCCCAGGTCTTTCTGTCTGTTTCTATAAACTTATTATATAAATGGCATGGCCAAGGCTATTGTAGACATCAGTTCTATCCTTTATTCTTCCTTGACCTTGATCATGAGGATTTCCCTATGCTGTTAAGTAATTCTTTGAAAAATGCTATTCTGATGGCTATATAACCTTGTCCCATATGGTTGTACAATAAATTACTCGTGTATTTCTTTTTTGGCCAGTTGGGGATGTTTCTATTTTTTAAGCTATTGTAAATCAACTTAAGATGAACAATACTGAACATCAATCTTCCATTCTCCTAGCCATTTTTTTAGGGAAAATTCCCAGTGGTAAAATTGCTACATCAAAGAAAACCCACATTTTTATGGTTTTTGAGACATTGTCAAGTCTTCCTCAAAAAGGTTGTAGTACACACGATGCATGTAAAAAATGCCATACAGCCCCCAAGGGGGTATTTGATGATGGAAGCTGATGGCCATTAGGTCTTTAGTTTTAAGAACTATTTTTAAAGGTTTGAGTTCTGGATCTTTGCCAAAAGCTTTCATCTGTAATGTAATGAAGAAGAAAAATGTTGTATATATGCCATCTGCAAGGAGCTTGTGCCAAGTGATCCAAATGCACCTCCTTTTATGAACACTAACTTTGGAGGCAGGAAACAGCCCTGGCTTTGTTGTGCTGGTTTTATTATATGGAATCAGGTGGGATCTGGCAGGGATGGTTCACTGAAATTTTCAAAAGGACAAAGCATGTTGAGCTTATGTGAGAGACCATTCTGGATCTGACGGCTGCTCACATGGACCCCCTTTCTGGATGCCGTAGCATCCAGAACCCTCCCTGGGAGACTAGGTGAGGCCTCAAACCTAGCCCATCAACCGTCACTGCTGCCAGTGGTTAAGGCAGCGGATTTAAGCAGTGCAGATCTTAAGAGTGGCCAGCTTTTTTAATGCTATTTGAAGTCATCTACCTGGCTGTATAAGGGAGTAAAGTGGGCAGGACACTGAGGTCAGATTTAAGCCCCAGATCTGCCACTGGCTACCTGTATGACCTTGGAGAATAACTTCACGCCCCCGGAATCATAGTTATTTTAAAAACCATGTGTGAAATGTCCAGTGCACCTCCACTTCTACAGGGCACCTCCCCACTTATGTGGTGTTTCCCCTTCACACCCTTACTTCTTGCCTTGCAGCGTATTTTGTGCAAGCCAAAGATTAGAAGCTACAGGGATGCCTAGCACTAGCAGACACACGTAACGAATGTGGGGCTGGGAACCGCGGTCACTGCTTAAGTGTAAAGACACTAATGGGATAGTCTTCCTTATGCCTAATTCATTTATTCATTTCTATAATGCACTTGTTTAGCTATTGATTCTCACTGTGTAGCCCAGACTGGCCTTGAGTTCATGACCCTCCTTCGCAGGCCTCGACAGAAATGGGAGTCCAGATGTGTAGTTACCACACCAACTTAGAGCAGCATTTCTTTAAGAGCTTTGACTTTGAGAAGCACCATCCCTGAGAAAATGCACTCTGGCCAGTCAGCTCCATCGCATCATCAGATACGGTGTTCATAGGTGGATGTCTGTCCCACCCCAGATGTGATCTTTTAATGGATATTTATTATGTATCCGTTTTTCACATATTTGTTACAAGGCCAAAATTTAAAAATTATATTCACTTTGATAAATGCTCTCTCGGAAATAATTTTAGAATGCTATTTCATCGTGTGGATATGAGTCTCCATGAAATCACTCAGGAATCCTTTCACAGATATTGAGAGCACTCTGTACTTGGTCTCCTGACTTCATGGGGAAAAAATTGTGTTCTGAATATAAAGCTCAAACCAGGAGTGTCTTTGCAGTGGCAGGAAGTGGCCCAAGGTTAGGGTTCTGGTGTAGGACATTATTAAACATATTTTGTATTTCATTTTTGTGGTTTTTTTTTTTTTTTCGAAACAGCATTTCTCTGTACTTTTGGAGTCTGTCATCTTTTTAAGTAAAAAGAGCTGTGACTTTTTCCCCCAGAGAGTCCGTCTTGGTGGAAGGAAAACTTGCTTCTTGTGATGTGGAGATGATGCAGTTCGTAGTGAATATTACCATCTGTGGGTCTCCCAAGAAATTTCTCCTCTCCTCAGTTCCAGCAGCTGCCAGGGGTGCTTCTGATCCTCCAGCGGCTGCCCTGACTCCTAAGAGGTCAGGTATCTCTTTGGATCTCTTTGTTCTCTGACCAGAAGAAAAGGCAGCTTTTCGATTGGCCATTTGTTGTATGTACTGACTTCAAATGAAGATGAACTTGCAGAGGAGGACAGACAAGAATATAGGATAGAAAGCAAAAAGGCCGTAGACATTCATGGACACTACCCTGTTTGCATTTTCTGACTGCAACACGTTTTCATCTGGACATGCTTTAGTTTATTTTTAATTTTTGTGTGTTTGGATGTGTACTGTGTTGTATGTATATGTGGTATGTATGTGTATGTCGTGGGAGGGTATACATGCCCTTGTGCATACATGTAGAGGACAGAGCAGGACACTAAACATCTTCTAACACTCTCCATCTTATTGCATGGAGACAGGGTCTCCCGCTGAACCAGAAGCTCCCCATTTTGGCTGGGTTGGCCAGCCAGTAAGCTCCCAGGTCTATGTGACTGTGTCTCTGAATGCTATGGTTACTGATATGCATGGCCACACCTAGCCTTTACATGGGTTTAGGGGACTTGAGTTCAGGTTCTCAGGCTTGAGCAACAAATGCTCTTACCCACTGAACCATCTTCTCAGCCCCTCCACACATTTCTTTTGGAGCTTATGTCTGGTTTGAAACATCAATGTAATCTAAATATACACTCCTTTCATTATTTCCACTTTTGCGTCTCTTTAGGTACTTATGATTAAGAATACTTTAAACCTGCACAATCTATATTTTTCACAGTTTTTAACCTGGAAGGCTTTTTTCCTTGTTATAAAAGTAGGTGTTTATTAATGTAGAAAGGTGAAAATGACAGCAACAGTTTTGCAGATATCCTATAACTCTCTGCCGCATAAAAACATTTGACTTAGATTATATTTTTCTTTTTTGTTGGTTTTTGAGAGAAGATCTTCCTTAAACTTACTCTGTATCCCAGGCTGTCCTTGAACTTACTCTGTAGCTCAGGCTTGAACATACAGTAATCCTTCCTCAGCGTCCGATGTGCTATGATTACTTGGATATACTTGCATAAACCACTTCCCTGTGGGCTCTGGCCAAGGAATGTCACTTCAGTTATTGTATCCTAGAGTTGAGCTTCCACTGTGTGAACTGTTTATTAAGGTTTTTTTTGTAGTATCATCTTCATCACCACCATACCAAATATTGTGGCTTGAAGGAGACACATCCCACATAGGCTCATGTATTTGAATATTTGGTCCTCAGTTGGTGGTTCTCTTTGGGAAGTTTATGGAACCTTTAGAATGTGGAGTCTTGCTGAAGGAAATATGTCCTTGGGAGCAGAGTTTGAGAGTTTTTAGCCTGGCTCCATTTCCTGTTTGATCTCTCTGTTCCCTGTGTATAAATAAAATGTGATTAGCCAGCTTCTGGCTCTGGGCACCATGCTTTCCCCAAATGTTGCCTTTCTTGCTGTGCTGGACTCTGTCTTTCTGAAACCCTAGACCAGAATAAACCCAAAATGTTTTAGAGATGGGAAAAACACTCTAAATGTTCACAGAAAATTAACTTTGAAAAATGGTCTTAATATAAGCAATACTTCCTTGAATTCAGTTGTAAATGTTTTTTTATTGTTGCTCCTTTGAGTGTATGCATAATTTTAACTTCAAGACTAAACATTTTCAAATAATTTTAATGCCTAACAATGAGAATTTATCAATGATGTGTTGTAAGAAGGCCATTAGTTTGTTTCCCGGCTACTCGGCAGCTCAGACACGAAATAATCACACAGAAACCATATTATTTAAAACACTGCTTGGCCCATAGCTCTAGCTTCTTATTGGCTAACTCTTACATCTTAATTTAACCCATGTCCATTAATATGTGCATCACCACAAGGTCGTGGCCTACCAGTAAAGTTTCGGCATGTCTGTTTCTTGAGGCATCTCCATGGCTACTCCCTGACTCCGCCTCCTTTCTCCCAGCATTCAGTTTAGTTTTTCCCGCCTACCTAAATTTTGCCCTATTAACAGGCCAAGGCAGTTTCTTTATTAACTATGGTATTTACAACATACAGAGGGGAACCCCACATCAATGGTACTATAGTTTCTGACCTAGGTATATGTCACATGATCACTTAAGCAACCTGTTGTTGCAGATCTGTTTGCACTTCATCATTCTAAATTATGTTGCAGTATGTATAGTTTTACAGAAAACTGCTTATGAATGATTGGTGTGTACATCTTTAGGTCAAATTGCTAAAAGGTGAATTGTTAAAGTCTGTAAGATGCATAAGACTATAACTTTACTTTACACTTTTTAATTACCCTCCTGAAAGATAGTATAGAGTTTCTTTGTTCTCCTCTTAGCTGCATTGAAGCTGTCCATTTCTTCATGCCCTCCCTAGCATTGAATCTTTTATTATCCTTCCTGGCTAGTCTGGTGTATTGGATTGTTTTCACATCATGGTTTTTGTGTACAGGGAAAATTTAGGAGCATGTTAAATTTCTTCTCCTGTATATTTGTCAGGTGTCTGCATCTTATGAATAAAGATAACAAAAAGAAATAAATGATGTTTTAGTGAGACTAAAATTTTTGAAGATTGTCCTGGAAGGAGGAGAGTCTACTAATTTTTGGCTTTCTTCCGTTTGCTTGTTAGAAATCTGGATTAAAAGGTGCTTTTGGGGGACTGGAGAAATGGTTCAGAAGTTATGAGCCCTGACTGTTCTTCCAGGAGACCCGAATGCAATTCCCAACACTCACATGGCAGCTCACAACTGTCTGTACCTCCAAGATCTGACACCCTCACATAGACATACATGCAGGCAAAACACCAATGCGCATAAAATGGAAAAACATATTTTTTAAAGTTGCTTTTAGAAATATCAAGCCCTGAATTATATAAATCTTCAGGCCAGCAATCAAGTTATACTAGACTCTATCTGTGCATCAGGACTAATTACCCCATCTTGTTTCCTGTCCTCCAGAATCTTACCAGCCACTACATTTGGTAGGGTCTGTCACCACTTCCAATTCTTTTATGATGTTGAGTCAGCCATGAAAGCGCCTAAAAGTATGATTTTTCTGAATTATTAAACTCTAATAGAGAGATGTATTTTTAAGTCGGAGGTGGTGAGCCCTTTGTGTTAGGATGATTTTACCTTGCTCGGCCTTTCAGTGGCACCTGGTTAGATGTCTATGCAGAGTCCTCCAGTCCATCTGGCTTACAGACAGTCACCATTAATACAGCAGTGTGCTGCATCATATACGGATGTCTAAACATCAAACAAATCATACTCCTTTGATGTCCTTTTCAATCAGTTTTTAGTTTCAAAACTATTCTCTACAGTGGTAAGTAGAACGGCAAAATTGCTTTCTGTCTGCCCCCTCTTCCCCCATGCTGTACACTTCAGCATGCCTTAAAGGCTTTTAAACACTTAACTGCTTCAAAAGACACTTGATCCGGGATGACTGCTTTTCCTTAGGATCCTCTCGAGTGTGTCGCATGCATGCCGCGCCGTGGCCTTTCCTCCATATGTGTGGTCCGTGGGACCTGAATGGGGAGCCAGTCTCCATTCAAAGGCTTTTCTGTTGCATGCCGGGACTGCAAATGGGAGGTGCTTCCTATTGTAGTAACTACGTGGGCCTTTGCCAGGGGGAAGGTGTATCACAGGACCAGCGAGAACACATGGGTCTGCTAATCTTCCACCAGTTCCAGTAGAGGAGGAAGCACACTTTATGTTCTTGTGGTTTTTTTGAAGCGAGCTCTCATTCGATAGGCCAGCTATGGTTGCTGTTTTATGCTTGAGCTCATGCTGAGACCTAAACCTGTGCAGGAGATAGGATTTTAATATCCTACATCTCATGCTTTTTCTTATCACATCTAGAAAAGTGGCCAATGGAAAATTGTTAAGCAGATGAGTTTCATGGCAGTGTCTAAAGATGTAAACAAAAACATAAAAATAGATTGTTAAATTCTATGGAATTTACACTGTCATCCTCTTGCCTCTGTGAATTGGATAATTCACATTCATTGATCATCTTGGGCTCGAAAGGCAATCAAGAGGAAGTTAAAGTTATCAGGAAAGAAATTAAAAAAAGGATATTTATTACCAAAACTTTCAAGCAGAGTGGGTGAGATGGACTGCCACCAAGCCTGCTGACCTAGGTTCAATCCCTTAGACCTACATAATGGAGGGGAAAATGGACTCCCAAGTTGTCCTTTGATCTCTACACATGTGTTGTCACAAAGGTACACACACACACACACATGCACACACACATGTGCACACTTACATGCACATATAAATAAAGGTGGTAATAAAAGCTTTTTTAAGCACAGTGAGTGATGCTCTCAGAGGACTTACTTCTTGTTAAAGAATGAAGGTCTTTTATAGCACTATCCTCCAAGCCAAACAGCTGTCATTTGCATGAGTTCAGCTGCGGCTGCTTACAAACAGTCATCGCAGCTGGGCATGGTGACTGTTGGCATTCCTTCATAGAAGGACATGTGGGAGGGTCATGGAACCCTCGCCTGTGTATCCAGCCATACCTCCCGACCGGTTTGTATGCAATTCGGCCCTACTTGCACATGACCTAGTGATCTCAGGGAAGGGCTAGGGTATGTTAGGTAGGGGAGACTTGGGGAAGGTGGTTCTCTGTATGCAGCCATGGGGAACCCGTCATCCATGCTAGGTGTAGACCTTTTTGTGTGGCTGCCCTAGTGTCACCCATGCTCCTATCAACTACCCCTCACTCATGTTCTGGAAGTAAGCCCAGTCATTTCCCTAGTGAGGTTTGTGGAACTGAACTTTGCTTTGTCATTGGATTTTTAAGATGAGGGCCTGAACGTTGACTATGTAGATGTTGCCTAGTCCTAATCAAGGAGAAAATTCTCAAAAAAGAAAGGAAATGGGGCAACTCATTAGCTCAGCTTTGGAAGTAAAGAGGAGCAAAATAAACATTAAATATTTGCCAGAGGGAATGGATAAAAATAAAAGCTGAGACTTGAAGAAATACAACAATGGGCAAATTATCCAAAGGTCAGTTCTTTGGAAACACCAATAACTTACATAATCCCCATGAAAGCCCAAGAACAGAACAAAGTGGACAGGAAGTACAAAAATGCAAATATGTAAAAAAGGAAATAAAGAAATTGTTAGCCAGTAGAAAAAGCTAATCTCTTAGCAAAGTAGAAATGACCAAAATTAACTGCTAAAGTGGAAATCACAACTATACCAAGGACTGGAAATGTAATTTAAAAGTGAGCTTTGGTGTGGGGCAATAGTTCAGCCAGTGATGTACTTTCTACACAAGCATGAGAACCTGAGTTCTCATGGTGCCCAGAACCCTGTGGTGGAAAAGCTGCACACTTGGGAGGATTCTAGCACTGAGGAAGTGGAGACGTGGAACCTGGAGGCTGCCTGGCCAGCCAACTAGCCTAACCAAATTAGTGAGCACCAGGCTACTGAGAAGCCCGTGTGGCTGGCTCCTGAAGAAAGATGCTCAGAGTTGCTGTCCACATGTGTACATGTGAGTACATTTGAAGACACACAGATACACACACACACACACACATACACATACATGCGTGAGCTAGCACTGATGAGTGCTCTAGAATCAAGTCTTAAAGAATGAATGATTTTTTTTTTTAAATCTTTCAGCCTCAAGCTGGACGTTGGTGGTGTATGCCTTTAATCCCAGCATTCGGGAGGCAGAGGCAGGCAGATCTCTGTGAGTTCGTGGCCAGCCTGGTCTACAAGAGCTAGTTCCATACAGGCTCCAAAGCTACACAGAAACCCTGACTCAAAAAACAAACAAAAAACCCGAACAAACAAATAAATAAATCTTCCAGCCTCATTGATGTATAATTGATAAACAAAATTATATATATTTAAAATATAGAACATAATGTTTAGGAATATATGTAGAATGATCACAATCTATTAACACATCAGTCCCCAACATAATGACCTTTCTTATGTGTGTGGTCAGAACACATAATATCTACTTTCTTGGCAAATTTCAAGTGTACAATGCAATATTAATAATCATAGTCACCATATTGTATATTAGATCCTTAGAATTTCTTCATCTTTTAACTGAGAATTAGTGCCACATAACCAGCATCCATTTCTCCAGCCCTTGGCAACTGTTCTCCCCATTATAGCCTTTATTTCTTTGCATTTGATGAGTTAAGATTCCACAAATAATTAAGATGAGGCTGTATTTGTCTTCCTCTATCTGCCTTGCTTCACATGCAGAATGTTCTGGGTTTCATTTGTGTTGTCAAAAAGGGACACTCGTTCCCTTTTTAGGGATGAAAAACATTTTCTTTGTTTCTCTTCCTCTGCTGAAGAATGTGACTGCTTCCATTTCTTGGCCATAGTACAGACACAAGCATGCTATTTAAACTATTCCAAGTGAATTTTTAAAATATGCTCAGCACCTGTTGTCTGCCAGTCATAGTGCTAGTCCTAAACTACTCTTGAATATGACTCCACACATGGTGACTCAGAGGCAGAGTGTGCACCAGAATGTTCATGCATCCTGTGACTGTGATCATGGGATATGTGGTGCTGAGGGAGTGTGATCCAGAGACATGTGGATATCACCATGGCAGGAGACCTTTGAGTGGTATTTTTATAATATCTTCCTTTGAGATTACATGTAAATGGGCTTTTGGGTAACTGTCTTAAGTGTTATCGATGACTGGTGTGGAAGGTCCTCCTGTCTATGTGTTGCTTTTATTGGTTAATGAATAAAGAAATTGTTTTGGCCTATAGCAAGGCAGAGCTTAGCTAGGTGGGGAAAACTAAACTGAATGCTGGGAGAAAGAAGGCAGAGTCAGTGAGAAGCCATGTAGCCCCACTGGAGACAGACGTAAGAACTTTACCTGGTAAGCCACAGCCACATGGCGATACACAGATTAAGAGAATGTAAGAATTAGCCAATAAGAAGCTGGAGCTAATGGGCCAAGAAGTGATTTAATCAATACAGTTTCTGCATGGTTATTTTGGGACTGAACAGCCAGAAATGAACAAGTGACTTTCTACAACAGATGACCTCCTGGCATGCCTGATTGGAGCATCTTATTGAAGACTGTGACTATTATGTCTTTATACACTGTGGGCCAAAACATACACCAAGAGACTATGCAATCCATGATAACGAGCAGAGCCTCTGGGATGACACTTCCTGCATGATCTTTTTCTACATCCGAAAGGTTCTTAGGTTAATATGCTAGAAGTCAGTGTGGAAAAAAAGTTGTAAAACTCCAAATACTTTATAGGCACCCATGGGTGCTCTATATTCCTTTATTCACCTCGCCTTCTTCATCCCTCTCTCTGGTGACTTTTGTTTCATACATGTTTTGTGAACATCAGCAGCATGTTGGATCCCGTTGGATGCCAAGAACATACTGGATACTATTGGAGAGGGAAAATGTGCCTATTAGATTTATTGTACAAATTAGACCAAACATTGCAGTATCCATGGATTTTTTTTTAATTTTAAATACACTTTTTAAAAAGTTTCTTAAAGATGCATTTGTGACTTCCACTCCTGAACATTTATTGAGTCAGGAATTTATGGGCTATTTGAAGACTGCTTTGCTCCACACCTTTTAAAATTATGTATAAGAAACCTAGCATAGTGAAAGTGCCCCATTTTGGTTAGGAACCCAATAGACTGATAAACACGAAGAACAAAAGCAGTGCTGTGGCCATGATGTTTCCACCCGTTTCCTTTCTTATGCCCTTGACTTCTCTCTATTTCCTCTTTGTCACAAACATTTAAATATTAGCAGAACATTTGAAGAGAACCATTTTTTTTTTCCAGCCGAATATCTTAAAGGCTAAAATTACTCCAGGTCACCATCTCTGTTGGTGAGTGCAAAGGTTGCTTCTGGCTTTTTACCCTGTGGCATTTCCTTTCTTACTGGCATTTAGCCTGCTCAGTGGAGAGGTTGTGACCCATCAGTACAAAAGGGACGGCCACATTTGAATCTGTCAGTATGATTCCTGCTTGTTTCTTTTTCTAATGTCAACCACATGCCTGACCCTGACTGAAAGACTGTTCCCCCGGTCAGTGTTAACCAGTAAATCCTGTGTAGAGAGACGGCGTGAATTGCATCCTTTCTCGTGAGGCAGGAAGGAATTAGAGTCCTAGCTGTTAGAGTCCTGTGAGCCTTGCATGCCCTTGGCTTGGTGTTCCCAGTGGACTAACTGAGCGAATATGATCACAGCAGAGTGGATGATGGCAATTTCATTTTGTTTGTGTGTCATGTGAGAGTCTCAACTCTTTAGCTTTGGAAGTCGTATCAGAAGGGGTAGATGATGGAAACAAAAGACTGAGGTTCACTGGGGACAGGAACTGCTGAGCTGCAAGAATTTAAAAGGATGTCTTAGGCTCAGGAAAGATGGCTCTGTGCTTAAGAGCACTGAGTGCTCTTGTAGAGGACCTACGTTCAATTCCCAGCACTGACATGATAGCTCCTGATCATTTGCAACTCCAGTTCTAGGGATCTGGCAGGACCTTCTCAGGCACCTGCATGAATGTGGTACACATAAACTCATGCAAACATACACAATACATGCATACATACATACATAAGCATGTCTCATAACAGTGACTCTAAGTACCCTAACCTGCAGTTGAGGAATACTGTTTCCCTAGTTGATTTGATTCACACTTTGCCAGGTCATGTATTCCAGAACTGTACTATGTAACAAGGCAAATTTTGTTGTTGGCAATGGTCCTTTCCCTTCCCTTCCCTTTCCCACTCCTCCCCTCCCTTCCTTTCCATCTATATTAAAATACATAATATAGATTGCCATTTTAGATATTCGGGTGAGTGACAGTTGGTTCCACCATTATTTGTTTAGTTCATCAAACTGCTAAAGCAAAGCACTATAAACTGGCTAGCTTATGAACAAAAGAAGTTGACACTCATAATTTTGGAAACTAACATCAGATTAGTCTAACATTAAGGTACCAGCAGATTCTGTGTCTGGTAAGAATCTCTCCCCTGGTTCATAGATGGATATTTTCTGTCTAATAACATCACATGATGGAAGGTGTAGGGATAGTAAAATCCTTTTATGTGGGGTCTGTATCACTCAGAATTCTCTAGAGTCACAGAATTTATGAAATGAATCTCTCTCTCTCTCTCTCTGTATATATATGTGTGTGTGTGTGTGTGTGTGTGTATTTATATATATACATATATATGAATGAATTTATTAGATTGACTTACAAACTGCAGTCTAACAATGCCTGCTTATGAATGGGAAGTCCAAGAATCTAATAGCTGCTCAGTTCCATGAGGCAGGGTATTTTAGCTATTCTGTTTGGATCCCAAAGAGGGAAATAAGTGGACTGATAGGGGTAAGGCAAGCAGGCAGCACCCCTCTTCTTCCATTGTCCTTATGTAGACCTCCAACAGAAGGTGTGGCCCAGATTAAAGGTGTGCCTTCCAGCCTGAAGGTCTGGATTAAAGGTGTGTGTCATCCAGCCTCAAGACCCGGGTCATAGGCATGTTGTCTTCCTGCCTCAAGATCTGGATCACAAGTGTGCCCCCCATTTCTGGATTGTAGTTCATTCCAGACATAGTCAAGTTGACAACCAAGAATAGCCATCACAATCACTTTATCCCCTCCCCAAGGTCTCTCCTCCAAATGCTCACCTTGAGGTTGAGGTTAGAGTATGGGAATTCTGGGTAATGCAGACATTTAATGTTTATACTCTTTTCAGAACTTTTCAGCACACAGACTGAAACTCCATGCCCATTAAACAACCCCTTTCCATTATCCCTTTCTCTCTCTGACCCTGATAACCCCTGGTCCACACTCCGTCCTTCTGTGACCACTCTTAGGTACTTCATATAAGCAAAAGCCTATATAGTTTCTCTATTTTTGTGTTGGACTAATTCCCATTAGCTTAACGCCCATTGTTGTAGCATGTCCCCAATGAATGTCCTTCTGTCTGCTGGCAGATGCATTTAGATTGTATCTTTTTTTTTTTTTTTTTTGGCCATTGTGAATATAACATCATTGTTCAAGGAATCAAGTTTGATCTCTGCCCCTCCCCCCACTTCTATTATTTTATGTATATGTTCAGAAGTGAAATTAGGAGCTCGTGTTGTAATTCTGCTTTTAACTTTTGGAAAAACTGCTGAATTGTTTTCCTAAACATCTAAGACACTTTTGCAGTCCTACCAGCAATACACAGAGCTTTCTTCCTCTACATTCTTACCAACACTTTTTTAAAAATTGTACAAAATAACACTATTCTACTGAATATTTTATTGTGTTTGATTTGCTTTTTACTTTGGTTGCTTGATCAGTGGACACTAGTGTCAGTTTTCACTAGTTACTTGGTGCTGCCGCTAAATGACTTGCATATTTGGAAGTCACCCACACAAAGGTATTTATCCTTATATTTCAGTGTGATAAGTCCATTAACCCTACAGTTAGACTTGATTACAGTGCCAAATTATTTTAAACAATTTATTAATGCTTTTTTTCTTCCAGTTCTTCATCCATTTGATCACGAAGCCCTAGCAAATCCCTAGCAGTCTGTCCACCACATTTTATCAGTGGCCTTGGTCACACTTGACAAGCCAGACACATGCCTATTTGATAGAGTGTGATAGATAATTTAAGGAGTGTGATCCTAATGCACATGAAAACTATTTATCATTCAATTCCCCAAGCACAATTAATGGGATATATTGGAAACAATTTGCCAATGTAATTTTTTAATGCTTATGTTGCATTTTTAGGATTAGGCTTAAGTAGTTTAGGAAGCAGGCCGGTACTTTATCGGAGGATTAGATTCCATGGCATCTAGACAGCTTTCCTGATTGTCTGCAGTCCTACTTCTGAGAGCACTGTGGTAGACTTGTATACATGGCCCCCAGTCAGGAGTCCAGAAAAGCAGATCAAATCAAAATGCCAAAGGCCTTGGAGTCTTTGGAACTGGGCACTCTACATCTTAAATACCCCATAAAAAATAAAAATTGTGCTTCAATTGCTAGTGAGGGAACCGTGCTTGAAAAAAATCTCTTGCAAGAAAGTGAATTACATAAATAATTATTGCTCCATTCTGAAGCATTTGTATTATTAACTTTGAGAAACAAGGCGGCACTGTGGCTTAGTAGATAAACTTTATTGTGTTTTTAGAAGCCCTAAGTTTGATTAGCGTTGATTGATATGTTTACAGCAGTAGTAATAACTGTATATTCCACTTCCTGAGAACAGAACTGAGGGATTAAAAAGCCAGTTCGGACCCTCCCTATGAGTCAAGCTAGCGTTCCTGGACCAGGTTACCTGTTGAAGAGTCATTTGCTCTTGTTGGAAACAGTGTCTCTCCTTCTTCTCTTCATTTATTGAAAGGGTTTGTGAGCTTGCCTGCCCCCTAGTCTCTTTAGCCATTGTGGGGGAGAGCTTCACAGAGGTGCAGGCCTGTAGGGATCTTTTCCTGGCATGTTTTCCTAATGCAAGTAAGGAAAAATAAGTGGCCCTCCTTAGAGAGTCACTAACAACTTCAGTTAGGAACTGCAGTGAGGGTCAACAAGCCGGCAGGCAGAGTAGACAGATGCAAAGTGCAGGCCCCTGAATCACCTGTATGCCCACTTCGCACCCACACTCTAACTCATGCCCGTGTCTCCTGCTGTTACTATTTTATGTCTGGGTGAGTGTTCCTGTGCCCGAGTTGTGCTAGACTCTGTAATGCACATATATCTATTTCTTCTGGGCTTCTCTAATTTGCAAATAAGAACCCAGCCCTGATGATGAACCCTCCCACTCGGGGCGCTTCACGCATTACTTTTCACGCAGTAAAGATGCAATGAGCTGATTCAGGTGTCTGAAACTGGATGGAAGTTAACATGGCTTTACCTCTGACACTTTCGTCTTCACCCCAGCCAAGGTGTACATCTTGCTCCTGTTGGTAAAAAAGAAAATATTAACGGATTATCTCCTCAGGATATCCCACTTCGTCTTTTAAATCGAAATGGTTTTCAGGCACAGAACCTATGATGAGTGGGGTGAGGAGATTTAATGTCATCCCTAAGAGAGGAGCTGGTGAAAGATGGCGGAGAGACAAAGGACTGAGAGGCAGGAAAACTTATTCAAGGATGGGGAGGGAGCTGATGGAGGCCCAGAAGGGTTACCACCTGGGTCTAGTGGGCCGGTGGCCGCGGAAGCTCATGTATCTGTCACTCCTCCAGATCCAGAACAGCACTGTTATGTCCAGTAGCCTTGAAGACTGAGCTGTCAATCAGCACGCTCCCCCTTGTACCCCCAAGCTGAGATATAAGCACAGGAGTCACACAGGAGGGCAGACGATCAGCACTGCTTCCTGTGAAGCCACCTGGAGTTGATGGAGTGGGAGCTGCAGCCAAGTGGCTTTGCGGATCCTTGCTCTCGAATTAAACAGACCCAGCCAGCCATTCCTGCCGCAGCTGGACGTCCACAACCGTCCCCCACAGAGAGCCCCACCCCCCGACCACATGGTAGAAACAAACAGAACACATGTGTCTTACAGACAGGCTGTCTGCCACAGAAAGGATATCCTAAACTAGCTGAGCTGGGTGTGTGCCCCATTTCTTAAAGCAACTTGAGGGGAGGAGGGGATAGGAGTATCATATTAGCCAAGATCCCTTTATGTAGACACATGACTGGTTCTTCCTCAAGTACAGACCAGGAAGGTTTGATTCAGTCAACAAACGTGTCTGTTTCATCTGTCCTGCTCCTTCTCTCTGCTCTTCGTTCTGTGATAGAATACTGGAGAGGACAGGCAAGGGAGTCAAACAGTCACGCTGGTCAAGAAAGGCAACATGAAAAGAGGGAAATGGGAAGAGAAAAAAACCAGATGCATTTTGAGGGAGAATGAGAAGCCTGTGGTGGGGAGAGCCAGTGTGCAGGAGGAGGATGGGGGTCAGAATCTGTCAGGCAGGGCTGAGTAATGAAAGCCTGGAAATGCCAGGTGTAAACGGGAATGGCCACACTGGTCCTCAGACATGCCGTGTAGAACCCTGCCAGGGCCTTGGCATTGCTTGCTCCCCCACTTAGAGCCTACATGCTTCCTAGAACAATAGCTGGTGAGCAATTAGTAAGCACTCAATAAAAATGTGTGGATTCCGTGATCCTAAGAGTCAGGGAGACGTAACATGCCAAGGCTCTTGTGTGGTGTTACATAAGAAAAAAAAAGTGCACGAAGCACTTAGAATGGGAATTTTTGACACACGGCAAGAATCCAGTAAATGGTTTCCATATGATACTGACTTTGGGTAAATACTGTTCAAGCACTGATGAACGGTTTTCTGATGAAAAAGATGTAGCTGATAGGTTTTTTGGAGAAGTTCAAGGGAACAATGAGGTAAAAATCAAGTTCCTAAAGTCAAGAAATTAGTGTAGAATAAAAGCAATAAAGTAAACTTACAGGGAGACCTTGAGGACATTTAGCTGATCTCCCCCACTGCCTGTGCTTTATGAGCAGTTGACTCCTCAACCTCTGTGTTGTTCAATGGCCTCACTGTTCAGTCTTACACCGAATAGATGTCCCCAGGGAGATGCGGCTCTTTGAGTAGTGGGCGTTCTAAATTAAACCCAGTTCCTTTTCTTTCACCAGGCTCGTCCTGTCCCTTAAGATCATTTCAGCTTTGGCAACAATGGGCATCACCTAAAATCTCTGCCATTGTATCACTGGCTCCTTAGATCATTCATCTTTCCTTTTCTTGATGCTTTTGAGTTACTTCTTCCCAAGGTCATTGAACAGGCTCTTTGGTGGACCAGATGCCTCCTTGACCAATGAGTCCCTCCCAGAGAACCACACACATTTGCCTAAGTTAGAGGGATGGTTCCAAGACTCCACACGAACTGACTTAAGTTCTCCACAGCCTAGAGCTTGTCAGAGGGGTGCTCATTGCCCGCCTCCGTCAACCTGAAAACTTGTATTTTTTCCCATTTCCTCCCTTCTGTTCTTTTTTTGGAAACCTACCATGCTTTTGCTCATTCACCATCCATGGGTTTTTTTGTTTGGTTTTGTTTGGTTTTAAACTTCAAGAACCCACCCGGATGTCACCTTTCTGGATCAAGTCCCTAAAGCCTCCCAGTTGCGGTAAGTTGCTCTTTCCTCTCAGTAGCAGAGCTGGTGTCCTCGTTAAGTGCTCCTGGCAAATTAAAATGCTTTGGTAGTCTGGCGAGTTCTGGTTGTTGTTGGACTCCAGCCAATCCCAGGAGTTTGACTGGAGCCGGTATGGACTGGGCAGGAACTGGGAACACTGCAGGTCCAGGAAACCCCAGCGTTCTATTAATTATGGGGGAAGTTGCTGGAGACGTTTTGGTAATGTGTTCTTCAAGTTTTGAACTTCTTAATTGCGTATGTGTTGAAGGGAGTTTGCTTCACATGGAGAAAACCTAACAAGAAACACATTTTAAAATGAGTTTTATAAGCAGGAATAGAAGAGTAACATTAATCTTAGCTGTTGACTTTTCTAACAAGATCTGGCCTTCTGTGATCTACTTCTACATCTTTTTGAGATATCCTATTGCTTATTAAGGTTTTATGGCAAGCTTGTATTATAGACAGAGTATTAGAATGATGATCCACGGTGATCACAGTTCACATGTTTGTGGTTTTCACCTAATCTTTTCACTCACAGAAACTAAAAATGACAGGGATGTGTTATTTTATTGAATTTTAAATACCTGGCTGTGGTGAGTTTTCCTGAAGCCGGACTCTGCTTTGCTTTCACATTCTCTGAACTTCAAACCGTGTTGATCTTTCTCTAATTGAGGAAAAGAAATAAAACCAAGGCAAGCGGGTCCACCCTGCTGAGAGGACTCAACACTCACGGCTGGGCTGCTCGATTATGGCCACAAAGCGGCTTACCCTGTACAATGGCTCAAGGAGACGGACGACTCTTCCTTTCTAGGTAGAAATGACTGCTCAGGGAAGCGAGAAACAGCAAGTAGTTTCTTGTTTCTCGTCCAAAGAAGGGAGCAGCAGCCTTATGATGTTGATGGGGCGGTGGAGCATTCCCCAGGGACTGTGCCGAGTGCCTTGCCGGCCCCTCCATCCTGAAGCACTGCCAAGGGCAAAGCAGGCCTCTTCTGAGGGCAGAGGCTGATGGGATCTGTGAGACAACTGGAGCCAGGATCCAGGAGTACTGGACATCTGCGCTGTGTCTTCCCACTGCGGGGTTTGCTCCATCGTGTAATTAATAGCCCTGCACATACACCCTGGCTTACCTAGGCTTTTCTGGACTGAATTGGGAAGGATCGCTCAGGGATTTGTTTTTGTGTAGTAATTGCCAGTAAGGACTGACATGCAGGCAACTACCTTGTATGCCACCTTTGCATATATGAGCCTGCTCCCAAGAGTGAGGCTGCCTGTAGCGCCAGGGGCGACTGACAGTGAACAAGTGACAGCAGCGGTCTCTCTTGTTTTGTAATCCTCCATGTCACTGATGGGCTGTGCGCAGTGTCTCTCTTTTTCTTAGATGCATAAGCCGTTCTACATTCTATTTTCCACAGTCTTTGCTCGACCTGAGTGGGCAAAAATGCCCTGATAATGACCTCTGTTTCTCAAACCTCACTCACCTGCAGGGAATACGTTCTAAGATGCCCTGAAGATGCCAGAAACCTCAGTTAGTACCAAACCCTGTGCATACTAGGTTCCCTCCCCCTCCAACACATACAGTCATGGTTGGATCTGAACTCGTGCTTTAGAGGGTGGTACCTCTCCGAAGATGCAGGTCAGTAGTAAGAGGCAGGCCTCTGAAAGCTGCCACTGATTCTGCCTTATGCTCAGGTCCCTGATTTACTCTAACATGGACAGCTTCCATCTCACACTCCTGCGGTCATGAGCTCCATGGTTTCTGAACCACGATGGGCTGAGGTCTCGGAAAGACTGACCAAAGTAAATCTCTGCTCCTTTAAGTTGTCTGCCAGGTATTCTCTCATAGCCATGCAAATGTAACTAATACACACGCAGACCAATGATAAATTCGATATATAAAATAGTAAGTTGTTAACAAAAGCTAATGGTCAACAATTTACAATAATGTGCTGTAATGAAATTTTCAGTACTGTTATTCTTGTGCTTTGAGGCCGTTATGGATTAATATGCACATTGCTCAAGCTTGTGGTGGCTCTACAATTGTCCTGATAGCCAAGATGGCTTCAGAGTAACTCACATGTAGGTAGTGTATTTGGCGTGGGTACACGGACAAAGTGGTGACTCACATCCTGGGCTGTACAGAGTGACATGGAATAACACTTTATCACATTATGCAGAACAGCGTGCAATGTAAGGCTTACGAATTTTTTATTTCTGGAGTTTTCCATTTTATATTTCCAGACCGTAGTTACCTATGGGAATAGCTGAGACCTTGGAAAGCGAGCCTGAGAATAAGGACAGCTAATGTAGCGAATGCCTGGAACAGGCCAGACTGTGTTTTTTAATGCATGTTTCCTGCAATTCTGGCATCCACATCTACAAGGCTGATAGCATCCTTCCCTTCCAGACTGGAGAGGTGAAGACCAGGAAGGTTAGAACACACAGCCAGAATGCAGAAGTCCTTTCTAGCGGAAGTCCTTCTGTCTCCAAAACTATTATTGCCGTGTTCCTTAGTGTATGTTCGCTTATTTCCATTGTCTAATTTGATACAAAACCTCTGTTTGTGTGGGTTTTGAATTTTTGGTGTGTGTGTGTGTGTGTGTGTGTGTGTGTGTGTGTAGATCAGAGAACAGCCTGTAGGAGTCTATTCTTTTCTTCCACCTCTTAGCTCCCTGGGATCAAGTCATCCAGGTCTCCAAGCTTGGCAGCAAAAGCCTTTATCCACTCAACCAGCTTTCCCTGTTTATGTGGATTTGGAACAAATCTAAAAACTTCTTGCTCTGAAGTTGCCAGAAAGATAATACAGTCAGGTCTCCACCAGGGCCCCAGAAAGCATTTTCATTTACTGGGCATGCTCACAAATCAGTAGAACGAGAGAGCACTGAAGCCTAACCAAGAAGTCAATGCATGGTGGCTGTACAAACAGGGGTTCAAATACCTGTATCCATACTAGCCTGGTGAAAACAGGCTCTTTCAGGAAGTCCGTGTTTGAATACAGTCCTTTCTGCTTGGTCAGGGTTACTGTCTGTCAGGAACACCCGGTTGTGACCCCAGTGACTTTTAGGGCGTCCACTCAGAGGTAACAGTCTTCCTGCCTTGAATTTTGCAGAGTTGGTTTTGCCAGTAAAGTCCCAACCCTTCTAGCTGAATCTACTTTTATAAACTTGAAAACTTTCCCCACATATGTTCTGGTGAGAAACACTTCAGGATAACGTGTTAGGTTGTTGCAGTGAATAACTGAACACTTCTCGCCTGAGGTGTGGTGAGCTAAATATCACTTGTGGGCCAAATCCTGCCCGGAGTCCGCCTGTGTAAGCACCATGTATTGTGAGCCCCTGTGAGCCCAGGTTAACTGATTCCATGGGTTCTCTTGTGATGTCCTTGACCCCTCTGGCTCCTACAATCCTTCCTCTCTCCCTTCAGCAGGATTCCCCATCTTGGCCTGATGTTTGGTTGTGGGTCTCTGCATCTGTTTCCATCAGTTGCTGGGTGAAGCCTCTCTGATGACTATTAGGTACCACTCTAAGAGTATAGCAGGATATCGTTAGGCAGCGTTACATTGACATTTTCCCCTCCAGTCATGTTTGGTTCCCTCCAGCCTGTGGCTCCTGGCGCTCCAGGCAGTGTCGGGGTGGCCTTGTTCTCGTGCAGGAGTCTTAGGATGGATCAGTCATTGGTTGGCCACTCTCACAATCTCTGTGCCACCCTTACCAGCCTTTTTAGCACATTCCATAGGGAGGCCAGACTGTAGGTCGAAGGTTATGTGGCTGGGTTGGTGTCCCCATCCCTCTCCTGGATTACGTGAGATGACCAGTTCAGCTACATATTTAGAGTTGCCAGGTATCTTAGCTAGGGTCATCCTTGTAGATTCCTGGGAGTTTTACTTGCACCAGGTTTATACCTGACCCTAAAGAGCCCCCCTTTTCCAGTCAGCTCTTTCCCAGCCTCTACTGCCAGCCTCTCTTCTCCTTCCAGTCCCTCCCCGCCTCCCCTCTGCTCTGCTCTCCATTCCTCCTCCTCCGTTCTTTCACTTCAGAAAAGTGCAGGCCTCCCATGGATGTCAACCTGCCATGGAGCGTCAAGTCGCAGTAAGACTAGGCACTCTCCCCCTTGTTAAGGCTTGATGAGGCAACCTGGTAAGAGAGAACGATCCCCAAAGCAGGCAGCAGAGTCGGAGACAGCCCCCTGCTTCCACTGTTAGGAGTCCCACAAGAAGACCAAACTACACAACTGTAACATATCTGCAGGGGGCCTAGACAGTCCCATGCAGACTCCTTGATCGTTGGCTCAGTCTCTGTACTCACCAATTCTTAATATTTTGCTGTTTATATATTTCTCTCTCTAAACACTGAAAACAGCGTGTACAATCTCTCCGTTCTTGTCTTTTGCTCTGTGGCCCCCCTCTTCTCACATGTGAAGTTACTTGTATGTAAAAAGACGTGCATAGACAGTTTTATTTTTGAGTCATTTAAAAGTTGTATTATAGATGCAACACATCCTTAAATAATCCAGATATGTACTTAAAAATATGATGTCCACTCCCTGCACTGCATCGCCATCGCCGCACCTTGGAAAGTTAACGCCCAATCCGTAGTTTATTCAATAGTCTGCCCATATTCAGCTACACAGTCTTATTTACCTTTCTTTCTGGAATCTAGAGTCCAGTTAAGGCTCATATATTTAATCAGCGTACATCTTTAATTAGCAGGTATTTTTTTTGTAACAATGACTTTTTTCAAGTCCCTAGAAAGCTCCCCAAAAGATTTCTAAATGGAATCGTTAGCTGTGTGCAAGTGAGAACTACATTTGATAGTCATTTGATAGTCACTGTAGTAAATCTGTGTCTCCCACTTCTCCTGTGGGATTGAGACGCTGTTAAATGGTTTATCTCTGATCTTGAGCTACTAAGATGAGGGCTTTGCTTGAAATTTTAAATGTGGAGCTGTCTCAGTGTGGCGAGAAGGCAGATGAGAAAGTACGGGATGCGTCCTTTGTAATTAAGGACACGGTTGTTCTTGCCTGCTCCAGTGGCTGGCCTCTGTTAGCTCTTGGCTCCATGGCTCTTCCTTCTGGCTTTGCCTCTGCCTAGGGTTTGGCTCTTCTCCAGCATCATTAGGTTACAGCAAGGAGTTGGAAACAGACCTGCACTTATTTAAATCTTCCAGCCCAAATTGTCCTGCTGGCTGCCATACAGAGCTTGTATGTTTGTAGGCTGTGTGCTGAATGCTGCGCTGTGTTCCAGGGTGCCCGTGTGGATCTGAGGCTGTGCATAGGAAGAACACCTCCTTGTTTGTATTCACGATCCAGGGTGCCATAGTCCTAGGGGACTGCATTTTGTGCTCGCTGGTGATTCCTAGAGAGCACCCGCTCACTTCCTCACTTTCCTGAGAGGCACTCACTTCAATCCAAAAGACACTCAGATGCCCACTGAAGCCCACCTGGCATCTGAACAGGGCACTGCCTTGTTTGGAGTTGCTTTCCTTGGTAAAGGGTATGTTTACTCCTCTGAGATATGGGCCTGCAAAGCAGGGTCCTTATTTTAAGCATGGCAGCCTCAGAACCAGTGATGTCTTTGAGAAATTTCAAAGCTAAAAAGAATGGGAGTCAGTGGGTAGGGGCAGGGGTAGGCGAAGAAAGGGATGAAAGGAGGGGGAGGGAGGAAGGGTGGAAGAGAGAACGTACTTGTGTTCTGGTGGGAGGCAAACAGGAACGAGAAAAACTGAGAGGGGGATGGAGGCATAAAGGGAAAGAGGGGAGAGACCGAGAGGAGGAGGAGGGCGGCAATTTCAGGATGGATAAATAAGCAGAAGCTGCTAGAAACTGGAGAGGTGGGAGCATGGAGAATCCCTGGTCCATCTTTGTGATGAGTTAGATGGGACGCAGGCTTCGCTGGTTGGTTCAGTATGATGTATAACTGCTCTGTGTCTCAGCTGCCCCTGACTCCTGACGCTTCCTTTCTGCATCTCTAAGACCTGCTGCGATCAGACCTACCCCCCATGTCCCCACTGCCCTCTGGTACTCACCTCGAATTTCATGCTTGGATTCTTCAGATATACCACACTGTTTTGCACCCTGCATTTTTTTTGCTGATTGTAACCTTGGAACTTTGCATAATTGTTCAGACTGCAGATCACTCATCTCTCAGTTGAGGATAAAGTATACAGAGATTAACAGAGTTAATATAATAAATGCAGCCTTTGGAAGGATGTTGGTCACATGACATGGGCCATAGAAATGTCAGCAACTTTCTACTGTTGCTCTTTAGAGCCCACGTGTGTTAATTTTTTATTGCCACATTAACAATTACCATAAACTGGCATCTCAGAGCAATACCCATTTATTACCTCACATTGTTTCTAGATTAGATGTCTGGATAGGGTGAGCCTGGGCTCTTTGCTCAGAATATCACAGGCCTGAAATCAAGATGACTGCAAGGCTGAGACCCGGAGCATCTCCCAAGCCTGTCCCCAAGTTCATGGCAGTTAACTGAATTCAAGCCTTTTCAGCCGTGGAGTTCAGGGCCAGCGAGAACTCTTATATCACCTTCTGTTTAAAAGCTCCCTAATTACCTCAGTGCCAATCAGATAATCTTCCTCTCAGGTAACTTAGGGGCAGTTGTTATGGCCATAACCTGATCACAGTCATGGCTTTCACGTGTTCTCAAGGGAAGATTGCCTCTGGTGTGTCCATCTTGGGGGCCTGAGAGTCCTGCCTACACACTGGGTAATCAAAAATCCCATCTTTGCTGATCCCTTTGAACTATCTAGGATGAACTGGGTAATCACCACCCTGAGTGGAGTTGTGCACACAGCAGTTGCTGTCAGCACTCAGAGGGTTTCTCATTGATGTGGCTCCTGGAACTGATACTCCTTGTCCTGGAAGGTTTTACAAGTTGATGGAGCCGATCGTGCCTTTTGAAGTCTCTTGAGAAGAGGACAATTAGAGATTCGTAGCAGTAAATCTGCTGGCCAGTTAGTTGTCCCGGGGTCTTCAGAGGGTGACCCACAACTTTTCAGAGCCATTCATTTACTCCTCAGACCTCTCATAGATGCGTAGCCCAGCTGGAGCCTCCTTCGCTGAGAGTGTAACTGTCAAGCAGTGTTGTTCCTCTGCTGGTACACAGTAAACCCAACCTGTGCCTGCCAGGAAATGACGGGGGTCTTTGCATTGTTTTCACAAGTTTTTCTTGCTCTCAGTTTCCTTCACAATCGAGTCTAGATTTCTTTTTTAATTTTTTTTTCTTTTTAGCAAAGTCGTGGGGTTCATCATGACATCTTCATGTATAGCATTGTATCTTGGGCTCTGCTCTTCTCCCACGCTCCCTCTATGTGCCGTTCCTTTCTTTTCCCACACACTCAGAGAGGGCAATGGAGCCAATGTGACATGAAAGATGGGACTAGGTTGCTTTTATCTTTTAATTCATCTTACATTCCATTAAAAATATACTTTTAGCCAAAGCCCATAATGAATGTATGAAGAGTGTAAAAATTCAAGAATGATATATTTAAGTCAATTAATAAGAAAAACAAGGATGAGAACACCTTAGGCAACAAAATCTTTTATTATTTTCAAATTATTCATTATTACAATGTCCTATTTTATGTGTGTGCTCTATGTTTGTGTGCACATGTATGCATGCAGTTGCAAGTTCACATGTGTACACGTTTGTGGAGGCCAGAGGTCAATGTTATGCATCTCCCTCTATCAATGTTTATTAGTTACTTTTCTCTTGTTATAAAATGCCATGGCCAACAAAACATATAAAAGAAAGTATTAAGTTGGGCTTATGGTTTCCAAACGTTGGAGTCCATGAGGGCAGTGCAGAGATAAGGCAGGAGGGACAACTGAGAGCTCACATCTTGACCATAATCAGGAGGCAGAGAAAGCACACTGGGAATGATGGGAGTCTTTAGAGCCTCACAGCCCAGCCCCAGTGACTCACTGCTTGCAACAAGGCCACACCTCCTACTCCTTCTCAAACACTTCCACTACTGGGGACCAACCTTGCAAATATATAAGCCTATGGGACTGTTCTCATTTAAACCAACACAGCTGTCCTCATTTTTTTTTTTTTGAGACAAGATCACTATTGAACGTGGAGCTTACCAGTAAGCACCAGGAATCCTTCTACTTCCAGCTTCCTGATGCTTGGATTTCAGGCATATGCTATTATGCCTGTTTTATTCCTTGGGCACTGGGGATCTGAACTGAGGTCCTCATGCTTGCTCAGCAAACACCCAACATCTAAACCATTACCCCTGCTCTAATTCTATTTTTAAAGCATCTATTGATACCAAGTTCCATGCAATAAGGCATGGGGAAACTATTTAGGAGCAATGGAAAATACCTGTCTTGAGTACTGCTCCTTAAAAAAATGGTATTCTCTTTGTAGCAGCATTTGACTTGCAGTTGTTTACAAATGTGTCAAGCTAAGGGAAAAAATTAAATTTGGCATGGCTAGGACTTTGGGAATCTGAAGTGTGTGTTTATTCTGGCATTTCCTAACTACAGTTTTGTTGTGTGACACACCATGATTTCGATGTGACTTTAGCAGCCATGATGGCTGGCATCTTGACAGCAGTTTGGACTATAATGAAATGGGAACTATCGCAAAGATGATCTAAAATAACACCTGGGCTTCTTTTCTTCCTTCCAGGACAATACCATCTTATTCTTGAGAGGCTGCAAAGAGCTCGGCCTTAAAGAATCTCAACTCTTTGACCCAAGTGACCTCCAGGATACGTCCAACAGGGCCACTGTCAAGTGAGTAATGCCTGGTTTGTGTTTAAAGGAAACCCTTGGTGTTTGGATACGCAGTTTCGAGAGGATGTTGTAAGTGCTAAGAGGGAGAAGATTACACATACCTAATAAAATAAAAATGCTCAAGCAACAGCCAGGCTTTCGCAACAGGACACAGTGTCTTCTCCTCTGTGTGGAGCTCCGATTCTGAGCTAATGTAGTTTTTCAAGTGAATATAGAAGCAGAATTTTGAAGAAGAGAAGGTGGTAAGTAGAGTTTAGAAGCAAGGCTACAGCAAAATATGCACAAAATCTATGGGTCTTAAGCAGCACCCCTTTAATTGGCTCCAGTGGGACAGTTGAATAGGCCCTTGGCAGACTTCACTCAAACAGATTGATCACTGTTGATGGTGGGGTTTGTGGGAGATTTTCTTGTTTGTGACAGTGATTAAGCTTTTCAGAGATGGATCACTGGCCTTTCGGCCATTTCTACCTGCATCTATTTAGTGAATCACATTTGGGGGCAAAGAATTCTTGCAATAGGATGAGTTTCTGTATAAAGAGATAGCTCGTGAGCAGAGTACGAAGATCCATACTTAGGAGGTGGCAAAAATAAATTGCCAGTAGTTCAGGGCCTCTTCAGAGCCTGCGATGTCATAGGAAGCAGTTGTCGTTTTGTTTGAAGAGTGTGGAGTATGAGTATAGTTGAACAATAAGCTGGGTTCTCTCCTGGGACCAGAGAGATGGCACAGTGGTTAAGAGTGGGTAACACTCTTGCAGAGGATCCTGGTTCAGTTCCCAGCACCCATGCTGGGCAACTTACAACCTCCTGTAACTCCAGCTTCAGAGCATCAGGCTCTCTCTTCTAGCCTCCATGGACACCTGCATTCATGTGCACATACCCAGACACTGATATATACATATACATGTACATACACATACACTGATAAACACATATACATATATATACCCATACACTGATATACACATATGCATATATATACCCATACACGGATATACACATATACATATATATATACCCATATACTGATATACATATGCATATACATACCCATGTACTGATATATACATATACATACCCGTACACTGATATACACATATACATACCCATACACTGATATACACATATACATATACGCACACATACACTGATATACACATATGCATATAATTTAAAAATAAATCTTTTGAAAAATATCTAAAAGTAGGGTAGGTTCCATAGTCTGTAAACTTAGCACTTAGGAAGCAGAGGCAGGAGAATCTCTACAGGACCAAGGCCAGCCTGGTTTATATAATGCATGCACTGAACAAACGAGGGCTCTGTAAGGGCGAAGTGTTGCAGACAACAGCAGTAGCACCAAAAGTCAATAAGCTGAGTTAAGTCGAGAGGATCTGAGATGTGATGATTAGGGCAGTGTCATTTGATCATGGAAGAACACAAAAGGGAAAGAAGTCACAGTTTAGAATTGTTCTTTTTGTTCTATTCTCTGACCTTGATTTCACAATTATGATGATGGGAGATTTGAAACTACTGAATGAGTTAAAGATGGGAAGTTTATAGTGGATTTGATGATTCATGACTTGGGAACAAGGAGAGTCAGCCATGATTGATGATCCAAAGTTATTTCTGCGTTTTTCACGTGCCATTCTTTAGTATTTCTCACGGAAAGTGGATGTTAGGTGAAAAAAGTAAACCAAAGGTGTAATACTTCACTGTAGAAGCCTCCATAGGCCTCGCTGTAAAAATCACACGCTCCATTTGTTACTGAGCCTAAATCCGGCCTCGCTAAGTTCGGCTTCACGTTGGGAAATCACTTAAGTTCTGCCTCATCTCGTATTTCTAGTGCCGCCTGCATGGCAAGTGACCAGAAACAACAGCAACTGTGCAGCGCCTTAGGTACTAATAACAGTCACACACACTGTGTATCACCATAGGTAATAGTAACAGTCACACACACACTGTGCAGCACCATGGGTACTAATAACAGTCACACACACACACACACACACTGTGCAGCACCATAGGTACTAATAACAGTCACACACACACTGTGCAGCGCCATGGGTACTAATAACAGTCACACACACACTGTGCAGCGCCATGGGTACTAATAACAGTCACACACACACACACACACACACACTGTGCAGTGCCATAGGTACTAATAACAGTCACACACACATTGCTCAGAGGGTGAAGGCAAACTTACTCTGGTGGATTACTCTAGATCCTTTTTTTAATTCTTAAATTTTGGCCACCTTTCAACAATAATTACCAGAGCAGAAGAACTTTGAGGCCTGTTGGTTTCAGAAACTAAAACAGAAACCCAGATCATTGCCACATCATTGCTCATCTATGACAATCGGGGAGTCAGAAATCCGGGTGGAGCGCCGGGTCTGGAGCTGCCTAGACCTATGGCTAAGCGCTGTGCTCTCATCTACAGGGTAAGACTGGATCCAGTAGTTCCAGATGTGGCTTGGTCATTGCAGACCTGGGGGAAGAAGGCAATCAAGGGATATATTAACTCAGAGGCTCTGGAAGCAAGCAGCTAGGAGAAAGCCACTTAGGCCAGTCACAAGTGGTCACAGTCCCTTTGTTATGGAAGCATCTTCATCTTTTCTCACCCTTTTGAACTTTCCTTTTTTCTGTCCTCTCCTTCCTCTGCCTCCCACCTCCCTTTCCGTCTTCATCCTTTCCTCTCATCTGCCTCCCCTTTTGCATTTCTTCTCCGTCTCTTTCCTTTTAAAGATGTCCTCCCCTTGTGCACTGTGATCTTTAGACCCTGCTTTTCCCTCACCACTTACACCTCTATCTCTTCATTCATGCATTGAACAAATGAGTAGCTCAGTAGCTGCTGTGTATGAGATGCTTTCCCTCCCTGAGGAAAATGTGCAAACGAGACGGCCCGGGTCCTCTGTTCATAGTGAATTTACACTGTGGTGTCAATAACTTAGAAATACGTTGAGTAAGAAAGAGAATAATCATGGGGAGTGAGAACGCTGCAAAGAGCATGAAATAGTGAGGCAGGAAAGACAGTGCCCATCTGGAGGGAGTCAAGGGTAGGCCATCTGACGGTGTGACCCTTCAGCTGAGGATGCAGACAACGACAAGAATGAGAAGCAAGCATCGGCCATGGGGAGGTTTTCTGGGTATCTGGGGTGGAGGAAAGAAAATAAGAGGTCAAAGGAAGAAGAAGCCGTTGATGCTTAGGAAAAAAGGACCCAGTGAGGCTGGAGGGTTGTACTTAAGCGCCAGTGTGGAGAGAGCGCTCATCACAAGCAGTGGGGATGCTGAGCTTGGAATTATTGTGTAGAAAGATGGTTTCACTAGATTGGTAATTAGAAATCATAAAGAATTTATATGAAAATTATGTTGCAAATTAATTTGTGGAGCTTAGAGAGGCATTGCTTCTGGGGTGAGCAGGAGTGAAGGAGAGGAGCCTGGAATAAGCTGTTCGCTTCACAATGTTTGCATAGGTGATTCTGCTTTTTGGCACTAGTTGTTGGGAACTCGTTTTTAAAGTGTTGATCTTGTAACTCAGATAGATACAAGTACCACCGTTGCAGTTCTCTGGTTTCCTTTCTGAGAATTGAGCAGCTAACAGCTTCGAGGAGAGCATCATTTTGACAAGAATTAGTAGCATCAGCAAGGAGATACACGATGAGGGATGGGGATCCCATGGGGGATATTTGTATTTTTTAATTTTTTTTAAAGAAACACTCTAGTTTTAAGTACACGTAATTTTTCTTACCTTTTCTATCCAAATGTAACCTGAGAAGACAATAAAGAAAAAATATTTAAGAGGAAAAACCTGGAAATTATTACATTACCGACTGTGTAATTGCTTGAACTCTACCTGTAATGAATGCCAGACAAGTTTGATGGAAATAAAAGTGCTGTGCAGAGGGGCGCCCGGCGCATACCTTCCAGGGAATCAGCACGGTCTCACAGAAGTGTAGAGAGGCTGCGGATGGCTGCTGGGGCAGGAAGTCTCTCTAAACACTGGGAAGTGTTTCCAAGTAGTTGGCGGTTATGAGGAGATCACTCAACAAATATTTCGTGAGGTCCTACTGTGTGCTGCGTATAACTTTTTTAGCACCCAGTCAGTTTCTGTCACTGACCTTTTATTGTCAATGCAGAAAAAGGGTCATTTTTCTCTATTCTTGGTTTTCTAAGATATTTTATGTCTTCCTTGGATTTTTTTCATCTTTCTGTTGTTAAATGGAAAGAATCTTCATAGATATTTAAGCCGAGAATAGCATGAAAATCAAAAATATAAAATCATCTCCTTGATAAAATGCGGATTGGATGGATTCTTGTCTTACCTGAAACCCCGGACCTTGTGTTGCCCCCCACGGAGCAGGGCTGGTGTTTGCTAGTCCTTCCGATATCAGTCAGCTCACACCTGCCCACTGCTCATCACGCATGTTCGTTAGAGTCTGCTAGAAGCAAGTAATTATGATCTAAATGCTTTGAGGTGTTCTTGGCTAGTTTACACGGTGGGATTTCTACTCCCCATACCTCACCAAAGTGACCAGAGAAAAGAAATCGAGCCTTCTTCCTAGTACTTACTTGTGCATGTGTTCATTTTGATGCTCCATGCATAGAGCTTTGGTGGGTTTTAGTTAGGGAATAAACATGATGTGTATTTTTTGAACACATGTGCATACATTTGAAAATAGCATGCATAATTTCCTGTTTATGGCCAAGTTTTTATTCTAATTTGTAATGGGGGTGGGAGGAAAGCCACTTGGATAGTACTGCTTCTTCTTATTCGTGTATTTTCAGGTCAAGTTCACTAAGTTTTCAGACCTTTATTAAATGTACTTGCAAATAAAAGACGGCTTGGGAAATGTGATCAAATCTCCTGCAAGACAGAATCGTCAACAGTCAAGCTTTGTAAATTCAAATATAAATTAGTCCCAACTTTAAGCGTAATTCTCAATTTCATATGTTAAAAAGCGTTTCTGGCATCCTGCAAAACTTCAGTCCTACTTGGTCCTTGTATTTTGTTTGTTTGGTTGGTTGGTTGGTTGGTTGCTTTCCCTTAGCAGTTTTCTCCTACAACTGACACCTCCAGCCATAAACCTTTAAAAGCCAGCAATATTCTTCTGATTTTGTTTTATGTGTTTTTTGTAACTGTGTCTTAGAGGTGTTTAAGAAAAGACCACACTGAAGAAACTGCTATCCTAATAATGTTTTGTTTTTCTTTCCTGACCTAGGAACCTTGATTATAGCCGGAAGCTGAAAAACGTAAGTGTTTTAATGTCTCTCTCCAAGTTTGTATACTTTGGCTTTAATTGGTCCAAGGTTGACATTTAGCTAAATGCAGTGCATCTGATAGGCCTTATAAGAAAGATTCTTTCTTAGAAAAAAAAAGTAAATGCATCTCCTATAGAATAGTTAATAAGCTAAAAATAGTAGATTTGGAGGTTTTACTCTAATCAGAATTCAGTCTAGAAATAAACAAAAGCTTGTATTCTGTGTGTGGGTTCATTTTCTTAAAACACACAGTGATGGGTCTCAACATTGACATTAGCCATTTTCATTCGCGGCCCAGATGGGATCGCAGTCAGCACACGTTAGCAATGTTATGGTTCTAGTTAATGTCCTTACATTCGGGATTGTCTGTTCTCTGGGAATTTATTTGTAAGACTCAGTTAATAAAAGCCCTTCTGGAAGTTTTGAAGGATTCATGATGTAAGAGTTTCCCGCGAGGTAGAAAACTCACCGCATCATAGTACTCTTGCACACAGCTCTACTTTGGGCCATGGCCAGCTGGACCCGTATGCCTGCGCCCCATTATCCAGACCCACAGTGCGGAAGGTAGGGCAATAAGTCCTTCCCAGCGTAGATGAAGCAAAAAGACAGAACGTGAACATAAAGTCTAAGCTTTTGCATGGCCTTCTGATCCCTATAATTCAGCTAAGGAGCACATCGTTAGCCATCCCATGTTTTTTTTTTTTTTTTCTTTTCTTTCCTTCTTCCCCAACCCCAACTCAAAGTAAAGAACATTTGTGCATTTGTAAACAGTTCTTTGAAGAGACAGCACAAAACTAATGTAGGACTGTAACCTCAGACCACTGGATATTCATGAACATTCTTCAGCGTCCAAGTTTGGTTAATTGATAGCAACTGTGTCAAGGCTAAAATCTTCCCATCTCACATGAATGAGGACGCGGCTGTGCTCTTGATGCGGGAGACCTGCAGGCCCCACTCTGTGGGCCTTGCTGACTTCCCTTAGATGTACTGTGTGGATCCCGTGCTGTGGAACACTCAGTAACCTTTACCGCTCCTTCGGGATTTTTGCCATCCATTCCAGTAGGTTCTCCGTGCACACGAGTGAAAAGGAGGGCCTCCGAAAGCACCCGTCTCAAATGGAGCTGACAGTCTCCTGCATTGCTCGTCTGGGTAAAGACTCCAAAGAGCTTGTGGGAAAATGCTGACTGACGAGGATGTCGCTTTGGAGGATTTATTTTCCCTCCTTGCTCACTCAGAGATCACTTTCTCACAACCTCCTCTTGCCTAGCGCTGGAGACTTACTTGACTGAATCGTGTGTCTGGGTCAGTGGAGACAGCTTTGGGTTCCCATTACTGTGATCTCAAATTAATGGACGCAGCCTGCACTGGTTTTCACGAGTCAGCGTCGCTGAGCTGTTCCTTCCTGCTTTGCCGTTCCTAGAGTGTTACTGATCCCCAAGTGGAAATACCATTCTTCGGGACAAATCCTGCCACTCGTATGCATTGTTTTCTTCCGTAGGTGCTAGTGACCATTTACTGGCTGGGGAAAGCCGCAAACAGCTGCGCGTCCTACAGTGGAACGACACTGAACCTGAAGGAGTTCGAAGGACTGCTGGCTCAGATGCGAAAGGTGACTTTGCTCTTTTTCCTTGTCCCCCGAGGGTTGGACAGAGTGGGAAAGCGGCATGTTCTGGGACCAGAATGCTCAGTGGGGAAAAGAATATGATACTCTTCCAAAGAACCTGGGTTCAGTTCCCAGTAGCCACATGGTAGCCCGCAACCTTAAGTAACTCCAGTTCCAGAGGATATGATGCCATCTTCTGACCCCTGTGGGCATACGTGCAGAGAAAATACTCATACACATAAAAAAAAAAAAAACTTTACTAAAATAAAGATAATTATGGCTTCGCAGGTAGAACTGTTCTGACCCAAGGTATGTACTCAAGGAAAGGGCCAGTTGTCTTACCCAGAGTGTATTTGCCCCCCGAGTCTCATCTCACTTGAAATTGTACGTATCACACTCTTTAGTGAATGGAAAATCTCAGCTGGCTGCAATTGTGGTTACAAAAGAGTGAGTTTGGTATGTTGGTGTATGGCCTGGTACACCATGAAGCTCGTGGCCTGTGCATTTGGAGGAGTGATGCCCAAATTAAACAATATGGCCTTATACAAAAACAAACGCTTGCCCTGCACTTTGAGCCTAAAGGTCATGGCGCTTGCCGGTTAGGCCCTTGATGTGGGCGAGGTGATGCCAGCCACATCAAGGCTGAGAAGCTAGAAGTATTCCTTTTACTGTGTGTGTCTGATGCCCATTGTCGCTGAGTGATCTGGACACTCAGAAAATTGTTTTAGAGCTTGATGTGTTTATTAAACTATTTGATGGCATATCATTAAAAGCTTGGTTTGTTTGCTCGTGGGAAAGATTGGCAGAAGGTAAGAATTTGTTAAAGAAACAGTGGAATGCTTTTATGGAGCCTTTTAAAGGCTCAGCAATATAGTTAATTCATACAAAATATTGGTTCCTAGTATTGGACAGGAGAATCCCTACCAAGCAGCCTGTGTAAGCAGGAAGGCGCACCTGTAGTTATCATCCTTGTATTTCGGGCAGGGCCATCTCAGAGCACAAATAATTGAGGCCAGCTCTTCCTTGCTTTTCTACCGTACAAAAATAAATCCACTAATGAGACTCACTGAAAGATATTCAAAGGGACAGCAAGTTGCCTCATGGGTAAAGATGCTGCCACCAAGCCTTATAACCTGACTTCCATCCCTGAGACCCACATGGTGGAAGGAGGGAACTGACTCACACGAGTTTTCCTCAACGTTCACATGTAGATGTCCAAATCACACACACACACACACACACGGGGCGGGGGAGGCAATAAAAAGTTTTCAGAATATTCAGAACTTCATGATTTTAATTCAGAAAGCAAGAATTCATTCCAACTTTCTAATAAATTGGTCTTCTTTCCTTAAAGCAGTGGTTCTCAACCTGTGGGTCATGACCCTTCCACAGGGTCACATACCAGGTCTCTTGCATATCAGATATTACAATTCGTAGCAGTATGACCTATAACATGACCTAAAAGATACTTCCCTGTGATCTATATTCTTCCATGTTCTCACTGATGATTGGGTTCAAATTCAAAATGTAAAAACTCAATAACAGCTGAAAAAATACTTTATTTCTTCTCATGTAAGTGGGATTTGGGGGTGAGCAAGCAGTCCAGACGAGCGTGGAAGTTCTACACCTGGGCGATGCCAGAATGCCCAGACCCTTCTGTCCCGTGTACCACCATCCTTAGCCCATGGCTTCTTCCCTGCTGGCTCAAACTAGCTGCTCAGACTTTCTCTGTCATGTCCACATTCAAGTCGGGGAAAAAGGAAGAACAGAAAAGAGGGCTAGCCTTTGAGCACGCCTTTAGAAAATTATACACTATATCCTGCTGTGGTTTGAATGTTCCCCATAAAACTCATGCTGGACTTGAACTGCAGTGGTGTCTACAGGAGTTATATTTTCAAGGCTATTTGGCCGTGGTGAGTACAGTCTCACAAATGAATTGATGGTGTGGTTGCGGGAATGGGTTTGTTATCCCAGCTGTGTTACCAAGACAAACTGTCCACGGCACGTGCATCCTCTAGGTAGAGAATGGCTTCTGTTGTGTTTTGAAGGTCTTTCTCCATGCCAGCACCTTAACATCGGACTTAGCAGACTGTGGAACTTTGATATGCAGGTTCTTTTTCAATTACCTAGTCTGCAGCATTCCGTTCTAGTCTGTGACAATAACTCACAACTCACATCTCATTGATTTGAACTCGGTCATAAATTCATACCCATCTGCAAAGAGAGACTTGGGAAAAAAGGCTTTATAAAGGCTTTTCTTTTTTGGCTATAAAGTAAATATATGCTGGGTGGTGGTGGCTCACACCTTTAATCCCAGCACTCAGAAAGTAAAGGCAGGTGGGTCTCTGTAAGTTCCAGACAAGCCTGGTCTACAGAGTGAGTTCCAGGACAGCCTGGTCTACAGAGTGAGTTCCAGGACAGCAGAACTGTTTCACAGAGAAACCCTGTCTCAAGGGAATACATACATACATCATATATATTGTATATAATATGTATAATTTCTCAGAACACAAACAAAATATCACACAAGTAACTATAGAGTACTTATTCTTAGCAGGAGTCCTGAGTTGTAAGGGAGCTTGGTGTTCTCAGTGTTGTGAGCAATGCAGGTTATTTTTCCATGGCCTTCACTCATCATCCCTCATCTCTTCTGGAATTTACTCTCCTTCCTGTAAGCAAGGCAACCCTCATAAAGGGATGCAGCTAATAGCATCTCCGGGGAAGACGCTTCTAGGAAAGGTAAGGGAGTATCTCATCTAGGCCCAGAGGAATTCCAAGGAATGGTAGCCCTGTTTCCCTAGTCATTGTGACCAGGGGTGGCATGGAGTGGTATGACTGGTCCACCCCTCCTGATCCAAGGGGTGAGGGCATCAAAAGAAGGAAGGATGGGGGGGGGGGGGGTGACAAGCAAACAAATGCAAGAGAGACAAGTGCACAAAAGAGCCACTACCATCAAACTCATCCCCCAATTTTGTATCTACTCACCTTTTTTCTGTTTATCTGTGGTCTCTCCAGTCAGATCATGGGGGTCCTATAAACATGGTGTGTATTGATTTATTTTTATGATGCTGTGTCTCTGGGGATAAAATGCTTCCTAGAAGGCAATATCCGTGGAAGGAATCGCTTCCCCAACTGTGAGGAGTGAGGCATGGGCAGTTGTGTTGGAGAAGCTAAACCTCAGACATGTTTGAGCAGCACTCAGCCACCCCATAAATCACATAGCGAGCAGAAAAATGTTGAGCTCTCCAGAGAAGGCATCTGGAGTGTCTTAGATGCTGTCAGTCATCCGCAGACCCTTGCTGGCTCTCATTAACACTCACCGACGGACTAGGAAGAGAGGGGGATTCGTGAAATAAGTTCAGAGTTTGTGGAGGCTAGCGGCGCCCATTCCCTTTCCGAACCCTCTTTCACCAGAACAGCGAGCAGTTGGTACAGTGGGTTGTGTTCAGTCTTCCCTGCCTTCCCTCAAGTGCTCTGTGGAAGACAGAAGGTGCTGTGCTCCAAGGTGAAAGGTACAGACATTGCAATTAGACCCCTTAAAGACGTAAGCATACCTCTCTTTGCTGGTTTATATTTTCCACCCTCTTCCAAAGCCTCACTTTATAGCAAACCCCACCACCACCAAAAAAAGGGGGGTGGTGACTTGTTTGAAACCGGTAAAACTGGAAGTCCAGTGGGTGGACTTTAAAGCCTCTTGCTTTACCTGTGGCATTCCTGGGAGGCCAACATGGCCAGGGATGGCCACAGTGACCTGTTTTCCACTTCTCAGACTGTCCATGCCATTTATTTCCCCACCGGAGACTCAGCTTATGACATAGTCGTGAACATGGCAAGCTTTCTGGTTTTCTTTCCCATGAACACCAGGGAGAAAGCCGCTGAGGCTCCAGGAATAAGCACACTGACCCTCTTTCTTCCTGAATCTTCTCCTGCAGTCGGAGGTGCGGGGAAGACTCAGGCTTCGTGGAAAGCCTTTCTGATACTATCTTCTGGAAAGTTCAGTTTTGTCATGTTGCCCCAGGCAGCCCGTGAGCATGTCACTGCTAGCTGCAACTAGCGGCCCCACCCCCTGAGAATCTGCTTCTTCCAGTCATCGAGACCTAAGTAGAAAAAGAACACATCAACGTGGACAGTGTTGCCTTTGACACCAGTGTATAAATATTGGATAATTTCTATATTAAAATGTACATGCCTCATTGAAGAAAGAGTAGTTAAAAACCGTTGCTGATGCTTTTTAGAGTTGTTACTCTGCTTCCTCCCCGGTTCTGAATATTTTCACATGTCGCATGTTTAATAGTCCCAGAAGCCCCGTTGGATGGGTGTCATTGCTAAGTCCCATTGTATAGATGAAGACCTGTGAGGCGACATGAGTTGCCTCATATCACACAGCTAGCAAGATTTAGACCCAGCCGTATGGTCATAAGCAGCATCATCCAGGAGACATAACCCAGAGTGGCAGCACTCACCGTGCAAGGTGCAGGCAACATCCAGTCTTGAGCCATCTTGCCAACCTCCAGAGGTGAATAGTTTTAGGTTTTATTTTTAAGTATTTACTTCTTAACTGTGTGGATTAAGTTGAAGTAACTCCCCGATTCCCATTTTTCTCTTCTATAAAATAAGGATGTTATTTACTACCATATTGACTGGTTATGGGGGTAAATAACATGATATGCAAAAACCATGACCTGGACATATAGTTACTGTTCAATAAAAGTAAACTTCATATTTTAGTCATTTGGCCGATGAGTAATTTACAACAATAACTTGTATTCCCAAGGAAGCTAAATTTGAACCTCTGTCTAGTTCAGATCTATATTTTTTCAGTGAGTCATGAGTTCTTTTTTCAACTTCTCAGGCCTGCATTTTGTTCCAAATTCATGTTAACTTTTGACCTGCAAGTAGTTAACCTTAATTTCCATAACTGGCATTTCTGCCTTCCCCTAGAGCAGTGGTTCTCCACCTATGGGTCTTAAGGGGGTTGAACGGCCCTTTCACAGGGTCACCTATCAGATGTCCTGCATGTCAGGGGTTTACATTACAATTCATGACAGGAGCAAAATTACAGCTATGAAGTAGCAACAAAATAATTTTGTGGTTGGGGGTCACCACAACATGAGGAACGGTTTTAAAGGGTCGCAGCATTAGGAAGGCTGAGAACCACTGCCCTACAGGGTTGTATTGCTAGACTCACCCAGATGTTTGATAGCCTAATTCTTCAGGGGCTGAAGGGTTTTCCTCTCAGCCCCGCCCCTGCCCTCTTGCCCACTCCTTCCTCCTGATGGGAAACCTGAGTGTGCCTTGTGAATTGCAACCATCCCAGCCTCTCCCCTTCCTGTACCTATCTCCCCAGGGTGGAGAATGGTTCAGAAGCCCCCCTCCCAAATTGTTAGAAGCAGACAGCAAATATGCTTCTTGCAAAGGCATGGGCTCCCAGGGGCACCTCAGATAGAATAGACCAGCGTCTCCAACTGCAAACATGGGAAATGCTGATTTATTTTTTCCTTTCCATTGGGAATGCAGAGGGGACCTCCATGTGCATCCCGTGGAAATCTGTGGGGCAACATTCCGCTCTTTGTCCGTGAGAGTACACTCCTCTGCCAGTGTGAATCACAGTCTTGATTTCTAGCGACAGTCTCCGGGATATTAAGCGGAGGTTTATCTTTGAGTGACGGGAGTTATTTTTGTTTTCGCCAGCCCGGACTATTGTAATGAATGCGAAGGCACCGGCGGGAACAAGGCTTTTCTTTTAATACGAGGGTGAGGATGGTTTTGACTGACCTTTCTTCTGCTGGAGTTCCAGTGTTTTAGTATGTGCCGCTTGTGCTAGGAAGAATTTATAATCACAGGCTGTCAAAGACAGCCATTGTTCTCCCCGCTCCGAACATGTGGGTCAGCCACAAGTGCCTGCAGCTCCCCCAACGCCAAGAGCTGGCGGGGAGAGAGCATGCCTGGATTCTTCTGAGGCATCAGGAAAAGCATTTTGCATATTTTTCATTGCCTTTTTTTTTTTTTTTAAACTTTTGCCTCAGAAAGACAGCGCGCTTTCAGAGCAGGAATTTCCCTCCAAGGTAGCCGGAGATGGAAGCATACTGCTGCAGAATTTTACAGCCCTGATTCTGCCTGCCTTTGCCAGATAGCTTAACCCTGGGCAGTGGTGCTGAACTAGGGACTCGTTCCACAGACATGCGGTTATGGATTCCGAAAGACAGGTCAAAGGTTTTGTCCTTATTGTCAACGATCATTGCATTCTTCTGAATCCAAACTTTGTGATTCTCTATATGTAATTGCTTTTTAAAAAATGTGTGTGGGATGTGAGTTACTTGGGGATTTTGTTGTTGTTGTTGATGTGCATGATATTCTAATTGAAAGGATGCAGGAGAGAAAGGTGGAGGAATTGGCTAATTACCTGTTGATGCTCGTTAGTCTCGTTAGCTAGCTGCTATGACTTTTCCACACCAGATCGCAAGTATCTTCATGGACCACTGGAAGCCGGATAATCTATGTATGCTGCAGTCATATCTGAAATTCCTCTGTTTTATTTTGGGATAGGAGACTGATGACATTGAGAGCCCTAAGCGCAGTATCCGAGACAGCGGCTACATCGACTGCTGGGACTCTGAACGCAGCGACTCCCTCTCTCCTCCTCGCCACGGCCGAGATGACTCCTTCGACAGCCTGGATTCTTTCGGCTCCCGCTCCCGGCAGACACCTTCACCAGATGTAGTTCTCAGGGGAAGCAGTGATGGTAGGTCGGCTCTTGGAATTAATCAGCAACAGGAGTTTCGGGGTCACGGTTAGAGAGTGGAATGCCGGGAAGGCAGTCTCCATATCCACCTGGCGGGAGCCTGGTAATTCTATAAAACTGGGAAGGGGTGGACAAGGTTTTTGGCTGTGATTTTTCATGGCTTTCAGAATTTTGATTGGCTTTGCCAGCAGTTCATTTGAACACTGCCTCAGTGAGTGTATCTTCTGCTGGAAAAATGTGTTACATCATTGGTGCCTGAATCAAGATGCTGTGCAGACCATTAGCTCATAAAGTGTGCTCAAGTTTATACACTGTGGGTACAAGGAAGGGAAATGCATAAGTGAAAATGGAACAACTCCCTGGCACGCTAGAAATGCATTTACAGCGCAGGGGGCTGGGGCGCTGCCCCTCTTCATTAGCGCCCGTTTTATCAGTCAATTTGATGCTTAGAACGTCTGACTGGTGGCTAGCTCAGTGCAAACGGCCATGAGTGAACAGGGCAGTGCCAGACTGCCTTTTGGCCTCAAGGTTGAATTTAATTTAAATCCTGTGAATTTGATATTATTTGTATGGAATGATCATTATTTTTGCTACCAAAAAAAAGAAAAAGAAAAAGAAGTGTGGTGCTGTAGCCTGCTAGGAATTCAGTAGCTGTTACTAAGGGCTGCTTGCTTTAGTTCTCTTCTGTCTCAGGGCTTTTAAGGAGGGCAGCTGGCTTGGTTCTGCGTGTGTAAACTTGCAGGAAAACAGCAAGGCTGGTGGGGATTTTTTTTGTTTCTATTTTTGCATAGGTTGGTTGGTTGATAGCTATATTTTGGGATATTCTTCTACTGTCTGAGATCAGGATTCTCTTTTGTGGCTTTTTTCTTTTCTTGTTTCTTTTCTTGTTACATCAAATTCTTATTGTAGGTGTTTTTGTTTGCGATTGACACCAGGCCTTGTGACTTCTAGATGGGTGCTGTACCACTGAGCCTATTCCAAGCCCCTCGGCCATGCAGGTCCTGGTGATACTCAGTGTTTCACAGGTTCAGGTTTTAAGTTAGATCAGACGCTTAGCAGGCAGTGTCTTATTTAACCTTCAGCATATTTGTTGGTGTCTCGCTACATCTTAGTTTTACTTGCACAGAGCTGGGAGACACCCCAGATCCTTATTTTACAGATGTGTCTTCAGGAGTTTAAGCCTTTGTCCCAATATTTCTATATGATGAAAATCACTGTCGGTCTGGTAGTTTAACTGTGACAGCCTCAAGAAGTGTGGGTTCGAGTGGGTCCTCTTAATTTACCCAGGCTACTTTCCCTTACCCGGTAGAGGTTTTATTCTAAAGTCGCTATTCTACAGTCAGAATGTACACTTTTCAGCAGACAGTTTAGCCTCAGGGCCACATAGTGTGTGACTCCCAAAGAATTCCATGGTACATTGTGAGCTGCTTGAGAAATATTTCTGAAATTTTATTTGACATCTTAAGTACCACCCACAGCACTAGAAGTTAAAATACCAAGTCTGTGATCTAAGTATGCTTTCATACAGCCTAAGCTTGGGTTTGCTTTTACCAAAACCATCTCAGCCAAACTATGTCACCCATGTTGTTTGTTTTAACTTCGAAAAAATATGACTTCTTTTTCACCTTTTTTTTTCTTCTGTAACTGTGGATGCTTTAGTCTGTCACCAGCTTTGAGGGTTCAGAGTTGAAACTGCATCTTGAAAGCATTTGAGATGGTGATTAGTAATATTATACTAAAATAGCCCAAAGCACAGTATAGTCGCAGCAATTAAGGCTGATAAACTAGAGGCTATGGGTAAATGCTTTCTCCAGCAGATGAACAGTGAACAATCAGATGAACACAGCCCTACCGATCCCCCTGCGTCTTCCACAGGTTTCACCAGTTAATCTGATATCTTAAGGCTTCTCTTCCTGTAAACTAATCAAGGTCTAGTGAAGCCTCAAAAGAAAAAACACATCTCTTAATCTTCCTTTTGGTATGTTCCTTAAAATGATGCTAATCAGTAAGATTGCTAGTTCTAAAATAGTTCCACATTTGAAAGTGAAAGACTTTTGGGGCGCGGGGGGGGGGTATGTCTTAACATTTTCTTGTCCCACAATCAGGAATCGGGGGCAATTTTAACATAAAATTCTTTGCCTTTATATTGGGTCCATATGGAAGGCTTCAACTTTGTTATATGGTGGGTACCTATTGACCAATTCAAAGGAGACAAGTCACATGCAGAAGCTCCATGATTCTGAGTTGGATATGGTTTTCTGGTAGGAAGGCTCTAAGCCCCGAGGCTTGCTTCAGCCAACTTGTCTTGCCAACCAGGTACCAAGTACCTCCTTCAGCCTCCACCGGCATCACCTGTGAAGGTCCTTAAAAAACTCCATTGAGCAAGAAATGCAACCTTGTACTCTTGTTGCTTTGAAAATTAGTCATATTTTGCTTTGAAAATTAGTAGTATTTCATAAATATGACTCATTGCATTAACTCAGTATCTCCATATTTTTTCAAAATGATGTGTTACAAAATAGAAATAACAAGTAAGCAAAAATGAAGTGCTAGAAAAAATTACAAAGTATTTGTAATTTGAGGGGTATCTAGCAGCAAATATGTGGAAGGAAGAGGGGGCCGAGAGGGATAATGGACATGAATGGCTCTACTTGCTGGTAGCCACATGGGAAAGAAGGGTGAGACATTGATAAAATAATATTGCACCGTGTGCTCTGTTATGTTTTCCTAACTTTGCACATTTGAGGAGAAGCCAACCTAGTAAATTTCCATGTTCACAGGCTAAAGTGAGATAAGCATCTTTTTTAGGTCTAGCCTTACAATTATGCAGGCATAACACGCCAGCCTTCCTGAGGTCGTCTGTGTCACTTCACTGAATCCTCACAACATCCCAGGCGAGCACTAGTGTCATCCCCATGTCGACCATGGGAACGTAGGGTACAGGGGTTGAAATTCCCAGTGTCACGGAGCTAGCAAGTGGTGGAACTGAAATGCCATCTTGGCTGTACACCACTGAAGCTACCCACTTTACAGCTAAGCCCTGGGACATTGGCAAGTTAACATTCCCTTAAAATGTCTGTTGAGACAGTCCTGAAGAGTAATTCCAGGAGGAAAGGGGTGTGCTTACATGTTAACATATTTTGAGCTTCCAGTATGTTGTGATGATACTTAGCTAGTATACAGAAATATGGCCCCTAGGGTGTAAATTGAGGGACCTAAGACAACTGATCATCACTACACTGTTGTAGTAGATGGAAAACTCATTGACTTTAATTCTTTATTCAGCACAGTGGAGTATTTCCCTACTCGGGACACTTTAAGAAGATGTTTCTCTCAGAACAGTGTGCTCACAGGACAGAACTTTGGGTGTCCAGTTTCCCTGAGCCCGCACTAATCAGCCATGGGGAGGGGAGAACCCGTCTGGCTCCTCTGAGCCTGTTTCTGTCTTTATAAAGAGAGGCTACTATCACGTGGAGAAACAAATCCGTGTGCTTGGCAAGGGAAGGTGGTGTGTGTATTTGCTTACAGGCAACCTTTTATTTTGGCACTGACAGAAACACTTGTTAGGACTTATGGTGGGTAAGGGGCTAAATAATGAATCAAATACTAACAAGTCAGGAAATGGCCAAAATTTCAGAAGAGAGACTGTAAGCAAGTGCCATGAATAATTCATAGTCTGAATATTTCACATTCAACGCACAACTTGTTCACAGCCAGTGCTCTTAACTCTTATGGTCTCTTAAACATCATTATATTGTCTAATCTTTGGGGTAAGTCCTTTCATTCCAGTATCACAGAGAAGGACAGTCAAGTGTGTTAGGAAGCCACAGTTCATGTCCGTGTCATGACATAAAGAGCAGGCAGCGTGTATTAAACACTCGGTGCCAGAGACCAGAACAGTGGTTACAGGTGGATTCAACCCTTCCAGATGCCCCATAAAGCAGATGGCGTTATTACCCCCACTTTACGATTTAGATAACATCAGGTTAACAAGATTAATGAATAGCAGAATTGGAAATGGAGTGGATCTGACCCAAAACCGTGCATACACACCCCCCCCCCTCTGCCTTGTCCCAGCTCTTGACTCTCTTCTTAAGCATAAATGTCTTCACTATCAACAGAGTCAGAATGATGTCATTCATTGATTGAGAGTTTTCAGCCAGCATTAAAATATCAGTTACTCATATGATCGTGTTTTTCTTAATGATAGCTTCATTCTAGTCGACCTTGGAAATCTAACAACATGAGACTTGGACAAAAAGAATGTGTTACAATTATTGGGGCTGTGATCAAGGAGCAAGGCTGATGTTGGCAGAGTTCAATTCCTTTGCATTCAAAACAAAACAAAACACTCTTCAGCCAAACTAAATCATGTATCCATCTGAGTGTGAGATGCCCACTGGCTGCAATGGCATGCCTTAGAAGCTGTATCCTGGACAGTTCTGGTTTTCAAAACAAAGGGAGAATGAACTGTCCCAGGAGAAGACATGATCATGGGTTGGTAGGGGCAGTAGGAAGAAGATTGTCCAAGGGAGCTGGGAAAACTCTGTAGAAGAAGATGAAGCCTCATGGGAGGTAAACCCTCAAGGAAGTCCAAGTAGTCACTTTTCTAAGTTCTGCCCTTCTTACCTGTCTTTGCTAATAGATAATTTGTACCTTCTCTGTGTTCTGAGGCAGGGTAAAGATATGTAAAGACAAATAATTTCTAATTCATCCATGTCACAATGTCTAGCACAGTAGACGCTAGAGATAAGTAAAATCCCATTGGGAAACTGGTAAGATTTTCTCTTGAGAGCGGCCAAAGCAAACCTTGGCAGGCAAAGAATTCCACACAAATGTGTCACTTACTGTAATTCCTGGCACACTTAGGCTTACCTCTATAAAAAAAAAATAATAATAACAAAAGCCCACCACCAGCAACAACAACAATAAAAAAACATGCTTGTAGTTTTTTTGGTTTTCCCTCACTGAAACTGAGGCCTTTTTCCAGAGGAGGTTAATTTAGGGATTTTCCAAGTTTCTAACTCAGGGTCTGAATTGCAGAACACACAAGAGTTACTTGATTCTATAGAGATGCCACTGAGTGTCCCTGCTAGCCCAGCACACCTTCCCAGCGTTCATCCTCTCTTTCCCAGGAAGAGGAAGCGACTCTGAATCTGACTTGCCACACCGGAAGTTGCCGGATGTGAAGAAAGATGATATGTCTGCACGACGGACTTCCCATGGTGAGCCGAAGTCTGCAGTACCGTTTAACCAGTACCTCCCGAACAAAAGCAACCAGACGGCCTATGTCCCAGCACCTCTGAGAAAGAAGAAGGCCGAGCGGGAGGAATACAGGAAGAGCTGGAGCACGGCCACCTCCCCCCTGGGCGGGGAAAGGCCCTTCAGGTAGGAATGAGGTTTCAGGACTTTGAGGTGCCATCTTGAAGGAAAGGAAGTGGCCAGCGCATCCCAGAGCGCTTTGCATGAAATACCAATTTCATGAAGGTCTCTAGCACTGTGCCTGGCACACAATAGGTAACTAAGAAATAGTTCGCTTAGGAGCTGATGCTCTGAGGTCAGTCCCATTGACAGAATGTGGAAAACACATATCGCGTGTGCCCTACTGTGGAGGCTGCCCAACTTCTGAGCCTGTTACAGTGGGTGTACAAAGACTGTACAGAAAGACTCTCGACACACTCATGTAGAGCAAGCAAAGATAAGAACAGCGCCGATGGGACTTGAAGATCAGTGCAGATAAGGGTCAGAGTAAATGAAAGGCATATTTTTCATTTTTTTTTAAAGAGCAGGAAGCGATTTCTTTAATCTCTATATTAAGGTACATATTTATTCTGCAAGTATGTGTTGAGTGTTGCCTATCTATTATGCGCTGGGTATTATCTTTTAGGATTTGGGGACCCAATAGTCAAACAGTAGAGAACAGTCCCTGTCTTTAGTAACCTTCTAAGGACTTTAATTCTCACTTTTATTGTCTACGCTTTTTCCATTGAGGGAATGTTTAGTTAAAATTTTTGCTTACTGATCAAAACTAATGAATTTTACCTTTCCAGCAGAAGTTGTTTTTTGCTTTCCATACCAAGTTTGCAAGAGTCCCTGATCAGTATGTAGGAGAAATGCATTGTGTTAATCAGCTACACTAAGTCGGCTTCAAATTAGCAGGATCACGTTCTGGGCTGTGGCTGTTTATTTTGTAGTTAAAAGTGATGTCGAAATGTCTTGGAAACAGCAATGTCCAGTGTGTTCCTGGCTTGTCTATTAGCTTAGTAAACCATGTTGTCCAACCCACTAGTTATCCAGAAACAATACAGGAGGAGGGAAATGAAGCAGGGTCTCCTGGTGAAGATGACCCCAGCAGCCAGACGGGCCACGACGGGTGGCCTCACGGTGGGTTAGAACCTCCTCCGGGCAATGGTGAGGAGCAGTCCCCTGAGGAGGTTGCTGTGGTGCTGACTGCCATTCCTGAAGACAGAGATGCTGTGGAAAGCCAAAAGCGCAGGAGGCTGGAGGAAGCTGGGATCAAGGTCATGCCTGCAGCACAGCGCTTTGCCAGGTTAGCTCTGCCAGCTGAGGGCTGGCCTGGCTGGCCTTCTGCATGCCCGCAGGTTTGGAATCGGTCTAGCGAGTTGACTTCTCTCATCTGGTTTCCCCAGTTGCTACAAATTCACCACATGGCTCTTCCCTGCTCTAGACAGATAGACTACTCTGCCTCGGCATGTCTCTGCTGAGTCCTTGGCTACTTAAAATGGAGATCAAGTGTGAACTCTCTGTGCTTCCTTAGACCCCGTCCCCGTGGTCAGCTATTATGGGCTGCAGGATTTACCTAGCAATAACATTATATTTTTCTCTTGCTTGTGTCTCGTTAACTCTCATACTACTCCTAAATGGCTCATTACGTCATGTGACCGACCCATCATTAGAATATGTTCAGTGTTTTGAAATAGGGGGACAATCTATTCCTAGAGAATAACTGACTTAGAAAAATATCCTTGTTCTCTTAAGAAGAAGTGAGGACTGAATTTGCCAGTGCATTTTCTAAAGCATGATGATTGAAAAGCTAGGAATGGAGCAATGACTTCTCCTCATTGCAGCTAAAGGCATCAGCGTGCAGTGCTCTGGCTAGGTCGTGTGGGATAGGGGAGAGGAAGTGTTTTAACAATCAAAGCCACAGTATTCTACAGGTCTACAGCTTTATTGAAGGGAGGTTGAAAAGCTTGTTATTTATTTTTTTCATCAGAACCACCATGATCCTCACAAATGATCTTGCAGTCAATGCTTATGTAACAAATTGACACTCAGAGCAGTTCAACACCTGAAATTCTTTTCATTCTTGCTGTTCCTTTACATTTTAAAAGGTCACTCATATACTCGCTTCTTTTCCAGAAGGAGAAACAAAGGGTGGGTGGTTATATTACTTCACGCTGTGAAAAGATACCTGATCTTAGCCACTTAAGGGAAGAATGATTTATTTTCGCCCCTGATCTCGGGGGATTTTAATCCCATCGTGTCCGGGAAAGTGTGGAGGTGGGAACAGCTTGGTCATATTGTCAGGAGCATGAAGCAGCTGGCTTTATTGTGTCAGGCAGTAGAGAACGGAATCAATAAGGCTAGGCTGCAGCCCTCCCCCAAGGCTTGCTTCCAGAGATCCACCTCTGCCAGTCAGATCCCATGTCCCATCTCCCAAAACAGTGTCACCATCTAGAGGTCAAAACCACACATGAGCTGATGGGGATTCTGGTGACAACCCACATTCAGAACATAGCAAGGACAGTAAGTGACCTGCAGACCTGGCTGTAGCTGACCCGACAGCCGGATTCAGGTACTTTGACTGTAGCACCTTGTTTTCCTCCCAAGGGCATCTCATCTCTCTTCATAGGCTCCTTATGTGTTTATTCCCATGATCACATTCTTAAAGTATCCAGTGTTAACTTTTATAGATCTAATTGTAGGGTAAAAATATAGAATATATTCTTTCCCTGTTTGTGAGACCCCACAGTTAATCTGCCTACCCTAAACATGTAGTATGTGTTTCTAGAAATTCTGATGTAAAGTCTGCTTGTATTATAAACAGGTCTCTGAAATAATGAAAAATAATATCACACTGGATCTTCTGGATATCCAAAAATTTTTTGGCTGTGTTGGAAATATACTTTTCCTGTATCCTTCAAATACCTGCATATCCCAGAGACCAAGCTAGAAGCTGAATACAAGTAATGAATAGCATCCGCTCACCATACACCATATTTCAAGCTTGCCTGACTCCTGTCTCTAAACTTAGACCACAGTTACTAAGTTACACAGATGAGCGGACAAACATGCAGAATCAAATCTCTACAACTTTGGTGTGTGTATCTTATTTTTTATCGTATCTGTGAAGTCTTTTAGCTAAAAGCCCATCAAGAAAATCATGGTCTTTGGAGTCTTTGAAAGAGCAGCAGAGGCTGAGCAAGGGAATACAGGGTGCTTATTGGGCTCACACAGCAATAAGATGGTGGAGCACAAAGTTATGTACAGGTTGGGAGTTCCGGAAGTGACCCTCACCACTCAGTGGGAAGCATATTTCACAGTAAAACATTGAGTATACAAACAAGGAGTCATGGTTTAGAATGTGGTTCTGGTGGGAGATGCTGTATTTAGGGGGTCACTTTTGCTTCCATGCATGTTTGCTGTTATCTGAGTCCGTTCTTATCTGTGTCATCCAAGTTAGCTGGGAAGCAGAGTTTTGCAGGCTTGTTAATGGCATCACATCCCAGACTTTCTCACGCAGCGTTTAAAGTCACGTTGAGGCAGCTATGAATATGCCCAGAGAATGTCCCCCATAGAAGTGCTGAGTATCCGCTCTAGTCTCTAGGAGTTCATTTGGTAGACAGGTTTTCGCTGCTAGCTCACTCCTGAAGCCACATACACCATGCCACCAGCCCAGCATGCCTGCGTCGTTGTCACTTAACTTTATATAAGTCACAGTAGAGTTGAAAGTCATGCTAAGTTTATCCACACTTGGGGTTCTGCTTTTAATGTGGCAAAAAAGTTGCTTTACTGGAATGCAAATCACGCGGGGGTTGGGGGGAAGGATTCTCTGCGTGTGGAAAGTGAGAGTATAAATCATTGAACCATGCCAATGTCCCAGAGCATTTGACCTCAAGTCTCTTGTTTTGACATCCAGATGGATTCTAGCCATCACATTTTTGAACCCAGCAAAGAAGCTAAAGATAATTCTTGAGGACTGTTGCTCAGCTGGGAAGAACTGTTAGCAGGGCATGTGCTATGCAAGAAAAGGACATACATACACGGTGGGAGGGGGGGGCCTTCATAGCTAGGCCACTCTTCTGCTTCCTTCCCAGGGATCCTCATATACGTCTTTGCGTTACTTTGAAGCCAATATATACACGGAGCAAAGATGCATGTCGTTCCTTTACCACACAAGGTTAGAAGTCAATGGGACCCATACTGCTTGTGAAAAAGAAATCAGGAGGTATCTTACCATCAAGGAACAGAGAAGAGAGTAGGACTTCGCAATATATGTGTGGTGGTTAATATTTATTAGAGTTTCCATCGAAGTTTTTTTTGAAAAACAGTATATAAACTGCTTTTTCTTCTATTTTATTTTATGACCATGTTAACTTAATTACCCCCTCCCTCTAAGAGTCTGTCAAAGAAGCCAAATTTCTGTTTTTAAGAGGGTAAAATAACCAAGATTCACTTCTCCCTAAATTAAAATGCCATAGAGATTTGAGTTCTCTTAACTTGGTGTTTCCCATTGGAGAAGTAAATTTTTTAACTGAATTATAGGTTTCACGTGACTGTACTTCTCTTCTAATTATTTGCACGTGTTTCCTCACTCAGCCTTTTCTTCTGGTCTGTGAATCTTCTCAACCACATGGTAATTAATGACAGAGGGAGACAACCCTCCCAGGGACAATAGACATTTCAGAAATCTTCAGAGGAAGAGCAGACGCAGCCCAGCGCCAGACACATACTCTTCCATGTCCCTCTGTACCAGATGCCGGCTCCCTCCTGATTTCTGCAGCTCCCCCAGTCTAGGGACCAGACAGACACAGGCATGACCTCTGTGACTCTGAATGTGTCTGCCGTGCCTGGAGACAGGGTAACAGGGAGGTTTCTGCTGTTGCCCGTGACGTTCCCAAGAGAACGAACAGGCCTTTCTGGAGAGCCCAGTTTCTTTCAATAGAACACACTCACTGCCAAGCCAAGCTGGCTGTTCACTGCCAGGGAAAAGGAGTAAAAGAGAATGCCAGCTTTTTCTTAATTTATTTATATTCTCCCCCTCCTCTCTCTCTCTCTCTGTGTGTGTGTGTGTGTTACATGTACGTGTTCGTGCTCTTGAGCGTGCAGAGGTCAGAGGAGGACATCATGTATGTTGCTCTATTAGCCTCCACCTTATTCCCTTGAGCAGGATCTCTGATTGAATCTGGAGCTAGGCTGGTGGCCAGAAAGTCCCAGTGATGCCATTGTCTTTGCCTCTTCCCCCCAGCACTGAGGTTACAGCTACTCCCCTCTAAGTGGGTGCTGCCAGATTAAAGTCATGTCCTCTTCCTTGTACAGCAAGGGCTTACCTACAGAGCTGTCTCCCCCTTTTCCCTTCCCCACTTCCTTAGTTTTAATCATCATCTCATAAGCTTTGAAATATATAAACTTTAGACATTATGAGACAAGCGTTTTCTCTGCCTTATCCTATGCAGCATTGGGTCCAGGTCCATAACCTTTCTTATCATGATAGTATTTCTTTTCTTTTTTCTTTCTTTTCTTTTCTTTTTCTTTTTCTTTTTTTTTTTTGTGAGGCTGACAGGATTGCTAGGTCATAAGCTGGGCTCTGCATTTCTCTGTAGTTGAATCAGGTCTTGAACTTGTGATCTTCCTGATTCAGCCTCCCAAGTAGCTGTGACTGCCCTTGGTCCCCACTAGAGCTCTGCATTTCAAATTACATGTGGCTCGTATTCCTTCTCGTGAGCAGTGTCGACCCAGCCGTGGCCAAGCCTGTCAGTAAATGTAAGTCTGAGCGGCCTGTCTCTGCTGCTTCTGCAGACCCATTGAAAGTTACTTGACTAAGTTCGTAAAACTTGAACTAGAAACCTTAGTACTCTCTGCAAAATGGAAATCATAATTTTGTGTAATCAGCTTCTCAGACTTATAGTTACTGAAAATTAAAAATATATAAGAGTTTAACAATAAGCTGCCTTTAAAGACTAAATAATACAGAATGGAAGTCATTGAAATATTTTGGGTACATAGGTGCTTGTGACTGTTCTTCTCCATATCTGCCTTCAGTGCATTTTTATTTCATGGTCGGTAGTACCAGCCAATAATTTACATCACATCAGTTCTCATTTCTCTGAGACAGCAACAAAGCTCTGAATTTACAGAATTCATACAATGAACAAGAATTGCTCATGGTAACAGTTTTCCAGTTGGAGTAGAGATATTCCGTAGCCGGGAGTGTCTTAAAGTGGCCATTGATAGAGGAACTTTATTCAGTCTCTTCGCAGAAGCGCACATATCTAAATTGAGAGCAGTTGAAACAAGTCGTGCCACACTGGGCAGTTAGCCTAAAAAGAAACACTCGGAGAATTCGCAGCCCAGCTGGGCTTGCAAGATGCATCAGGTACCAGATTTGCACGGCTCGAGTTGGCGCTGTAAACTGGCGGGGCCATTTGCATACATGCAAACTTCTTATTTTAACAAATGCTTTCCGAGATGTAGGCCAGGCCTCGCAGTCAAAAAAGGGAAAGAATTTCAGTCTTCGATTTGGTTCATACTGATGATCTCCCCCACACAGGGGTCCGAGAATATATGAGGTGCTGTCTGTTGAAAGGGCTTTGGAAACTATTCCACGTTGAGCAGAATTGTGAGGTAGCACTAGTTAGCATTCTGCCATCACCAGTCCTCGCAAATGCTTCTGTGCAGTGCAATTTACAACTCTGAGCACAACTCACAGAAATCACTTTATTTAGTAACCAAATTACTTCCCTTTTTCCTGTTCTCATAGTAATGATAATGGTTTTTTTCTCTTTTCTCTTCTCTTTTGGTATGATGCTCTGCTTTCAGAGCTGCTTCTGGCATTGTTGTTTGTCCAATCATAGCACAGTGCTCTATTCATCGCCACAGAGCAGGGCCTCTGGACCCAGCGTGCCTTGATTTGTATTTGAATTTATGCACCAGCTCTTTGACCTCGTGCAGATTTCTTGGCCTAATCTTTCTGCTTGATAAAATGAGGAGAAGTATATACCATAGGCCATGCAGTTTTGGTTTTAGAGTTACTACTTGGGAGGAATTCTACCACACGCGGTATGCTCATTATCCACTGACCAGTATTATTATAATCAATTTGCTTTTGCATAATGACTCTGAAGAGATTCAGTGGTCTATCATTTTCTACTAACTATTCTTCACAGCCATAGTTGACCAGTCCAAGTTGATCTTTCCCAGACATGTCAACCAAGGATTCAGGGGAGGAAAGTGAACACAGTCTAGGGAGGGCTTAGGCAGGAGACTAAGAATCAAGTGTGCAACTCTAAGGGCAGTGTTCAGTACCTTAAATAATAAATTTATTGAGAAGTAAAATATCACACACATTTGTTTTGAAATCTACAGAGCTAGTTCCAGGACAGGCTCCAAAGCCACAGAGAAACCCTGTCTCGAAAAACCAAAAAAAAAAAGAAAAAAAAAAAAGAAAAAAGAAAATAATTGCTAATAGTGAAGAAGTGTTGTGACTATAACCAAGCATATTTTGATTTTTCAAATCTCAAAAGATCTGCTGTCGCTACATGGTAGTGACTTCTTTTGCAACAGATGACTCAGCAGTGAAGAGCACTGCCTGCTCTTCCAAAGGTCCTGAGTTCAGTCAGTTC